>NC_083229.1:116461026-117661026 GCF_032191835.1 Heteronotia binoei | reverse complement strand
TAATGGTCTGCTTCCCTCTTATGGGTAGTTTTAATGCTACTTCTGTGCAATGGACTATTTTTCATAACTTTTAAAATATTGTGGTTTTTAACTGCAAGTTGCCTCAAAAGCAGCACTCTGAAGAGGCAGCATGGAAACATTTTAATGAATTAGTTAAAGCAATCACAGCTCTGATTTCAATTTCTTTTAGGAAACACTGTGGTCTATTATACAGAGCAGTTATGTGTTACATGTTACTCCTAAGAGCCCCATGGCACAAAGTGGTAAAGCTGCAGTACTGCAGTCCGGGCTATCTGCTTGCAACCTGAGTTCGATCCTAGCGGAAGCTGGGTTCAGGTAGCTGGCTCGAGGTTGACTCAGCCTTCCATCCTTCTGAGGTCAGTAAAATGAGTACCCAGCTTGCTGGGGGGAAAGTGTAGATGACTGGGGAAGGCAATGGCAAACCACCCCATAAAAAGTCTGCCGTGAAAACGTTGTGAAAGCAATGTCACCCCAGAGTCAGAAATGACTGGTGTTTGTACAGGGGACTACCTTTACCTTATGTGTTACTTATGGTGGATAAGAGAAAAGAGACACTGCCTCCTTCTCCACCCATGTTTTGAATTCTTTATATACTGTTTTTCAAAATTTTCAATAGCTTCCTGGTTTTATACATGGAGGCAGGAAAAGGAAAGGAAAGATCCCCTGTGCAAGCACCAGTCGTTTCCAACTCTGGGATGACGTTGCTTTCACAACGTTTTCACGGCAGACATTTTACAGGGTGGTTTGCCATTGCCTTCCCCAGTCATCTACGCTTTCCCCCCCAGCAAGCTGGGTACTCATTTTATCGACCTCGGAAGGATGGAAGGCTGAGTCAACCTCGAGCCAGCTACCTGAAAACCCAGCTTCCACCGGGGATCGAACTCAGGTCGTGAGCAGAGCTTAGGACTGCAGTACTGCAGCTTTACCACTCTGCGCCACGGGGTTCTTACATGGCGTCAACAGTGTAACAAAGAAGCAGAGATACCGATTTACTGAACATGTATCCCAGAGGCATAATCTCCCTTACTTTAAAAACTACAGATACCTTACAATAAGCCAGAGACACAGCTACTCAGTTATCTACCTAATATCCCTAGTGACCCATGAATACATGATTATTGCTGCCACGCTGGTCTTTGCAAAGCAATGGAAACAAACAAACAAACAAACAAACAAACAACAACAAAACACTACCCCTAAATTACAAGGCTGGTTGTTGAAAAATAAAGGGGATATATACTTTAGTGAACAGCATACCAAAAAAGCAGAAACACATTTGGATTAGACCTATTGCAGTCACAGGCTATACAGGGAATGGAACTGACAATAGATCACACTGAATTAATGCCATAATTGTGCTACACTGATAAAGGATACCCATTTTTCTAGGTCATAAAGAGGAAGAGGATGGTTATCTATTTTTATCTCTTTTTGTGTTTATTTCCTTTTGTTGTTAGTTTCTTTTAACACATTTAAAAACCTAGAAGGAGTGTGTTGTCCTGCAAGATTAAGACCCTGATATGACAAGACTATAGATGAAAACATGCCAGGCCTGTTGAAGATCGAGAAAGAATTTCAAAAACACATTGACTGTCTACATGTGCTTTAACGAATATTCCGTTTTCCAAACTAGTCTTAGAATTGGTCTTGGTGTAGCACAAAAGGGCCCATTCTCAGGGAACAAACTTCACACATGACATGATGGTTTTGCTAACATAACAAATACACGACATAACAAACTATACTCTCACTGAGTTTTGTAATACATCCACAGTATTCCAATGTATTACTCCTTTAGAATAGTGTTTCAGAATAATTGTTGTAATTGACATACTCAATATTGGCTTATCTCATTACATATACTTAACCCAGTTTCACTATATTTTATTGTATTATTTTTTTATTTTTTTCTAATGGCAAATTAGAAAAATGCTTACATGTTAAATAGTAAATTAGGTGGACAAGAACATCACTATCCAATGTATTTCTCTTCAAGATGTATTTGGGGAGGGACGGTGGGTCAGTGGTAGAGCATCTGCTTGGTAAGCAGAAGGTCCCAGGTTCAAACCCTGGCATCTCCAACTAAAAGGGTCCAGGTAAATAGGTGTGAAAAACCTTAGCTTGAGACCCTGGAGAGTCGCTGCCAGTCTGAGTAGACAATACTGACTTTGATGGACCGAGGGTCTGATTCAGTATAAGGCAGCTTCAGATGTTCATTGACATACTCAAAAAGGGATCTTGACTGTTTATCTCATTACATATTCTAAACCCATCTTCCACTATATTTTAATGTATTTTTCTTCTAATGGCAAACTATATGTATGTTACATGTTAAAAGGTAAATTAGTTGGATGGGAAAAACTTCTGAGAAAGTAATGCCCTCTTTTTGACCCAGGCTTATATAATTGAGCGATTGACAGACGTTCTCACATTTTGACATATGACTGTTTTGTTGCTTTCTCATGCTCATGCTACCCAGATCAAAGGTCTGCTCAATTTGTTCATCTTACTATTCTGTCATTGGATCTTAAATTTATACCATTTTGCATTCTAAACCACTGCCTACCAGCTTTATGTAGCTCTGCTCACTGTACCGGATTCCTCGTCTGATGAAGTGTGCTTGGAGCACATGAAAGCTTACGTTCCGAATCAAACCTGGTTGGTCTTAAAGGTACACTTGACTCCTACATTGTTCTACTGCTTCAGACCAACACGGCTGCCCACTTGGATCTATAACAAATACATATTTTAAGAAATATCCTTCCACATTCTGTACCAAAGAGAAGAGTCCGCATGCAACCTACCTTTCTTCTGTGGAGAGAAATCTGGTGCTGACTGGAAGCTGTAGCTTCTGAGCTGTCGATATTTAAAGCTACCGGTTTGCGTAAACTTATGCAGGTGTTGGTCGCCCACATTTTGAAAGATCCCCTCGATTTATGATTCAGGAAGTGCACATGGATCTGTGCTGTAGCATGTGGACTTATTGCACAATTGAATGTCAGTAATGCACAGGTCCTAATTTGTGACTTGTGGTGATACAGTCCCCACTCCCTAGTTGATATCTGGGTTGGAAAATCAGGCTCCTCCAGGGGCAATAGATTTCAGAAGAAGTTCAGGAAGCTGGAAGGCCTACTTCCGTGACTAACCAGGATGGGCAGTGTTGTAATGAGAATATGGGCAGTTCCCGCCAAGTGCTCAGGTGGTATATATGTAAATCAAACCTGTCCAGTTTGATTTGTTCCTTGATGAGCATCCGGGATCAGTTTTGTGCAACAATTGTTTCTGAAAATGAATTACGTTTACTGCTCTCATAATAACAAGAGGAATTAACTCTCAATTAAAACCAGTCTTGCACATTCAAAAAATAATTTTTTCTGTCTGCAGTCTCCATCAGTTAAGACCTGACTCACGAGCCTTCCTCTGTGTGCCCCTAGAATCATAGAATCACAGAGTTGGAAGGGACCTCCAGGCAGGAGCGTAGCTAGGGCTTTGGGGGCCTGGGCCCAAGACTTATGTGGCCCCCCCTATGTGTGTGCACGCCGCCAGAAACAGGATATGATGTCACTTCCGGTGATGTCACTTCCGCAAGATGGCCACCACTTGCGAGGGAGCCCTGCTGGAAACAGGAAGTGATGTAACTCCCCCAAAATGGCCACCACTTGTGGCCACCATGTGCGTGCCGGGCTCAGCTTTACAATTGCAGCAGAAGAGCTGGCTGGTTGGCTCCGCGTGCTCAGAGGGGAAGGAGGGGGGAGAGAGAGAGAGAGACGCGCTGGGTGCGCGCCGCGAGGCGGTAGGGCAGGAGTGGGGGCAAAGCGACTGGTCTCCACAGGCACTGAACGAGGCCCGAGGAAAATTCAGCGAGGCGCCTAGGGAAGTGTTCTGGGGACCGCTGTTTTCACTGGACCACAGTCTAAAGGCTTCCCTCGGCTAGACCCTTCCCTTCTCCCGTGCAATACGGCTTGTAAACTGCCTGTCGCTCCATAGAAAATATCGGGGACCCATTCTGCCAACAATCGGGGTAATGCGGCTGTGTGTGGGTGTGCGCTCTCCGACTGCCTTGGCGGCCTCTCCAGCACATCAGCCTGCGCCTTCCCTTTTCTGTGCGTCTTTTGGGTCATTTCTTTTTGCCTTCCCCCCTCCCCCAAGTTCAGCAGCCTGAATTTGCCAGGGTGGTCTCAGGTATGGGATCGTGCGGCACGGATTAACCCCCCCCCCGGTGCTGCCGCGATGGGCTTCCCCACTTCGCAGCAGCGGTCTTTGCCTCTCGGGTGAGGTCATTTAAGGCAGAGAACAGGCAGGCTGTCGCTCGAGGAGCGTCTGCGTTTGACTCGCTCAAAACCCTCGCCCGCTTCATAAAAGCAACCAGACCCGCTACATTTCTTCCCTGTACGCACTACGTAGACTTAGTCACCCCGCTGTGCAGCCCAGGATAGCAACGGAAAGAAAAGAGGATGCGTGCTGCGTTGCACAGTCACGCTTTGCCATGAGCTACTGACAGCAAACTCTGACCGGGAATACACTTCCGCTAGGCAGACGCTGCCAGCCATAGGGAAGCGCGAGGGAAACCCGCTCCTGCCGCTCCTGCCGTTTCCTCAACAACACGGCCATTGTTCGGGACCCCCCTTGGCAATGCGGGGACCCCCAGACCTGGGGCGACCCGCCCCCCACGCCCCCCCTCCCTACACCACTGCCTTCAGGGTCATCTAGTAGAACCCTGTCCACAATGCAGGAACATCACTAATACCTCGCCCCCACAACCCCAGTGGCCTCTGCTCCATGCCCAGAAGATGGCAAAAACCTGCAGGATCTCTTACCAAACTGGCCTGGAGATAAATTGCTGACGGACCCCAAAGTGTCAATCAGCATTTCCCTGGGTGTGTAAGAAAGGGACACAAGAACTAAGCACTGATGCAACCCTTCCTGCCCTCCTTCTCAAGTCAAGTCAAGTTAGCCTTTATCAGCATAAACTCTCCTTCTCATGAGCTGCCTAAATTCACAGAATCAGCATTGCTGTCATATGGCCACCTAGTCTCTGTTTAAAAACCTCCAAGGAAGGAGATCCCACCACCTCCCAAGGAAGCCTGTTCCACTGAGGAACCACTCGGTCAGGAAGTTCTTCCTAATGTTTAGCTGGAAACTCTTTTGATTTAATTTCAACCTGTTGGTTCTGGTCTGACCTTCTGAGGCAACAAAAAACAATTCTGCACCATCCTGTATATGACAGCTCTTCAAGTACTTGAAGATGATGATCATATCACCTCTTAGTCATGTCCTCTCCAGGTTAAACATACCCAGCTCTGTCAACCTTTCCTTATAAGACTTGGTCTCCAGACCCTTGGTCTCCATCCTCATTGCCCTCCTTTGGACATGTTCCAGCTTGTCTATATTCTTCTTAAACCGTGGTGCCCAGAAATGAACACAATCAAAGAATACTAATACTCATTATTACACAGGGCTTTTATAAGAATGATTTTGAACAAGAGCCTGGGGGTACTATTGGAGCCTTCCCTAAAGATGGAGGCTCAGATAGCAGCCACTGCCAAGTCCGCGTTTTTTCATCTTAGGAGGGCAAGGCAGTTGGCTCCCTTCCTGGATTGCGACGACCTAGCAACAGTGATCCATGCTACGGTCACCTCGAGGTTGGACTACTGCAATGCCCTCTACATGGGGCTGCCCCTGTGCCGAACTTGGAAATTGCAGCTGGTGCAGAGTGCCGCGCCCCGGTTGTTATTGGGCCTCCCAAGATGGGAGCACATTCAGCCGGGTCTTCGGGCTCTGCACTGGCTTCCAATAATATACCGAGTCCGGTACAAGGTGCTGGTTATTACCTTTAAAGCCCTATATGGCCTGGGACCTGCCTACCTGAAGGACCGTCTCTCCCCACATGTTCCCCAGAGAGTACTGAGGTCGGGAACTCAAAACCTTCTCGCTATCCCTGGGCCAAAAGAAGCCTGCCTTAAATCGACTAGGGACAGGGCCTTTTCTGTTTTGGCCCCTACATGGTGGAACCAGCTACCGGAGGAGGTGTGGGCCCTGCAGGACCTTATTCAGTTCCACAGGGCCTGTAAGACAACCCTCTTCCGGCTAGCTTACACCTAACTGATATGGGAAACAAATGTAGCTTACTAGATTCTTGCTATTTATACTGTTATAAGGTTTGATGTTTTAAGGTTTTAAGATTTTAAATGTTTTGACTATTTTAACTGCTTATATATTTAAATGTTAATTCAAATTTTGTTTTATTATCTGTTGTGAGGCGCCCTGAGCCATCTTGTGGGAAGGGCGGGATATAAATCATAAATAAATAAAATAAAATAAATAAACACTCAGAAGCACATAATAACACTCAATGGGGGACAATTACAATGTATTGTGGATCTGAATTATCTGGTGTGATCCTAGGTTTATAATTTGCTACGGAGGGAAAACTTTATCACCTGCATTCTATCAATGGAGCAGTGGGTGAAAAAAAGAGGGGAAGAAATGACATCACAGACACTGTGAGGTCACTTCCAGGTGAATGTCCAAAAATGGCATTACTGTGTCCATGATGCTCCAAGAAAGTCCCCAACCTCTATGTTCTTTAACATAATGACTGGGAAATTCCTAGAGCATAATGGAGCTGAAATATCACTTCTAGGTGATCACCCAAAAGTGATGTCATAACATCTGCAATGCTACCCTTTTCTCAAGTCTCCCTCTCTCCCAAAACCCCTGGGATTGGCAGATGCAGGTCTGGAAACCCTACATAACCCAAAGAACGGGTTTTTTTGTAGCAGGTTTTTTTCTAGCAGGAACTCCTTTGCATATTAGGCCACACACCCCTGATGTAGCCAATCCTCCTGGAGCTTACCCTAGGCCCTGTACCATTAGCCCTGTTTCCTTATGCACAACACAGAGGTCTTTCCTTATGCACAACTTCCTTTCACTACTAGCAGAAATAGATGACTCACCTGGGACCCGGGAAGATGAAAGAGGCAGCGCGGCCTTGCTCCGAAGTACCACCTCTTTCATCCCCCTGAGTCCCAGACTGGTGGAAGGGGCAGTGCAGCAGAGACATTAACCTACCCCTCATTTAAAGACCCTCATGGGGGGCACAGATGGGTGTGGGGGACCCCAGCATCCCCGCACCGGTCCATGGAAAAATTGTCTTCTACAAAACTGGTCCCTGGTTCCAAAAAGGTTGGGAGCCACTGGTTTAACATATGTAATGAAATTGCTGAGCAGACAGGTTAAAACGGATAAAAGGAAGTACTTCTTCACCCAAAGGGTGATTAACATGTGGAATTCACTGCCACAGGAGGTGGTGGCGGCCACAAGCATAGCCACCTTCAAGAGGGGTTTAGATAAAAATATGGAGCAGAGGTCCATCAGTGGCTATTAGCCACAGTGTTTGTGTATATATATAAAAAAATTTTGCCACTGTGTGACACAGAGTGTTGGACTGGATGGGCCATTGGCCTGATCCAACATGGCTTCTCTTACGTTCTTATGTGACACAGAGTGTTGGACTGGATGGGCCACTGGCCTGATCCAACAGGGCTTCTCTTATGTTCTTATGTGACGCAGAGTGTTGGACTGGATGGGCCATTGGCCTGATCCAACAGGGCTTCTCTTATGTTCTTATGTGACACAGAGTGTTGGACCGGATGGGCCATTGGCCTGATCCAACATGGCTTCTCTTATGTCCTTATGTGACACAGAGTGTTGGACTGGATGGGCCACTGGCCTGATCCAACATGGATTCTCTTATGTTCTTATGTGACACAGAGTGTTGGACTGGATGGGCCATTGGCCTGATCCAACATGGCTTCTCTTATGTTCTTATGTGACACAGAGCGTTGGACCGGATGGGCCACTGGCCTGATCCAACATGGATTCTCTTATGTCCTTATGTGACACAGAGTGTTGGACTGGATGGGCCATTGGCCTGATCCAACATGGATTCTCTTATGTTCTTATGTGACACAGAGTGTTGGACTGGATGGGCCACTGGCCTGATCCAACATGGCTTCTCTTATGTTCTTATGTGACACAGAGCGTTGGACCGGATGGGCCACTGGCCTGATCCAACATGGATTCTCTTATGTCCTTATGTGACACAGAGTGTTGGACTGGATAGGCCATTGGCCTGATCCAACATGGATTCTCTTATGTTCTTATGTGAAACAGAGTGTTGGACTGGATGGGCCATTGGCCTGATCCAACAGGGCTTCTCTTATGTTCTTATGCGAAACAGAGTGTTGGACTGGATGGGCCATTGGCCTGATCCAACATGGATTCTCTTATGTTCTTATGTGACACAGAGTGTTGGACTGGATGGGCCATTGGCCTGATCCAACATGGCTTCTCTTATGTCCTTATGTGACACAGAGTGTTGGACTGGATGGCCCATTGGCCTGATCCAACATGGATTCTCTTATGTTCTTATGTGACACAGATTGTTGGACTGGATGGCCCATTGGCCTGATCCAACATGGATTCTCTTATGTTCTTATGTGACACAGAGTGTTGGACTAGATGGGCCATTGGCCTGATCCAACATGGATTCTCTTATGTTCTTATGTGACACAGAGTGTTGGACTGGATGGGCCATTGGCCTGATCCAACATGGATTCTCTTATGTTCTTATGTGACACAGAGTGTTGGACTGGATGGGCCATTGGCCTGATCCAACATGGATTCTCTTATGTCCTTATGTGACACAGAGTGTTGGACTGGATGGGCCATTGGCCTGATCCAACATGGATTCTCTTATGTTCTTATGTGACACAGAGTGTTGGACTGGATGGGCCATTGGCCTGATCCAACATGGATTCTCTTATGTTCTTATGTGACACAGAGTGTTGGACTGGATGGGCCATTGGCCTGATCCAACATGGATTCTCTTGTGTTCTTATGTGACACAGAGTGTTGGACTGGATGGGCCATTGGCCTGATCCAACATGGATTCTCTTATGTTCTTATGTGACACAGAGTGTTGGACTGGATGGGCCATTGGCCTGATCCAACATGGATTCTCTTATGTCCTTATGTGACACAGAGTGTTGGACTGGATGGGCCATTGGCCTGATCCAATATGGATTCTCTTATGTTCTTATGTGACACAGAGTGTTGGACTGGATGGGCCATTGGCCTGATCCAACATGGATTCTCTTATGTTCTTATGTGACACAGAGTGTTGGACTGGATGGGCCATTGGTCTGATCCAACATGGATTCTCTTATGTCCTTATGTGACACAGAGTGTTGGACTGGATGGGCCATTGGCCTGATCCAACATGGATTCTCTTATGTTCTTATGTGACATGGAGTGTTGGACTGGATGGGCCAATGGCCTGATCCAACATGGCTTCTCTTATGTTCTTCTGTGACACAGAGTGTTGGACTGGATGGGCCATTGGCCTGATCCAACATGGATTCTCTTATGTTCTTATGTGACACAGAGTGTTGGACTGGATGGGCCATTGGCCTGATCCAACATGGATTCTCTTATGTGACACAGAGTGTTGGACTGGATGGGCCATTGGCCTGATCCAACATGGATTCTCTTATGTTCTTATGTGACACGGAGTGTTGGACTGGAGGGGCCATTGGCCTGATCCAACATGGCTTCTCTTATGTTCTTCTGTGACACAGAGTGTTGGACTGGATGGGCCATTGGCCTGATCCAACATGGGTTCTCTTATGTTCTTATGTTATGTTCTTATGTAATTAAATAAGAATATCCCTGTTCAGTCCCAGGGAGGTGTTTGTTCCAAGTTTCATAATAACTCATAATTAAACAATTCCCCTTTCCATTCAAGTCACCGCTGACTCACAGTGACCCTGTAGGGTTCTTAAGGCAAGAGATGTTCAGAGGTGGTTTGCCATTGCCTGCCTTGATGTCCTGGCCCTGGTATTCCTTGGAGGTTTCCTTTTCAAATACCAGCCAGGGCTGACCCTGCTTAGTTTTTGAGATGAGATCATTCTAGCCTGGGCTGTCCCAATCAGGATTTGTACAAAAATAACCATCATATATTGCAGAAACACCCCAAACCTATTTGGCTTGATCTAGCACAATGAATTTATGCTACAGATGCTTGGATCTATCTGTGACTGATAACTTATGGTCTGGACAAGGCCAGTTTGCATAAGATAACATCATGGGAGACTTCCATCTGTAGGCAAGTTTCTTCATGCAGAGCTGATGCATGGGAAATGTTACAGTCAAAATCCTTCCCCCTTTGCTAGTGGAAGAAGCGCTGCTCTTATGCTTGGCAGTGTCAAAAGTGTGGTTCTTGAAACTTCTTTTGATGTGTTGTTTCCTTCTTGCGAGGGCTTTTTTTTTTGCTGAAAAAGCCCATCAGGAACTCATTTGCATATTAGACTACACCCCTGATATCACAGCTGTTTCACACAGGACTGGAAAATGGCTGACACTTGCTGTTTCTTGCTTCTGCTTAGAAATCATTCCCGGCTCCAGTGAGAAGGAAATCACTAGTCAAAGGAGGAGATCAATATCTTTGCTGAGGATATAAGGGTTGTCACCTTTGTGAGTGACATTCAAGGTCTATTTAAAGGACTCAGCCTGAATCTATTTAACCATCAGACCTCATAAACTGGCATTGCTGTTTATTCTATGTTATGTTGTAATTCCATGTTACAGTTTCTTGTTCTGACTTGCAGAATGTGAGCCATGCCAGATTCCTAAAGGGTATGGAAGGGGTGGTGATGATTGGGACAGCAGGGATTTAGATAAGATGTCCTGAGCCAGCCCAGGTTGTTCCTCATAAGAACTAATGCTTACCAGACAATTGTTGTCCTCTAATGGAAATTACTTCTGGTCTCAGAGGTCAATAGCTAGGGAGAGACAGTTTATGAAAGGAATTATTGTTAAGCAAGCTATTTCTATGTACCTAGTAGGCAGGTCAGACATAACCCTGGCCTATTCCCCCCCCCCCTCTACAACAAAAGGGTGCATAATAAATCCATCTGGACCCAGGATGTTTAGGTTAACCTTGCAGTAACTGCGTAGAGTGCCTCTCCTCCGGATTCACACAGCCAGGTCTTATCGGCTCTCAGGGAAAGTGTGAAAAAGGGAGATGTTTTTATTAGCTTACATTCCTTAGCCATAAAAGAGATACTAGCTAGTAGCCTTTGAACCCGTGACTCAAATTGCATCTGTATGCTATCCTTTTGAAGTTTTCCTATAAGTAACTATTCAATGCTGTGTACGTCATTACTTCCAAGGATTCTGTCCTTGACCAAGCTATGGAGTTTTTACAATAAAGCAACTTTTGATTAAAGAACAAAAGATTGATTATTGAGAAATATCGATGCTTGACAATTATAGGCAAGGCCCCTCAGAGATCAAGAGAGTCCTACGCCACTTCAGTTTGTTAAGGCTTCCTGGTATAATAAAAGGGAAGAAATGCCAAATTCATAGCATGCCTACAGGTAGTGTGGCCTGGACCGATTTCCCACTCACCTTACGCCGCTCTCATGTTTCTCTTCTCAGTGGCGCTTCCTTCCGATTTCACACTATTTGCCCCAGGGCTGCAAGTAACGTCGGCATTTTTGTGCAGCAAACAGAAACCTCTAAAAACCAGTTTCTGTTTGCCACGGGAAAACGCCAACTTTACTTGCAGCCCCGGAACAGATAGTGTGAAATCGGAAGGAAGCCCTGCTGAGAAGAGGAATATGAGAGCGGCGTAAGGTGAGTGGGAAATCGAGTCTGGTAATGGGACACAGGTTCAAAGTTGTATGATGAACTTCTAGGACCGCGTTCCACCCCACATTCCACACATCCCCTTCAAATCCGCAGGAATTTCTCAACCTAGAACTAGCAACTTAGAACACCTTCTTTCAATTCTGTCAGTCAGAGTGTCTCTGCACTATCACTTAATAATAGTGTTGTGTTATCGTTATCGCTATGTCAGTAACTTGAACAAGAAAACAAGGATACAGTGGACTAAACAAAGTAAGACAGACATCGACATTATGTAAAACCATGTTATCTCATCTAGAAAACTGCTCCTGGGAATATTAGCCACACCTCAGGGCCTCATGTTTGCCAATCAGGGAATACGCCTCATGGATTAATGTGAAACAATATATATGTGGCTTTCTCAGTGAAACACGGAAGAGTCCTGAAGCCTCTCTGTTCCACCTGCCTTTCATCAGCTTGCTGGTGTCCTGGTTGGTGTCAGCTTCAAGATGAACTCTCTCAGCGCTGCCAACACTGAATTTTGCTTGGATCTTTACAAAGAGCTGAGCAAGCAAAATGCTGGTGAAGAAAACATCTTCTTCTCCCCCATGAGTGTTACGGCAGCTCTGGCCATGCTCATGCTCGGTGCAAAAGGGGACACTGAAGTTCAGATGGAAAAGGTAGGTATCCTACAATGCTCTGAAGCAGACTTGAGAAAAGATTGTGGAATCTAGAGGAATAAGACCAGATTGAGAAATATTTGTCCAAAAGTAGCTATTTGCCCAGACGCTGCTGGATTTCTTTATGCTATGTCAGAAGACATTCTTCTTGTTATAGAGATTAAAATGAATGTGTTCACACTGTGGGGTCAGTGCCTAAAAGTCATTCGGGACCCACCATTTATTGTATCTGAATGCCACTTTGGATTGTGGCCTGGGTGGGACTTACAAGGTGGTGGAGGCCCTCGCTGGTGACTCACTGAAATCACCAGCAACATGCTGGTTTCACTTCCTGTGCACACCAGAAGTGACATCAGTGCATCCTATAGTGGTGTGCTTACATCACTTTCGGGCACATAGGAGTAATGTCAGTGCATCAGGACATGGCTAATTCCCTCTCCTAATTTTGGTACCATTTCCCCCCAACAGCTGGTAGGAGAGGGGGCAAGGCCCCAGCAGAATTCTGACCAAGCAGAACCACTATACTGGGGCTGGTTCCAGATCTTGAGGGGCCCCAGATAGAGAGGTTCTCCCTCTCCCAAAATATGAGAACTTGAGGGCATCCAACGAAACTGATGTGCAGTAGATTCAGGATGGACTGAAGGAAGTATTTCTTGACAAAGAGAGTTATTAAAATGTGGAATTTGCTGCCAGAGGGTATAGTGGCCAGAGGGATAACCAGCTTTAAAAGGGGGCTAGATAGATCCACAGAGGATAGGTCTGCCAGTGGCTACTAGCCATGGTGACTGAGAGAAGCCTCCATATTCAATGGCAATAAACTTTTAATCCAGCATGCTGAGCATTTTGTGTGAACCTTGGCAATGAGATCCCAACCCACAAGAACCAGACTACAAAAAACCACCGAGGGATTCTGAAGGCTCTCTTCGAAAGTTCTGTTTTACAGCCATTAAGGTACTACAAGAGAGCTGGGAGCTTCCTAATGGGTTCTGGAAGTCTATGTCGTGTGGCTGGAGTAGCAGCTGAGAAAGCCTATGGGTGGGCAGCGGTGCAACGCACCATTTAAGGATCTGGGATAACCCAGAGGTGCTGTGGTCTGTCCTGAGCGAAGGTGCCGCGTGAGCCTAGAAACGGAGTAGACTGCTTCACACAAAATGCTTGGTGCACTGTGGATTGGCCTGGAACTCAAAGCCGCAAGGTAAGTTCAATATCACGAGCGGCCAGTCATACGGTGTTTATGTTTCAGGTGCTTCACTTCAACAAGATCAAGAGTTCAGGATACGAACAGCACAGTGTGGAACCGACGGTAAGATCTCCTGTTGATGTGATGGGGAAACAACAGCTAAATTCTTTATCTGGAGGGGTACTTATCCATTAGGAAAAAAGAGAAATGTTTCCAACTTAATTTTAGAGGTGTACATGGCATTCAAGATCCATGGGAATTCATAAGAACTCTTTCTCAAAAATTAGCATATGACCAGAGCTTCTTTTGTAGCAGGAACTCCTTTGCATATTAGGCTACACACCCCCTGATGCAGCCAATCCTCCAAGAGCTTACAGCAGGCCCCGTAAGAAGAGCCCAGTAAGCTCTTGGAGGGTTGGCTACATCAGAGCCTAATATGCAAAAGAGTTCCTGCTACAAAAAAGCCTGGTTGTATCTATCCATTTGTCTGCCTTTAAGGGGGAGGGCTAAAACAGCAGAGAACATTATATATAATATTATTTAAAGGACAATAATTATCTCACATGGGATTTTGTTAAATCATTAAGTAATTTCCTCTGGAAATATAGACGTTATTAAACTGGGCAATCCAAGCAGGGACGCCTACGGTTGCCAACTCCAGTTTGGGAAATGCATGGAGATTTGGGATCGATCCCTGGAGAGGGTAGACTTTGGGAAGAGTTGGGAGCTCACTGGGAATGTAATGCCGTAGAGTCCACCCTCTGAAGCCGCCATTTCCTCCAGAGGAATTGATCTCTATAGTACGGAGATCTAAGGTTGCCAGGTCTGTGTTGGAAAATGCCTGGAGACTTTGGGGGTGGAGCTGGGAGAGGTCAGGGTTTAGGGAAGAAGAGGCCTCCGCATGATACAATGCCATAGAGGTAGGGTTGCCAAGTCCCCACCGGCTGCCGGTGGAGGACTTTTTTCGTGCATGTGGCATGAAGACGTCACCCAAAAGTGTCATACCCAGAGCTTTTTTTTGGAGCAGGAACTCCTTTGCATATTAAGCCACACTCTTCTTATGCAGCCAGTCTTCCAAGAGCTTACAGGGCTCTTCACACTGTAAGCTCTTGGAGGACTGGCTACATCAGGGGTGTGTGGCCTAATATGCAAAGGAGTTCCTGCTACAAAAGAAGCCCTGGTCATACTGCACCAGGCAAGTCATGCAGGGACGCTCTAGGAAATTGTGGGAAACTCCATAGAGTTTTCCATATCACTTCCGGGTGTCATCATCATGCTGCATGCCAACGGGACTCTTTGGGGGGCCGGATCCCCCTGCAGCTTCTTTCCTGCCAGCAGGTTGCGGCCCACCAAACATAAGAACATAAGAGAAGCCATGTTGTATCAGGCCAATGGCCCATCCAGTCCAACACTCTGTGTCCCACAGTGGCAAAAAAACCCCAAGTGCCATCAAGAGGTCCACCAGTAGGGCTAGAAGTCCTCCCACTGTGCCCCCCCCCCCCACAAGCACAAGAATACAGAGCATCACTACCCCAGACAGAGAGTTCCAACAATAAGCTATGGCTAATAGCCACTAATGGACCTCTGCTTCATATGCTTATCCATTCCCCTCTGGAAGCTGTCTATGCTTGTAGCTGCCACCACCTCCTGTGGCAGTGAATTCCACCTGTTAATCACCCTTTGGGTGAAGAAGTACTTCCTTTTATCTGTTTTAACCCGACTGCTCAACAATTTCATTGAATGCCCATGAGTTCTTGTATTGTGAGAAAGGGAGAAAAGTACTTTTTTCTCTACTTTCTCCATCCCATGCATAATCTTGTAAACCTCTATCATGTCACCCCTCAGTCGACGTTTCTCCAAGCTAAAGAGCCCCAAGCGTTTTAACCTTTCTTCATAGGGAAAGTGTTCCAACCCTTTAATCGTTCTAGTTGTCCTTTTTTGCACTTTTTCCAATGCTATAATATCCTTTTCCGGAGAGCCGGTTTGGTGTAGTGGTTAAGTATGCGGACTCTTATCTGGGAGAACCGGGTTTGATTCCCCACTCCTCCACTTGCACCTGCTAGCATGGCCTTGGGTCAGCCATAGCTCTGGCAGAGGTTGTCCTTGAAAGGGCAGCTGCTGTGAGAGCCCTCTCCAGCCCCACCCACCTCACAGGGTGTCTGTTGTGGGGGAGGAAGGTAAAGGAGATTGTGAGCCGCTCTGAGACTCTTCGGAGTGGAGGGCGGGATATAAATCCAATATCTTCTTCTTCTTCTTCTTGCAGAAAAAAAAGTATAGTCCCGAACTTCAGGGTTAAATTTCCTCCATATATCTTCCAGATTTTCTTGTTTAACCAGTTTAAAAAAAGACTTTGGCAATTTTCCTTCTTTACTATTGTTTTTTTCCCCTCCCGACCTGTCCATTGAGTTCTTAACTGTTCCATTAAAATCTCCCATTAATCAAAACTTGGTCATAGGTCAATTCATCAAGCTGTTGTATAATGTCTTTAAAAAAAACATCCTTTGCACCATTAGGCGCATAGAGTCCCAATAACAACGTTTTTTTCCCCATCTAATATTGTCTCTACTGCTACAAATCTTCCATCTTTATCTTTAAATACTAATTTTGGCTCCAATTATTGTTTAATATAAAAAACACTCCCCTTTTCTTCTGTTCAGCCAATGAAGAAAATTCCACTCCCAATTTGTTTGTTCCATAAAAATTTATAATCCTTTTGTTTGATATGCACTTCTTGCAAACAAATTATATTACAGTTTTGTTTCTTAATCCAATGAAATGCTGCCCTTCTTTTTTGTGGTGAACTTAGTCCATTTACATTTCAAGACAATAATTTGTAATCCATCATGGTGCAAATTCTTTATTTTCTTCAAAAAATCTACGCATATCCTGTGCATTTGTAATTGTGATTCTTTTCCCCTGGAGTTCAAAGCTCAAGCCTTCAGGTATTATCCATCTAAACCTCATTCCATTGTCTCTCAATTTTTCTGTCAACTTTTTATATGTTCTTCTATCATTTATCACTTGCCTTGGCAGCTCCAATGCTATAATATCCTTTTTGAGGTGCGGTGACGAGAATTGCACACAGTATTCCAAATGAGACCGCACCATCGATTTATACAGGGGCATTATGATACCGGCTGATTTGTTTTCAATTCCCTTCCTAATAATTCCCAGCATGGTGTTGGCCTTTTTTTTAAATCGCAATCGCACATTGTCTTGACTGGAACTTGGCACCCCTACATAGAGGCCACCCTTCAAAGCAGCCATTTTCTCCAGGGGAGCTGATCTCTGCCACCTGGAGATCAGTTGTAAAAGCAGGAGATCACCAGGCCCCACCTGGCAACTGATATGAGGCTGGAAACCCTACAAAAGTTGTGATTCCAGAACAACTCCTGGCCCCACCCAGAGGCTGACAGCCCAAGTTCACATGACAAGGAAGTGGAATGCATTAAGAAGGCAATATATATTCACTTGATAAAGATACATGAGCTCTCGGTCATACAGTGAGGATGAGTTGAGAGACTCTTCGTCCAAAATTATTCATTGAAAGGTCTTCCACAAGGAAGGGGTTTTTTACTGTGCAGGAGGAAATATGGCTCTATTGCTAATTTCAGGGATCTCCCACAGTAGACTTATTAATTCATATATTTATATTCTGCCTCTCTTGTGGCTTGACTTGACTGTTCAATGGTCACCATACAACAGGGAAGAAGAAGAAGATTTTGGATTTATATCCCGCCCTATACTCTGAATCTCAGAGTCTCAGAGCGGTCACAATCTCCTCTACCTTCCCCCCCCCCCACAACAAACACCCTGTGAGGTGGGTGGAGCTGAGAGTGCTTTTATAGCAGCTGCCCTTTCAAGGACAACCTCTGCCAGAGCTATGGCTGACCCAAGGCCATCTCAGCAGGTGCAAGCGGAGGAGTGGAGAATCAGACTCTGTTCTCCCAGATAAGAGTCCGCACACTTAACCACTACACCAAACTGGCTCTCATTCTAAAAGCATTCTAAAAGACAAAAAACCTCCATATACATATTGAAGCATAATATGGGGCGGGGAGACCACACTCAGCACTAGGAACACATGCGCAGTGCATCTATTATCAGCAGCACCAATTGGCAGGGCTTTTTTTTTTTTGAGCAAGAATGTACATGAACCGCAGTTCCAGCTGGCTTGGCATCAGGGTGTGTGGCCTAATATGCAAATGATTCCCTGTTGGGCTTTTTCAACAAAAGAAGCCCCATGTGAAACAATAGTGATGTCAGGGGGTGTGGCTTGATATGCAAACAAGTTCCTGCAGGGCTTTTTGTACAAAAGAGCCCTGTGTGAAACGATGGTGCTGTCAAGGGGTGTGGCCTAATATGCAAATGAGTTCCTGCTGGGCTTGTTCTATAAAAAGCCCTGTGTGGAACGATGGTGCTGTCGGGGTGTGGCCTAATATGCAAATGAGTTCCTGCTGGGCTTGTTCTATAAAAAGCCCTGTGTGAAACAATGGTGCTGTCAGGGGGTGTGGCCTAATATGCAAATGAGTTCCTGCTGAGCATGTTTTATAAAAAGCCCTGCGTGAAACAATGGTGCTGTCAGGGGTGTGGCCTAATATGCAAATGAGTTCCTGCTGGGCTTGTTTTATAAAAAGCCCTGTGTGAAACAATGGTGATGTCAGGGGTGTGTGGCCTAATATGCAAATGAGTTCCTGCTGGGCTTGTTCTATAAAAAGCCCTGTGTGGAACAATGGTGATGTCAGGGGTGTGTGGCCTAATATGCAAATGAGTTCCTGCTGGGCTTGTTCTATAAAAAGCCCTGTGTGAAACAATGGTGATGTCAGGGGGTGTGGCCTAATATGCAAATGAGTTCCTGCTGGGCTTGTTCTACCAAAAAAAGCCCTGGAGGGGGATACAGCCAGGCTGGAGTCAGCGGGCTTAGGAAAATGTCGTTCCGCTTAGAATTGCACTAACGGTAGCTTCCTCAAAGGATCCTGGCCATTTTACTTTGGTGAAGACACTGAGAATTCTTTGTTAGAGACAAACTACCTCTTCCCACAATCTACAATTTCTAGAGTTCCCTGGGAAGAGGAGATGACTGGTAAACTAGTATACATCCCTGGGAATATATGCTTTTATCCAGGGCTCTTTTTCTAGTAGGAGCTCCTCTGCATATTAGGCCACGCCCCCCTGATGTAGCCAATCCTCCAAGATCTTAGAGGTCTCTTAGTACAGGGCTGACTGTAAGCTCCAGGAAGATTGGCTACATCAGGGGTGTGTGGCCTAATATGCAGAGGAGCTCCTGCTAGAAAATCTATTCCAGAAAATTTAGGAATGTCTGTTCCTGTGCTATTCCTTTGCTACTTCGGAGATTCTTGCGGCTACAACTGTGCGAAGCCCAAGATAGGAGGTTGCCACTTTGCCAGCACTCAACCAGTCCCGCCAATACATTCTTCCTTTGTTCCCAGACGGCTACAAAACTGCAGAGTGAAAAACCTGAAGATGTTCATTCCCAGTTCCAGGCGTTATTGTCACAAATGAGCAAGCCCAACAAGGACTACGAATTAAGTATTGCGAACAGACTGTTTGGCGCAATGGGAGTCCAATTAATGCAGGTGAGTCGAAGAAGGACTTTTTCCAATACATGTCATTCTGTTGAAGTTGCCTATGATCTGCTGTCTAGATGGTCAACAGAACTTTGGAGTGAGAACCTACAGCACTGTCATTTGAGTCAGGGGACTCCCACTTTAAGTCCCATCTTGATAAACTGACTCAAAAAGACACTGCAGTTAAAGAACAGCACAGCAATTGCATTTATTTCTTAATACAGGAGCGGAACTAAGGGCTGAAGCAGAGAATCCACGTGTCAGGAGAACTTGTGATGATCTTTCCAGATGGAAAGCCATGTTAGTTTGTACCAGAAAAATAAAACAGGGGTCCAGTGGCGCCTTAAAGTACTGCAGTCCAAGCTCTCTGCTCATGACCTGAGTTCAATCTTAGCGGAAGCTGGGCTCAGGTAGCCGGCTCAAGGTTGACTCAGCCTTCCATCCTTCTGAGGTCGGTAAAATGAGTACCCAGCTTGCTGGGGGGAAAGTGTAGATTACTGGGGAAGGCAAACCACCCCGTTAAAAAGTCTGCCATGAAAACTTCATGATGCGATGTCACCCCACAGTGTCAGAAATGACTGGTGCTTGCACAGGGGACTACCTTTACCTTTTTTTTTAAAATGAAAAAAAGGTTTTGCGAATCCTCCTGACTCTCATATGCTGGAATGAATGTTAGTTTTTCAGGTGCCATTGGACTCCTGCTTTATCTGTGCAAAATGCAAGTGTAGAGTTTCAGAGGGGATGGGAGATGGGTCCATATAACTCCTATACTTCATCTATGCATAACTTGTTGAACAAGTATCCAGGTATGGGACTTCACTAAGCAACTTTCAATACAACCCTCTGCAGAATTACTCCAGTCTGCTCTTGAAGCTAGATGACTCTGGTTGCTGTAGATTGGGGCAACTCTGCATAGGAATGCACTGTTTATTATGAACTGGTCACTTCTATGGGGACAGGCATGGGTGTTTCTGGGAATGCATCTGCCTCTTCCCCCCCCCCCCCCAAACTTATTGCCACATTCATAGCTGCAGCTGACTTGTGCAAACATTTGGTCCACTTATTCTTGATGTGTACACAAGTACATAATTCAGGGAAAGAATGAGTGCTACTTGTTTGCATGAGGAAGTCTGCAAAATGAGAGGATATTTTTTTGGGGGGGGGGGGAATATTCAGAGCCTTTAAAATCTTGATTGGATGCATATACTCAGGGGTGGAATTCTAGGAGAACCTTTGCATATTGGGCCACACGCCCCTGATGTAGCCAATCCTCCAAGAATTTACAAAAAAGAATCTTGTAAGCTCTTGGAGGATTGGCTACATCAGGGGTGTGTGGTCCAATATGCAATGCGGCTTCTGCTAGAATTCCACCCCTGCATATACTAACTATACTGGCCTAAATGGCTGGGTATCTTGGGCAAAGGAGCAGGTAGGCACACAGTTTACGGTTAATGAAGATCATCCAGAAAGGGGGGAAATGTAACCAGTGGAAATAAACAATGGATCTCTTAATCTAATGGGACATAAATATACATGAAGCTGTCTTACACTGAATCAAGCAGACAGCCGTGTTGGTCTGAAGTAGTAGAACAAAATAGGAGTCGATTGCACCTTTAAGACCAACGTTCTGAATAAAACTAAGCTGGTCTTAAAGGTGCAATCGACTCCTATTTTGTTCTATTACACTGACTCAGACCATGAATCCATCAAAGTTGGCATTGTCTAGTCAGATTGGTAGAGGCTCTCTGGAGTGTTAGGCAGAGTTCTCCCACATCACTTACTGACTGATCTTTATAAACTGGAAATGCTGAGGATTGAATTTGGAACCTACTGCGTGTAAAGCAGAGGATCGTCCACTGAGCCCCTTTCTTCAGTGGGTTTGGAAGAGTGTCACTCTGCTTAGGCTGACACTCCTGGAATAGGAGGCTGGTCAAGGGATATGTGGCACCACGTACGAAATCAGCCAGTTTGGTGTAGTGGTTAAGTGCATGCAGGGCTTTTTTTTGTAGCAGGAACTCCTTTGCATATTAGGCCACACACCCCTGATGCAGCCAATCCTCCTGGAGCTCACAGTAGGCCCTGTACTAAGAGCCCTGCAAGCTCTTGGAGGATTGGCTACATCAGGGGTGTGTGGCCTCATATGAAAAGGAGTTCCTACTACAAAAAAAAAAAGCCCTGAGTGTGTGGACTCTTATCTGGGAGAACTGGATTTGATTCCCCACTCCTCCACTTGCAACTGCTGAAATGGCCTTGGGTCAGCCATAGTTCTCTCAGAGCTGTCCTTGAAAGGGCCGCTTCTGGGAGAGCTCTCTCAGCCCCACCCACCTGACAGGGTGTCTGTTGTGGGGGAAGAAGATAAAGGAGATTGTAAGCTGCTCTGAGACTCTGAATCAGAGAGAAGGGTAGGGTATAAATCCGCGGTTGTCTTCTTCTAGCCCACGATAGGCTGAGCTTTTGTAGAATAAATTTGCCTTTGCATCATTCAATAGACCTGTTTGTGCACTTCTCCCTTTGGGAAGATTCTCCTGTGCCAGAGACTGATTCTGAGTCAGCACCAAAGGAGGATGAGGCAAAGGAAGGAACTTCAAGAGGTGCAGCCCAGCAGGTTGAAGGCAGAAAAGCCTTCTCGTCATTACACCCTTATCTATGCAACTTGCAAAGGGACAGGAGCTTGGCCGTGCCCCTTTTAAGTAGGTCACTCCAGCAGGCTGCTGGTCCTCATGACGGTTCAGTACAAGGGTGGCCAAACTTGCTTAATGGAAGAGCCACGTAGAATAAATATCAGAGAGCCACAAGACATGAATATCAGATGTCTGAGAGCAGGAAGGAAGGCAAATTCAGTGGCACATTTAAGGCCAACGAAGTTTTATTCAAGGTATAAGCTTTAGTGTGCAAGCACTCTTCTTCAGACAGTGAAACAGAATTTCCTCAACCATTACATATAGGAAGATGTAATGGCTGAGGAACTTCTGGAGGGAGGAGAGATGGAAAGAAAGCAACTTTAAATGCATTCTCCAAGCTGCCAGCTGGCTTAGCCTGAAAAAAGGTGATTTAAAGAGAGAAATGCCTTCTCCAAACCGGCTGACATTGTGGTGGGGGCTTCAAGAGCCACACAGCATGTGTGGAAGAGCCGCACGTGGCTCCTGAGCCCCAGTTTGGCTACCTCTGGATTAGTAGAAGCCTTCCCTTCCTCCTTCCCTCCCAGAGAACTGTTCATGTTTCCATCGTTTCCACAAGGACTGCAATGATAATCATCAACAGTGACATCAGAACAGTGCAAGTCCTATCTCCCTTCTAGCACACTGGACAAGCCTCAGTGCTCCCCGCTCAGTAACATGCGCTCTTGTGTTCTCCAGCAATACGTACACAACACGAAGGCATTATACTGTTCCGAGATGGAAAGAGTTGACTTTTTAAACGCCACCGAAGAAGCCAGAGAAACTATTAATTCGTGGGTTAAAAGTCAAACCAATGGTAAGCCTGCATGCATTTTTTTTTAACATGCTTCAAAACCAAATGACTGTGTTTGGTAAATTGCAAACAATGATGCATTTATGTTGGCTTATATGTGGAGCGCAGCACAACGCCCTTGTATATATTGTCATCTGTTATTTAGGGCGTTTTCGCACTCACCTTCAGCCGGCGCGACCCCCCTCTTCACCGCACAGGATCTGCGCGGATTTCGCACTAAATGCCGCGGAGCAGCCGGAAGAGCCGGAAACTCCCGTCGCAAAAGCTGCGCAAACGGAAACTGCTTTTTGCCGATTTCCGTTTGAGCGGCTTTTGCGCCGGGAGCTTCCGGCTCTTCCGGCTGCTCCGCGGCATTTAGTGCAAAATCCGCGCAGATCCTGCACGGTGAAGAGGGGGGTCGCGCCAGCTGAAGGTGAGTGCGAAAACGCCCTTAGTAAATTTGCCTTTCTATCCTCTACTATATTATATTGAACGTTTTCATAAAACATTTCTTGCTGTATTGGCTGAGTATTACTTCACAAGGGTTGGCCTAGAACAGGGGTAGGGAACATTGGCTCGCCAGATGTTTTTTGCCTACAACTCCCATCAGCCCCAGCCATTGGCCATGCTGGCTGGGGCTGATGGGAGTTGTAGGCAAAAAAACATCTGGAGAGCCAACGTTCCCTACCCCTGGCCTAGAAGTTCCCAGGCTTATACCAGGGGTCGTTTTGTAGAAAAATAGGTAGCGGAGCTCATTAGCATAACTCATGAGCATATGCCCTCCCCCAGCCAAAAGCAACCCAACGCAAGAAAGGAGAGCCCTGGGCGAGCGAGGCCTGCTTGGGCTGGCTAGAGATTCAGCCAGCGCAAGCAGGCCTTGCTCGCCTTTGGGCTCTCTTGGGTTGCTCCCCCCCCAGTCAAAAGGCCAGCAAGTCACCCGCAGCCCAAAATCACATAAGAAGTGGAGAAAGGGTGGCACAGGCTTCTCCAGGGGTTAATGAGGGCTGCTGGGGGTGTGGCAAAGCCCTTGGTCCAACTCCTTCCTTATGGTCCAGCTCTCACAGTCACACATTACTACTAGGAATACCATTGCTTTGACTTTACGGACTTTTGTTGGCAGGCTGATGTCTCTACTATTTATTATACTGCCTAGGTTTGCCATAGCTATCCTCCCAAGGAGCAAACGTCTTTTAATTTCATGGCTATCATGATTTCCCAATAAGATATGTCCGTCAAATATCGCTTACTTTCTTTGTTTTCTTTTCAAAACAAAGGCAAAATCCAGAACCTTTTCCTTGCTGATGCTTTGGATCCATCAACTGTTCTGGTACTAGTGAATGCAGTCTATTTCAAAGGGAAGTGGTTGTCCAGGTTTAAGGAAGAGTACACCAAAGAATTGCCTTTTTGGACAAATAAGGTATGGGGTTTCCTGCAGCTGAAGTGGAAAGAAAGCCTTTTGTGGGAAATATGTGCAACTGTACAGTTACCAGGCCTCAGATTCAGTGGGAGCTCACAGGAGCACAGCTCCTGAACCTTTCTGAGAGTTCCACCTCCTTCTGAGAGCTCCACCTCCTTCTGAGAGTTCCACCTCCTTCTGAGAGTTCCACCTCCTTCTGAGAGCTCCACCTCCTTCTGAGAGCTCCACCTCCTTCTGAGAGTTCCACCTCCTTGTCCATTGAATAGTATGTGCACCTGCTTAACAACCCCTGGATGAGCTCCACCACCTATTTTTCTCCAAAATGATTCCTGATAGTTACCATTATTGTTCCATACCTGGCCAGCTCTCCTGCAGGTTCTTGTTAATCATAGTATTGCTGAAAGAAGAAGACGAAGAAGATGATATTGGATTTATATCCCGCCCTCCACTCCTTTCCCTTCCTCCCCCACAACAGACACCCTGTGAGGTGGTGGGGCTGGAGAGGGCTCTCACAGCAGCTGCCCTTTCAAGGACAGAGTCTCAGAGCGGCTCACAATCTCCTTTCCCTTCCCCCCCCCAACAACAGACGCCCTGTGAGGTGGTGGGGCTTGAGAGGGCTCTCACAGCAGCTGCCCTTTCAAGGACAGAGTCTCAGAGCAGCCTGCAATCTCCTTTGCCTTCCTCCCCCACAACAGACACCCTGTGAGGTGGGTGGGGCTGAGAGGGCTCTCACAGCAGCTGCGCTTCCAAGGACAGAGTCTCAGAGCAGCCTACAATCTCCTTTCCCTTCCCCCCGCCACAACAGACACCCTGTGAGGTGGGTGGGGCTGGAGAGGGCTCTCACAGCAGCTGCCCTTTCAAGGACAACCTCTGCCAGAGCTGTGGCTGACCCAAGGCCATGCTAGCAGGTGCAAGTGGAGGAGTGGGGAATCAAACCCAGTTCTCCCGGTTCTGCACTTAACCACTACACCAAACTGGCTCTACACTATGCCAAACAAAAGGTAAAATATAAATCTGATCCCATATAGTGAGTAATGCCGTCTGTATACCTAGGCAGCTTTGATATGTACCTGTCAGAGGTGGGTGCAGCTCTGCATTTGCATAAGCCGGGGTAGAATTCTAGCAGGAGCTCCTTTGCATATTAGGCCACACACCCCTGATGTAGCCGATCCTCCAAGAGTTTACAAAAAAGAGCCTTGTAAGTTCTTGGAGGATTGGCCACATCCGGGGTATGTGGCTTCATATACAAAGGAGCTCCTGCTAGAATTCCACCCCTGTGCATAAGACCATGCAGCCAGATGTTCATCACCAGTCAACATCATGCATGACGGAGGTGCATTCTCACACACACAGTTACAGAGATTGAAATCTGTTTCCCTGGGAAACATCTTGCCCTATTACATGGAAAACCTTCCTGTATGAAGCTGTATCTGGATTGGGAATGAAGAATATTTTTTAAATCTACATCCTCAGGGTTGTCAGGTTCCTCTCTGGACATGGGCAGGGGATGGGGGGGGTGTGTAAGGTTGCCAGATCCAGGTTAAGAAACTCCTGGATATTTGGGGGGGTGAAGCTTGGGGAGGACAGGGCTGTCCATGGGCTAAAATATCTTTTTCTCTTGCGCAGGGGTGGAATTCTAGCAGGAGCTCCTTTGCATATTAGGCCACACCTCCCTGATGCAGCCAATCCTCCAAGAGCTTACAAAAAAAGAGCCTTGTAAGCTCTTGGAGGATTGGCTACATCAGGGTGTGTGTGGCCTAATATGCAAAGGAGCTCCTGCTAGAGTTCCATCCCTGCTTTCGTGTTGTTTCCTATATGGTCTGAGTGTTAGTTGAACCTGGTTAAACTTGGAGAAGGGGAACTGCTCTGTTATGCTATATGCTTGTATGTAAGGCCACATTTTGTATAGGCTTATATTATAATTTTTGTTGAAAACTTTCAAAATTTAATCAAATTTTTCAAAATAAGTGTATAAAGGAATCTGGGGAATTTAAAACAAAACTACTTTTAAAAATGTCAAGCAATGGAAAATGTACCTTCCGTTTCAAGGAAGGCATGTACTGCATTTGCATTAATTTCAAGGGCTACTTTGAAGGAGGAAGCAAATATCCCCATTCTGTGTTCCGCAACATTTTATTCCCATTATGCAGTTTATATATTAAAAAAGAATATATTTTTCTACTTTGCTGTGTTACAGAAGAAGAGCAAAAAGGTGCCGATGATGTTTCAGCGTGGGGAATTTAAACTGGCCAGAATTCAAGACCCTCCTGTTCGAGTGATTGAACTGCCTTATGAAGGTGAAGAGCTAAGCATGATTATCATGCTCCCTGAGGATGATGCTAGTCTACAACAGGTAATTTAAAAATGTGATGGTGTCTGAAGCTGTTGGTGGGAAGGATCATAGTTCAGTGGTAAATTACAGGGTTTGAATTCAGATGATCCAGTGCCTTGGCATCGCAGGGCTTTTTTTGAGCAGGAATGCACAGAAATGTAGTTCTGGCTGGCTTGATGCCAGGGGGTGTGGCCTAATATGCAAATTAGTTCCTGCCTGGCTTTTCCTACAAAAAAGCCCCGTGTGAAACCATAGTGTTGTCAGGCGTGTGGCCTACTATGAAAATGAGTTCCTGATGGGCTATTTCTACCAAAAAAGCCCCGTGTGAAATGATGATGTCATGGGGGGTGGCCTAATATGCAAATGAGTTCCGGATGGGCTATTTCTACAAAAAAGCCCCGTGTGAAACAATGATGATGTCATGGGGGTGGCCTAATATGCAACTGAGTTCCTGATAGGCTATTTCTACCCCAAAAAAGACCTGTGAGAAACAATGGTGATGTCAGGGGGTGGCCTAATATGCAAATGAGTTCCTGATGGGCTATTTCTACCAAAAAAGCCCTGTGAGAAACAACGGTGATGTCAGGGGGAGGGGCCTAATATTCAAATAAGCCCCTGAGCTATATCTACAAAAAAAAGCCCTGGCTACAAGGATCCCAGAAAGCAGGGAAAGCCCTCAGCCTGAGCCCCTGGAGAGTTCAACAGCACAGTCCTCAGTAGACCAGTGATCTCATTCAGCATAGGACAAATTCATATGAGGATAAGGAAGATATCAAAGTGACAATACCCATCTATGTTACTACCTTGAATGGACAATCTCTGCATTTTTGGCGCACCCTATCCAGGGCTTTTTTTGTAGCAGGAACTCCTTTGCATATTAGACCACATACCTCTGATATAGCCAATCCTCCTGGAGCTTGCATTTGGCCCTGTACTAAGAGCCCTGTAAGCTCTTGGAGGATTGGCTACATCAGGGGTGTGTGGCTTAATGTGCAAAGGAGTTCTTGCTACAAAAACCATCCTGAATTTATCAGTCTGAAGTTCAGCATTGTATTTCACCACACAAACTGACTCCCACAGAGATGTCTAAACCCTGTAATAAACTTGGACCAACCTAGGAATAGCTATGAAAAGATCTTTTCATAATTCCTCCATTTCTCCTTTTAAATCTTTTTCAATAGTTTTGATTTTGGTGAAGTTTGACCTTAAAAGCATATTGAGATTATATAGCGTGGTATAAATATAAACAAGTCTGTGGTTTTCCCTGGCCAGTAATTTTGATTATGGTGAAGTTTGACCTTAAAGGTGTATTAATGTTATATGGCAGGGTTGGCCAACGGTAGCTCTCCAGATGTTTTCTGCCTACAACTCCCATCAGCCCCAGCCATTGGCCATGCTGGCTGGGGCTGATGGGAGTTGTAGGCAAAAAAATATCTGGAGAGCTACCGTTGGCCACCCCTGTTATATGGCATAATATAAATGCAACCAACCAACCAATCAGTAACAATACTGCTATTGTTCTTCTTTCAAGCTGGAAAGATCTCTTACCTGCAAGAAAATCGAAGAGTGGACCTGTTCATCAAACATGTGCCCCTTGAAAGTGGACGTGTATCTTCCCAGGTTTAAACTAGAAGAGAAATATAAACTTAATGAGGCTTTGCAGTCACTGGGAATGACTGACGCTTTTGAGAAGCGAAAAGCTAATTTCACTGGGATATCTGAGACATTGGGGCTTGCTGTGTCCAATGTCACTCACAAGTGCTTTGTAGAAGTCAATGAGGAGGGCACGGAATCAGCTGCTGCCACTGGGGTAGAAATAGCTGAAAAGAGTGCACACTTCCCCTTTGAGTTTAAGGCAGATCATCCATTCCTCTTCTTTATTCTAAACAATACAGCAGCAAAGAGCATTATCTTCTTCGGTAAATATTCATCACCTTAAGTAATATGCGGTTTGGGGAAAACATCCTCCTATTCAGCACAGTAGTCGGGGAAACTAAGAATTATATTAGAGCTATCTTTAGTATTGCTTACATTTTTCTCTGGCTTTCTTTTTTAGTAGCAAATATAACTTTTAGCCCTGTTTTCAGGCAGGTATGTGGACTTAAGTAGATGAATTTTGGAGTTAATCTAGTTTGAGATTATCCTTGACCAATTTCACACTAGACTTTTAATTCTGGTTTAACCCTGTCCCCAAGCTGACATTCTACACTGGAATCAGAGATTCAGAGAAACCAACTCTGTGACTCTATGATTCTGTGATTTTAGTGTAGAATGTCAGCTTGGGGACAGGGCTAAACCAGAATTAAAGGCCTAGTGCAAAACTGGTTCTTGTGCTGGTAACTGTAGGGATGGGAAGGAACTGCAAAAATGCAGTCTGGTTCGTATTTCCTGGCCAAACCATGAACTGAATGGGGAGGACCCCAGGTGAACCAAACTGGTTCATTTCAGATCATGGGGAGTAGGGAGTAGAGAGCATGGGCTTAAAGGGACGCTGGGCCATTTAAACCCCTTCCAAGCGCTGGGAAGAGTTTTAAATGGCTCGGAGTCCCCTTAAACCCATGTGTTCTGCTTCCCAATGCTAAACTGTGTTTTGTAGCAGGGTTATAAAAAGACTCTGAGTCGTTTAAACCCCTTCCGAGTGTTCAGAAGGCATCTAAATGGCTCAAATTCCCTTTAAACCCCTAAAAAGCAGCTAAGCAGCGAGGAGCAGAAAGCAGCGGTTTAAAAGGGACTCCCTTTGAACCCATTTCTGCTATTTACAAACTGCCATAAACTGTTTAAAAGTTTGTGGAAGTTTGTGGTGGTAGACTTGCCATGAACTTTGGTTTGTGAAACATGAACAGGCTAAAATTCATCATGAACTTTCGTTCCTGAGCTGGCTCATGTTCATCCGTAGTTGGTGATACACTCCTTGTGGTGACAAATGAGAGAAATTTCCCTGAAAACACAAGCGAAACCAATATTCTTCTCCTACTGAGGTGCTTATTTTGCCTGATTCTTCTGCACTGTGACCCACCTTCTGGCAGTGCAAGGAGACAATGTTCAGTGGAAGAGTTTGGTTAAAACTGCTGAGGCCAGGTGGGCCTTCAGAAAGCATTCAGAAAGTAGACACTGGCGTGGTACCATTCAACATGACCAGGGACCCCTGAATCAGTAAAACATAGCACGTACCCATCATGCAGTAGAGACTTAACATTCTGCCCCAGTTACAGAGAACAGCTACAGGACTTTTCGACCCAGTAACCATAAGACGTGTAGGAAGATCACGAGCACAATACGAACATAGCTCACCAGACAAAGGTCAGCAGAAACTTTCTCCAGTGCGAGGAAGTCAAGATGTTCTCGGGTCGGTCACATAGGAAACCAGAAAAATGTGCTAGGGTAGGGTTTTTGGGTGATGCTTTGCATGCCTCATGGGAAGGTCTTGTGACTTAATTGCAGTGTAACATAAGATCTGAACACTATAAAATAAAGAGTGCCGGCTTGCGAGCCAGGCAATTGTTCCTGGACACGTGTCTCGTGTGGTTCCTTGCTTCACACTGGACCCTACTGACTCCCTGATATGTGTTGGAAATGCCCTTGGCAAAAGAAGAGAGCTCAAAGGAACATTCTTGCCTAAAAGAAAATGCCTTTATTTTTGGTGTACCATCTTTGCCACTCCTTTGAGACATCACCCATTTAGGCTGACCCATACAGAATGTTAGAGAGTTCCATGACGCAGAATGGTGAAGCTGCAGTACTGCAGTCCGAACTTTCTGCTCACGACCTGAGTTCGATCCTGGCAGAAGCTGGGTTCAGGTAGCCAGCTCAAGGTTGACTCAGCCTTCCATCCTTCTGAGGTTGATAAAAGGAGTCCCCAGCTTGCTGGAGGGAAAGTGTAGATGACTGAGGAAGGCGATGGCAAAAAGTCTGCCATGAAAACGTCGTGTTGTGACGTCATCCCAGAGTCGGAAACGACTGGTGCTTGCACAGGGGACTACCTTTATCCAAATGTCAAGGTGCAGTCTCCTAGATACTGGTGGATGGGTGGGTTATCTGTGTTTATGTTTCTGATAATGTAAATCACCTTGAGCAGGTTTCTGAAAAGGCAACATACGCAACAGTGAAAGAAATAAGTAGTAAACAAAGAAAGCACAAAAGCTACTGGTTAATGAGGCTAGCAAGTTACAAAATAACCAACGTGCTAAGTCTCCAAGCAAATAATAAGGAGAAAGGGGGAAATAAAGGATTCCTATCAGCTGCATTATTGGTTATAGAATATTTTCATTATTTTAGGAATGCCAGTTTCAAACCCAGTACTATTTTCCTCCAAGAATTAGTTTGGACTTGTTCTCTTTCATACATTCATTTTCTGAGTTTTACTATTTTGGGGAGGGAGGGAGGGGGACTAAAACTTTCCAACGTCCATTTAATTTTTGCTATTCCTTTCAGCATCCTCCATATTGATGCGTTATTAAGTTTGCATATGTTCATGTGTCTAAGTTCTCAAACCGCTATGGGAAAAATAAATACAAATAGTAAAATCTCACTTCCATGGGTACCTTAAGTATGCAGTTTTACCTGTCCACCTGTCTGTTTTACATGTCCACCTGCCTTTAAATCCATTCCAACTTCGGTTCTACATTAACAGCAACAAGATTGGATGGTCCCAGAGTGCTAATCTGCCAAGTTGTGGGGGTTACTTTTCTGCTTATGAAGGTCTGAGGATGCAAATAGCAGGGCTCTTTTTCTAGCAGGAACTCCCTGATGCAGCCAATCCTCCTGGAGCTAGGCCCTGTACTAAGGCCCTGTGCTAAGAGTCCTCTAAGCTCTTGGAGGATTGGCTACATCAGGGGGGCATGGCCTAATATGCAGAGCAGCTCCTGCTAGAAAAAGAGCCCTGGCAAATAGGATTCTTGCAACTTTGAGACCTTCCACCTGTTTGTGCTACTCTTGCCCCTGGCTGCTTACTCTACAGACTTATTTGGTTAAAAATAGAGCATACTTCTATAGAGGAGGTTGTCTGGAATTGTAGTGTTTTCTGTCCTATAACACAGGGGTGGCCAACGGTAGTTCTCCAGATGTTTTCTGCCTACAACTCCCATCAGCCCCAGCCAGCATGGCCAATGGCTGGGGCTGATGGGAGTTGTAGGTAGGGTTGCCAAGTCCAATTCAAGAAATATCTGGGGACTTTGGGGGTGGAGCCAGGAGACATCGGGGCGGAGCCAGGAATAAGGGTGTGACAAGCATAATTGAACTCCAAGGGAGTTCTGGCCATCACATTTAAAGGAACCGCACACCTTTTTAAATGTCTTCCTTCCATAGGAAATAATGAAGGATAGGGGCACCTTCTTTTGGGGCTCATAGAATTGGACCCCCTGGTCCAACCGTTTTGAAACTTGGGAGGTACTTTGGGGAGAGTCACTAGATACTATACTGAAAATTTGGTGCCTCTACCTCAAAAAACAGCTCCCCCAGAGCTTCCGAAACCTCTAGATCAATTCCCCATCATACCCTATGAGAATCAATCTCCACATAGAGAATAATGCTCAGCAGACGTGAGAGGATGCAAGGACTACAAGTCCCAGCATGCACCTCGCGAAGGGAGGCTGGACTGGAGCGAATAGCAGGCCGGCGGTGGGCGGGTCTTTGTGACTTGGAGGAAGGGAGAAGCCAGGCAGGGAAAGAGACACGACGCCATTCCACACACCCCACCCCCACTATCAGATTTTTAGGGAGCGGGGGATTAGGCTGCTAATGCAGGGGTCCCCCGGCAGGGCGGGGGGGTTGGAAAGCCTAGTTGTAGGCAAAAAACATCTGGAGAGCTACTGTTGGCCACCGCTGCTGTAACATAATAGAAGAACTTTTTGTTTTGTTTTTTAAGAAAAATCTCCCCATCTTGCGGGAGTTTAAGGACTCTTCCATTTTCCGCATCAACAACGTTCTTAATAAAGTTCATTTAACTTCCTAGTGTCAGGTCTCTGAACTACTTTCGATAATAACGACTCTTCATGGGTTCAGGATAAGTGTTTATTGCAAAGCAGAACTACCGACACAGGTCACAGCTGTCAAGTCTGTCATATATGGAAATGTTGATTCTGTAACTTTGGTTCAATGGTAAAGGATTCTGGGTAAAACATACTGAAAACCGGTTGCTGCTAGCTACCTCTCCTTCCCCCCTCCTTGCTATGCCTTTGTTGTGTAGTCGCTTTGAAATGCTGATATGGGACCAAGATAGTAAAGCCTTCTCAGGCCAGGTGTGTGGAGGAGTGTAGAGGCGCCAAGGCCTCGGACTGAGAATGAAAAGTAACATCCTGGTGTGAAAGTAGATTGCATAGAGAGCCCCTCCCGCAGGAATCCTTTGATCTATACCTTAAAAAGCTGTGTTAATGTCTATGTACCCCAGTCCTTCAATTGCTATCATGCTCTGTAGTTCTGTAGTCAATAAACTATGATACTTTGTTTCAACAAAGACTCGTTATTGAAATCAGCAGACTTGACAACAGCCCTGTCAGAACTGAAATACAACTGCAGGTGTGTGCTAATGAAATACTTTCACTGGGGCCGTTATTAACACATCTTTTGTGCAAGGCGCAAGACTAATTCAAAAGCAAAGCAGATGCAAACGGTTACAATTTTTTTTCCCTCACACCACAAAGCAACATATGAAATCACCATGAGCTAACACACCAGGCTGACCATGAAGACCTGGCTGAGAAGGAACGAGTGGGCGAAAACGCTGTCAGAGCCAATTCAGGAATTTAAATGTAAATGGCAGTCCAAACACCCGAGCAAGACAGAAGTGAAAGCGCAGCATTACTGGATCTTTTGCCCAGTGTAAAATCAGCCCCCCCAAAAAGCAGTTACAAACAGTGATAAACAATGGCAAGGGATCTTGACACCTAGATTGGAATACTCCCTCTAAACTGTGGAGTCCTGTGAGCAAAAACTGTGCTTTGCGAGCTACTGGCATTAAAGCTGTGAGCTACCGCATAAATTAGTGTACTCCGGGGCCCTTTTTTTCCTGAGCTAAGACAAAAATGTGTGAGCTGGAGGCTAAAAAATTGTGAGTTAGCTCACACTAACTCGACTTAGAAGGAACACCGTGGAAGAGTGGTAATTTATAAAAACAACTGCAAACACAGATCAGTTTCATAATTATTACACAGATGAATGCGTATTTGCTCGGAAGAAGGTGTAGGAAACCCGAAAACTTATAGCACTGTTGAGAGAACTGGCTTTTGTCCAGTCAGGATAATGAAGCAGATATGAGAGGTAGGCTTCCCAACCCCCCCCCCCGCGCCCTGGCGGGGGACCCCCAAAATTGCATCCTCCTCCCCCGCTCTCAAAAAATCTGGGGGGGGGGGGAGAACATACCTTTAGGCATCATGTTGTACAGCTTCTGATCCGTTTTAAAATGTGTCCCTTTAAGGCTGCACAGGAAACAGGAAGGGCTTCATGGGAAAGTAACAGTTTCCATGGAGAACGGCCCCTCCCTTTCTTTTCCTGTGGAGCCTTGTTTTCGTTTTCCCAGCAAGCACATTCTGCTGGAAGAAGACCAAGTACGGTAAGTGTTTGTGTGTGTGTGAGAGAGGGAGGGGGCAGGGTGGGGAGATTCCCTGGTATGGAGGCCCTCCCCCCCCTTAGAAAGCATGGGGGGGGGAGGGAAATGTCTATTGGGCACTCTATTATTCCCTGTGGAGAACGATTCCTATAGGGAATAATAGGGAATTGATCCGTGGGTATTGGGGGCTCTGGGGGGGCTATTTTTTGAGGTAGAGGCACCAGAGTTTTAGTATAGCATCTAGCGCCTCTCCCCAAAATACCCCCCAAGCTTCAAAATGATTGGACCAGAGGGTCCAATTCTATGAGCCCCAAAAGATGGTGCCCCTATCCTTAATTATTTCCTCTGGAAGAAAGGCATTTTAAAAGGCATGCTGTCCCTTTATATGTGATGGCCAGAACTCCCTTGGAGTTCAATTATGCTTGTCACATCCTTGTTCCTGGCTCCACCCCCAATGTCTCCTGGCTCCGTCCCCAAAGTCCCCAGATTTTTCTTTAATTGGACTTGGCAACCCTAGAGGTAAGATAAATTAAGGCACATTTGATTTATTTACAGTTACTGTGGCAAGGGCAACCCCTGAGTGAGGCCTCAGGCAAAGCAGATGTTGGCAATCTGACTAGCGCCTTATGCTGGGCAAGCACCCCTGTCCCAAACTCAATCCATATTACCTGGTTCACGCCTGACTGTAGCCTCCTAACTTCTGTTCCCGAGCAGCTCCAAAGGGAGTCTCCATTTCCCGCCTGGGCCACAAAACCGGCAGGCTTAGTCCTTTTAACCCAAACAGGGTAGGTACTCTCTGGTGCTCACCGTATCTGCTGTACCTATTTCTGCACCGATCCATCCCCCTGTTCATAAAGCCAAAGCAACGCCCGCCTCCTCCAAAAACATTCCTCGACCGCAAGCAGTGCAAGGTAGGCCAAACCTCCCCTATGCCATGCCAATCACAAGGGAGGTGCAAAAATTCCTACCTGGCCCTGACACCAGTGACCAGCACCTTCAAGGTGGGAGAGTGGGGTAAGGACAAGGTAGCAGAAGAACTTGGAGGGAGGAGTTGGCCATCATATACTGCCAGCTCCTCCTTCAGCAGCCTGATGTGGGGACGCCTGAATCCCCATCCACTGCCTCCTCCCTTTCTGAGGGAGGCAAAGTTGGTTCTTACCCACAGAGGCTGTTTGGCTCCACAGGTGGGGGAAGCCACGCTCTATGCTATAGGCTGGTCTCCTAAGTGGGAGATCCAGCAGTATGACCAGTGCTGGATTAACCCTGTGGAGGCCCCTAGGCAGTCAAAATCTTGAGGTCCCCTCACAAATTATCTCAGAGTCAGAGCACCTGTTAGGGTTGCCGAGTCCAATTTAAGAAATATCTGGGGACTTTGGGGGTGGAGCCAGGAGACTTTGGGGGTGGAGCCAGGAGACATTAGGGGTGGAGCCAAGATCAAGGCTGTGACAAGCATAATTGAACTCCAAAGGGAGTTCGGGCCATCACATTTAAAGGGGCGGCACACCTTTTCAATGCCTTCCTTCCATAGGAAATAATGAAGGATAGGGGCACCTTCTTTTGGGACTCATAGAATTGGACCCCCTGGTCCAATCGTTTTGAAACTTGGGGGGTATTTTGGGGAGAGGCACTAGATGCTGTACTGAAAATTTGGTGCCTCTACCTCAAAAAACAGCCCCCTCCAGAGCCCCAGATACCCGCGGATCAAATCTCCATTATTTTCTATGGGAATAAATCTCCATAGGGAATAACAGAGTTCCCAGCAGACATTTCCCTCCCCTCCCCCCGCTTTCTGATGACCCTGAAGCGGGGGGAGGGCCTCCAAACCGGGGGATCCCCTGCCCCCACCTGGGGATTGGCAACCCTAGCACTTGTGGTCCCCTCTGCGGCCTGCAGGCACCTTCTCAAAAGCCCCTTTGGCAAAGCTGTGTGGGAGAGGCAGAGAGAAGCAAACTTGATGCCGCTGCCAGCACCAGCCACACCAGGCAAAGAGCAGCTTAGTTGCTGGCTGTGCCTGGAGGCTGGGAGGGCTGCAAGCAGGGGGGGAACCGGGGGGGGGGGAGCCATCCCGCGGCCCCTAAAGACACGGGGGCCCATAGGCTCGTGCCAGCTTGGCCTAATTGTTAATCCAGCCCTGAGTATGAAAGATCTTTCCATATCAATCTTTACTCTTTTCATTGATTTAAAAAACATTTCTCTAGATGTTTCACCAGTCTTTGCTGTAGCAACTCATGAGCATCTTAAGCAGGAAATTGCACTTATAGCTGTTAAACAGAGTTTCCTTCTTCAGATGTTTATCGGTTGCTTTACAACAGACTAATGACTGATGATACCAACAGCCGAGGCTTTTTTTGTAGCAGGAACTCCTTTGCATATTAAGCCACACTCCCCCTGATGTAGCCAATCCCCCAAGAGCTTACAGGAGGCCCTGCACTAAGAGCCCTGTAAGCTCTTGGAGGATTGGCAACATCAGGGGCGTGTGGCCTCATATGCAATGAGTTCCTGCTAGCAAAAAAAAAGGCCAACAGCAAAAGTTGGCAAAACTAGAGTTTTTATCAACAAACAAGGTTTGCAAATGCCAAAAAAATAATTTAAGATTGTTTATGACGTCAGCTGTGAAAGCTTCAAGCTAAAGATCTTTCCATATGTTCTATAAAGATGTCAACAAAAGAGCCACTGACGCAGCAGTTCTTGATGGCATTTTTGAAATGTTCATTGCTCATGTCAAACCTGGAGCCCTATTTGTTTGTTCGTTTAGAATCCTTTCTTCTCTCTTGTCCTTCACAAGCAAATATCCAAACTAGTCTCTCTCTCTCTCTCTGTCAATTCAACCCACCTACTCTTAATTTTTAAGATACTTGTAATTTGAGAGCCAATTTGGTATAGTGGTTAAGTCCACAGACTCTTATCTGGGAGAACCGGGTTTGATTCCCCACTCCTCCACTTGTAGCGGCTGGAATGGCTTTGGGTCAGCCATGGCTCTCGTAGGAGTTGTCCTTGAAAGGGCAGCTGCTGTAAGAGCTCTCTCAGCCCCACCTACCTCACAGGATATCTGTTGTGTGTGTGTGGAGGGGGAAGGTGAAAAAGATTGTGACCGCTCTGAGACTGAGATTCAGAGTATATGGCGGGATATAAATCCAATATCATCATCATCTTCTTCTTCTTCACAACCCTATAGAAAACCCACTGCCCGTTTCCTCAGGGATCATTTAGAAACATTGAACAACACTGATATGAACCACTAGAGGGCACTCCATATTTTTAGAAATTGGGTTTAACACTGTCACTACAGCTTTATACAGCTTTCCTGTCTTAACTTTTTTTTTTAAAGAAAAACTTTGATAATCTGTTCTTGGATAAACATAGATCCAAATAGATGCTGTTCTATTTCCAATGTAACCTTTATTTTACATATATATTTTCCGTAACTTCATCTAAAATATTACTACTAGTAGTAGTTATTGTTACAGTCAGAGACCAGAGTAGTGAAACAACAAACGATTTACAATATTTCCATAACACAATCAGTTAAGGTCCCATAAAATCAATAAAACAAAAAAGGAAATACATTTCCATATACGAAAAACCCTATATATAAAATTAATGTAGTTTAATAGAATACAACAATATAATTACTTTTGCAATGAAGCATGGATTGATTTTGCTATTGACCAAAACTGAGCTACCTTCTCCATAATTAGATGGTATTTATCTGTTAGGAGAACTGAAAAATAAGATTTTTCTGTTCTTCTTGGGTAGGCCTTGGATTCAGCAGGAGCTCACAGCTCCTGAACCTTTCTGAGGGTTCCCCCTCGTCCTCCCCACCTTGTCCATTGAATAGTAGGTGCAGCTGCATAACAATCCCTGGATGAGCTCCACCACCTGTTTTTCTACAAAACAACCCCTGTTCCTGGGTATTTTCATAGCACGGGGAAAAGCAGCTAATCTTTAAAAGGACAATAGAGAAGAACGTATCTATCATTGACTACCACAGGGGCAATTCTGTTCAAAATACCTCCTGTTTAATAGCGCAGAACATCAAATCGTGCCTGAGAAAAAAACTAATCTTGGTTTTGAAGCTATTAAAGGTAAAGGTAGTCCCCTGTGCAAGCACCAGCCATTTCTGACTCTGGGGTGACATCACATAGTTTGCTGGTATACATATATCAACAACCCAGGCTTTATAACAAGCAGGAATTTCTTTTGTAGCAGGAACTCCTTTGCATATTAGGCCATACCTCCCTGATGTAGCCAATCCTCCAAGAGTTACAGGGCCTGCTGTAAGCTCCAGGAGGACTGGCTACATCAGAGGTGTGTGGCCTAATATGCAAAGGAGTTCCTACTACAAAAAAGCCCTGAAACACGCAACAGTATAATGTAATGTCATTTATTGTCATGAGTTCCTTCTGTTGACTTAGTTGGGATTCTCTGCATGTATCACAGTTTCTTATTAGGGCTCTAATTTTATTAGTAACATTTCGTCAGTATATCACATCTTTAGCTTTTCTCAAACATCCTTCTATCCCAGAATGACAATGGTGTATTTCTGATAGTGTCTCTTTTCTCATGCAAAGAAATGCAAAGGATAAGGGGTGTCCTTTCCCATCATCTTCCGTGGCACAGAATGGCAAGCTGCAGTATTGCAGTCCAAGCTCTGTTCACGACCTGAGTTCGATCCCGGCAGAAGCTGGGTTCAAGTAGCCAGCTCAAGGTTGACTCAGTCTTCCATCCTTCTGAGGTTGGTAAAATCAGTACCTAGCTTGCTGGGGGGAAAGTATAGATGACTGGAGAAGGCAATGGCAAACCACCCCATAAAAAGTCTGCTGTGAAAACATGAGGTGACTTCACCCCAGAGTCGGAAACAACTGGTGCTTACACAGGGGACTACCTTTACCTTTTACTCCCATCATAAAGGTAAAGGTAGTCCCCTGTGCAAGCACCAGACGTTTCCAACTCTGGGGTGACGTTGCTTTCACAACGTTTTCACAGCAGATTTTTTACGGGGTGGTTTGCCATTGCCTTCCCCAGCCATCTACACTTTCCCTCCAGCAAGCTGGGGACTCCTTTTACCGACCTCGGAAGGATGGAAGGCTGAGTCAATCATGAACTGTTATAGGCTATACAATATAGAAAAAGCAAGCCATAAACTCCTGTCCTTTCCCAACCAATCACAGGTCTGCCACCATGGAATACTCTGGACAGGAACAAACTCCTTGTGGATGGACCTCCTGATGGCACCTGGAATTTGGCTGCTGTGTGACACAGAGTGCTGGACTGGATGGGCCACTGACTTGATCCAACATGGCTTTTCACATGTCCCCCCTCCCTTACCAGATTAAAAGCTAGTAGGCCTGAGAAATTGGGCGGGGGGGGGGGGAAGCTGACACCTGCGGACGTTGAAATGAAATTTTAGCTGCCATTTTCCTCTAAAATGGTGTCTCTCTTGACAAGGTGTGGGGTTGGCTTAAGCAAGGCTTTTTTGAACAGGAATTCAGTTCTGGCTGAATTGGTGTCAGGAGGTGTGGCTTAATACACAAATGAATTCCTGCTGGGCTTTTTCTAAAAAAAAGAGTCCTATGTGAAACAATGGTGACAACAGGGTGTGTGCCCTAATATGCAAATGAGTTCCTGCTGGCCTTTTTCTACAAGAAAAGCCCTAGCCTTAAGTCAGCTATGATGTGACAGCAAAAAAAGAAGAAAATCTTGTTGAGCCTCAAAAAATGTCTTGTAAAAAAAAAAGCCAATCTCCTTCTGGAACAAAGGACAGGCAGAATAAAATTAAAAGGACAATGTTAAGGGCTACAGAAGCCCTTTGACCATGCAAGTTGAGAGCCAGTTTAGTGTAGTGGTTAAGTGCATGAATTTTCAAGGGTGGAATTCTAGCAGGAGCTCCTTTGCATATTAGGCCACACATCCCTGATGTAGCCAATCCTCTAAGAGCTTACAAAGCTCTTTTTTGTAAGCTTTTGGAGGATGGCCTACATCAGGGGTGTGTGGCCTAATATGCAAAGGAGCTCCTACTAGAATTCTACCCCTGTGGGTTCTTATCTGGGAGAACCGAGTTTTTTTTTTTTTTTCCATTTAAACATTTTATTGAAGCATAAAAGTAGCTTACAATCCATAACGCAAGGAGTTTACCATTGTAGCAGGAAAACAGGCTACTGCACCATACTTACAAACGGTGTAGTGACAAACGAGGCGTGGGGCGAACTCAGGAAAACAGCCAAACTTTTATTTGATACACACGTGCGGACTCAGACCAAGATGGGCTGTCTGAGCAAAGAACAGTCCAGCGCACAGACTTTATATAGCATTACACATTTGCATTAAAAGCAGCTTACAACAGAACTATGCTGACATACAAAATTACCACATCTCACACCAAGAGGTTCTGATTCTGCTTGCCGTCCTTTAGCTCCTCTTGGTGTGTAGCCCTAACCACAATCCATCTTTTGCCTAACAAAAGTCATTTACATCAACACAAGTCATTTACATCAACACTGTTTTTGCACATTCAGGACTATTCTGCATTTAGCCTCTTCCAACTCAACCTGACCCCCCAAGCCGCAGCGTTTTTAGCATAACATTTCATGGTAAGGTCACATGAGAGGCCTGCAATGCCCTCCATCAGCTAAGCAAGTCTAGGCATGTCTTATTAGGCTCAGTTCTATTGATTCTTATATCCTAATACATTCTTTTCCCATAAAATCTATATTCTTTCTACCTATGCCTTCTTCACCATCAAGATTAACAGAAATAACCTCGTAAGCTTAATAGACAAAATACAGAACAAGAACAACATTAAAAACAAAATACAAACTGAAAGTACTAGTAATTATAATTATTATAATACAGTATTTAAAAATAAAATAAAAACAGGGAAAGGAAAAGGGGGGATATAATACACTTTAAATAACTTGAAATTAACTTGTTAAAAGAATTTTATAGCAAAAGGAAATCCTTATACATTTTGTTTTTAGAATAAGAGTTAGCATAAAATGGGTCGGTGTCGAGCTTTTCTAGAATGGGAAGCCAAGTTGCCAGATATTTAGCGTAGGCTTGGTATGGGTCTTTGTGGTCTATGGCTGCCTGAATTTTATCCATTACAATGTGTTCCCAGACTTTAAGTAGCCAGTTGTCAAGTGTCAAATTCAATGAGTTTTTCCAGGACTGCGCAATCGTGGTTTTAGCAGCTGTCAGGAGTTTAACTATCAAGGATTTTTTAGAAGATGAAAGACGGGTATCAGACCAATGATTGAGAAGTATCCTTGTTGGGTCATCTGGGATCAAGACCCCAGTTAGGGAGGAGAGATGGGCACAAATTGAGGTCCAGAATGGTCTGATTTTGGGGCAGTCCCACCAGCAGTGAAAGTAAGAGGCTTTGAGCCCACAGTTTCTCCAGCAGTCTGAAGAACCTAACTGGGTCATATGGGAGAACTGGTTAGGAGTGAGGTACCAACGTGCTATCAATTTAAAGTTTTGTTGAGATATATTTATAATAGTAGATTGTAGGGCATCACTAGCCCATATAGAGTCCCATTGGTCGGGAGAAAGGATGATGCCACAGTCTTTATGCCATTGAGTAGTGTAAGAGGGTAAGGTTGCTTCGAGTTTAGACAATAGGATTCGATACAGCCGTGAAATGAGACTTTTAGGTGTTCTTTCTTTGTGAAAATGGAGAACCAGATGTTCGTAGTCAGATGAAGGGCGAGAAAATGAAGAGATCACTTTAGGGTCCTGAAGAAAGTGCCTGATTTGAAAGTATTCAAACCAAGGTGCTGGCTTAGTCAAAATTTGGTCTAGGTCATTTTTGGGTAGAAGTTGTTTAGAGGATGAAAGAAGATTAAAGAAAAAAACTTTTGAGGAGTCTCTCCAGACCTTGAAAGAAAAGGGTAATTGGGCGGGGAGGAAATGTTTTTGTCCTATAAAAGATGAGATAGTAGAGAGTCCTGGAGCCAGAAAATGACGCTCCGAATCCCATACTGACAAGAGCGCCCTGAGGAATGGGTTTATGAATTGCCACGGTGGGCGTTCATTTTTCTTGAGCCATAGTAGTTCGTAGTATTTCAGTGGGGTAAAGTGAGCTTCCTCTATGGGCGTCCATGGCGGCGGGGGATGTTGGTACAATATTTTGGTCATCTGGGATAAAATAGTAGCTTTGTAGTACTTTGCAATGTCAGGAACTGCTAGGCCACCTTTTTGCCTTGATCGACATAAAGTTGAAACTTTGATTCTAGGCTTTTTATATTTCCAGATAAAAGAGGTCAGTATTTGTTGCCAGGATTTTAAGACAGGCTGAGAGATCTCAATAGGAAGAGCCCGAAAAAGATATAAAAACTTGGGAAAAATAAAGGATTTAATTACATGGATTCTTTCCATCCAGGATAGTTGCAACTTATCCCATTGCTTTAGCATGTTAGTAATCTCAGAAGCCGTGGCCGTGTAGTTAGTTTTTAATAGGCCAGCTATATTTAAGGGGATTTTCAGCCCCAAATAGGACCAGGAAACAGAGACCCAATGAAAGGGGTAGTTTGCAACTATGTCTTTTTTAGAAGTATCGGAAATTTTAATCGGGTAGAGAATTGATTTCGAGTGGTTAACTGTAAGGCCTGAAAGTTTGCTATAATCAGACAGGAGAGAGGAGATGGCTTTAATAGACTGTAGTGGATTTGTAATATATAAGACTATATCGTCGGCAAATAAACTTATTTTAAAAGTAGAATTTTGGACAGAGATGCCAGAAATCTCTGAAGAAAGCCGTATCAAATTTGCAAAGGGCTCTATGACAATGGCGAATAGCAGTGGTGATAGGGGGCACCCTTGACGAGTCCCTCTTTCCAGGACAAGTGAAGGGGACTGTTGACCATTGATTTGTATAAACGCGGATGGACAGGAATACAAAGAATCTATAACCGTTCTGAACCTAGGTCCGAAACCCATGTGATGTAAGACTTTTTTAAGGAAGAGAGGTTCTACACTATCGAAGGCCTTCTCTATATCTAAGGCAAGAATGCAGGAGTCGTAAGGCTGAAAAGTGCAATATTGAATTAAGTTAATTGTTTGTCTAGTATTGTCCGTGATATCGCGATTTGGAATAAAACCTGATTGGTTGGTGTGAATATAGAGCCCTATGATTGTGTTCAATCTAGCAGTCAAAATGGAAGTAAATATTTTATAATCATTATTTAATAAAGAAATGGGGCGGTAAGATTTAACATTTAATGGGTCTTTGTCTTTTTTGGGAATCATAACTATTTTCGCCTGGGACCAGGAGGGAGGCATACAGCCGGAGTCCAGAACAAGATTGCAAACAGTGGTAAGGTGAGGTACCAGGGAAAGATTGAATTTTTTATAAAATTCTGAAGGTAGCCCATCTCTACCTGGGGTTTTATTGATTTTGGAGGCCTTAATGGCGTCAGCGACTTCAAGAGAAGAAATCGGAGAATCTAAAAAGGCTTGGTGTTCGTGGGAGAGTTGGGTAAGGATCTTCTGGTTTTGAAAAAAGTGGTCTATTAGGTGGGAAGGAGGGTTGGACGAGGTATATAGCTGTTGGAAAAACTGATGGAAGATGTCCAAGATTTTTTTATTTGATGAGTGTAATTTGCCAGAGTTGTCTCTAAGACATTTAATCTGTCTCTCACCCAGCTCTTTCCTGAGTTTCCATGAAAGTAGCTTCAACGAACGGGGATGGTTATACCAGTATTTTTGTTTCATGAATAGTAGATTTTTTCGAATATTGGATGTTTCCAATAAGTCTAGTTTCTGTCTTTCGAGAACAAGTTTTTGGTAAACTTTATTAGAGCAAGTTTGCTTGTGTTTTTGTTCCAAGTGTTTAATATTGTCTAAAATAAGTTGTTTCAGTTCTAATTTTCTTTTTTTGTAGGCCGAATGCAGGGAGATACCCTTGCCTCGCAGAACTGCTTTCATTGCATCCCACACAATTTCTTTGGAAACCCCACAATCCAAATTGTTTTTGAAATAAAGATTGATCTCTTGCTCTAATTGTGTACAAAATTCTTGGTTCGGAAGGAGTGATTTATTTAATGTCCAATTGAATGAAGGCCTGTCCTGAGAACCAATATGCAGTGTGCACTCCAACCAAGCGTGGTCGGAAAGTGTCCTGAGGCCAATGTCGGTGTGAGAAACTTGGTTCAATAAGGAGGGGGAAATAAGAAAATAATCAATCCTTGTAAAGGTATTGTGTAATGCCGAAAAGTAGGTGTAGTCCTTAACCCCCGGGTTATGCAGTCTCCAAACATCACATAGGTTAAAATTATGAAGGACAGATTGCATAGGTGCTGGGAAAGAAGTCGGGGGAGAGTATGGCTTAAATGATCTGTCCCACTTGGGGTCTATGATTTGGTTGAAGTCCCCCCCTATAATGACTGCCCCTTCTTGAAAAAGGGCAAGTTTAGAGAGCGTGTCTTTTATAAAGGTAATTTGTGAGGAATTAGGAGCATATAGAGAAACCAGAGTGAAAGGAGAGTCATTGAGTGTACCTTTTATGAAGATATAGCGTCCTTGGGGATCGACTTCTTGAGCCGACAAAACAAACCGGGTATTTTTTGAAAGTAGGATGGCGACTCCACGTGATTTAGAAGAACCAGGAGCTACATACTGTGTATGGAACCACTTAGATCGAAGTATGGTGGAGCTTGCCGACTTAATATGGGTTTCTTGTAGGAAAAGAAGATCAGGTTGTAGTTTGGTCAAGGCAGAAGAAAGCCGCTTGGCTTTAATAATGTTGTTAAGGCCTCTGCAGTTGAGAGAAATTAACTTTAAGTCAGACATAATTTAGATACATTAAAGTAAAAAAAAAAACATTGTTAAGATCCATATAACGCCTGTAAAACCCGGACTGGGGCTCTGTATAACAATGATGAGAAAAAGTAGAAGAAACAGGTAACAATGGCCAGGTTTCCCTTGTTCTCACAACACAGAATAAACAAAGAGAGAACATTGGGGTGGAAGTACCAGGATTAGTGACCTGACTGCCAAAATCTAGGTTCACAACAGCAACCATATTTGTCTGAACCAAATTGAACAAACACAAACCACATTTCAATATAAATGTAAAAATTTCCGAAAACCCAAACACCGCTAAAGGAATCCACTGAGTTCGAGGTCCATGGCCAGAGTATACCAAAACATACCAGTGCTGGTCAAAAAGCACCGTCTGAAAAAGGCCATAGATAAACACCAGTAAAAGGTACCTTTTCCCCTTGAAAAAACAAATCAACAATATTAACAACATAAATCTTACTAAACTGTTCATTGTTTCCAACCAGGAAACAATGCAACTTTACTCAGTATATAATAACTTTTAATTTCTATCCCGCCCTCCCCGCCAAAGCAGGCTCAGGGCGGCTTACAACATAAAATACATTATACATCAGATTACATAAATTGCAAATAAAATCCAAGTTAAGACAAATTACAAGTTAAAATTTACAAATTACAATGGTGCTAAAACATTCGATCTTCAATAATTCCATAAAATTCAGTAACCAAGAGCACTTTTTTAGAGGCATTTCCTAGTTTATCATTGGTTGAAGGCTAGTTTATAGAGGTGGGTCTTACAGGCCCTGCGGAACTGTTCCAAACTCCACAGGGCCCGCACCTCTACCGGGAGTTGATTCCACAGCAGTGGAGCAGCAATAGAGAAGGCCCTATCTCGGGTGGCCTTCAATCTGGCCTCCCTTGGCCCAGGGACGGTCAGCTGGTTTTTTCCAGCCGACCGCAATGCTCTTTGGGGCTCATATGGGGAGAGACGGTCCTTCAGGTAGGCAGGTCCTCGGCCATATAGGGCTTTAAAGGTGATAACCAGCACCTTGTAACGAACTCGGTATCCCACTGGCAGCCAGTGCAGTTCGCGCAGCCCCGGCTGTATGTGCTCCCATCTTGGGAGTCCCAACAACAGCCTAGCCGCCGCGTTCTGCACCAGCTGCAGCCGCCGAGTTCGGCACAGGGGCAGCCCCATGTAGAGAGCGTTGCAGTAATCCAATCTTGAGGTGACCGTAGCATGGATCACCGTTGCTAGGTCACGGCGCTCTAGGAAGGGGGCCAGCTGCTTCGCCCGTCGGAGATGAAAGAACGCGGACTTGGCAGCGGCCGCTATCTGTGCCTCCATTGATAGTGAAGGCTCCAGAAGAACCCCCAAGCTCTTGACCCTATGTGCCGCTTTCTAATATGGAGGGAGCAAAAAGGAGGAACATCCCGGCTGTTCCCTTAACAATGTGACATAATAGGAGGAAAGAAAAAAAAACCCACTCCCTTGAACCAGAACAAGATGGCATGGGTAGTGCAAATACAACTGATCAGTAGCAGGAGATGGAAGTAGCAGGAGGTGAACTGAACGTCCATGGAGAAGTCAGCGTCGTCTTCTTGGCTTGAAAGAAAACGGTGGGTTGGTTGAACGAGATGAGGTAGCCCCACTTGAGTCAGGAGATGAAGGAGAGTCAATGTTTAGTTGTTTAAGAAGATCACAGCCGGAGGTGAAATCAGAAGCTGTTAGCCGAAGGCCCTGATGAACAACCAGTATCTGGATAGGAGAAGCCCAGTGGAAGCGTATTTTGTGTTCAAATAGTGAGTTTAGAATTGGCTTCATTTCTTTCCTATGCTGCAAGGTTTCCGGTGAAAGGTCAGCTAGAACCAGGATCTTTTTGCCCTTGTAGAGTAGACCCTCTTCAGATCGGGCTCTCTGTAAAATCAGGGTTCTGGTCCTGGAGTCTGGAACCGTGGCAAGTATGTCTCTTGAAAAGTCTTTTGACTTGGGCTGTAATGCCCCCAGACGGTAGGCAGAATCAATGAAAGGGGCGACGCCATCTTGGAGGTGGAGGGCTGAAGCAAGCCATGAGGCAATGAAGGTTTTTACCTCCTGGTTCTCTTCCACCTGTTCTGGCAGGCCTCTAAATTTCAGGTTAGCAGCCCTTAATCTGTTATCCAGGTAAAGCACCTTCTCATGGAGCCATAGGTCTGAGCTTTGCAGGGCTTGTACAGCCTCATGGGCCACCGTAGCCATTTCCAGCGCTGAGTCTGCAGTTTGAGTGACTGCTGAAAGCGTTTCATTAATTTTTTTTAGTTCTAATTGTAAGGGGGTAATAGCTTTGCTGATCTTCTCCCCCATTGTGGCCCCTATTGAGTCCTCCAAGCGTGAAATCGCCGCTTGAAATGTCTGGGTTGTTAATAAAGAGCCCTCTTCCTGAGCAGGGCCTGGGGAAGAGCTGGAAGCCATTTCAGAGTGAGGTAAGGGCCCGGGGCTCGTTGGAAGAAAGTTTAGTACCTGCTGCTTCGGTGTGGCTTTCGCAGGAGCTTTCTTGGCTGCCTTGGTGTTCCTTGCAGTTCGTTTGCCCATGCCAGGTGAAAGAAATAGTTGGGAACGGGAGCAGGAGGAGCGAGAAGGGACTGTGAGCCGGGAGCTGCCTCTTCAAGCGTCCACCATCTTCCGTGTCGCCCTCTGCCCCCTTCGAGAACCGAGTTTGATTTCCCACTCCTCCACTTGCAGCTGCTGGAATAGCCTTGGGTCAGCCATAGCATTCACAGAGTTGTCCTTGAAAGGGCAACTTCTGTCAGAGCTCTCTCAGCCCCACCCACCTCACAGGATGTCTGTTGTGGGGGAGGAAGGGAAAGGAGATTGTGAGCTGCTCTGAGACTCTGAGACATATACTGGCCGCTGTGTGACACAGAGTGTTGGACTGGATGGGCCATTGGCCTGATCCAACATGGCTTCTCTTATGTTCTTATGCTCTGAAATTCAGAGTGAAGGGCAAGATATAAATCCAATTCTTCTTCAATATGAAAAACATTGAAGATGCCAGGGTCTCGCAGAGGGAAAAACAAACACATTTGCCTATATTGCTCCTGCCTCTTAAAAACTGCATGTCTCTAGGACAACCTGCCTCTTCCTTTGAGAATCATGGATTATATTCTGCTGCAGGGTTGTTCTGCTATCATTTTGAATTGTATCATCGTTCCCTTTCATGTGCATCCAAAAAGCACATTCTCTGGCTTTCCCTGGCCCGTCTAAAAATGACAAGTGACAAACAGGAACTTGCAGCCTGAGGAATTAACCACCAGTGGTCTGCGTATCAACATCGCCTTGGTAGATTTTCTTCATTTTCCTGTTGTTTTCGGCAAGTCATCGTGTTCGGAAACAGTGACAAGACCCACTGTTATCCAACTGCACATTTGAAATATGTCTTTCAAGAGCACAAAAGCAAGTCCCTGCATCACAGGCCGAGTTCTCCAAGGAGATAAATTTGTGTTTGAGCAGTGTCACTCCAGACTAGGCTTAGGAAATACCTAGACATTTCTGGGGTGCAGCCAGGGGAGGGACCTCGACAGGGTATGATTCCGTAGAGTCCACCTTCAAAAGCAGCCATTTTCTCCAGGTAGGGTTGCCAAGTCCAAACAATTTCCCAGTGGGGTAATTTGGGGGGTGTTCCAGGAGGGGGAGGGGCCATCCTCAATGCGATGACGTCATGTAGAATGATGTCATCATGCTGGGGACACAGTGCTGTGCACGCATGCCCTCTCTGACTTTCCCCAACCATTTAAAGACAGGGTTGTTGAACTCATTAGTTATGAGGACCGGATCTGACATAAATAAGATCTTGTTGGGTCGGGCCATGTCGGGTTGGGCCAGGCCATGTCAGGCCAGGCCATGTGTGCGCCTATTTAAGATTGGGTAGCTAAGATATAGGCAGACAAACACAATTAAAACGTGCTTAAAATGTTAGCAATCAGTCTTAAAGGTGCTTTCTTTGTATTTCTCCCGTGGGATCCAGAGAACTGGGCAAAGGAAACTGTGGCTCTTTCCTTCCTTCCCCAGGGAACTGGGAGGAGGAGCTTCAGCCAATAGAAGGAAGAGATGCTTGGCTCAGTATCTCTACTGTGCGATTGAGAAAGCCTAGAAAAACAAGTTTTGCCTCCCCCCCTTCCTCCCCCAAAGGAGGAGCCTCCGCCAATGGAGAAAATAGAGGTTTTGCTCTGTAGCTCCTGTGCGACTGAGCAAGCCTTGCAAAGCAAACTGTTATGCAGAAGGAAGCAAGAGAGAGGGAGAAGGAAGCAGATGACAGCCAGTTGCTCAGGGGCCTGACAGGAGCCCTCCGGGGGCCTGATTCGGCCCCCAGACTGCACGTTTGACACCCCTGATTTAAAGGGATTTTGCCTTTAAATGGTTGGGAGGGAAAACAGGTGCCGTGTGCTGCTGCCCTTCCAAGCCCCGATTGAGGTTCGGAAGGCAGGAGCAAGAAGCTCCCTCTCTCTCCAAGAAAGCAGTTGCTGGGTGCACTTCCTCGCAAGCCACAAATTTGCGGCTTGGGAGGTAGGCATGCCCTGTGCCCATGGGGGCCTGGCTTCCCCTGCTGGGCAGCTGGCTTGAGGCGGGACCGGGAGGCTCGCAGCCTTAGTTGCCAGGTCCAATTCAAGAAATATCTGGGGACTTTGGGGGTGGAGCCAGGAGACATTGGGGGTGGAGCCAGGAGCAAGGTTGTGACAAGCATGACTGAACTTCAAAGGGAGTTCTGGCCAGAGCTTTTTTTGAGCAGGAATGCACAGGAACGCAGTTCCGGCTGGCTTGGCATCAGGGGTGTGGCCTAATATGCAAATGAGCTTATGCCGGGCTTTTTCTACAAAAAAGCACTATGCTAAACAATGGTGATGTCAGGGGGTGTGGCCTAATCTGAAAATGGGTTCCTGCTGGGCTTTTTCTACAAAAAAAGGCCCTGGTTCTGGCTGTCACATTTAAAGGGACCGCACACCTCTTAAATGCCTCCACTCCATTGGAAATAATGGATAGGGGCACCTTCTTTGGGGGCTCATTGAATTGGACCCCATGGTCTAATCTTTTTGAAACTTAGAAGGTGCCTCTACCTCAAAAAACAGCCTCCCTCAGAATCTCAGATACCCACAGATCAATTTCTATTATACCCTATGGAGACAAGTGCCCAGCAGACATTTCCCTCCCCTTCTCCCACTTTCTGATAACCCTAAAGGGGGGGGGAGGCCCTCCAAAGCAGGGAATCCCCTTCCGCCACTTGGGGATTGCAACCCTATCTCCAGGGGAACCAGTCTTGGTCACGTGTAATGGTGGGGGAACTCCAGGTGGCACCTGAAGATGGGCAGTAATCCTCCTCAGACCCAACACTGGGAGAAAAGTGGGCAGAATAAAATAGTACTTTGTCAGTCCACAGGAAAAGCCAATTTTGCAAAGCATTATTGGGATTTTTAATTGGCATAAATCAGCTTGGGGGGGGGCAAGGTGACAACATTAGAATGTAAGAAGTTGCAATTGTCTGGATTCTTCGCAATAAGACTAACTGATTAGTGTGAAAACAGTCCCAGGGAAGAAGCTGCAGGTCTCATTTTGGGCAGGAGCTCACAGGAGTGGAGCTCTGGACCCTCTAAATTTTATTGTGCTCTTTCTTTCTCCCCTCCACCCCCCAAATCCTTGCTTCTGGGCTCCATTGCTCAAACTCCCTGTGAGAATTTCATTGGACTCTAAGATTTGACAGACTTTCTAATATTCTTCCCCACCAAAAATGGGGAAATACCCAAAACATATAAAGCAGACAGATGGAAATCTTCCTCATGCCACTGTGGCCACATAGGAGAAAGTAATTTCAAAAAGTATGATGGGAGTCAGGTTGTATGATGACAATTCTTATTCAAGAAGCATTTTAAGATAGATGCTGAGCTGATATAATTTAGTACACCTTCTGGTGATGTCGTGTGTGGCATATGCAAATGAGTTGTGCTAATGAGCTCTGGTGCCTCTTTTTCTACAAAATGACCCCTGAGAAGCCCCAACAAATAACAACTAAATTCTTGGGAGATGAACCTACTCGAAGAAGAAGATGGTGATGGTGATATTGGATTTATATCCCGCTTTATACTCTGAATCTCAGAAAACCAGAGGGGGTCACAATCTTTTTTACCTCTCCCCCCCCAACAGACACCCTGTGAGGTAGGTGGGGCTAAGAGAACTCTTGCAGCTGCTGCCCTTTCAAAGACAACTCCTATGAGAGCTATGGATCAACAGAGCTCTCTTGCCTTCTAAGGCACTTGTTCAGAATGTTGAATGAAGCGCAACTCCTGCCTTCTGAATCTGACATAGTTTCTTTGAAAGGTGCTGCAAAAGGTTATTGGAAATCCAAAGGGTGTTTACTTTTTAGGACTGAGGAGTGCCCCATGAAACTTAGCCGTGCCCAGTCACGGGTGATCAAAAGGGTGCAGCTTAACCGCATACAAATGAGGTGTACAGAATGTGAAACGTAGGCGTGCTCCCAGCTTGTTGCCTAGCAACAGGTGAACAAACACCTTTGCTTCTAAGAAAGGGAAGCTTACATTAGATATTAGCAATTGATATTGAAAACCATTGCAAGGAACAGGTTTGACCGAACAGGTAATCTTTGGGATGTGGCTGGCTACACCTCAGACCAGGCTGCATGTACATGTGAAGATTTGGCATTTTAACTATATTAAAAGTATACTATGATAGTTCTTGTGTAAATGAAATTGTGTACAGCTAAGTTATGATATACAACATTAGGCTTCAGATCAGGGATGGCCAAACTTGCTTAACTTAAGGGCGACATAGAATAAACATCAGATGTTTGAGAGCCACAAGGAAGGGAGGAAGGAAGGAAGGAAGGAGGGAAGGAAGGAAGGAAGGAAGGAAGGAAGGGAGGGAGGGAGGGAGGGAGGGTGGAAGGAAGGAAGGAAGGAAGGGAGGGAGGGAGGGAGGAAGGAAGGGAGGGAGGGAAATAGATGAGGGAGGGAGGAAGGGAGGGAGGGAGGGAGGAAAATAGATGGGGGAGGGAGGAAGGAAGGGAGGTAGGAAGTGAGGAAGGGAAATAGATGGGGAGGGAGGGAGGAAGCAAGGAAGGAAAGGAGGGAGGGAAATAGATGGGGGAGGGAGGAAGGAAGGAGATGTGGAAAGAAAGCAACTTTAACAGTGCATTTCCCAAGCTGCTGACTGGTTTGACTTTGAGAAGTGATTTAAACAGAGCAATGCCTTCTCCAAGCCAGCCAACGGGGCGGTGGGGGCTTCGAGAGCCACACAATGTGTGTGAAAGAGCCACATGTGACACCTGAGCCACAGTTTGGCCACCTCTGCCCTGTTATCCCCCAGTAACAGTTTGTTGTTTCACAGTAAACCAAGACAATGTTTCATCTTTGACTTCAGCCATCTATAAACAATGGGAGATTGTTTCATATAGGCTTTCCCTGATTTTGTGCAAAGCTTCAGATGCTGATGCTACCTTATCAGGCTTCTATTTAAGGCACTGGAGAAAATCATGATGGTGAAGGAGATTCTTCTGTCTAGCTGGAAATCCTGACCTGGCAGGGTCATTGAGCAGCGCTCTAACATCTTGTTGAACTTGGAATCTTAAATTCCTTACAAGTGGTTGGGACTATGGAATGCAGGCCCTGAGGGATTCATTAATTCAGAGTGTGATTTGTATATTTTATATTGTGTGCTAAAGCAGGGATCCCAACCAATGCTCCCTCTAAGCTGTGGAGTTTTGTGTGCAAAAATTCTACCTGTGACTGGCAGGCATTAAAGTAGTGAGCTCCTGCATCAATTAGTTTGTTCTGGGGGTCATTTTTCCTGAGCTAAGACAAAAATGTGTGAGCCGGAGCCTAAAAAACTGTGAGCTTAGCTCACACTGACTCAGCTTAGAGGAAACACTGATTCTAAACTCATGGTGGTAGCTGGAGATCTCCTGGGATTATAACTAATCTCCAGCTGACCGAGGTCAATTCACCTAGGGAAAATGGCCACTTTGGGAGGTGGACTCTATGGCATTACACCTCATGGAAGTCCCTCCTCAAATGACGTCACCTGCAAGCTCCACCCCCCAAAAATCCAGGTATTTCCCAACCCAAAAGTGGCAAACCCTAGCCTAATGTGTCTCCAGCCAATCAAAACGAGTCGATCATTTGCCACTCACTATTCCATTCATCTCCTAACACATCGTAAGAACATAAGAGAAGCCATGTTGGATCAGGCCAATGACCCCTCCAGTCCAGCACTCTGTGTCTCTCTCTCGGCTTGACTTCGCGAACGAAGATTTAGGAAAGGTGCAGTAGTCCATGTCTGCTGCAGGCTCGCTGGTGGCTGACAAGACCAATGCGGGACAGGCAGGTCCGGCCACAGTGGCTGCAGGGAAAAGTCTGACTTGGGGTTGGTGCTGTAGCAGTGCGATTCTTCCTCAATCTCCTTTTGTCCTCAAGACCAGCTATGCGTGCGTTCTCAAAGGAAGAGACAGCCTGGTGGATGGTGTGCCTCAATGCTTTGCGATCTGAGGCTAGGTCAGACCACTGGTGATGGTTGATGCAACAGGTACCATACAGTGGCCAAAAAAACCCAGGCGCCATCAGGAGATCCATCAGTGCAGCCAGGACACTAGAAGCCCTCCCACTGTTCCCCCCCTCCTCCCCAAGCATCAGAAATACAGAGCTCTCAGACAGAGAGTTCCAACAAGATGCTGTGGCTAATAGCCACTGATGGACCTCTGCTCCATGTGCTTATCCAGTCCGCTCTTGAAGCTTTCTATGCTGAGAAACATCGTCTGAGAAACATTCATTGTATGGATCTGCAGAAACAGATCTGTGTTGAGGATTTCAGCCTTAGCATTTAACAGAAAATTTAAAACAAGATCATGGAATTATCCCAGTTTTATAGCAATAGTTTCTTCCAGTGCTTTAATTCAAGTACTCGGTGATTCGCTGTGCAGCAATTTGGTGACATAATAGCTGTTGGCATTCAGATAGTATGATTTAATTATTACACTCCTTTTTAGGTCATGCTATTCTCTGGTGGTTCAACCTTTCCATGGGGACATTCCCTTGGGATGAAATTAGATTGCACAACATGTCTTGACAATCTAAGAAAGTCGCCGTGGGAGTGGTGAGGAATCCTATATAAACAGCCAACCTTGCACTTTTATTTACAGGAAAGAGTGGAGAGTGCCTGTGTGTATTGCCAGATTCAACAAGGTATGTAAAATGACAAACTTTTGTCTCTTTATAATGATGTTTGGTTATGTTATTGAACTGAGCTTAGTTCATTTATTTAAGAACTGTGGTGGCAGAGTGTTGTTCTAGGTCAGGGGTGGCTAAACTTGCTTTAAAAAAGAGCCACACAGAATAAACATCAGATGCTTGAGAGCCTCAAAACATGAATGTCAGAGGAAGGAAGGAAGGAAGGAAGGAAGGAAGGAAGGAAGGAAGGAAGGAAGGAAGGAAGGAAGGAAGGAAGGAAGGAAGGAAGGAAGGAAGGAAGGAAGGTGTTGCAGGGAGGGAGAGATAGAAATAAAGTCACTTTAAATACATTCTCCAAGGTTGGCTTGACCTGGTGATTTAAAGAGACAAATGCCTTCTCTAAGTTGGCCGATGGGGTGCTGGGGGTTTTGAGAGCCACAAAATATGTGTGAAAGAGCCACATGTGGCTCCCCAGCCACAGTTTGGCCACTCCTGTTCTAGTGCAACTGAAATGTAGTTTGCGATCCATTCCTGTACAAGTTACTCACAAGTAAGACTAGGGTTGCCAACTCTGGGTTGGGAAATTCCTGGATATTCTGAGGGCGGAGTCTGGGAGCGGAGTTTTGGAAAGGGGGGGTGGGACTTCAATGAGGCATAATGCCATAGAGTCCACCTTCCAAAGTAACTATTTTCTTCAAGGAGATCCGTTGGAGACCTTCCAAAGTAACTATTTTCTTCAAGGAGATCCGTTGCAATCCCAGGAGATCACCAGCCACCACCTGGAGGTCGGCAAACAGAAAACCCACTGAGTTCAGCAGCGCTTACTCCCCAAAACATATCTATTTATACAGGGCTTTTTTTGTAGCAGGAGCTCCTTTGCATATTAGGCCACACACCCCTGATGCAACCAATCCTCCTGGAGCTTCCAGTAGGCCCTGTACTAACAGCCCTGTAAGCTATAGGTCAGAGGAGTAGAGTAAGAAAGAGGACATCTTTTCCCCTGCTTCTCTTTTATCCTTACAACAACTACCCTCCACAACATGGCTAGGATTTGAACCTGAGTTGACCAACATCTAGTTCACCACTCTGACTGCTACACGATGCTTCTCTGCAGCACTACTGTGATTAATTACTACAAAATTGCTTTTGTAGTAGTTGGCTGAGTTAGAACATTTTTAAAAAACCCACAGGAAATTGCACCTTGCATGTAGACAATGTTAATGCATTAACACATTAACGAAAGGAAATTGCACCTTGCATTTGTTAATATGTTATTGAATTTCCTATTATTTATGATTAGTAACTCCGAACAAGGCTTACTCATGCAAGTAGTTGTGTGATTTCAAATGTGTTGCTTAAAAGAGCAGTTGTGTAGAGAGATCATACTTTGAAACCTTTGGGTAGACGTTCGCCTACCCGATATCTGTAAAGATCTAATTCCAATTTTTTTTTAATTTATAATTTTATTTAAGCTAGTTTTGATACCACATAAAAGAAAGCGCATCGTACAGCAACAGTTTTCTTAACAATAAAACAAAACGATCAGTGCAACCAGCAAGAATAAGATCACAGCAGTACCGCCCCCCCCCCCCCAAAAAAGTTTTCTCACTAGCAGTTACTCCACCCCGAGCTTCTGCTTTCCCTGGCTTGAACGATCAATTCCCCACCAGTTGCTACATGGGTGCATTTTGATCCATGGCTCCCTCCAATTTCCCCTGCAGCTTCCTGCTCTTTTTTTTAGAGTTCCAGAAGCCACAAGGGAAATTGGAAGAAGCTGCATATCAAAATGTACCTGTAGAGCAACTGGTGGGGAACTGATCACTTGAGCCAGGGAAAGCAAAAGCCCAGGGGCAGAGCAACTGCTAGTGAGGAATCGGTCAAAGTAAATTATGATGATTGCTGCCAAATTTATTATAGCAAAACACTGGAAATCTGAAGAGCTTCCTTAATTAAAACAGTGGCTTGCAAAAGTATGGGAATATATGATAATGTCCAAAACAGCGGACCATATTTTGACAACTGAAAATCCTAATTGCCACTCGAATTTCTTTATATTGGATCCCTTTCTTAGAATTTATTGAAAAAGACGAACGAACAGCCAAATAGTTTTAAAATGATTGCCTTATATTAATACACTGTTTTGCTTACCAAACTTGTACATTGGTTTGCTTATTGAATGTTGTAATTCCTGTATTATTATAACTATCTCCTGCCTTTCACGTTGTAAGCTCATTAAATTTTCAAAATAAAGGTTTTTTTTTTTAAGAGCTATTGCAATAGATAATTAGCAGTCATAGAGCAAAGCACTTACCAATAAAATGTCCGAAGGGACACAAATATAACCTGCATTGCTGAGGCTAAGCGGGGTTGGCCTTTCATGCTACCGAGATTGGCGACTACCTGGGAAGGAAACTGGATAGCGTGGAAGGAAATTAGGCTGCTACTGAGAGAAGGCGATCATTGTTTCAGGATTCTTCTCTGCAGGCCCGTAGCCACAGGGGGGACCTGTGGGGGCACTGCCCCCTAACTTCCAGGCTGGGTCACCACGACTCCCAGGGGGCCCTCCAGGGTGCAGCCTGTTTTTTCCTTTTTCTTTTTTTTGCCATGGTCGGACCATCGAAGTGTCAACAGCAGCAGGCAGAGCTGGGAGAGTTGAGCAGGGCACAGTGCACTGCAGCAGCAAAAGCAGAAGGCAGAGAGGAAGGAAGTTTTATGAGCGGGAGGCAGAGGAAGCCATGTGGAATGGGCCGGGGAAGGGGGGGGACAAATGGAGCTGCAAAGTGCTGGGGTGGGGGAGAGGGAGGTGGAGGGAAATTTCGCTGCTGGCACACAAGGCCCAGCCCCTTCTTGACTCCATAGTTTTAGGGTTGGCTGCCTCGACTTGGCCACTTTCAGAGCCTCCAGCTTTTGCCCCTACCTCAGAAAGCTTCTGAGAAGCAGCAAGCCCCACAGTGGATGGAAAAGGGTGCCCCCTGACTTATTAAAAAGCCCTCCCCCTTTTAAAATCCTGGCTACAGCCCTGTTTCTCTGATGGAGATTTTGCGCCTCCAACAGTTGCTAGATACGGAAAGCCCTGACCATCATAGCTCAGGCTAGCCTGGTCTCCTCGGATCTCGGAAGCTTGTATGGGAGACCACCAAAGAAGTCTATGGTTGCTATACAGCGGCAGGCACTTCTGAACATTTCTATGCATTGAAAAAATCTCAGACCAATTTAACAGTGGCCAAAAAAATAGGTGCCATCAGGAGGTCCACTAGTGGGGGCAGGACACTATAAGTCCTTGCACTGCTGCCGCAACTCCCACCCAAGCACCAAGAATACAGAGCATCACTACTCCAGGCAGAGAGTTCCATCTATACCAGGGTGTCAAATATGCAGTTTGGGGGCTGAATCAGGCCCCTGGAGGGCTCCTATCAGGCCCCCAAGCCACTGGCTGTCATCTGCTTCCTTCTCCCTCTCTCTTGCTTCCTTCTGCATAACAGCTTGCTTTGCAAGGCTTGCTCAATTGCACAGCAGAGCTACAGAGCACAGCCTCTATTTTCTCCATTGGCTGAGGCTCCTTCCCCTCCCAGTCCCCTGGGGAAGGAAGGAAAGAGCCAGAGCTTCCTTTGCCCAGTTCCATGGATTCCATGCAAGAGATACAAAGAAAGCATCTTTAGGACCAATGAGTGCTAATGTTTTAGTTTATATATATATATATATATATATATATATATATATATATATATATATATATATATATATATATATATATATATATATATATATATATATATATATATATATATATATATATATATATATTTGTGTTTGTCTGTGCTCTTTATAAAATGTATATCTCTACTACCTAATCTTAAATTGGTACACACATGGCCTGACCCAACATGGCTTGGTCCAACCCGACATGGCCTGGCCCGACAAGATCTCATTTATGTCAGATCTGGCCCTCATAACAAATGAGTTCAACACCCCTGATCTATACCCTGTAGCTAATCATTGCCTATTGGTCTTACTTTGCCTATTGGGCAAACAAAAGGTGGACAATCCCATAGTTTATTGGAGGAAAGTGCTGTAAAGTCCCAGCCAATTTGTGGCTGTAAGGTTTTCAAAACAAGAGACAAACCCAGGTAGTTTGCCATTGCTTGCCTCCGCATAGCAACCCTGAAATTCTCTTTGGTGGTCTCCTATCCAAGTACTAACCAGGGCTGAACTTGCTTAGCTTCCAAAGATCTGATGAGATCGGGCTAGCCTGGGCCAACCTATGTCAGGGAATAGTTTATATCTTAATAGTTCATTAGGAAGCAGGAAACTGAGGAAGCAAACTTGTGCTAGGTATTGAAAGTCTGAGAAAGAGAGATATTATATTACTTGGGGAAATACAATTCACTTGGCTACTCATGCCTTTTCCTATAATGAAGGACCAATCATTTGTGCAAGTTTGTCCTTAGCTTGTTCACATGCCGGCAGCTCTGGTAGGGTTGCCAAGTCCAATTCAAGAAATATCTCGGGACTTTGGAGGTGGAGCCGGGAGACTTTGGGGGTGGAGCCAGGAGCAAGGTTGTGATAAGCACAATTGAACTCCAAGGGAGTTCTGGCAATCACATTTCAAGGGACTGAATACCTTTTAAAAGCCTTCCTTCCATAGGGAATAATGGAAAGGGGCACCTTCTTTTGGGGCACATAGAATTGGACCCCCTGGTCCAATCTTTTTGAAACTTGGAGGGTATTTTGGGGAGAGGCACCAGATGCTACACTACAAATTTGGGGCCTCTACCTCAAAAAACAGCCCCCCCCCCTGAGCCCCAGATACCTGAGGATCCATTCTCCATTATTTCCTATTGGAAATTCCATAGGGAATAATAAAGTTCCCAGCAGATATTTCCTTCCCCTCCCCCCGCTTTCTGATGACCCTGAAGCGGGGGGAGGGCCTCCAAACCGGGGGATCCCCTGCCCCCACCTGGGGATTGGCAACCCTAAGCTCTGGGCTTGCGCAACACAGGTTCTTGCACATAACGTTCACCTCCAAAGATCTCTCTACTCATGTGCAAGAGCACCAGAATGCATTGTGCAAGTTGAGCGCAGATGGCACATGAGCTAGTTAAAGGCCAACTTCCTCAAAACAGCAGATATCTCTTTGGAGCTGAAAATATCCTATTCTAGAGCCAGGGTGTCATGATGAAGGGCTTTTGGACAGGAAGTGAATTTAAACCACATTGGTAATCTCTAAGGGCAAGAAATGAATACCAGGAAGACAACAGATAATTTCTGTGGTTCCAGTGGATTATTCCAGGCAGTCTTGGGCTATCTGCCTATATCCGGAATTTCCTGAGCATCGTTGATAGGAGAAAGGCTGGAATGCCAGTCACCAATGCGCTTATAACAAATGGACAATCAGGCCTGACGTTTCTTTGTCTCTCTGCCAGCTCTGAACGATAATGGAGGCTCTGAGTATGGCAAACACGGAGTTTGCCCTTGACCTTTTCAAGCAGGTGTGCCAGACTCGTCAGGATAACAACATCTTGTTTTCACCTTGGAGTATTTCTTCTATTATGGCGGCTGTGTGTCTTGGGGCCAGAGGCTGTACTGCAGAGCAGATAATGGAGGTAAATTTGAACTCTGAATTCAATGCTTTGAGAAACTGCTCACGCCGTTGGGCATAACAATTGCTTGATACCCTTTTGCTACCTGTATGGGAGTTATATAGAAAACTGATTTGGGTGGGGAGCTGAGCTGAAGCAATAAAACAAAGCTTGCATCCAGTGGCACCTTTGAGACCTAGTTCCTAGTAATTCTAATTCCCAAGAATGGAGTACTTGTCATAACCCCTATACTTGCCTAAACTGGCTGCTAAGCAGGGGTGACCATGGTGACCAAGGAAAATCAGGTTTGCTGTGCATAGGGAAGTAATGGCAAAACTACCTCTGTTCTGAGAGAGCCAGTTTGGTGTTGTGGTTAAGTGTGCGGACTCTTATCTGGGAGAACCAGGTTTGATTCCCCACTCCTCCACTTGCAGCTGCTGGAATGGTCTTGGGTCAGCCATAGCTATCGCAGGAGTTGTCCTTGAAAGGGCAGCTTCTGGGAGAGCCCTCTCAGCGCCAACCACCTCACAGGGTGTCTGTTGTGGGGGAGGAAGGGAAAGGAGCTTGTAGGCCGCTCTGAGCCTCTGTCCTTGAAAGGGCAGCTGCTGTGAGAGCCCTCTCCAGCCCCACCCACCTCACAGGGTGTCTTAGGCTTCCCAATCCCCAGGTCCCAGCGGGGGATCCCCCGGTTTTACAGGCTTCCCCCCTCCCCCAGCCAGCTGGCCGGCGGGGGAAGCCCCTCCCCCACAGCCATTATGCACCTCCATGAACAATTTCCATAGGGAATGATGGGGAATTGATCTGCGGGTATCAGGGGCTCTGGGGGGGGGGCTGTTTTTTGAGGTAGAGGTGCCAAATTTTCAGTATAGCATCTAGTGCCTCTCCCCAAAATACCCCCCAAGTTTCAAAAGGATTGGACCAGGGGGTCCAATTCTACGAGCCCCAAAAGAAGGTGCCCCTATCCTTCATTATTTTCTATGGAAGGAAGGCATTTAAAAAAGTGTGCTGTCCCTTTAAATGTGATGGCCAGAACTCCCTTGGAGTTCAATTCTGCTTATCACATCCTTGCTCCTAGCTCCGCCTCAATGTCTCCTGGCTCCACCCCCAAAGTCCCCAGATATTTCTTGAATTGGACTTGGCAACCCTAGGGTGTCTGTTGTGGGGGGAGAAGACACAGGAGATTGTGAGCCGCTCTCTCTGATTCAGGGAGAAGGGCGGGGTATAAATCTGCAATTCTTCTTCTTCTTCATCTCGGACCTTAAAAACCCCTTGAGAGTGTCACCATAAGTGGGTTGCAATTTGATGGCTCTTTGTTATTATAATTAACAGAAGGCATTAATGAAGTACAAGCAGGGCTTTTTTTGAGCAGGAACGCAAAGGAATGCAGTTCCGGCTGGCTTGGCACCAGGGGGTGTGGCCTAATATGCAAATGAGTTCCTGCTGGGATTTCTCTACAAAGAAGCCCTGTGTGAAACAATGGTGATATCAGGGGGTGTGGCCTAATATGCAAATGAGTTCCTGCTGGGATTTCTCTACAAAGAAGCCCTGTGTGAAACAATGGTGATATCAGGGGGTGTGGCCTAATATGCAAATGAATTCCTGCTGGGATTTTTCTACAAAAAAGCCTTGAGTACAAGGCATAACCCCCCCCCCCCTTAGCATATGGTGTCTATTTCAAGGTTGCCACCATTTTTTATGAGTTGTAGGACTGGTTGACTTGATAAGTCTAATGCATTGCATTGTGTCAACTCTAATTGCAGGTATTTCATTTTAAGAAAGTTGGGAGGACGGGAGCCACTAGGGCCATAACGCGACGAGCATATTCCAAAATGGAGGAGCTTCTGTACAACCCTTGCATCTCTATCCAGAAGGTATTTTTTTTTTTTAAATTGAATATTCCTAACATAATGCAAACTTGCCTGGCTTTAAAGCCCTAATGAAAAAGTTGGTGTTGGTATCTTGTTCTCAGTTGTTCATCTGAGACCGATTTCCCACTAGCTTTATGCCGCTCTCCGCTCTCCAGGTAAACTGTCACCTGGAGATCAGGGGAGATATAAGAAAACAGAGGCTAAAACAAAATGCAATAAAGACTGATAGTATAGACATGACCAAAAATTATGATTACATGTGAGTTTCAATAAGCACTGCATTTTTTTTTTTAAGGCACCGCTCAATATACCAAACAATATCCATTCGGAATTCCAGGCGCTTAGCCAAGAAATCAACCAGACTTCTAAAAATATCCTGCTTAAAAGCATCAATCAACTATACGGTGACAGATCAATGCCTTTCAGAAACGTAAGTGGAGCTTTAGTTTATTCCTCAAAATGCAAGCCAAATCCATTTGCAGAACGAGTTCTATGTAGGGCCGGATCTTGGGGGGGGAGGGGGGGGCAGAGGGTGCCGACAGAGGTGGCCGCCAAATTGGGTATGGAGTCTATTCTATTCTATGGGCCCATAAGGTAGAATAAGGGGGTGTCATTTTTTAATTTTGCCTCCCCTCAAAAAACTTGTAGATCCGGTCCTGGTTCTATGAGTTTGCGAGGAATACATGCGATAGATTGGACAATGGTGTTGCAATTCTGCTTCCCGATGCTTTTGACCTCCAGGGTGATGAAGCCATGTTGTCAAGTGTTAGCCCAACCTGCCTAACCCCCCCCCCCCCCCCTTGGTTGTTTGTCAGGAAGGAGGCTGAGATCTCCAAGTATTTATTTATTTATTTCCATTGATTTATGCCGCGCCGCTCCATGAATGGAATATACCTTCATCAGCCCTACTGGAATGAAATAGCTTTGACTCCCGCCAATCATGAGTACAAAGCAAGTGGTGGTATTCAAATCGCCAGTTTGGTGTAGTGGTTAAGTGTGCGGACTCTTATCTGGGAGAACCGGGTTTGATTCCCCACTTCTCCACTTGCACCTGCCGGATGGTCTTGGGTTAGCCATAGCTATCACAGGAGTTGTCCTTGAAAGGGCAGCTGCTGTGAGAGCCCTCTCGGCCCCACCCACCTCACATGGGGGGGGGGAGAAGATATAGGAGATGGTAAGCCGCTCTGAGTCTCTGATTCAGAAAGAAGGGCGGGGTGTAAATCTGCAGTCTTCTTCATTCATTCATTGTATGCGTTAGTCATGGTCTGGGAAAAAGCAGATAATGGGACAGACTTTTACAGAACAGAACATTCTGCTGAGTTGGTCAGGCCAGCCAAAGTGGACACAAAAGACCCATCTATTGGTGCTTGGGAGGGGAGTGCTTGCAATCCGTGGGCCAAAGGAGGCCCGACTTAAGTCGACCAGAGACAGGGCCTTTTCAATCACAGCCCCTTGCTGGTGGAACCAGCTACTGGAAGAGGTGAGGGCCCTGCGGGACCTTGGGCAGTTCCGCAGGGCCTGTAAGACAGTCCTCTTCCGGTTGGCATACAACTGATCGGTACTTGAAAATTTCAAATAGAAGGCTGTAGTATGGTATTTTGGTAAATGGCTTTGTTTTACTGTTTTTACAGGTTTATTGTTTAAATGTTATAAATTGATGTATTTTAAAACTTAATCCTATGTTAGAACTTTTGTGTTGTGAGCCGCCCTGAGCCGCTTTGGTGGGAAGGGCGGGATATAAACTAAATGAAATGAAATGAAATTTGCAGCCAACAATAGCTTCTTTGAAGTTCAGGAAAGAATGGATATTTAACCCTTCCTCTAATGCCTGTTCCACAATTTAACATTCTTCTCCAAAGCTGCAATTGCCTCTTTCAGGAAAATGTTCAGGTCCAGGAATGTATATAAAACATATATATTCCTTATAAAAACCGATTGTCGCATGAGATGGTATTCGTTTAACTATTTCATTCGTTTCTGCTTGCAGGAATTCTTACAATCAGTCAAGAAATATTACAGCATGGAGCCTCAAACAGTAGATTTTCAGAAAGCTTCCGATGAAGTCAGAAAAGAAATTAATTCCTGGGTGGAACGTCAGACAGAAGGTGAGCTCAAAATGGCTGCTTTGCCATTTGAAATAATCATACTTCTCTCTAGTTTCTTGCCTTTTAAAACGTTGGCGTGTTCTGTATCTGAATCATTGATATGAACCTTTATGCAACATTCAACCCCCTTTCTTGGGATTTCAAAATAACATCTTGTATAGGAAGCTGCCTTACACTGATCCAGCAATAAAGAACCACAGTTTCGCATAGACAGGAAAAAACAACAAACTGTGTAGCACTGTAATAGCAATTGTATTGTATACAACAACAAAGCAGCCCTTAAGGGGAAACGTCTGTATCTAATTAGAAATACATTTCATCTTGCTGCATAGAGTCTCATTACAAAGGTCATCTTCTTCTGTCACAATGTAAATAAGCTCAATAGAAGAATCAAGTCAATTCAAGGGGCTGGTTTCGGTTTCAAAAACCTTCATCAGCCAAGGCTTTAGCTTTGCAGTTTAGTACATCATGGCTTCAAGCCGCATAAAGAAAAGATAACTTGCTATTTGAACACCTGTATTTTCTCCATCGGCTGAGGCTCCTCCCTTGGGGAGGAATAGCTTGCTTTGCCAGGCTCTCTCAATCTCACAGCAGAGCTACTGAGCCATGCCTCTCTCCCTTCTATTGACTGAGGTTCCTCCCCCTCCTGGTCCCCTGGGGAAGGAGGGAAAGAGCCAGAGCTTCCTTTGCCCAATCCCCTGGATCACATGGAAGAAATGCAAAGAAAACAACATTAAGACCAACAAGTGCTAATGTTTTAAGTATGTTTTATTTTAAGCTTTTAAAAAATCTTTGTGTTTGACTGTGACCTTTATAAAATTTATATCTCTGCTACCTAGAATCATAGAATCATAGAGTTGGAAGGGACTTCCAGGGTCATCTAGTCCAACCCCCCGCACAATGCAGGAAACCCACAAATACCTACCCCAAATTCACAGGATCTTCATCACTGTCAGATGGCCATCTAGCCTCTGTTTAAAAATCTCCAAGGAAGGAGAGCCCACCATCTCCCGAGGAAGCCTGTTCCACTGAGGAATTGCTCTAATGGTCAGGAAGTTCTTCCTAATGTTGAGCGGGAAACTCTTTTTATTTAATTTCAACCCATTGGTTAATTTCAACTTGGCATTACATTCTATGATACACATGGCATGGCCCAACAAAGTCTCATTTATGTCAGATCTGGCCCTCATAACAAATGAGTTCGACACCCCTGGACTAGATGGACCATTGGTCTGATTAAGCAGGCCTCTTCTTATATATTCTTTCTTTTGGTAGGCTTCATGTGTGGCCCCAAAATATTATATTGATTGCATATTTACCAGTTTTGAGGAGAGAAATGAAAACAAGGAGAGGCTATGCAGATGTTCCTGGATAGAGACCTCTTTGTGGAAAGGGAAAAGGAGACCTTTTGATAGCTGAGTTCAAAGAATGAATGAACTAAGTTCAAAGAATGAAGGTGTGTTGGAAAAGAAAGTGTGAGATTGATAGGACAAGACCACAGAGTTCTTACAACTAAGAACATTTGTCAGAAGTTAATCCCTAAACCAGAAGAAGAAGAAGACGACGACATTGGATTTATATTCCATGCTCTACTCAAGAGTCTTAGAGCGGCTCACAATCTCCTTTATCTCCCTCCCCCACAACAGACACCCTGTGAGGTGGGTGGGGCTGAGACGACTCTCACAGCAGCTGCCCTTTCAAGGACAACTCCTGTGAGAGCTATGGCTGACCCAAGGCCATTCCAGCAGGCGTGAGTGGAGGAGTGGGGAATCAAACCTTGTTCTCCCAGATAAGAGTCCACACACTTAAACACTACACCAAACTGGCTCTATTGTTATTTCTTTAAATAAATGAAACGAAAAACCGCTGCAGAAACATATGACGACAACTTTCCCCTCTTCCTTAAAATACAGGTAAAATACAGAATCTGTTGAAGGAGGGGTCCATAGATTCTCTTACCCAACTGATCATGGTGAACGCACTATACTTCAAAGGAAACTGGTCAAAGACCTTTAAGAAGGAAGCCACAACAGAACAGCCTTTCAGAATGAACAAGGTACAGACCTGCATAATAATGAACTAATAAAAGGCATATACTTTTGAGCCACAAAAAGCATATACTTGTGATGGTACAGAATGGATTGTTTTGTTAAAAGTAATATAAACAAGGTCGCTGCTCCAGTGGGCATGCACAACTCAGTATTTTGCATTCCTCAATATTTAAGATTCATAATATGAAATTGTACGTTTGTCATCTACAGACCACAAGCAAAGCAGTACAGATGATGTTCCAGAAGAGTAAATTTAATTGGAACTACATAGCAGAAGTCCAGACTCATATTCTTGAGCTCCCATATGTCAATAAAGACCTCAGCATGTTTATCCTACTCCCAGATGACATCAGAGATAACAGCACTGGCTTGGAAATGGTAAGGAACAGAAAACTGTTTCTGAAAAGTGAATTTTGCTTTTGGTTTACACAGGGGTGGAATTTTAGCAGGCACTCCTTTGCATATTAGGCCACACATCCCTGATGTAGCCAATCCTCCAAGAGCTTACAAGGCTCTTTTTTGTAAGCTCTTGGAGGATTGGCTACATCAGGGGTGTGTGGCCTAATATGCAAAGGAGCTCCTGCTAGAATTCCACCCCTGGATTTGCAGCTCCAATATCCAGTGGCTTTTGCTTTCTTCAAGTAGAGCAGAAGCAGCTGGACTGCAGGGAAAGACATATGCAGATTTGCCTATTTAAATTGAAACTGTCCCTTGGTATTGGAAAGGAAAGGTCCCCTGTGCAAGCACCAGTGGTTTCCGACTCTGGGGTGACGTTGCTTTCACAATGTTTTCACGGCAGACTTTTTACGGGGTGGTTTGCCATTGCCTTCCCCGGTCATCTACACTTTCCCCCCAGCAAGCTGGGTACTCCTTTAACCAACCTCGGAAGGATGGAAGGCTGAGTCAACCTTGAGCCGGCTACCTGAAAACCCAGCTACCCTGGCATTATTGAACCATTAAAAGATTTTCAGGCATGCATAATATTGTCTGAGGTCATATAAAATAAGGAGCAGGAAAATTATATTTCATGCCATCGAAAAGCACCCATGCACTGAAAGTAAAACTAATCCAACAAAATTTAGAGTATTTATCAAGTCGTATATGGCCAGGTATATGTGGGTAGCCTTTCTACAGCTTTATAAGTTATTGACATGAATGCCATATATAGATGTAAACAGGCCTCATTTTGGGCAGGAGCTCACAGGAGCGGAGCTCTGGAACCTCTACATTTTATTGTGCTCTTTCTTTCTTACTCCCCTCCCCCCAATAATTGCTTCTGGGCTCCGTTGTTCAAACCCCACTGTGAGAATTTTGCTGAACTCTGAGATTTGGCAAACTTTCCCCCACAAAAAATGGGGAAATGACCAAAACATAGAAAGCATGGACATCTTCCTCATGCCACTGTGGCCATGTAGAACGTAATTTTAAAAGTATGATGGGAGTCAGGTTTTCTGATGACCATTATAATTCATTTTAAGGTAGATGCTGAGTTGATATAATTTAGTCCACCTTCTGATGATGCCAGGGGTGTGTGGCATGTGCAAATGAATTGTGCTAATGAGCTCCGGCACCTCTTTTTCTACAAAATGACCCCTGGATGTGAGAATGGAAGTTGAATATAACTGGCCCAGGGTTGCAGGTTTCATACTGACTGATCATTAGGAGCGTGTACATCAATATTGTAGACGTAAAACAGTCCAGAGTGGCTGACTTGGACCTGGGGATAGAAAACACATCTTTTGAGCTAAGTGGACTAGCGTCCGACTTAGATTATTAATTTGACAGATCTTAATAGCTTTTGTACTGGTCATTTGTCTGATTCCCACCCTCCCCCTTTCTCTCTTTCTTTAAATAACTGTAGCTAGAAAGAAAATTGACCAGTGAGACTTTATCCAAGTGGACAAGTCCAGAAGCAATGGAGGAAATGGAAGTACGGGTCTATCTTCCTAGGATCCAACTAGAAGACAGCCATGAGTTAAAGTCCACTTTGAGCCGCCTGGGGGTCACGGATGCCTTCGACGCCGGCCGCAGCGACTTCAGTGGGATGTCTGACAAAAGCGATCTGGTTCTGTCTCAGGTTTTCCACAAGTGCTTTGTGGACATCAACGAAGAGGGTACGGAAGCTGCCGCTTCCAGTGTCGCTGATATAGCCAGCCGAAGTGAAGGGGATGCCGTTTTGTTCGCCGCTGAGCACCCGTTTCTCTTCTTTATAAGGCATAATAAAAGCAAAAGCATCCTCTTCTTTGGGAAGTTCTGCTCCCCCTAAGCTGTCGCAATCGCGTTAGCAAACAGGAAGGATCTTACCTCAGTAGGGAAGATGCTGCAGGGACAGTTAACCACCATCTTTCTCAACAGAGGGCCTCTTCTTCACACTTTGAGGAACAGAATAATATATAGATACATGTGTTATGTTACCAATATGTTCACCCGAAAGGTCAACTTCCTCTTTTAGAAAGGAACAAAACTCAACTGGCATGGCCTTGAGGCAACTTTCCCAACACTGCAAATTGTGGTGTTTGTGAATACAAACTGGGACATTCAGCAAAGGAACTACTGCGTTTTTGGGGGCCAATTAGAAGCAATCCAAGGAAATCAGTCAAAGTAACTACAGTTACTAACCCACTGTGCAGTGCCCAGTAACATATACGTTGGCTTATTACAGCTACATTGTGTGAACTGTTTCCTTCGTGCTCCGATAGACAAACATTGCAGGCAAGAGCCAAGAATGTACATGCGATTTTCCTTTTTTTAGACCCCTCGGGAATTTGCAGAACTGCAGAGTTTGGTTGCTTTATATTTTATCTATGTGGTTTATGTGATGAACTGCCTTAACTTATTTCACTGCTGGCTTGAAATTTAGGATAGTTTTGATGGTCCGGCGAAGTTTTTTAAAATAGTACTGTTTTGTTACAAGGATTTATTTATTCTGTTGCTTTAAAGTCTCCATGCCTTTGAATTTTGTTGTAGTGTGCAAATCCATCGTGAAAAGAGATGGAATACTGATTGGGAGAGAATAGGTAAAAAATATTTCTATTCCAATCCTGATAAAAATAAATATTTTTATACTCCAGTCTCTATGTGCTTCATCTTAGCTTTGTCAGGAGATCTAAAAATGTTATCATCTCTTATACCTTCCTCATCCAGCCAGAGCTGTAGAAAAAGGATAGAGGAACTGCTGTGTTCACTCAGCCTCCCGTTAACAGGAAACTTTTGCCTGACAACTTTTACTATGAAGAAGACCAGAGATTTAAACCCTGCCCTTCTCTCTGAAACAGAGTCTCAGAGTGGTTTACAATCTCCTTTATCTCCTTCCTCCACAACAGACACCCTGTGAGGTGGGCGGAGCTGAGAGAGCTCTCACAGCAGCTGCCCTTTCAAGGACAGAGTCTCAGAGCAGCCTACAATCTCCTTTACCTTCCTCTCCCACAACAGACACCCTGTGAGGAGGGCAGGGCTGAGAGAGCTCTCCCAGAAGCCAGCCTTTCATGGACAGAGTCTGAGAGTGGCTTAGAAGAAGAAGAAATTGGATTTATATCCCACCCTCCACTCCAAAGAGTCTCTGAGCGGCTCACAATCTCCTTTACCTTTTTTCCCCCCTGTGAGGTGGGTGGGGCTGGAGAGGGCTCTCACAGCAGCTGCCCTTTCAAGAACAACCTCTGACAGAGCTATGGCTGACCCAAGGCCATGCTAGCAGGTGCAAGTGGAGGAGTGGGGAATCAAACCTGGTTCTCCCAGATAAGAGTCCGCACACTTAACCACTACACCAAACTGGCTCTCCAATCTTACAGTCTCCTTTATCTCCTCCCACAACAGACACCTTGTGAGGTGGGTAGGGCTGAGAAGGCTCTCACAGCAGCTGCCTTTTCAAGGATAACTCCTATGAAAGCTATGGCTGGCAGGTGCAAGTGGAGGAGTGAGGAATCAAATCCTGTTCTCCCAGATAAGAGTCCGCACACTTAACCAGTACACCAAACTGGCTCTCTTTTGGTGAGAATTACAGTTCAACATCAGCAGCTGTTGAAAAAGCAGGGACAACCTGTGCCTTCCCCAGCACTAGTCCTGTAGCCACTGAAACACGATAATGGTTGTGACGTTCTTTGCAAAGAGTCCATTCATACAACAGACACTATTCTGGAAAGTGAAGTCAACTCATAGCTGATTTATGATAATCCCATGGGGTTTTCAAGGCAAGAGATGTGCAGAGGTGGCTTGCCATTGCCTGTTTCTGCGTCATGACATTGGGATTCCTTGGTGGTCCCCCATCCAAATACCAGCCAGGGTCAACACTGCTTAGCTTCTGAGATCTGACGAGATTGGGCTGCTCTGGGCTATGCGGGTCTAGCTCTCTTGTTATCTGAGGTTGCTTCATCTGAGGTATTTTACAAGCTGCTTTAAATACCTTTGGCAGAATCTGGAGAGCCACAAAAGAAAGAAAAATGCTGTGTGTGCAGATGAGCGCTCTTGCAAAAGTTAGGCATGCAGGTCGTCACGGATGAAACAGGTTGCTGACGTTTCGGTGGATGGTTGATTTTCTCGTGTGAGCTGAACAATGCAAAGAGCAGGGCCGGGCCAGCCATTAGGCAAACTAGGCAATTGCCTAGGGTACTGGCCTTCTGGGGGTGATGAATTGGGTGCCCTCCATGTGACTCAGTGACATTATCAGTGCAGGGGGGAGGCACCAGCAGGTAGCCTTGCCTAGGGTGCCAGATGGTCTAGAGCAGGGGTAGGGAAAGTTGGCTCTCCAGATGTTTTTTGCCTACAACTCCCATCAGCCCCAGCCATTGGCCATACTGGCTGGGGCTGATGGGAGTTATAGGCAAAAAACATCTGCAGAGCCAACATTCCCTACCCCTGGGTCTAGAGCAAGGATGGCCAAACTGTGGCTCGGGAGCCACATATGGCTCTTTCACACATATTGTGTGGCTCTTGAAGCCCACACCATCCCATCGGCCAGCTTGAAGAAGGCATTTCTCTCTTCAAATCACTTCTCCAAGCCAGCTAGTGGATTGGAGAATGCATTTAAAGTTGCTTTCTTTCCACCTTCCCTACTCCCTCCCCCATCTATTTGCATGCCTTCCTTCCTTCCTTCCTTCCTTCCTTCCTTCCTTCCTTCCTTCCTTCCTTCCTTCCTTCCTTCCTTCCTTCCTTCCTTCCTCCCTCCCTCCCTCCCTTCCTCCCTGTGCTGCAGCTTTCAAACATCTGACATTTATGTCTTGTGGCTCTCAAACATCTGACATTTATTTTCTGTGGCTCTTATGTTAAGCAAGATTGGCCACCCCTGGTCTGCAGGCAGCTCTGGCAATGAGCTGCTACTCATGTGGAGGCATGTTTTGCCAGCAAGTACAGGAGATGTTCCTCTCAGCGGACATTTATTGGGGTCTGTGGAGCTCCCCCCAAGAACGTACCATGGTGCATCCATGGGTCACCACTCAGGAGATGCCGAAGGCTGGGGTAAAGCACATATCAGGCAACATATTGAATTGCAACAGCCCCTTCTTCAGCTGTACGTAAACTCAAAATGTTGCTATCCAACCTGCATTCATTCAAATAATAAGCATTCTTTGGACAATGTTGAAAGCTCTTTTTAATTTTAATTTACCGGTAATTTAATTTGCGATTTATACCCCGCCCTGTCCAGCAAAGTGGACTCAGGGTGGCTCACGACATTAAAACATTACAATAATAATAATAATAATAATAATAATAATAATAATAATAATAATAATAATAATAAAACATATCAAATTAAACACAACAAATTTAAAATATCATTATCGGAGCCTGCACACCAAATGATCTCATAAATGCATTAAACATGGCCATTTAATATTGTGTTCTGGCCCCATTTTATTGATTTAAAACATTCTCCAGGCCGGGGTGGGGGGGAGGGCTCAAGGGGGTCAGGTTCAACCTCATCTTCCCCCCCTCCCACCTCCACGGTTCAGGGTGGACCCCTGGGGTCAGCAAAAAGGCAAGATGTACAGGGGCAGGGTCACCAGCTTCCAAATCCCTGCAACAGAAGCTATAGCAGCTCGCAACTATAATTACGAGCAGGGGTGGAATTCTAGCAGGAGATCCTTTGCATATTAGGCCACACCTCCTTGCTGTAGCCAGTCCTCCAAGAGCTTACAAGGTTCTTTTTTTTGTAAGCTCTTGGAGGATTGGCTACATCAGGGGTGTGTGGCCTAATATGCAAAGGAGCTCCTGCTAGAATTCCACCCCTGATTACGAAAGAATAATTCCAATCAATGAGTAATTCAAAAATATTGCTGTGTGTTTTCTCTTCCTCAGTAATAACAATTACAAAAATTTACAACTCCAATACAAACACATCCATAATAAATATTTCCAGTCGTTGACTTGAAGGAATCGATCCCCTGTGCTGTTGGAATGAAAGTTCTCTTCAGGAGAAAGAGTTCCAAAACACGTCGACTTCTCAAAGACTACAATAAAAGTGAATTCTTTGAAAGCAGAGGGACATTCTTTTTCTGCCACTCCTGCGGAATTCAATAGAAGCAGTTTATGTGACAACAGGTGGCTAGCTGAGATCAGCCGTTTCCCATGTCACCTCGTCAGGACAAAGTTCTGCAATGCAATCACCATCTGTCAATGTGCAGGAAATCAGGAAAATCAAGCTCCATCCACAGAAACTTCAGAAGCCTGTTCCATCCATGACTACCTGCATGCCTCTTCTTTGTTATTATGTAAAAAATTAGGGAAGCTAATAAAGTATGAGGGGAAGTATTTACTAAAACATCGAGGCCGTCATGATGAATATAAATCATAACCGCAACGGGAGGTAATTCGATTAAATGCTTGGAACAAATTAAAGCGCTTTTTTTTTCATTTGGCACCTAAGATACAGCAGATTGGGCAGCAGAAAAACGTCTTTCAGCTGGGATGTGGGTGGGCCAGACAGAAGATCTGGTCCGTGAGGCAAACTCAAACTTTGATCTCATTCAGATGGACCCACCAATACAGCTTAGCAGAGGCTTTCAGACTGTGTAGTGACAAAGGAAGAAGAAGACTGAAAATTTATACCTCACCCTTCTCTCTGAATCAGAGACTCAGAGCAGCTTACAGTCTCCTATATCTTCTCCCCTCACAACAGACACCCTGTGAGGTGGGTGGGGCTGAGAGGGCTCTCACAGCATCTGCCCTTTCAAGGACAACTCCTGCGAGAGCTATGGCTAACCCAAGGCCATCCCAGCAGCTGCAAGTGGAGGAATGGGGAATCAAACCCAGTTCCTCTCAGATAAGAGTCCGCACACTTAACCACTACACCAAACTGGCTCTCAGAAGGTAAAGGACAGGGCTTTTTTTGAGCAGGAATGCACAGGAATGGAATCCCAGCTGGCTTGGCATCAAGGGGTGTGGCCTAATATGCAAATGAGTTCCTGCTGGACTCTTCCCACAAAAAAACCCACATGTGAAACAATGGTGGTGTTAGGGTGTGTGGCCTAAAATGCAAATGAATTCCTGCTGGGCTTTTTCTACAAAAAAAAAAAAAAAAAAGCCCTGGTAAAGGATATTGAAACAGAGGCTATTAAGTAAGGGGAAGTGGAGGCTGCTTATATTTCTATACAACGATTGCACAGCAGACAGAGACTGTCTTGCTGCAGAAGCACATCAAAGCACCTCTATGGATTCCAAGGTACTGTGCAAGTTTCAGACATGTATAATTTGCTTTACTTTAAACTTTGCTCTTTTTAGGGATGACAGCTTCCAGGGGGGACCTGGGGATTCCCCAAAATTGCAGTTCATTTCCAGAATATAGAGATCAGTTTCCCTGGATAAAATGGATACTTTGGAAGGTGGAATGTCTGGCCTTGTACCTCACTGAGTTTCCTGTCTTTCCCAGGCTCCATCCTCAAACCTTTTCCAACCTGGAGTTTCCCAACCTGGATCTGGCAACCAGCGTTCCCTCTAAGCTGAGTTAGTGTGAGCCAGCTCACCGTTTTTAGCTCTGACTCACACATTTTTGTCTTAGCTCAGGAAAAATGGCCCCAGAGCAAACTAATTGATGCAGTGGCTCACAATTTAATGCCGGTAGCTCACAAATAGAATTTTGCTCACAAGACCCCACAGGTTAGAGGGAGTACTGCTGGCAACTCTACCCCACCCTTTCCCCACTGGTGGCCAGGCAGGGGTGGGGGGGACTTAGCAATCCTACCTTTCTTGCACAAAAAGTCAATGACTGTTCCAGAAAACGGTTGAGCACCACACTCAATGATATCTTCTGATAGCAGAAGTCTGCTCAAAACTGTTCTAAATACTGCTTTATGTTATAATATACATAAAGGTAAAGGTAATTCCCTGTGCAAGCACCAGTTGTTTCCGACTCTGGGGTGACGTTGCTTTCATGACGTTTTTATGGCAGACGTTTTACAGGGTGGTTTGCCATTGCCTTCCCCAGTCAACTAGAAATAACCAAATAACCCCTCCAATAAAGGAAAATAGCAACATAGTAACTGCAGTCATATTCTGTGAATGAACATATGAACATATGAAGCTGCCTTATACTGAATCAGATCCTTGGTCCATCAAAGTCAATCTTATCTACTCAGACTGGCAGCGGCTCTCCAGGGTCTCAAGCTGAGGTTTTTCACACCTATTTGCCTGGACCCTTTTTTGGAGATGCCAGGGATTGAACCTGGGACCTTCTGCTTACCAAGCAGATGCTCTACCACTGAGCCACCATCCCTCCCATAAATGGTTTGCATTTCTTTTAGCTGGACCTACTTGTACTCAGAATCACTAGCTCAATTTTTAATCCATGTATGTCAAGAATTTAAAAATTCAAAAGTACCTGTAATTTCACTTCTGGCATCCCTTTAAGCATTGTGATTCCGCACATGAAACAAAGTTCCCTTTAAACTGTGGAGTCTTGTGAGCAGAAATTCTACTTTGTGAGCTACTAGCATTAAAGTTGTGAGCTACTGGCATTAAAGTTGTGAGTTACTGCATAAATTAGTTTGCTCTGGGGTCATTTTTTTGTGAGCTAAGACAAAAATGTGTGAGCCAGTGGCTAAAAAACTATGAGCTAGCTCACACTAACTCAGCTTAGAGGGAACACTGGAAACAAGTTACTTTGTAATGCTCAGAATATTACCTTAGCAAATTAAAGGTAAAGGTAGTCCCCTGTGCAAGCACCAGTAATTTCTGACTCTGGAGTGACATTGCTTTCACGTTTCCATGGCAAACTTTTTATGGGGTGGTTTGCCGTTGCCTTCCCCAGTCATCTACACTTTCCTCCAAGCAAGCTGGGTACTCACGACCTTGGAAGGATGGAAGGTTGAGTCAACCTTAAGCCAGCTACCTGGACCCAGCTTCCACCAGGATTTAACTCAGGTCGTGAGCAGAGCTTGGACTGCAGTACTGCAGCTTTACCACTGCATCACAGGGCTCTTCCTTAGCAAATTACTAGCTCAGTATTTCACTGCGTAGACCTATTTGATAGCAAGTCCTATGAGAATCCAGCAAGAGTCCCTTCTGAACAAACATGTTTAGAACCCATGCTACTGTAAGGCAGAAACGTTCCATCAGGCTTTTGACTGAGAACAGTGACGGATACCTACCTGGCACCTTCACTCTCCACGCCTCTGAGTCTCCCCTGCACACACGACGTCAAAAGTCCGGAATAAGAACAAAATTTGTAGGACGTCATCGGTGTGTGTAAAATGTTTTTAATTTCAATTGTTCTATCTGTTTTAATCAGGGGTGGAATTCTAGCAGGAGTTCCATTGCATATTAGGACACACCCTCTGATGTAGCCAATCCTCCAAGAGCCTACAAAAAAGAGCCTCGTAAGCTCTTGGAAGATTGGCTACATCAGGAGTGTGTGACCTAATATGCAAAGGAGCTCCTGCTAGAATTCCACACCTGGTTTTAACCTATGTATTGTTTTATACTAATTGATGTACATCGCTCAGTTGTGAGTTAAATCAAATAAATTATGTATTATTATTATTATTATTATTATTATTATTATTATTGCAATTGCTTCATGGCAACTTATTCCAAATAAATGATTAGTCTGTTGTTAGGGTCTCGTTGAGTTTAATGGGCTTATGTCTTAGTAAGAGTCTGAAGGATTGTGGCTTTGTGGACACTGCTGGCTTCAGGAAACCAGTGTGTTGAAACCAGTGTGAATGGAGCAGCCAAGAACATAACAGATCTCTCTCCCTTCTCTCCAAAGCCCCTTTAAAAAAAATCTTTAAAAGGAGAAAAAATCGCGGCCGCCATTTTGGATTTTTTAAAGACTTTTTTGTTAAATATCTTTGCTTTGGGGGCTCAGAAACCAGCGAAATTGGGCTTGCTGGAAAGGGCAAGCCCTGCTCTATTGAACCTGACTGTCAGATTTTAAATTGGTGAGGTCAAAAATTTCGTCATTTTTTTAAAGGGGAAAAATTCTTCAAAAATTTATATCTGGGCCTGGGAAGCTCAGAAGAAAACAGAACAAAGTTTAATTGAGAGAGAAATTTTAGACCTTCTGAACTTGGTAGTCAAACTTGCAAATTGTGCGACGGAAATTTTTGGTATTTTAATTGCATCCCCCTTGCTCTTTGCTTAAATGTCAGAGCCCAGGCAGCTCCGAACAAGAGCCCTTTCATTAGAAAAAATGCAAGACCAAATGGAGGCTATGGAAGCCAGGATTATGAAAGGAGTTAAGAAAATGATGGAAGAGTTGAAGGAAGAACTTACTACAGTGATTAAAAAAGAAGTGGATGACCTCAAAAACCAAATTGGGAAAATAGACAAGAAAGTACAGGAGGTGGAGGAGAAAGTTAAAACACATGATACCACCTTGCTGAAAGTACAAGAAAAAGTGACGATTCACGACTGCAAATTAATGGAAAATCAGCTACGTTTGAGAGGAGTACCTGAGGAAGAGAATGATGATTTGAAAGGATATATAACAAACATAATCGCAGAATTCTTAGAAGAAGACCCTGATAAGACTAAAAGCATGTATGATCACATGTATAGAGTCAACTCGTTATATGCCAAAAAAAATAACTTACCAAGAGATGTGGTTGTAAGATTCATGACAAAGGAAATGGTGGGAAGGATTATGAAGAGAAACTTTGAACAATCATTGATAGTAAGAGGTAGCAGAGTGAGAATTATGAAGGAGCTACCGAAAGAAGTGATAAATGACAGGAGAACATATAAAAAGTTGACAGAAAAATTGAAAGACAATGGCACAAGGTATAGATGGATAATCCCCGAGGGTGTGAGCTTTGAACTTCAGGGGAAGAGAGTCACGATCACAAATGCCCGAGAACTGAGGAGATTTTTTGAAGAAAATAAAGAATTTGCACCATGATGGATTACAAACTATTGTCTTGGAATGTTAATGGACTAAATTCACCACAAAAAAGAAGGGCAACTTTTCATTGGATTAAAAAGCAAAATTGTAATATAATTTGTTTGCAAGAAGTCCACATTAAACAAAAGGATTATAAATTTTTATGGAACAAACAATTGGGAAGGGAATTTTTTTCGTTAGCTGACCAGAAAAAAAGGGGAGTAGTTTTTTATATTAAACAAGACCTGGAGCCAAAATTGGTATTTAAAGATAAGGATGGAAGATTTGTAGCAGTGGAAATAACATCAAATGGGAAAAAAACGCTGTTATTGGGACTATATGCACCTAATGGTGCAAAAGATGTTTTTTTTAAAGACATTACACAACAACTAGATGAGTTGACCTACGATCAAATACTCTTAATGGGAGATTTTAATGGAACAGTTGAGAACTCATTGGATAGATCCGGAGGGAAAAAAAATAGTGGAAAAGAAGGAAAATTGCCAAAGTCTTTTTTTGAATTAGTAAAACAGGAAAATTTGGAGGACATATGGAGAAAGTTTAACCCTGAAGTGCGGGACTATACTTTTTTTTCTGCAAGACATAAGACATTTTCTAGAATTGACATGCTATGGGGAACCAGAGATTTAGGCCTCATAACAAGAAAGATAGAGATTTTGCCTAAAATTGGCACTGACCATAACCCAATAATGTGGATTACAAAACTGTCCAAAAGATTGAGAAGATGGAGATTGAATGAAGACTTGCTACAGAACAAAGAAACAGTGACTTTCCTAGGAAAAGAAACTAAAGAATTTTTCCAAGTGAATGATAAAGAAGATATCGATTTTCAGACGGTCTGGGATGCTTATAAAGCAGTAATGAGAGGGTTGCTGATTACTTTGAACAATAAAGATAAAAGGGAAAAAGAAAAACAACTACTGGATATTCAAAATGAAATAAAGAAAAAAGAAAGAGAGCTGAGGAAAAGACCAGGGAAAAAGAAAATTCTAAGGGAAATTTCAATATTGCAAACTCAACTAAGACATTTATTAAACAAAGAAGTAGAATGGAATTTGAAAAGGCTCCAGCAAAAATCGTTTGAAGGAGCAAATAAGACGGGGAAATACTTGGCGTGGCAGCTGAAAAAAAAGAGGGAAAATAAAATAATTAATAGAATTGTGATAGATGAAAGAGACGTAGTTACTCAAGAGGGAATAAAAAGAGAATTTTTTAAGTATTATGCCAAGCTGTTTAAAGGTGCTGAAGTAAAGAGAAAAAAGATAGATGAATATCTACAGAAAATAAAAATTGAGCCATTAACTGAGAATATGAGAAAAATTTTGAATGACCCAATTGAAAAAATAGAAATTGAGGCAGCAATCAACGTGATGAAAAATGATAAAGCTCCCGGGCCAGACGGTTATACAGCCAAGTATTTTAAAATGTTTAAAGATGAATTAATACCAAAATTACAGAAGCTGATGAATGCAATAAGAGTCAAAGGGAAGGTACCAAATACATGGAAAGAAGCTGTTATTTCTTTGATACCTAAAGAAGAAAGAGATGTTACAAATGTGAAAAATTACAGACCAATTTCACTTTTGAACAATGATTATAAAATATTTACAAGAATTCTGGCAGAACGTCTTAAGCAATATTTGATAAATTTTATAAAAGAGGACCAAGCCGGTTTTCTTCCCAAAAGACAAATAAGAGACAATATTAGAACTGTTGTAAATATTGTAGAATATTATGAAAGACATCCAGAAAAGGAAGTAGCGCTATTCTTTGCGGATGCAGAAAAAGCATTTGACAATTTAAATTGGGACTTTATGTTTGCAGTGATGGAAAAAATGGAGCTTGGAGAAAGTTTTATAAGAATGATAAAGGCAATATATTCTGAACAAAGTGCAAGGCTGTGCATCAACGCAGATCTTACAGATGAAATGAAAATTAGTAAAGGTACCAGACAAGGCTGCCCGCTTTCGCCATTGCTGTTTATAATGACTCTTGAAATTTTACTAATGCAGATTCAAGAAGAAAAAGATTTAGAAGGACTACAAATAAAAGGATTTACCTATAAATACAGAGCATTTGCAGATGATATAATGTTTATAAATGAAAATCCTTTACAAGTTACACCTTTGTTGTTAATGAGAATACAAGAGTTTGGGGAGTTGGCGGGACTTTATATAAACAAAGAAAAATCAAAAATCTTATGTAAGAATATGCAGAAAAATAGACAACAAGAACTACAAAGACTAACGGGTTGTGAAGTTACCTCTAAGGTAAAATACCTAGGGGTAGAGATAACAATGAAAAATATTGATTTGTTTAAGAACAATTATGAAAAGCTATGGCGTAAAATAGAAGAAGATATGCTAAAGTGGAACAAGCTCAATTTGTCACTGTTGGGTAGAATAGCTGCAGTAAAAATGAATATTTTACCAAGGATTATGTATCTGTTTCAAACCATCCCCATTGTGAAAGATGCTAAGCAATTTGATAAATGGCGAAGAAAAATTTCGGAATTCGTGTGGGCCGGGAGGAAACCTAGAATTAAAATGAAAGTCCTGATAGATGCGAAAGAGAGAGGTGGATTCCAATTACCAGATTTGAAACTGTATCATGAAGCAATTTGTTTAGTATGGTTAAAAGAATGGATAACGTTATTAAATAAAAAACTTCTAATGTTAGAAGGCCATGGAAAAAAATTCGGCTGGCATGCATATTTGTACTATGAAAAAAAGAAGATGGACGGTCTTTTCTCTCACCATTATATAAGGAGTAGCTTATTAAATGTGTGGATAAAGTACAAGAAATATGGTGATGAGAGGAGACCTTTATGGATAGTGCCGGCTGAAGTGATAAAGTTAACGGCCAAAACAGTCAAGGAAAAACAACTATCATACAACCAGTTACTAAAAATACAAAGCGGGAAAATAGAATTGAAAACTGCAGAAGAACTAAACTATAAATATGATTGGTTTCAAATGCAACAAATAAAAAGTTTGATGGAGAATGATATCAAAGCTGAAGGAATAAGGAAAGAACAAACAGAAATGGAAAGAGTTCTGCTTGGAGATAATGAGAAATTAATTTCAAAAGTGTACAAATTACTTTTACAATGGGCTACAGAAGATGAAGTAGTGAAATCTCAAATGATAAAATGGGCAATTAATGTAAATAAAGAAATAAAGATGGAATCTTGGGAATATCTGTGGAAAAATTCCATGAAACTCGCAACATGTCATAGTATTAAAGAGAACTGTTTTAAGATGATGTATAGATGGTATATGACTCCAAAAAAATTAGCAAAGATGAACAATAAGATGCCAGATAGGTGCTGGAAATGTAAAAAGCATGAAGGTTCTTTCTACCATATGTGGTGGACTTGTGAAAGAGCTAAAATGTTTTGGCAAATGATTCAACAAGAGATATCTAAGATCCTGGGATATGAATTCAATAAAGAGGCAGAGACTTTTCTGCTGGGATTACAAATGGAAAAATTTCCAAAAGAAGATAGAACATTAATATGGTACTTGCTCTCAGCTGCTAGGACATTGTATGCGCAGTTGTGGAAGCAAGAAAAAATACCAGAAAAATGGGACTGGATTATGAAAGTTATGTCATGGAGTGAAATGGACAAATTAACAAGAAAATTAAGAGACTGTGATTTAGAACTTTTTAACCAAGAGTGGAAGAAATTCAGAAGATATATAGAGAAAGAGTGGAAAATAAAAGGACATTGGACAATTTTTGAGGATTAAGATTTTTAAGATAACAATATAACTCTTGAAGGGGGTTCTTCTTCCCTATGTTTCTTTTTTGTTTCGTTTTTTTTCTTGATAGTTAAGGGTACCTTTAATATCTGTTTTTTTAAAGAAAATAACACTGGCGGGGGTCAAGTAATTGGGGGAGGGGTGGGAGAAAGTAAGATGTGGGGTAGAATGATGGTTTTTTTCTTAATATATATTAAGCTTTTTATAAGTTGTAGTTATAGTTCTACTACCATATGTTACTAATAAAATTGTTTATTCAAAGCCCCTTGATCCCCACCCCCCCAACAAGTGTTCCCTCTAAGCTGAGTTAGTGTGAGCTAGCTCATGGTTTTTTAGCCTCCGGCTCACACATTTTTTTTTTCTTAGCTCAGGAAAAATGGCCCCAGAGCAAACTAATGTATGCAGTAGCTCACATCTTTAATGGCAGTAGATCACGAAATGGAGGTATTGCTTACAAGACACTGTCCACAACTGCTCCCAAGGGTCCAGGACCTTGGGGTCTGGGTAGAGAATACTGTTCCCTTAGTCTAAGCTGAGTTAGTGTGGGCTAGCTCACCATTTTTTTTAGCCTCCAACTCACACTTTTTTGTCCTGGCTCAGGAAAAATGGCCTCAGAGCAAGCTAATTTATGCAGTAGCTCACAACTTTAATGCCAGTAGCTCACAGAGTAGAATTGCTGATCACAATAGTCCACAGCTTAGAGGGAGTATCGGTAGAGAATCCTTTCACTTTTTGCATAAGATTTTCCGTAACCAGCAAGTGCTTATGAGGGAAGACTTGGTTTCTGCCAGTTCCTCCTTCTGGGCTGAGGCCCCTGCATTCCATCCAGCTCTGTGCCTGAAGCTCCACTGAGCTTCTAAAGTTTCAAAGACGAAGGGGGACTAAAGGAGGAAAGGGAAGAACTGTTCTGTGAGTTCCTTCCATTTATAGTTTGTAGTGGGGCTGCCAGCCCAGACCCTCCCTGCCCACCAGAGGAGGGTAGGGCTACCAGTTCTAGGTTGAGACACTCCTGAAGAGTGGGGTGGAGTCTGGGGAGGACGGGGACCTCAGTGGGGTAGGATGTCATAGAGTCAACCTGCCAATGCATCCATTTTTTTTCCCAGGGGAACTGATCTCTGTATTCTGGAGATCAGGCCTTTTTTTTGCTAGCAGGAACTCCTTTGCGTATTAAGCCACACCCCTCTTATGTAGCCAATCCTCCAAGAGCTTACAGGGCCTACTGTAAGCTCTAGGAGGATTGGCTACATCGGGGGTGTGTGGCCTAATATGCAAAGGTGTTCCTGCTACAGAAAAAGTCCTGCTGGAGGTGAACTATAATTCCAAGTTATCCCTAGGTTCCACCTGGAGACTGGCATCCCTAGTTTGTAGTAGACCCAAATCCTATATAATTGAGAGAACTGTACTTTTTTTTTCTTGAAACCAGGGGTGGGGAACCTCTGTCCTGAGGGCCGTATACGGCCCTTGAGGTCACTTGGATTGCTGGACCGAACCAAGCCATGTGGCAGCCTCCCTGGGGCCTGGCTGGCCAGTGAGGATCGTGGGGCCCAGCCGCGCTGTGCAGCAGCCTCCCCAGGGCCAGGCAGGGATCACAGAGCCCAGATGTACTGTGCAGCAGCCTCCCTGGGGCCTGACTGGCCGGCCAGAATTGCTGCAGGGCCTGGAAAAGTTACTGTCACAGTTTAGTTTCCACTTGATTATCCCAGATGGTGTGACCTAATATGCTAATGTGTGTGACCTAATATGCTAATATTAGGGGATGTGGTCTAATATGCTACTGAGTCCTGATGGGCTTTTTCTACAAAAAAGCCCTGGACCTATGCATTTGCCTAGGGCAGCGGGCCAGGTGTGGGTGTGTGCCAGATTAGGCTCTCCCCACATGACTTCAAATAGAAAAACAATTATTTGCATTAATTTTGCTGGCCTGAATCATTCTCCCTCAGCAGAGCACTGTTTTTTAAGTTGATAATTTTTTTATTGCCCACGGATAGTGTTATAAATATCCATATGGCCCTTGGCAGAAAAAAGGTTCCCCCCCCCTGCTTTAAACAATCCTAATGAGATCCAGTTTGTTGTAGTGGGTAAGTGCATGGACTCTTACTTGAGAGAACCTGGTTTCATTCCCCACTCCTCCACATGCAGCTGCTGAAATGCTGGAGTTGTCTGTCAATACATAAAACAGTTTCTGTCAGAGCTCTTCTGAGCCCCACCCACCTCACAAGGTGTCTGTTGTGGGGAGGGGAAGGGAAAGGAGATTGTAAGCCGCTCTGAGACTTCTTCAGGTATTGAAGGGCAGGGCATAAACCCAATCTTCTATTTGACATGGGCACCTTTGCCCCTTTTTCCATAGAAAAGGGTAGGATGATATAACACTGAAGTCAAATAATTGTTCTCTTATAAGAGTGATGAAAAGCCATTCCTCAGGTCTTTTGGTGTTATTTTAAGTAGTAGCCACATCCTATGTCTCATATTCGCTACAGGTTTCACCAATGGACTCCCTCGCAGTATCCAATGGCAACTTTACTTTAGACCTTTACAAAACGTTTGCTCAGTCATCTCCTAGCAAAAACATATTCTTTTCTTCCTGGAGTGTCTCATCTGCTCTGGCCATGGTCTATCTAGGAGCAAGAAAGAAGACTGCCACCCAGATGGCTACGGTAGGTTCATAGATTTGCCTGAAATCACCTTACATTGGATCCAGCGGATGGTTTGTGGATATAACAGAAGAACGAGAGCCTGAACGTTAAGTGAAACAGCATTCAAAGCAGAAGTTCTCTGTCAATACGTCTTCTGGCACCCACTTCCTTCTTGAGCCTTGGAATAAAATCCATGGGGCTTAAATGGAACAAAAGAAAATTAGGAGCTTTGGGTTGGTCCATAAAAATGTTACTGGTTAGGAAAGCACTAACCTAATCCTCAGGGCAGATATGTCACAACTGTGACCTTTACTTTGTTAATAGACACAGCTTTTCTTTTATCTCTGGCCTTGAAACCTGTCACCGTGATTGTACAGGGCACATACACACTGACCGATTTCGCACTAGGGCTTGTTCCAGGTGGAGAGCCCTTTTGCCCCTGGGGCTTCTCTCGGTTTTCGCACAATCTGCCCTGGAGCTGCAAGTTGGCGCGCCGCTTTTTCACAGCAAACAGAAACCACTTGTAAGAGGATCTCGCTTGCTGCGGGAAAAGAGCGTGCCAACTCACAGCTCCTTGGCAGCTTGGGCGAAAACAGAGAGAAGTGCCAGGAGCAAAAGGGCTCTCCACCCAGATCAAGCCTAGTATGAAATCGGTCACCCTTTAATTTGGAAAATGTCACCAAACAACAAAATCTGCCCAAAGGGCACCAATCTAGTACAAGTGCTCAGAAGAGCCCCCAAAGTGATGGTTTTTACACCTGCAGAGAGCTGCTTTTTCCAAAGCAGCTGCTTCTGTTGGAGGAGGATGTTTGGCTTAGAACCTCCCAATAATTTGTAACAGGCCCTGTCCCAAGGCAGCCATTTTGTGGTGGCTTCTAGCTTCATTTCTATAGATCTCAACAGGGGCCAAGGACTCAACAAGATTGGGAGCCCTTCCTTAAGAACATAAGAGAGACCATGTTGGATCAGGCCAATGGCCCATCCAGTCCAACACTCTGTGTCACACAGTGGCCAATATGTGTGTGTGTGTGTATACACACACACACACACACACACACATATATATATACTGTGGCTAATAGCCACTGATGGACCTCTGCTCCGTATTTTTAATCAATCCCCTCTTAAAGCTGGCTATGCTTGTAGCCGCCGCCACCTCCTGTGGCAGTGAATTCCATGTGTTAATCACCCTTTGGGGGAAGAAGTACTTCCTTTTATCTCTTTTAACCTGACTGCTCAGCAATTTCATTGAATGCCCACGAGTTCTTGTATTGTGAGAAAGGGAGAAATGTACTTCTTTCTCTACTTTCTCCATCCCTTGCATAATCTTGTAAACCTCTATCATGTCACCCTGCAGTCAACGTTTCTCCAGGCTAAAGAGCCCCAAGCGTTTTAACCTTTCTTCATAGGGAAAGTGTTCCAAACCTTTAATCATTCTAGTTGCCCTTTTCTGGACTTTTTCCAATGCTATAATATCCTTTTTGAGCTGCGGTGACCAGAATTGCACACAATATTCCAAATGAGACCGCACCATCGATTTATACAGGGGCGTTATGATACTGGCTGACTTGTTTTCAGTTCCCTTCCTAATAATTCCCAGCATGGCGTTGGCCTTTTTTATTGCAATTGCACTTTTTCAGTGAGTTATCTACCATGACCCCAAGATCTCTCTCTTGGTCAGTCTCTGCCAGTTCACAACCCATTAACTTGTATTTGTAGCTGGGATTCTTGGCCCCAATGTGCATTACTTTGCACTTGGCCACATTGAACCTCATCTGCCCCGTTGACGCCCACTCACCTAGCCTCAACAGATCCCTTTGGAGTGCCTCACAATCCTCTCTGGTTCTTACCACCCTGAACAAATTAATGTCATCTGCAAACTTGGCCACTTCACTGCTTACTCCCAACTCCAAATCATTTATGAACAAGTTAAAGAGCATGGGACCCAGTACTGAGCCCTGTGGCACCCCACTGCTTACCGTCCTCCACTGTGAAGACTGCCCGTTTATACTCACTCCCTGCTTCCTATTAATTAGCCAGTTTTTGATCCACGAGAGGACCTGTCCTTTTACTCCATGACTCTTGAGCTTACTTACTTTCCTTCAAAGACTATGTCATGTAAATGAGTGAAAGATGTGGGGGGTGGGGAGGAAATGGTGATCAAGTGGTTAATGCGCTTGCGTGAGCCACTTCACAGAAGGGAAGATGCCTTCAGCATGTGTGAACCACTCCACAAAAGGCAAGGTGCCTTCAACATGTTTGCTTACCTTGTATGCTGAGTACATAAGACAAGTTGGGACTTTGATGAACATAAGAGAAGCCATGTTGGATCAGGCCAATGGCCCATCCAGTCCAACACTCTGTTTCACACAGTGGCAAAAAAAAAAAAAACACCCCCAAGTGCCATCAGGAGGTTCACAAGTGGGACTAGAAGCCCTTCCACTTTGCCCCCCCTCCCCCAAGCACCAAGGTTCATTCAGAAAAAAGGCACCAAGGTTCATTCAGAAAAAAATGTTATTGTCAATGTGTTGAATCCTCTAGACATTTTCCACATGGAAGGAAGAGTGATTTTTGTCCATTCCCTCTTCATGCTGTTTCTGGGGGTTTCTTGTCTCCTGGGGTATTTTGTGGTGCAGTGGGAAGAGAGAAGGAAGGAAAATCTGCAATACTGATGGAAATCCCTTCCACCGACTGAAACGATCCACAGGATCCAAACCACGATCTGTTTTATATTTAAGTGTTATCTTTACATTTCTACTTCACAGGTGCTTCACTTCAACAGAGGCACAGAAACGTCCCCCCAGGTAATATAATCATGTAATATTTTAAACAAACACTAACATAGTATTATTGCAACACACACAAAGTAATGCCCACATCATTAATAGAGCTGAAGTCCTAAGTATACTTACAAGGAAGAATGGCCATTGTACTTGGGGCTTTGAAGTAAACTTGCTCAGGATTTTGCTGCATGAATGTGTATGAATAATTGTACCTGCTTTTTCAACAGCTGCTGATGTTGAACTGTAATTCTCACCAAAAGAGAGCCAGTTTGGTGTACTGGTTAAGTGTGCGGACTCTTATCTGGGAGAACAGGGTTTGATTCCTCACTCCTCCACTTGCACCTGCTAGCCTTGTGCCAGCCATAGCTTTCATAGGAGTTGTCCTTGAAAAGGCAGCTGCTGTGAGAGCCTTCTCAGCCCTACCCACCTCACAAGGTGTCTGTTGTGGGAGGAAATAAAGGAGATTGTAAGATTGGAGAGCCAGTTTGGTGTAGTGGTTAAGTGTGCGGACTCTTATCTGGGAGAACCGGGTTTGATTCCCCACTCCTCCACTTGCACCTGCTGGAATGGCCTTGGGTCAGCCATAACTCTCGGTGAGTTGTCCTTGAAAGGGCAGCTGCTGTGAGAGCCCTCTCCAGCCCCACCCACCTCACAGGGTATCTGTTGTGGGGGAGGAAGGTAAAGGAGATTGTAAGCCGCTCTGAGATTCTTCGGAGTGGAGGGCGGGATATAAATCCAATATCATCATCATCATCATCATCATCATCATCATCATCATCATCATCATCATCTTCTTCTTCTTCTTCTTCTTCTAACATCTGATGTTCATGTCCTGTGGCTCTCAAACATCTGACATTTATTCTATGTGGCTCTTACTTTAAACAAATTTGTATTTGTTTAATACAATTGCCCTAAATTAGGGCGTTTTCGCACTTACCTTTTACTGGCGCGACGACCCTCCTCACGCCGGCGGATCTGCAGTGATTTCGCACTAGAAGCGCCGGCGCAGCCCATTGCGCCGGCTACTTCCGTCGCTAAGCCAGCGCAAACGGAAACCGCCAAGAAGCAGGAAAACGTTTGCGCTGGCTTAGCGACGGAAGTAGCCGGCGCAATGGGCTGCGCCGGCGCTTCTAGTGCGAAATCACTGCAGATCCGCCGGCGTGAGGAGGGTCGTCGCGCCAGTAAAACGTAAGTGCGAAAACACCCTTAGTGTTTTGCTAAATTGATATAAACAAAGAAAACATGGGGTTGAGCATTGTATGCGTATAAATTGCCATTAAATCATGGATGATTGATGGCCACTCCATAAGGTTTTCAAGGAAAGAGTTGTATAGAGTTGGTTTCCATTGTCTGCCCCTGCATAGCAACTCTGGACTTCCTTGGTCGTTTCCCACCCAAGTACTAACCAGGGCAGGCCCTGCTTAGCAACTGAGATCAGACAAGATCCGACTACCCTGGGCTACTCAAGTCAGGGCTTGTTGAGTATTACTATTGGAAAAACATCACTTGTGTTAGAGAAAAGCTTCTTCAGTCAAAGAAATATGCAGCCATCAGCTGAGCGGAGTGGTAGGATAAACCCATTAAATGTTCTCATTCTGGATTTGTTCTACAGCAGATTGAGTTTGCCAAAACACAGAAAATGTCAGCATCAGTTATAAGGAAAAGTTGGTCAAATGAAGGCCAAAGCTTGTTGCGACATCCCAGATGTGTTGCAGAACCATTTCTGCATCTTCTGGACAGCTGCAAAGAGCATCCTCCTGTATTTCCTTCCTTGCAACATGATTGCCTGGGGCTTGAATCAGGATGCTCTACTAACTATCCCTGTGCTCACAGGAAGACATTCTCACTCATGGTCCATCTTGTACAACATCTGGCTTGGTTGATCTAGTGCAGGGGTGGCCAACAGTAGCTCTCCAGATGTTTTTTGCTTACAACTCCCATCAGCCCCAGCCATTGACCATGCCGGCTGGGGCTGATAGGAATTGTAGGCAAAAAACATCTGGAGAGCTACCGTTGGCCACCCCTGACCTAGAGTTTATGAGGACCCAAGAGAGATAACATAAGGGCTCCATGGCACAGTGTGGTAAAGCTGCAGTACTGAAGTCCTAAGCTCTGCTCACGACCTGAGTTCGATCCCGGTGGAAGCTGGGTTCAGGTAGCCGGCTCATGGTTGACTCAGCCTTCCATCTTTCTGAGGTCGGTAAAATGAGTACCCAGCTTGCTTGGGGGAAAGTGTAGATGACTGGGGAAGGCAATGGCAAACCACCCCGTAAAAAGTCTGCCATGAAAACGTGAAAGGAACGTCACCCCAGAGTCAAAAACAACTGGTGCTTGCATGAGCGACTACCTTTATCTTTTTAAAATAGTGATAACTTTTGGCACACTAAGGTTTTTGGTAGAATCTATTTAAAGGATGACTGAAAAGAGAAATGGAGTTTTAACCAACAAGTAGTTTTATAAGTAGTCTTATAAGAACAGGTGGTGGAAGATGGTAGAGCAGAAGAAGAAAAAGACTGCAGATTTATACCCCACCCTTCTCTCTGAATCAGAGACTCAGAGCAGTTTATAATCTCCTTTATCTTCTCCCCTCACAACAGACACCCTGTGAAATGGGTGAGGCTGAGAGGGCTCTCACAGCAGCTGCCCTTTCAAGGACAACTGCTGCGATAGCTCTGGCTAACCCAAGGCCATTCCAGCAGCTTTAAGTGGAGGAGTGGGGAATCAAACCCAGTTCTCCCAGGTAAGAGTCTGTGCACTCAACCACTACACCTAAGTGGCACACTTAACCACTACACCAAACAGGCCTCCCCTTACCCAAAGAGAAGAGTCTTATTACCACTACCAGTGTTCCCTCTAAGCTGAGTAAGCGTGAGCTATCTCACAGATTTTTTGCCTTCAGCTCACACATTTTTGTCTTAGCTCAGGAAGGACGACAATAATTCATGCTGTAGCTCACAATTTTAATGCCAGTAGCTCACAAAGCAGAATTTTTGCTCACAAGACTCTGCAGTTTAGAGGGAACATTGCCCAGAACCACGATACTCTTGCCTCAGAATAGATGATGGGGAGTGAGAGAGGAGAGCTACTACTGCACAGGAAGTTGAAGCTGACCCTGGAGTCCTATGATGCCGCTTTCAAGATCAAATCCATATGTTTCAAGCATTGTAAATGGCAATGAATTATTTCCCCCAGCTTTTTCTCAGCTGTACTAATGTTCCCAGTCACTTATATGAATTCGGGGTAGGGTTGCCAAGTCCAACCCCAGAAATATCTGGGGACTTTGGGGGTGGAGCCAGGAGACTTTGGGGGTGGAGCCAGGAGACACTGGGGTGGAGCTAGGGGGGAGGGGGGAAACGGCGCCGGGGAGCATGGCGAGCCGCCCCGCAGCTGCCGCCTCTTCTCTGCTCGCCGTGGCTGCTCCTCCGAGATGGGCTCAGGCTGAGCCCATCTCAGAGGAGCAGCCACAGCGAGCAGAGAAGAGGCAGCAGGGGAGCGGCGGCCTCGCCCACTCCGCCTCTGGGGTGGAAGCGGAGGGGGGGTGGAGGTGGGCCGGGGACGTGGCGAGCCGCAAGTCCGGGTCCTAGAAGGGCCCGGATTCGTGGCTCGCCATGCTCCTGGCCTGCCTCGCCCTCCCCTTCTCTGGTTTTGCCTGCTCCTCCCAGATGGGCTCAGCCTGGGCCCATCTTGGAGGAGCAGCTGCGGTGGGCGGGGAGGGGGCGGCAGCGGCGCGGCGGCCTCGCCCGCTCCAGGATCGGGTGGCTCGCCATGCTCCCCGGCGCCATTTCCCCCTCCCCCTGCTTCCGTTTTTTTGGGGAGCGGGGGAAGAGGGTGGAAATCCTGGGGTCCCCCGCCAGGGCGGGAGGGTTGGGAAGCCTAATTCGGGGTGGTTACCATATTTTTCAAGGCAGTGTGATTTCACAGCTAACAGTCCCCCCCCCTTTTTTTTTTTTGCAGAAACCGGATTCTAAAGATGAAGAGATCCATCAGGGATTTCAAGAGCAGATTTCTGAAATCAACCAACCCAAGAGCACCTATGTGCTTAAAACTGCCAACAGACTATATGGAGAAAAGACTTACCCTTTCCTTTCTGTAAGTAGAGTATTTGCATTAAACTGTCGAGTACAGTTGGAAATTCATTTTTCATTTAGTCATTTCTAACATTATTAAATGAGGTAAGGTTAAACAATATTGTTCTAACTAGATGTGAAATTCATTGCTCTTTTCCTGTCTATTACAAAGTTATACTGAGTGTGTTATTTATTCCTGTACCTATATTACAGATTTTATATACTCATAAAATACGTTTGTAGAGCCAGTTTGGTGTAGTGGTTAAGTGTGCGAACTCTTATCTGGGAGAACCAGGTTTGATTCCCCACTCCTCCACTTGCACCTGCTGGGATGGCCTTGGGTCAGCCATAGCTCTGGCAGAGGTTGTCCTTGAAAGGGCAGCTTCTGGGAGAGCTCTCTCAGCCCCACCTACCTCACAGGGTGTCTGTTGTGGAGGGGGGGGGGAGAAGGTAAAGGAGATTGTGACCACTCTGAGACTCTGAGATTCAGAGTGAAGGGCGGGATATAAATCCAATTTCTTCTTCTTCTTCTTCTATAGAATCTATTTTTATTGGCCAGTGTGGTATCCTACATTTCCTCTAAGGAGCTCAGGATAAGAAGAAGAAGAAGAAGATATTGGATTTATATCCCACCCTCCACTCCGAAGAGTCTCAGAGCGGCTCACAATCTCCTTTACCTTCCTCCCCCACAACAGACACCCTGTGAGGTGGGTGGGGCTGGAGAGGGCTCTCACAGCAGCTGCCCTTTCAAGGACAACCTCTGCCAGGGCTATGGCTGACCCAAGGCCATTCCAGCAGGTGGAAGTGGAGGAGTGGGGAATCAAACCCGGTTCTCCCAGATAAGAGTCTGCACACTTAACCACTACACCAAACTGGCTCTCCCATCCCAGGATGGCATGCCCATTCCGTTTCATACTATCAGGTTGTTATTCTTTCCTTATTCTGAGAAGTTCAAGGTGGTGTATGTATTTCTAACCTATCCTAAAAAGAGATAACCATTCCTGAAAATTCTGTCCTTGGAATCACCCTGTTTGGTAGATTGCATTAAGAGATCGTGAGTGCCAATTTCCAGGCAATAGCTGGAGATCTCCTGCGATTACAGTTGATCTCCAGGTGACAGAAATTGCCTCACCTGGAGAAAATGACCACTTTGGAAGGTGGGTTTTCTGGCATTATATCCACTGAAGTCCCTCCCCTCCTCAAACCCTGCCCTTCTCAGGTCCGCCTCAAAAATCTCCACGTATTTCCCAACCCAGAGATCACCCAATGAGCTACAAGGGTTTGAACCTAGTCTCTGCTCTCATACTCTAACATTCTAGCTACTAAATCACATGGACTTGTACAAGGGGCAGGGCTGATTTTACTCCCTATGTGACCTAAGTAGCTGCTTGGGGTGCCAGACTGGGATGGATGGCATCGGAGAACACACACCCCTCCACAAACGCTTTTGACTAGGGTTGCCAAGTCCCCCGCAGCCTCCAGTGGGGATACCATAGAGTTTTCCTCCCAAATTGCTAGTGGGGATACCATAGAGTTTTCCCGGAAGCTCCTAGAGCAGCCGGTGTGAGACGTCACTGACTCAATGACATCACTTATGAGTGACGTCATCACACCGGCAACATTGGGAGGGGATCCCCGTGCCAGCCTACTGTGAGACAGCAGGTTGGGGACCCCCAAAGCAGGAGAATCTCTACCCCACCCAAGAGTTTGACATCCTTGCTTTTGACATCACCTCCTGGTTTCCACAGCCCGTTTGGCACTTGGTAGGTGTGGTACAGGAGGAAGACATATGAAGCTTTACAATAATGCTTTCTTCTGTTCCTGACAAGAAGATACCATTTTATCCTTCCAATGAGGCCTGTGGAGTAGGTTGGATTGAGTGAGTCATTCCCGCAAAGCCGTCAAGAATTTTTATGGGTGACTGGGATTTCTGAACTCTCCTGGAAAGATCTGCCACTGATTTCCTTGTTTGCTATATCTGCTTTGCCGTATTGCAACATAGGTTTCTGGGCTGTCAAAAATATGAATGCTATACACTGGATTTGAAAACTCATCCTAGCCCAAAGTAAAGGCCTCGGTTCTGAAAAGTGCAGGGCCGGATCTAGGGGGGACAGAGGGGGATACTTGTCCTGGGCGCCAACAGAGGGGGGGGAACGCCAAATTGTGTATGGAGTCCACTGTATTCTATGGGGCCATAAGATAGACTGGCCCATAAGGGGGTGCCATTTTTTAATTCCCCCCCCCCTTCAAAAAACAGGTAGATCCGGTCCTGGAAAAGTGATGACCTTCATCTGAACATCTGAACTCAGGACCACTAAAGCCATTGAATGGGTCTAGGGCTTTTTGGGGGGGGGGGTAGAGAAAGCCCAGCAGGGACTCATTTGCATATTAGGCCACACCCTGATGCCAAAGCAGCTGGAACTGTGTTCCTGTGCATTTCTGCTCCAAGTAGACTTTCCATACTCAGTTTACTATGGGATCAAACCATTTAGTGTTGCAAAACTGACCCCCATAATCAATGTCTTCTTTGACTGTGTGGATGTATGTACATGTGTGTGCGTGCTTCTATGCGTGTGTGTGTGCATTAAGGGCCATTAAATCACTTCTGACTTACAGCAATTCTATGAATTAGTGTCCTCCAAAACATCAGGTCGTTAACATCCTCGCTCGGGTCCTGCAAACGGAGGGCTGTGGCTTCCTTTTAGTCAATCCATCTAAGTTGGGTCTTCCTCTTTTCCTGGCGCCGTCAACTTCCCCTAGAATTATTGTCTTTTCCGGTGACTCTGGTCTTCTCAATATATATATTCTTTCTCTTATATCTTTCAGGAATACATGGAGCTTACTAAGAAATATTATGATGCAGAGGCTCAAGAGGTTAATTTCTTAAGTGCAGCAGACCAAACCAGAAGTGAGATCAACCTATGGGTTGAAAGTCAGACTGATCGTAAGCTAATTCATTCATTCATTAACTGCAGACTGTAGCTCCAGTAATACCTCGGCTGCCTTAATATTCTTCAAGCTGATTTTAGAGTCAGAGAAGTGGACTATAGTAAGCGCATTTAAGAACCACTCCTAAACTGACAGAATCGAATTGATTTATACAGTCTTTAGATAAACATAAGGGAGGGAGGAAAGGAAGAGTCGGGATCCTGATAACGATTCGTTTCAGAAAAGAAAAACCTGTGCAGCAAATGTAATGTGTGCACTGGTTGATGGATTGGCAGGGCTTTTTTTTGTAGAAAAAGCCCAGCAGGAACTCATTTGCATATTAGGCCACACACCCTGGTGTTACCATTGTTCCACACCAGATTTTGTAAAAAGCCCAGCAGGAACTCATTTGCATATTTGACCACACCTCATGATGTCACCATTGTTTCACATAAGGCTTTTTTGCAGAAAAAGCCTAGCAAGAACTCATTTGTATATTAGGCCACAGCCCCTGATGCCAAGCCAGCCAGAACTCTGTTTCTGTGTGTTTCTACACAAAAAAAGCTCTGTGGATTGGATTTAAAAAAAAAACAAAACAAAAAAACTAGTAGTCCTCCTCTGAGTTTCCGTGGTCAGTTTGAGGCTTGAAATTGCAGTGCCCCACTTTGTTTCTCTCAGCACTGACTTAATAATTGGTTCATTAAAATTTTCCTGTTTTTATAGTATTAGTTTCCTCTACAATATTTCTACTGGGAAGGTGAGGGTTGCTTTTATTGATGTTGGAGTGATGGCAGCATGCCTGGACATTGGGGGGCGCTACATCATCCTAAGTGTGTTATCTCTTTGAATAAGATGCCTCTCTTTGTCTTTACCCGGGAGCTGCCCTCTGACCCCTCCTCTTCGTGTCCTCTCGCTCTTCTCACATGGCCTTCCATGGAGACACATCTCTGCAGGCCTCTTCTGCAAATACAATGTCCTCATACTCCCACACACATGATGCCGGACAAGCTGGCCATTTGTTATATGGAAGAGTACTCTTTAGATTAGGCTTCTCTCTCCTTTTGACTGCAACCTGCATGCGAACTTGGTCTACTTGAATAAATGTAAGTTTACCTTCCACCTCCCTCAAAATATATTTCTTGGGAGATTTATTTACTGCACTCAGTATCACCCTTGTACGACTGAGCAAACTCTCCTGTGTTAACCAAATGTCACCATAATTCAGGGGTGGCCAATGGTAGCTCTCCAGATGTTTTTTGCCTACAACTCCCATCAGTCCCAGCCACCAGCCATGCTGGCTGGGGCTGATGGGAGTTGTGGGCAAAAACATCTGGAGAGCTACCGTTGGCCACCCCTGCCATAATTTGTTCTCCGGCTGAGTCTGAGAACCACTTGATTAGCATCCACAGCTCCAGGAGTCCTGAGAAGAATGGCCCACCATGACCTGGATCTCTAATTGACAACAGAACTCTTGGTAGGCCAGTGCTTGGAAGGCTCCATGCCTCAATTTGATATTGAACTCGAGAACCACTCAGCGGCTTGATTTTCACAGGGCTGCTTTAATTTCCTAATCCCGTCTCTGCAGTGTTGGCAAGAACTGTTAGAAGTGAAGGTGCTGCCCTGGCAATAGAGAGTAGATAGCTAGATAATCAGACTATCCTTTCCTTCCTTGTTTGCTCTTCTGCCAAGGTCCCCTTTGAAATGTAGATTATGTTCTCAGGGAACAACTTCCTGCCACTCACTCACATGAAGCCCCCTCCCCTTCTCCCTGCACACACCAAGAGGGACAACATGTTGTCCTCTCTTGGCACCATGAGGCAGCTGACCCTCTTGCCGTCTGCTTCCATCCTTAGCTAGTAAATTAGTATTCTATCTTGTCTCTATTCTTTCCTATCCAAAATGTACTTCTTAAATACAGAAAGAAGTACGTCTCTTTTAAATTTGCAACGTGGCTCTGCTAGACTCTGTAAGCTGACTAACTTAGTAAAGCGATGCTCCTGCATTTTGTAGCTTTATTTAAGCACTCTGCTGCTAACTAGTGGGAACTGTACCAGTTAATCCCAGCAGGTTATGGGCCCAGCAGGAACCATTTGGTTCAGCTTGTTCCAGGGCTACTTTAACACTTAAGCATTATTCTGTAGGGGTGGCATTACTAGGCTGGAGGCTGGATGGGTCAGTGATATGATGCAGTATAAGGCAGCTTCTTAAAAAAGGCATGCAGTATTTGTACTGTTATAGCACTAGAAATCCTAATTATATCCTCTTCTTTTCCCCCCAAGGCAAAATCAAGGATCTGCTGCCGAAAGGTGCTATTGATTCTCAGACCGCACTGGTTTTAGTAAATGCCATTTACTTCAAAGGAAAGTGGCAAAACAGATTTAAGGTAGAAGATACTACTAAAGCAGATTTCAGACTGAATAAGGTATGCAACGTGGACACATTTCATTGACGTTTTGAATGTGGTATTGGTAGCTCTGCACCAAATCTTTAATAGAAATGTGATAAAAGAAAAGGCAAAAAAGCACTCTTGTACAGGAGATTTACAGTGCAATCCTAATTGCACTTTCCTGAGAGTAAACCCCATTGCTTTGACTTCAGTAGGATTTTAAGGGGACTCATATCGGATTGCACAGTTAAGGTTCTATTATTTTTGGGTTTTAAGTTCTGTTTTTAAGTGACTCAAAGCTGATCTCTTGGAAAGCAATTCTTGCTTAACATAAGAAGAACCACAGCAATAAACTCTGGTTTTGTAAAGCTTGTCTTAATTGCTATTAATATTCGTGAGGACCCCTTTTTGGGGAAAAAAAGAATATAATGTAAGTTAAAGAGAGATCCTTCAAGAAGAGGAAGCCCCTGAATATCTACTGGATGACCCCATCAAAACACAAGAAACATCCTGTTCAAAGGAGAGAGCAGAAGATAATCCTAACATTTTAATAGTTAGATGTTTCTACTGTCATCCAACATTACTATGAAAACTATGTAAAGAACATTATGTTTTGAAAGGGAAGTACATAAATATTATCAGTAAATAAGGAAACCACAAGAAAAGCAACTAGGAAGCAGTGGATTTAAAAACAACAGCAAAAACCTAAATGGAAAGCCTATCAGTTGCCAATAATCAGGACACTTTTCTGTAGCAGGAATTCCTTTGCATATTAGGCCACACACCCCTGATGTAGCCAATTCTACAAGGGCTCTTGGTATGGGGCCTCCTGTAAGCTCCAGGAGGCTTGGCTACATCAGGGGTTTCTGGCCTAATATGCAAAGGAGTTCCTGCTACAAAACAAAGCCCTGCCAATAATAAGTAGCTCAAAAAAGCTACAGCATCAGCTGGCAGCCCAAACACCACCCACAGTATGGGTTGGATCCAGCCAGTTTTCACCCTCAATCTCACCTACTTTTTCTTACTACTACCTTCATCACACATACATACTGCTTTCATCCATGCAGCTCCATTGCATTTGGGTAAAATAGAAAAAGAACCAATTGCCTTAGAAGTACAGAAGCTTTAGGTGGTATCCCCAATCCTCCATGTTTCCCAGTTGAGGGGGAAATACTGTTCAAACCAATTACAATGATGATCTGACTCCAACGGTAACAAGATAAAGAAATTTTACTTACAAAAATAGCAGCACATTTTACAAGACATAGTCATATAGGTACATGTAGGTTACTGTGAACAAATTAACTTCAAAAAAGGTTAATGTGCTACAGCTCCAAGCCCAGGTAAGAGAGAGAAGAGGAGAGGTCATATATATAAGTTGAAACATAAGGCAAGCAAGAGTCAGAAAGGCTCAACCAATGAGAGAGTAGGGCCAAGAATTCTCTTAACTCTTTCCCTCCCAGATCCTTTTGCAAGCAGAGTTACAATATCTAACATGTTGATCCCCAAAATAACATTTTTGGTTGTCAAAGAGGATCCTTTGCTGTCTTTCTCACCAGTGGAAAAGCTGGTTGGATCCAACCCTATGTTCTCCCCACCCATTCTAACAGATTAGACCACCCAGCAGAAAGAATAGATCACTTGGACTCAGGGGTGGAATTCTAGCAGGAGCTCCTTTGGATATTCGGCCATACACCCCTGATGTAGCCAATCCTCCAAGAGCTTACAAAAAAGAGCTCGGACTACACATAAGTAGAATACCGACTGCCCACATACTGGAATCCAGTGCTGTTCTTCGCTCCCCCAGACTCCCAAGCTCTCACTGTCCTTGAGTGCTTAAAACGTTTTTGATCTTTATCTCCTCAGGATACGGTTCATTTCAGCTGGGAAAAGGAGTAACATGTCTTTTAAACGTTATTTCAGACTACATCAGCATCTGTGCAAATGATGTTTCTGAGAGAAACCCTTCCAATATTCCACATCAGCATCTTGAAGGCCAATATCCTTGAGCTGCCATATGTTAGTAATGCCCTCAGCATGCTCATCCTACTTCCTGATGACATCCAAGATGAGTCTACAGGTCTGGAAATGGTAAACATTTCTTTTCAAATACCTAAGGGTCTGTTCCTTTGTAAAGCGACACATCCAGTGCCTCTCCCCAAAATGCCCCCCAATTTTTAAAAGGATTGGACCAGAGGGTCCAGTTCTATGAGCCCCCAAAGGTGCCCCTATCCTTCATTATTTCCAATGGAGGGAAGGCATTTAAAAGGCGTGCGGTCCCTTTAAATGTGATGGCCAGAACTCCTTTTGGAGTTCATTTATGCTTGTCACACCCTTGCTCCTGGCTCCACCCCTAAAGTTCCCAGATATTTCTTGAATTGGACCTGACAACCCTATCTAATTGAGAGCCTGGAATTTGATTCCCCACTCCTCCACATGAAGCCAGCTGGGTGACCTTGGGCCAGTCACGGTTCTCTCAGAACTCTCCCAGCCGCACAAAGTGGGGAGAGGAAGGGAAAGGGTATCGTAAGCCATTTTGAGACTCCGTAAGGTAGAGAAAAGCAGGGTATAAAACCTGCTCCCCTTCTTCAAGCTAAAGGTTCACTGTTTCTCATTAAACTCTCATCCTTTATTCTGACACACTTTCTTGCGTTAACGACAGCTGGAAAAGGAATTAACGTATGAGAGATTATCAATATGGACCAGTCCAGAAATGATGGAGAAAACAAAAGTGGAGGTACACTTGCCTAGGTTCAAGCTGGACGAGACTTATGACCTCAAGACTACTTTGAGCAACCTGGGAATGACAGACGCTTTCACACGAAATCAAGCAAACTTTACAGGAATGTCTGAGAATAACGACTTGTTTCTGTCAGAGGTGTATCACAAGGCTTTTGTGGAGGTCAACGAAGAAGGTACGGTGGCAGCCGCCGCCACTGCGGCCGTGGTTACGACAAGATCCTCTGAGCAGCCTGTGGTATTTAAAGTGGACCACCCCTTCCTCTTCCTCATCAGGCACAACAAAACCAAAAGCATCCTCTTCTTTGGCCGATTCTGCGCCCCTTAGAGAGTTTTTTTGTGTCGCCTCTGCAGTTGGAGAAATACTCAGGGGCAGCGATTCCTAAATGCTATGGAGTCAGGCTTCTTGGATTTAGTGGGGTTTCCTTCTGAGTCAACATGGGTAAGAGCAGGCTGAAAATGCTGAGTGAAACAGCACCAAGCCTTGTGCTGGCTTTTAGGGGTGGCGATATATGTACGCCTCTCACCCTTCCTTTTGGAATATCTCTCTGATGCCTCGATGCTTTCTGTGTTCTTGTTTGTGAAGGTTTGCAGCACACCCTTTCTACAGCAAGCCCTTTCTAACCGTGTCCCCAAATTCAAGCAACCCTGCTTAATACAGTGTGTAAAGACAATAAAAGAATTTCGGACAAGGGATGCCACTCTTGAGGGTTTTTTATGAGATTTCATATCACATTGTTCCTTGAAAATTTTGCAGAGCACTTCTCCATTTTCTGGTTGGCATTTTTGGTTTTAATGAAACATGCTATGTTCTCATCCCATACAGCTCCCTCCTCATTCTCCCATGGCTTCAAAGGGGGGAGGCCTTTTGAAAGGAAGGAAGTGGAAGAATCACAGATTTTTTTTTTAATTACAGTGCAGAGCGTTCATTTATTGCAAGCCTTGGCATGCCTTAAACACTGAGACCTATTTCCCACTAGCCTTATGCCGCTCTCACGCTCCTCTTCTCTGTCGCGGCTTCCGTCGGATTTCGCACTATCTGCCCTGGGGCTGCAACTAGCTTCGTCTTTTTCGCACGGCAAACAGGAACTGGTTTTTAGAGGATCTTGTTTGCTGTGCAAAAGAGGTGGAGCGAGTTGCAACCCCGGGGCAGATAGTGTGAAATCCAAGGAAGCCCCGCAGAGGAGAGTGAGGGCGGCATAAGGCTAGTGGAAAATCGGTCTCAGTTTTTAAGGCATTTCAAGGCTGTGGTAACAAATTCATTTATCATTTATTTATTTAAACAATTTTTTCTCACTTCTCCTGGATAAAATGGCTCCTTTAGAAGATGGCCCATACAGCATTATATACTACGGAGCTCCCTCCCCTTCCTAAAGCCCTGCTCTCTCAGGTTCCACCTGCAACTCTCCAGTTATTTAGAAGAAGATATTGGATTTATATCCCACCCTCCACTCCAAATCTCAGAGCGGCTCACAACCTCCTTTACCTTCCTCCCCCACAACAGACACCCTGTGAGGTGGGTGGGGCTGAGAGGACTTTCACAGCAGCTGCCCTTTCAAGGACAACCTCTGCCAGAGCTACAGCTGACCGAAGGCCATTCCAGCAAGTGCAAGTGGAGGAGTGAGGAATCAAACCCGGTTCTCCCAGATAAGAGTCCGCGCACTTAACCACTACACCAAATTTAGGAACCCAGACTTGGCCAACTGCAATAGTACTGAGAAGAAGGGCTTACTGTACAATTCAGGTAAATAGCCAAAAAGAATTAACTACTACAGAACTGCTATCTGCAGCAACTGCAAGTGAGCCCAGTGGCCCAGCTGCCTTTCCCAAGACCACTGTCCCTACAGGGCTACAGATGGCCAGTTTGACCCCTCTGCTTTATCTTGCTCATCTCCTGATCGCCACCTGGTCCAGCTATACTTCTGGACCGATTCACATCTCTTTTATCCCAATAACCTCACCCGTGGATTCCATGGGGACTTACTTCTTTGTAAGTAGAAAAGAGCTACCACCTGCCAGTCTACAGGTTGGTACCTGGACATTTCCAGCTATTACAATTGATCTCCCGATGGCCAAACTCAATACCCCTGTAGGAAATGGCTGCATTGGAAGGTGGACTCTACAGAATTATACCCCGCTGAGGTCCCTCCCTTCCCCAGACTTGCCCTCCCCAGATTCCATGCCCAGAAAAACGAGTATTTTCCAACTAGGGTTGCCATTTCCCTGGTAGCACTGGGGAAATCCCTGGTTTCGGGGCCTTCAGCCCACCACCGGCCAGCTGCCCAGAAGTGATGTCATCAAGCCAGGAATGCTCTCATATGTGGGCATACGCTATGGCAGGGGTGGCCAACGGAAGCTCTCCAGATGTTTCTTCGCCTACAACTCCCATCAGCCTCAGCCGTTGGCCATGCTGGCTGGAGTTGATGGGAGTTGTAGGCAAAAAACATCCGGAGAGCTTCTGTTGGCCACATCTGCGCTATGGTTTTGAGGCAGAAAAAAAACGTAAGGTTTGCCCACAAAACACTCTTGGGACACCCACCAAAGTTCCCCACTCTGGGCATCACCAGGAGATGGAGGGGAAGGGCTGCCAGATCAAGTTGGGAAACTCCTAGAAATTTGGAGACGGAGCCTGGGGAGGACGATGGGGGTACGATGCCATCGAATTCACCTCCAAAGCCAGTTTGGTGTAGTGGTTAAGTGTGCGGACTCTTATCTGGGAGAACCGGGTTTGATTCCCCACTCCTCCACCTGCACCTGCTAGCATGGCCTTGGGTCAGCCGTAGCTCTGGCAGAGGTTGTCCTTGAAAGGGCAGCTGATGGGAGAGCCCTCTCCAGCCCCACCCACCTCACAGGGTGTCTGTTGTGGGGGAGGAAGGTAAAGGAGATTGTGAGCCGCTCTGGGACTCTTCAGAGCGGAGGGGGGGATATAAATCCAATATCTTCATCTTCTTCAAAGCAGCTATTTTCTCCAGGGGAATTGATCTCTGTAGCCTGCAGATGAGCTGTAATTCCAGGAGATCCCCAGGTCCCACCTGGAGGCTGGCATCCCTAGCACCTTAAAGACTAACAAAAAGTTTGGTGCGTCACTGCTCACTTCTCCCCTGTAAGGTTGTATTCTTAAGCCATTCTCACTTTCCCATAAACCTGCCGCTCCAGTGGGGTTGCCGACCCCCAGGTGGGGGCAGGAGATCCCCCTGTTTGGAGGCCTTCCCGCTGCTTCAGGGTCATCAGAAAACAGGGGAGGGGGGAAAATGTCTGCTGAGCACTCCATTATTCTCTATGGACACCGATTCCCATAGGCTATAATGGAGAATTGATCTATGGATATCTAGGGCTCTGGGGAGGTTGTTTTTTTGAGCTAGGCACCAAATTTGCAGCCTAGCATCTGCTGGCTCCCCTCAACAGACCCTCCAAGTTTCGAAAAGATTGGACCAGGGGGGTCCAATTCTATGAGCCCCAAAAGAAGGTGCCCCCTATCCTTCATAATTTCCAATGGAGGGAAGGCATTTAGATGTGATGGCCAGACCTGCCTTTGGAGCTGAAGGCTTGTCACAGCCTTGCTCCTGGCTCCACCCCCAAAGTCCCCAGGTATTTCTTGAATTGGACTTGGAAACCCTTTGGTGAGTCAGTCACTGCTCACTTCTTCCCTGCAAGGTTGTCTTCTTAGGCCATCCTCACTTTCCCACAGACTGTCTCCAGCTAAGCCTGCTTCAGGCATTTACTTGAAAAACGGGTGTTCCCTAAAGTCCGGGGCGGTGGAATAACTTCTGAGTAACCCCGCTGCGCAAATCATATCATATCATAATTTATTACAGTCTCAAGACCAGAATACAGTATATAAACATAGCATGAAGAAATAAAAACAGACAGAGCATGCAGAAATAAAGATCAACATTTAAGAACTTTTAAATTGCAATCCCTGCAGTCTAAGAATTAATGCACAAAACTCAGCAACTGAATGTGTCATCTCTGAATTCTTACCTGATAGGGACCAATGAAGTCTTGCTTTATTAAGTACTAATGTAACCAAGTGTCCTATCGACTAATGGAGTAACAATTCTAAAACGAGCCTCCCTATAATAAGGGCAATTGAAAAACAAATGCTCTACAGATTAGGGTTGTCAAGTCCAATTCAATAACTATCTGGGGACTTTGGGGGTGGAGCCAGGAGACATTGGGGGTGGTGCCAGGAGCAAGGGTGTGACAAGCAGAATTGAACTCCAAAGGGAGTTCTGGCCATCACATTTTAAAGGGACCACACTCCTATAAATGCCTTCCTTCCATAGGTAATAATGAAGGATAGGGGCACCTTCTTTTGGGGCTCATAGAATTGGACCTCCTGGTCCGATCCTTTTAAAACTTGGGGGGTATTTTGGGGAGAGGCACTGGATTCTATACTGAAAGTTTGGTGCCTCTACCTCAAAAACAGCCCCCCCCCCGGCAGAGTCCCAGATACCCGTGGATCAATTCTCCATTACGGTTGTCAAGTCCAATTCAATAAATATCTGGGGACTTTGGGGGCGGAGCCAGGAGACATTGGGGGTGGTGCCAGGAGCAAGGGTGTGACAAGCAGAATTGAACTCCAAAGGGAGTTCTGGCCATCACATTTTAAAGGGACCACACTCCTATTTAAATGCCTTCCTTCCATAGGTAATAATGAAGGATGGGGGCACCTTCTTTTGGGGCTAATAGAATTGGACCTCCTGGTCTGATCCTTTTAAAACTTGGGAGGTATTTTGGGAAGAGGCACTGGATGCTATACTGAAAGTTTGGTGCCTCTACCTCAAAAACAGCCCCCCCCCCCGCAGAGTCCCAGATACCCGTGGATCAATTCTTCATTATTTCCTATGGGAATAAGTCTCCACAGGGAATCATGGAGTGCCTAGCAGACATCCCCCCCCCCTTTCTGAAGACCCTGAAGCGGGGGGGGGGGGGAGGAGGGAAGGCCTCCAAACCGGGGGATCTCCTGCCCCCACCTGGGGATTGGCAGCCCTACTACAGATTCAACCTCGCAAGTCTGTTTTAGGCTCTCCGCCTTCGCAGCCGAGGCTCCCCCCGGTTTTAAAAAGCCCATCGCATCCTGGTGGGAAAAGCGCAACCCTCCCCTTCCTCCGGCCGCTTGGCCAAGGGCTCCTCTCTCTCCGCCTGCGGAGGCGGAAGCGGCGCTTCCCCGGAGGAGCATGTGCAGACATGCTCAGTGGGAAAGCGAGGTGCGCGGGGCTGCTGGCGAAGGGTGAGTCAGAGGCCACTTGTGCGCCCGACGCGTTTCCCCGGGAAAGGCGCGGCCCGCCAGGGGGAGGTCTGTGACTCACCCGCGCCGCCTTTTCTTTCCGGGCCCTGCTTCAGACCGCTCTGTGCGCTCCAGCCCGGCCGTCAGAGCTCCGTGGAAAGAAACGCCTGCCCAGCAGCAGCCGCGCCGCCACGCATCTCCTCTCGTCGGTACCGTACAGCCCGCCTCTCTTTCCTTTGCCTTCTCTTACTGACATTCTAACGGGGGAGGGCGGGGGGGGGATCTGCCTGGGATGTTACTAACAGTCTCCCTCTTATTGCATATACCAACCCATCCTCCACTGTATTTTAATGTCTTCCTTTTTTTCTAATGGCAAACTACAGTGGATGTTGTGATCTCTTTGGAGACCATGCCCTCTATTTGAGCTGACAGGGCCAGAATGTTACCTAGATTTATGGCACTTTGCACCTACAACAGCAGTCTGCTTTTTATCACCCTCCAGAGCCAGTTTGGTGTAGTGGTTAAGTGTGCGGACTCTTATCTGGGAGAACCGGGTTTGATTCCCCACTCCTCCACTTGCAGCTGCTGGAATGGCCTTGGGTCAGCCATAGCTCTCGTAGGAGTTGTCCTTGAAAGGGCAGCTGCTGTGAGAGCCCTCTCCAGCCCCACCCACCTCACAGGGTGTCCGTTGTGGGGGAGGAAGGTAGAGGAGATTGTGAGCCGCTCTGAGACTCTTCGGAGTGGAGGGCGGGATATAAATCCAATATCTTCATCTACCTCACAGAGTGTCTGTTGTGGGGGAGGAAGGTAGAGGAGATTGTGAGCTGCTCTGAGACTCTTCGGAGTGGAGGGCGGGATATAAATCCAATATCTTCATCTACCTCACAGGATGTCTGTTGTGCGGGAGGAAGGTAAAGGAGATTGTGAGCCGCTCTGAGACTCTTCGGAGTGGAGGGCGGGATATAAATCCAATATCTTCATCTACCTCACAGAGTGTCTGTTGTGGGGGAGGAAGGTAGAGGAGATTGTGAGCCGCTCTGAGACTCTTCGGAGTGGAGGGCGGGATATAAATCCAATATCATCTTCTTCTTCTTCCAGTGTTTTTTCACCCTCCAGTGTCCTAACACTAACAAACACAGAACCCTATTTGTGATCCTTTTAATCGGCTAAAAACATTCCCATGATTCTGCACCGCCCACTTATATTAAGAACTGCTGCTTCCATTCCCACTTGTCTGATGAAGTCTGCTTAAGAGCATCCGAAAGCTTACATTCTGAATAAAACTTAAAGGTCTTAAAGGTGGACTTGTCTGCTGCTTTAGTCTCCCTCAGATGTTCGGTGCCGGCGCTTGGGAAAGTTTTGTTATCCAGATGGAGGAAGAGTCTAGCAAACCTTTTAGCCCAAGGGGTGGCCAAACTGTGGCTCTTTCACACATATTGTGTGGCTCTTGAAGCCCCCACCACCCCACTGGCTGGCCTAGAGAAGGCATTTATCTCTCTCTAAATCACTTCTCCGGTGGGTTAGAGAATGTATTTAAAGTTAAAATTGCTTTCTTTCCACCTCTCTCTCCCCCTCATGCTATGCCATCTATTTGCCTGCCTGCCTTCCTGTCTTGTGGCTCTCAGACATCTGACATTCACATGTCTTGCAGCTCTCAAACATCTGATGTATATCCTATGCAGCTGTTATGTTCAGCAAGTTTGGCCACCCCTGTTTTAACCCCTTGGGAAATGAAGTCAGCTTAGAAAAAAGTTTTGAGCCCATGGCACCTTTAAGAGCAAGAAAATGTATTATACAAAGTGTGCATGCACACAGGTGCTTATACTCAGAATTAAACGTTGTTGGTCTTAAAAGTGCCTCTGGACTCAGACTTTGTTCTGTTGCTTTAGACCAACTGAATGTATTTTATGTGAGACAATCTGTATTTGAGAATTAGAAGACGATGAAGAAGATAACTGGATTGATACCTCGCCCTCCACTCTGAATCTCAGAGTGGCTCACAATCTCCTTTCCCTTTGTTATGTCCTGCATTCAAATCTATATGCACAGCGCACGCTACAGAGGCGACCAGTGGAACCCCACTGGTCCCCGGATGTAGCTCGCTAATATGCACCGCCAATCAAGATCTGTGGCGGGAAGTTTAACTGACCAGGATTGGACCTGGCCTCAAGGAGGGTTGTTCCGGGGCATGTATATAATCGGGACCCGGTCCGCCATTCTCTCTCTTGTGATGTGCTTGCTAATAAAGTATGTTGCCTTCAACACGTCTCGTCACTCAGTACATTACACCCTTCCTCCCCCACGACAGGCACCCTGTGCGGTAGGTGGGGCTGAGAGAGCTTTTACAAGCAGCTGCCCTTTCAAGGACAGCTCTACGAGAGCTATGGCTGACCCAAGGCCATTTCAGCAGCTGCAAGTGGTGGAGTGGGGAATCAAACCCACTTCTCTCAGATAAGAGTCCGCCGGCTTAACCAGTAAACCAAACTAGGATTGCTAGCTGTTGTTTGAGAAATAACTGGAGATTTTTTTTTGGGGGGGGGGGGTGAAGCCTGAAGGGGGAGCTGAGTTTGTGGAGGGGGGAGGGTCTCTCAAGCAGGGCATATTTCCTTAGAGTCCCCTCTCCCAAACATCTGTTTTCTGTAGGGGAAATGATCTTGGTTGTCCAGAGATCGTGTAATAGCAGGAGATCTCCAGGTGCCACCTGGAGGTTGGCAACGCTAAATGGGATTGTGCACCAAGCATTTTTCTAGCATCCGAGGGAGGCTGTTTGTGGTGTCTGGAGCTGCCTGTTCATTTTCAACTTTGTAACAGTTGCAGGGCAAGCCAGTGTGGTTTTTCCCTCTCCCAAAGTCTTCAAGCTGGGAAAGTCTTGGAAACTCGGGTAGTGCAGCTATTAAGGCTCTGCAAGCAGGAAGGCTAGGTTCAAGGCCGGTAGCTTCATAGACCAAGTGAACATTTGAATCTCAAAACTCAAAAATCTTGCTGGTCTCTAAGCTGCTATGGATTTGAATCCAGCTCTTCTCCTTCAGACCAACCCTCTGAAATCATCTTTGTGCAGATAAGCCCCTCTCCATTGAAAATCTTTAGGGTGAAGTCTGGAAAATGAGGTGGGTTTTTCTAGCTCCAGTTGGATGCAAAGCCAGTGCCGAAAGCTCTTTCTAGGGTCTTCCCCCACCCCCAGTTCTGAGTTTTGCTTGTTCCAAGAAAGATGTCCCTGTTAAGAGGTGTGCCTGCCAGTGAGGAGAAAAAGGGTGGCGTGCAAGTTGGTTCTGCCAGGCTTAGATAGTATTAGGTTGGAATTTATAGTATATCCTACTTGGGTGGGTTTGTGATCTTAAAAAGTAAAGGCACATCAGGATGAAGCAAAGACATGCCTGCATTTTTTGTCTGTATTTTTAATGGATATTTCACTGTTGTGGTGGTGACTGTACGTGTGTGAGGGGTTTTTTTAACTGAACAGAACAAGTTTTGTGAGTTGCCTTGGGTATTCTTGAGTGGAATGGTGGCATATATGATTTATTTAATTTACCTTATTCATAGAACAAAGTTTTTAAGTCCAGGGGCATCTTTTAAGACCAGCCAAGTTTTATTCTGGGCATAAGCTTTTGCGTGCATGCGTTATTTCCGTAATATTATTCAGCCTTTGCTGGAACATCCTATTAAAACAGAGGGGGGATTTGAAGATTCTGCCCTCGATGTGATTCGTGATGGTATGTAGAATAGCAACTGGGACCAGACAGAGGGAGAAAGTTTGCTTTTCTGAAGCTAGTTCTTTCAGAGACAGTGTTGTCTAACTTCTGCTTGGCCTGACACAGTGCTTTTTTTTTTTTTTTAGCAGGAATGCACCGGAGCACAGTTCCGGCTGGCTTGGGGTCAGGGTGTGTGGCCTAATATGCAAATAAGTACCCCAAAAAGCCCTGGTCTGATGGGTGAATATTAAATGCCTAGGACGTATTCTTGAGATGCTGCTAAGCTCTCTAGAACAGAGGTGTCTGGCTCATTTTTAGGAGGGCAGGACCTGACATAGATGTCACTTTGTTGGGTCAAGCCATATATGCCATAAGATATAATGCCAGGTACTGGAGATATACATTTTATAAAGAACATAAGCAAACCTATTTAACAATATTATTCTTTACCCAAAATACAAAAAAAAAAAAAGCAATTGATTCCTAGCAGTGAAAGCAATTTATCTACTGTGGAGCCTACAAAAGTCCCAATTTAATCATATGCAAGACTGATTTTTTTCCCCAAGGAATCATAAAAGGGGGAGTATTATATATTACCATGCATACAGTTGCTTGTGGGTCGGATAAGAACCTTGAATGGGCCAGTTTTGTCCCCTGGGCCATATGTTTGACCATGTGAATGAATGCTGCTCTGTGAGACATTTTACAGTGTTTTTGTTCTTCCTGAACAGAGGAGTTGAATGTGTGCAGGGCTTTTTTTGTAGCAGGAACTCCTTTGCATATTAGGCCAACCCCCCCCCCCCGATGTAGCCAATCCTCTAAGAGCTTACAGGGCTCTTCATACAGGACCTATTGTAAACTCCAGGCAGATTGGCTACATCAGAGAGGTGTGGCCTAATATGCAAAGGAGTTCCTGCTACAAAAAAGCCATGTGTATTTGAGTAAAGTTGTAAAGGACTATTTGGAATGTCTGTGCTCAACAGAATATTTTTTCATTTTTGTAATTGCAGTCAAAATACTAATGAATGAGGTAGCAGGGGAAGGACCTCAACGTGGTACAATACCACAGAGTCCAAAGCAGCCAGTTTCTCCAGCGCAATTGATCTTTGTAGTCTGGAGATCAGTTGTAATAATGGGAGACATCCAGATGGGAGCTGGCAATCCCCCAGAATTACAGTTCATCTCCTGACCAGTGTTCCCTCTAAGCTGAGTTAGTGTGAGCTAGCTCACAGTTTTTTAGCCTCTGGCTCACACATTTTTGTCTTGGCTCAGGAAAAATGGCCCCGGAGCAAACAAATTTACGTGGTAACTCAGAACTTTAATGCCAGTAGCTCACGAAGTAGAATCTTTGCTCACAAGACTCTACGGCTAAGAGGAAGCATTGCTCTTGACTACGGAGCCCAATTTCCCTGGAGAAAACGACTGCTTTGAAGGGACTCTGGGGCCTTGTCCCCCACTGAGATCCCTGTCCTCCCCAGGCTTCATCCCCAAATCTCCAGGAATTTCTGAATCTGGATCTCCAATCTTTGCTCTCACACTGGGGCCTGAACCTGGCACCGCCAAATATAGAAAATATTCAGTTTGATTCTCAAACAGTTTGATTCAGTTTGAGTCTGTAGGCATATTGGCGTGGTAACTTTGCTTTAAAGTTAACTGATATTTTGCCCATCCTTCAAAGAGCTCAAGTGTGCACCTTGAAAGTCCCCAGCAATGTTCCCTCTCAGCTGCCGAGCCCTGTGAGCAAAAATTCTACTTTGTGAGCTACTTGGCAGGGCTCTGTTTCTAGCAGGAGCATCTCTGGATACTAGGCCACGCCCCCCTGATGTAACCAATCCTCCAAGAGCTTGGAGGGCTTTTAGTGCAGGGCCTACTGTAAGCTCCAGGAGGATTGGCTACATCAGGGGGGCGTGGCCTAATATGCAGAGGAGCTCCTGCTAGAAAAAGAGCCCTGGCTGCTGGTATTAAAATTGTGAACTACTGGTATTAAAGTTGTGAGCTGCTGCATAAATTAGTTTGCTCTGGGGTCATCCTTCCAGAGGGAAGACAAAAATGTGTCAGCTGGAGGCTAAAAATCTGTGAGCTAGTTCACGCTAGCTCAGCTGAGAGGGAACGTTGGTCCCAACCCATAGATTGAAGACCACTGCCCGAGAACGATCATCAGAATCCACTTCAAAGTATACTGGTGCAAAGCAGATGAACTTATGTGCAGAAGGTTACTTGAAGAATTTGAAAAGAAGGAGTCAAGGTAACATTTTGATCCCCTCCGACCCTGCTCTGCTGATCTTAGCCGCTCGCTTAGATTTTGGGAAACTTTGGTGTTAGTGAGCCAGTGCAGTTTGTTATAAGTAATGGTTGCCACGTAGCCAGAAAGATGCCTAGCGTTAGTTTAGGAACAACGCCTGAAGAATACTTAGAACTAGAATTTTCCAGAACATTCCAGAATGGCAGTTGTTGATGATAGAGAAGTATTCATTGTGATGGAAAGGGGTCTGCCTAGAGAAAAATGTTAATCCATTGATTTATTTGGACTACTCATATGCTGATAAGATAACAGGATGCTGAGACATGCTGGGTCAAATACAGACCTTATATTCAGGATAAGCATTAGACAGTTTTGTAAGTTAAATTATATATCCATCTCAAGTTGGTTTTCTGTTTTAACATTTCCACACTACTCAGTGTTTCCATTTTCAAACGTCTGTGAATAATTTTAAATTGTTGTCATCTGGGTCAAAGACTGATTCAGTTTGGGGTAGTGGTTTGGTGTAGTGGTTAAGTGTGTGGACTCTTATCTGCGAGAACCGGGTTTGATTCCCCACTCCTTCACTTGCACCTGCTGGAATGGCCTTGGGTCAGAGGTTGTCCTTGAAAGGGCAGCTGCTGTGAGAGCCCTCTCAGCCCCACACACCTCACAGGGTGTCTGTTGTGGGGGAGGAAGATAAAGGAGATTGTGAGCCACTCTGAGACTCTTCGGAGTGGAGGGCGGGATATAAATCCAATGTCATCATCAATCATCCTCACTAGCAGTCGCTTTGCCCCTGTGGCTTCTGCTTTTCCCGACTCAAGTGATCGATTCCCAACCAGTTGCTGTGCGAGTGCGTCTTGATCCGCAGCTCCCTCTAGTTTTCCTCCCCACTACTGTATCTTGGTTTTTGGAGATCCTGAAGCTGCAAGGAAAACTGGAGGTAACCGCAAGTGAAATTGCGACCACGCAGCCACTGGTGGGGAATCGATCACTTGCTCAGAGGAAAGCAGAAGCCTGGGGGCGGAGCGAATGCTAGTGCGGAATTTGGGAGGGGCTGTGGCTCAGTTGTAGAGCATCTGCTTGGCTTGCAGAAGGTCCCAGGTTCAATCCCCGGCATCTCTAGGTAAAAGATCTGGCAGTAGGTGATGTGAAAGACCTCTGCCTGAGACCCTGGAGAGCTGCTGCCAGTCTGAGTAGACAAGACTGAGATTCTGATTCAGTATAAGGCAGCTTCATGTGGTAAAAGAGTACAAATATACTCTTTTTTTTTTTTTGCAGAATTATACTTTCTGTTATGTTAAGAACATAAGAATATAAGAGAAGCCATGTTGGATCAGGCCAGTGGCCCATCCAGTCCAACACTCTGTGTCACACAGTGGCCACTGTGGCTAATAGCCACTGATGGACCTCTGCTCCATATTTTTATCTAACCCCCTCTTGAAGCTGGCTATGCTTGAAGCCGCCACCACCTCCTGTGGCGGTGAATTCCACATGTTAATCACCCTTTGGGTGAAGAAGTACTTCCTTTTATCTGTTCTAACCTTACTGCTCAGCAATTTCATTGAATGCCCACGAGTTCTTGTATTGTGAGAAAGGGAGAAAAGTACTTCTTTCTCTACTTTTTCCATCCCATGCAGTATCTTGTAAACCTCTGTCATGTCACCCCGCAGTCGATGTTTCTCCAAGCTAAAGAGCCCCAAGCGTTTTAACCTTTCTTCATAGGGAAAGTGTTCCAACACTTTCATCATTCTAGTTGCCCTTTTCTGGATTTTTTCCAGTGCTATAATATCCTTTTTGAGGTGCGGTGACCAGAATTGCACACAGTATTCCAAATGAGACCAAATGATCCAATGAATAGACCTGTAGTTTTATTCACAAAAGATATTAATTGAGCAGGTGAAAAAGTGGTAAAACAGAAGCTTGAAGGAAAATGAACCTACATTTTAAATGTTCTGTCTTGTTTACCCGGCTTGATTGGTCAAAAGTAGAATTATACTAAGTGTCATGGCAGAAATCTGCAACTAGCTCTTCTGAGTAGCCCTACTAAATTAATCAGATAACCTGAAATTAAAGCAGATGCACTTTTTAAAAGATGTGTTTTTATTGGTCTGCAGGGCTCATTTTGTAGCAGGAACTCCTTTGCATATTAGGCCCCATCCCCCTGCAGAGGGTTGGCTACATCAGGGGGTGTGGCCTAATATGCAAAGGAGTTCCTGCTACAAAAAAAGCCCTGCACACTCCTGTTGTAGCCAATCCCCCAGGAGCTTACAGGGCTCTCAGTACAAGGCCTACTGTAAGCTCTTGGAAGATTGGCTACATCAGGGGGTGTGGCCTAATATGCAAAGGAGTTCATGCTACAAAAAAAGCCCTGTTGGTCTGCATGTGAAAAGATTAGTAGATTTAGGATTGCCCGCCCACAGGGGCGACTAGGAGAGCTCATGTTGCTACAGCTCATCTCAAGACTACAGAGACCAGTTTCCCCTAATGAAAAAGGCTGCTTTGGAGGGTGGAGTCTATGGCATTGTGTTCCACTGAGGTCCTTCCCCTCTCTAAGCCCCACCCTCCTCAAGCTCCACCCCCAAATCTCTAGAAATTTCCCAGCCCAGAGCTGACAACCCTAAATAGAGTGTATATGAATTTATTGTGGTACTTTCTTCCAGTAGAATCATAGAGTTGGAAGAGACCTCCAGGGTCATCTATTCCAACCCCCTGCACAATGCAGTAAACTCACAAATACCTCCCCCTAAATTCACAGGATCGTCATCTCTATCAGATGGCCATCTAGCCTCTGTTTAAAAACCTCTAAGGAAGGAGAGCCTACCACCTCCCGAATAAGCCTGTTCCACTGAGGAATTGCTCTAACGGTCAGGAAGTTCTTCCTGATGTTGAGCCGGAAACTCTTTTGATTTAATTTCAGCCCATTGGTTCTGGTCCTACCTTCTGGGGCCATAGAAAACAATTCCACACCATCCTCTATATGACAGCCCTTCAAGTACTTGAAGAGTATCTTCCATTTCTGTCATGTGTTTAAAGAAAGATTTATCTTTTAGAGATAAGGGTTGCCAAGTCCAATTTAATATCTGGCGGCTTTGGGGGTGGAGCCAGGAGACTTTGGGAGTGGAGCCAGGTTGTAACAAGCATGACTAAACTCCAAAGGGAGTTCTGGCCATCACATGTAAAGGGACCACACACCTTTTAAATGCCTTCCCTCTTCCCTCTTTAAATGCCTTCCCTCTTCCCTCTTTAAATGCCTTCCCTCTTCCCTCTTTAAATGCCTTCCCTCTTACAGGGCTCTTAGTACAGAGCCTACTGTAAGCTCCAGGAGGATTGGCTACATCGGGATGTGTGTGGCCTAATATGCAAAGGAGTTCCTGCTACAAACAAAAAAGCTCTGCTTCTTTCTCTTTAGGGAACAGATTCTTCCTACTTCTGTAGATTTTTATTTAGACGCAGGACATTATAGTTGATCACTTTTCCCTGAAGCTATGCAAACAGTTTAATTTACTACTTGGCAAAGAGTTGTTGGTAACTTTCCTGATGGCTCGTGTGTGTGTGTGTTTGTCCTGCAGCTGCACAAGTTCAGTTATGTTGGGGAAACTAGGCATCCCTCCATACCTCTGGCCAAGATTTATTTGCTTGTCTATTGCAAGGTAAATAAATACAGATAGAGTAATTATTGCAGAGAATTCATCTGTCTGTTACACATTCACACGATGGAATGGTGCAGTTGCATAAAGGGAAAGGGTTCATCGTGGATGTGCTCAGGTGAGTTGACAGATTTGGATGAATGAATATTTTGAGATTAAATATGTGTGAACGGCACAGGTTACAGCCTTGGCATAAGAACAGAGAGATCCTAAAATGTTTGACTTTGGAATTTGGAAAACCACTGTCGATCTTATCTGGATAAGTTCTTTAATACTGTTTGGGACAAATTTGCATGTCTTCTAATTCCTTGTTAAACTCAGATTAGCAAATGCTAATTGTGTTATTGTATTAGAAAGCAAGTTTTCCTAGAATTACCCAATAAAAAGGAATAGGTAGCCATCGATGAAAGCAGCTCTGTAATCCAGGGGTGTTGAACTCATTTTTTAGGAGGGCCAGATCTGACATAAATGAGACCTTGTTAGGCTGGGCCATGTAGATTGTAATGCCAGATAGCAGGAGGAGATACAGACTTTATAAAGGACACTCTGCTTGACAGAGAGTTGTTGGTAACTTTCCTGATGGTTTGTGTGTGTGTGTGTGTGTTTGTCTTGCAGCTGCACAAGTTCTGTTTCGTTGGGGAAACTCTTTGTCTGGGGCAAGTGATGCTCTGTATTCTTGGTGATTGGGAGGGGAAACAGGGTGAGGGCTTCTAGTGTCCTGGCCCCACTGGTGGACCTCCTGATGGTACCTGGGGGGTTTGTGGCCACTGTGTGACGCAGAGTGTTGGACTGCATGAGCCATTGGCCTGATCCAACATGGCTTCTCTTATGTTCTTATGTCAGGGGCAGTCATGCTCTGTATTCTTGGTGCTTCAGGGGGCACAGTGGAGGGCTTCTAGTGTCCTGGTCCCACTGATGGACCTCTTGATGGCACCTGGGGTGTGTGTGGCCACTGTGTGACACAGAGTGTTGGACTGCATGAGCCATTGGCCTGATCCAACATGGCTTCTCTTATGTTCTTATGTCAGGGGCAGTGATGCTCTGTATTCTTGGTGCTTCAGGGGGCACAGTGGAGGGCTTCTAGTGTCCTGGTCCCACTGATGGACTTCCTGATGGCACTGTTGGAGCAAGAATCTACATAAACCCAGTCTGACAGCTACAGTATGACAGCTGGTGATCTAGCTGCCAGGCTAGGTCACAGTGACCTGATCAGCAGACCGGCTTGAGCCGGCAGAAGCCAAGTGATGCAATCTGCTGAGTCAGCATGGCCAGGATTGGCTGCTTGGACTATATATGATCTGTGTGTGCATCACACAGGTCTCTCCCTGTGAGATGGTGGTTAGGCGAAGCACTTTGTCCGTGGAGGTGATATTGTATAGACTGCACAAGGGAGCACTTGTCGTGTATATATGTTAATACACCTTTTGGCACTAGTTGCACGTGTCGGCCTGATTTTCTTTCCTGAAGCCCTGTGTCGGGCAAGTCATCTCCCTCACTCTGCTACTCCCGCTCCGACAGGGTTATGGGCCCAGGGCGGTTCCGCTGCGCGGAGGAGAGAGTTGAGAGTTGAGCTGACTGTGAGTTTGGAAAGAGCCGGAGGCGAGGAACGCCGGTGAAGGACACAGAAGCACCACCGTTCTCTGTTTGAGAGCCAGAGGGACGTCGGCAGCCAGCTGTGAGGAGGAGTCGGCACGATGGCTCAGCAACAGCTTGGAGTAGCCGTTGAGAAGCTCACCTCAGCCAACTACGCGGTGTGGAGCCTGAGAATGCAACACTACCTTCAAGCGTGAAGGGCAATGGCTGTTCGTGAGTAACCCCCCCTGCTGACTTATCTCCTGCCGAGACTGTGTTATCGGATAAGGCACTGGCCAACATAGTGCTGTCTATAGGAGATGACCAGCTGGTTTATGTGCGAGGGAAGGACACTCCCAAGGCTGCCTGGGACGCGTTGAGTGCGGTGCATGTTAGCACCACTGCTGGTTCCCTCATGGCCTTGACAAGGAGGATGTTCCGCACCGTTATGCCGGCTGGAGGGTGTGTGAAAGATCACATCAAACGGCTAACGGACTGTTTCGTTGAGCTGGAGGCAAGAGGCAAGACTGTAGCTCCAGACGACAGAGTGTACATTTTGCTGTCGTCGTTGCCAACCTGAGTACACTCCCCTGATAACTTCTCTGGAGACGGTGGACGTAGCGACCCTGACCATGGAATACGTCTGTGCCCACCTGCTTGACTTCCAAGAGAGAATTGCGGCCGTGAGCTGTCCGGGGGTGTCGGCCGGGCAGCGTGCTGTTATCGGTGTGTCCGGGAAGACAGCCAAGAATGAGCCAGCTTCTGCTGCTGGCAGGCGTCCGAAGGTGGAGGAAGTGGAGCCGACTGCGTTTGCAGTCCGTCGCTGCTATGGATGCGGGTCGTCGCAGCACCTGCTCCGAGCTTGCCCTGAGAGGGAGAAGAGGCGGGGGCGTGTGCGGCGAGAGCGGAGGACCGCCAGCCCGTGTGAGGAAGCAACCCGGCTGGTCACGTCTGCAGTAGAGAGCACAGGGTCTGCTTGGATTTTAGACTCCGGGGCAACGAGGCCATCTCTGCTGCGAGAAGGAGTTGTTGAAAAACATTGACAGTCCTGAGCATAAGTATGTGAGATTGGCTGATGGGACCACTGCCAATTCTGTTTGCTCAGGCAATGTGGAATTTCCTGCACTGAAATGTATGTTGCAAAATGTGTTGTATGTACCCTCACTGCAGTCTAACCTGTTGAGTGTTAGCACACTGTTTGACCAGGGATACCAGGTGAGATTTGAGAAAACCTGCTGCAAAATCCTGGGAGGTGGGGGAAAGTTGCTTGTGACAGGAAAGAGGGAAGGTAAACTGTATGTGGTCCAGAGTGATTGTGCCCAGGTGGCTCAGGTGTCGAATGAGCCTGTGCACAATAATTGTATACATTTGCTCCATAGGAGACTTGGGCACTGCGGATTTAGGGCGTTGAAGAAAACCCTGGAGCTTGTGCCTAGTTTGAAAGTAAATCCTTGCAAATGTTACTTGGATTGCCAGGTCTGCAAGAAGACCAAAAGCAAGGCGTGTGCTGTTGCTAAAGAAAGCTCAAGGGAAAGCACACGAGCCCTGGAACTAGTCCATTTAGACGTTATTGGCCCATTGCCAAAGAGTCTGTCGGGGAGGAGATACTGCTTGGTGGCCACCGACGACCACACGAGGTACGCGTGGGTTTTCACCATGGTGCATAAGTCTGAGGTGTATAAGACATTCACCAAGTGGGTCAAAGCAGTGGAGAGACAATTAGGGGTTAATCTCCTAGCTGTACAAACCGACAGAGGGGGGGAATTCTTATCTAACCAGATGAAACGTTGGCTGGAGAACAAGGGCATTGCCCACCGTCTGACGAACCCGGCAACGCCCCGAGAAAATGGGCATGGGGCTGTATTGCAGAATGTGATGTATTGCATGTTAGAGGATGCACAACTGCCAATGACCTATTGGGCAGAAACCATACATGCAGCTGTTTTTTTGCAAAATAGGGTTTGGTGTAATACTGTGAAAAATGTGCCTTACAGGTTACTGTTGAACAAGACCCCAGATTTGAGTTCTTTAAAAGTCTTTGGGTCACGGGCTCGGGTTGGCATCCACTCCACGAGTAGCGGGGAGGGGGATGTCCGGGCAGAGAGCCTAATTTTTCTGGGCTACAAGCCAAGGGCCAGGTGTTATCGTTTCTGCAATAGCAAAAGCAAGATAACACTTAATAAGAGTGCCCAGTTCAATGAAGAAAGCAGCTGGCCAAGGTTGCACTCCTTGCAGAAACAATTTGTCCTGCTGCCAAGTAGCGATAACGATGTTGGAGCGCAGCCCAGAACTCCAGCCCAGGAGGTGGCACCCAGTGGGGCTGGAGAAGGTGAGCCGAATGCTGGCACAGAGCCTGACGAGCAGAGTCAGGAGGCAGAGCCTCAAATGCAGGAACTGGAGGTAAAGTGTGAGAGTCAGGAGGTTCAACACCCAATTACAGGGGCAGAGCAACCAGCCCAGGAGGTGGGAACAGAGCAACCCGAAGAAGACAAAGCTGGTCCAAGCACAGGGCCACGGGTGTCTGCCAGGTCCACCAAAGGCCAACGTCCCGCTAGGTACAAGTGTCCCTATGTCACTCTGACTGTCAATCCAGACCCACCCGGATTTGAGGAAATGTTAAAAGAAAAGGCTAAGAAATGGAAAGCCTGGGTGGCAGAATGCGAGGCAAGGGAGAAGGAGGCTGAAGCCAAGCGTCTGAAAGAGCTGGCTGAACAGGAACACGATGATGTGTTTTACAATCATGATGAGTTCCTGAACGAATTCCGGAAAGGGTTCCGAGCTACGTAAATATGAACTGTAATGTTGCTGGTGGACATGTATGTAAACTGTGTAAAGTGTTTTGGTGTACTGGGTTTAAATAGATTAGGAGGTGTGTTGGAGCAAGAATCTACATAAACCCAGTCTGACAGCTACAGTATGACAGCTGGTGATCTAGCTGCCAGGCTAGGTCACAGTGACCTGATCAGCAGACCGGCTTGAGCCGGCAGAAGCCAAGTGATGCAATCTGCTGAGTCAGCATGGCCAGGATTGGCTGCTTGGACTATATATGATCTGTGTGTGCATCACACAGGTCTCTCCCTGTGAGATGGTGGTTAGGCGAAGCACTTTGTCCGTGGAGGTGATATTGTATAGACTGCACAAGAGAGCACTTGTCGTGTATATATGTTAATACACCTTTTGGCACTAGTTGCACGTGTCGGCCTGATTTTCTTTCCTGAAGCCCTGTGTCGGGCAAGTCATCTCCCTCACTCTGCTACTCCCGCTCCGACAGGCACCTGGGGTGTGTGTGGCCACTATGTGACACAGAGTGTTGGACTTCATGAGCCATTGGCCTGATCCAACATGGCTTCTCTTATGTTCTTATGACACAGACAAACACAATTAAAGATTTTTTTTTTTAAAAACCCCTTAAAATAAAACATGCTTAAAAGATTAGCACTTTTGCAATATTTTATTCAAGTTTCTGATAATTGACACCGCCTGTCCTGAATTATTGCATCAAAATGTAGCAACAGTGTCTGTGCTGGAGCAATCTTGAGCAAGGGTGTAAAACTTATTGTTAATGGGGGCCAAATCTGACATAATGAGACCATGTTGGTTGGGGGTCATGTGTGTCATAAAATGTAATGCCAGGAACCGAGTTATAAACTTTATAAAGGACACAGAGGTGCTTTCTTTTTTAAAAAAAAGGGTGCTGTTTTGAATTTTTTCTTGTGGGAACTGGGCAAAGGAAGCTCTGGCTCTTTCCTTCCTTTCTAGTGGACCAGGAGGGAGAGGAGCCTCAGCCAATAGAAGGAAGGGAGGCCTGGCTCAGTAGCTTTGCTGTGCAATTGAGACAGCCTGGAAAAGCAAGCTATTCATCCCCCCCCCCTTCCTCCCCAAGGGAGGAGCCTCAGCCAGTGGAGAAAATAAAGACTTTGCTCTGTGGCTTCTGTGCGATTGAGCAAGCATGACAAAGCAAGCTGTTATGCAGAAGGAAGCAAGAGAGAGGGGAAAGGCAGACTTGCTTGATGACCTGATAGAAGCCTCTAGGGGGCTGATTTGTCCCCCGGGCCACATGTTTGACACCCCTGCTGACTAGGGCTTGCTGTAGTAATGAAAAACCTTGATCTGGAAACTGGTTTGCATTAAGCCTATGCCATTCTTTGAGGTTTCTGTCTCTGTTCCTGGCTCCAGTGCAGGCGAGAGTTGTAGGAATGACAGTGGTTTGCTTTGCCACGCCAACAAGCAGAAGTACAACTGTTGTTAGGTTTTATGACCTTTGCTGTTGTTGTTTTAGTAACTGGAATTAAAAAAAAAAATACTGTGTGGGTGAGAGTAGACTTCTCCTAATAGAATGTCATTTTCTTTCTCCTTCCTTAGAGTTCTGGAAATGATTAATTTTGTGCAAGGAACTAGGGTGTTTGCATTTTGCTAGCAATTAGTGAGAATATATTAATTTCCCCCTGAAGGTTAAAATGTGACTTTTGTTCAAAATATTTCTATAACCCCCAGTCTCCTGAGCATCTCGGGGACTCCACATAATAATTTTTGCACACTACTGGCTGCTGGCTGCCGTCTCTGCCTCAAAGAAATATGAAAAACAAATAGATTTGTTGTGGACGAGAGCCCACTTTATCAAACAGCTGTAGTCCAGCTGACCAAAGACAAACTTGTTCCACAATGAATCCATTATGAACCCTTTCCTTTGCACAACAGCACCATTCTACAAAAAAAGCCCTGCCTGTTTGGGTTCTCTGCTTAGAAGAACTTGAGAGCCAGTTTGGTGTAGTGGTTAAGTGTGCGGACTCTTATCTAGGAGAACCGGGTTTGATTCCCCACTTCTCCACTTGCAGCTACTGGAATGGCCTTGGGTCAGCCATAGTTATCGCAGGAGTTGTCCTTGAAAGGGCAGCTTCTGGGAGAGCTCTCTCAGCCCCACCCACCTCACAGGGTGTTTGTTGTGGGGGAGGAAGATAAAGGCGATTGTGAGCCACTCTGAGACTCTGAAATTCAGAGTGGAGGGCAGGATATAAATCCAATATCATCATCATCATCATCTTCTAGGGCTGTAGCTTCTCCCACATGGGAAAACATCTTGGTGAGCATTTGAGTGATGGGACTTTATTTATAGAAGGTTGAAATTCAGACAACCGAATCATTTGCTAAAGTTCTCTCGGAATTTACGTTTGGGTTGATTGTTTTGATCTGCCCCTCTTTTCTAGATTCTGCAACATGGACCGGGTCACTGCATCCAGTACAGCCTTTGCCCTCCAGTTGTTCAAGAAGCTGAGTGAGGATGATCCTAAAACGAACTTGTTTTTTTCCCCAATGAGCATCACTTCTGCCCTGACCATGGTCTACCTGGGTGCAAAAGGCAATACTGCAGCTCAAATGTCAAAGGTATGTCCAGGCAAAAGCTATTAAAGGGGGAGGGGAGGAAGGGTTGCAATTGGTGCTTTCTTCTTCTTAAAAGGCCACACTGTGATGTTAAGGCATAGCGTGCGCCTAAAGCTGCCTCCATAATCTTGTTCAATTTAGAAAATCTCATTCAATTTAGAATAAGCACAGGGCAGGGCTGTTTTTTTTTTTGTAGTAGGAACTCCTTTGCATATTAGGCCACACACCCCTGATGTAGCCAGTCCTCCAAGAGCTTACAGGGCTCTTCTTATAGGGCCTACTGTAAGCTCTGAGAGGATTGGCTACATCAGGAGGGTGTGGTCTATCATGCAAAAGAATTCCTGCTACAAAAAAGCCCTGCATAAGCAAGTTTAGGACAGAATGATTTGAAGTTCTGATGATAGCTGGACCTTTGAGTGTCTCAATTTTGGACCTGCTTGTTCCTTGGAGGGGATGTTGCTGTTCTTGCATAAATTCAAACAGTGGCAGTGGCCCGCCAGTAGGTTAAATGGCCAGCGTTGGTTTCCAGTAGAGAGCACAACATTTAGAAATGTCTACTTTAGACATGTCTACTTTAGATAATAAAGTAGCACGGGAGACATAGTACTCTCCTCAGGTGGCAATTTTGAAAGACTGTGTTCTACGTAACTCTGAAATATGCATGCATCATGTATGTATCTTTTATATCTTATTGATGTCCACTGTTATTGTTACTATTGTTGTTATTGCATATTCAATAAAACTACCAGGGGAAAAATAATAATAATAATAACAACAACAACAACTTTATATTTCTATCCCGCCCTCCCCGCCAAGGCAGGCTCAGGGCGGCTCACAGCATAAAAATACATTATACATCAAGTCATACTTATAAAATCATGGTTAAAACAATTTACAGATTATATTAAAATTAACAGTAACAATATGGTGCTATAAACATTGGATCTTCAATAGAATTCAGTAACTAAAAGCATTTTCAGCGGCACTTCCTAGCTTGTCGTTAGTTGAAAGGCTATTTTGAAGAGGTGGGTCTTACAGGCCCTACGGAATTGATCTAAGCATCGTAGGGCCCGTACCTCCTCTGGGAGTTGATTCCACAGCAGTGGAGCTGCAATAGAGAAGGCCCGATCCCGGGTGGCCTTCAAAAATATATGCATGTGTATTTTTAATCCCACATCCAGAGAACCCTGTAGCTGGAGGGATCCTTTACTCGGAGCACGTGGAATAAGGCTAAAATGTATGCCCTTGCAGTGATTCTTGCACCTTTTCTGATCATTTCTTAAATTCTGTTAGTTGCACTGTTCTGCTGTCAGCTTGGCTTCCCCCAGTCTCCTGAGCTCAGGGCAAGCAGGTTGCTCATCAGTTTGGTTGCTTGGATTAATACTGTCCAGAACAGAATTTCAGATGCATTGTGGGGCCAGCTCAGACAGGAGCAAAACAGAAATGGCAGTCTCCAAGGTACCATTAAATGGAAGAACATAGACCTGTTTCAAAAGCTGTTTTACATTTTACACACACAGATTTTGCTGTGAAGTCACAGATGACTTGTGTTGTCTAGGAGGATGAACTCGGGTAGAAATTCTTGGAGATCTTCTTGGTAAATGTTAGCCAGTGAGAAAATGTTACGCATATAAGAAAAATGTACATTGGTGCTGAATACGGTACTACATTTAGATGGAAGGCTTAACAGTATATTTAGGTGGAACGGGTAACCTGTTGTGAAGATGATGCCCTCCCCTTCAAGAAGATAAAAGTAATGGAGATAAAACATCTACAAAGTAGAATTACAATAGGGGCTGTTAAGATTTTCTAAAGATTAAGGTGATTAATTCTTTTTTCCTCAGGATATTTTGCATTAACAATTTCCTACCAGGTTCTTCAGGTCCTCCAAGATCAAAAATCTCCATCGAAAGGGGAGAAAAGCAAAATATGCTGTAATATGGAGCAGCAGAAAGTCCATTCTGTATGGCCATCCTGTGGCACTTCCACACACCAACAAAAACAGTTGGAACACCCTATGGTAGAAATTCAGCTGAAGTCATATTTTCAAAATGGTGGTTGGGAGCTTTGGGGAAGGAGCTGCCGTGAGGGAAACCATCAGCCAAAATCCAATCCTTCACAGTATGTCTGACCAATATAGCTGGATTTTTTTTATTTTTGTTGGTCACTAAGCTGAGTTAGGGTGAGCTAGCTCACAGGGGGGTTTTTTAGCCTCTGCTTCACACATTTTTGTCTTCTCTCAGAAAAAATGGCCCCAGAGCACACTAATTTATGAAGTGGCTTACGACTTTAATGCTAGTAGCTCACGAAGTAGGATTTTTGCTCACAAGACTCCACAGCTTAGAGGGAGTATAGGTCACAAGGGATCAGAAACCGTTTTATTCCTTTCAAAATGGAATGCCTGCATTTATTAGCTTCCAGTACTTGAATTTTTGTGTACTTGAATTTTAGTGCACGTCTTGTTGATTAACCATTTTAAACCAAATTTGTACATGTTTTTTTTCCATATTTTTAGATATCACTTAAGTTGATTCCTATATAAAACTATACAGTAAACACTGTTTCCTGTTGTGCATTTTGGCTTGAAATGGAAAGCAAGGAACTATAAACAGTGGATGTGGTCAGGGAATGCTTCATTTTATTGCTGTAAAAGATTGGTTCTTAGGCAATGGCTTCCCTTCCAAATTCTTCAGAGCTGCATATCTTACATAGGCTGGAGCAGGGCTTGGGGATGTACTATTACCTCTTTATCATTGTCACTAATTAATCTTGTCTGTTTTGAACGGCAACTGCAAGGTAAATAAAGCTGGAAATACTTTATTTAACCAGGTGTTCGGTTTGTGGCTTGCTGGAAGGTTCTGACCTCTGACCGTTTTTCTTTTTTTTTTTAACCCTTAAGGTTTTTGTAAACAGTGCCCTCCTTGAACTGGTGTCGACAATCTAGAGGTATCCATTTAAAATTTAGCCACTTAGATATTATCATCACCCTGTAGGTACTGTCTGTGGACAAAGCTGAAGAACACCACCTGGGATACCAGCAACTGATTTCTGAAATTAACAAACCAGACACCAAGTACGTACTTAGATTGGCCAACAGGCTCTATGGAGAAGCATCCTATGACTTCCACACAGTGAGTTGTATTATTTGTGATTTGTCTATACGATGCTCTGTAGTGCTTGGGAGGGGCAACAGTGGGAGGGCTTCTGGAGTTCTGGCCTCACTGGTGGACGTCCTGGTGGCACCTGGGTGTTGCCCACTATGTGACATGAGTGTTGGCCTGGATGGGCTATTGGCCTGATCCAGTATGGTGTAGTGGTTAAGTGTGCGGACTCTTATCTGGGAGAACCGGGTTTGATTCCCCACTCCTCCACTTGCACCTGCTAGCATGGCCTTGGGTCAGCCATAGCTCTGGCAGAGGTTGTCCTTGAAAGGGCAGCTGCTGTGAGAGCCCTCTCAGCCCCACCCACCTCACAGGGTGTCTGTTGTGGGGGAGGAAGGTAAAGGAGATTGTGAGCCACTCTGAGACTCTTCAGAGTGGAGGGCGGGATATAAATCCAATATCTTCTTCTTCTTCTTCTCATGAGAGGTTAGGTTTATCTTCTAAAGCATTCTGGTACTGAAAGAGCTGTGCTTGTTTTAAGACTTTTACAGATGCATGTGAGAAGTTCTACCATGCAGGTTTAGAGAGACTTAACTTCGTTGCAACTCCAGACGATTCTAGAAGACACATAAATTCCTGGGTGGAAGAAAAGACAGCAAGTGAGTAATTCTTTTTATTTCCATATTTGCTTTTAAAAATGAAGCTGACAAGTGACAACCTGGAAGTATTCTTTTGGTGGTGAAGATTTACTTATTATTTTAAAAGACAACAACAGCAGTTTTCTCTCTCCTAAAGGTAAAATAAAAAATCTGCTCGCTGAGGGAATAATTGACTCTCTGACAAGGCTGGTCTTGGTGAATGCCATCTACTTCAAGGGAAACTGGGCAAATCAATTCCTCCAAGATCGCACAAAGGAAAGGCCATTCAAAATTAACAAGGTAGGAGATAGAACATTTTCTACGGCACATCCCTTTCTCATTAGGATTTGTCAAGATCTGCAAGTTCTTCACCAATCAACACTCCTTATCTTTTGGAGAAGCTTATTTGAATTAGCAAAGACATTTCAGACAGACAGGTCTTTGCTGAAACGGAAGGCAAAGACCTGTTCTCACCTAGATACTGTATACCTTGGGCCCATCCGTTACACAGTTCAAAAGCTTCAGCGCCAAAATCTACCAATAATCTGCTTTCCCCGTCCCACCCCCATCTCCGTTAATTCTGCCCCCTGTTTGTCTAGCAAAAAAGCATATTACTTGAGCGTCTCTGTGAGCCACTACCTTGGAGAACTAAGAAGAATAGCTCTTGCGGGGTTGGGGGGAGAAATACATATAAGTTGCAGACGTCGCAGGACAGTGTGTGAAAGCAAAGAAGTATGTGCAAAACAGGGCCCAAGGGTTATTGCAGGTTATACAGTGCGCTTACTCCCTTTCCCCATTCACATGGCCAGAGGCGCTCTCGACAGGATCGTCCAAGTTACATTCCAGCTTTTAGAAAGTTCTTCTCTTCTGTCTCTTTCAGTCTTCAAATGACCACTTTGCAACCGAATCCTGTCAATGCCAAACAGCTAATTAAAGCAGGAGCAGGAAATGAACTTAAGAACAGCTACGCTTCAGTGCGGAAGAAGATGCTTTGCATTTCTAGATCTTTTTCCTTGCTACTTTTTTGCCATCAGTCACAGCTGACTTATGGCAACACCATACAGTTTTCATGGCTAGAGGCTTCAGAGGTGGCCTGCCTTTGCCTAGAGACCCTGGACTTCCTTGGTGGTCTCCCCGTCCAATTACCAACCAAGGCTGACCCTGTTTAGCTTCCAAGATCTGAGGAGATCAGGCTAGCCTGGGCTATCCAAGTCTGGGCCTTCCTTCCTGCATGGTGGTGATCAGGAGTGGAATTCTAGCAGGAGCTCCTTTTGCATATTAGGCCACACACCCCTGATGTAGCCAATCCTCCGAGAGCTTACAAAAAAGAGCCTTGTAAGCTCTTGGAGGATTGGCTACATCTCTGGGTGTGTGGCCTAATATACAAAGGAGCTCCTGCTAGAATTCCACCCCTGGTGGTGATATTTGCTCCTTCTAGCTCTCAAACTCTCACATGCAGGTTTCTGAGGGAAGCTGTATTTTTTTTGGGGGGGGGGGGAAGTAGTTTATATACTTTGCTTTTGCTGCTGTTAATAATTGCCAGAGAAGGTAAGGCAGTGGGCAAATACGTTTAGTAACACAAATATAATTAGTACTATCTATGGAACTGTAATGACTCATGGAAAGAGCATAGTCTGGAATTTCATAAGCTGCTAGTGCGGTGATATTACTGCAGCAAAATGATGTAATCTGTCAGCAGAGGGGCGTTAAACATGCTTGGATTCAAAAGTTGTGCGTCCTCCAGCGTGGCTCGAGTGCTCATGCACCTGTTACCCAGTAGGCATTGTGAGTCGCCCCCTTCCAGACCTGGAGAGTGAATCATGAATTGTGATCAATTTTCAAGCATTATTAAGTTGATGATTTAGAATCCCAAACTGAGTTGGCAACTCCTTGTCTGGTTGTTCTGTCTCTTAACCGGAGTTAGGAGACAGCAGGGGTGGAATTCTAGCAGGAGCTCCTTTGAGAGCCAGTTTGGTGTAGTGGTTAAGTGTGCGGACTCTTATCTGGGAGAACCGGGTTTGATTCCCCACTCCTCCACTTGCACCTGCTGGCATGGTCTTGGGTCAGCCATAGCTCTGGCAGAGGTTGTCCTTGAAAGGGCAGCTGCTGTGAGAGCTCTCTCCAGCCCCACCCACCTCACAGGGTGTCTGTTGTGGGGGCGGAAGGTAAAGGAGATTGTGAGCTGCTCTGAGACTCTTCGGAGTGGAGGGCGGGATATAAATCCAATATCTTCTTCTTCTTCTTTGCATATTAGGCCACACACCCCTGATGTAGCCAATCCTCCTGGAGCTTACAAAAAAGAGCCTTGTAAGCTCTTGGAGGATTGGCTACATCAGGGGTGTGTGGCCTAATATGCAAAGGAGCTCCCGCTAGAATTCCACCTTTGAGAGACAGTGATGCTTACCTCCGCTTCATGAAAACAAAAATGCGTGCTGATTTTGTTTTGGACTCTTAGTGATAACACTCATCACAATCAGTCAAGTATTTATAAGCCTCACTTGTATAAAACTTCTCACTCTGTCTAGTTCTACAATGAGAGAGAAGGCTGAGGAAAAGATCTGACCTCCATATAACATCCTTCAGTAATGTTAACTAAGCTTTGATCAGTTGTAACAAGAAGGTTAAAAGTTACCAGTGACAGGAGGTTACCGTAACTGAAGCAGAGAGATGAGGAAACAAAATAAAAATTGAACAAATGTGAAAACTGCCTGGAGCAAACTCCAGCTGAGAGTCTCACTCCGCTCTGTTTTCAGGCTGTCAGTGGGTTGGATACTTATGGATGTTCTGGTGGCAGCAGTTGGCTTTTCTACCTTTAACATCCACCTAAGACTTGCACACCGCAACATGGATAGCCCATCTTAGCCCAATCCCATCAGATCTTGGCAGCTAAGCAGGGTTGGCCCTAGCTAATATTTGGAAGGAGAGACCCCTAAAAAATGCCAGGGTCATGATGAAGAGCCAAGCAATGGCAAACCACCTCTGAATGTCTCTCGCCTTGAAAGCCCTACAGGGTTGTAAGTTAGCTGTGACTTGATGGCAAAAAAAGGAAGAAAGAAAGACCTGCTCAGAGGCAAGAAGCCATGTGGGTTAGGAGGCTGTAGTGAGAAGCAAAATCATGAGGACATCCTTCTCCATCTTCCGTCTGTTGGACAATCATAAAGTCCAATATTAGAGCCCATCAGAAAGACAGCGGGGAATAGCCCGGTGTCCTTCTGTCAGTCCTGAATCACACTCTGCTCTGAATTCTTTCCTTGAGGACACTTTCCACTGATTTTTTCCATTTGCATTAGGCCAAGGGTGGCCAAACTTGCTTAATGTAAGAGCCACAGAGAATAAATGTCAGGTATTTGGGAGTCGCAAGACATGGACGTTATGTCAGGTGTTTGAGAGCCTCAATGAGGCAAGGAAGGCAAACAGATGGGGGAGGGAGAGGTGAAGAGAAAGCAACTTTAACTTTAAATGCATTCTCCAAGCCACTTCAGGAGCCACACTATATGTGTGAAAGAGCCACATGCAGCTCCCGAGCCAGTTTGGCCACCCCACATTAGACTTTGATTCCCGAGTGTCCCTTAGAAAGCCAGTGTGTTTGGCAGACAAGCAGGATTATAGTGGGGTGTGTAGCATTCCCTTTGTGCATTCCCTTTGTAACAAAGATGTGCAGCTGTAATGCTTACAACACAATAGGAAGCTCGTGTCTTGCTTTTTCACGAGTCGTTCTGAGTGATTCAGTTTATCTACCCCTTCCGCATTCTAGAACGAAACCAGGCCTGTGCAGATGATGTACAAGAAAGCAAAATTCAACATGACCTACATAGCAGATTACCAAACTAAAATCCTTGAGGTCCCTTACGTTGGAAACGAACTGAGCATGATCATTCTGCTTCCCGATGAAATCCAAGACAATTCCACTGGTCTGGAAAAGGTGAGGTGTCGTTACTAAACTGGCATTCTTTACTCCTCAAGAAGAGTCCCTGGTAGACTATTTTTGTATTGTAAATCTGAATCTGCTGCAGCACGTCCAGCCCTCCTGGGCTATACAGCAACTCCTGTTTCTATAAATGGTATTTGGGTCTACCAGTCTGGCTTCAGAAAGAACTGCAAACAAAAACCCAAAGGCTCTGTGTACAAACGCCTCTTCACGATGTCAAAACAATATTCCAATAATGCACAAAAAAGCTATTTAGTAATAAAGTTTTACTTCTCACTTCTTGGAGGTCTCCCATCCAAATTCACTTTCCACTTATTCACAGCACTATGCTCCACATTCAGTCTCATACGTATACCGTTTTTGCACACAGCTTACCTCTCAGTCACAATCTTGTTCCCTCCGCAGTGTCCGGTCGGATTTCCCACCATCTGCGCCGAAGTTACAGGAAGTGCCGCGGCTTCTGCATAGCAAACGTAAACCGTTAAACCCAGTTTACGTTTGCTACGCAAAAGCCGCAGCGCTTCCTGTAACTCTGGCGCAGATGTTGGGAAATCCGACAGACGCTGCGGAGGGAACAGGATTGTGACTGCGAGGTAAGCTATGTGCAAAAACGGTCTTTGAGTGTGGAGTATAGTGCTGTGAATAAGCAGAAAGTGTATTTGTTGTGATTTTTGAAGCCGAAAAAAGTTTGTATGCGAAACAGGACATTAAACCAGTTTTGCCTGTAGCTATACAGGTTGAGTGGATTATAAAAATATTTTTGGGATGTCATTTGGAATTTACATGACTACCGTTGGTGGAATGTTATAAATATACAAATTGGAATTTTGTTATTCTCTGGTAATACCTGTGTGCTTGGGCGCGCTGTGAGAAGTAAAACTTTATTATTCTAACTAAATAGCATTTTTGTGCATTATTGGAATATTGTTTTGACATTGTGAAGAGGCGTTTCTACACAGAGCCTTCGGGTTTTTGTTTCCAGTTCCACTTTCTGTGTGACTCTTGGCTTTAGAAAGAGGCAGAAAGTAATAGGAGCTTGAGGTGAGGGGGGTATATGCTCTTCTTTACCTATCTTCCAAATAGTTTACCTCCAAATAGTTGCAATTTGGAGGTAAACTAAAAGACATTCTAGTGATAGGCCTGTGTTTGGCTGTATTATATTACTAGGTAGTCTTGTACGAGTGATAGCTACCCATCTTGATCTATGTTAGTCTGTCTGTTTGGTGTAGTGGTTAAGTTCACGGACTCTTATCTGGGAGAACCGGGTTTGATTCCCCACTCCTCCACTTGCACCTGCTAGTCAGCCACTTGCGCCTTGGGTCAGCGATAGCTCTGGCAGAGGTTGTCCTTGAAAGGGCAGCTGCTGTGAGAGCCCTCTCCAGCCCCACCCACCTCACAGGGTGTCTGTTGTGGGGGAGGAAGGGAAAGGAGATTGTGAGATGCTCTGAGACTCTTTGGAGTGGGGGGCGGGATATAAATCCAATATCTTCTTTTTCTTCTTCTGTAGCTGTAAAAAAGAGCAAGGGTTCAGAAGTGCCTTGAAGACTGACAACATGTGGGGCAGGGTTATGAGCTTCTGTGAGGTAACTGAAGGAGTGAGCAATGACTCACGAAAGCTCATAACCCTGCCACTAGGGTCGCCAAGTCCCTCCGCTGCTGTGGCGGGGGACTGTTCTCTCGCGCATGCTTTGTGCGTGCGGCGTGAATATGTCACCTGGAAGTGATGTCATTGTGCTGCGGACGTTGCGCCAGGGATGCTCTAGAACTCATGATAAAACTCTATGGAATCATAGAGTTTTACCATGAGTCCTAGAGCGTCCCCGGTGCAATAATGTCACTTCCGGGTAACGTCATTGCACCGGGGATGCCATGCAGCGATGGGGCTCTTCAGGGGTGGGGATTCCTCCAGCAGCCTGCTCCCTGTCGGCGGGTTGGGGCCCTGCAGACGTGGGGATGCCCTGCCGCCCAGCGGGAGGTTGGCAGCCCTACCTGCCACAAATGTTGTTAGACTTTAAGGTACTACCGGAATCTTGCTCTTTTCTACTTGTGCAAACGAATGCGAAGTCTAAGGGCAGCACTGAGATGTTCAGTTCTCAGAGCTTCATTGTGTTCCTCTTAACTTTGAACCACTTCCTGATTTCACTGGCCGGGAATATCGCCTTTTGGATTCTCAGTACTGCACCATAGTCATACTGCTTTCATCCAACAGTTTAATGCTTCTTTGGGGAGGGATGGTGGCTCAGTGGTAGAGCATCTGCTTGGTAAGCAGAAGGTCCCAGGTTCAATCCCCTGCATCTCCAACTAATAAGAGTCCAGGCAAATAGGTGTGAAAATCCTCAGCTTGAGACCCTGGAGAGCTGCTGCCAGTCTGAGTAGACAATACTGACTTTGATGGACCCAGGGTCTGATTCAGTATAAGGCAGCTTCATATGTTCTGAAACAAAAGTATTAGATGGCATGGCTGGGAAGCATGTGATGTTTACTTGAGCCCCATTTCTTACGCTTTTAGAGATAGCAATGGCCTCTAGTTAATTGGCTTGAAAGAAGGAAAGGCGGGACAAATTCATAAGCCAGTTCCCAATAGCTAAAAATGGAACTTCCATTTTCAAGCCTTTTGGTTTGTCCCCGACAGTTTTGTGATCCCATGTTTGTGAATTCACCGTTTGCGATAACCACATTTGAGGGTCTTTCCCAATACTGTTGGGAATGGAAAGCTGGGATAGATGGTTCTTCTAAGTCTTGCTCATGAAATTTTACAGTTCAAACAAGTATTAAAATAAAAACAGTCAGAAGCAGACCATTTTAAAAGGTGGTAAGACAAAATCTTTAATGAAAAGCCTGAGTAAAAAGATGTGTTCAGGCCAGTTGCCTAAAATAAAAAAGTAGACACCAGGCAAGCCTCAAGGGGAGAGTGTTCCAAAGTTAAGGTGCTACCACCAAAAATACCCTGCCTCTAGTTGCCCCCTGCCTTACCTGTGATGCTAAGGGCACAGAATGCAGGGTTGAGAGGCAGATCTTACCTGGCAGCCTGGAGGGTACAGGAGGGAGGTGGTCTTTTAGGTACTAGATTTATATAATGCAGCTAGAATTGTTCTCTTCCTTCATTGCTTTTGATATTCTTCATCTTCCTTAGCTGGAGAGAGAACTTACCCATGAGAAACTCATGGACTGGATAAGCTCAGAGATGATGGACCAGACGGAAGTTGAGTTGTCTTTCCCCAAGTTTAAACTAGAAGAAAAATACGACCTGAAGCCAGTTCTGAGCAGCATGGGCATGGCAGAGGCCTTTGACCATGGCAAGGCCAACTTCTCTGGGATGTCACCCTGCAATGACTTGGTCCTCTCAGCAGTTGTTCACAAATCCTTCATAGAGGTCAACGAAGAGGGAACGGAGGCAGCCGCCGCCACCGCAGCAGTCATGATGTTGCGATGTGCAATGATCACGCCACGATTCACAGCCGATCACCCCTTCCTCTTTTTCATTCGGCACAATAAAACAGGAGCCATTCTGTTCTATGGGAGGTTTTGCTCTCCCTAGAGTGCCCTGCGTCTGCACGCAGTTGCGCCATCGTTCAGAGTGGCACTGACCTCTCATTGGGTTTTTATAAACGGTGACTTATACTGGGCCTCCTTCCTTTGGCCTGAAGTAAATTTTGCACAGCTCAGTTAATAGCTGGCTGAATATAAAGAAAATCCATTGGAGCAAAAAGGGCAGTTCTAAGGCCCGTTCACAATTCACATTTAAGTCGCTGCTGTGTTCTGGTTAACCCTATGCAATTAGGGAGACTCTCACCACCTTAAGTGATGCTGCTAATGAAGTAGCAGACCTGACTAACTGCACTCTTCTTTCCTTTTTTGGGGGGGGGGGAGGGGCAGGTCTTTTTTTGTAGCAGGAACTCCTTTGCATATTAGGCCACACACCCCTGATGTAGCAAATCCTCCTGGAGCTTACAGTAGGTCCTGTACTAAGAGCCTTGTAAGTTCCAGGAGGACTGGCTACATTAGGGGTGGCTGGCCTAATATGCAAAGGAGTTCCTGCTACAAAAAAAAGCCCTGGAGAAGGGGATATTTGTTTTACTGACAGGAGCAGAAGGCTCACTTTCGATGTGACCTGGCACCCAATGAATGTTGTGAGGCAACGTCCATTCTTGGTTTTTCTTTTTCCAGGATGCTTTGTACACAACAAAAACGGTTTTAAAACAAAAAAGAGATTTACCAAAGGATTTCCAAAGCTGTGAATATTTGAGACGGTTGTTTTATCATCCTCTTAGAACTTAATGCCTCACGTGTAGCTAGCAAAGATTTGAGCGCAGTCCCAAAATTTTCTTAACAAATGTAAAATATGAATTGCCTTAATATTCCTTCTGGAAAGAATTAGACATTTTCTGTGCATACAGACAATGCTGCTCTTGTACCTTGTGACCTGTATTCTGAAGTTGGGATTTTTGTTGTATTTTACTCCTTTCACAAACTATGCAGCGAAGCAGCCTGGATACATAGCGACAGACAAGTGAATGTTACCTTCTTGAATCTGTTAATTGGTTGTGATGCATTAACTAAAGTAAAAAAAAAAAATCCTTTATCTGAATCTTGTCTCTTCCATAATACAACTGAAGTTTCTTGAACTTCCCACTCCAAAAAATACAAAATAGAACTGTGATATAAAGGCTACCATACTTTTATTTATAGTTTCCAATAACAGACAAAAACAATTTTCCACAGAGCTCATTGTTGATCAGTCACACGGCATGTGATTAAGTAATGATAATAGATGTGTTTCGTGTTGCCACTTCTTCAGTGTTATTGATTTCTTCTTGTTGAGCTGTTGGACTGGATGGGCCATTGGCTGGATCCAACATGGCTTCTCTTGTGTTCTTATGTCTGGGGCAGAGATGCTGTGTATTCTTGGTGCTTGGGGGGCGGGGGGCAACAGTGGGAGGGCTTTTAGTGTCCTGGCCCCACTGATGGACCTCCTAATGGCACCTGGGGTTTTTGGCCACTGTGTGATACAGAGTGTTGGACTGGATGGGCCATTCGCCTGATCCAACATGGCTTCTCTTATGTATGTAGTGAAAGAGTAAGCCAGTATCTTTAAAAAAAAAAAAACCTCACGTGCATGTCCATTTCATTGCTGGCCAAACCACTCTCCACGAAGGAACCGCCTTAAAAAGACAGATAACAATGGTCTGATAAAATTTGTTATTTCACTAATATGATGCATTTAGAAGGCCCTCGGATGAATTCAAAACTATCGCCAAATTATTAACTTAATTATTACTGGGAACATATACTCATAGGACTCACCCATTGTTGCTCTTGAACTTCTGAGGCATCCGACACTCTCATGAATGAAAACCATCACCAGTTCCATGTTTGGTTGGTTATGGAGAACACTCTGTCAGTGTGAGTTCCAGGAAAAATCCTTCCTTTGGGTGTGGTACATGAGGATTCTTTCCATTAATGGAGCTTACCGGTTAGCGTTGCCAGCAGTGGGTTGGGAAATATTTGGAGATTCTGAGAGTGGAGTCTGTGGAGGGTGAGGTTTAAGAGGGGAAGAACCTTACCAGTTTGGTGTAGTGGTTAAGTACATGGACTCTTATCTGGGAGAACTGGGTTGGATTCCCCACTCCTCCACTTGCAGCTGCCGGAATGGCCTTGGGTCAGCCATAGCTCTGGCAGAGTTGTCCTTGAAAGGGCAGCTTCTGGGAAAGCTCTCTCAGCACCCCCCACCTCACAGGGTGTCTGTTGTGGCGAAGGAAGGTAAAGGAGATTGTTAGCCACTCTGAGATTCAAAGTGAAGGGCAGGGTATAAATCCAAAATCTTCTAAAGAGTCCACTCTCCGTGGGAACTGTTGTACAAATAGTACTCGGACGTCCTAGGCAAATAAAATAGGACAGGGTTGGCCAACGGTAGCTCTCCAGATGTTTTTTTGCCTACAACTCCCATCAGCCCCAGCCAGCATGGCCAATGGCTGGGGCTGATGGGAGTTGTAGGCAAAAAACATCTGGAGAGCTACTGTTGGTCATTCCTGAAATAGGACATCTGGTGTCTAGTGAGGGGGAAAAGAAAAGAAATTTATTGTGCAATAAAGAGAGTAGAGCTGAACCAACAGGCACCAAGCTACACTCTGACATCAGGTCAGAGCCTTTAATACTCAAGATGACACCTTGACGCACACTGGCATACAGACAAGATAACTGGATACGTAATTCATAACAGTGCGATGCAAAAAGCATCAGCATGACATAAATCTCTTCTATTGGCCAAAGGCATGTTGGCTATCTATCCTTGGATGACAGTTCAGGGCAGTTGAAATTCTGGGTGCTGCTGTGCCAGAGACTGATGACCAGTTCAAACTAATTAGAGGGGGGAATGGAAGGCCCCCTGCCTGACTCCAGGCTAGTCTCATAAACAACTTACTAATAACACCGGAATGCATTGCAGCTCCTCATCCCAAGCGTCTGTGTTGCTGGGAGCGCTGTCTTCTATCACTAAGCAGAAATCCTTCTCTAGCTAGCCAAAAAGCAATGCAAAAAGCAAGCAAACTCACTAGGCCTGCGTCTCGCAGAACTCATCTTGGTTGTCTGCAGATCAGTTGTGGTAGCAGGAGATCTCCAGGTGCCACCTGGAGGTTGAGAATCTTATGACCGAGATGTATTTCATTCTGAACTGGTATCTGAATTGCTTCACATATGCTTCAACTATCTGCTTAGCAGAGGCTGTGTTTTTGTGACACCTTCCCCTGGTAAGTTATCGCTCCCATTTTGATGTTTTCTTGTCATCTCGAAAGCGTTTTGGGGATGCGCTTTTGAGAACGGTTAGCACTGGTGGTTAAAATGGTTTCACTGCTCCTTGCATGGGTCCATAGAAGTTAAAAGGATGTACCTTGACTTTGGGGCCCATGTAAAGTTATGCACTTAGACGCACAATGCCATTCAGTCGCTTATCGTAGCCCGCTGAATGTATTTGACAAAGCTACACTAGAAGTGAAAACCGAACCCAGGCTCATCGTTTTGTATCTAGTAATAGATTACATCAGTTTCCCCAGCAGGACTAGAACATCTCTAGTCATTTCAAGTTGTTCAGACTCTCTGAAAATAATGATTGTGGCATAGATACCTGCCCCCACTTCCCACAGTGAACACAGAACTTTAAAAATACATTGATGGCACAGTCATCATTTTCAGGAAGGGAGTCTGAACTTCAGCCATGAAGTTCTAGTCCTGTTGGGGAAATTGATGTAATCTATTACTAGATACAAAACGATGAGCCTGGGTTCAGTTTTCACTTCTAGTGTAGCTTTGTCAAATACATTCAGCGGGCTACGACAAGCGACTGAATGGCATTGTGCTTCTAAGTGCATAACTTTACATGTGCCCCAAAGTTAAGAAATGTCCTCCTAACTTCTGTGGACCCATGCAAGGAGCAATGAAACCATTTTAACCACCAGTACTAACAGTTCTTAAATTCACATCCCCAAAATGCTTTCAAGATGACAAGAAAACATCAAAACAGGAGTGATGACTAACCACAAAACCCCAGCCTCTGCTTAACAGATAGTTGAAGCATATGTGTAGCCACTACTAGCCAGGGCCTATTGCGCCGGCCTTCTGGGAAGAAGAGGAAGAAGAAAAAGAAGAATTGCTTATAATAAATACTCCCCTTAGATTTATTCCCTGGCTGTGACCCTGTTTTTAATAACTTGAAAGGCTCACAGTCATATTACCTAAAACACTTAAGGGATTTATTCCAAAGTCACTTAAATGCAGTAAGAATAACAGACATTCTTGAGGAATCGACCTCAAGTGAGGGGAGAAAGGCAGATCTGGCTAGCATTAGTGTCCACACACTGATGGGCATTTGGTTTTCAGCCATGATGTTGCCTCTTCTAAAAGCAGCGCATGTTCTTTAAAGGGGAACTCTCATGTCGCTAAAGGGGCAGGGGGGAAATCAAGAGTTCCAGATGGGGCGTGCAGCTAAGTGGTCACAGCCTAGCCGCTGCCTTTCTCCAAGGGGGGGGGGGAGGAATTCGTTCTTGAACCGAGCAAACAAGCCGACTCCTCCCTTGGAAACATCTCCTCTGCGCAGATTGCAAAACTGGCCCCCCCAAAAGTCCAGGCAAGCAATGTTCCCTCTAAGCCATGGAGTCTTGTGAGCAAAAATTCTGCTTTGTGAGCTACTGGCATTAAAGTTGTGAGCTCCTGCATAAATCAGTTTGCTGTGGGGCTATTTTTCCTGAGCAAAGACAAAAATGTGTGAGCCAGAGGCCAAAAATCTGTGAGCTAGCTCACACTAACTCAGCTTAGAGGGAACACTGCAGGCAAGTAAGCATGACCCTCAGCTTGTGACCCTGGAGAGCCGCTGCCAGTCTGAGTAGACAAGACTGACTGATGGACTGAGGGTCTGATTCAGTAGAAGGCAGCTTCATATGTTCAATATTCACTAAGCGGCAATTGCTTGGGGAGGGATGGTGGCTCAGTGGTAGAGCATCTGAGGTCCCAGATTCAGTCCCCGGCATCTCCAACTAAAAAGGGTCCAGGCAAAGAGGCGTGAAAAGCCTCAGCTTGAGACCCTGGAGAGCCGCTGCCAGTCTGAGTAGACAAGACTGACTTTGATGGACCGAGGGTCTGATTCAGTAGAAGGCAGCTTCATATGTTCATAGATTCAGGTGTGTTATTTGGGAGGGACGCAGCTCAGTGGTAAAGCATCTGCTTGGTAAGCAGAAGATTCCAGGTTCAATCCCGGGCATCTCCAACTAAAAAGGGTTCCAGGCAAGTAGGCGTGAAAAACCTCAGCTTGAGATCCTGGAGAGCCGCTGCCAGTCTGAGTAGATAATACTGACTTTGATGGACCGAGGGTCTGATTCGGTATAAGGCAGCTTCATATGTTCAAAAGGAGCAGCTCATAGTCAATTCAAACTCCCATATTTAGAGTTTTTCAAAACCAATTTTTAAGAATAGCTGGCTGTCCTAATGTATAGGCTCATGTTCATGGCTGATTGATTAACTTCTAAAGGCCCCTTCCGCAGCTCAGTGGTAAAGCATCTGCTTGGTAAGCAGAAGATTCCAGGTTCAATCCCCGGCATCTCCAACTAAAAAGGGTCCGGGCAAGTAGGCGTGAAAAACCTCAGCTGGAGACCCTGGAGAGCCGCTGCCAGTCTGAGTAGCCAAGACTGACTTTGAGGGACCCCGAGGGTCTGATTCAGCAGAAGGCCGCTTCACGTGTTCCTATGACAGGGTGCTTCGTCTGCAGCCAGGCCGTCGGGCCCTTTGGCTCTTGCCCAACGCCCGGGGGATGGAGGGAATCCTTGCAACCAAAGCCAGGCGCCGCCACCTCGGCCAGCAAAACGAGCAAACAGCCCGCGCGACCCTCCGCCAGCCGCAGCTCTGCTTCTCCGCTGCGCGTCGCCGCCCTTTGGCCTCCCCAGTCGCCTCTTAGCGCTTTCCCCGCCCTGCGGCGTCGGAGGCTGCGCGGCCCCTGGGGCGCGGTCTGCGGGGAGCCTTTCCTGAGCCGCCCCTGCCTGCATCGGGTTGCCTTGTGCGCAGAGCTGGCTTGTGCCTCGTCGGAGAGCCTCCGATCCCGCTGCTACCTGTGACTCACCCGCGCCGCCTTTTCTCTCCGGGCCCTGCTTCAGACTGCTCTGTGTGCTCCAGCCCGGTCGTCAAAGCTCCGTGGAAAGAAACGCCTTGCCAGCAGCAGCCGCGCCGCCACGCATCTCCTCTCGTCGGTACGGTAGAGCCCGCCTCTCCTTCCTTTGCCTTCTCTTACTGACATTCTAACGGGGGAGGGCTGGGGGGGGGGATCTGCCTGGGATGTTACTAACAGTCTCCCTTTTATTGCATATACCATCCCATCCTCCACTGTATTTTAATGTCTTCCTTTTTTTTTTCTAGTGGCAGACTACAGTGGATGTTGCGATCTCTTGGGAGACCGTGCCCTCTCTTTGAGCTGACAGGGCCAGAATGTTACCTAGATTTATGGCACTTTGCACCTACAACAGCAGTCTGCTTTTTATCACCCTCCAGTGTTTTTTCAGCCCTGCTTTGTCCTAACACTAACAAACACAGATCCCTATTTGTGATCCTTTTAATCGGCTAAAAACATTCCCATGATTCTGCACCGCCCACTTATATTAAGAACTGCTGCTTCCATTCCCACTTGTCTGATGAAGTCTGCTTAAGAGCATACGAAAGCTTACATTCTGAATAAAACTTAAAGGTCTTAAAGGTGGACTTGTCTACTGCTTTAGTCTCCCTCAGATGTTCGGTGCCGGCGCTTGGGAAAGTTTTGTTATCCAGATGGAGGAAGAGTCTAGCAAACCTTTTAGCCCAAGGGGTGGCCAAACTGTGGCTCTTTCACACATATTGTGTGGCTCTTGAAGCCCCCACCACCCCACTGGCTGGCCTAGAGAAGGCATTTATCTCTCTCTAAATCACTTCTCCGGTGGGTTAGAGAATGTATTTAAAGTTAAAATTGCTTTCTTTCCACCTCTCTCTCCCCCTCATGCTATGCCATCTGCCTGCCTGCCTTCCTGTCTTGTGGCTCTCAGACATCTGACAGTCACATGTCTTGCAGCTCTCAAACATCTGATGTATAACCTATGCAGCTGTCATGTTCAGCAAGTTTGGCCACCCCTGTTTTAACCCCTTGGGAAATGAAGTCAGCTTAGAAAAAAGTTTTGAGTCCATGGCACCTTTAAGAGCAAGAAAATATTATACAAAGTGTGCATGCTCACAGGCGCTTCTACGCCTGTTGTTAAACGTTGTTGGTCTTAAAGGTGCCTCTGGCTTTGTTCTGTTGCTTCAGACCGACTGAATGTATTTTATGTGAGACAATCTGTATTTGAGAATTAGAAGACGATGAAGAATATAACTGGATTGATACCCCGCCCTCCACTCTGAATCTCAGAGTGGCTCACAATCTCCTTTCCCTTTGTTATGTCCTGCATTCAAATCTATATGCACAGCACAGCTCACGCTACAGAGGCAATGTAGCTCGCTAATATGCACCGCCAATCAAGATCTGTGGCAGGAAGTTTAACTGACCAGGATTGGACCTGGCCTCAAGGAGGGTTGTTCTGGGGCATGTACGGTATATAATCGGGACCTGGCCCGCCATTCTCTCTCTTGTGATGCGCTTGCTAATAAAGTATGTTGCCTTCAACACATCTCGTCACTCAGTACATTACGCCCTTCCTCCCCCACGACAGGCACCCTGTGCAGTAGGTGGGGCTGAGAGAGCTTTTACAAGCAGCTGCCCTTTCAAGGACAGCTCTACGAGAGCTATGGCTGACCCAAGGCCATTTCAGCAGCTGCAAGTGGTGGAGTGGGGAATCAAACCCACTTCTCTCAGATAAGAGTCCGCAGGCTTAACCAGTAAACCAAACTAGGATTGCTAGCTCTTGTTTGAGAAATAACTGGAGATTTTTTTTGGGGGGGGGGGGTGAAGCCTGAGGGGGGAGCTGAGTTTGTGGAGGGGGGAGGGTCTCTCAAGCAGGGCATATTGCCTTAGAGTCCCCTCTCCCAAACATCTGTTTTCTGTAGGGGAAGTGATCTTGGTTGTCCAGAGATCGTGTAATAGCTGGAGGTTGGCAACTCTAAATGGGATTGTGCACCAAGCATTTTTTCTTGACTGGAGGAATTAGCATCTGAGGGAGGCTGTTTGTGGTGTCTGGAGTGGCCTCTTCATTTTCAACTTTGTAACAGTTGCAGGGCGAGCCAGTGTGGTTTTTCCCTCTCCCAAAGTCTTCAAGCTGGGAAAGTCTTGGAAACTCAGGTAGTGTAGCTATTAGCAGGAAGGCTAGGTTCAAGGCCGGTAGCTTCGTAGACCAAGTGAACATTTGAATCTCAAAACTCAATCTTGCTGGTCTCTAAGCTGCTACGGATTTGAATCCAGCTCTTCTCCTTCAGACCAACCCTCTGAAATCATCTTTGTGCAGAGAAGCCCCTCTCCATTGAAAATCTTTAGGGTGAAGTCTGGAAAATGAGGTGGGTTTTTCTAGCTCCAGTTGGATGCAAAGCCAGTGCCGAAAGCTCTTTCTAGGGTCTTCCCCCACCCCCAGTTCTGAGTTTTGCTTGTTCCAAGAAAGATGTCCCTGTTAAGAGGTGTGCCTGCCAGTGAGGAGAAAAAGGGTGGCGTGCAAGTTGGTTCTGCCAGGCTTAGATAGTATTAGGTTGGAATTTATAGTATATTCTACTTGGGTGGGTTTGTTATCTCAAAAAGTAAAGGCACATCAGGATGAAGCAAAGACATGCCTGCATTTTTGTCTGTATTTTTAATGGATATTTCACTGTTGTGGTGGTGACTGTACGTGTGTGAGGGATTTTTTTAACTGAACAGAACAAGTTTTGTTAGTTGCCTTGGGTATTCTTGAGTGGAATGGTAGCATATATGATTTATTTAATTTACCTTATTCATAGAACAAAGTTTTTAAGTCCAGGGGCATCTTTAAGACCAGCCAAGTTTTATTCTGGGCATAAGCTTTTGCGTGCATGCATTATTTCCGTAATATTATTCAGCCTTTGCTGGAGCATCCTATTAAAACAGAGGGGGATTTGAAGATTCTTTTTTTTTCTTTTGCTCTCTTATCTTTATTATTCAAAGTAATCAATATTCCTCTCATTACTGCTCACAGTAGAGAAGATATTAATTGAGCAGGTAAAAAAGAAGCTTGAAGGAAAATGAACCTACATTTTAAATGTTCTGTCTTGTTTAACCGGCTTGATTGGTCAAAAGTAGAATTATACTAAGTGTCATGGCAGAAATCTGCAACTAGCTCTTCTGAGTAGCCCTACTAAATTAATCAGATAACCTGAAATTAAAGCAGATGCACTTTTTAAAAGATGTGTTCTTATTGGTCTGCAGGGCTCATTTTGTAGCAGGAACTCCTTTGCATATTAGGCCCCATCCCCATGCAGAGGGTTGGCTACATCAGGGGGTGTGGCCTAATATGCAAAGGCGTTCCTGCTACAAAAAAGCCCTGCACACCCCTGATGTAGCCAATCCCCCAGGAGCTTACAGGGCTCTTAGTACAAGGCCTACTGTAAGCTCTTGGAAGATTGGCTACATCAGGGGGTGTGGCCTAATATGCAAAGGAGTTCATGCTACAAAAAAAGCCCTGTTGGTCTGCATGTGAAAAGATTAGTAGATTTAGGATTGCCAGCCCACAGGGGCGACTGGGAGAGCTCATGTTGCTACAGCTCATCTCAAGACTACAGAGACCAGTTTCCCCTAATGAAAAAGGCTGCTTTGGAGGGTGGAGTCTATGGCATTGTGTTCCAATGAGGTCCTTCCCCTCTCTAAGCCCCACCCTCCCCAAGCTCCACCCCCAAATCTCTAGAAATTTCCCAGCCCAGAGCTGAGAACCCTAAATAGAGTGTATATGAATTTATTGTGGTACTTTCTTCCAGTAGAATCATAGAGTTGGAAGGGACCTCCAGGGTCATCTATTCCAACCCCCTGCACAATGCAGTAAACTCACAAATACCTCCCCCTAAATTCACAGGATCTTCATCTCTATCAGATGGCCATCTAGCCTCTGTTTAAAAACCTCTAAGGAAAGAGAGCCCACCACCTCCCGAAGAAGCCTGTTCCACTGAGGAATCGCTCTAACGGTCAGGAAGTTCTTCCTGATGTTGAGCCGGAAACTCTTTTGATTTAATTTCAGCCCATTGTTTCTGGTCCTACCTTCTGTGGCCATAGAAAACAATTCCACACCATCCTCTATATGACAGCCCTTCAAGTACTTGAAGAGTATCTTCCATTTCTGTCATGTGTTTAAAGAAAGATTTATCTTTTAGAGATAAGGGTTGCCAAGTCCAATTTAATATCTGGCGGCTTTGGGGGTGGAGCCAGGAGACTTTGGGAGTGGAGCCAGGTTGTAACAAGCATGACTAAACTCCAAAGGGAGTTCTGGCCATCACATGTAAAGGGACCACACACCTTTTAAATGCCTTCCCTCTTCCCTCTTTAAATGCCTTCCCTCTTACAGGGCTCTTAGTACAGAGCCTACTGTAAGCTCCAGGAGGATTGGCTACATCGGGATGTGTGTGGCCTAATGTGCAAAGGAGTTCCTGCTACAAACAAAAAAGCTCTGCTTCGTTCTCTTTAGAAAACAGATTCTTCCTACTTCTGTAGATTTTTATTTAGACGCAGGACATTATAGTTGAGCACTTTTCCCTGAAGCTATGCAAACACTTTAATTTACTACTTGGCATTGGCAAAGAGTTGTTGGTAACTTTCCTGATGGCTCGTGTGTGTGTGTTTGTCCTGCAGCTGCACAAGTTCAGTTATGTTGGGGAAACTAGGCATCCCTCCATACCTCTGGCCAAGATTTATTTGCTTGTCTATTGCAAGGTAAATAAATATTTATAAATAAATACAGATAGAGTAATTATTGCAGAGAATTCATCTGTCTGTTACACATTCACACGATGGAATGGTGCAGTTGTATTAAAGGAAAGGGTTCATCATGGATGTGCTCAGGTGAGTTGACAGATTTGGATGAATGAATTTTGAGATTAAATATGTGTGAACGGCACAGGTTACAGCCTTGGCATAAGAACAGAGAGATCCTAAAATGTTTGACTTTGGAATTTGGAAAACCACTGTCGATCTTATCTGGATAAGTTCTTTAATACTGTTTGGGACAAATTTGCATGTCTTCTAATTCCTTGTTAAACTCAGATTAGCAAATGCTAATTGTGTTATTGTATTAGAAAGCAAGTTTTCCTAGAATTACCCAATAAAAAGGAATAGGTAGCTATCGATGAAAGCAGCTCTGTAATCCAGGGTTGTTGAACTCATTTTCTGGAGGGCCAGATCTGACATAAATGAGACCTTGTTAGGCCGGGCCATGTAGATTGTAATGCCAGATAGCAGGAGGAGATACAGACTTTATAAAGGACACTCTGCTTGACAGAGAGTTGTTGGTAACTTTCCTGATGGTTTGTGTGTGTGTGTGTTTGCCTTGCAGCTGCACAAGTTCTGTTTCGTTGGGGAAACTCTTTGTCTGGGGCAAGTGATGCTCTGTATTCTTGGTGATTGGGAGGGGCAACAGGGTGAGGGCTTCTAGTGTCCTGGCCCCACTGGTGGACCTCCTGATGGTACCTGGGGGGGTTGTGGCCACTGTGTGACACAGAGTGCTGGAGGAGCCATTGGCCTGATCCAACATGGCTTCTCTTATGTTCTTATGTCAGGGGCAGTGATGCTCTGTATTCTTGGTGCTTCAGGGGGCACAGTGGAGGGCTTCTGGTCCCACTGATGGACCTCCTGATGGCACCTGGGGTGTGTGTGGCCACTGTGTGACACAGAGTGTTGGACTGCATGAGCCATTGGCCTGATCCAACATGGCTTCTCTTATGTTCTTATGTCAGGGGCAGTGATGCTCTGTATTCTTGGTGCTTCAGGGGGCACAGTGGAGGGCTTCTGGTCCCACTGATGGACCTCCTGATGGCACCTGGGGTGTGTGTGGCCACTGTGTGACACAGAGTGTTGGACTGCATGAGCCATTGGGTGAGAGTAGACTTCTCCTAATAGAATGTCTTTTTCTTTCTCCTTCCTCAGAGTTCTGGAAATGATTAATTTTGTGCAAGGAACTAGGGTGTTTGCATTTTGCTAGCAATTAGTGAGAATATATTAATTTCCCCCTGAAGGTTAAAATGTGACTTTTGTTCAAAATATTTCTATAACCCCCAGTCCCCTGAGCATCTCAGGGACTCCACATAATAATTTTTGCACACTACTGGCTGCCGGCTGCCGTCTCTGCCTCAAAGAAATATGAAAAACAAATAGATCTGTTGTGGACGAGAGCCCACTTTATCAAACAGCTGTAGTCCAGCTGACCAAAGACAAACTTGTTCCACAGTGAATCCATTATGAACCCTTCCCTTTGCACAACAGCATCATTCTAACAAGTGTGACTACGTAGTAGAGTGATTATTGCAGGGGATTTGTCTATATTTATTTACAAGCAATCTTGCTCATACATAAAAGAGACGCCCAGTTTCTCTAATAGAGTTGCCAAGTCTGTGTTGGGCAGTACCTGGAGTCTTTGGGGGTGGATCTTGGAGAGGCGGGGTTTGGGGAGGGGAGGGGCCTCAGCATACTACAGTGCCATAGAGTCCGCCTTTCAAAGCAGCCATTTTCTCCAGGGGAGCTGATCTCTGCCAGCTGGAGATCAGCTGTGAAAGCAGGAGGTCTCCAGGCCCCACCTGGAGGCTGGCAACCATAACATAACTGAACTTGTACAGCCGCAGCACACACAAAAAGTGCATAAGTGTGAATGAGAAGTTACTGACAACTCCTTGCCAAGCAGTCCATTAAATTGCTTGCACTAGTATCTGGGAGACCCAGGTTCGAATTCCCACTCATGTCATAGAAGCTCACTGGGTGACCTTCAGCTAGCACACTCTCTCAGCATAACCTACCTCACAGGGTTGTTGTGAGGATAAAATTTTTGTGAGGATAAAATAATATAAGACACTTTAGGTCCCCATAGTGATGAAAGGTGGGGTATAAGCTGATTAAAATTTAAAAAGAAATGTTGCAATATTATTTTCTCTTTTTGTGCTTTAACAGATTGATGTATACTATGCTTTTTCCAGAGTGATACCTGTCTGCAGGGCTTTTTTTTGTAGCGGGAACTCCTTTGCATATTAGGCCTCACACCCCTGTTGTAGCCAATCCTCCAAGAGCTTACAGTAGGCCCTGTTCTACGAACCCTGTAAACGCTTGGAGAATTGATTACATCAGGGGGGAGTGGCCTAATATGCAAAAGAGTTCCTGCTGCAAAAAAAGCCCTGCCTGTTTGGGTTCTCTGCTTAGAAGAACTTGAGAGCCAGTTTGGTGTAGTGGTTAAGTGTGCGGACTCTTATCTAGGAGAACCGGGTTTGATTTCCCACTTCTCCACTTGCAGCTGCTGGAATGACCTTGGGTCAGCCATAGTTATTGCAGGAGTTGTCCTTGAAAGGGCAGCTTCTGGGAGAGCTCTCTCAGCCCCACCCACCTCACAGGGTGTTTGTTGTGGGGGAGGAAGATAAAGGCGATTGTGAGCCACTCTGAGACTCTGAAATTCAGAGTGGAGGGCGGGATATAAATCCAATATCATCATCTTCTAGGGCTGTAGCTTCTCCCACATGGGAAAAATCTTGGTGAGCATTTGAGTGAGGGAAAGCATGATCTGATGGAACTTTATTTATAGAAGGCTGAAATTCAGACAACCGAATCATTTGCTAAAGTTCTCTCGGAATTTACGTTTGGGTTAATTGTTTTGATCTGCCCCTCTTTTCTAGATTCTGCAACATGGACCGGGTCACTGCAGCCAGTACAGCCTTTGCCCTCCAGTTGTTCAAGAAGCTGAGTGAAGATGATGCTAAAACGAACTTGTTTTTTTCCCCAATGAGCATCACCTCTGCCCTGACCATGGTCTACCTGGGTGCAAAAGGCAATACTGCAGCTCAAATGTCAAAGGTATGTCCAGGCAAAAGCTATTAAAGGGGGAGGGGAGGAAGGGTTGCAATTGGTGCTTTCTTCTTCTTAAAAGGCCACACTGTGATGTTAAGGCATAGCGTGCGCCTAAAGCTGCCTCCATAATCTTATTCAATTTAGAAAATCTCATTCAATTTAGAATAAGCACAGAGCTGGGTTTTTTTTTTTTTTAGTAGGAACTCCTTTGCATATTAGGCCACACACCCCTGATGTAGCCAATCCTCCAAGAGCTTACAAGGCTCTTCTTATAGGGCCTACTGTAAGCTCCGAGAGGATTGGCTACATCAGGAGGGTGTGGTCTATCATGCAAAAGAATTCCTGCTACAAAAAAAAAAAAGCCCTGCATAAGCAAGTTTAGGACAGAATGATATGAAGTTCTGATGATAGCTGGACCTTTGAGTGTCTCAATTTTGGACCTGCTTGTTCCTTGGAGGGGATGTTGCTGTTCTTGCATAAATTCAAGTAGAGGCAGTGGCCCACCAGTAGGTTAAATGGCCAGTGTTGGTTTCCAGTAGAGAGCACAACATTTAGAAATGTCTACTTTAGACATGTCTGCTTTAGATAATAAAGTAGCATGGGAGACATAGTACTCTCCTCAGGTGGCAATTTTGAAAGACTGTGTCCTATGTAACTCAGAAATATGCATGCATCATGCATGTATCTTTTATATCTTATTGATGTCCGCTGTTATTGTTACTATTGTTGTTATTGCATATTCAATAAAACTACCATGGGAAAAATATATGCATGTGTATTTTTAATCCCACATCCAGAGAACCCTGTAGCTGGAGGGATCCTTTACTCGGAGCACGTGGAATAAGGCTAAAATGTATGCCCTTGCAGTGATTCTTGCACCTTTTCTGATCATTTCTTAAATTCTGTTAGTTGCACTGTTCTGCTGTCAGCTTGGCTTCCCCCAGTCTCCTGAGCTCAGGGCACGCAGGCTGCTCATCAGTTTGTTTGCTTGTGTTAATACTGTCCAGAACAGAATTTCAGATGCATTGTGGGGCCAGTTCAGGCTGGAGCAAAACAGAAATGGCAGTCTCCAAGGTACCATTAAATGGAAGAACATAGACCTGTTTCAAAAGCTGTTTTACATTTTACACACACACACATTTTGCTGTGAAGTCACAGATGACTTGTGTTGTCTAGGAGGAGAAATTCTTGGAGATCTTCTTGGTAAATGTTAGCCTGTGAGAAAATGTTACGCATATAAGAAAAATGTACATTGGTGCTGAATACTACATTTAGATGGAAGGCTTAACAGTATATTTAGGTGGAATGGGTAACCTGTTGTGAAGATGATGCCCTCCCCTTCAAGAAGATAAAAGTAATGAAGATAAAACATCTACAAAGTAGAATTACAATAGGGGCTGTTAAGATTTTCTAAAGATTAAGGTGATTAATTCTTTTTTCCTCAGGATATTTTGCATTAACAATTTCCTACCAGGTTCTTCAGGTCCTCCAAGATCAAAAATCTCCATCGAAAGGGGAGAAAAGCAAAATATGCTGTAATATGGAACAGCAGAAAGTCCATTCTGTATGGCCATCCAGTGGCACTTCCACACACCAACAAAAACAGCCAGAACACCCTGTAGTAGAAGTTCAGCTGAAGTCATATTTTCAAAATGGTGGTTGGGAGCTTTGGGGAAGGAGCTGACGTGAGGGAAACCATCAGCCAAAATCCAATCCTTCACAGTATGTCTGACCAATATAGCTGGATTTTTTTATTTTTGTTGGTCACAAGCAATGTTCCCTCTAAGCTGAGTTAGTGTGAGCTAGCTCACAGGGGTTTTTTTTAGCCTCTGCTTCACACATTTTTGTCTTCTCTCAGAAAAAAATGGCCCCAAAAGTGGCTTATGACTTTAATGCTAGTAGCTCACGAAGTAGGATTTTTGCTCACAAGACTCCACAGATTAGAGGGAGTATAGGTCACAAGGGATCAGAAACCGTTTTATTCCTTTCAAAATGGAATGCCTGCATTTATTAGCTTCCAGTACTTGAATTTTTGTGTACTTGAATTTTAGTGCACATCTTGTTGATTAACCATTTTAAACCAAATTTGTACATTTTTTCCCCATATTTTTAGGTATCACTTAAGTTGATTCCTATATAAAACTATACAGTAAACACTGTTTCCTATTGTGCATTTTGGCTTGAAATGGAAAGCAAGGAACTATAAACAGTGGATGTGGGCAGGGAATTCTTCATTTTATTGCTGTAAAAGATTGGTTCTTAGGCAATGGCTTCCCTTCCAAATTCTTCAGAGCTGCATATCTTATATAGGCTGGAGCAGGGCTTGGGGATGTACTATTACCTCTTTATCATTGGCACTAATTAATCTTGTCTGTTTTGAACGGCAACTGCAAGGTAAATAAAGCTGGAAATACTTTATTTAACCAGGTGTTTGGTTTGTGGCTTGCTGGAAGGCTCTGACCATCTTTTTTTTTTAACTCTTAAGGTTTTTGTAAACAGTGTCCTCCTTGAACTGGTGTCGACAATCCAAAGGTATCCATTTAAAATTTAGCCACTTAGATATTATCATCACCCTTTAGGTGCTGTCTGTGGACAAAGCTGAAGAACACCACCTGGGATACCAGCAACTGATTTCTGAAATTAACAAACCAGACACCAAGTACGTACTTAGATTGGCCAACAGGCTCTATGGAGAAGCATCCTATGACTTCCTCACAGTGAGTTGTATTATTTGTGATTTGTCTACACGATGCTCTGTAGTGCTTGGGGGGGGGGGGCAACAGTGGGAGGGCTTCTGGAGTTCTGGCCTCACTGGTGGATGTCCTGGTGGCACCTGGGTTTTGCCCACTATGTGACATGAGTGTTGGCCTGGATGGGCCATTGGCCTGATCCAGTTTGGTGTAGTGGTTAAGTGTGCGGACTCTTATCTGGGAGAACCGGGTTTGATTCCCCACTCCTCCACTTGCACCTGCTAGCATGGCCTTGGGTCAGCCATATCTCTGGCAGAGGTTGTCCTTGAAAGAGCAGCTGCTGTGAGAGCCCTCTCCAGCCCCACCCACCTCACAGGGTGTCTGTTGTGGGGGAGGAAGGGAAAGGAGATTGTGAGCTGCTCTGAGACTCTTCAGAGTGGAGGGCGGGATTTAAATCCAATATCTTCTTCTTCTTCTCATGAGAGGTTAGGTTTATCTTCTAAAGCATTCTGGTACTGAAAGAGCTGTGCTTGTTTTAAGACTTTTACAGATGCATGTGAGAAGTTCTACCATGCAGGTTTAGAGAGACTTAACTTCGTTGCAACTCCAGACGATTGTAGAAGACACATAAATTCCTGGGTGGAAGAAAAGACAGCAAGTGAGTAATTCTTTTTATTTCCATATTTGCTTTTAAAAATGAAGCTGACAAGTGACAACCTGGAAGTATTCTTTTGGTGGTGAAGATTTACTTATTATTTTAAAAGACAACAACAGCAGTTTTCTCTCTCCTAAAGGTAAAATAAAAAATCTGCTCGCTGAGGGAATAATTGACTCTCTGACAAGGCTGGTCTTGGTGAATGCCATCTACTTCAAGGGAAACTGGGCAAATCAGTTCCTCCAAAATCGCACAAAGGAAAGGCCATTCAAAATTAACAAGGTAGGAGATAGAACATTTTCTACGGCACATCCCTTTCTCATTAGGATTTGTCAAGATCTGCAAGTTCTTCACCAATCAACACTCCTTATCTTTTGGAGAAGCTTATTTGAATTAGCAAAGACATTTCAGACAGACAGGTCTTTGCTGAAACGGAAGGCAAATACCTGTTCTCACCCAGATACTGTATACCTTGGGCCCGTCCGTTACACAGTTCAAAAGCTTCAGCGCCAAAATCTACCAATAATCTGCTTTCCCCGTCCCACCCCCATCTCAGTTAATTCTGCCCCCTGTTCGTCTAGCAAAAAAGCATATAACTTGAGCGTCTCTGTGAGCCACTACCTTGGAGAACTAAGAAGAATAGCTCTCAGGGGGGAGAAATACAAATAAGTTGCAGACGTCGCAGGACAGTGTGTGAAAGCAAAGAAGTATGTGCAAAACAGGGCCCAAGGGTTATTGCAGGTTATACAGTGCGCTTACTCCCTTTCCCCATTCACATGGCCAGAGGCGCTCTCGACAGGATCGTCCAAGTTACATTCCAGCTTTTAGAAAGTTCTTCTCTTCTGTCTCTTTCAGTCTTCAAATGACCACTTTGCAACCGAATCCTGTCAATGCCAAACAGCTAATTAAAGCAGGAGCAGGAAATGAACTTAAGAACAGCTACGCTTCAGTGCGGAAGAAGATGCTTTGCATTTCTAGATCTTTTTCCTTGCTACTTTTTTGCCGTCAGTCACAGCTGACTTATGGCAACACCATACAGTTTTCATGGCTAGAGGCTTCAGTGGTGGCCTGCCTTCGCCTAGAGACCCTGGACTTCCTTGGTGGTCTCCCCGTCCAAATACCAACCAAGGCTGACCCTGTTTAGCTTCCAAGATCTGAGGAGATCAGGCTAGCCTGGGCTATCCAAGTCTGGGCCTTCCTTCCTGCATGGTGGTGATCGGGGTGGAATTCTAGCAGGAGCTCCTTTTGCATATTAGGCCACACACCCCTGATGTAGCCAATCCTCCGAGAGCTTACAAAAAAGAGCCTTGTAAGCTCTTGGAGGATTGGCTACATCAGGGGTGTGTGGCCTAATATGCAAAAGGAGCTCCTGCTAGAATTCCACCCCTGGTGGTGATATTTGCTCCTCCACTCTCAAATTCTCACATGCAAGTTTCTGAGGGAAGCTGTATTTTTTTTTGGGGGGGGGGGTAAGTAGTTTATATACTTTGCTTTTGCTGCTGTTAATAATTGCCAGAGAAGGTAAGGCTGTGGGCAAATACGTTTAGTAACACAAATATAATTAGTACTATCTATGGAACTGTAATGACTCATGGAAAGAGCATAGTCTGGAATTTCATAAGCTGCTAGTGCGGTGATATTACTGCAGCAAAATGATGTAATCTGTCAGCAGAGGGGCGTTAAACATGCTTGGATTCAAAAGTTGTGTGTCCTCCAGCGTGGCTCGAGTGCTCATGCACCTGTTGCCCAGTAGGCATTGTGAGTCGCCCCCTTCCAGACCTGGAGAGTGAATCATGAATTGTGATCAATTTTCAAGCATTATTAAGTTGATGATTTAGAATCCCAAACTGAGTTGGCAACTCCTTGTCTGGTTGTTCTGTCTCTTAACCGGAGTTAGGAGACAGCAGGGGTGGAATTCTAGCAGGAGCTCCTTTGAGAGCCAGTTTGGTGTAGTGGTTAAGTGTGCGGACTCTTATCTGGGAGAACCGGGTTTGATTCCCCACTCCTCCACTTGCACCTGCTGGCATGGTCTTGGGTCAGCCATAGCTCTGGCAGAGGTTGTCCTTGAAAGGGCAGCTGCTGTGAGAGCTCTCTCCAGCCCCACCCACCTCACAGGGTGTCTGTTGTGGGGGAGGAAGGTAAAGGAGATTGTGAGCCGCTCTGAGACTCTTCGGAGTGGAGGGCGGGATATAAATCCAATATCTTCTTCTTTGCATATTAGGCCACACACCCCTGATGTAGCCAATCCTCCTGGAGCTTACAAAAAAGAGCCTTGTAAGCTCTTGGAGGATTGGCTACATCAGGGGTGTGTGGCCTAATATGCAAAGGAGTTCCCGCTAGAATTCCACCCCTGGGAGACAGTGATACTTACCTCCACTTCATGAAAACAAAAATGCGTGCTGATTTTGTTTTGGACTCTTAGCGATAACACTCATCACAATCAGTCAAATATTTATAAGCCTCACTTGCATAAAACTTCTCACTCTATCTAGTTCTACAACGAGAGAGAAAGCTGAGGAAAAGATCTGACCGCCATATAACATCCTTCAGTAATGTTAACTAAGCTCTGATCAGTTGTAACAAGAAGGTTTAAAGTTACCAGTGACAGGAGGTAACCGTAACTGAAGCAGAGAGATGAGGAAACAAAATAAAAATTGAACAAATGTGTGAAAACTGCCTGGAGCAAACTCCAGCTGAGAGTCTCACTCCCCTCTGTTTTCAGGCTGTCAGTGGGTTGGATACTTATGGATGTTCTGGTGGCAGAAGTTGGCTTTTCTACCTTTAACATCCACCTAAGACTTGCACACCGCAACATGGATAGCCCATCTTAGCCCAATCCCATCAGATCTTGGCAGCTAAGCAGGGTTGGCCCTAGCTAGTATTTGGAAGGGGAGGCCCCTAAAAAATGCCAGGGTCATGATGAAGAGCCAAGCAATGGCAAACCACCTCTGAATGTCTCTCACTTTGAAAGCCCTACAGGGTTGTAAGTTAGCTGTGACTTGATGGCAAAAAAAGGAAGAAAGAAAGACCTGCTCAGAGGCAAGAAGCCATGTGGGTTGGGAGGCTGTAGTGAGAAGCAAAATCATGAGGACATCCTTCTCCATCTTCTGTCTGTTGGACAATCATAAAGTCCAATATTGGAGCCCATCAGAAAGACAGTGGGGAATAGCCCAGCGTCCTTCTGTCAGTCCTGAATCACACTCTGCTCTGAATTCTTTCCTTGAGGACACTTTGCACTGATTTTTTTTCCATTTGCATTAGGCCAGGGGTGGCCAAACTTGCTTAACGTAACAGCCACAGAGAATAAATGTCAGGTATTTGAGAGTCGCAAGACATGGACGTTATGTCAGGTGTTTGAGAGCCTCAAGGAGGCAAGGAAGGCAAACAGATGGGGGAGGGAGAGGTGAAGAGAAAGCAACTTTAACTTTAAATGCATTCTCCAAGCCACTTCAGGAGCCACACTATATGTGTGAAAGAGCCACATGCAGCTCCCGAGCCAGTTTGGCCACCCCTACATTAGACTTTGATTCCCGAGCGTCCCTTAGAAAGTCAGTGTGTTTGGCAGACAAGCAGGATTATAGTGGGGTGTGTAGCTGTGCACTCCCTTTGTAACAAAGATGTGCAGCTGTAATGCTTGCAACACAATAGGAAGCTCGTGTCTTGCTTTTTCACGAGTCGTTCTGAGGGATTCAGTTTATCTACCCCTTCTGCCTTCTAGAACGAAACCAGGCCTGTGCAGATGATGTACAAGAAAGCAAAATTCAACTTGACCTACATAGCAGATTGCCAAACTAAAGTCCTTGAGCTCCCTTATGTCGGAAACGAGCTGAGCATGATCATTCTGCTTCCCGATGAAATCCAAGATGATTCCACTGGTCTGGAAAAGGTGAGGTGTCGTTACTAAGCTGGCATTCTTTACTCCTCAAGAAGAGTCCCTGGTAGACTATTTTTGTATTGTAAAGCTGAATCTGCTGCAGCACAGCCAGCCCTCCTGGGCTATACAGCAACTCGTGTTTCTATAAATGGTATTTGGGTCTTACCAGCCTGTCTTCAGAAAGAACTGCAAACAAAAACCCGAAGGCTCTGTGTACAAACGCCTCTTCACGATGTCAAAACAATATTCCAATAATGCACAAAAAAGCTATTTATTAATAAAGTTTTACTTCTCACTTCTTGGTCTCCCATCCAAATTCACTTTCCACTTATTCACAGCACTATGCTCCACATTCAGTCTCACACGTATACCGTTTTTGCACACAGCTTACCTCTCAGTCACAATCTTGTTCCCTCCGCAGCGTCCGGTCGGATTTCCCACCATCTGCGCCGAAGTTACAGGAAGTGCCGTGGCTTCTGCATAGGAAACGTAAACCGCTAAAACCCAGTTTACGTTTGCTACGCAAAAGCCGCAGCGCTTCCTGTAACTCTGGCTCAGATGGTGGGAAATCCGACAGAAGCTGTGGAGGGAACAGGATTGTGACTGTGAGGTAAGCTATGTGCGAAAACGGTCTTTGAGTGTGGAGTATAGTGCTGTGAATAAGTGGAAAGGGTATTTGTTGTGATTTTTGAAGCCGAAAAAAGCTTACATGCGAAACAGGACATTAAACCGGTTTTGCCTGTTGCTATACAGGTTGAGTGGATTATAAAAATATTTTTTGGATGTCATTTGGAATTTACATGACTATCGTTGGTGGAATGTACAAATTGGAATTTTGTTATTCTCTGGTAATACCTGTGTGCTTGGGCGCACTGTGAGAAGTAAAACTTTATTATTCTAACTAAATAGCATTTTTGTGCATTATTGGAATATTATTTTGACATCGTGAAGAGACGTTTCTACACAGAGCCTTCAGGTTTTTGTTTCCAGTTCCACTTTCTGTGTGACTCTTGGCTTTAGAAAGAGGCAGAAAGTAATAGGAGCTTGAGGTGAGGAGGGTATATGCTCTTCTTTACCTATCTTCCAAATAGTTTACCTCCAAATAGTTGCAATTTGGAGGTAAACTAAAAGACATTCTAGTGATAGGCCTGTGTTTGGCTGTATTATATTACTAGGTAGTCTTGTACGAGTGATAGCTACCCATCTTGATCTATGTTAGTCTGTCTGTTTGGTGTAGTGGTTAAGTTCACGGACTCTTATCTGGGAGAACCGGGTTTGATTCCCCACTCCTCCACTTGCAGCTGCTGGAATGGCCTTGGGTCAGCCATAGCTCTGGCAGAGGTTGTCCTTGAAAGGGCAGCTGCTGTGAGAGCCCTCTCCAGCCCCACCCACCTCACAGGGTGTCTGTTGTGGGGGAGGAAGGGAAAGGAGATTGTGAGCCGCTCTGAGACTCTTTGGAGTGGAGGGCAGGATATAAATCCAATATCTTCTTCTTCTGTAGCTGTAAAAAAGAGCAAGGGTTCAGGAGCACCTTGAAGACTGACAACATGTGGGGCAGGGTTATGAGCTTCTGTGAGGTAACTGAAGGAGTGAGCAATGACTCACGAAAGCTCATAACCCTGCCACTAGGGTCGCCAAGTCCCTCCGCTGCTGCGGCGGGGGACTGTTCTCTCGCGCATGCTTTGTGCGTGCGGCGTGAATATGTCACCTGGAAGTGATGTCATTGTGCTGCAGACGTTGCGCCAGGGATGCTCGAGAACTCATGATAAAACTCTATGGTATCATAGAGTTTTACCATGAGTCCTAGAGCGTCCCTGGTGCAATAATGCCACTTCCGGGTAACGTCATTGCACCGGGGATGCCATGCAGCGATGGGGCTCTTCAGGGGTGGGGATTCCTCCAGCAGCCTGCTCCCTGTCGGCGGGTTGGGGCCCTGCAGACGTGGGGATGCCCTGCCCCCAGCGGGAGGTTGGCAGCCCTACCTGCCACAAATGTTGTTAGACTTTAAGGTACTACCGGAATCTTGCTCTTTTCTACTTGTGCAAACGAATGCGAAGTCTAAGGGCAGCGCCGAGATGTTCAGTTCTCAGAGCTTCATTGTGTTCCTCTTAACTTTGAACCACTTCCTGATTTCACTGGCCGGGAATATCGCCTTTTGGATTCTCAGTACTGCCCCATAGTCATATTGCTTTCATCCAACAGTTTACTGCTTCTTTGGGGAGGGATGGTGGCTCAGTGGTAGAGCATCTGCTTGGTAAGCAGAAGGTCCCAGGTTCAATCCCCGGCATCTCCAATTAAAAGGGGTCCGAGCAAAGAGGCGTGAAAAACCACAGCTGGAGACCCTGGAGAGCCGCTGCCAGTCTGAATAGACAATACTGACTTTGATGGACCCAGGGTCTGATTCAGTATAAGGCAGCTTCATATGTTCATATGTTCTGAAACAAAAGTATTAGATGGTATGGCTGGGAAGCGTGTGTAGCTAGAATTGTTAATGCAGCTAGAATTGTTCTCTTCCTTCATTGCTTCTGATATACTTGAGCCCCATTTCTTCTGCTTTTAGAGATGGCAATGGCCTCTAGTTAATTGGCTTGAAAGAAGGAAAGGCTGGACAAATTCATAAGCCAGTTCCCAATAGTTAAAAATGGAACTTCCATATTCAAGCCTATTGGTTTGTCCCCGACAGTTTTGTGATCCCATGTTTGTGATAACCACATTTGAGGGTCTTTCCCAATACTGTTGGAATCGAAAGCTGGGATAGATGGTTCTTCTGAGTCTTGCTCATGAAAATTTACAATTAAAACAAGTATTAAAATAAAAACAGTCAGAAGCAGACCATTTTAAAAGGTGGTAAGACAAAATCTTTAATGAAAAGCCTGAGTAAAAAGATGTGTTCAGGCCGGTTGCCTAAAATAAAAAAAGTAGACACCAGGCAAGCCTCAAGGGGAGGGTGTTCCAAAGGCAAGGTGCTACCACCAAAAACACCCTGCCTCTAGTTGCCCCCTGCCTTACCTGTGATGCTAAGGGCACAGAGTGCAGGGTTGAGAGGCAGATCTTACCTGGCAGCCTGGAGGGTACCGGAGGGAGGTGGTCTTTTAGATACTAGATTTATATAATGCAGCTAGAATTGTTCTCTTCCTTCATTGCTTCTGATATTCTTCATCTTCCTTAGCTGGAGAGAGAACTTACCCATGAGAAACTCATGGACTGGATAAGCTCAGAGATGATGGACCAGACAGAAGTTGAGTTGTCTTTTCCCAAGTTTAAACTAGAAGAAAAATACGACCTGAAGCCAGTTCTGAGCAGCATGGGCATGGCAGAGGCCTTTGACCATGGCAAAGCCAACTTCTCTGGGATGTCGCCCTGCAATGACTTGGTCCTCTCAGCAGTTGTTCACAAATCCTTCATAGAGGTCAACGAAGAGGGAACGGAGGCAGCCGCCGCCACCGCAGCAGTCATGATGTTGCGATGTGCAATGATCACGCCACGATTCACAGCTGATCACCCCTTCCTCTTTTTCATTCGGCACAATAAAACAGGAGCCATTCTGTTCTATGGGAGGTTTTGCTCTCCCTAGAGTGCCCTGCGTCTGCACGCAGTTGCGCCATCGTTCAGAGTGGGTGCTGACCTCTCATTGGGTTTTTATAAACGGTGTCTCTTATACTGGGCCTCCTTCCTTCGGCCTGAAGTAAATTTTGCACAGCTCAGTTAATAGCTGGCTGGATATAAAGAAAATCACTCCACTGGAGCAAAAAGGGCAGTTCTAAGGCCGGTTCACAATTCACATTGAGACGCTGCTGTGTTCTGGTTAACCTTATGCAATTAGGGAGACTCTCACCACCTTAAGTGATGCTGCTAATGAAGTAGCAGACCTTACTAACTGCACTCTTCTTTCCTTTTTGGGGGGGGAGGGGCAGGGCTTTTTTGTAGCAGGAACTCCTTTGCATATTAGGCCACACACCCCTGATGTAGCCAATCCTCCTGGAGCTTACAGTAGGCCCTGTACTAAGAGCCTTGTAAGTTCCAGGAGGACTGGCTACATTAGGGGTGGCTGGCCTAATATGCAAAGGAGTTCCTGCTACAAAAAAAGCCCTGGAGAAGGGGATATTTGACAGGAGCAGAAGGCTCACTTTTGATGTGACCTGGCACCCAATGAATGTTGTGAGGCAATGTCCATTCTTGGTTTTTCTTTTTCCGGGATGCTTTGTACACAACAAAAATGGCTTTAAAACAAAAAAGAGATTTACCAAAGGATTTCCTACGCTGTGACTATTTGAGACGGTTGTTTTATCATCCGCTTAGAACTTAATGCCTCATGTGTAGCTAGCAAAGATTTGAGCGCAGTCCCAAAATTTTCTTAACAAATGTAAAAAATGAATTGCCTTAATATTCCTTCTGGAAAGAATTAGACATTTTCTGTGCATACAGACAATGCTGCTCTTGTACCTTGTGACCTGTATTCTGAAGTTGGGATTTTTATTGTATTTTACTCCTTTCACAAACTATGCAGCTAAGCAGCCACAGGCAAGTGAATGTTACCTCCTTGAATCTGTTAATTGGTTGTGATGCATTAAATAAAGTAAAAAAAACACCCTTTATCTGAATCTTCTGTCTCTTCCATAATATAACTGAAGTTTCTTGAACTTCCCACTCCAAAAAAATACAAAATAGAACTGTGATATAAGGGCTACCATACTTTTATTTATAGTTTCCAATAATAGAGAAAAACAATTTTCCACAGAGCTCATTGTTGATCAGTCACACGGCATGTGATTAAGTAATAATAATAGATGTGTTTCGTGTTGCCATTTCTTCAGCGTTATTAATTTTTTCTTGTTGAGCTGTTGGACTGGATGGGCCATTGACCTGATCCAACATGGCTTCTCTTGTGTTATGTCTGGGGCAGTGATGCTCTGTATTCTTGGTGCTTGGGGGGGCAACAGTGGGAGGGCTTTTAGTGTCCTGGCCCCACTGATGGACCTCCTAATGGCACCTGGGGTTTTTGGCCACTGTGTGATACAGAGTGTTGGACTGGATGGGCCATTGGCCTGATCCAACATGGCTTCTCTTATGTTCTTATGTATGTAGTGAAAGAGTAAGCCAGTATCTTTAAAAAAAACCCCTCACATGCATGTCCATTTCATTGCTGGCCAAACCACTCTCCACGAAGGAACCGCCTTAAAAATACAGATAACAATGGTCTGATAAAATTTGTTATTACACTAATATGATGCATTTAGAAGGCCCTCGGATGAATTCAAAACTTTATCCCCAAATTATTAACTTAATTATTACTGGGAACATATACTCATAGGACTCACCCATTGTTGCTCTTGAACTTCTGAGGCATTCGACACTCTCATGAAAGAAAACCATCACCAGCTCCACGTTTGGTTGGTTATGAAGAACACTCTGTCAGTGTGAGTTCCAGGAAAAATCCTTCCTGTGGGTGTGGATTCTTTCTGTTAATGGAGCTTACCGGTTAGGGTTGCCAGCAGTGGGCTGGGAAATATTTGGAGATTCTGAGGGTGCAGTCTGTGGAGGGTGAGGTTTGAAGAGGGGAAGAACCTTACCAGTTTGGTGTAGTGGTTAAGTGCATGGACTCTTATCTGGGAGAACTGGGTTGGATTCCCCACTCCTCCACTTGCAGCTGCCGGAATGCCTTGGGTCAGCCATAGCTCTGGCAGAGTTGTCCTTGAAAGGGCAGCTTCTGGGAAAGCTCTCTCAGCACCCCCCCACCTCACAGGGTGTCTGTTGTGGGGAAGGAAGGTAAAGGAGATTGTTAGCCACTCTGAGATTCAAAGTGAAGGGCAGGGTTTAAATCCAATATCTTCTAAAGAGTCCACTCTCCATGGGAACTGTTGTACAAATAGTACCCGGACGTCCTAGGCAAATAAAATAGGACAGGGTTGGCCAACGGTAGCTCTCCAGATGTTTTTTGCCTACAACTCCCATCAGCCCCAGCCAGGCTGGGGCTGATGGGAGTTGTAGGCAAAAAAAACATCTGGAGAGCTACTGTTGGCCACTCCTGAAATAGGACATCTGGTGTCCGGTGAGGGGGAAAAGAAAAGAAATTTATTGCGCAATAAAGAGAGTAGAGCTGAACCAACAGGCTCACGTACCAAGCTACACTCTGACATCAGGTCAGAGCCTTTAATACTCAAGATGACACCTCAACGCACACTGGCATCCAGACAAGATAACTGGGTACGTAATTCATAACAGTGCGATGCAAAAAAGCATCAGCATGACATAAATCTCTTCTATTGGCCAAAGGCATGTTGGCTATCTATCCTTGGATGACAGTTCTGGGCAGCTGAAATTCTGGGTGCTGCTGTGCCAGAGACTGATGACCAGTTCAAACTAATCAGAGGGGGGAATGGAAGGCCCCCTGCCTGACTCCAGGCTAGTCTCATAAACAACTTACTAATAACACCGGAATGCATTGCAGCTCCTCGTCCCAAGCGTCTGTGTTGCTGCGAGCGCTGTCTTCTATCACTAAGCAGAAACCCTTCTCTAGCTAGCCAAAAAGCAATGCAAAAAGCAAGCAAACTCACTCGGCCTGTGTCTCGCAGAACTCATCTTGGTTGTCTGCAGATCAGTTGTGATAGCGGGAGATCTCCAGGTGCCACCTGGAGGTTGAGAATCCTATGACCGAGATGTATTTCATTCCGAACTGGTATCTGAATTGCTTCACATATGCTTCAACTATCTGTTTAGCAGAAGCTGGGCTTTTGTGACGCCTTCCCCTGGTAAATTATCGCTCCCGTTTTGATGTTTTCTTGTCATCTCGAAAGCGTTTTGGGGATGCGATTTTAAGAACGGTTAGCACTGGTGGTTAAAATGGTTCCACTGCTCCTTGCATGGGTCCACAGAAGTTAAAAGGATGTACCTTGACTTTGGGGCCCACGTAAAGTTATGCACTTAGACGCACAATGCCATTCAGTCGCTTATCGTAGCCCGTCCAGAACAAGGACCGCTGAATGTATTTGACAAAGCTACACTAGAAGTGAAAACTGAACCCAGGCTCATCGTTTTGTATCTAGTAATAGATTACATCAATTTCTCCAAGAAGGACTAGAACTTCATCTCTAGTCATTTCAAGTTGTTCAGACTCTCTTTCTGAAAATGATTGTGGCATAGATACCTCCCCCCACTTCCCAGAGTGAACACAGAACTTTAAAAATACATTGATGGCACAGTCATTATTTTCAGGAAGGGAGTCTGAACTTCAGCCATGAAGTTCCAGTCCTGTTGGGGAAACTGATGTAATCTATTACTAGATACAAAACGATGAGCTTAGGTTCGGTTTTAACTTCTAGTGTAGCTTTGTCGAATACATTCAGCGGTCCTTGTTCTGGATGGGCTACGAGAAGCGACTGAATGGCATTGTGCGTCTAAGTGCATAACTTTACATGTACCCCAAAGTCAAGAAACGTCCTTTTAACTTCTGTGGTCCCATGCAAGCAGCAATGAAACCATTTTAACCACCAGTACTAACCGTTCTTAAAATTGCATCCCCAAAATGCTTTTGAGATGACAAGAAAACATCAAAACAGGAGTGATGACTAACCAGGGGAAGGTGTCACAAAACCCCAGCCTCTGCTTAACAGATAGTTGAAGCAAATGTGTAGCCACTACTAGCCAGGGCCTATTGCGCCGGCCTTCTGGGAAGAAGAAGAGGAAGAAGAAAAAGAAGAAGACGACTTGCTTATAATAAATACTCCCTTAGATTTATTCCCTGGGTGTGACCCTGATTTTAATAACTTGAAAGGCTCACAGTCATATTACCTAAAACACTTAAGGGATTTATTCCAAAGTCACTTAAATGCAGTAAGAACAACAGACATTCTTGAGGAATCGACCTCAAGTGAGGGGAGAAAGGCAGAGCTGGCTAAGAATAGTGTCCACACCCTGATGGGCATTTGGTTTTCAGCCATGATGTTGCCTCTTCTAAAAGCAGCGCATGTTCTTTAAAGGGGAACTCTCATGTCGCTAAAGGGGCAGGGGGGAAATCAAGAGTTCCAGATGGGGCGTGCAGCTAAGTGGTCGCAGCCTAGCCGCTGCCTTTCTCCAAGGGGGGGGGGAGGAATTCGTTCTTGAACCGAGCAAACAAGCCGACTCCTTCCTTGGAAACATCTTCTCCGCGCAGATTGCAAAACTGGCCCAAAAAAGGGTCCAGGCAAGCAATGTTCCCTCTAAGCCATGGAGTCTTGTGAGCAAAAATTCTGCTTTGTGAGCTACTGGCATTAAAGTTGTGAGCTACAGGATTAAAGTTGTGAGCTCCTGCATAAATCAGTTTGCTGTGGGGCTATTTTTCCTGAGCAAAGACAAAAATGTGTGAGCCAGAGGCCAAAAATCTGTGAGCTAGCTCACACTAACTCAGCTTAGAGGGAACACTGCAGGCAAGTAAGCATGACCCTCAGCTTGTGACCCTGGAGAGCCGCTGCCAGTCTGAGTAGACAAGACTGACTGATGGACTGAGGGTCTGATTCAGTAGAAGGCGGCTTCATATGTTCAATATTCGCTAAGTGGCAATTGCTTGGGGAGGGATGGTGGCTCAGTGGTAGAGCATCTGAGGTCCCAGGTTCAATCCCCGGCATCTCCAACTAAAAGGGTCCAGGCAAAGAGGCGTGAAAAGCTTGAGACCCTGGAGACGCTGCCAGTCTGAGTAGACAATACTGACTTTGATGGACTGAGGGTCTGATTCAGTAGAAGGCAGCTTCATATGTTCATAGATTCAGGTGGGTAGCTGTGTTATTTGGGAGGGACGCAGCTCAGTGGTAAAGCATCTGCTTGGTAAGCAGAAGATTCCAGGTTCGATCCCGGACATCTCCAACTAAAAAGGGTGCAGGCAAGTAGGCGTGAAAAACCTCAGCTTGAGATCCTGGAGAGCCGCTGCCAGTCGGAGTAGATAATACTGACTTTGATGGACCGAGGGTCTGATTCGGTATAAGGCAGCTGTCATATGTTCAAAAGGAGCAGCTCATAGTCAATTCAAACTCCCATATTTATAGTTTTTCAAAACCAATTTTTAAGAATAGCTGGCTGTCCTAATGTATAGGCTCATGTTCATGGCTGATTGATTAACTTCTAAAGGCCCCTTCCGCAGCTCAGTGGTAAAGCATCTGCTTGGTAAGCAGAAGGTTCCAGGTTCAATCCCGGGCATCTCCAACTAAAAAGGGTGCAGGCAAGTAGGCGTGAAAAACCTCAGCTTGAGATCCTGGAGAGCCGCTGCCAGTCGGAGTAGATAATACTGACTTTGATGGACCGAGGGTCTGATTCGGTATAAGGCAGCTTCATATGTTCAAAAGGAGCAGCTCATAGTCAATTCAAACTCCCATATTTATAGTTTTTCAAAACCAATTTTTAAGAATAGCTGGCTGTCCTAATGTATAGGCTCATGTTCATGGCTGATTGATTAACTTCTAAAGGCCCCTTCCGCAGCTCAGTGGTAAAGCATCTGCTTGGTAAGCAGAAGGTCCCAGGTTCAATCCCGGGCATCTCCAACTAAAAAGGGTGCAGGCAAGTAGGCGTGAAAAACCTCAGCTTGAGATCCTGGAGAGCCGCTGCCAGTCGGAGTAGATAATACTGACTTTGATGGACCGAGGGTCTGATTCGGTATAAGGCAGCTGTCATATGTTCAAAAGGAGCAGCTCATAGTCAATTCAAACTCCCATATTTATAGTTTTTCAAAACCAATTTTTAAGAATAGCTGGCTGTCCTAATGTATAGGCTCATGTTCATGGCTGATTGATTAACTTCTAAAGGCCCCTTCCGCAGCTCAGTGGTAAAGCATCTGCTTGGTAAGCAGAAGGTCCCAGGTTCAATCCCGGGCATCTCCAACTAAAAAGGGTGCAGGCAAGTAGGCGTGAAAAACCTCAGCTTGAGATCCTGGAGAGCCGCTGCCAGTCGGAGTAGATAATACTGACTTTGATGGACCGAGGGTCTGATTCGGTATAAGGCAGCTGTCATATGTTCAAAAGGAGCAGCTCATAGTCAATTCAAACTCCCATATTTATAGTTTTTCAAAACCAATTTTTAAGAATAGCTGGCTGTCCTAATGTATAGGCTCATGTTCATGGCTGATTGATTAACTTCTAAAGGCCCCTTCCGCAGCTCAGTGGTAAAGCATCTGCTTGGTAAGCAGAAGGTCCCAGGTTCAATCCCGGGCATCTCCAACTAAAAAGGGTGCAGGCAAGTAGGCGTGAAAAACCTCAGCTTGAGATCCTGGAGAGCCGCTGCCAGTCGGAGTAGATAATACTGACTTTGATGGACCGAGGGTCTGATTCGGTATAAGGCAGCTTCATATGTTCAAAAGGAGCAGCTCATAGTCAATTCAAACTCCCATATTTATAGTTTTTCAAAACCAATTTTTAAGAATAGCTGGCTGTCCTAATGTATAGGCTCATGTTCATGGCTGATTGATTAACTTCTAAAGGCCCCTTCCGCAGCTCAGTGGTAAAGCATCTGCTTGGTAAGCAGGAGGTCCCAGGTTCAATCCCCGGCATCTCCAACTAAAAAGGGCCCGGGCAAGTAGGCGTGAAAAACCTCAGCTGGAGACCCCGGAGAGCCGCTGCCAGTCTGAGTAGACAAGACTGACTTTGATCGACCCCTGAGGGTCTGATTCAGCAGAAGGCCGCTTCATGTGTTCCTATGACAGGGTGCTTCGTCTGCAGCCAGGCCGTCGGGCCCTTTGGCTCTTGCCCAACGCCCGGGGGATGGAGGGAATCCTTGCAACCAAAGCCAGGCGCCGCCACCTCAGCCAGCAAAACGAGCAAACAGCCCGCGCGACCCTCCGCCAGCCGCAGCTCTGCTTCTCCGCTGCGCGTCGCCGCCCTTTGGCCTCCCCAGCCGCCTCTTAGCGCTTTCCCCGCCCTGCGGCGTCGGAGGCTGCGCGGCCCCTGGGGCGCGGTCTGCGGGGAGCGTTTCCTGAGCCGCCCGTGCCCGCCTCGGGTTGCGTTTGTACGCAGAGCCGGCTTGTGCCTCGCCCGAGCGCCTCCGATCCCGCTGCTACCCGGAGACGTCTTTTCTTTCTTGCCAAGTAAGAAGCAGGCGCTCTTCTGAGCCCTTCGTTGTTGCATCTCAGAGCTGGGAGTGGCCAAACTTGCTTAATGTAGTAGGAGCGACATAGAGTCAATGTCAGAAGTTTGAGAGATGCAAGACATGGAAGATGTTTGAGGAAGGAAGGCAGGAAAATAGGTGGTGGGAGGGGGGGGAGAGGTGGGAAGGAAGCAACTTGAAATACAAGCTTCCGGCTGGCTTGGCTTGGAGAAATGATTTAAAGAGAGAAATGCCTTCTCCGAGCTGGCCGACAGGGTGGTGGGGACTTTGAGAGCCACATGAGATGTGGGAAAGAGCCACAGGTTTTCTACAGCCGCAGTTTGGCCACCCCTTCTCTAAGCTGTGGAGTCTTGTGAGCAAAAATTATATACTTCATGAGCTCCTGGCATTAAAATGGTGAGCGAGAGATCTGGCTACTGTGTTAATGCATTTGCTCTGGGGCCATCCTTAATAATCATAAATAATAATAATAAATTTTTATTTATATCCTGCCCTCCCCGTCGAGGCAGGAACTAAGACAAAAATGTATGAGCCAGAGGCTAAAAAACTGTGAGTTAGCTCACATTAACCCAGCTTTGAGGGAACACTGGTGGCGACTCTGGATTTCCTTGGAGGCCTCCTATCCCAATCCTGCCTGGGGTCGACGGTGCTTAGCTTCCGAGATCTGACCAGATTGGGCTATGCTGGGCTATGTCCTTCAGGGATGTGGATGACCAGTTCTGCCCCTACCTGTGCTCAGCGTCGGCAGGGCTGGATTAACAATTAGGTCCAGTAGGCACTGGCCTATGTGCCGCCATGCCTTTTGGGGCCCCGGACCGGCTTTCCCCTCCAGTCCCCCCCCCTGCTTGCAGCCCCCCCAGCCTGCACGCGCAGTCAGCAACTGAGCCGCTCTTTGCCCGACTTGCCTGGTGCGGCTGCTTCAAGTTTGCTTCCCTCTGCCTCTCCCCCGCAGCTTTGTCAAGGGGGCTTTTGAGAAGGGGCCTGCAGGCTGCAGCGGGAGCGGGAGGGTGGGCACTTCAACGCTGAGGTCATTTGTGAGGGGGTTCCCCAAGATTTTGACTGCCTAGGGGCCTTCAATCCGGCCCTGACTGTTGGCAGAGGTGAGGTGCGCACAGGTATCTCATGTTCTGCAGAAAGCAAGTTTCAGGCTTCTCAGCAGCACAGGGGGCCCTTTGATTTTGCCAGCAATCGTGTGAGTACTCTTAGGGCCAGCTCTCATTTTGTTTCCTGCTTGCAGGTTTTCGACATGGAGCAACTGGCCAGTGCGAATGCTCATTTTGCTCTCGATCTCTTCCAAAAGTTCAGGGAAGCCAACTCGACCGGCAACATCTTTTATTCCCCATTCAGTATATCCACTGCGATGGCTATGGTCTTCCTAGGGGCCAGAGAGAACACAGCGACACAACTCGCGAAGGTTGGCCACCCGTCCCTTCCCACCCCTCATTGTTGGTGGCGGTTTCTTCTGCCAGTATCTGGCTGTTTTGTTCTGTAGCACCCACTGTTAGCGCTGACTCAAATCTTCTGTAGTCTGTGACGATGCTTGAAATGTAAACTGTCACACCTACAAGGGAAGCTTTTATTTGGGAGGGATGGTGGCTCAGTGGTAGAGCATCTGCTTGGGAAGCAGAAGGTCCCAGGTTCAATCCCCGGCATCTCCAAAAAAGGGTCCAGGCAAATAGGTGTGAAAAACCTCAGCCTGAGACCCTGGAGAGCCGCTGCCAGTCTGAGAAGACAATACTGACTTTGATGGACCAAGGGTCTGATTCAGTATAAGGCAGCTTCATATGTTCATGTTCATATGTTCATATTTGGATTTAGCGATGAATCTGGCTTTTCTTGGGAGTGGCTTTTTGTATTATCAGACTGCTCTGTTTACAGAGCCGTTCCTCCCTCAAGAGGCTTAGACTTTGTACAGAAATTATCTGTGTACTCATAATTCTACTGTACTGGCCTTGGCTTCGGTGGGAACGCCTTGTATATTCTGGCATCAAAATGGCAGTTTGCCACATAATATAGTGAGTCCTCTTTTACCCTCTTTGTTTCTTGGTTGTTTTATAAAAATAGCCTGTTGCCAGAGAGTTTATTACAAGAGAGGGACACAAACGTATCAAAGTGTTGATAGATCCAGCTGTGTTGGTCTGAAGCCGTAGAACAAAATAGGAGTCAATCACACCTTTAAGACCAACTTAGTTTTGTTCAGAACATAAGCTTTCGTGTGCTCTTAAGCACACTTCATCAGACGAGGAATCCGGCACAGTGGCGGAGCCACTCAGTTGGTAGGCAGTGGCTCAGAATGCAAAATGGTACAGATTTAAGATCCAATGACAGAATAGTAAAATTATGTGGCAATTATCTCCCACTATATTTTAATGTATTTTTCTCCTAATGACAAACTATATGTATGTTGCATATTTTAAGGTGGGTTAGTTGGATGGGAAAACTGAGATAGACATTCCTTCCTTTTGGCCCAGGTTTATAGCAATGATTTGTGAGGGGGTCCCCAAGATTTTGACTGCCTAGGGGGCCTTCACAGGGTTTAATCCGGCTCTGACTGCTGAGAAGCCAGAAACTTGCTTTCTGCAGAACATTGTCAAGCAGTTAGATCTCAAAGTAATCAGTCCTTGATTTGAAACAAAGTATGATTTATTGATAATCCAAGATGCTTCTATTGAGCCAGGTATTGGAACTGATACATAGTAACAGTGGACAGGCATACTTAAAGGTGGCACATCAAAGGTTTTCTAAACAAAGCTACATTATCTAAACAATGCTGTATTCACGTGTGAATCTTCACACGGCAACCCCTTATCTCCCCTGTGGTTTCCTTCCCTGGGATCAAGCTTGGGAACCTGTCCCTGGAGGCGCTTATCTTCAAAGCGAATGCCTGCATTTGTTAGTAAAAGCGAAAGAGGCAGAAGAGGTGCAAACTACACTCCAGATATTTCCTGCTTTGATGTGCCTGGCTTGATTCATGGTTAGTAACATTCATGGAGCTTTACAAATACATTCCGTTAGCATCATACTATTAGCATTATATTGTTGAAAGAAAGATTTACATTGCTTGACAAACATGAGATACCTGTGCACACCTTACCTCTGCCAACAGTCAGGACCAGATTAAACTCTGTTTGACAGACACTCTCACATTTTGACATACTCCTGTTTTGTTGCTTTCGCATGCTCATGCTACTCAGATCAAAGGTTTGCTCAATTTGTTAATTTTACTATTCTGTCATTGGATCTTATATTTGTACCGTTTTACATTCTAAACCACTGCCTACCAGAATAATTTTACTATTCTGTCATTGGATCTTAAATCTGTACCATTTTGCATTCTGAGCCACTGCCTACCAGCTATGTGTGGCTCTGCTCACTGTGCCGGATTCCTCGTCTGATGAAGTGTGCTTAAGAGCACATGGAAGCTTAGGTTCCGAATAAAACTAAGTTGGTATCAAAGTGTAGATAAAGCTTTATTCAGGAAGTAACATACTTGAATGTAAAGAGTAGAGAGAGGTTTCTAGCTAGACAGATTGGAGTGTGTGGAACTTCTGAGAAGAAGTAGGATATTCCCCTAAGTAGCAATCTGGAGACAGACAAGGGATGGTACTTATCAGGAAAGAAGGTACTGACCTCACTATCCTGTCTAACCAGCATTCTTCTTGCTGCCCACTAACAGGGAAAATAGGAGAACTCTGTGGTGCAGAGTGGTAAGCTGCAGTACTGCAGTTCAGGCTCTCTGCTCACCACCTGGGCGGAATCTGGGTTCAGGTACCTGGCTCAAGGTTGACTCAGCCTTCCATCTTTCCAAGGTTGGTAAAATGAGTACCCAGCTTGCAGGGAGTGAAAGTGTAGATGAGTGGGGAAGGCAATGGTAAACCACCCCGTAAAAAGTCTGCCAAGGAAACGTCATGATGTGACATCATCTCATGGGTCGGTAACGAGTCAGTGCTTGCACCTTTAACTTTTTAAATAAATTCTTGCAGGGAAAATACATTTTTGCAGGGTTCAGTCAAAGGAGTCCAAATAAGGGAGCAACTAACCAGTAGAAGCAAGTTATTTATTAATTGTTCATTATCAAGAAATGCATCTATCCCTGCAAATGTTCAAAGATGCTAACATTGTGACATTGTTCTCCTTGGGTCCTTATAGCAAAAGAATGCAATGACATATAGCCAATCAATGCACGCCTACTCACTACTGCACCAAACTGAACCAACAGAAAAGCAACCTTAACATATTTCTAACATTACTACTACCTTATCTATCTTGTTCTATGAGGGCCAGATTGCAGTGTTTAAGGAAACTGGGTATGGGTTGAAGGTTAGTTTCTCTATGACGCAAAAAATGCAGAATTCTGGAGACTCAGCTAAAAGCACAGATAACAGCGCTGTATCATCACTAGGTCAAATGCTCCCCTCCCTCAGCTCTCTGTATTTGGCCTCACAGACATGGCTGCCCTATGGCTCATTCAAACTTCACCTTTCACCCTTGCAGGGTTGTCTTCTCTTCTTTTTGTACACTGGAGACATCGTTTACAGGTTCACATGGTTGGCTTTTTCCATGTGATCTTTCTTGAGACCAGGGCTTTTTTGGTAGGAAAAGCCCAGCAGGAACTCATTTGCATATTAGGCCACACACCCCTGACATCACTATTGCTTCACACAGGGCTTTTTTTGTAGGAACAGCCCAGCGCAGGGACTCATTTGTATATTAGGCCACACCCCCTGACACCAAGCCAGCCGGAACTGTGTTCCTGTGCATTCCTGCTAAAACAAACCAAAAAAAAAAGCCCTGCTGAGAGTATTCCCAACAGGTAGAGAAAAGGAAGTGGGAACTAAACTGTATGCATTGGGGTCATGCTTTCAGGCCATTTCAGTGATCAAGCACAAGATAAAAGAGGGAATGGCCCCACCCGTTGGGTGAAAATGGAGAAACTCTGACAGAGGACAGAGAGAAAGCTGAAAGGGTCCTGAAGATCAACAAGCCCTGTGAGGAAAGGCTGAGGGACTTGGGCATGTTCAGTCTGGAGGAGACGAGGTTGAGAGGTGACAGGATTGCTCACTGTAGAGGAGGGCAGGGAGCTCTTCCTGTTGGCAGCACTGGAGAGGACTCCGGAACAGTTCAGAATTAAGGGTGGGAAGGTACTAGCTGGATATTACGAATTTTTTTTTCCCCCAGTACAAGTTGTTGAACTGTGAAATCGACTATCGGGGGCGGGGGGTGAGCTCCTCTCATCGGTAATCTTTAAGCAGTAGCTGGACAAACACTTGTTAGGGATGCTCTAAGCCATTTGTCACGAGGGCCAGATCTGATGTAAATGAGAGACCTTGTCGGGCCAGGCCATCTGTGCCATAAAATGTAATGCCAGGTAGAAAACAGTTTTATCAACCCATTAATTTTCGATATTGATCTGCCTGTGGCAAATGAGCTCCAGCTTTTGCTTGGTGGCTTTGATCTAACCATCACAGTTTCAGTTGTAAAATTTCTTCTGGGGGTGTTTTGATTTAAGAGACAAGAGGAGGATTTTAAGGAAACGGGAAATGGTGTTACATGTTGTGCTTCTTTTGTTCTATTCTGTTCCTGATTCCTAAAAGTGCGATTGAATATGAATAAGAAAATGTCTTGAGGTATTCTAGAAGAGACATGGACTTTTCAGTACAATTTGTCTTGGCCTTGTTGTATCTGCAAATAAATGGATTAGAGTCTTGACTTTAAAAGGGAAAACTGACCATTTAGGCAGTGGGCCAAAACTGCAAACCAGCTGTGTCACATGTCTGCATATCTTGAGACCAGAAAGTGCCGGAATCATGGCTTTTCTATAGCAGGAACTCCTTTGCATATGAGGCCACACACCCCTGATGTAAACGATCCTCCTGGAGCTTAGAACAGGCCCTGTACTAAGAGCCCTGTGAGCTCTTGAAGGGTTGGCTACATCAGGAGGGGTGTGGCCTAATATGCAAAGGAGTACCTGCTCCCAAAAAAGCCCTGGCCCAGAATTGTTGTGCAACTCTCTGATATCTTCATTGGTCCAAATGATAATGATGTGAAATATTCTCTTCCCCTCCGGCAGACATTTCATTTTGATGTTATTGAGGACCTTCATTCAAGATTCCAAACCCTCAACGCTGAGCTCAACAGGAGTGGCGCCCCCTATATATTGAAGCTTGCCAATCGGCTCTACGGCGAGAAGACCTACACTTTTTTGCAAGTAAGTTGATGTTTGGGACAGAAAAAGAACGTTGAAAACTTATGTGGTTATTGGGGTGAGTTGTAGTCGGCCTGTATCCTGAGATAGTTCTTTGCGTGAGAATCTTTAGTCAGCTGGAACGGAAAGATGTTGGATCCCAAGCAAAGCTCTGTTGTTTGAGCAAAGGGGGGGGGGGATGGAATAGGTGATGCACATTGTTAAGAATGCAGTTTCTTCTAGGATGTAATAGATTTTCTACCGATGGTAATAGATTTCCTGCTGATGTTTCACTTCTTATTTATGCCTGATGAGGACTTCCCTGCAATGATAGTTATTTTGGTCATCAATTGAGGATTAATGCCAAAAAAAAAAATGTGATTCCTGCAGGCGTTCAGAAATGGGATTAATTGGGTTTGGTCTGTAGTCTGTAAGTGAGAGGATGACTGTACACTTACACCGTATATTAAAACATCTCCTACGTGATCTCGCTAGGATTTTTTGACTTGCACTCTGAAACGATATGGAGCAGAGCTATCGACAGTGGACTTTCAAAATGTTCCTGCTGAAGCCCGAAAGCAGATTAACCAGTGGGTTGAAGAACAAACTGGAGGTGAGGTGGTTACAGACATTATATCCTCTTAACATTTTGTCTTTCTGTGGAATGTACAGGTTAATCTGACCCTTGTTGGAATAATGTGCCATTTCCATTGCAAGAAAAGATCGAATCAATTGATATTCTTTCTCCAGTAAACATGTCATTTTATTCAAGTGTGTTGGAGATGATTAGCTGGTAGGCTGGTTACAAATAGCTCAATGTAATATTGAATTAATTAATATTCTTTCTCCAGTAAATAAGAACATAAGAACAGAAGGCATGTTGGATCAGGCCAATGGTCCACCCACCCCAACACTCTGTGTCACACAGTGGCCAAAAAACCCCAAGTGCCATTAGGAGGTCCACTAGTGGGGCTATAGAAGCCCTCCCACTGTGCCCCCACAAGCCACCAAGAATACAGAGCATCACTGCCCCAGACAGAGACTTCCAACAATACACTGTGGCTAATAGCCACTGATGGACCTCTGCTCCATATGTTGATCCAATCCTCTCTTGAAGCTGTCTATGCTTGTAGCCGTCACCACCTCCTGTGGCAGTGAATTCCATGCGTTAATCACCCTTTGGGTGAAGAAGTGCTTCCATTTATCCATTCTAACCCGACTGCTCAGCAATTTCATTGAATGTCCATGAGTTCTCGAATTGTGTGAAAGAGAGGAAAGTACTTCTTTCTCTACTTTCTCTATCCCATGCATAATCTCGTAAACCTCTATCACGTCACCCGTGAGTCAATGGTCGTTTTCGCACTCACCTTAATCAGCAGCGACGACCCTCTTCACCGCGCAGGATCTGCGTGGATTCCGCACTAATTGCCGCGGAGCGCCCAGAAGAGCCGGAAAGTCCCGGCGCTTTTGCGGCGCAAACGGAAACCGCCCAAAACCAGTTGTCTCGTTCAGAAAATTCACCACTGGCTCGGTTTGTAGTTTTTGGCCGCTGCCAATGCTTCAGGCAAGCTGTCTGCTTTGGGATAGGAAAAGAGTAAGAGTCCAGGAACACTTCAAAGACTAACAAAATTTGTGGTGAGTCGCTGCTCGCTTCTTCAGAAAGTCAATCTCGGCAAGGTAAGATGTGTTTCCACTGAACAAAGCAAGTCACAAGTATTGCACAGTAATGATAGCCAGCTCTGTATTTCATTAAACAACCAGCCCACACTCAAATCTTACGTTTTGATTTTTTTTGTATTTGTTTTATTATTTATTTCCTTGCAAGCTGCCTCGGGTCGGAATATAAATGGCCAAACAGATAAACGTTCCGTATGCCTTAAGTTGTTGAATAGAAAAAAAAAAATATTATTTCTTCTAACTTTTCATTCAAGGTAAAATCCCGGACTTGTTACCTGAAGGTTCGCTTAATGCACTGACCAAGCTTGTTCTGGTGAATGCAATTTACTTTAAAGGCAACTGGGAAGACCGATTTCGAGAGGAAGATACAGAGGAGAAGCCTTTCAGACTCAATAAGGTAATGGTAGTGTTTAGTTCTACCTTATCTGCACCCACCAGGGGTCATTTTGTAGAAAAAGGGGGGCTGGAGCTCATTAACACAACTAATTTGCATATGCCACACACCCCAGACATCTCTGGAAGGTGTACTAAATTATATCAGCTCAGCATCTACCGTAAAATTCTTCTTGAATTATGATTGTCATCATAAAACCTTACTCCCATCATACTTTTAAAATTACTTTCTCCTGTTTGGTCACAATGGCATGAGGTAGATTTCTGTCTGTCTGCTTGATATGCCTTGGTTCTTTCCCCCTTTTTTTGTGGGGAAAAATATTAGGAGGTTTGTCAAATCTTAAGAGTTCAGCAAAATTCTCACAGGGGGTTTGAACAGTGGGTCCCAGAAACAATTTTTTTGTGGGGGGGGAGAGGTAAGAAAAAGCACAATAAAATTTAGAGGTTCCAGAGTGCCACTCCTGTGAGCTCCTGCCCAAAATGAGGCCTGACAAGTTGTTTTTTGAGGTGTTGTAAGAGTGATGACCTGTGAGTTCATGATTTTTTGGAGCAACCTTAAACCATATGAGCCCCAGTCCTGCTCCAACCATACTAGAGAATGGCATTTCTTGTGTGACTAGTGTTCCGTCATGTCAAGAGTAGCATGGTGAAGACTGGTGGCTTCCTTGTACGGATGTACGTTCCCATGTGCATTTGGATCCTCTGATGATTTTGTTCCAGTCGTTCCTGATCTAGAAAGTGATGTGTGAATGGAAGCCTCCTTTTACACACAGATCTCCTTGGCTGGATTGAGGCCACAATTTTGCTATTTTAAGCTATTTTCTGTAAAAAAGCAGGGGTCTTTTTCTATCAGGAACTCCTTTGCATATTAGGCCATGCCCCCTTGATGTAGCCAATCCTCCAAGAGCTTACAGGGCTCTTAGTACAGGGCCTACTGTAAGCTCCAGGAGGATTGGCTACATCAGGGGGGCATGGCCTAATATGCAGAGGAACTCCTGGTAGAAAAAGAGCCCTGGAAATAAGTATTCCTCCCACCATTTGCTTTCAGAAAATGAAAAGCGGACTGAACTATGGAGGGAACGATGGATTTTGGTGCTTATGCTTTTGAACATGTAACGGATGGACCCTAGGTATATGTGGGTGGGTTAAGTCCACAAACACCAGTTTTAGCAAGGACCATCTGTCATGGTTTCCCTTAACAATAAGGGATAATCAATAAACTTGACTGTCATGTTTTCCCTTATCAATAAAAACCTTTGACAAAATTCAGGTGCATCGGTTTCTGGAGACCTTGCAGTACTTGACATATGTACGGTTCCCCCCCCTCCCATTTTTTCATTCTTACATCCAGAAGGAAAAGAAGACTGTGAAGATGATGTACATGAAAAAGAAGCTTCCTTTTGGGTACATCCCGGAATGCAAATGCCGTGTCCTGGAAATGCCTTACAAGGGGAAGGAACTTAGTATGATCATCCTGTTGCCTGATGACATTGAAGATAATTCCACTGGCCTAGAACAGGTGATCCCTTTTCCCCCTTTAATATAAAATATTCTACCCAAATTCTGATATGCCACAGATATGAAAAAATGCAAATACATAGAAGGATGTGGATAAACATATGGAACAGAGGTCCATCAGTGGCTATTAGCCACAGTGTATTGTTGGAACTCTCTGTCTGGGGCAGTGATGCTCTGTATTCTTGGCGCTTGGGGGGCGGGAACAGTGGGAGGGCTTCTATTGACCTGGCCCCACTGATGGACCTCCTGATGGCACCTGGTTTATTGGCGACTGTGTGACACAGAGTGTTGGACTAGGTGGGCCATTGGCCTGATCCAACATGGCTTCTCTTATGTTCTTATGTGACACAGAGTGTTGGACTGGATGGGCCATTGGCCTGATCCAACATGGCTTCTCTTATGTTCTTATGTGACACAGAGTGTTGGACTAGGTGGGCCATTGGCCTGATACAACATGGCTTCTCTTATGTTCTTATGTGACACAGAGTGTTGGACTGGATGGGCCATTGACCTGATCCAACATGGCTTCTCTTATGTTCTCAAGCAACCTGTCAGGCAGGGGTGTCAAACATGCCGCCCGGAGACCAAGTCAGGCCCCCAGAGGGTTCGTATCTGGCCTGCAAACAACTCACTGTTGTCTGCTTCCTTCTCCCTCTCTTGCTTCCTTCTGCATCACAACTTGCTTTTCCAGACTTGCTCAATCACACTGGAGCTGCAGAGCAAAGCTCCTCCCTTGGGGAGGAAGTGGGGGAAGGAGAGCTAGCTTTGCCAGGCTCTCTCAGTCGCACAGCAGAGCTACTAAGCCAAGTCTCTCTTCCTTCTGTTGGCTGAGGTTCAACAAACCAGTCAGGTGGATGAGGCTAAGTGTGTGTGTTCGTGTCCTTTATAAAGTTTATATCTCCTCTACCTGGTATTACATTTTATGACATATAGGGCCTAGCCTGACAAAGTCTCATTTATGTCAGTCCAGCCCTCATAACAAATGAGTTCGACACCTCTGCTTAGGGTATTTTTTAAAAAAATTAAGAAATATTATAGGCAGGAACAAGGGTATTCTTCAATGTGTCAGAAGATTTTTTTTAAAAGCTGACCAAACTTTATTGAAACAAATATCAACACTTACATATTGTTCTCTGTATACCGAACATTGTTCAAATACAAAAACAAAGGAAATATCCAGAAGCCCAAACAGAATAAGTGTTGATGAGTCTGGTGATCATATAAACGATGCTGGGTGCAATTAATTTAAAGAAAAAACCTAACCTAAAGGAAAAGGAAAAGGGGGGGGAGGGAGGAAGGGGCAGGCGTGGTCAGTGCAGCACTCAGAGAGAAAGATATTCTGCAGACAATATTGAACCATATTGAATTGTAAAGCCCATGTTCCACGAAAGGAAAGGTTCCCATTTGTGAAGAAAAAAAGTCTGAGCTTGAGGAAAATCAGAGGCAGTTTTATTATCAGTTATTTTGTCAAGCTGAAAATATTCCCACAGCTTAAAGGCCAGTTTGGTGTAGTGGTTAAGTGTGCGGACTCTTATCTGAAAGAACTGGATTTGATTCTCCACTCCTCCACTTCCACCTGCTGGAATGGCCTTGCGTCAGCCATAGCTCTGGCAGAGTTGTCCTTGAAAGGGCAGCTGCTGTGAGAGCTCTCTCAGCCCCACCCACCTCACAGGGTGTCTGTTGTGGGGGGAGAAGATATAGGAGATTGTAAACCGCTCTGAGTCTCTGCAGTCTTCGTCTTCTTAAAGGTAAGAACATTGCTTCATTTAGTTCAGTACTTGGTTGGCCAGGGACTTGACTCAGACAGAGGACTCTTCAAATTCTGCTACCCCAAGCCCCCTTTTCACTAAAGACTGAAGCTGTGCCTCCATGCCTGAACAAATTTACTCTGCCACTGAGCTGTAGCTCCTGTGATAGCAATCCTTTCACACTGAACCACAGAATGACACCAAGTTCTTCGCCACAATGATGTCACGTGGGCATTTGTGCTTCGATATTGCTATCATGGCGCAGAGTGGCAAAGCTGCAGTACTGCAGTCAGAGCTCTCTGCTCACAACCTGAGTTCAATCCCAGCGGAAGCTGGTTCAGGTAGCCAGCTCCAGGTTGACGCAGCCTTCCATCCTTCCGAGGTGGGTAAAATGAGTCCCCAACTTTTGCTGGGGGAAAAGTGTAGATGGCTGGGGAAGGCAATGGCAAACCACCCCGTAAAAAAAAAAATCTGCCGTGAAAATGTGAAAGCAACGTCACCCCAGAGTCAAAAACGACTGGTGCTTGCACAGGGGACTACCTTTCCCTTTTTTATTGCTAAATAGATGCAAATGTTTGTCTCATGGCAATACTTACGCATGATTTACCCGTTCTCTCTCTCTCTTTTTGCGTCCATAATTGTAGCTGGAGAAGGAGCTCAAAAGTGCTGCAAAGCTCCAAAAGTGGACAAAGCGAGGAAAGATGTCTTCCCACAATGACGTTCATGTGCACTTGCCTAAATTTAAGCTGGAAGAGACCTATGATCTTAAGTCTGATTTAGCAGCGTTGGGGCTGCAAGATGTCTTTGATAGTAGCAAGGCCGACTTGTCTGGGATGTCGGGATCCCGGGACCTCCATGTGTCCAAAATTGTTCACAAGTCCTTTATAGAAGTGAACGAAGAAGGTACAGAAGCGGCAGCAGCGACTGCTGGAATCATGGCGTGTCTTAGTATGCCTATGGAAGAAGAGTTCAATGCCGACCATCCCTTTCTGTTTTTCATACGTCATAACCCGACCAACGCTATACTTTTCTTAGGGAGAGTTGTTTCCCCATGAAAAATAAAGCAAACGGCAGAACCGTGAAAAGTGAAATAAACGGCAGAACCATATTGTCGAGCTCCCCAAACCTTTACTGAGAGAGAAGGAAGATCTTTTACTTGCTGTACAATACCATGCAAAATTACTCCAGTCTAAGAGAGTCAGTCTGGTGTAGTGGTTAATTGCGTGGACTCTTATCTGGGAGAACTGAGTTTGATTCCCCACTCCTCTACTTGCACCTGCTAGAATGGCCTTGGGTCAGCCATAGCTCTGGCAGAGGTTGTCCTTGAAAGGGCAGCTGCTGTGTAAGAGCTCTCTCAGCCCCACCTGCCTCACAGGGTGTCTGTTGTAGGGGGAGGGGGAAGGTAAAGGAGATTGCGACTGCTTTGAGACTCTAAGATTCAGAGTTTAGGGCGCGATATAAATCCAATATCATCATCTTCTAAATTCACTGCTTTCAGTGGCTTAGGTGGAAGTAAGCTTGCCTAGGATTGCACAGCAAAACATTTCAGTTCTGTTCAACTTGGATTCTCTTGTGCTTTTTCTGCTGCTTCTGTTAGCTCATTTTAACACTGTGTCACGTCACTTCCGCACCGAATGCTTCCTGTAACATGGAGTCAGGCATTAATTGCTTTAAAAGAAGATGGCCTCTGGAAAGGATGTTGCCCCAAAGCTGGAAATTAAAAAAAAATTGGAGCTGCTGTTTATTGGTAGTCTTTCCTCAGACCTGACAATTATTATAATGAGGTCACTTTCTCAGGTTTAGCGGATTTTACTCAAGCCCCCGATCAGGCCCCCAATCAGACCCACAAGTAACTCAATATTATCTGCTTCCCCCTCTCTCTTTTCCTTCTTTCTGCATCACAGCTTGCTTTGCCAGGCCTGCTCAACCACACAGGAGCCACAGAGCAAAGCCTCTTATTTTCTCCATTGTCTGACTAGTACACGAAACAACTTATGTACAAAAGCTTGCAATGCCCAGCTATTTCATGTTTCCCCTTGAATCACAGGCTCAAAGCATTGATTGTGAGATTTCTGTCATGAATGTCAGTAATGCAAAAGTAGGTTTGCAACTTGCAGACACACACCTGAACAGCATACTCAAGATTGCTACAGCACAGACATTGTCTCCAGATTTTGCTGCAATAATTCAGAGCAAGAGGTGGCAGTTTGCAGAAATTGTTAAATAAACAAAATACTGCAACAGTGCTTATCTTTTAAAAAAAGCTGTGTTTGTCTGTGTCCTTTATAAAGTTTACATCTCCACTACCTGGCATTACATTTTATGACACACATGGCCCAGCCCGACAAGGTCTCATTTATGTCAGATCCAGCCCTCTACAGGGAAGATTGGCTCCACCTCTGGGAGTGAGCTATGGATATATGGCTGCATGGGGTGTGTGATGGATTGCTTTGTTGGCTGCTGCAGGAGCACTGGCAGGAGGGCTGGGTCATCCTATTCCTTTGGCATTGAGATGGATCTTTGGGAGGGAGGCTGTTTCTGAGCCGCTGCCTCTCCTGTTTGGAGACTTTCAAGTTGTCCTTGAGAGGGCAGCTGCTGTGAGAGCCCTCTCAGCCCCACTCACCTCACAGAGTGTCTGTTGTGGGGGGAGAAGATAAAGGAGATTGTAAGCCGCTCCGAGACTCTGATTCAGAGAGAAGGGCGGGGTATAAATCTGCAGTCGTCTTCTTTCCTCAAGGAGGCTTGAGGAAAGAAGGGACTGGCTGCTGGCTCTCTCCGCCATGTGGTAAGGAAACCACTCAGCAGCGGGTGACCAGGTGGATCTTGGGGCTTGCCACTCAACGGTTTCCCCCCACCTCAGGGAGCTGGTGTACATTCAGCGGCAGGCAGGTCACCCAGTGCACGATCGCTCCCATGCTGTGCCAATAATAAAGCCACGGCCAATTCTTTCCTAACCCGGTTTGTGTGTTTGTTCTTCCTCTTTGCTCTTGCCCTCTCCCCGCTTGGCCTACAAAGAAGCCTATGCATGTACATGCAAGTTTGATATGTTTTCACTGCAACATGAACAAACTGGAGTCTTTTGCCTTTCCGACTGAAGTCCAGCGAGGCCATGGCAAATCATCTGGGGAAAGGAACACTTCCCTAGAAATTAACGAGAACATCACATCGATTAAGAAACAAGTGCATAGTGCGTTATCTGTAAGCTCCCCTTAAGCTATAAGAGTCTGAGGAAGGACTTGAATTTTACACCATCCTCTTATCTTTCGGACATTACTCAAGCGAGGCACAGATGGGCATTTTCAAGAGCCCGCTTTAGCGCCTTCCCTTCTGCTGTTTTAAGTGGTAGCTTTTTCAACTTGCTTGTCCGACAGCGCTGTAGCCCTTGTTCGAGTAATACAATTGAGACTATCACACATATACTTTTACAATTGTAACCTCTATCAGGTTGAGAGATGTCAAATACTTATCCCATTGCTTTCTAAATTCAAACCCTTGCAAGACTATATTGACCTCAGACCTGAACTATTGCAGACGCTCTTGTTAAGGGATAGTCAGAAATGGGTAACACGTGCGGTAGCAAAATTCTGTGTACTAGGTCTTAGGAAAAGGAATTGGGTATTTAAGGGAATGCAATGGATTTAGAACTTATTTTTATGTACTTTTAAAAAACTGCTTTCTATTTGATTTAAGCTGGCTGGTCCTTGGACCGTAATAAAGGATTGCTTGATCGACTGATTGTAAGCATGCTTGAGCACCCAGCTAGTTTTAACAGTCGCATTCAGGGAGTCGACTGGTGAGCTGTTCAGACGCATCTATTTGCCTGTGTGTACACTGCTTTTTTGAACAATTACAATGCTTTCTTATAGCAGCTGTCCACAACACTTTTTTGCTGCCATGCTTTTCGGTATCTGCCCAGGAGCTTAGCTAATCTTTTCAAAAGACTTGTTGACCTTTAAATTGTAAAAACACTTGAATATCCAGAAAACTCAGCTAGTATCCTTCACAACACGCTAAAGACAAATAGATTTAAGCCTACTGTACTGCCTCAGTCTTTTCAGATATTACCTCGTTGCTTGTATTATTGAACACAACTACATACTGAAGCAGGGGGCATTCACAGTAAGAAACATCCAATTTCTGCCTGCTTCCCTGCTCAAAAGAAGAGCCCCGTGGCACAGAGTGTTAAAGCTGCAGTACTGCAGTCCTAAGCTCTGCTCATGACCTGAGTTCGATCTCCGGCAGAAGCTGGGTTTTCAGGTAGCCGGCTCGAGGTTGACTCAGCCTTCCATCCTTCCGAGGTCGGTAAAATGAGGACCCAGCTTGCTGGGGGGAAAGTGTAGATGACTGGGGAAGGCAATGGCAAACCACCCCATTAAAAAGTCTGCCTTGAAAACATTGTGAAAGCAACATCACCCCAGAGTCGGAAACGACTTGTGTTTGCACAGGGGACCTTTCCTTTCCTTTCCCTGCTCAAAAACGACTTCATTTTGAAGCAGCTGGTTTACCAGTAGGTGGTGCTATAAGGACTTGCATTTGTTACTGAGGGGAGAAAATCCCTTAAGAATTGTTAAAGTTCTGAGGTGAAAGTGTTGCCTTTTGTATGCCATTTACTATGATGAGTAAAAACTGGGCATGCTCTGTAAACCAATATTTCCCTTCATACTGGCTGATCATATATTGTTCTCATTCTCAGTTGAAGCACATTTGTAATGGAAAGTCCATATAGTCACATATAGTATATGGTATTCCCGGTAGTAATGTATGGCTGTGAGAGTTGGACCATAGGAAAGGCCGAGTACAGAAGAATAGATGCTTTTGAGCTATGGTGCTGGAGAAGAACCATGAGAGTACCTTGGACTGCAAGAAGATCCAATCAGTCAGTCCTAAGGGAAATCAACCCAGACTGTTCCCTGGAAGGTCAGATGCTGAAGCTGAAGCTCAAATACTTTGGCCACCAAACAAGAAGGGAGCACTCACTGAAGCTAAGTGGCTGGATGTTCACCCTCCCACTACCTCAGAATGGCTGGATAGAGGCCGGGATCACTTCGTTTTAAATAAGACAACTTATAATTCGGTAGAGATGGAGCCTAAGCCTAATTAATCCAAATTTGTTGCTGTCTGGTTCCCCTTAACATTTATGGCAGAAAATGACATTCTCCCAATTAACCCTTTGTATAGCAAGAGGTTATATTGTTAGAAAGGAGATTAAAAAGACTGTGATTGTAATGTTTACGATGCTTTATCTGTGCTGTTATCTTTAATTGCAGATTTATGCTTTGAATCTATATGCAGCATCTGATTTTTACTTCTTTTTGTTCATTTTGGTCTCTTATTTTGCTCCTTTTTTGTATACCTTACTATCGAATGTTATCATCATTATACATTGTAAAATTTTTGAAATTTTTAAATAAAGCTTTTATAAAAAAAAAAAAAAGAAGGGGACAGTAAAAGATGAGACGGTTGGACAGCGTTACTGATATAACTAACATGAATTTGAGTGGACTTAGGAGGATGGTGGACAGGAGGCTCTGGCATGGTTTGGTCACAAAGAGTCAGACTCGACTGTGCGATTGAACAACAACAAATGGACTGCAGATGGATTATACTGGTCTGGGAACCTTGCTTGACAGGGGCTTCCAAAATAATTATATTGTTGACCTAAGGGAGGGGCAGTTGAGAAGGTCAGTTAAAAAGGAAGGTGTGGGAAGTAGAGAAGGATTAGACTGATGTACGGAGGAGAGTCCTGAAAGAGAGAAGTGGAACCAGTAGTCCTTCCCTGAAGGAATTAGCTCTTAAGAATCAGGGTGTGTGATCCCTGTCAAATGTTAAAGAAGGAAAATTCGAACTTGTGGGAATGTTCTTCCCTCCACAGACTTTAGTAATTGTCAACTAAATGTGTGCCTGTTTATCTGAAGAGTGACAGTCAAGTGATCCCTCTCAACACTTATAAACACCAGTCTATGGAGCAAAATAGCTGCATTTTTGGAACTACTGTATATTTGTATTTATTTATTTTATTTAATTCAATTTATATCCCGCCCTCCCCGCCAAAGACAGGCTCAGGGCGGCTCACAGGTATTCAAAGTTTCCCTCATTACTATTGCCTTTTCACCTGCTAAGAACTTAAACCTCCCTGACAGTCTGATTTGACCATTTCCCTGTAATAGTGAAATAAAACAGTTCATATCAGCTCTTGTGTGCCATATTCAAACATATAGATAGCAAATGGTACCAGGCTGGGTCAAAATACAGCTATATAACATTTTAACATCTGTGAGTGCAGACAGAGAAATAAAGAAGCATAAAGAGCTACTTGGTTAAGTGATAAAGGAATCAGGAACTGTCGTAACATTCTTGGAGGAATGGAAAGAGCTAAAAACAATGTGAGAATAAGATCAAGTTACTAGCAGGTGCACGCTACATTCCTGGGTTAAGCTATGAAGCATGCTCAATGCAAATGTGATGTTTTCCAGATGTCTGATGGAGCAGTCAAACTGAGCTGAGCATTTATGAAATGTGAAAGCTTTGAACCTTTAGACACCTGCTTTCTGGCTGAGTGTACTAAGGAACTTCCTTCTCTTTTAATAATGTGTTTGTGCAGGGCTTTTTTTGGTAATAGGAACTCCTTTGCATATTAGGCCACACCCCCTGATGTAGCCAGTCCTCCAAGACCTTACAAGGCTCTTAGTACAGGGCCTACTGCAAGCTCCAGGAGGATTGGCTACATCAGGAGGAGACGGCCTAATATGTAAAGGAGTTCCTGCTACAAAAAAAGCCCTGTTTGTGTAAAGTGCCGTCAAGATGCAGCTGACTTTTGGTGACCCCAGCTAGTTGTCTTTCAGAACAAGTGGGAAGCAAAGGTGGTTTTCCATTGCCTTCCCCTGTGGAGTCGTCCTTGGTGGTCTCCTTTCCAGTACTGAACCTGCTTCGTTTCTGAGATCTGACAAAATGGGGCTATATCACGTCTTCCCTCCAGTTTGGTGTAGTGGTTAAGTGTGTGGACTCTTATCTGGGAGAACCAGGCTTGATTCCCCACTCCTCCACTTGCACCTGCTGGAACGGCCTTGGGTTAGCCATAGCGCTGACAGAGGTTGTCCATGAAAGGGCAGCTGCTGTGAGAGCCCTCTCAGCCCCACCCACCTCACAGGGTGTCTGTTGTGGGGGAGGAAGGGAAAGGAGATTGTGAGCCGCTCTGAGTCTCTGATTCAGAAAGAAGGGCAGGGTATAAATCTGCAGTCTTCTCACTTTGGGTAATACAGCTCAACTATACCCAGTTTGCTGGGGAGAAAGTGTAGATGACTGGGGAAGGCAATGGGCAAAGTGTAGATGACTGGGGAAGGCAATGGGCAAACCACCCCATAAAAAGTCTGCTGTCAAAACATGAAAGCAACGTCACCCCAGAGCTGGAAATGACTGGTGCTTGCACAGGGGACTACCTTTACCTTTCAAGCATGTGAATTATGAAATTCCGCAGGGCCTGTGAGGCAGAGATGTTCCACCAGGCCTTTGGCTGAGGGCAACAATGGCTTGTTACCCAGCTGGCACCTTCCTTTCCTACTCCCTCCCAGACACTTTGTACGTTTTCCTCCCCTCCCCAGCATGATGCCCTGGCAGTCCCGGATGTAGAAAAAATTACAGGTCATGCCCTGTATCCTATCACAGGAGATGCCTCAAACCTGGGAATATCACTCAATAAATGCCAGTGTTTATGCACAATTCTCTTGCTTGATCCTGATTAAAAATTTGAAAAAGGAGGAAAGAAGTTTGTTGTCCGAGGGCTTGGATTATACATAAAGCAGTTCTTGTTGTACTCTGCTATCAGCCCTTCTTTGTGCGACCTGAACAACCCTATGGGGATAGTCCCTAGATAGAAATTTTGAAGACAAAACATCGGATTGAACGTAATAACCATCCAACTGAGATGAATTGCATTTAATATGAAGAAAATGCCCATATGATAAATTGTATGAGGAATGTATAAGATAGTGACTACTATAATGAAGTAATGCATTTCTGTCAGTCAGTTGGAAAAAAATTCTAGTGAACAGAATGCTTGAGAGGAGAGGGATAGAGCAAAATGGCAGAATCTCAGTTAATTACTCTCAGCATTCCACAATTGAGGATACATCTGCCCATCAATCTCCAATTCTGACATTTTTATTTCCTTCACTATGTTTCCCCTTGGAATTAAACCCAAAGAAATGGTAACCATATACACTAAGCTTGTTATTTCTGTTTTGTCCTTGAATCTGTTAAATATCTTAATTATGTTACATACTTACTGCTCACTCTCTATATGCACAGTCTTGTAACTTCTATTTCTCTGTATCTGAAGAAGGGTGTGTGCACATAAAAGCTTATACCTTGAATAAAACTTTGTTGATCTTAAAGGTGCCACTGGACTCACACTTTGTTCTAGTGAATAATCTGTTGTTTTGCGCACACACCTTCGTTTCCAAAGCTGCTGTCTTCTGACGATGCATTGTGAAGGAACACTTTACAGTCGAATAACAAAGTAGGAGTCAAATTGCACCTTTAAGACCAACCAAGTTTTATTCAGAATGTAAGCTTTTGTGTGCAGTGACATCACTCTGCAGCAGACATTCTCACATTTTTGACATGTTACTGTTTTATTGGTTTCTCACGCTCATGCTACCCAGATCAAAGGTTTGCTCAATTTGTTAATTTTATTATTCTGTCACTGGATTTTAAATTTGTACCATTTTGCATTCTAAACCACTGCCTATCAGCTCTAGGTAGCTCTGCTCACTTTATCTGATTCCTCATCTGAAGAAGTGTGGATGCACACGAAAGCTTACATTCTGAATAAAACTTGGTTGGTCTTAAAAGTGCCACTGGACTCACATTTTGGTCTACTGCTTCAGACCAACACGGCTGCCTACCTGGATCTTCATAGCAGAACGCAAGTGTTTCAGCCAAGCTGAAAATTGTCCAAAACCCCCTTCATCGTTAAAAATAAAAAGGTATTGTCAATGTACCTAAGAGACGCTGAAATCTTGTTAGAATGTAGATTAGATGGTTGAAAAAATCAAAGCATCTTCAAAGTGAACCATAAATGTTGGCGACAGAAGTTGCAGCCGTGCTGACCATGGCAACACCTGGAATCTGAAAATAAAACTGGCCGAAAACTTTAATCGTTTAAAAAATCAATTTTATTTATAAATCTATATCAAAAATAAATTTTTGTTACATTGCTTTTTTTAACCTTTTCTTCTTTCTCAGCCCTTCACAACTTAAAGCGAGCATTTAAAAGTGCATGATCCAGGTACACTTTTAATCCCCGCTCATTTCAATAATAGTACTATTCACATTTTTAAATCAATCAGTTTATATAGATGGAATTTAACAGTGTCTAATTTAACCGGAAATGTTTGCACTTTAAAATAAATGAATACTATCTAAACTGTATATGCTGGATTAAGATCCAGTGATTTTTAGACAGTCTTGATTCTTAAAACTGTAGAGCAGGTTCAGCCAACATGAATCCAATTCTTTCTCAGCCCTTCACAACTTAAAGCGAGCATTTAAAAGTGCACGATCCAGGTACACTTTTAAGCCCCGCTCGTTTCAATAATAGTACTATTCACATTTTTAAATCAATCAGTTTATATAGATGGAATTTAACAGTGCCTAATTTAATCGGAAATGTTTGCACTTTAAAATAAATGAATACTATCTAAACTGAATATGCTGGATTATGATCCAGTGATTTTTAGACAGTCTTGATTCTTAAAACTGTAGAGCAGGTTCAGCCAACATGAATCCAAAGCTGCATCCAAACAGGTCTTTTTTTTTTGTAGCAGGAACTCCTTTGCATATTAGGCCACACCCTCCTGATGTAGCCAATCCTCCAAGAGCTTTCACGGCTCTTCTTACAGGGCCTCCTGTAAGCTCCAGGAGAATTGGCTACATCAGGGGTGTGTGGCCTAATATGCAAAGGAGTTCCTGCTACAAAAAAAGCCCTGCATCCAAAGGTTCCTATATATTTTTTCCTGCTAGGAGAAAAAGGTGCTGCCTCTACCAAGCTACGTATATTTTCAAAAGGTGCTTGTTATTATGCACAAACTGATACAATGCAATCATCCCAGAAGATGCAGACAACATTCAAATGGTAAGAAATTATAGAATTAGTATTGTGTGAGTGTAACTAACAGTGCAGTGCTGGAGAGAGACGTCGAATGGGTAACATCACATTCTTTTCTCTTTAAAAAAATTGACCCCTTTCAGTCCTTCAGGCAGGTATTCCTGATCGACAGGCTCCTTGTACATGGGATTATATTTATACCCTTTGCCGTACCCAATGTCCTTCATGAGCCTGGTTGGCGCGTTCCTTAAGTGCAACGGAACAGGCGGAAGCGGTCCTTCGTGGTTTCTTAGGCAAGCCTTGACATTGCTGTAGGCGCTGTACACCTCTATGGACTTTGGCGCTCTAGCAAAGTAGACTACACATTGGGCGAGCAGGACCTGGAAGACACAAAGGAGACCAAACACAAATGGTCTGGAGTTGGTCAGAAGGAAGGCTGTCGAGACTCCCAGCTTCACTATATCCAATGAACTGAATCTCGGCCTCACCCCGTTTTACGGGTCTTATTACTTGCAGGTCATTTGATAGTGGTCCAATGGGCCCAGAGCAGCTGTTCTGTATTATTCCGCAAAAGATGCAGAGTCATGTGCCACCAAGCGATGACGGCATGCCATCAGTATCCCTTGTTTGTCATTTCACCCTCATGCGGTCAGTGGGTTATTGCAAAAACAGAGAAGTAGCCTAGAAGCAAACTAAAATGGCAGCCGGTTCAAGCTCAGAGCTAAAAGTCACATGACGGAGGCGGTATGTGCCATTTCGGACTGCAGTTGTGAGAAGGAGAGATGTCACATGTTTGAAAGCTCCCTACGTATATAAAATACAATCCAGCAACTTGAACTGGTACAGCTGCATCATATGAGTAGTGTGGATCATACGTTTCAGCTTTCAATTGCTAATACAAAACACCAACTACTCCAGACCTAGAAATGTGGCCGCTGAGTTATTACTAAGGAGGCTGTTTGCTATCAGTCTAATCTTTCACTAGTTCTCAGTTGCTTTTTAAGCCAATTCAAGACAGCAGTTATGACCTTTCAAGCCATAAATGGTATTAGAAAAAGATATCCTTCAGGATTGCCTGCCGTTGACATGAAGTTACTCTGCAGGGTTCCTACTCCACAATACCCTGGTGTCAAAATCGTACAGAACGATTACAAGGACAGAGCTTTTTGTTTTTTTATGGCAGCAACAAGGCACACCAAATTCCTACCTAGGGGAGCCCACTCAGTCTCCATCTTGTTTTGTCCTATAAAGGTCTGGAACCATCCTCCCTGTGGGACTGACTCTCGCAGTAAGACCCCCTTTGTTTCCTTAAATCATCTTCACGACACCATCTATTGGTACCTGGCCCATGAATTGGCCACTTGCCAACCACCACAGCAAGGGTCTTTTCGGTGGTTGCCCCTTCTATCAGGAATCAGCTCCCAGGGGAAGTCTGTGCCCTGTGGGATCTTCCAGCATTCCATAGAGCGTGTAAGGCTACTTTGTTCTGTGTGGCCTTTGGTTAGCATTACAAATCGGGGAGCTGGTCAGTTGTTTTAATTTCTCCAAGCAATTTGTTGTTGAGTTGGTGATTTAATTGGTTTTAGTGCTGTATTTGTTGCATTTATTCATTTGTATTGCATTTATTGTATTTTAAAGGCTATAAGCTGCCCCTAGCTATAAGCTAGGAGAAGATGCAAGTATAAATTAAATAAATAAATAAGTAAAATAAAATAAATCTCTCCTAGCTTCCGGGCGCCTCCACCAGGCTGTCCTTTTCCAACAGGCCTCTGGTACTAATTCACTTTTGCTTTCTTGCAGTGCCATCCTAGGAAGAGCTAATCCCTTCTAAGTCCATCACTTACAATGGGTGTAGAAGGGTATTACACTGCTCATGGTTGCACCACTGTTTTCCTCTGCTTGTTGTCTTTTGTACTATATGGGATGCCTTAGTTAACTCCTCCTGCAACCCCTGAAATGTGCTTTAGACAAGTTGGTTTGGAATATAGTGATTATTATTATTATAAATTATTACTTTAAATGGCTTTAAGAAGAAGACTGCAGTTTTAAACCCCGCCTTTTTCTCTGAATCAGAGACTCAGAGCTGCTTACAATTTCCTGTATCTTCTCCCTCCACAAAGGACACCCTGGGAGGTGGGTGGGGCTGAGAGGGCTCTCACAGCAGCTGCCCTTTCAAGGACAACCTCTGCCAGAGCTATGGCTGACCCAAGGCCATGCTAGCAAGTGCAAGTGGAGGAGTGGGGAATCAAACCCGGTTCTCCCAGATAAGAGTCCGCACACTTCACCACTGCACAAAATTGGCTTACTGTTTTCAGCTTCTTTGGGGATCAGTAAGCCAAAAAAGTGCAAAGCCCATTTTTTAAAAAATAAAGACAAATATATAAATACACCACAAATAAAACTTTTTACTTTAGGCCAAGAAAAGATGGGAGGAAGTCAACAAGAAGAACTGACTGTATAAGGTAAAGTACAAAGAAACAAGAAGGACAAAGGAACAGTAAAATGCAGCTGTTAAAATGTAGACCATTACACAAACGAACGTGTAACTACCTCACATTCTGGCATTCCAATGAAGTGGCAGCCTTGATAGGCAGCCACCGCTTGCGTTAACGCCAAGGGATCAGCCAACCCTACAACAAAAGAGTAAAAGGGTCCACTGAAATCAGGAAGGAATACTCCAAGCATACCTGTAAGTGTGCCTGTTTCGGATTTATTTATTTATTTTACTCGGTTGATTTATATTCCGCCCTTTCCCATACGGGCTCCGGGCGGATCACAGTCATAATAAAAACAGTTAAAATACAGCAATGACGCAATAATATACAAATAAAACAAAGCTAAAAAAATATACACAGGCGGGCAGGCACATATTTCAGATAAAACAAATATTCCGGCTCGTAGTTTTATAGCCCATTGTGGGAGAGGGCAATAGATGGTAGAAGCAGTAGAATGAAAGTACGTCCACCTGCCTCAACCGAAGGCCTGGCGAAAAAGGTCTTGCAGGCCCTACGAAACAGAAGTAAATCTGGTTTGGCCCAGATCTCCACAGGGAGCTGATTCCACCAGGCTGGGGCCAGGGCCAAAAAAGCCCAGGCCCTGGTCGAGGCAAGGCGGACGTCCCTTGGGCCGGGGATGGCCAGAAGATATTGGTTGGCCGATCGCAGCAGTCTTCGGGGCTCGTATAGGGAGAGGCAGTCCTGCAAGTTTGTCGGTCCCAGGCCGTGTAAGGCTTTAAGATCAATGCTAAAACCTTGAAGCGGATTCGGTACTCAATTGGTAACCAGTGCAATTTGCACAACATCGGCCGACTGCCTGCCTGTAAAGGCAGTCCAGATTGCAAGAAAAAACTTTTACACTATTCAAGCACCAAATAAACTGCTTGTATTGCTCAGTTCCGCAGGGCCTGTAAGACAACCCTCTTCCGGCTGGCCTATAACTAACCGGCACAAGAAACTAAGTGTGGTTCTACTAGACTTCTGCTGCTCTTAATGTCTTAATGTTTTAAATGTTTTAATTATTTTAACTGTTTAAATGCTTAAACCCTATTTATGTGGGATTCTATGTTGTAAGCCGCCCTGAGCCACTTGGTGGGAAGGGCGGGATATAAATCATAAATAAATAAATTGAACATGATAATACTGTTGGTCACCAGGACTGCACTGAAGGGGGGTGTCCAAAACCTTTTCCAGTTACAAAGGTCCACCAAGGTAAGGCTAAAGAATGTTGACTACGGCATTATCCCAAGACACCAGTCCATGACTCTGTGTAAAGAGCATGAAGTGTCCTTGAACAGCTGGAGTACACAAAAAGCTGGACAACAGGGTCTTCTCCAAGCAGTAATGCCAGTATTGCTCCTGCGATGGTGTCTGACATGACACGGAAGGCCAATGGCTTTTCTCCAAGCCACTCCCCAACCCAACAATCCCCAACATTGATTGTGCTGGCCTTGTGTAGGGTGCTGAGGTGAACCTGTCCATCTGTCTGGTTTACCGACCAACTAGAGCACCAGCCAACAGTCTGCTGAGCATGTTGGAGGCTATAGCTGGATGGGTCTTGGAATTCCCAAGATTATTAATTCTGAAGAAGAAGACTGTAGATTTATACCCCATCCTTCTCTCTGAATCAGAGTCTCAGAGCGGCTTACAATCTTCTTTATCTTCTTTCCCCACAACTGAAACCTTGTGAGGTAGGTGGGGCTGAGAGAGCTCTCCCAGAAGCTGCCCTTTCAAGGACAACTCTGCAAGAGCTATGGCTGACCCAAGGTCATTCCAACAGCTGCAAGTGGAGGAGTGGGGAATCAAACCTGGTTCTCCCTGATAAGAGTCTGCACACTTAACCACTGCACCAAACTTACTCTCGCCAAACATGCAACAATCATCTCCAGACTAGACTACTGTAACTCACTTTATGCTGGCCTGCCTTTGAGTTTGACCTGGAAACCCCAGCCAGTCCAGAACGCAATGACGTGAGTCTTGGCGGGAACATCATGGACAATGCATATACATCCAGTGCTGCACTAGCTACACTGGCCCCCAGTTGAATACTAAGTCAAGTTTAAGGTTTTGGTATTGACCTACAAGGCCTTGAGCAGTCAGGGACCAATGTTTCTATGGGACCATCTCCTCCACTATGTCTCCAGGAAGGCACTGCACTCTTCAGACATCAAGTTGCTGGTGGTCCTCGGCTCGAAAGATATCCGAGTATCCTCAACTAGGGCTAGGGCCTTTTTGGTCCTGACCCCAACCTGGTGAAACTCTCTGCCAAATTCCATCAGGACCCTGCAGGACCTTATGTAGTTCCACAGGGTCTGCAAAGCAGAGATGTTCCACCAGGCTTTTGGTTGAGGACAGTGATGGTTTCCATCCTGGCTGGAACTCTCCTCTGTCTTTGCCCTCTTAGCCCCTGCCCGCGAAGTAGCTGGCAGTCTGTAATTTGGATAATTAAGAAGTATTTGTATTTGCCATCTGCTTTTATGAACCTCTGATTTTGTTTATTGTTTTTGTCTGGTAAATGTTTTCAGTGTTACTGTACATCGCACAGAGCCCTGCTATAGCAGGAATTGGGCAATTTCTAAACCAAATAAATAAATAATAGCCCATATAATGCAGAGATCAGAGCATAAACCACCTTATTCAAGAAAGACAACAGCTTTGCAAGGTAAAAAGTTTCATTTCCCTGGTAAATTCTGGTGTCTTGAAGACTGCCAAGTCAACCATTTGAATGCCAGTTCTATAAGTGGTTCGGTGTTTAAAACCTGTTTTATTTCTCAAGGAAAAAAAAAGAGCGGTGTGATTAATGTACAGCCACGAGAGGACTGAGGGTGGCTTTTTTTCAAGCACAAGTAAAATTTCATGGATGGTACGCAAGTAAGCTCACCCCACGTTTCTGTGGACCAAATATCTATTCAGTGACAGCCATTAAAAAAGCAGATAGCTATTGTGGGTTTAAGCAAACACGGCCACAAATCATCCTCAGTTTAGCCTCATGTCAAAGGTAACCAAAGCAGCACTCAGGCCTGTAGCTACAGGGGGCTTATGGGGGCCCTGCCCCCTGACTTCCTGTGGGGTGCCCCGACATTCTCTTCCCCTGCCACCACCACAGGGGTGGAAGCTGAGAGGCTGGAGGCCACCCCCTCCCATGCCATTTAAAGGGCTGTCAAGTGGTGGCAGCTGCAGGGGAGACGGGAGAGAAGGTCAGGCACCCTAGGGCATGGCAGTGGCAGCCAGGGGAGGGAAGCCTCTAAGTGCCCCTGACTTTTTTACATGCCCCTCAACTTTTAAACCCGGTGGAAGCTGGGTTTTCAGGTAGCCGGCTCGAGGTTGACTCAGCCTTCCATCCTTCCGAGGTCGGTCAAATGAGTACCCAGCTTGCTGGGGGTGGGGAGTGTAGATGACTGGGGAAGGCGATGGCAAACCACCCCGTAGAAAAGTCTGCCGTGAAAACGTTGTGAAAGCAACGTCACCCCAGATTCGGAAACGACTGGTGCTTGCACAGGGGACCTTTCCTTTCCCGGACTTTTAAAATCCTGGCAACGGGCCTGGCAGTACTAGATCCGAAACTCAGTGGGCCACTCTGTAATTTCCTGAGGACAATCAATAGACAGTGTGTAAGAGAAAAAAAAAAATCTAAAGGAATGAATGTGAATTTAGTGAGGAAAAGCTTATCCTACAATAAAACTGTAAGCCTTTAAAGTGCCCCAAGACTCTTTTGTCTTGTTTTAATGATGAAAGCTCTTAAAAAGCAGCATATTTTGCAGATGTAATTTTTGAAAGCTGAAACAGCCTTTTTAAGAAAAAGAACAAATCATAGACAGCACAGATCTCTCGAGTCACTCACCTATGTCTTCACTAGCAAACCTCACCAGTCTTCTTGCCACATACAGAGGGTCCTCCCCACCTTCAAGCATTCGGGCAAGCCAGTAAAGAGAAGCATTTTCATCGGAGCCTCGCATAGATTTATGGAGGGCAGAAATGCAGTTATAATGTTCTTCGCCTATTTAGCAACAGAGAAAAAAAGAACCAATCTGTCCCGAGTTTTTTCTGATTATCCCTCAGTTATCAATCCAGGTAACAGTTTGGTGTCGTGGTTAAGTGTGCGGACTCTTATCTGGGAGAACCTGGTTTGATTCCCCACTCCTCCACTTACAGCTGCTGGAATGGCCTCGGATCACCATAGCTCTTGTAGGAGTTGTCCTTGAAAGGGCAGCTGCTGTGCGAGCCCTCTCAGGCCCACCTACCTCACAGGGTGTCTGTTGTGTGTGGGGAGGAGGTAAAGGAAATTGTGACTGCTCTGAGACTCTGAGATTCAAAGTACAAGGCGGGATATAAATCCAATACCATAATCATAATCCATCTTCTTCTTCAGCAGAGGTACCACAATTAATAAAAAGGGTACCTGTTCTACACTTTTGCTCACTCAGTCTGAAATTGTTGTAGAATATCCCATCACATACGAATACGATACAAGTACAATAATTTCTATGAGAACCACCGGAATTCTGCTTCTAAAATTAAAAGGCAAACTTTTATCTTGACTCTCAAAGGTGTAAACCTGTAGCCCTATTTCAGTGGGAATTCTTAGAGCTGTTTCATCCAAATCTCACAACAGTGTTTTTTTTCTGGAAACACACCAGGCCTGTAGACAGCTATTTTTAATAAGTCTTCCACACAAAGAACACCCTGGTATGCCCTCACCATCAGGCCAACATAAACAGCATGTCTGTGGCCTGCCACAACAGCTTTCAACTTGAGCTGGCGGCAATAAACTAAGCAGCTGGGAGACTCGTCGCATTCTTGGGAATGGCGTCGCCTGGTCTCCTGGAACTAAGATGGTCTTTAAATATGCTAAAAGGCAAGGGGAGCCTATTTTGTTCAACTGCTGTGTTCTCCCACCCCCCCCCCCCATTTGTGCAGCATTTAAAAAAATGACTTTTTTTTTTTTTTTGCATTAGAGTGAAACGAGAAAAAAAAAACCCCTAATATCTACAGAAGTATCGATAAACACTGAAAAGCAAAGGATACCTCCTGGAGAGAAACAGGTGAGCAGGAAGAAAATATTATTTTCCATTTTTTTTTTAAAAAAAAAGCCTCAAACCTATCCCCATGTGAGGGGACTGGAATAGGAATGAGCAGAAATGTTCTATTGAACCCAAATTCATCAATAAAACCGCCCCAGTTCATGAGCCAAGAGTTGCGTGACTGCATATGCAACGAACCTCCCACAATTTTTATGGAGGTTCGTGCAGTCCACATCAGTGGTTCGTGCAACAGACATGCTGGCGCCGATCAATTATTCTTTAAAGCAATGGCGGGGACGGGCTTCTGCAGCCCTGGAAACACCAATAGCAGCCTCCAAAGCTTGACAGGCAGTCCTGACAGCTGTTTTCACTTTGCTGCAGGGAGTAAGGCAGACAGAGTTAGAGGCAGAGAGGAAAGGGAACTGGAAGTCATTCCTCAGTGTGAAAACAGTGGGGTTGGGGGTGTTTGGTGCTTACTTGGGGCTCTGAGGTACCTATCTTTCTGCTCAAGCCAAGCAGAGGGGCTCAGCCAGTGGCTTCCTCAGCTGAGGACCCACACTTCCCCTCAGAGAGAGCCAGTTTGGTGTAGTGGTTAAGTGTGCAGACTCTTATCTGGGAAAACCAGGTTTGATTCCCCACTCCTCCACTTGCACCTGCTGGAATGGCCTTGAGTTAGCCATAGCTCTCGTAGGAGTTGTCCTTGAAAGGGCAGCTGCTGTGAGAGCCCTCTCAGCCCCACCCACCTCACAGGGTGTCTGTTGTGGGGGGAGAAGATAAAGGAGATTGTAATCCGCTCTGATTCAGAGAGAAGGGCGGGGTATAAATCTACAATTCTTCTTCTTCTTCAGTGGAATTTCTGAACCCTCTATTTCTACCCTCCCCTTTTGCTTTTGGATCCTCAACTTCTGCACCTCTGGGCAGCCCCCCTTGGCTTAGTATCATCAGCTGTCCATGTTGTGCCTTCCCCTTGTCTTTCTCCCCCAACTTCCTCCTGTGCTAGACCTTATCTTATATTCCCCTTTTGCACTTTGGACTCTAGGATCTTCCAGGAGGAGACAGGTGGGTGACTGCCTCCTGGACCCAAGGAAAAGGACTGTCCATATGCAGCGACAATGTCTATGATGAGGAATCAGGCAGTGCTCAGCTCCCACCAAGTTGATCATCATCAAACTTGGAGGGCTGGCAGAGGGGCATCCTAGGGGAGATCTGCAAGTTAGTGACCTCAAAGTAGCTGTTCCATTGCAAAGGAACTTCAGGAACAGACTAGAAAGGGAAACAGCTGAATTACAAGTTATTACAACAGTTGGAACAACCTTCCTGGACTTAATAGGGATATTGGTTTCTTATCTCACTACATAAGTTAAATTCATTCAGTCCTTACAAGTAGGGCTATACATCCTCTTTATTTTAGTGCATTTCTTATTTGAGATAGTAGATTAGAATAATACTTGTAATGAATATTAGAATGGTATATTGGAATGCATTTGTCTGGTCTGGTAACAGAGGAGACATAACACTGCACTACCAGTCATATGACCTTAAAAAAAAGCTACTATCAGTCACCTCCATGCTCAAGAGGAGACAGATGGAATGTAACAACATTACAGTTAATCACTCTTAGCATTCCACAATTAAGAATGATACATTTACACATCTATCTACAGTTTTGATATATTAATTTGCTTCACTGTTTTACCCTGAATTAAATTCAAACAATGACCTTACATACATAGCATATATGAAATTACTTTTGTTTGCCCAGCCTTCTGAATTAACAGTGCATTGAGCTCAAATAAGAGGTCTACAATGTGTATTTATTGACCAATAATGTCAAAAGGAGAAGAAGAGTTGGTTTTTATACTCTGCTTTTCTCTACTCTAAGGAGTCTCAAGAAGGTGGCTTCCAATCTCCCTCCCTTCCTCACCCCACAACAGACACCCAGTGAGGCAGGTGGGGCTAAGAGTGTTCTGAGAGAACGGTGACTGACCCAAGGACATCTAGCAGCTTCATGCAGAGAAGGAGTGGGGAATCAAACCCAGTTCTCTGGATTAGAATCTGCTGCTGTTAACCAGCAACTCAGGCTCTCATTCCCAGGGAGGGGGGGGGCTCCTCGAACACATGCTTTGCAAGAGCTCAAATTCAGTCCCTAGTCCCACCAATTTTGAAAGGATTTTTGAGAACAGGGCTGCGAAAGCTACGTGGACCGGTGGTCTGGCTTCATAGTCCGACCGCAGTAGATTTCCAAAGGGAGGGAGGGAGGGAAGAGTTCCCCTGCCCACAAAAGTCAGGATTCTCTTTATAGCTATCAGCTTTTGAACCATGCCTTCCAATGGCACTTGAAGCTTCTCATATCATGGAAATAAAAGTGATAATCTGCTAACAGAGGTTTAAAGGCACAGAAGCAGGCTGGAGCAGGCATTCCCCCTCCCCCACTTGGCTGGCCCCTCTGTCCAGTTTTGCAAAGGTGGCTCCTCCCAAAGGTGGCTCCTCCCATCTTGCATAACTACGGCAAGCCAAAAGGGGACACAACCTATACTGCTGCAAACACTTATATACACAAACTTGACGCTTGGAATTTGGCTCGATTAAAACAGAAGCCAGGGCAACCTTAGCCTCTATTAATTTTCAGCTTATGCTAAATTATTGCCCCCAAGGACTGCCATCGTTAGCCCTTCAGGATGGCTTTCAGTCTTCTCGGTTAAAAGCAATCTACAATAAATTGATGAGCCTAGGTCTTTCCCCCACACTCTCTCTTCAATACAGGCTTAGACCAGGCAAAAGCCATCACCAGGCAGAGGATGCTCGATACCGAACGGCAACGAGATCTCAGTGAAGTGCCAAATTTTTCTGGCACCAGATAATGCTAAATACGCTGTAGCACCAGCAGCGTATCTCTCATCCCTGGAATCCCCTGTTCATCTCAGAGCCTTTTCCCTAGCCAGATGGTATGCACTCCCCTCAACAGTTTTAGAAGGGAGATATAGAAAGATCCCTATGAATGAGAGAGTCTGCCCTTGTGGAGCAGGGGCCGTCGAAACGGTTGAACATGTTCTCCTCTCATGCCAATTTCACCAGGAGATACGGGCAAGGTTAATTAGTCCCTTAATAAGTAGATTTCAGGGCCATTTCAGCCTTTCACTAGGAAGAGATCACTAGGAAGCTTCTTATGGGAATGAACCCACAGGTTACAGGTCCTTGTGCAAGGTTCTTTTCAATTGCACGTCACGTTCGCAATGATATATTATGTTCTGAAGCCAAATTTTAATTGCTATTTTATATAACTTCCCACTGTTATCTTATGCGATGTTCAAATATGTTGTAAGTATTTTAGCTTTTGCAATTTTTTCCTGATTTGTGCTGGTCGCTGGCCGTATTAAAATTGAACGAACTTATAGAAAAGACTTATATGAATTCATGAATGCATTTAATCCTGCGTGCTGACTCATTAAAAATACTTGAAGCAGTTCGTAAGGAGCAATTGCTCCGTTTCACAACGACCCTTGAGGACACACACAAATTAGTGAACCATTTCTAATGGTTCACTAATTTGTGTGTGTCCTCAAGGGTCGTTGTGAAACAGAGCAATTGCTCCTTACGAACTGGTTCAAGTATTTTTGATGAGTCAGCACGCAGGATTAAATGCATTCATGAATTCATATAAGTCTTTTCTATAAGTTTGTGTATATAAGTGTTTGCAGCAATATAGGTTGTGTGCCCTTTTGGCTTTTGGTTTGCCGTGTCTGTTACACAGCCTTCTCGTGTGTCAGGATTGATCTTGCACAACTAAGCAAACTGCACATACTTCCTTAATAATATCTTTTTATTTTTTTTTGGTGTGGTCCTCTGTATATAGCAGGCTGGGCAATTGGATCTGGATATAATGTTAGATACAATTTTGGTGCTTTGGTTTGGGTTTTTATTTTCTCCCAAAAAGTCACTTTTATATTAAAAGCTCATCATAATACAAAATAAGTTTTCAAAATGATGGTTTCTAGTTGGAGGAGTGTTTGAAAATACAATTAAGAAGTGTGAAAATACACCCCCCCCCAAGGGAAGGCAGATTAGGTTTGTTTTCATGAGATCCTATCAATTTGTCAAGATTTTCAAAAGACTTTATGCTTGTTTGACACTGGAAAGTAAGAACTTAAAGAAGAATCTTGCAAAAGTTAAATTGATCCAGGAGGGCAGTTGTGTTGATCTGAAGCATAGAACAAAGTTGGAGCCCAGCAACAATTTTAAGACTAACAACGTTTTATTCAGGATGTAAGCTTTCGTGTGCCAAAAAGCACACTGTCAGAAATTGCCTGATGAAGCGTGCATGCACATGAAAACTTCCAAAAATTAGTGTCAATATACCATGCCGGCAGACAGAAATTGCAAATCTAACTGCTTGCAACTGATGTATTCAGAAGAAGAGAAGTTCACCACGTCTTACTATATACTGACACGGTCAGAAAGCTTTTTTCAAAAGCACATTTAAATTAAGTCATAAAAATGCAAAAATGCATTCGTTCAAATGGTTATTTGAACACCAGCACCTAAGAAGTTAAATGCAAGACGACGACTTTAATCCCCAGTGCCGAGTCTCCAATTCTGATTGCCGCCACAAAGACAGAAATTACTGGCGTTTGTGACACATGAGGATGCCAAGTCATGAACTGAGCAAGAGCTGGTATCAAATGAAGAAGCTTTATATGTAAGTGGCCTGACACAAGCAAATTTCAAAAATCAGTCCCCCCCCCCCCCCAAAAAAAAAAGAACACCAAAAATAAAACAATCAGATAAATTACTGGCTCAAACTGCTCTGCCCGGAATAGCCCAGGAAAGGCTGAACTCGTCAGATCTCGGAAGCAAATCAGGGCCAATCCTAGCAAGTACTTGAATGAGAAACCTCCTTGGCATACCAGAACCCAGAGGCAGGTTGTATCAATCAAGCACCGAGTCGTTACCGACCCATGGGATGAAATCACATCACATTTTCACGGCAGACTTTTTTTTTTAACGGGGTGGTTTGCCATTGCCTTCCCCAGTCATCTACACTTTACCCCCAGCAAGCTGGGTACTTATTTTACTGACCTCGGAAGGATGGAAGGCTGAGTCAACCTCGAGCAGGCTACCTGAACCCAGCTTCTGCTAGGATCAAACTCAGGTCGTGAGCAGAACCTGGGACTGCAGTACTGCAGCTTACCACTCTATGCCACGGCGCTGCTTGCATTAAGGACGACACTGCAATAAATGATTGAGGGCTGGAGTTTTAAGAGGACACCTTCAAACATCAAGCAGACTGCAAAATTAGTGCCTTGTTTGGATTTGCCTTGTTTTCGTCAACTCTGTTGGCCTTAAATGGGCCTTAAGTGAGCCACTGGCCTCAGGCTTTGTTCTATTCTGTTATTTCTTTGAGAAACAACGAGGAACTTGACAAAAAAAAAAAAAGGCAAATCCAAATACCTGATTTGGAAAGGTATTTGGATTTGCCTTGTTTTTTTTGTCAAGTTCCTTGTTGTTTCTTGAAGAAACAAAAGATCAGAACAAAGCTTTGAGTCCAGTAGCCCATTTAAGACCAACGAAGTTTAATTCTGGGTAGAAGCTTATCCCCAGAATTAAACTTTGTTGGTCTTAAAGGTGCCACTGGAATTAGACTTTGTTCTTTTGCTTCAGACCAACACGGTTACCCAACTGAATCTAAATAATGGAATAAGAAGCACATTGTGATCTCCGAGTCTCAGATCTACATTGTGATCTCTTGAGTCTCAGATCTATGTAGTTCTCTACCTATTAGATTTTTATCCTAACCTTCCATCAGTGATCTCGGGGCAGTGTACATCATTCTTCCTCTTGTACGTTCTGTCCTCGCAACCACCTTGTGATTCAGTGCTCTTTTTCTAGCAGGAGCTCCTCTGCATATTAGGCCACGCCCCCTGCTGTAGCCAATCCTCCTGGAGCTTACAGTGGGCCCTGTACTACAAGCCCTCTACGCTCTTGGAGGATTGGCCACATCAGGGGGCGGGGCCTAATATGCAGAAAAGCTCCTTCTAGAAAAAGAGCCCTTGGAGTTTCCCCTCTGATTGCTAACCAGGGCTGACCATGCTTAGCTTCCAAGATCTGACAAGATTGGACTCGCCTGAACTATCCAGGTCAGGTAATCAGTGGGGCTTACTCCCAGGAAAAGGCTCAGGCAGGGGTGGAATTCTAGCAGGAGCTCCTTTGCATATTAGGCCACGCCCCCCTGATGTAGCCAGTCCTCCTGGAGCTTACAGTAAGCCCTGTACTAAGAAGAAGAAGATATTGGATTTATATCCTGCCCTCCACTCCAAAGAGTCTCAGAGCGGCTCACAATCTCCTTTACCTTCCTCCCCCACAACAGACACCCTGTGAGGTGGGTGGGGCTGGAGAGGGCTCTCACAGCAGCTGCCCTTTCAAGGACAACCTCTGCCAGAGCTATGGCTGACCCAAGGCCATGCTAGCAGGTGCAAGTGGAGGAGTGGGGAATCAAACCCGGTTCTCCCAGATAAGAGTCGGCACACTTAACCACTACACCAAACTGGCTCTACGCTCTTGGAGGATTGGCCGCATCAGGGGGGCATGGCCTAATATGCAGAGGAGCTCCTTCTAGAAAAAAAGCCCTGCGGGTTTCCCATTTGAATGCCAACCGGGCTGACCATGCTTAGCTCCCAAGATCTGACAAGATTCGACTAGCCTGAACTATCCAGGTCAGGCAATCAGTGGGGCTTACTCCCAGGAAAAGGCTCAGGCAGGGGTGGAATTCTAGCAGGAGCTCTTCTGCATATTAGACCATGCCCCCCTGATGTAGCCAATCCTCCAAGAGCTTAGAGGGCTCTTAGTGGACGGTCTCCTGTAAGCTCCAGGAGGATTGGCCACATCAGGAGGGCGTGGCCTAATATGCAGAGGAGCTCCTGCTAGAAAAAGAGCCCTGAGTTACACAGAGACTGTGACTGGTTCAAAGTCTCCCAGCAAACTTCCACAGCAATCTGAGATTAAAATCTACGTCCTCCAGATCCTATCCCAACATCCTAACCACCACACCACAGCAATTCACCCCAGACACTAACACAGCGACAGTCTTCATTATTATGCAAGATTAGTTCTACCAAGATGGCACCTCAAAAGTTGCAATGATATTCTGGGGTGAGGGTGGGGAGAAAAGACAACAGGGTTATCCATATTTGAATGTGCTTCCGTCTCAGAAACTCTCTGTAGGTAGAAACATTAGCGTGTCTGGCAAAAGTGTTTGTATCGTCTTCTGCTCTACATGCTGTTGGTTTGTTGTACAGACCCTATTTTCACAGGTAACCATTCAAACACGCTACTTCCCCTCCCCCTCGCTGAAGCGGGTCCAGGGCCGGCCTGCCCATTAGGCAAATTAGGCATTTGCCTAAGGTGTAGCCACGGCCAGGTCGCCATGTGGGCCCTCCCACTGACCCAGGCTCTCGGGCGATCTAAAGCACCCAGAAGCGGAAGCAGTGCGGTGCGCAAGTGCAGGGAAGCCGGCCAGACTGGCCAGCTCCTGTGCTTGCACGTGGAGGACTCCTGTGTGCCGCCACTCTTGCCACCGCTGTCAACGCTACGCTTGCTTGCGGGGCCCTGGAGTTGCTGCGGCGACACAGAGGACGGTCAAGGTGGGAGGCGGCAGACGGCGGCATGCGGCAGCCTTGCCTTGGTCACCACACACACTTTGGTCCACTCTTGCCTGCTGGGGAGGGTGGGGGGCAGCAAGCCTGCCTGGGGCGCCCCACGCCCTAGGGCCAGCCCGGAGTGGGTCAGTCCAGCAAAAGCCTTGACCATCACCATGCAAGCTGAGAAACCAATATGCTCTTTTAAAAGGAAAACCTCAATGCAAGTGCAAACAAAGATCAGAAAAAGGAAAATCTCAACACAACGACAACGTTGAACGAAGTGCAATGAAGAATCAGTGCACAAATACAGGCAGGCACTCTTTGGGAGATCACAAAACTTGATTTTTTTAAAAAGGGACATACTTGTTACAGGATATCACTAAATACACCGTAGGCAGAGCAACACACAAACTGTCGCTAGCTATTATTAGAGCAGAACAATGCCATTTTATTTCATTGCCATGCTGTCCACAGGGGAAACCAGTATGAGTTACCCTGTCTCCCTTGAGTTAACACCACAGAGTCCACAGTCTGTCCTCTCTGCCAATCTCCTCTCATTAGCTCCCTCTCCTCCGGCAGCCCTGCCTCGTTATTCACACTCATTGTTGAGACAGGAGCAGAAATCCGTTCAGTGGGAAGCTGGCCTAGATTGGTTCTCTCTCAAGCAATGGCTATCTATGGCATCTGTCTATCAGCCAGGGCTTTTTTTGTGATGATCAAAACAACTGGAACCGGTGTAATCTATGGAAATAACAGAAAAACCACCGGAAGCAACAAAATTTACACAGAAATGTGTATAAATACGTTTTAGTGCAAGCTTAAATGAAACTTAAAACAAAACTAAGGAACACTGAGCTTTCAACATATGAATTTTCCCACACAGTCTTTCAGTAGCCCTGTAAATCGGCTTCCTTCGAGTAGACTCAGTTGTGGGTGAACGCTTTTTTCCTCAGTGCCCGACTCCTAACGATGCAGAGAGAGTAAGGAAGGAACCGCTTATGAAAGGACTCCTCACGGTTTCGAGCACTTCGTCAGCCTCCTTCTCCCAATGTTACACGGAACTGTTATTAATACCATAACATAAATATACATCCAAATCTAATCTCCCTTTTTTTGCAGCAGAAACTCCTTTGCCTGTTAGGCCGCACACCCCTGATGCAGCCAATCCTCCAAGAGCTTACAGGGCTCTTGGTACGGGGCCTACTGTATGCTCCAGGAGGATTGGTTACATCAGGGGGTCGTGGCCTGATAGGCAAAGAAGATCCTGCTACAAGAAAAAGTTCTAACATCTATTTATCTGAACTGTTATTGCAAAGCAATAAGCGGGCAAATCCTCATAAACAATGCTCCTGCGCATTACACTGTTGCTCAGGAAAGCATCAACTATACAATGAGCCAACATTTCCTTGACCAGGAAGGCTCTGGGATTCTGGAGGGAATATGGAGATTCTCCCCCCTGTCCACAATTTTTCATATTTTATTGATCTTTCTTGCTCTTTTAGAGTTATCAATGACATTATTAACTTTTATTGTTGTGTTTTTATGCATTGCAAGTTCTTCTGAAAGTCCCATTGGATTAGTAAAAAAGATAAAGGTACCCCTGTGCAAGCACCAGTCGTTTCCGACTCTGGGGTGATGTTGCATCACCATGTTTGCATGGTAGACTTTTTATGGGGCGGTTTGCCATTGCCTTCCCCAGTCATCTACACTTTCTCCCCAGCAAGCTGGGTACTCATTTGACCGACCTCGGAAAGATGGAAAGCTAAGTCAACCTTGAGACGGCTACCTGAACCCAGCTTCCACCGAGATTGAACTCAGATCGTGAGCAGAGCTTGGACTGCAGTACTGCAGCTTTCCACTCTGCGCCACGGAGCTCCAACTGGATTAGTAATGCTGGGTATAAATCCTGGGAAAAGAAAAACTAGACATATTTACTTTACATTGATTCACGGCATGTATAAAATTGGAATGTATGATCCTTCCTTCTTTCATCTTCTGGAACACTTCGAAAAAAACGACAAAAAACTATGATGCTCTTTTGTTTTTTGTTTTTTTGTTTTTGATGTGACATGTCCACACCTCTAGGATTTTAAACCTGATTCAAAGATGCATTTTACTGATAAAGTATACAATTCATTCATACAATACAGGAGTCCCCCAGCTTTTACAGCCTGTGGGCACCCATGGAATTCTCACACAGTATGGTGGTCACAGCCACAAAACGAGTGCCACAGCTTAACTTCAGTCACACAAGGAAGATCCATGTGCTGTGGTGGCAGATGCAGCCAAAGCATCATTTTAAAAAATCTGCACTGCCAATCGAATCTGCGGTAGCCAATCAGAAGCCTTGCTGAGCAAAACCCCTACTTGGCCCCACCCACCTCTACAAAACATTTGGTGGGCACCAGAAAAGGTGTCAGCAGGTGCCATTGGGGCCCTCGAAATAATATTTTGGGGCCTATTGGCTGGCTTGGAGAAGACATTTCTCTCTTTAATTCACTTCTCCAAGCCAAGACAGCCAGTGGCTTGGAGAATGCATTTAAAGTTAATGTCACTGTCTTTTCACCTCTTCTTCCCCTCCATCTATTTTCCTTCCTCCCTTCCTTCCTTGTGGCTCTCAAACATCTGATGTCTTGCAGCTCTCAAATATCTGAGGTTTATTTTTTGTGGCTCTTACATTAAGCAAGTTTGGCCATCCTTGATCTAGAGGGAAAGGGGCGAACTTGAGTAGACACCTGATATAATATTTATACCTAGCCAGAGGTCTAGATTTATTCACAGAATTGCCATAATGGGCTGCTATTTCTGTTACTCACCTGCTCGATCATATAGAATGTGGGACCGCTGGAGTCCTTCCTTCACGTGATCTTCTGTTATTATTCTATTAGCAGAACAGAATATGCTACTCTGATGAGGCAGCTGAGTTAGCAGGGCCTGGACAGCCATCTGGAGTCCATTCAATCCAGTTCTTGCATCACCATCGCAGAGGTAGGCAAGCGTGCTTACAGCTCCCTTCTCAATGTATATGCCTGATCTGGAATGAAAATTATGCCAGCCATGAGCTCCGAGCACCTTATGCATTATTTGCAAGGCTGCATTGCTTTTGCACTGACTACACAGAGTTAACTAGATTTGAGCTTCATCATTATGAAAAGTTGGCTATGGACAAACGTCACAACAGTTCTGCAGCTGGTGTGTAGTCTATGCGCCATGCCCTAAGCACAGGTCTATGTTAAAATAGCTGTGCACATTTTATCATCCGAAACCCGTGCATACTTACAGCCACACAATGAACAAAGAGCCCAAAGTGAACTGTCTTTTATGCACATTACAAAAAGTGCGGACACAGAACAGGGAGACAAAGGGAAACCCGAGCTAGACACACCAAAGCTTAATTTTGAACATTTAATCCAAGAACACTTGAACTATTATCTGAAAGTTGCTATTGAACCTGAACAGAATTCTAAAAATATGGCACCTTCCCCTCTTCAGCGTCAAACCCCCAACCCTGAGACGGTACCAGCAAGAAATGCAGGTTATTTTGACCTCTGCTTATAAACACAAACATCTGGGGGAACCATTCGACACATTTTATATTTCTCTGGGCTTCTCTCCTCTTTAATGACTGCAGCTCATTCGTCAGGATAAAGGTCTGGTATTTGCAGCACCATAAGAACATAAGAGAAGCCATGCTGCATCAGGCCAATGACTCACCCAGTCCAACACTCTGTTTCCCACAGTGGCCAAAGAAACCAGGTGCCATCAGGAGTTCCACCAGTGGGGCTAGAAGCCCTCCCACTGTGCCCCCCCCAAGCACCAAGAATACAGAGAATCACTGCCCCCGACAGAAAGTTCCAACGATAAGCTGTGGCTAATAGCCACTGATGGACCTCTGCTCCACATGCTTATCCAATCCCCTCTTGAAGCTGTCTATGCTTGCAGCCGCCGCCACCTCCTGTGGCAGTGACTTCCATGTGTTAATCACCCTTTGGGTGAAGAAGTACTTCCTTTTACCAGTTCTAACCTGACTGCTCAGCAATTTCAGTGAATGTCTATGAGTTCTCGTATTGTGAGAAAGGGAGAAAAGGACTTCTTTCTCTGCCTTCTCTATTCCATGCATAATCTTGTAAACCTCTATCATGTCACCCCGTAGCCGATGTCCATCTTAAGCAAAGTTGCACCCTCCTAAGCCCTTTCACTTCAAAGGATTTAAAAGAGCGTCTCTCTGCTCAGGATGGCACTGTTAAAGGTTGAAAGCCACAACGTACTTCAATTGAATAGTACAGGATTGTGGCGAATCTTCAGTGTGATGATGTTGCATCATTTGTTTTATTAGTTGTTAGCAGGGGAGGAGAAACCACAAGTCTTACACCATAATATCTAGCTTTAGCCCTATATATGTATACATACATATATACACACACACATATGGGGGAGGGACAAAGTTGTGATGGAACAGAGATGTTGAACTCATTTGTTATGAGGGCCAGATCTGTCATAAATGAGACCTTTGCAGGCCAGGCCCTGTGTGTCATGAAATGTACTGCCAAGAAGCAGAGATATAAATTTTATAAAGAACACAGACAAACACAAAGATTTTTTAAAAGCTTAACATGCTTAAAACATTAGCACTCATTGGTCTTAAAGGTGCTTTCTTTGTATCTCTCCCGTGCGATCCAGGGAACTGACACAGGAAGTTCTGGCTCTTTCCTTCCTTCCCCAAGGGACCAGGAGGGGGAAGAGCCTCAGCCAACAGAAGAAAGGGAGGCTTGGCTCAGTAGCTCTGCAGTGCGATGGAGAGAGCCTGGCAAAGCAAGCTATTCCTCCCCCCTTCTTCTGCAAGGGAGGAACCTCAGCCAGTGCAGAAAATAAGAGGCTTTGCTCTGGAGCTCCTGTGTGACTGAGCAAGCCTGGCAAAGCAAGCTGTGGTGCAGAAGGAAGTAAGAGAGAGGGAGAAGGAAGCAGACAAGAGCCAGTTGCTCGGGGGCCTAATAGGTACCCTCCAGGGGCGTGATTTGGCCCCCAAGCCGCATGTTTGGCACCCCTGTGCTAGAAGATACCTGTAGTTCACTTATTAGACATTAACATGATAGAACCTACGCTTCTGAAAACAGATCAAAGCTGTGTTCTACAAATTCTTTGCAAAAGACCTATAAAAAAGGAATAAGAGACAACTGAAAGAGAAAACTAACAATGAGTTAGGTCTCCAAATCCACAAAGACTGCGATAGCACTGAAATGTAATGTAGTCTGCTATCAGGGAATGTGTTTCCTTTTGAAATATGCTTCCAGTTTGCATATACCCCAATAAGGAAAGAGCAAACAGAAATGGAAAAAGTTCTGCTTGGAGACAATGATAAATTAATTTCAAAAGTATATAAATTACTTCTACAATGGTCTACAGAAGATGAAGTAGTGAAATCTCAAATGATTAAATGGGCAATTAATGTAAATAAAGAAATACAGATGGAAACTTGGGAATATCTGTGGAAGAACTCTATGAAATTTTCAACATGTCAAAGTATTAAAGAAAACTGTTTTAAGATGATGTATAGATGGTATATGACTCCTAAAAAATTAGCAAAGATGAATAACAAGATGCCAGACAGATGTTGGAAATGTAAAAAGCATGAAGGTTCTTTCTACCATATGTGGTGGACTTGTGAAAGAGCTAAAATGTTTTGGCAGATGATTCAGCAAGAGATTTCTAAGATCTTGGGATATGAGTTTAACAAAGTGGCAGAGACTTTTTTGTTGGGATTACAAATGGAAAAAAATCCAAAAGAAGATAGAACTTTAATCTGGTACTTGCTCTCAGCGGCTAGGACATTGTATGCGCAGTTGTGGAAGCAAGAAAAAATACCAGAGAAATGGGATTGGATTATAAAAGTTATGACATGGAATGAAATGGACAAATTAACAAGAATATTAAGAGACTATGATTTAGAAGCTTTTAAGACGGAGTGGAAAAAGTTTAGAAGATATGTACAAAAACAGTGGAAAATAAAAGGACATTGGACAATTTTTGATGATGATGTTTTAAAAAGAAGAATATAAATTTTTGTTTTAATAGTTAAGGGTACCTTTAAATATTTGCTTTTTAAGTTAATAACACTGGCGGGGGTCAAGTAACGGAGGGAGGGGTGGGTAGAAAGTAATATATGGGGTAGATAAAAGAAGTTTTTAAAGCTGTAAGATATAGATTTATTACCATATGTTACCAATAAAATTGTTTTAACCTCAGTTCGCATATACCCAAACTTTATATGCAGAGACATCAGAAGATCTGTCTTTCCATTTTTAGTTATGATGCACCAATTGTGAAAACGTTGAGCGAGCCCATCAGACAAAATCCCATCAAATTATTTTTACGGGCAGGAGCTACCGTGCTTTGGCACACTCGGCTGTTTCCCGCTCCTGACTCACTGCGTCTGTCTAACAGGGATTAGTATGAGGAGACTGGAATATGCAACCGTTCCTTAGCAAGTACATTGGCATGGCAAATAAGCCCCAGGCTGCCAGAAGCCGTTCATCTTCGTTCAATGGAAAATTTATGAGATTGTCTACAAACAATCAGGGCTGGGGAGAAAAAAACCCTAAATTGATGAGTCATCTAAACTTTGACTGATTACATTTCAGCAAGAATTCATATCGCCAAAACCTGAAGAAATGTGCTTTTTAGCATAATGAAGGGAGCGTGACTTAATGCGTAAGGAAAAACATTCAGGCAGCCTTATCTCTCTATCCAGGCAAATGAGGTTCAACGTGGCCAAGTACAAAGTAATGCACACTGGGGCCAAAAATCCTAAGTATAAATACAAGCTGATGGGGAGTGAACTTGTGGAAACTGACCAAGAGAGAGAGAGAGATCTTGGGGTCGTGGTAGATAACTCACTGAAAATGTTTAGGCAGTGTGTGACTGCAATAAAAAATGCCAACGCTGTGATGGGAATTATTAGGAAGGGAATTGAAAATGAATCAGCAAGTGTTGGACTGGATGGACCACTGGCCTGACCCAACATGGCTTCTCTTATGTTCTGAGGTAATTCATTTCTATGCAAGACCGTCTGCCACATTTTTATCCTGCTGTTTCCCCAAGGACCTCAGGGCAGAATAGATTATCCTTCCCTTCCCCATTTTATCCTCTCAACAACCGCACAACGTATGTTATGATGAGAACAAGAGGGCCCAAGATCATCCAGTGAGCTTCGTGGCAAAGCGAGCTTCGTGATTTGAACCTGGGTCTTCCATATCTAGCCCAGTGCTCTAACCACTACACCTCATTTCCCCACCCCCCAAGCTTCTTGCCTGAATATGAGCCATCACCTATGACTGGATATTAACTTTATTTTAAAAAAGCGTTAGCATGAGGTAACAACAATAGGAAAGGTATAGCCCGTTCTCATCAGATCTCGTAAGCTAAGCAGGGTTGGTACTCGAAATGGAGACCACCAAGGAGGACTCTGTAGAGGAAAGCAATGGCCATAGGTTGGTTGCAACTTGATGGCCCTTTAAATACACACATAACAATAATGACCAGTCGGCAGGAGCTAACATGCCTACGTCGCCATTGGAATTCCACTTCAGTGACTACCAGAGGAAATTAGAGAGATACAAATAACGAAATATTGGGCTAGTCACACTCCCTCCTGACCCATGGGCTTGTACAACATGGCAGGCGGAGAGCAGCTTCAGAGGATCTCAGGAATCCAGCATCTAGAGCAGGGATAGCTCTTCCACACATATTGTGTGGCTCTCAAAGCCACCACGGCCTATTGGCTGGCTTGGAGAAGACATTTCTCTCTTTAATTCACTTCTCCAAGCCAAGACAGCCAGTGGCTTGGAGAATGCATTTAAAGTTAATGTCACTGTCTTTTCACCTCTTCCTCCCCTCCATCTATTTTCCTTCCTTCCTTCCTTCCTTGTGGCTCTCAAACATCTGATGTCTTGCAGCTCTCAAACATCTGAGGTTTATTCTACATGGCTCTTACATTAAGCAAGTTTGGCCAGCCTTGATCTAGAGGGAAAGGGGAGAACTTGAGTAGGCAGGTAACTTTTAAGCATCCACACAAATAATACGGATTCTAAGCATTCCTCCTCAACAGCTAACATTTCGAAAAAACAGGTTGTAAAAACAGACTGGAGGGTCTCAACAGAGAAGGGTGGGGGAAAGGAAAAAAAAAATCTAAACTAGATATCTAACTCTCTCCTTTAAAAAAAAAAAAAGGAGCTAACGGAAATCAAAAACAAAGGGAAAAATGAAGGAAAAACTTCACCGACCAGAGTACTGAAGAGGAACATCCTATTCGCATGGCAGGCAGAAAAAAACTGGCGAGATCTTGGCATCTACCTACTGGGCATGAGCAGTGGAGTTCCTGAGCATGCTCAGAGCAAAAATCCTTGCAATGGAGCTTAGAAATCACCAATCGAGGTCGGCACAGGAGCCTTAAGTCCCAAGGATATAACGCACAGAGGCCACAAAGAAGATCAATTCTTCTCTATCAGCCCAACATTCACTGAAGCCAGGAGACGATGACATCGCAAGTGTTTACTATTATCTCCTAAGCCTACTGAAGCGGCTGTACTATTTCAAGCTGGCTTCCCCAAAATTTGGGAAGAAGTACAGTAAATCCCATAGTTCTAAACACAGCCACATCTTCATTTGCATTTGCCATTTTGTGGATTGCTGGGATGTAACGTGTTTGCTGGTTCTCAAGGATGCTACAGAGTAAGGTCAGGCAAAGCTGACCAAAAGGTTATTTTCAAAATCGCGGGGGGGCTCCAAAAGTACCACCAGGTCACAAATACTTGCATGAAATCAAGACCAAATGAAAAGGAACTTAAAACAACAACCCCGCCCCCTCAATGTTCAAGTACAATGACGTGAGCTTGTTGGAGAACTGGTGGGATCTCAACCAGATAAATTAGTAATTTACTAGCCACTTTCAATAGATCAAGGTGTAGAGATACCTCGTCCCAAAAGTTACAGGGTAAAATTACACAGGCTTATGTACAATCAATTAATATTAGAGTCAGGGCTTTTTTTGCAGCAGGAACTCCTTTGCATATTAGGCCACACACCCCTGATGTAGCCAATCCTCCAAGAGCTTACAGAGCTCTTTTTACAGGGCCTACTGTAAGCTGCAGGAGGACTGGCAACATCAGGGGTAGAACCTAATATGCAAAGGAGTCCCTGCTACAAAAAAAAAGCCCTGATTAGAGTAGATTTGTACGTCATGCGTACATACAGTGATTCTCAGCATTTAACAGGCTTCAACTGTTACCTTGCAAATAGTTTCCTCTGCAAGATGTGATGCTTCATTTTTGTTTTGCAAATAAATGCTTGAAAATTGAACTTACCTTACTTGCAACGCTTGGTCTCTCTCAACTCGATCATATTCTCAATACAACTTAGAACTATTCTGTGCATTTGAAAAAAAATATTAATTCCTCCCCCCTGCCGAACCAAATAATCAAAAAAGTACTGTGGTTCACTTTTTGGCAAAGTGCTATTCAAAGTGCTTTCCACTTAGCATTGCCTACAAATGCCCCCAAATCCATGATGGTTGTATGTTGTGGGGGAAAGATTAGTAGCTCACTTTGGCCAGCATTGCCTTTTCTACTCTGACTTTTGCAGCATCTCTCAAAGGTCTCAGCAGGGGTCCTTCCTGGCCCATACTTTCGGCAGGCCTTTTAACCAGAGACGCAAGTGTTTGAACCTGCGATGCTCTTCATGCCAAGTGGTGCCTTGACCACTGAACTATGCCCCCCTCCCCTTGCTTGACATTACTGAGGAATCCCTGATAAGCTTCCAAGGAACCCCAACACTTCCCAGGAAAACCACTGGCATGCATACCAAAAACAGAAATCATGTTAAATAAGAGTAATGCAGGAACTCGAGCACAACAGTCTAATACAGTCCTTTGCAGAATGTGCCAAGTGGCATACTATCCATTTGACACAATAGAGAGAAGGACAAAGTAATTTCTAAGCCAATTGCCCGGCAGAAGTCAGCAGAATGTCCTTTAGCTGCGCAACAAAATGAAATGCTAGTTGCACCAAAAGACATTTGAGATGTGGATACCTAGAAAGGAATTATTCAGGGCTTTTCTATCTGGACAACCGGATAGCATGGTACAAAACAATTCACAAAGTTATCTGGACAAATTATTAGGGACTGTGGTCTATGCTACTGTGTATAGTTTGCTATAAGATGGATCCTACCACGCAGGGCTTTTTTTGTAGCAGGAGCTCCTTTGCATATTAGGCCACACCCAGCTGATGTAGCCAATCCTCCAAGAGCTTACAGAGCTCTTAGTACAAGGCCTACTGTAAGCTCCAGGAAGATTGGCTACATCGGGGTGTGTGGCCTAATATGCAGAGGAGTTCCTGCTACAAAAAAAGCCCTGCTACTATGTGATCTTACATAATTTTATGTGTCATGTTAACACCTATACTTTGCTTCAATATTATTTTTTAGGTTTCTGGTCAGTTCTCCAACCCCAATGCTATTTCATTGTTTACCAAATGTCTCATTCTGTTAACTGTATTGACTCACTCTGTGTAATCCGCCTTGAGTCCCAGTGAGAAAGGAAGACTACAAATGTCTTAAATAAAATGAACAAAATTCCACACACACACACCCAAGCGTTGCTTGCACACTGAAAGGGGAACTATGACGCTTAGGCTGCCCCATCTCCAAGAGACCAGCTATTCCACATTTGCATGTGGTAATTTAAATGTGTACGTTTTTACAATTGCCCATATCCCAAAACAGAACCGGAATGCAAAATAAACTGAACTGCTTGTGAGACAAAAGTGTTAATTGAGAGAGAGAGAGAGAGTATTCTCCTTTTGTTCACTATGCCTTCACGGGAATTTCCCAAAAGGCAAAATGTATTTCAGCCTTGTTGATAGAAAATTATATGCTTCCACTTTCCTTTCCTCCTGGCTCTGTATTCAAATCCAGCCCTTCCTGCCCTGCATCAGCGCAGGCAGCCAGCCCTTTATCCGACATGAGGTAACAGTTACAAGGCCAAGACGTAACCTCCTTCTGACCTCCAGAGAGATCCATACTCTCATCTTACACTTGAACTATTCAGTACTTTTGCCAGTCTCCAAAATTAAATGCAGAACATATCAGACACCGGGCCTTGATGTTCGTATTTTGTAACCAACGATACTTAGAGATAAAAATATAAACAAACAGGCAAGGAGGACACCCCAGGACTCAGCACTGGCTGACCTCGAGATTGGGTATCAACTCAAAAGGTGAAGGAAAACTACAGAACGTGTATGACCCGTGGTAAAACCTCCCCCAGGGCAGCAACAGGATTAACCTAAATGGATAAATCTTTCAGTGACCAGAACAGACTCAAACCAAAGGCCCACTATGATAGTGACGGTTGCTTATTCTTGTCTTTGGGCATAAACGTAGTGTTGAGAGATACAAGTGGGTCTTTTTTATGTAGCAGGGATTCCTTTGCATATTAGGCCACACACCCCTGATGTAGCCAATCCTTCAAGAGCTTACAGCAGGCCCTGTACTAAGAGCCCTGTAAGCTCTTGGAGGATTGGCTACATAAGAAGGGTATGCAAAGGAGTTCCTGCTACAAAAAAAACGCCCTGGATACAAGTGATGATCTTGAAACATGCGCTAGACACCGTTATGAGCACTGAACATGGCTTGTAATCATGGTGACCTTTGGAAAAGAAGTTAAAAAAAAATCCACCGCTCACTTACTCTGTGCAGTAATCTTATTAAAATGCCGCATGGAATTTGTATTCTTTCTCCTAGGAACATTATACCTGAGGTCAGTGTTCCCTCTAAGCTGAGTCAGTGTGAGCTAGCTCACAGTTTCTTAGCCTCCAGCTCACACATTTTTGTCTTGGCTCGGGAAAAACGGCCCCAGAGCAAACTAATTTATGCAGTAGGCCCACAGCTTTAATGCCAGTAGTTCACAAAGTAGAATTTTTGCTCACAAGACTCCACACCTTAGAGGGAGCGTTACCTGGGCTTCACTTTATTTTCAGCTTATATTCCACATTTTTTTATTATGGAATATTACCAAAGGGGAGAAGATTGTGATGTCTTTACGGAGAGTCTGACTTGTTCCCTCTTTTGTGATTTTCCTTTGTTAAAAATGTGGAATATGATTTTCTCTTCAGAGTGTCTGAAGAAGTGAGCTCTGACTCACAAAAGCTCATGACGGCATACACGTTGCACTGTTTTTTTGGTCTTCATTCAGGACAGTTTGAAACCACCAACGTCGTAGCCAAAGCAGAGTTATACTCTTCTAAGTCAACGAAATCCGATGAACTAAAAATGACATGAGCCAGTTTGGTGTAGTGGTTAAGTGTGCGGACTCTTTTCTGGGAGAACCGGGTTTGATTCCCCACTCCTCCACTTGCAGCTGCTGGAATGGCCTTGGGTCAGCCATAGCTCTCTTATCTGGGAGAACCGGGTTTGATTCCCCACTCCTCCACTTGCAGCTGCTGGAATGACCTTGGGTCAGCCATAGCTCTCTTATCTGGGAGAACCGGGTTTGATTCCCCACTCCTCCACTTGCAGCTGCTGGAATGGCCTTGGGTCAGCCATAGCTCTCTTATCTGGGAGAACCAGGTTTGATTCCCTACTCCTCCACTTGCACCTGCTGGAATGGCCTTGGGTCAGCCATAGCTCTCTTATCTGGGAGAACCAGGTTTGATTCCCCACTCCTCCACTTGCACCTGCTGGAATGGCCTTGGGTCAGCCATAGCTATTGCAGAGTTGACCTTCAAAGGGTAGCTTCTGGAAGAGCTCTCTCAGTCCCACACACCTCACAGGGTGTCTGTTGTGGGTGGGGGGAAGGTAAAGGAGATCGTGAGCCCCTCTGAGACTCTGAGATTCAGAGTGAAGGGTATGATACAAATCCAATATCATCATCATCATCATCTCCTCCTCCTCCTCTGTCTAGGGCCGCTGAACGTCTCAGATTTAGCACAATCACAACCACATATGGACCCCTAAACAAGAAATATCCTCCCTAACAGACACGGCACAGCATGGTCAGGGTTGCATGAATCCCACAAGACCCATAAATCAATGGGAGCACTGAACTAGGTATTTCAGCAACCAGCAGCCTGTCTCTCCATGTCCTCCTAAAAAACTATTCCCAAACTTCCTTCCCCTCTCTTCCAGTCCAGCAGAACCAAATTCAGTTGAAACCATGACTCTCGGAAGCATAACAAATTCAACGAAATGAACCTACAATTTCTTGATTCATACGTATTATTCCTATCGGAGATTCTAATATTGTCAGAAATTGTACTGTTGTGTGTAGAAGAGGGGAAGCAAAGACAGAAATAAACTGAACGTCAATTAGAGACATCTGGTCCTGCTTTTGAACCTTGGCCAACAGCTGCATGTTACAATAGGATTCTGAAGGACATTCAGCGAAATTTAACAATAAAACAAACACATGTACTTTGACTAGGATCATTCAGATGAAACTTGCAAATGAGGGTATTTGGCATTTTATTGTAAATGGGGCATTATAGCATCATGCAGTGTTGTGAACGACAAATAAGATTTCCTTTAACCATTCAAACAACTGCATGGAAGCTGTTTCATTCATGGCACTCTTGCTCAGGCCTCAGATTCAGCAAGAGCTCACTGGAGCGCAGCTCTTGAACCTTTCTGAGGGTTCCCCCTCTTCCTCCCCACCTACCTTGTCCATTGAATAGTAGGTGCAGCTGCATAACAATCCCTGGATTAGGAAAGCGGGCAGCCAGCCAGCCAGCCACCAGGGGCTTTGCCACGCCCTAAGCAGCCCTTATTAACCCCTGGAGAAGCATACACCGTCCTTTCTCCACTTCTTATGTGATTTTGGGTGGTGGGTGGTTTCCCGGCCTTTTGACTGGGAGGGGGGCGGCCCAGGAGAGCCCCAGGTGAGCGAGGCCTGGGCTCTCCTTTCTTACATTGGGTTGTTTTCGGCTGGGGGGCATATGCTAATGAGTTATGCTAATGAGCTCCACCCCTGCTCTTGTCCCATTTACAGGCCTGGGGAAAGCAAATGGCTACACAGCGTAGAACAGAGGAAAAACCAAACAACTGTGCATCAAAAACAACAATCAACAATGAACAAAAAACGGTGGTTCTATTTATAAATGTCTATTAACAATCAGAGATACCACAAAACACAGTAGAGAATACTTTCATTCCTTAGGGAGAGTCCCACCGCAGAAACAAAGGGATTCAGTCCAAGCTCATACTTGAAAGTTCATACAAAGCATTCAGTCTTATGGAAATTCTTCAAATTTTCCAAAATTTTCCACGTGCAATCCAATCCCTGAAGAAATCTGCCTCCAAAGGCAAAGTTCTCCTTTACGGGCCAGTTGACTCAAAACTAGGGGTGTGCATTCGGTAAACATTAGCTTGGAAAAAAAGCTAAAATATGCCCTCTTCTGTATTTGTAGGCTTTTAAAAAGATGAATCTGATTCTCTGCTCTGATTCAGCAACCGAATTAGAGAAATCTGGGGAAAAGCCTAAAAAGTTCAGGTTTTTTTTTTCGGGAATCAAGTGCATGGAACTAGAGTGCAATCTGACATCAAAAGTACCATCAATGCATCCCTACTTGCCCACCTGCAATCAGCACAGGGGGGAAGGGGAGAACGTTACAATCTTAACAACTAACATCCTCTTCCTTTCATACTTCAGGGGAATCTTTTGTCTCTACAATTAGAATCCATTCAGAGGTCTGAATTTACTCTGAATGTGTTCCTCATTCCTCAAGACCAGTCTTCACTCAGCCATCAAGTTAACAACTGTTTTATCAGTGCAGCAAAACAAAGATTAACTCAATCGGGGGGGGGGGGGGGGAGGAATTGCATTTGCAAGATTGGTGCAACGTTTATTATTTGGCTGCAAATAAGAATAAACGCTCAAGATTGGTTAATATTTATAATTTCACACGTACTCAGGAATGGATAGGAAAGGAATGGACTTCTGGAATAAAGCAATAGCTAAAAACAAGGCTAGTCTGTGCTGGACCTGACTGAAGGCTATCTGCCTTTTGTATCACCCTGAGTGTTGCTCAGTGGGTGCTTCTGGGTTTTTACAACTTAGTTAGGGCTGTTATTAGGCTTTTTAAAATAATTAGGGTCTGAGACAGGAAATCCTTTGAGTAACATTGTTGGCATAGAGCTTTAGCACTTCCCCTGTAAGTAGGCCAGATAAGGTCTTAAAAGCAGGAGATCTTCAGGCCCCACCTGGAGGCTGGCAACCCTAATTTAAGCAGCTGTTTTCTTTGGGAAAAAAAAGAGCCCCGTGGCGCAGAGTGGTAAAGCTGCAGTATTGCAGTCGGAACCCTCTGCTCATGACCTGAGTTCGATTATAGCGGAAGCTGGTTCAGGTAGCCAGCTCGAGGTTGACTCAGCCTTCCATCTTTCTGAGGTCGGTAAAATGAGTACCCAGCTTGCTGGGGGGAAAATGTAATGACCGGGGAAGGCAATGACAAACCACCCCGTAAAAAGTCTGCCGTGAAAACGTTGTGAAAGCAATGTCACCCCAGAGTCAGAAACGACTCGTGCTTGCACAGGGGACCTTTCCTTTCTGAAGAGCCCCGTGGCGCAGAGTGGTAAAGCTGCAGTACTGCAGTTGGAGTCCTCTGCTCACAACTTGAGTTCAATTCCAGCAGAAGCTGGTTCAGGTAGCTGGCTCGAGGTTGACTCAGCCTTCCATCCTTCAGAGGTCGGTAAAATGAGTACCCAGCTTGCTGGGGGGAAAGTGTAATAACCGGGGAAGGCAATGGCAAACCACCCTGTAAAAAGGTCTGCTGTGAAACGACTGGTGCTTGCACAGGGGACCTTTCCTTTCCTTTCTACAGGATAGCTGATCTCTGCTACCTGGAGAGCACTCCAGCCCTCACCTGGAGATTGGCAACAATGGTTTCCCAGGAAATCCCTCCTACCCAATTTGATCTTTGTCCTGTTGGGGGGTTTTGTTGTTGTTGTATGGCAATGCCATAGTAGCTTTGCCTCTGCTGGGCACATGCACTGGTTCTGCTGCTGACGGAAAAAACAGATTTCTCTAATGCTTTTTTAGGTAAGAGATTCTCTTATTTGACCTTAGTCATTTTTCCCCCACAATTGAAACCAATGGCATTTTCGCAGCCATTGATTTCAATTGGGATAGGGGCACCTTCTTTGGGTGCCCATAGGATTGGGTTCTCTAGTCCAATCTTTTTGAAACTTGGGGGTTCTTTTGGAGAGAGACTCCAGCAGGTACGCAGCAAATTAGGTGCCTCTTGCTCAAACCCCCTCCCCCCCCCCCAGCCCATGGAATGTACTCTATGGGATTTTGCCACTGACTAAAATGGAAGGAAGGAAGGAAGGAAGGAAGGAAGGAAGGAAGGAAGGAAGGAAGGAAGGAAGGAAGGAAGGAAGGAAGGAAGGAAGGAAGGAAGGAAGGAAGGAAGGAAGGAAGGAAGGAAGGAAGGAAGGAAGGAAGGAAGGAAGGAAGGAAGGAAGGAAGGAAGGAAGGAAGGAAGGAAGGAAGGAAGGAAGGAAGGAAGGAAGGAAGGAAGGAAGGAAGGAAGGAAGGAAGGAAGGGAAGGTGGAAAGAAAGCAACTTTAAATGCATTCTCCAATCTGCCAGCTGGCTTGGCTTGGATAAGTGATTTAAAGAGACAAATGCCTTCTTCAAGCCAGCCAACAGGGCAGTGGGGGGGGGGGGGCTTTGAGAGCCACACGATATGTGTGAAAGAGCCACAGTCTGGCCACCCCCGCCACAGACTAAAGCTGTAGAAAGGTGAATCCCAGTTTCTAAAAGGCTCCCCAAGCAGCCCTGTCATTTCTTGGCACTCTTTTGCTTACTGGTGACCTTGAGCAATCCTGTTAAGGTTTCTGCACTTCTGTTTATAACATGTTTACCCATCTCACAGAGCTGAGAGGATAAATCTAAATGGACACAGAGCTTGACATTATGCAAGAGCAATTCTAATTCATACTTTATGTGAGAGACCCGGGCTGCCTCATGCGTTCTGAACAGCGGTTGCAGAAATTCCCTTTTGTCCTGTTTCACATTTTGCACACACAACTGAACATGGGCTACTTAACAAAAAAGGAAACGTTATTTGCTTATTACATACAGTCATGGGTAAGGAAGCTTCCTGTATTGTCTGGACTGCCAAAAATTGGTTTGTGACAGCCAGTCTCACAAACCATGTTTTGAAGTAGGTACGCCATACCATGGTTTGTGCTAAATACACTTTGCTGAGATCCAGTTTGGTGCAGTGGTTAAGTGTGCAGTCTCTTATCTGGGAGAACCGGGTTTGATCCCTACCACTCCTCCACTGGCACCTGCTGATGTCGCCTTGAGTCAGTCACAAGTTCTCACAGAGTTAGGGTTTGTAGAATCTTTCGGGCTCAAGTGCCGTGTTCTACTGGAGAAAGTTTTTCTTACAGACGTTTCCTTCTCAGCTGCGGAGAACATCCTCAGTGGCGTTGCAGCCGGAGCAGGCGCTCTGACCTTCTTGGCTGCTGTGCATTGAGTGAGGCCAGGGCTGCTGGAGAGCTGCTATTTCTAGGCTGGAGGGGGTGTGGTGAGAGGGCAATTGGTTTGTGAATGTACCCATTGTTTGGTGGGGCTTCCTGGAAGGGTGGTAATAAGGAAACTGGCTGTGGAATGTGACCATTGTTCTGTGTTGATTGCTGGGAGGGTTGGAAGGGGTGTGAAGATAAGGAAGATGGTTGTTGTTTGTGCTGATTGTTCTCTGGAATGTGCTGGCCTCACTCAATGCACAGCAGCCAAGAAGGTCAGAACGCCTGCTCCGGCTGCAACGCCACTGAGGATGTTCTCCGCAGCTGAGAACGAAACGTCTGGAAGAAAAACTTTCTCCAGTAGAACACGGCACTTGAGCCCGAAAGATTCTACAAACCCTAATGATGATGCCAGCCGTGAAAACCTGAAATCTTCGATCTAACAGAGTTGTTCTGCTCAAGAGCAGTTCTGGGAGAGCTCTCTCAGCCCCACCTACCTCACAGGGTGTCTGTTGTGGGGACGGGAAGGGAAAGGGAATTGTAAGCCGCTCTGAGACTCCTTTGGGTAATGAAGGGCGGGGTATAAAACCAATTGCTTCTTCTTCCTTTGTTATGGCTGAACCATGGTTAGGGCTCATTGCTCAACCTCCTCTGCTGAGCAAAAACAGCAACGTAAGTTCGTTTTATCAACTTATGAAGCTGAACGCTGAGGATGGAAAATGAAAGCAGAGAAGCAACTCCAAACCAGAGTTTGTTTTCCATTTGGAAGCATAAACTACTTTAAAGAATAATTAGCAAACTCATGGTTTGGAATTATGTCAGTTGGAATTATGTCCCTTATAAACTGGGGTGCGGACAAACGTGCCTCAAGTCCCTGTATCTTCTTCTCCGGTAGGGTTACCAACTTACAGTTCTGCAAGGCTTTTTTTGTAGCAGAAGTCCTTCACATATTAGGCTACACCCCCCTGATGTAACCAATCCTCCAAGAGCTTACAGTAGGCTCTGTAAGAAGAGCTCTGTAAGCTCTTGGAAGATTGGCTACATCAAGGGGGGGGGGGGTGCAGCCTAATTTGCAAAGGAGTTCCTGCTACGAAAAAAGCCCTGCAGTTGTGAATAGCTACTCGTCTTTCCACAGGGTCCCCAAGCCAGACCCCAAAGTTAAAAGCCACAGGGCAGGAGCCCTTGAGCTTTCACTCTTTGGCTCACGCCTCTAGGGGGAGGAACCTTACTCCATAGAAGCCTTACCAAGCAGAGAGTGGGACAGCAGTCAATCAGATTATGGCCAGGCAATCAAATTACAGTCCATCAAATGACACCCAGGCAACAGAAACAAACAGAAAGCACACTTATTCAAACAGACACCACTCTCCAACAACACTCTCTCTAAGCTGTGGAGTCTTGTGAGCAAGAATTCTACTTTGTGAGTTACTGGCATCACAGTTGTGAAAGAGCAATTTGGCTACTGCATAAAACAGTTTGCTCTGAGCAAAGACAAAAACGTGTGAGCCGGAGGCTAAAAAAACCTGTGAACTAGCTCACACTAACTCAGCTTAGAGGGAACACTGCTCTCCGACAAGCGATACACATCCACACACCCTCAAACACCGCCCCCCCCCCAACAGTAACCTCAACCTAAATCTCCTCAGCAGTTAAGGCAAGGCAAATTTAAAACACTCGCTCCATCCAGCAGCCCTATAGCCTGCTGCTTTTCAGAGCCCAAGAAGTTAGGTCACTTAGCTGAGTAAGTAGCTCATTTTCTGCATTTGTAATCTGATAATGTATTTTACTATGTAATAATATTTTCAGCGTGCACTTATGGATGGTAAGAGCATCTAATCTTCTAATAAAACATAAAACTCTACACAAGTGCAGCCGCAACAGTGATTTCCCTTTTAAAAAAGGTTAAGGTAGTCGCCTGTGTAAGCATCAGTCATTTCCAGCTCTGGGGTGACGTTGCATCATGATGTTTTCACAGCAGACTTTTTACGGGGTGGTTTGCCATTGCCTTCCCCAGTCATCTACACTTTCCCCCCAGCAAGCTGGGTACTCATTTTACCGACCTTGGAAGGATGGAAGGTTGAGTCGACCTTGAGCCAGCTACCTGAACCCAGCTTCTGCCGGGATCAAACTCAGGTCATAAGCAGTGAGCTCAGACTGCAGTAGTGCAGCTTTAACACTCTGCACCCTTTACCTCTATTCTATCTGGAATGTCTATACTCCAAACCTTGGCCAGGGAGTCCCAGCTGTGCCATTCTATTAAGCCTGACATGAAGCATCCGTTTGCCCTGCTCCTCCAGTTCACAGTTCTTATCCTGGAAGGCCGAGCTCAGAAGAATAGATGCTTTTGAGCTGTGGTGCTGGAGAAGACTCTTGAGAGTCCCTTGGACTGCAAGAAGATCAAATCCGTCAGTCCTAAGGGAAATCAACCCTGACTGTTCCCTGGAAGGTCAGATGCTGAAGCTGAAGCTCAAATACTTTGGCCACCCAATGAGAAGAGAGCACTCACTGGAGAAGACCCTGATGCTGGGAAAGACAGAAGGCAAAATACAAAGGGGACGGCAAAAGATGAGATGGCTGGACAGCGTTACTGATGTGACTAACATGAATTTGAGCAGACTTCGGAGGATGGTGGAAGACAGGAGGGCCTGGCGTGACTTTGTCCATGGGGTCACAAAGAGCCGGACTCGACCGTGCGACTGAACAACAACATCCTAGTGCAATAAAAACAGCAAATGACCACACAAAGATAGACATGATACCCTAAATAAAGACGCCACATTCTTTTGTTCATTTACCCAACTTGTGCAATCTAATTAAGAACTCAAACTACTTTTCTTCTTAAACATGCTCTGAAGGAATAAAATGATACACTTCCTTTAAAAAAGAAAAGAAAAATCTACACATTATGCTATTTCAATTATTAATTGCACCCATTCTTTAGGGCTTTCCCTCGATCAGTTTTAAAGGCAACATTCCTAAGTGTTTTGCTCTTTTCTGATCACTATTATTAGAGAAAAGAACCAGTCCTGAAAAAAAACACCCATAGGGGTTTAAAGTCCCATGAAATCAATGTGGATTCAATTCATTCAGCGCAGTTTTTTCTAGCCTAGGGCCAGTTTCTAAATCTGTAAAATAGAATCACAGAATCACAGAGTTGGAAGGGGCCATAGAGACCATCTAGTCCAACCCCCTGCTCAATGCAAGATCCACCTACAGCATCCCCGACAAGTGTTTGTCCAGCCACTGCTTAAAGAATGCCCGTGAGGGGGAGCTCACCACCTCTCTCAGCAGCTGATTCCACTGTTGAACTACTCTTACCAGTCTGGATGATGTTGGGCCAGTCGCTCAGTATTTCAGTCTGACTTACATTCAGGCCTTGAATTCTGCAGCTCACAGGGGCACAGCTCCCGAACCTTTCTGTGGGTTCCCCCTGTTCCCCCCACCTACCTTGTTCATTGAATAGCAGGTGCAGCTGCATAACAATTCCTGGATTAGGAGAGCGGGCAGCCAGCCAGCCACCAGGAGCTTTGCCATGTCCCCAGCAGCCCTCATTAACCCCCGGAGAAGACTACACCCCATCCTTTCTCCACTTCTTATGTGATTTTGGGTGGGCTGTGGCTTGCTGGCCTTTTGACTGGGGGGGGGCAAGGAGAGCCCCAGATGACTGAGGCCTGCTTGGGCTGGCTAGATCTCTAGCCAGCCCAAGAAGGCCTCACTTGCCCGGGGCTCTCCTTTCTTGCATTGGGTTGCTTTTTGCTGGGGGGGGGCAGCATATGCTAATGAACTCCACCACCTATTTTTCTACAAAACGGCTCTTGCTTACCTCACAGGGTTGTTGTGCAGATAAAACAGAAGAGGGGAGAAAAGTGGGTAGGATCAAGATATCCCTTTCATTAACTATCCTAACGTCTGTCTTACCAGACTGAACTAAATAAATCTTTTCTCATATTTTTAAACTCCAAAACTTTCTGAGTGACTTTGTCTTAAGTGAAAACTTCTCCTTGGCTACTAATTCTTATCGCTCTGAAATGTTTGGTCAATATCATTTTTAAAGGGAGAACCAGTGGCTTCTTGACTGACTCTCGGTATTATGATGTGGACGTGATTTTTTTTCTTTTGCTTGCTCAGGGCTTTTTTTGTAGCAGGAACTCCTTTGCATATTAGGCCACACCTCCCCTGATGTAGCCAGTACTCCTGGAGCTTACAGGACTCTTAGTACAGGGGCTCCTGTAAGCTCCAGGAGGACTGGCTACATCAGGGGGGAGTGGCCTAATATGCAAATAAGTTCCTGCGAAGAAGAAAAAAGCCCTGCTTGCAGTCAAACAATGTCCCCAGCACACAGCAGTGTTTTGACTGACAGGATCTAGAACTGACAGGATCTAGACAATGAAGTCCTGGCTAAAATTTTGTTGTAATTTTAGTCCTGGCTAAATCTTTGTTGTAACATGATGCGTCTGACATCAACAAGGACTGCAGCAAATGGTGAGAGGAACTCGAAGCAAATCCTCAACTGCAGAACGAATGTAATGATCCTCTGGGCAGCTTCAAAGTTACCCTCCAGGCAGCCAAGAAATCAGGATTTTTTAAAAGCATTATTTCTTTCACCACTTATATCCAGCACAGACACCCACGTTTGGGAGGAAGGGGTTTGTTTACTACATTTTTTTTTTTAATTCCCTCCTCCCGACTCGCCACTCCACAACCTCAGGCTCCCTTCTGTTCTGGCAGGCTGTCAATGGATTCTTTGAGTGGTGTGTATTAACGCAGCGCTGCGCATGAAACATACTCACTCAGAAGTCTTGCTGTCGCTGCCATTCACTGAGCCGGCACGTTGCTCATCTGGGCTTAAAATCCCGATCCCCAAGGACTTGAGAGCTCTCATCAAAATAGCCTCCATCGCCTTCGCGGAGAGCTTCTCGAGGACGATAACGCGGCACCGGCTCAGCAGGGCGGAATTGACCTGGAAAGAAGGGTTTTCGGTGGTTGCGCCGATCAAGGTCACGGTCCCGCGCTCGACGTGAGGAAGGAAAGTGTCCTGGCCATGGGAGGGAAGCAGAAGAAAGTGGTCCCCATCAGCGACAGCCTGAAGCATCCAATGTAAGTGCATTCTTTCCGACCTGTAACTGCGTTTTCACGCGCTCAACAAATTTAACGGATGTCCTTTTGACAGCTCGCTCCGCTTCGCTGATTAACAGCTTCATTCATTCCATTTAACTAGTGTACCTTTCAGGGAACTCCTTAGGTTTCCCCAACCGGAACACAAAACAGTACTGAAATAAAGCAACCATTTTCTGGAGACACCGTTCATTTCCGTCCTTTTCTTGTTTCTTTGTTTGGGAGAGGAACAGTCCCTCTATAAGCAAAATGACTGAAATGTTAAACAGAGAAAGGAAACTTTTTGATGGCTCATCCGGTGTCCTCAACCTTAGAAAGGATGACTCTAAGTTAGGTACAATAATTAGGGAGGGACGGTGGCTCAGTGGTAGAGCATCTGCTTGGTAAGCAGAAGGTCCCAGGTTCAATCCCCGGCATCTCCAACAAAAAAGGGTCCAGGCAAATAGGTGTGAAAACCCTCAGCTAGAGATCTTGGAGAGCCGCTGCCAGTCTGAGTAGACAATACTGACTTTGATAGACTGAAGGTCTGATTCAGTATAAGGCCGCTTCATATGTTCATATTCTGAAACTGGGTTCAAAGCAACAGTTTTTCTTGTAGATCCATTTGTCATTCCATACATGTTTTATAGTTTCCCACTCTGGCAGCTGATGGTCTCTTCCCCCCCGCCCCCTTGTTTTTAGGATCACTTTCAGTAGCAGAATTTGTGTCCAAATGCAACATATGTAAAATAATCCTTCATATATAAAAACTGGAAGCAAAATTTCGTTTGCTCTGTATCGAACATGCATTTCTAAAGTCTGACAACTCACAGTATGATTTTCCCCAGAGGGAAAGCTTTTCCCGAGGGTGGGGAAATATGCTTTTGCTGTGTTGACAGGGGAAGGTGGATACATTAAAACATTGCAGTTCTCGCAAGACTTTGCATTCCAAGCTTGTGTTTTAAACCCACCTACGACGTTCTGAAAATTGCATATCATACTGTGAGCTGTCAGACTTTAAAAATGCATGTTCGATACAGAGCAAACGAAATTTTGCTTCCAGTTTTTATATTATGCAATAGGTTCATGTGGTTTACTAGGTCTGAGAACTGGTATTTGATCAGGGAGACTCAGAATTAGGTCCCTGGCCAGTTGCTCTCTCTAAACTTAACCGACCTCCCCAGGACTAGGATAAAATGGAACTCCTGCCAATTGCCCAGTTCTGTCCTCCTTCCCAAAAACAGCAGGATAGGAGACAGATCTGAATCCAAAGAAATATTGCTAAGCAGGGCTTTTTTTTGCAGCAGGAGATCCTTTGCATATTAGGCCGCACCCCCCTGATGTAGCCAATCCTCCTGGAGCTTACAGTAGGCCCTGTACTAAGGAGGATGGTATACGTAGCAGTTTGGGCCCACGCAAGCGGTGTTGCAAGAGTACCCTAAATAGGGGTCAGAACAGAAGCCAAATTCAAGAATGCAACTGTTGTGTCCTAGGTTCAAATGGAGAACTGTTACTTTTGGAGGGAACTGTTACTTTTGGAGGGAAGCTGAACAAGCCAAGCTTGTACTCCACACCAGGGTTCCAGAGAAGGCCTAAGCATGCCCAATCAGGGGAAGGATTGAAACATAAGTAGCCAATCAACATCTAGGCTCATACTGTACCCTGATAGGCCCTTAGGCCTCTGTAAATAGCCAATCCTTGTACATAGTTAAGGTCCAATCAGAAGGGGGCAAGAATGGTATAAAGGAGCAGGAGGTTTGAATAGAGCTCAGTTTGTGTTGGTGTTCCTGAAGTAAAGCTTGCTGAAATCACTCTCCGACTCTGGTCTCTTACTGCGCCGACCCCAGTACTTTACAGCAACATTATCCCAATTGTAGCCACTACTTGAATTTATGCAAGAATAGCAACATTCACCCAAGGAACAAACAGGTCCTAAGTTGAGACACTCAAAGCATCTTCTGGTCCAGCTATCATCAGAATTTCAAATCATTCTGTCGTAAACTTGCTTATGCAGGGCTTTTTTTTGTAGTAAGAACTCCTTTGCATATTAGGCCACACACGCCTGATGTAGCCAATCCTCTTGGAGCTTACAGTAGGCCCTGTACTAACAGCCCTCTAAGCTCTTGGAGGATTGGCTACATCAGGGGTGTGTGGCCTAATATGCAAAGGAGTTCCTGCTACAAAAAAAGCCCGGTCGCTAAAAATACATAATAAGCCCCACGTACCCAGAGGGAAGCCAGCCGAGCATATCCTACTGAAGTTGAAGCAAATTACCTGCTGGGACTTATTGAAACGGTGAATTTCATCGATGAAGAGGATGGTTTTCCTCTTGAAGAGTCTCTTTTCATTTTGGGCCTGGGAGATGACTTCACGGACATCGTTGGTTTTGGCACTCGTGGCTGATAACGTCACAAACCTCGTGCCTTTCTTCTTGCTGCCTTTTGCTATAATGTGGGCCAGGGTAGTCTGAAAGAAAGAAAGGTCAGCAGATTGGTTTTCCTTTAGGAGTAGCAACCAGGGGGTCCAGAGACAGAAAGCACACCGAAGAGAGCCAAATCTTTATGCAACATGTGGCCCAAGTAATCAAGCCGAGGAGTTCTCCACGTTGTTATTTGTTTTATTAACTATTTTGTCTGCTAGGATCCTTGAACACCACCAGTAGCTGGTGTCTTAAAAATACACTCAGAAGGCACCAGTTTTTGGTTTTATTTTAAATCGGATTAACAAACATGTGGTTTAAAACAATTTTTATTTATTTAGTAACATATGGTAACAATATCTATTTCTTGCATCATTAATAACTTCTTTTTATCTATCCCATATATTACTTTGTAACCACCCCTCTCCCCGTTACTTGACCCCCGCCGGTGTTATTTACTTAAAATACTAATATTTAAAGGTACCCTTAACTAATAAAAACCAAGATTAATATTCTTCTTTCTTCTAAAACTTAATCATTATCAAAAATTGTCCAATGTCCTTTTATTTTCCATTCTTTTTCAACATATCTTCTAAACTTTTTCCACTCCATCTTAAAAACTTCTAAGTCATAGTCTCTTAAAATTCTTGTTAATTTGTCCATTTCACTCCATGTCATAACTTTTACAATCCAAACCCATTTTTCTGGTATTTTTTCTTGCTTCCACAACTGTGCATACAATGTCCTAGCGGCTGAAAGCAAGTACCAAATTATAGTTCTATCTTCTTTTGGAAATGTTTCCATTTGTAATCCCAACAGAAAAGTCTCTGCAACTTTCTTAAGCTCGCATCCCAAGATCCTAGAAATTTCTTGTTGAATCATCTGCCAATACTTTTTTGCTCTTTCACAAGTCCACCACATATGGTAGAAAGAACCTTCATGTTTTTTACATTTCCAACATCTGTCTGGCATCTTATTGTTCATCTCTGCAAACTTTTTAGGAGTCATATGTGTTAAATGCTTAAATTTAATATTTTTATGTTGGATTTTATGTTGTGAGCCGCCCTGAGCCACTTGGTGGGAAGGGCGGGATATAAATCATAAATAAACTAAAAAACTAAACTAAATATACCATCTATACATCATTTTAAAACAGTTCTCTTTAATACTATGACACGTCAAAAGCTTTATAAAATTCCTCCACAAATATTCCCAAGTTTCCATCTGTATTTCTTTATTTACATTAATTTGCCACTTAATCATTTGAGATTTCACTACTTCATCTTTCGTAGACCATTTTAAGAGTAATTTATATAATTTTGAAATTTTTCATTGTCTCCAAGCAGAACTTTTTCCATTTCTGCTTGCTCTTTTCTTATTCCTTCAGTTTTAATATCTTTTTCCACCAAGCTCTTTATTTGTTGCATTTGGAACCAATCATATTTATTACTCATCTCTTCAGCAGTTTTCAATTCTATTTTGCCACTTTGTATTTTTAATAGTTGATTATATGACAACCACTTTTCTTCACCCGTCTCAACTGTTATTTTTATTACTTCTGCTGGCACTATCCATAACAGTTTTCTCTCATCCCCATATTTCTTATATTTCATCCATGTATTTAGCAAATTGTTTCTTATATAATGGTGAGAGAAAAAAACATCCATCTTTTTTTTCCCATAGTACATATAAGCGTGCCAGCCAAATTTATTTCCATGACCTTCCAACGCTAAGAGTTTTTTGTTTAACAATATCACCCATTCTTTTATCCACACTAAACAAACTGCTTCATGATATAGTTTTAAATCTGGTAGTTGGAATCCTCCTCTCTCTTTTGCATCTGTTAAGATTTTCATTTTGATCCTTGGTTTCTTCCCAGCCCACACAAACTTGAAATTTTCCTTTGCCATTTATTAAATTGTTTACTGTCTTTCACGATCGGAATAGTGTGAAACAAATACATTATTCTTGGCAGAATATTCATCTTAATTGCAACTATTATGCCAAGCAATGACAAATTAAGTTTATTCCATTTTATCATACCTTCATCCATTTTATGCCATAGCTTCTCATAATTGTTTTTAAACAAGTCAATATTCTTCATTGTTATCTCCACACCCAAATATTTTACCTTAGAGGTAACTTCACAACCCGTTAGCTTCTGCAGTTCCTTTTGTTTGCTTACTTGCATATTTTTACATAGCAGTTTTGATTTTTCTTTATTAATATAAAGAGAGAGAGAAGGAAGAAGATGACAGTGAAATCCTCGTGGGCCTGATAAGAGTCCTCTGGGGCCTGGTCCAGCCCCCAGGTCACACATTTGACACCCCTGCTTTGGAGTGTATAGAGGCCAAGGCCTTCCCCTAATGTTGCTTTCTAGCACTGGGATTTAGAAGCCGACTGCCTTTGAAGGTGGAGGTTCCCCTCAGTCAGGGAGAAAAAAAATTCTCTTTGACAACTCTCTCCGCCTCATGCAAAATTTTTTTTTAAATAAATCTCTATCATGTGCCCTTAGTGGTCTCTTTTCTAACCTGAAATTCCCAGACTCTTCAGCCTTCTTCATAGGCCAGTTGCTTTAATCCCCTAATAGGGCAGCCATCTCCCAGGTCTTGGTGAGGGTTCCCCCAATTTTGGGGGCTCCAACCCGCCACTGCCCAGCAGTGGGAGGCCCCACCCCCAAGCCTGAACACCAGCAGCCATCCCTCTTGCAAGATTTAAAGGGCCCTTCAGTTGATTGGTTGGGAGCACATGGCTCACCAATCATCTGGAGAGCCCTCTATATCTTGCAAGAGGAAGATGGCAGGTGCCACCCTTCCTCTTCTTCTCAAAAACACTTAAAGGATCCCTTGAAGTGCTTTTGAGAAGAAGTGCGGAGTGCGTGCCTGCAATCGAAGCCGCGAATCCACAGTTTGGGGTGCAAACACGTGTTCCCCCCACCTTCTTCCTCAAAGCATTTAAAGCTATCCTTTAAATGCTTTGGGGAAGAAACAAGGGGGAGCGCGTGCCTTCAGCTGGAACACCGATGCCAGTCCCCAACATGATGTCACTTCTGTGTGACATCACATTGGGGATGTCCCTGCCCCCTCTTGGACTGCCCCCCAAAGTCCCCTGCTGGGGTTTCAGAGGGCCTATACTTGAAGATGGGATTTTTTTTGTCTCAATGTGCATCATCTTACAGTTGCTTAGCTCATGTAGGTTTTCAACATCTAGCAGTGCCATATAAACATGACACATATGTCACTGTGTATTTTGTAGACGTAATTCTAATAAACATGAATCCTAAATAGATCCAAGTGGGCAGCCGTGTTGGTCTGAAGCAGTAGGACAAAGTAGGAGTCAAGTTCACCTTTAAGACCAACAAAGTTTTATTCAGAACGTTAACTTTCATGTGCTCCAAGCTTTCGTGTACCTGACTCCTCGTCCGATGAAGTGTGCTTGCAGCACACGAAAGCTTACGTTCCGAATAAAACTTTGTTGATCTTAAAGGTGCACTTGACTCCCACATTGTTCTAATGAATTCTAAATGCAACATGCACATTCTGTTAAATGATTTCCTGGTTAACTAACACTTGGCCTACACAAATGAAATATAATGCCTGCACTTTATTGGCTGCCAGACAAGCTGTTGATTTATCTTAAAGGGAGGTTATTTTGGTTTCCTCTCTTTGCCCGCTTGATAGGACATCTTATTTATATGGCAGATAATATTTCTGGACAGTTTGGGGTGGTTCTAATTGCAGGCCTCTGCAATCTGAGTTTTGTAAGCAAAATGCTGTCACCAGCCACCAATTGTCATCTTCCAGTATTTTCCACCACCTAATTTTGCCCCCACTCCATCCCAAACAAGACACTAAGTGTTGTATTATGTTCCTGGCAAGCCGCCACGCAAGGATGGTGAGCTATATCTAAGATGGCTGGCTGTAAGTTGTGCTTACCGTTCTGCAGAACAAAGCTGGAGTCCAGTGGCACCTTTAAGACCAACGAAGTTCTGTTGCTTCAAACCAGGGGTCCTCAAACTTTTAAAATAGAGGGCCAGTTCACTGTCCCTCAGACTGTTGGAGGGCCGGACTGCCGTTACTGTACAAGGCCGCGGGCCGTCAGTTCTCCGTCTTCTGCATCTCTCTCCCTTCCCCACACCACACACCCCGGCCTGGGAACTCACCTCACCTCGGTATCACCTCACACTCTGTCTCCGCCGCCTCAGCCCAGTGCCGGAAGTGTGCGTTGCTAACGCGAGTTTAGGTTGAACATCACTTCCGGTCTGATTTTGCCATAACCCGGCGGGCCGCATAAACGTCCTCAGCGGGCCGTAGTTTGAGGACCCCTGCTTCAAACCAACACGACAGCCCACCTGGATATACCCTTCTGTTATTTGAAACCCATTTTAGGTAAAATACAGTGCTAATGCCAGGAGCCCCATGGCGCAGACTGGTAAGCTTCAGCACTGTAAGCCAAGCTCTGCTCACGACCTGAGTTTGATCCCGGCGGAATCTGGGTTCAGGTAGCCGGCTCAAGGTAGACTCAGCCTTCCATCCTTCCAAAGTCAGTAAAATGAATACCCAGCTTGCTGGGGGTAAAGTGTAGATGACTGGGAAAGGCAATGGCAAACCACCCTGTTAAAAGTCTGCCAAGAAAATGCCATGCTGTGACATCACCCCATGGGTGACGTCACTCCCTTTAAGATAAATCAAAACCTTTACCTTTTTACAGTGCTTATAGGAAAATTTAACATCAGTGTACTGAAGAAGAATGGATAACATCAAAGGGAACCTCAAAGGGAAGTCCTGCCTACCCAGCCTTTTGGAGTTCTTAGAGAAAGCAAACAAATATGTAAATAATGGTGACGGGTAGTAATGTATGGCTGTGAGAGTTGGACCATAAGGAAGGCCAAGCGCAGAAGAATAGATGCTTTCGAGCTTTAGTGCTGGAGAAGAATTTTGAGAGTTCGTTGGATTGCAAGAAGATCAAATCCGTCAGTCCTAAGGGAAATCAACCCTGACTGTTCCCTGGAAGGTCAGATGCTGAAGCTGAAACTCAAAATACTTTGGCCACTGAATGAGAAGAGAGAACTCACTGGAGAAGACCCTGATGCTGGGAAAGACAGAAGGCAAAAGAAGAAGGGGACGGCAAAAGATGAGATGGCTGGACAGAGTTACTGATGTAACTAACACGAATTTAAGCAGACTTCAGAGGATAGTGGAAGACAGGAGGGCCTGGCGTGACTTTGTCCATGGGGTTGCAAAGGGTCGGACTTGACTGTGTGACTGAACAACAAAGATATTATATACTTGGACTCTCAAAAGGCTTGTGACAAGATTCCTCAACAAAGACTCCTGAGTAAGCCCAGCGGACATGGAGTAAGAGAACAGGGACTCTTACGGATTAAAGATTGGTTAAATGACAAGTAGCTGAGAATCGGAATAAATGAACAGTTCTTGCAACGGAAGGAAGAGGAAGCAGTCCAGCAAGGATTGGTATTGGGGATGGCGCTACTTAATTTCTTCAAAAATAATCCAGAACGGGGGTGATGGCCCACTGTTGGCCCTCCAGAGTAACTGGTTGGCCACTAGGTGCAACAGGACACCGAGCCAGATGGACCACCAGTCTGATCCAGCAGGACTCCTCTTATGTGCCTCCAGAGTCTAAATTCTCTGCAATGTGAACTGAACATTATCTACTCTAGCTAATTATAACAACAGCAACAAAAATCCTTTTCTTGTTATATGGAAGTAGCCTTTGTTCTATGCAGGGAGATCTTTTCAATTGTTGTTGTTGTCATTTGCCATCTTCTGGTTGTGGTGCAGGTGTCACTGGGGGGTGGGGGTGGGGGTGGGGAAAGATATTTGTGAATTTCCTGCATTGTGCAGACGGTTGAGCTAGAGCCAATCTGGTGTAGTGGTTAAGTGTATGAACTCTTATCTGGGAGAACCAGGTTTGATTCCCCACTTTTCCACTTGCATCTGCTGGAATGGCCTTGGTCAGCCATAGCTCTCGCAGAGGTTGTCCTTGAAAGGTCAGCTTCTGGGAGAGCTCTCTCAGCCCAACCCACTTCATAGGATGTCTGTTGTGGGGGAAGAAGATAAAGGAGGTTGTAAGCTGCTCTGAGACTCTGATTCAGAGAGAAAGGTGGGGTATAAATCTACGATCTTCTAGAGAACCCTGGAGGTCCCTCCCAACACACTCTCTCTCCCTCTCTAACACACACACACACACACACACACACACACAGAGTGTAGTTTTTTGATAGACCGCTGTTATATGTTTTATTATTTTACTGTTTTAACTGTGTAAGATGATGAAGAAGAAGATATTGGATTTATATCCCGCCCTCCACTCCGAAGAGTCTCAGAGCGGCTCACAATCTCCTTTACCTTCCTCCCCCACAACAGACACCCTGTGAGGTGGGTGGGGCTGGAGAGGGCTCTCACAGCAGCTGCCCTTTCAAGGACAACCTCTGCCAGAGCTATGGCTGACCCAAGGCCATGCCAGCAGGTGCAAGTGGAGGAGTGGGGAATCAAACCCGGTTCTCCCAGATAAGAGTCCGCACATTTAACCACTACACCAAACTGGCTCTAGCTCAACCGTCTGCACAATGCAGGAAATTCACAAATATCTTTCCCCACATGTTTTAAATTCAAAATTTATGTTAGATTTTAAATTCTGTGAGCCGCCCTGAGCCACTTTGGTGGGAAGGGCGGGATATAAATTGAAATAAACTTGAAACATATCCGTCTGTTCGTCCATCTGTCTGTCTGTCTGTCTGTCTGTCTGTCTGTCTGTCTGTCTGTCTATCTATCTATCTATCTATCTATCTATCTATCTATCTATCTATCTATCTATCTATCTATCTATCTATCTATCTATCCATCCATCCATCCAAGTTCCACATAGTCACCAACCAGCCCTCCATTCTAGGCTGAATGGGAGTTTGTAACTGAAAGTTCCAAATTGTCTTTGGGCTATTAAAAAAAACCCTCAGTAAACACGGAGAAATAAAGAAACAGGACAACAACACAGACCATGCAGGCATCGACCCTATTTTTATCCTGCCCTTCACCAAATAAGCTCAAAGCAGCCTTCAAAATAAATTCAAGGAAGAACACTCGCTGGATTCTGTGGAATAAAATGAGTGAGTGACCAAAGTGAAGCAAAAAGGCAACTAGATAATACCCCCAAAGCCCTTCCATTAACCAGCCAAACTCATCCTTATCTGTTCAAGGAACCATGGCCAGATAAATGCAAGTGAGGCTATGGGGGGAAGGGGACATTCTTCAGACAAGCGCAGGAATTTTCAGAACAACAGGTGTAGAAGAAACAGCTGTTAGGACAGTAAATGCTTTAATAGTGCTTAGGGAAGTAGCAAGAAGTCCTGTGGAATGTGTGGAGGGGACAGCAGTTTGCCATAATTTTAGAATTTGACGCAGCTTGAGTTGGTCTGCCCTACAGCCTGCAAGATCCAAGTCTACAAACCAGACAGCACTTTCATGATTCAGTGCTGGACAGCAAATCTAGGGAGAAAAACCCCACACAATTTGACCCAGATACGCTAACGACGGCAGAATGCATACTGGACCAACATGGGCTCAAACAGACATAAGGCATACTTTTGGCTACTGAGTTGTATTGTCTCAGTGCCTCCTATATAAAACAGAAACCGGCTTGCAAACATCAAACAACACATTCAGTATCATTACAGGCCAATCCTAAACAGAGTCTACTTTCTAAGCCCACTGACTTCAGTTGATTTAAGAGGGAATGAAATCTGCTTAGTAATGCACTGTTGGTCCAACAAAATAAAAAATTCCCCATAAATAATAGGAGCACTGGAGACCAAATTACAGAAACCGAATCACAAACCTCAGTTCATGCCCTTCCACCTCCATGAACCTCCCAGGTGGCTGTGGGAGGTTCGGGTTAGGAGACATGCTGGCACCAGCGAAGGGGCTTGGAGAGGGCATTTAAAGAGACTGCAGTCTCTTTAAATGCCTTCTCCAAGCTGCGCTGCTGCCATGACTCAGCGAGGGAACTCAGGAGTTAGTTAAATGCCTTCTGAGTTCACTTTTGAGTGGTGCCACGACAGCATGGCTTGCAGAAACAATTTAAAGAGAACTCTTTAAATGGCTTTTGCAAGTCGTGCCGAACCACAAACCATGAACTGGTTTGTTAAACAGAAAGTTTTGCGAGGTTCATGGTTTGTGAGCCCCCATGAACCTTCACAAACCTCCATTTTCTCAGTTCTTGCCCATCCCTCATGGAGACAGAAGAGGATAAAGCTATGCAGAAAGGACACCTCTGTCTTCATTGTGCTGAATTCGATCGTTATCATGTTAAATTAAAAGATGGGTTTACCTGTCAGTATAACCGCAATGAGATACTCGACATTTATAGGTAAAACTACATTGTTCCATACCTGTAATAAAACGCAAGACAACTGTGAGAATAAACCTGAATTAAAGTTCAAGTTCAATCTGGATTTTGCCCAGTGTCAAAGAAATTTTGAACCTGGGTAGGTTCAAATCTCATGGGCTTTGCACACAATCCAAAAAGGACGTCATCAGCTCCCTACAGAGACCAGGGGCCTCACCGAAATACTACCTTTCTGTAGGGCCTGTAAAATGGAGCTATTCCACCAGGCTTTTGGTTGAGGCAGCAGGCGTCCTATCCCATCAGCTGGACTCTCTGCTGTGATATCATCTTTCATTTTCAGCTACTGTTTTAGACCAGAGGTCTCCAGCCCCTGGGCTGTGGACCGGTACCAGTCTGTGGCCTGTTAGCAACTGGGCCGTGAGTTATATAATTATTTCATTATATATTACAATGTAGTAATAATAAAAATAAGAATATATCCTGCCCTCCACTCCAAATTTCAGAGTTTCAGAGCAGCTCACGATCTGCTTTCCCTTCTTCCCCCACAACAGACACCCTTTGAGGTGGGTGGGGCTGAGAGAGCTCTGACAGAAACTGCCCTTTCAAGGACAACTCTGCCAGAGCTATGGCTGACCCATAGGCCATTCCAGCAGGTGCAAGTGGAGGAGTGGGGAATCAAACCCAGTTCTCCCAGATAAGAGTCTGCACACTTAATCACCATGCCAAACGAACAGAAATTAAGTACACAATTGTATCATCCCAAAACCACTGCACTCTCCCCTGGTCCCTGGAAAAATTGTCTTCCACAAAACCGGTCCCTGGTGCCAAAAAGGTTGGGGACCGCTGTTTTAGACCTTCAATATGTTGTAAAATATGCCCAACTGAGCTGCTGTTTACTGTTTACAGCTCATTGCACTGCTTTATATTGTCCTGATTTTAAATGTATGTTTTAAATTGTTATTTTATTATGTTGTTATCCACCCTGAGCCCGTTCCTGGGAAAGGGCAGAATGTAAATGGACTAAAATAAAATAAATAAATAAAATTACGGAGGCTCCGGGGTGATAAAGAGACGGGGAAGGAAAGACTCTGAGGCAAACTACCTTCTGGACTGAAGAATATCAAGTTTCCCACTCTGGCCTCTTCTGTAGATGCATCATACCCCAACTGCCCACAATCAAATAAAAAGGGGGGCACAAACAACAAATTAGTATGTAAGCTATGTGCTCCCTAATGTTCTCGTATCTGGAAATTTGCTAAACCAATTTGGAAACCTGTACTATTGAGGCAGGGATAAGATCATGTTTTCTTAGACAAGCCACAGATGGAGATGATCAACAAAGGTTTGTTTAAAAGGAAAAAAAAGTATTTAATAAATAAATATGATCATAGGATCATAGAATTGCCCCCTTCTAAGTGCATTAAAGCTAACAGGCTTAGAAGGTACATATGAACCTATGAAGCTGCCTTATACTGAATCAGACCCTCGGTTCATTAAAATCAGTATTGTCTACTCAGACTGGCAGCGGCTCTCCAGGGTCTCAAACGGAGGTTTTTCACACCTACTTGCCTGGACCCTTTTTAGTTGGAGATGTGGGATTGAACCTAGGACCTTCTGCTTACCAAGCAGATGCTCTGCCACTGAGCCACCATCCCTCCCAACATATGAAGCTGCCTTCTACTGAATCAGACCCTGGGTCCATCAAAGTCAGTCTTGTCTACTCAGATTGGCAGCGGCTCTCCAGGGTCTCAAGGTGAGGTTTTTCACGCCTACTTGCCTGGACCCTTTTTAGTTGGAGATGCTGGGGATTGAACCTGGGACCTTCTGCTTACCAAGCATATGCTCTACCACTGAGCCACTGTTCCTCCCAAACAAGGTAGGACTGCAGCGTTACTTTATTCAATTATTAAGAGATTTTAAGAAAAGAAATACCAATATATGATTGGGGCAACTAAAACTCAGTGCCGTGGATCAGTTAATTAAAATCCAAAAGATTAATCAATTAAAAATATTTTTAACAGTGGATTTATGCTGGTCCATCTTAGAGGACTAGAAAGCAGAAAAGCAATACGATAAAGTTAGTAATGCACTTTGTAGGTAGGCAGGGAGGTCCACATGGGGTTACTGCAAAGCGGTCTCTTGAGAGTCTCATGTCCAACACATGAGCATCTACAAATGTTCCACAAATGATAGTAGGAGAATGGAAAGAAACACTTCATGTTGTTCTAAACACATTAAGACAGAACCAGAAAGCTGCTTCCTCCAGCTTTTCCCTCCAACTGCTGACCCAGAAAGCTGAAAAGATCCACAGCGGCCAGTGCGGGCAGTTGGTGACAGGCCTAAACACTGCTCGGAAAGATATCCCAAAGCACAAGATTACCACAGCAGGTGCTGTGAACATGATCCTCTCCTAGATAGAGATTCTGACTCATTGGGGACACTCAAAGGAGTAACAGACTCTCCAATTTGTTATCTTGCTGGCAGTTCTCTCCCTCTTCAGCCGTCTGGAAAAAAACTTGCTCGAAGTAGGAAAGTTGTGGCTAGCAGGAAACCAGAACAAAAGACAAATACAGGTCCCAGACCAAACTCTTCTAGGCACTGACAACAGCCAGATGGTTCCCTTTTGACCTCTTCAATCCATTTAGAATCACAGAGGTGGAAAGGACTTCCAGAGTCATCTTGTCCAACCCTCTTAACAGTACAGGGAATTCACAAATACCTTCCCCCACAAACCCTCAGAAGATTGGGGGGGGGGGGGAAACAACCCTCCAGGATCTCTGGCAAAACTGGCCTGGAGAAAAATTGCTGCCTGACCCCAAACTGGCGATCAGCATTTCCCTGGGCCTGTAAGGAAGGGCCACGAGAACTAAGCACTGACGCAACCCTTCCTCCACTCCTTCCCATGATCTGCCAAAGTTCACAGTATCTTCATTGCTGTCAGATGGCCATCTAGCCTCTGTTCAAAAACCTCCAAGGAAGGAGAGCCCGTCACCTCCCAAGGAAGCCTGTTCCACTGAGAAACCGCTCTGTCAAGAAGTTCTTCCTAATGTTTAGCTGAAAACTCTTTTGACTTAATTTCAACCTGCTCATTCTCATCTGACCTTCAAGGGCCACAGAAAACAACTCCACACCATCTTCTATAAGTACTTGAAGATGATGATCATATCACCTCTCAGCCATCTCCTCTCCAGGCTACACATACCCAGCTCCTTCATAAGAATGTAAGAGAAGCCATGTTGGATCAGGCCAATGGTCCATCTAGTCAACACTCTGTCACACAGCGGCCAAAATAACCAGGTGCAATCAGGAGGTCCACTAGCAGGGCCAGGACACTAGAAGCCCTCCCACTGTTGACTCCCCTCAGGTGCCAAGAATACAGAGAATCCCTGCCCCAGACAGAGAGTTCCACCTATACCCTGTGGCTAATATCCACTGATGGACCTCTGCTCCATATGTTTATCCAATCCCCTCTTGAAGCTATCTATGCTTGTAGCCACTGCCACCTGCTGTAGCAATGAATTCCATGTGTTCATCACTCTTTGGGTGAACCTTTCCTCATAGGATTTGGTCTCCAGGCCCCCCACCATCTTTGTTGCCCTCCTCTGGACACACTCCAGCTTATCTATATCCTTCTTAAATTGAGGTGCCCAAAACTGAATACAATACTCTGAAATCTCACCAGAGAAGAGCGATACTGTCACTTTGCGGGATCTGGACGCTATACTTCTGTTGACACAGCCCAAAATCATGTTTGCCTTTTTAGCTACCACATCACGCTGCTGACTCATGTTCAGTGTATGATCTACAAAGACCCCTAAAATCCGTAGCTACAGACCTGGGAATACACATCAAGCTAACAGCTCCGCAGTTACCCAGATCTTCCTTTTTCTCCCTTCTTGAAGATCTGCAGGCCTAGATCCTTAATATAAGCCTTGCCTATGTTTAACCCTATATTGGTTAAGCTGAAGCTCAAATGCTTTGGTCACCAAATGAGAAGGGGGCAGTCACTGGAGAAGATCCTGATGCTGGGAAAGACAGAAGGCGAAAGAAGAAGGGGAGAGCAAAATATGAGATGGCTGGACAGCGTTACTGATGTAACAAATACGAATTAGAGCAGACTTCGGAGGATGGTGGAAGACAGAAGGGCCTGGCGTGACTTGGTCCATGGGGTACCAAAGAGTCGGACTCGACTGTGCAACTGAGCAACAAAAATATTTAATGAAAGAACAAGAAATTGACTAAAGGTCTAATTTCTTGACAGGAGTCCCGCTCTGTCTACCCTTAGTTTTTGGAGAGGAGGTTGGTTTGTATCAGAAACAGAGCCTTCTAAGTCATGGCACCTCAGATGTGGAATGGCCTCCCCTCAAACATCTACCTAGTACTAAGCATACTGAGCTTTTGCCCCCAAGTGAAGGTATAGTCATTCACCCATACCTTTGGCTGATTTTTTGGGAATATTTTGTCTCCCTCTCTTTCGTAAATTATATCTGGACTGATTTTTAGATTTTTTAAAAATTGGTGCACGGTAGAGTTAGCTATTAGGCACTCTGTGTGTGTGTATACACAGAGACACATGCTGTATTTTATTCAGGGGTCATTTCATAGAAAAAGAAGTGTTAGAGCTCATTAGCACAACTCATTTGCATATGCTGCACACCCCTGACATCACCAGAAGGTGTACTAAATTATATCAATTCAGCATCTACCTTAAAAAGCTTCTTGAATTCTCAAAATAAAACCTTACTCTCATCATACCATTAAAATTACTTTTCTCCTATTCAGGCATCAAACCGAATTCAGGCATCAGACCTTTCTTAACCCATAGTTTGACATGATGTCTGAACTGAAACTTTTGAATCTTTATCAATACAGAATTCAAAGTCAATTTACTAAAAATACTGAGTAAGATTATATTTTGCGGGAAGACTGAATGTACACATGAGTAGCTAGAATGGATCTGACTAATGAGTCTGTGTTTCTATGACAGGACATTGAAATATACAATGCTTACTAGAACTGACATTTATCAGCATTATAAGGAATATAATTTCTTCCTGATTTACTGCGGGCCAAAAATTATTTTTTCATGGTTAGAAGAAGAAGAAGATATTGGATTTATATCCCGCCCTCCACTCCGAAGAGTCTCAGAGCGGCTCACAATCTCCTTTCCCTTCCTCCCCCACAACAGATACTCTGTGAGGTAGATGAAGATATTGGATTTATATCCCGCCCTCCACTCCGAAGAGCCTCAGAGCGGCTCACAATCTCCTTTACCTTCCTCCCCCCCCCACAAAAGACACCCTGTGAGGTAGATGAAGATATTGGATTTATATCCCGCCCTCCACTCCGAAGAGTCTCAGAGCGGCTCACAATCTCCTTTACCTTCCTCCCCCACAACAGACACCCTGTGAGGTGGGTGGGGCTGGAGAGGGCTCTCACAGCAGCTGCCCTTTCAAGGACAGAGACTCAGAGCGGCTCACAATCTCCTTTCCCTTCCTCCCCCACAACAGACACCCTGTGAGGTGGGTGGGGCTGGAGAAGACTCTCACAGCAGCTGCCCTTTCAAGGACAACCTCTGCCAGAGCTATGGCTGACCCAAGGCCATGCTAGCAGGTGCAAGTGGAGGAGTGGGGAATCAAACCCGGTTCTTCCAGATAAGAGTCCGCACACTTAACCACTACACCAAACTGGCTCTGGTTAGATCCTCATGCCTCAATGTGCAACCGAATTGTAAATATTTGCACCCAAGAGCATTCCATGGCAACAAGAGGGTCTTGCTGTACAGGATGAATGTAAATGACTGAAGCCTTAATAACATACAACAGGTGTAAGGCATACTTGAGGCTTTCCAAACCAAATGCCTAAACAGATCGTAAATGCAGAGGAATTTTTTACCATACACTATACAGCAAAAAAAAAAAAAAAAAAAAAGAGCCCCATGGCGCAGAGTGGTAAAGCTGCAGTACTGCAGTCCTAAGCTCTGCTCACAACCTGCGTTCAATCCCGGCAGAAGCTGGGTTCAGGTAGCTGGCTCCAGGTTGACCCAGCTTTCCATCCTTCCGAGGTCGGTCAAAGGAGTACCCAGCTTGCTGGGGGGAAAGTGTAGATGACTGGGGAAGGCAATGGCAAACCACTCCGTGAAAAAAGTCTGCTGTGAAAATGTTGTGAAAGCAACGTCATCCCAGAGTTGGAAACGACTGGTGCTTGCACAGGGGACTACCTTTACCTTTTTATACGGCAAAAAAAGCATTCTTCATTCTGCTAATCTCAGTCTTGGAACATATTCTTTTTTCCAGTTATCCATGGGCACCATGGGAGGGGCCCCTGCAATGGACAGTCCCTAGAGAAATGGCAAATATTCCTCCAGGCTGCCAGCATGTCTGGGGGACAGCTGGCTAACTATACATAAGTATGTACCTTGCATAGCAGAGCTCTAATGTCATTTATTTACAGATTTATTAAAGAAAAACAACTTCAAGACGAGCCGGTGTGGTGTACTGGCTAGAGCTGCCCAATGCAAGCTTATGCGGAAATACCCCCTTCTAAAGCCCATTATCAACTTCAAGGGACTTAGAAGTATGTGACTTTGCTTAGGAGCAACAAGATCCAGATTCCAAAACTGCCGTGCATCCTACTCTGTAGCTTTGCCTTGGGCTGTTTGTGCTCATGTTCTCACAGCCTCACTCGCTTCACTGGGCTGCTTCAAGCATAAAATGGGGAGGGGAGGGCAAAACCACAAATGCCGCCCTGAGTTCCTCAGACAAAGAGATTAAAAATGGACCGGACTGATTGGGTAGTGGGGAATTTCAACCAAAAAAAAAAACCAGATGGAGATCTTCAAGTGCCTTTGGAAGAAGGGTAAAAAGCTAAGAAGTGGTGGCAATTATTGCCCCAATCCCAGGACTTCTCTGCTCCAAATTCCACCCATCGTCATGGCTTTTTTAAAATTAATGCCATTGGGGTTATTATATGAGTTCATGCATTTACCTCTGAATCCCAAAGATGCTGATGAAACCATTTGTGACATTATTCTTGTTCTGCCAGTAATCTGCAAAGTATATTCCCAGAGAGGTAGAAAAGAGCACTTCCCAGTTTACATAGAGTTCCACAGATAGAATATATTTTATTTATATCCCGCCCTCCCCGCCGAAGCAGGCTCAGGGCAGCTCACAACAGACAATTAAAATCAATAAGTATTAAAAATTACACATTCAACAGTTAAAACAGAATATTAATTTAGTGCTATTTCAGTGGTGACGCCATTTCTTCAAATTCCCTGAGATACAAGCGCCGTGTCAGTTAAATGCCAGCCAGAAGAGAACAGTCTTGCAGGCCCTGTGGAACTGCGCAAGATTCCGCAAGGCTCTCACTTCCTCTGGCAGTTGATTTCACCAGCAGGGGGCTGCAATCGAGAAGGCCCTGTCTCTGGTGGTTTTTAATTTGGCCGCCTTCGGCCCGGGAATTACTAGTAGATTTTGTGATCCCGATCTAAATACCCTCTGGGGAACATGTGGGGAAAGACGGTCCCTAAGGTAGGCAGGTCCTAGGCTATATAGGGCTTTAAAGGTAATAACCAGCACCTTGTAATGAATCCGGTTACTATACTATAAAAAGATGTTTCTGAACACAGAGGTAAGATTAAGCCCAGTTTATCCTTGCCCATTTTTCAAATTCTTACAATAGAACGGGGAAAGCGTTTGCAAGCTATCTTCTGGATAATCATACACAGAATCAGGATGTCTTGATGGTTTCAATGAAACTTCCTTCCGTCTAAGCAGAGGAGTTAACGCGCGCTTACTTGAGAAGGGGTTTTGTTATTCGCTGGGAATATACACAAACAAACATGGCCAGGCTCCAGACCATAAGAACATAAGAACATAAGAGAAGCCATGCTGGATCAGGCCAACGGCCCATCAAGTCTAACACTCTGTGTCACACAGTGGCAAAAAATGTTATATACACACATACACTGTGGCTAATAGCCACTGATGGACCTCTGCTCCATATTTTTATCTAAACCCCTCTTGAAGGTGGCTATACTTGTGGCCGCCACCACCTCCTGTGGCAGTGAATTCCACATGTTAATCACCCTTTGGGTGAAGAAGTACTTCCTTTTATCCGTTTTAACCTGTCTGCTCAGCGGTGGCCAAACTGCTTAACGTAAGAGCCACACAGAATAAACATCAGATGTTTGAGATCTGCAAGCCATAAATGTCAGATGTTTCAAAACAGGAAAGGAAGGGAAGGGGAGGGGAGAGAAAATAGATGAGGGATGGAGAGATGGAAAGAAAGTAATTTTGAAGAATTCTCCAAGCTGTCAGCTGGCTTGGAGAAGTGATTTAAAGAGAGAAATGCCTTCTCTAAGTCAGCCAACAGGGTGGTGGGGGCTTTGAGAACCACACAATATGTATGAAAGAGTCACACGTGGCTCCCAAGCCATAGTTTGGCCACTCTTGCGCTAGGGAAACTGCATTTAATTACAGAGGGATTTTGCCACATGGGGAGAAATTGGGGCTGCTAAATCACCAAGAAACTAGCCACTACACAGCCCCCATTCCTCAAGGACCCCAGCTGTAGGGTGGAGATATACAAAACGAAGAAGTGTCTTCACTAAAATTATGAGCACTAGGGCATGAAAAAAACTGCTTTGGTTTTCTGGAAAAGTTGAGGGTCAGGGGTAAAAGGGAATAGAAAATTATAGTTACAAATATATCTTCATCTGCATTAAGATACAAATATATCTTAATGGAATTGAAAAAAATCGCTTTGCAGCTGGTCTACGGATATCCTGTTCTACAACAGATGCAGCTGGGAAAATGGGTGGGAGAGCTGTTATTATAATACTTAGCATGTGCATACTTAAAAGTGTTTGAATACTGCATTCCATTAGACAGGGCTTTTTTTGTAAGCAGGAGCTCCTTTGCATATTAGGCCACGCCCCCCTGATGTAGCCAATCCTCCTGCAGCTTACAGTAAGGCCTTGTAGGAAGAGCCCTGTAAGGTCTTGGAGGATTGGCTACATCAGGGGTGTGTGGCCTAATATACAAATGAGTTCCTGCTACAAAAAAAAAGCCCTACCATGAGATAAATTTGTATAGTGGGTCAGTATCACTACTCCAATATTTAAATTAGGTTAGAAGACCAGACTGCGCAGACTTGAAACTGGAAGATACGCTGAATCAGCATTTGATCAATCTTATCCCATAAATAAATGGATAAATGACCCCATAAGGCACACAATATAAGATATGATATGGGGAAAATTAAAGATGTCATATGGGTATAAGCCTACCGGTACATTCCACAATTCTTCCAATTCAAACCAAACAGCAGAAATCTGGGGCATTGCATATCACACCATGCGTGCACAGTGGGCAAGCGCATAGCTCTTCTGCCTGCGTCTCCTTGTACATTTCCATTTTTGAGATTGTGTGAACTAGCCCCAAGAGTCCCTGTCTGAGATGAGATTTCATCTGGGGATTTACCGGCTCATAGTTCATGTTCCGCTATACCAGCTGGTGATTAAGACTGCTTCGAGAAAAAAAAAATCCATTAAACAGTAACGGATACTCTCACATGATATTGTATAACCAGTACTCAAGCTGATTTGCCTCAGCAAAGAGGGTACCAATAGCTATGAAAAAGGCGGCATCATAATTTGATTGACAGTTTGGGAGAAATTCTAATAGATTAACTTTAGGATAAGGCAGGGGTGGCTAAACTTGCTTAATATAAGAGCCAAACAGAATAAACAGCAGATATTCAAGAGCCACGAGACATGAACATCAGATGTTTGAGAGCCTAGAGAGAGGAAGGCAAACAGATGGTGGAGGGAGAGGTGGAAAGAAAGCAACTTTAACTTTAAATGCATTCTCCAAGCTACCAGCTGGCTTGGATTAGAGAAGTGATTTGAAGAGACCAATGCCTTCTCCAAGTTGGCCGACAGGGTGGTGGGAGCGTCAAGAGCCACACAATATGTGTTAGAGAAGAAGACTGCAGAGTTATTCCCTGCCTTTCTCTCTGAATCAGAGCCTCAGAGTGGCTTACAATCTCCTATATCTTCTGCCCTCACAACAGACACCCTCTGAGGTTGGTGGGGCTGAGAGGGCTCCCACAGCAACTGCCCTTTCAAGGACAACTCTTGCGATAGCTATGGCTGACCCAAGGCCATTTCAGCAGGTGCGAGTGGAGGAGTGGGGAATCAAACCTGGTTCTCCCAGATAAGAGAGCTATGGCTGACCCAAGGCCATTCCAGCAGGTGCAAGTGGAGGAGTGGGGAATCAAACCTGGTTCTTCCAGATAAGAGTCTGCACACTTAACCACTACACCAAACTGGCTCCCAAGCCACAGTCGGGCCACCCTGGGATAAGATCATGTAATTTTAAAAGAACTAGACCTGCTTAGGATTGCTCCTAAAGGTCTCTGTCATAGGCTAAGGCCCTGGTCAGCAACTACTTTTGACTGAGAGACCAGTTCACTGATGCACTAGTTCAGGGGTGTCAAACTCATTTGTTAAGAGGGCCAGATCTGACATAAATGAGACCTTGTCGGGCTGGGCCACGGGCGTCATAAAATGTAATGCCAAGTAAAAAGGTAAAGGTAGTCCCCTGTGCAAGCACCAGTCATTTTCGACTCTGGGGTGACGTTGCTTTCACAACGTTTTCACGGCAGACTTTTTCACGGGGTGGTTTGCCATTGCCTTCCGCAGTCATCTACGCTTTCCCCCCAGCAAGCTGGGTACTCATGTGACCCACCTCGGAAGGATGGAAGGCTGAGTCAACCTGGAGCTGGCTACCTGAACCAGCTTTCGCTGGGATTGAACTCAGGTAGTGAGCAGAGCGCTCCAACTGCAGTACTGCAGCTTTACCACTCTGCGCCACGGGGCTCTTAGGGCAGGTAGTGGAGATATAAAGGACACAGACAAACACAATTAAAGATTTTTTTTAAAAAAATGCTTAGCACTCTTGCAATATTTTGTGTATTTAAGAGTATGTGATAACCGACACCTCTTGCTCTGAATTATTGTATCAAAATCTGGAGACAACATCTGTGCTGTAGCAATCTTGAGTATGCTGTTCAGGCAGTGTCCAGGTGCCTATCTGTGAGTTGCAAACCTACTTTTAATTTACCGACATTCATTACAGAGATCTGATGGTCAGTGCTTTGAAACTAAGATCCACAGGAAAATATGACACTGCTGGGCAGTGCGAAGTTTTGTACATAAGCTGTTTCATGTGCTCAGCCAATGCAGAAAATAGAGGCTCTGCTCTGTAGCTTGACTGAGCAAGCCTGGCAAATAGGATGTCAGATGTTGCTGCTTCCTCTGTAGGAAGCAAGTTGATAGCATATGGATCGAGTGCAATCCGGTATGTCTCCCATGGATTTATGGAAGAGAAAAATCAAAGGAATGAATTCTGGAATACCGACACGTGATTGAATGGAACTCGATCCTCCTTCTGTGCATTGCTGGGAGGAACAGCTTCTATTTCTGAGTGCCAAACAAGAATAAGAGTTGTGTAATTATAGCCAGTGAAAAATTAAGAAGGAACAATTTTGTACTGATGTTTTCCCTAGCTTTCACCTGGCATGTCTGTTGGGTTTTCTCAGTCCTTCTACACTCCCGTTGCTTTCACTGTGCATGTCTACCATGGGTTTTTTTCCGCCCTTCAGAGCTCAATTCACTTTCCATTCACTGTTTTCCTGGTTATTCTGAGAGTACTTTTGTAGCGGTTTTTACTCTTGCTTTGCTTCCAAGCCAAAGAGAATTCAAAAGCATAAAGATTCCCTTGGGCTTCCCCCTACCCATTTCCGGCCACTCAGAAGCCAATCCTCCCCTCACTTTTGAGGTTCTTCCTCCCACTCCTTATTGGTCAGTTTCTCGTGTTCAGCAAATGACACCTCCATGTAGTATGCCTGCTCCCAAATTTCATCCTCAGGAACTGAAAGGACAAAACATGTGTCACTCCCCTGAGCAGAGTGGGAGATTCAGTGAGAGCTCACAGGAGCGCAGCTCCTGAACCTTTCTGAGAGTTCCGCCTCCTCCTTCTAAGAGTTCCACCTCCTTGTCCATTGAATAGTATGGGCAGCTGCATAACAATCCCTAGATGAGCTCCACCACCTAGTTTTCTACAAAATGACCGCTGCTCCTGAGTATTTGTTATCTCCAGTTTGGTGTAGTGCTTAAGTGTGCGGATTCTTATCTGGGAGAACCGGGTTTGATTCCTCACTCCTCCACTTGCAGCTGCTGGAATGGCCTTGGGTTAGCAATTAGCTCTGGCAGAGGTTGTCCTTGAAAGGGCAGCTGCTGCGAGAGCCCTATCGGCTCCACCCACCTCACAGGGTGTCTGTTGCGGGGGGAGAAGATATAGGAGATTGTGAGCCGCTCTGAGTCTCTGATTCAGAGAGAAGAATGGGGTATAAATCTGCAGCCTTCTTCTTCTTTATCTACTGTCAGTACCTTTTCCTCTCTTCCTGCTACAGCCCCAGTAAAAGACCAAGATGGAGAGGCAGACTCAACAAGGACAGCTGATGATGTTAAGCAAAGATGGGGGGTCCACAGAGGCAAGGAAGTTGAGGACCCATGGGTTTAAATCGCCAAAGGGAGGCGGAAAGTCAGGAAACCAAGATGAGGGGCAGACTTAGCAGGGACAGCAGATGATGTTGAGCCAAGAGCACGGGGGGGCGGGGGGGGGGCGCATCCCCAGAGGTGAAGAAGTCAAGAATCCATGGTTCTAAAAGAGCAAAAGGGGGGGGGGTCTAGCACCAGCAATGTTTGTTTGTTTGTTTGTTTATATCGATTTATATTCCACCCTACCCCACCGAAGCGGGCTCAGGGCGGCTCACAACACAAAATTCTAACAATAAATCAAAAATTAAAATACATTAATAATTTACACAGTAAAATAAAACAGAATTGTCAGCGTGCTATGCTACAGTCTTCTTAAAATTCAGCTATTCAGGTATTCCGATATTCTGATGTTCAGATGTCGGTCAGTTGTATGCCAACTGGAAGAGGACTGTCTTACAGGCCCTGCGGAACTGCCCAAGGTCTCGCAGGGCCCTCACCTCCTCCGGCAATTGGTTCCACCAGCAAGGGGCTGTGATCAAAAAAGCCCTGTCCCTAGTTGACTTCAGATGGGCCTCCTTTGGCCCGGGGACTGTAAGGAGATTCTGAGAACCCGATCTCAGCACTCTCTGGGGAACATATGGGGAGAGATGGTCCCTAAGGTAAGCAGGTCCACCCCAATTAAGAAAAAAAAAATGTGGCTTTTGGTTGCGGCTGCAGAACAAATGCACTGCAATACACCAAAGAAGAACGAACGGTGCATAAGGCAGGCACACAAATCTGAAGTCAAGCTTAAAAGACTTTGCTGCTTGGATTCTCTAGTCGAATGAGCGAAGTAAGCTGTCAGTGCACAACAGGCCAAAGAGAAAGACCAGAATGACACACAGCCTGAACTATCAGTATTAAACTGAAAGTCAGCCTTAACCTTGGCTCTCAATATGTAGGTAGTCTTGCATCTCTTCAAGATGTCACTGAGAACCAGAATGGCAAGCCAGAAGGGTCAATAAATATAGAGAAACTGCATCTCCATCTAGTAGGGGCTATGGCCCGAAGCACGATGGTTATTTTGTGATGAACAAGCAATCCCAATAAAGCAGGAGTCTCCAACATGATGCACACCGAGTATTTTTAGAAGTGGATGGGGCCAGGAAGGGCTTTTACCCAACAAAGCTTCTGATGGACTATTGAAAATTTGACTGCATTTGCAGATTTTTCAAAACGTTGCTTTGGCGGCAGCTGCCACCACAGCACAAGGATGTACACAGTGTTACTCAAGTTCAGGTGTAGCAGCCATTTTGGGGCTGGCTCCGCCTCTTGCGTTGCTGCACCCACTGTGCCATGCCAGAATTTCTCCAAATGCAAATACAGGCTCAATAAGGTTTGGAACCTCTGCAAGAAGGGATTACCAAGAATAAGGGATTACCCCAAACACATATAAATTGTTAACTGAGTTCAAAACAATGTCCTAGAACAGGGAAGAAGAAGAAGAAGAAGAAGAAGAAGAAGAAGAAGAAGAAGAAGAAGAAGAAGAAGAAGAAGAAGAAGAAGAAGAAGAAGAAGAAGAAGAAGAAGAAGAAGAAGAAGAAGAAGAAGAAGAAGAAGAAGAAGATGATGATGATGATGATGATGATGATGATATTGGATTTCTATCCCACCCTCCACTCCAAATTTCAGAGTCTCAGAGCGGCTCACAATCTCCTTTCCCTTCCCCCCCCCCACAACAGAGACCCTATGAGGTGGTGGGGCTGGAGAGGGCTCTCATAGCAGCTGCCCTTTCAAGGACAGAGTCTCAGAGTAGCCTACAATCTCCTTTGCCTTCCTCCCCCACAACAGACACCCTGTGGGGTAGGTGGGGCTGAGAGGACTCTCACAGCAGCTGCCCTTTCAAGGACAACCTCTGCCAGAGCTATGGCTGACCCAAGGCCATTCCAGCAGGTGCAAGTGGAGGAGTGGGGAATCAAACCCGGTTCTCCCAGATAAGAAAACTGTGGCTTAGGGAGCCACATGTGGCTTTTTCACACATGTTGTGTTGCTCTTGAAGCCCCCACCACCCTGTTGGCTGGCATGGAGAAGGTCTTTGTCTCTTTAAATCACTTCGCCAAGCCAAGCCCGCCAACAGCTTGGCAAATGCATTCAAAGTTAATGTTGTCTTCTTTCCTTTCTTCCTTCCTGCCTTGCAGCTCTCAGACATCTGACATTCATGCCTTGTGGCTCTCAAACATTTGCTGTTTATTCTAGGTGGCTCTTAAGCAAGTTTGGCCACCCCTGTCCTAGAACATCTGCCTACTTCAGATACTTTTGGCATAAGGAGATTTGGTCTAAAACACAAAGAAAACCAAAAGCACTCCGACATAAATGTAATACAAATAGCAAGGGGATTCATGTTGTTTTGAAGTTAACACATTTCCACCCCATCTCTCACCTACACTGATTTAGTGGGCTCGGACTGGAGTCACTCTGCACAACATTGCACTATCAAATACCTGGCATTTTGGCCAATATACTTATCAAAATCAAAGGTGGTTTTTCCTTCTTCTTTTTTCTTTAAAACGGTTATCCGCATGGAAATGCCAAGCCTGGCTTTGGCAGCCCCAAAGTTCATTTGCATCACTGAAGTTATTCTCTGCTTGGGTTACAGCCATGGATCTTCCTTGGCTGTCTCACCACTAAAATTGGGTGCCCCATGGCAGACAAGCAAAAATCTAAATCTCGCACATTAAAGGGTCATAAATCACAGGGCAGGTTACTCGGATTGCAAGCTTGTGTTTAAGCAGCTGGACAACTAGAGACAGCCATGATAGCTGTGAAAATAATAATAATTTGCAGTCAAGATCACCGAGCGAAACTCACTAGTTCGTAACGCATTATGGTTCCTGAAAAATAGATATACTACGAACATGGCCCAATATCTTAAAAATATAGAATACCTCTCTTATAGAAGGGCTTTTACGCTTGCCAGGTGGGATGTTATGCCATCTAAGGTAATAGAAGGAATATATCAAAGGCCCCCATACAGCGAAAGAATCTGTACATGCCCCATTGGTGAGGTGGAAACACTGGAACATATTCTTATTCATTGTCCCCTCTATAAGGAAGTTAGGGACAAGACAATTCTCCCTATTTTGGAACAGTCTAAGGTGCTAACAGATAAGATATCTCTGTGGAAACCGCTGGTTGATGAAATACCAGCAATCACTAGAGTGACAGCTAGGTTTTGCGCCCAAGTAATCAAACAGAAGAATAGTTTTAAATCATAGGAGCTTTCTCTTTTGGTGTAGACTACTGCTATGTACTACAATTTTATTTACATTGTAATGTTGTTGTATTATATAGACATGTATTTTAGTAGGGTACCTTTGACAGATTTGTACTTTTTATTACTGATTGATCTGTGCTTTTTATCTGGTCTAGATAGATAGATAGATAGATAGATAGATAGATAGATAGATAGATAGATAGATAGATAGATAGATAGATAGATAGATAGATAGAGCGAGCCACAGAAGTGAGTTCACCCCCTCACATTTTGTAAATATTTAAGTATGTCTCTTCGTGTGACAACACTGAAGAAATGACACTTGGCTACAATGTAAAGTAGTGAGTCTACGGCTTGTATAACAGTGTAAATGTGCTGTCCCCTCAAAATTAAGAAGGGGGTGGGACTAGATGGCCTGTTTGGCCCCTTCCAATGCTCTGATTCTATGATTAAGCGGTTTTGAATATTTATCTAGTGACGTAAATCTTTCTTCTTTGGGTCAGCCTTTGATATCTGGGGCTAAGTAGATACTGGGTAAATGTTCAGTTTGTAGAATAACAATATATTGCATTTTCACAGAGGCTTTATCTGGTTGGTCTTATTTAGCTTGTGCCCTATCATCTCCCCAAGTGACGCAGGCAAGAAATCTAAATAAAGGGTGTTAATCTTGTGGAGTGAAGAAAGCGTTGAATAATTTGTTAGGTGATCTCTGGAGAATGTGCAGCTGAGTGATCAGTGTCTACCATTCAGAACATTTCCAGTTTAGAATTACTCAATGTATAAAACAGGGCATAACAATTGAGAATGAATGCCTTGGTGGGCAGAAGGGTTCGTTTATGTAACATTTTTGTCACTCCTATAATATGACTGTTTACTCAGGTATTAGTCCCACTGAATTCAGCAGGGGCTAAGTAAGTGTGCATGTATTTTGTGCCATAAAGTACGAAGTTCTGTACAATTGTTAAACTTTTTTTTGGGGGGGGTCACAGACAGCCCCCCAATCTCCCTCCTCACCCACAATTGGCTTTTTTTTGTAGCAGGAACTCCTTTGCATATTAGGCCACACACCCCTGACGTAGCCGATCCTTCTGATGTTTACAGTCGGCCCTGGAAGAAGAGCCCTGTAAGCTCTTGGAGGATTGGCTACATCAAGGGTGTGTGGCCTATTATGCAAAGGAGTTCCTGCTACCAAAAAAGCCCCGCCCACAATAATAGAACGAAATGGATAGCCATCTAGACAATCCATTGCTGCTGCTGTTGCTGTAACATCAGTTGTAATTTTGCCATTGTTAAAATCTGGCATCTAGTGTGTAGTGTGTAGGTCCATCAGTGGCTACTAGCCTTGCTGAATAAAGGGAACCTCTATATCAGGGGTGGCCAAACTGTGGCTCTTTCACACATATTGTGTGGTTCTCAAATCCCCCACTGCCCTGTCAGCTGACTTGTCTCTTTAAGTCAGTTCTCCAAGCCAAGCCAGCTGACAGCTTGGGTAATGTGTTTAAAGTTAAAGTTGCTTTCTTTCCACCTCTGCATCCCTCCCTCCCCATCTATGGTATTTGTTCCTCTCTCCCTCCTCTTAGTCATCTCCTCTGCAGGCTAAACATACCCAGCTCCTTCAACCTTTCTTCATAGGACTTGGTCTCCAGACCCCTCGCCATCTTTGTTGCCCTCCTCTGGACACTTTCCACCTTGTAAAGATCCTTCTTAAATACTGGTGCCCCACAACTGAACACAATACTCTAGGCAAGGTCTGACCGGAACAGAGTAAAGCGATACCATCACTTTGGACACCATACTTCTGATGACAGAGCCCAAAATTGAATTTGCCTTTTTAGCCACCACATCACACTTGCAGGTTGGGTTGGAGTAAATTGGGTTTTTTTTGAAATTTACACCTGAACCCAGAACTATGAATTTGGTCCAAGGACATGTCAGTCAGTGTTTATGTCACTTCTGTGACATACTGCATCTATCTATCTATCTATCTATCTATCTATCTATCTATCTATCTATCTATCTATCTATCTATCTATCTATCTATCTATCATCAATCATCTTCCTTCCTTCCTTCCTTCCTTCCTTCCCTCCTTCCTTCCTTCCTTCCTCATCTGACATTTAGGTCTTGCGGCTCTCAAACATCAGATGCTTATTCTATGGGGCTCTTACGTTAAGCAAGTTTGGCCACCCTTGGCTTAAGAGTATGTCAGACAAGGGTTGGACGGAATCATAGAATCACAGAGCTGGAAGGGCTTCACACATTACGGAAGTTAACAAGCACATGCTACTGTTTTCAGAGGGTAGCCATGTTGGTCTATAGTAGAACAATCAGATTTGAGTCCGGTAGCGTCTTAAGACACCAACAGGAGTTTTGGGTATGTGCTTTCAAGAGTCAAAGCTCACTTCATCAAACATGGTACAGTAGAAGTGGTTGTCTGAATCCTTTTATCCTAGTCACGAGGTGGGAGGGGTGCTGTAAAGAACGCTGGTTGAGGATGCAAAGGTACCATACATATTGTAATCAGCCTGATTAGAGCGAGGGGAAATGCTGGAGGGCATCTCTAGTGAGATAAAAATCCTGTCAGGTACCTGACAGATCCAGGTGGCCAGCCGTGTTGGTCTGAAGCAGTACAACAAAGCAGGAAGCACCTTTAAGACCAACACACTTTTATTCAGAATGTAAGCTTTTGTGTGCATACACACAAAATACCTCGTCTGAAGAAGTGTGCATGCACACAAAAGGTTACATTCTGAATAAAAGTTTGTTGGTCTTAAAGGTGTTCCTTGACTCCTGCTTTGTTCTACAGGTACCTGACTGTGTACCTTGTGCGTTTCTAATATGCTATTCCATGTGAGAGTCAAATGACCACATTTTGACCACCTGTACACTGCGTGTACAAGCTATAGGGAGCCTCAACCTGTATAGGATCCCTCCAGTCAAAAAAGATTAGTGAAACTTCCACACTGTAACGCTGAATGCATGATAATGTAGCAGATAATACTCATCGGTACAGAGTCCTGTGTACTTAGTATTATCTGCTATTTTGAAGGGTTGTTCTTGCTGATATTAATCTGCTGGTTTATTATTCCTTTGGTTTATTATTGCTTTCTTGATTGCAAATTTTATTGTTTGAATTTGTAAGGTATCTTGGGCATTCTTATTAATGGAAAGGACAGGTTGAAAATATCACCTACAAATAAGTACTGAGACAGCACCTGAAGTATACACCACAGAAAAAGTTAATTCTGTTGTTTTCTCCAGTCTGTGCAGCAGATCTCAGGCTCACAGTCTACACCAAGGGTGGCCAAACTGTGGCTCTGAAGCCACCCGTGGCTCTTTCACAGATATTGCGCAGCTCTCAAAGCCCCCACTGCTGTGTAAGCCAGTTTGGAGAAGGCATTTCTCTTTAAATCACCTTGCCAAGACAGCCAGTGTTCAAAACTGCTTTCTTTCCACCTCTCCCTCCCTCCTCCATCTATTTGCCTTTCTCCCTGCTCTCAAACATGTGACATTCACATCTTGCAAACTCTCAAACATCTGACTTTATTCTCTGTGGCTCTTACATTAAGCAAGTTTAGCCACCCCTGGTCTACACAATCCTAGATGCACAGAAGATTCTAATTCTCTCTTTAAGAAGTTTACAGTAACAGGAGAGCCAGTTTGGTGTAGTGGTTAAGTGTGCAGACTCTTATCTGGGAGAACCGGGTTTGATTCCCCACTTCTCCACTTGCACCTGCTGGAACAGCCTTGGGTCAGCTGTAGCTCTGGCAGAGGTTGTCCTTGAAAGGGCAGCTGCTGGGAGAGCCCTCTCCAGCCCCACCCACCTCACAGGGTGTCTGTTGTGGGGGAGGAAGGCAAAGGAGATTGTGAGCCGCTCTGAGACTCTTTGGAGTGGAGGGCGGGATATAAATCCAATATCTTCATCTTCATCTTCTTCTTTATCTGCTTCTTAACAGATATTTTTCTACCCTTTAACTGCATATGTTGAAATTCTGATCCATGGCACTGTTTTATGTCTATAACTGTATTTGCAAGAAGATGTATGAATAGCATTCTTTACTTCTCCAGGGCTAGCCAGGACAGTCTTGGGTTAGGCACACATTTCAAACAACAGGCATGGCGTAATGCTGTTTCCACCCCCCCTCCCTCCCATGAAGACATGGAATATCCACAAATTATTCACACGCATAGGGTGGAAAGAACTGACAAACAGAAAAAATTTCTCCCTCTTCCAAAATACTAGAACTTGAGGCCATGCAGTGAAGCTGATGGGCAGAAGGTTCAGGATGGAAAAAATGGAAATACTACTTTACACAGAGAGTGATTAAAATGTGGAATTGACCGCCAGAGGATGTACCAATGGCCACAGGAATAAACAGCTTTAAAAGAAATAGAAAAGAGAAGAAAAAGAAGAAGAAGATGATGATATTGGATTTATATCCCGCCCTCCACTCCGAAGAGTCTCAGAGCGGCTCACAATCTCCTTTACCTTCTCCCCCACAACAGACACCCTGTGAGGTAGATGAAGATATTGGATTTATATCCCGCCCTCCACTCCGAAGAGTCTCAGAGCGGCTCACAATCTCCTTTACCTTCCTCCCCCACAACAGACACCCTGTGAGGTAGATGAAGATATTGGATTTATATCCTGCCCTCCACTCCGAAGAGTCTCAGAGCGGCTCACAATCTCCTATACCTTCCTCCCCCACAACAGACACCCTGTGAGGTGGGTGGGGCTGGAGAGGGCTCTCCCAGCAGCTGCCCTTTCAAGGACAACCTCTGCCAGAGCTATGGCTGACCCAAGGCCATGCTAGCAGGTGCAAGTGGAGGAGTGGGGAATCAAACCCGGTTCTCCCAGATAAGAGTCCGCACACTTCACCACTACACCAAACTAGCTCTCCAGAGTAAAAGTCCAGTTGCTAAGGTGCTAACAGAATTTGTGGTAGAGTATGAGCTTTCATAGGTTACTGCTCACTTCTTTAGAGCTTTAAGACATTCCTAGAGGATAAATCTGTCAGTGGCTACTAGCCATGGTGACTGAGCAGAAACTTCCACATTCAGAGGCACTAAGTCTCTGGATCCCAGAGCCAGGAAGCAACCTCAGGAGAAGGCCTTGGCCTCTGTGCCCTGTTGTTGGCCATCCAGAGGAATTGTTCAGCCACTGTGTGAGACAGGAAGCTGGACTAGGTAGACCACTGGTCTGATCCAGCAGGGTTCTTCTCATGTTCTCTGCTCCCTATACTGAAATTGTATAGGATCCCTATAGTTCAGGGACAACCTCTTCAAAGCAATAGAGAAAGTATCCTGTTTCGCCTTCCTCCCCTCTAATCACAGATAATGGGTCTTTCCAGCAAGCACACAGATCTTTTCCCAGGTTTGGGTTCCAAGCTGCAGTTGGTTTTTTGTTTCTCCAAGCTTTTTTTTACAATGTCATTTTCCATTTGTCGACTTTTCATGGTTCCTTCCTCTGTCCTTTCCTAAATCACATCCGAGTTGGCTCGAGAACGCACAGAGAAACAGCGAGCAAAGAAAAATAAGTCGGAAACGACGTCAAGAAGAAGTCTGGAGAAAAACTGCTGCCGCTTAGGAATTCTAGGACAACCTCCACATGAAAGGGCCAACAGTCGTATATGCCTCACACAGTTCCCCATGTTGTGCAATTCCACTGCCTACAAAAAGAGGGGGAAACAGTTCCGCAATGTGGCATTGTGTATCGTGGCATGATTTTGAGTAGGAGGATGACCACTTCCACCTCTCCACCACATGAAGCCTGTTGCTGACCTGGGCCTTCAAGTGGGTTTTAGCAGTGGGTCTGTTAAGATGACCCCTTTGCACAAAAACAGAAACAGGGTGTGGTTCTCGTTCTGCAGCAGGTGTCAGGATCGAGGGCGGCAGGCCTCATTTTGGGCAGCTCACAGGAGCAGAGCTCTGAATCCTCTAAGTGTTACTGTGCTCTTTCTTTCGTACCCCCACCCCAAATACTTGCTTCTGGGCTCCATTGTTCAAACCCCCTGAGAATTTTGCTGAATGCTTAAGATTTGACAAACTTTCTAATATTTTCCCCACACAAAAAAATGGGAAAATAACCAAAACACGTAAAGGAGACAGATGGAAATCTTCCTTGTGCCACTGTGGTCACATAGGAGAAAGGAATTTATGGGAGCAAGGTTTTATTATGAGAATTATAATTCAAGAAGCATTTTAAGATAGATGCTGAGATGATAGAATTTGGCACACCTTCCAGAGATGTCAAGGGGATGTGGCATATGCAAATGAGTTATGCAAATGAAAAACGTGCTCCAGCTCCAGCACCTTTTCCCATGAAACGACCCCTGGATGGCTGTACATCATGTGCTCTGGGATACCCGCCCCTCAGTATGACCATAGGGGGGCACAGGCAGTGGTTACCTCAAAAGCCATGAGAAGGAACTCTGCATATGCACAGAGGCCCTCCATCCAATTATCTTCACGCCTTTTAGGTCTTGATAATGAAAAAGCAAATTCTGGGGCTTAGTCCTGGCTTGGGTGCTGAGATTGTGCGTGTTCTTAGTGGGCGCTACATGAGAAAGCCCTATTCCAAGAGATTATGTGGTTGTGCATCCAGCTCTGTTGAAACTGTAGAACGTGTGTTTTTGGTGTGCCAAAGGTATAACTACTTAAGAAAACAGTTTATCGACCCATTCATTTTCGATACTGATCTGCCTGTGGCAAATCAGCTCCACCCTTTGCTTGGTGGCTTTGATCTAACCATCACAGTTCCAGTTGTAAAATTTCTTCTGGGGGTGTTTCGATTTAAGAGACAAGAGGAGGATTTTAAGAAAACGGGAAATGGTGTTTTATGTTGCGCACTTTACATAAGAACATAAGAGAAGCCATGTTAGATCAGGCCAATGGCCCATCCAGTCCAACATTCTGTGTCACACAGCGGCCAAATATATATATATATATATATATATATATATATATATATATATATATATATATATATATATATATATATATATATATATATATATACACACACACACACACACACACACTGTGGCTAATAGCCACTGATGGACCTCTGCTCCATATTTTTATCTAACCCCTTCTTGAAGGTGGCTATGCTTGTGGCCGCCACCACCTCCAGTGGCAGTGAATTCCACATGTTAATCACCCTTTGGGTGAAGAAGTACTTCCTTTTATCCGTTTTAACCTGTCTGCTCAGCAATTTCATCGAATGCCCACGAGTTCTTGTATTGTGAGAAAGGGAGAAAAGTACTTCTTTCTCTACTTTCTCCATCCCATGCATTATCTTGTAAACTTCTATCATGTCACCCCTCAGTCGACGTTTCTCCAAGCTAAAGAGCACCAAGCGTTTCAACCTTTCTTCATAGGGAAGGTGTTCCAGCCCTTTAATCATTCTAGTTGCCCTTCTCTGGACTTTCTCCAATGCTATAATATCCTTTTTGAGGTGCGGCGACCAGAACTGCACACAGTACTCCAAATGAGACCGCACCATCGATTTATACTTTGCTGATTCTAAACGTTTCTTTTGCAAAATCTATATTATTGATGAATTTTCTATGTCCCTGCCATTTGCTTTACGACCTGTGAGCAAGAAATAAGGATCTATGTGTATATATGGTATGAGGAAAGGAAGCAGGGGAACGTGGCAGCAAGGGTGGGGGGGGCACTCACCTTGCCGCACCCTGGGGGTCCCCAGAGAATGAGGGAGGGGATCTCGTGGGCTTCCAGCAGGGACCGCAAGAGGGTCTGCTCTCCTACCACCCGCTCCTGCCCCACGTAGTCCCCCAACGTGTCCGGCCGCAGCTTGTCCGCCAGGGGCTTCCCGTCCAGTTTTTGGGCCAGATTCTCGCCGCTCAGTTCAGGTCCCCGGGCATTAGGGCCGATGCCAGGCTCCTCCTCCCCCGACGGCTTCTCTTCCCCCTGGGCCCGGGCTGGAGAGGCGGCAGCAGCAGCAGGAGGCTCTCTTGCTCCGAAGCCTCTGCCCTTCTGGAAGAGGGAAAACAGCGGCGGGGGGCTGAGACTCTTGCCCGGCTCGTCCTCTCGGTTGCTGCCCTCCGGGGACGCGGAAAGGCGCATTTTCTTCTTGCAGGGCTGCTGCGGGCCGGTCGGACAGCCGCTGTCGCCCCCACTTTTCTCGCCGCCCCCCTTCCCCTGCAAACATCTGTCCAGGTGCAAGTTAATGCTCGGGGCCGGGAGCTCGCAGGAACAAACGGGGCAACTCACGAGGGGCTCTTTGCAAGCCGCGGCCCCTTCCATTTCCCGGCCCAAAAGAGAAATCCCACTTGCATTCACACCGGGAGGCAGCCGTTCCTTCCCTCCTTTGGGAAAGGCTTTCCAGCAAGAGATCGCCCGCTAAGCGAAAGAACCTCCAAAGTTTCAACCAGGGCGCGAATTAGCAAAAAGAGATTTGCCCGGGCAGGAAGCGCAGGGAAGGAACACCTTTTTCCTATGGGCGCCTTCGACGTGCGGGCTGTTGGGAGTTGTAGTTCTTCGGGGCTGGAGGAAAAGAGAAAGTGGGCTTTGGGGCGGGTTTTTGAAGCTCCAGCGCCACTTTAGGGGAAAAGAGCTTGCTGAAAGCAGCCTCGGACCCCAAGCGCGTTGACAACTGGTAACTTAAAAGGTTAATACGCAAATGAAGGGCCAAAAATTAAGAGCAAAATATAAACGAAAATGCATGCATTTATTATAGAATTTAAAAAAAAAAACATTTTGGGGCTCATCATTAGCCTCCTAAATGTTTTTAAATTAATATCTACTTGTATTTTCCTTTAGGATTTAAGTATATTTTGCTTTTAATTTTTGGTCCTTAAGTTGTATATTAAACCTTTTAGGTTCTTGATAACAGCTTTTGGGTTAAGTTTCTTTCCCCTCTTTGTTTTTTTCCTGTTCGCTGAGAATTAATGCCATGGAATTGGAAAAAGTTGTTCTGAGGAATGTTAATGTGTCTGAATTATTTGTGCAATAAACAGGGCTGGCACCTTTAAGATAAAAAAAAAACTTTAATCCTAAGTATAAGCTTTTGCAAGGCTTTTTTTTTAGTAGAAAAAGCTCAGCAGGAACTTATTTGCATATTAGGCCACACCTCAATGCCAAGCCAGCCAGAACTGCATTCTTGTGCGTTCCTGCTCAAAAAAGCCCTGAATTTTCATGTGCAGGCACACTTCAGGTAAAGCTTATATCCAGAATTAAACTTTGTTGGTCTTAAAGGTGCCCCCTGGGCTCAAACTTTGTTCTGTTACCCGCTAGAATCTGTTTTCATAGGACATAATCAATTTGTATAGCTAAAACCATACTCATCCATTCCTGTCACAATTGCACTCCCCCCCCCCCCCCATTAGAAACTCAGTTTCTATGCCAGGAAACCTAGTGTGCTGAATTTCTGATAGAGGAGGTGAATCCACTGACAATACAGTATGCGTGTTACTCAGAAGAACCTAAATACGATTCTGTCTTAGACATGTTATCTTTCTTTGTATATTAATTAGTAGTAAGGCCCGTTGTTATGGAAAATACAACAGGCTCTAGTAAGAGGCTCTGGGTGAGTGCCCCCCACCCCTGCTGTCTTTCACCTACCCGATGAAGGGATAATAATAATAATAATAATAATAATAATAATAATAATAATAATAATAATAATAATAATAATAATAATAATAATAATAATAATAATAATAATAATAATAATAATACTTTTTATTTATATCCCGCCCTCCCCGCCGAGGCAGGCTCAGGGCGGCTCACAACACATGCACTTCCCCCCCACACACCTGAAGGGGAAATGACGTCTGTCATCTGGAGAGCAGTTGTAATTCTGAATGATCTCCAGCCCTCACCTGGAAATTGGCAACAGTGGTTCCCCAGGAGGAAATGGCATTGTATCTGTCTGAGGTCTCATCCCTCCTCAAACTCCACCCCTTAAATCTCCAGGAATTTCCTAACCTGGAGTTGACAACTGTATCTCCTTCCCTTTATCTGTCCCTCTTTCAGCTTTCCATGCCTTGGAATGAGGCAGAGCAGCCCTGCCTCCCCTTTCGCCTGCCTGGGACCCGGGCGGATGAAAGAGGCAGCCTCGAAGAGAGGGGACAGAGCAGGCCCGCCGCCCCTTTTGCCCGCCCAGGACCTGGGCAAATGAAAGAGGCCACATGGCCTCGCTCCAAAGCTGCCTCTACTTGCAGGGGAGGCAGCCTTGGAGAGAAGCCACACCAACTCTTTCATCTGCCCGGTCCCAGGAGAGTGGAAGGGGCAGCTCATTTAAAGACCCCCACCGATTCCCCATGATTGGGCAATAGGAGGGGGAGGCAGATTGGCTGCTTCTGCCCCTGGTCGCCCAGTGGGGAGGCGGCAGAAACAACCCAGTCTCCTCCCCCGCATTTACAGACCCCAATGGGGGGCATCCTGGGGTGGCAAAAACCCCAGCACTCCCCCCCCCCCCCCGAGTCCCTGGAAAAATTGTCTTCCAGAAAACTGGTCCCTGGTGCCAAAAAGGTTGTTCTTATGTACCTCACAGGGTATCTGTTGTGGGGAGAGGAAGGGACAGGAGATTGTAAGCCAATCTCTTCTCAATGTCCACCTTCACTATACACTCCTTAGGGGTTCTTTGTCCCCCCACTCTTGGGATTTGTATTTTAATTATTTTGTTCCCTAATTTTCAATGATCTGGTAGGTGTGATTACTTTACTTAGCTTAGGGATAAAATGTGAAGTCAATACAATTCAGTTGTGCATTATGCTATTTTTCTAGCATTATAAAGTGTTCTAAAAATGAATCCGTGATTTATCTACACACCCATATATCTAGAATATGTTTTTTTTCCCCTGAGAACTAGATTCACCGTCATACCAATACTTTCTGTTTGTTTCCTTTTGTTGCAGACCACAAAAAGGTGAAATCAGGACTCACTCCTATTCATTGTTCTGTGAAGCCAAGATGGAGAAGTGTCCAGATGGTGAAGTTATAGGATGCCCTACAAAGTTCTATAAGATTAACCGTCTGGATGAAATTAATACACGGTACTACAATAGCAGGCAGGACAGAATGACCTTCTTCCATGGCCTGGAAATGGTGCAAAATTACACTGATGGTGAAGAGGTATGAGTTATGAGTCGGTGATGTTGATTGTTGTGTTCCTTTCTGAGCAGGTCTTCTCACATGCTTATTTACCTAAGTATATATGTTGTAAACGGTTGGTTGGCTATGAGTTCCTCCTAGACAGCTGCCTTCTTGTGATGTTATAGAATGTTCATCAACATTCTAACTGCTTAAAGAGATGAAAGATTCCAAGGCGTTATACTGCTGATCTAAAAGTTACCATTCTCTTTTTTTAAAAAAACAACTTCAAGGAGAGAGTACAGTGTGAAATTGCAAAATGTAAGGTCAATATTATGTTCTTCTCTCAGATCTTAACAAGGATCTGCGTTTTCACATTTGCTATAGGTGCCGGTCAATGCTCCCTCTAAGCTGCAGAGTTTTAAGAGCAACAATTCTACTTTGTGAGCTACTGACATTAAAGTTGAGAGCTACTGCATATATTAGTTTGCTCTGGGACCATTTTTCCTGAGCGAAGACAACAATGTGTGAGCCGAAGGCTAAAAAACTGTGAGCTAGTTCACACTAACTCAGTTTAGAGGGAACACAGGTGCCAGAATGTTAGCATATCCCACTTTTACAGATGGCTATTAAGTCAACTACAGCAAATATAAGTAACACACCGTGAAAAACAGTATTCCTAACAGATACTAAATATATTATAAAAACTTGCATGTAGTGCTAATAACTATAAAATTAGAAAATCTTATACACAAATCTTATGACAATTGCTTGAAGAAACATTAATACAAATTATGACCTAGAATTTATAACAAAGAAATGAATAATTAGAAGTCCAATAAAATTCCCAGTAAATATCCAAAAGAATCCTCTCTTAACTCTTTAGGCAGTAAACGGCAGAAGATAGTGACCGATTTCCCACTCACCCTACGCCGCTCTTATGTTCCTCTTCTCAGCGGGGCTTCCTTCCAATTTCACACTATCTGCCCTGGGCTTTCAGCTAGTGTCAGCTTTTTTGTGCAGCAAACTGAAACCAAAAACCAGTTTCTGTTTGCTGCGTGAAAACGCCAACTCTGGCTGAAGCCCCGGAACAGATAATGTGAAATTGGAAGGAAGCCGCGCTGAGAAGAGGAACGTGAGAGCGGCGTAGGGTGAGTGGGAAATCGGTCAGTAAGTAACAGGAAAGCTAGCAGCATGCAATGGCAGGTACAGCAAGGAACGTCTGACCGCAGTGACAGAGATTCAGATAAACTCTGCTTAACTTTCAAATCTGTGCTTAACTCAAATTATTCAGTCTATAACTGTACTATAAAATTGACTTTTAAGCATTACATGATGTATTTTAAAGTACACAGTTATAAATTGAGATGAAATGAAACTACAGAATTCTTACCCAAAGCCTGCATAAGAAGTTATGTTTCAGCAGCATATGGTGACTACCTTTCTTACAGTGGCTACAGCCTTCCAAAAATCTTATGGTGTCACAAGACTCTATAGTAAAACATACCATTATTCATAGAAAAATGATTAAATTGGAGCCAGCTGTTGTGTACCTCTATTACAATTAAAATGACAGTAGAGTATGCAGAAAGAATCCCGTTAAAGGAGTCCCTAGTTGAGAAAGGCTGTCAAATCGAGATTTTGATTGAGACCGGAGGGTGCCATTGTTTTTAACGTGTGCAGGGCTTTTTTGTAGCAGGAACTCTTTTGCATATTAGGCCACACACCCCTGATATAGCCAATCCTCCTGGAGCTTACAGTAGGCCCTGTACTAAAAGCCCTGTAAGCTCTTGTAGGATTGGCTACATCAGGGAGGTGTGGCCTAATATGCAAAGGAGTTACTGTTACAAAAAAAAGCCCTGAGTTACATGTGTATCCAGGAGGCCTCCTGTCTTAATAATGTACTGGTTAGTTGTAATGTACCTATTCAGTTAAATGGATGAGGTTTGAATTTGTCGGTGACACAAAATTTAAAATTATTTTCAGAATGCCCCATCTGAAGGGGGAGGGACGGTGACTCAGTGGTAGAGCATCTGCTTGGTAAGCAGAAGGTCCCAGGTTCAATCCCTGGCATCTCCAGCTAAAAAAGGGTCCAGGCAAAGAGGCATGAAAAACCTCAGCTTGAGACCCTGGAGAGCCACTGCCAGTCTGAGAAGACAAGACTGACTTTGATGGACTGAGGGTCTGATTCAGTAGAAGGCAGCTTAATATGTTCATATGTTGGGAGGGACAGTGGCTCAGTGGTAGAGCATCTGCTTGGTAAGTAGGAGATCCCAGGTTCAATCCCCGGCATCTCCAACTAAAAAGGGTCCAGGCAAATGGGCATGAAAAACCTCAGCTTGAGACCCTGGAGAGCCGCTGCCAGTCTAAGTAGACAATACTGACTTTGATGGACCCAGGGTCTGATTCAGTATAAGGCAGCTTCATATGTTCAATAAAGAGAGGAATATCAATGGATCTGGTCCTAATTTTAGAGCAATATTCTATTATTGTAGTTCCAATTGCCCTCGTGCTTGTGCCTACATATAACAACCGACGTGAGCATATTATAAAATATACAGTGTCTTTAGAATTGCAATTTGAGAAATGTTTAAAATTAGTGATATAGGAACCATCCAGATGTCTGAATGCTTTTGTTTCCAAAGATAAATGACAGATGCTACAGTTCATTCATTTAGAGTTCCCATGAACATTATTTTGATCAGATTTAACATCTAAGGCATCAGTACTGCTTATCATATCATGGATATTGCCTATATAATTACTTTTAAACTTATATGTTATTTATGTTCTGTTACTTATATTTGCTGTTTATTCCCAATGTGGTCCCTCTTGAACTTCTGTATTAATTCAGCTATGCCACTACACTTGGATCTGCTTATCGTGTTTCACCCTGCACTTTCCTAGATGAAACCTGATCTTATGTTAATCCTACTTCACACCTCTGTCAACAGTTGGGAGTGGTCCTCACCCACTCTGAGTGGATTGATTACTCTTTTGATTGTAGATTGTTTTAAAGCCAGTTTGATGTAGTGGTTAAATGCGTGGACTCTTATCTGGGAGAACTGGGTTTGATTCAGTTTGGTGTAATGGTTAAGTGCATGTACTCTTATCTAGGAGAACCGAGTTTGATTCCCCAGTCCTCCACATACAGCTGCTGAGGTGACCTTGGTTGAATCATAACTCTCTCTGAGCAGTTCTCTCAAGAGCAGTTCTTGGAGAGCTCTCTCAGCCCTACCTACCTCATAGGGTTGTGGGGAGGGAAGGGAAAAGAGATTGTAAACCACTCTTAGACTCCTTTGGGTAGTGAAGGGCAGGGTAAAAATCCAATCTCTTCTTCCTCCTCCTCCTCCTCCCCTTCCTCTCCAACTCCTCCTCCGTCTCTTCTAAACTGGCCTCTCTTTGTAACATCTAGGCTTGCCAGTTCCAGGTTGGGGGGTGGCGCCTGGGGAAGACTGGCTGGGGAGGGGAAGAACTTCAACAGCAAATTATGCCACTTTCCAAAGCAGCCATTTTCTCCAGAAGAATGGATCTCTGTCACCTGAAGATCAGATATAATTCCAAGTGATCTCCAGCTACCCGCTGGAGGTTGAACAAAGAAAAAGATAATCACCGAAGTCTGACACACTTTCAATGAGCGCAACAATTTACTAAAGTGTAAAACTCTACAACAAGATATACACAACATTCAAACATATATGAAAACTATTGTAACCTAACTCCAGTCCTGTTATACCATATCGTACTGTCCCTTTAAATGTATAGTCACCCATATCTGTAGGGGGAAAGTCATGTCGATTAACTTTCACTATGCAGTGTTTTCATGAGCGTAAAGTCTCTAAACGCCTCTTGAAGTGCAAAAAGACTTTCTATAGGGTGTTGAAAATCTATCTTGCGGACAGTATCAAAAAGACAATCCACGTCAGAAATCCGTGGCTTCGGAAAATCCTGAAGGGAAAGGGGACTTGCTTTTCTGGAACTCGTGAGCAGTTTTGTGTCCCTTTATCAGCTCAATCCCTTTTAAAATTAATACATTTCTTCACGGAGCCACAGTGAGGTAGAGTCATACACAAATCAAAGCACAAGACTCAGATTGCTGCACCCAGCGGTCATGTTGACTTCTGGTGACTGACTTCTACTGGGGCCCTGGAGGATATTCAGAGAGGTGGCTGAATAGGCCTGCCTCTGCCTCCCAAATGGGTATTTCAAGGAAGTCTCCCATCCAAGAACTAAGCACATTTGACCCTGCTTAGCTTACAAGATCGGGCTTGCCTGGGCTATTTAGATCAGGGCTTGTATATCATAACATTTTGGATACCAAGTTGGCCATATGATTACACTTGCTTTAAACCAGCAGGACTACTGGTTTCTTGACTGACTTAAAGATAAAATACAGGATTTTCACTCTTAAATTGGGAATAGAACCCTAACAAGTTCAGAGTTACAAAGTGTTTACAAAGTGTAAAGTATCCATCTCACCTGCTCCTTCCTTTCATCCATTCTGATCACAGCCTGGGGGCTGGAATAATGCCTCGTGCTTGGGGCGGGGTAAAGTTCCCATTCATTTTGGTCTTCTTCAGTATAATAGAAATGAAACTGAGCGGGTGAGCAGATATCTGCCCATGCTGCTAAATCGGTTGCAAGCAAGTTTCGCAATCTAGCAGGGCTATTTCGGAGACATTGCTGCATGTGCATCTTTTACATATTGGGCAAAAGAATGTTTTAAAGTAGATCTTCTAGTTCAGCTCTCAAGAACAGCTGTAAGATTTCAGTATCCTCTAGGTGGCACTGCCTCTGTATTAGAATCTCTGAAAGCAAGGATTCTTGTAGATCGGGGGGGGGGGGGGTGGCCAACGGTAGCTCTCCAGATGTTTTTTTGCCTACAACTCCCATCAGCCCCAGCCAGCATGGCCAATGGCTGGGGCTGATGGGAGCTGTAGGCAAAAAACCTCTGGAGAGCTACCATTGGCCACCCCTGCTGTAGATAACGGGGAACAAATTACATAAAGGCCACTATGCTGAAATTAAAGGGGGCTATGAAGGAAAAGCAGACGGTGAATTGCACCATAAGTGAATTAATGCCATAAAAATGTGCGTGGCTTACTTCCATATAAATGCTGGTCACAGGGCTTTTTTTGTAGCAGAAACTCCTTTGCATATTAGACCATACACCCCTGATGTAGCCAATCCTCCAAGAGCTTACAGTTGGCCCTTTACGAAGAGCCCTGTAAGATCTTGGAGGACTGGCTACATCGGGGGGGGGGGGGGGGGGGCGTGGCCTAATATGCAAAGGAGCTCCTGCTACAAAAAGAGCCCTGGCTGGTCACTTCAAGCATACGGTTCAGAGATTGCCAGCATTTAAATAATCATTCGTATATCCTTTTCTCTATGTGTAGCACCATGTTCCTAAGGTATTTTTATTTTTGAAAAGTATCAGGACTTTCAGTAGAGATGACATAAAAAGAAGCAATAAAATAATATCTTTTTTGTCAAAAGAGTGTTTATCAACCTGCAAAGTGGTCTTGCCTTTCAAATATTACCACCCAGTTGCTGCTATCAAGATTGCTGTGCATGATGTGTATTGTGCTGTTGTCTTGGGCATGTATTGGACAGTGCTCGTGACATTACCAATGACATCCTGAATTAGTAAGATGTGCCTTATTTGACTTCTCTCTATGGTAAAGCTGCAGTACTGCAGACGGAGCCCTCTGCTCATGACCTGAGTTCGATCCCAGCAGAGGCTGGTTCAGGTAGCCCTCTGCTCATGACCTGAGTTTGATCCCAGCAGAAGCTGGTTCAGGTAGCCAGCTCCGGGTTGACTCAGCCTTCCATCCTTCCGAAGTCGGTCAAAGGAGTCCCCAGCTTGCTGGGGGGGGGGGAGTGTAGATGACTGGGGAAGGCAATGGCAAGCCACCCCGTAAAAAGTCTGCTGTGAAAACGTTGTGATGCGACGTCACCCCAGAGTCGAAAACGACTGGTGCTTGCACAGGGGACTACCTTTACCTTTATATGCATGGCAGTACATATTCGTAGCATATAGTACACTACATTCCTGTTACAGAAATATCCCGTTTGTTCTGCCTAGAGCTTTGTGGAGATACTGAATAATGCATTCATTAAAAGTTCCAACAGTGTCTACTTTCTTACTATCAGTGCAACGTTATGCTGTTATTCCAGTCCAGGTTCACTGATATCAAGTGTGCCTACAATAGTTCTTAATACTGGAACGTAACATCCTTTAGTAGTATGTATCCACTGGAAGAACTTGTGCTGAGACATGTACAGTTGTATTATGTATGTATGTTTGTATGTATGTATGTAAGTATCCTTGGTGCTTGGGAGGGGCAACAGTGGGAGGGCTTCTATTGTTCCGGCCGCACTGATGGACCTCCTGATGGCACCTGGTTTCCTTGGCCACTGTATGACACAGAGCATTGGACAGGATGGCCATTGGCCTTATCCAACATGGCTTCTCTTATGTTCCTAAGAGCAGAGTGGCTCTCAGCCACAGAGTATTGTTGGAACTCTCTGTCTGGGGCAAGTGATGCTCTGCTCACGACCTGAGTTCGATCCTGGTGGAAGCTGGATTCAGATAGCTGCCTTGAGGTTGACTCAGCCTTCCATCCTTCTGAGGTCGGTCAAATGAGTACCCAGCTTGCTGGGGGTGGGGAGTGTAGATGACTGGGGAAGGCAATGGCAAACCACCCTGTAAAAAGTCTGCCGTGAAAACGTTGTGAAAGCAATGTCACCCCAGAGTCGGAAATGACTGGTGCTTGCACAGGGGACTACCATTTTTTTATTCCTTCCTTGTTCCTGGTTCCCCTTCTAACAGAAAGTTCTATTCATTGGCAACAATGTTTTAATAGCAAACATATTCAGCAGACTTTGACACTTAAACCTGATATTTGTCTCAGTATGCCGGCCTTTTGACCGTCATAAATTTGAGACTTGTCCCAGTATATTTGTTCCAGTCTGAAATTTAAGGTCTGAAAATGTAACCTCCTTTCTTGGCATGCCTCCCCCCCGCCCCATTCTTTTCACCTCTAGCTCTTTGTGAAGATTCAAAGGGGCAAACAGACGAGTGACCGCAGGAGCTGTTAACTGCCCGGCTCGATGCTCATAGTTCTGGCCCATTTGAGAAGTGCTAGGATGTCAGGAGGAATTATCTGCGCAGCAGTGCTCCATACATCATATCAGTGGGCTGCGGCACCTGTTTTGTGCTTGTCACTGGGCCATCACATTGCTTCCCTTATAGGTACAAGGGAGAGTGTGGGTTGCTGTGATAGGATCCCTTCAGCCAGCTGCATTTCCATGTCTTCTGCAGTTAGGTAGCGCTGGCTGACCCAGGGAAAGGCCCAGCGAGAGATTTCTAGTAATGTCAGGACTCCAAAGCCCATCTTAAAATATCCAAAAATGGATTTCCTTTGGAATGGGAAAGTTGTCCGGATTGCTGATAGCTTCTGCTTCTTAGTTTCGTTCCTCTGGCACATACTGCGGACTATACCAATCCCTACGAGAAGGAGAAAGCTTGGACCATCTGAAGATCCACAGGTAGTAGATATACTATTAAAACCGGTGGATTCCAAGGCTTTTTTTTTGAGCAGGAACGCACAGGAGCGCACTTCCGGCTGGCTTGGCATCAGGGGGTGTGGCCTAATATTTAAATGAGTTCCTGCTGGGCTTTTTCTACCCAAAAAGCCCCGTGTGAAACCATGGTGATGTCAGAGGTGTGGCCTAATATGAAAATGAGTTCCTGCCAGGCTTTTTCTACAAAAATTTTTTAAAAAAGCCCTGGTGGATTCATTTCACAAAATAAGCTTGCGGCTTGATACAAATCCAAGTGTTGTTTGATTGCTTAAGGTGTTAAGACAACATTGTCTTTTTACATTCCATCTCTCTCTCTTTTTTTTTTACACGATTTCTTTGAAACTGGTGCTAATTTGTTAAAAAGTTTTTAAAAAGGATAAAGCGCTGCATGAAACAGGATTTCGTTGATATATCTGGATAGTCGTCGTACGATCCTAGCCTGACCATCATCAAGTTACTTCCTTTTTTAAAATGACTGCATCCTTTCAGCTTCGTGATAATCCTGAATTATCATTGGTCCATTGTACGGCCCAGGTGACTGTTGGAAAAGGGAGGCAACATTTGGAATAATGTGATAGCTACCAGCTAGATGAATCTACCTTCCCTAGATGAATGCCTAATCCGTAGCATGTTTTCCGTTTGGAAACTATTCAGCATTCTGCTGTCTCTTTTGTTATGGGCAGGCCTCCGTAGATTTCCTGGTGGCGTATCACCATCTTGGCTATTTAGATCTTTCCCTCTTTTCGCCAACAATTCAAATGCATATTAATTTTCTTCTCATAGTAAAGCACTGAAGTTATTCTGGGCATGCATATGTTAGCCTGAGATGTATGTATTCATTAAGAATTGTAAGGATTTTTTTTTTTCCCTGCTGGGAAAGAATTTGAAAATCTGACTTGGGGGGAAGTGGTTCTGATATGCTGAGTAGTGAAATCTCAGATGGAAGAGTAGATATCGTATTAACGGTTTAACGGTTGCTAGATTTCTTCAAGAGGCCGTGGAAATCTGACAGAGAATGGTTCTGGAATGACCATATTTTATTTGTTTTAATTTTTTAATTTGGCTAAACTTGACTCATATATATTTTACTTATTTTATGTATATTAGCTTCCCTACATATTCTATTATCTAGGATTTTATATTATTTATATTGCTATTTTACGGCTAAATCTGTTTTATGCCAATAAAAGCTTGCTGTTGTTGTTAATGATGATATGCTGAGTAATTGATTTGTAATAGGCAGGGCTCCCCCGCCCCGAGCAGGAACGCACAGGAACGCAGTTCCAGCTAGCTTGGTGCTAGAGGGTGTGGTCTGATATGCAAATGAATTCCTGCTGCACTTTTTTCTACAAAAAAGCCCTGTGCAACACAATGGTGATGTCGGGGGTGTGGCTTAATACGCAAATGAATTCTTGCTGGGCTTTTCCCTACAAAAAAAGCTCTGGCAATAGGGATCCTGTGCTACGCCATCAGAGCAACATCCCTACAGAAGCTTCGGAGACAAAAGTTAATATTTCAGCAATAGAACAAAGTTGGGGTCCAACAAAGCAGGAGTCAAGTAGCACCTTTAAGACCAACAAAGTTTTTTTTCAGAATGTAAGCCTGAATGCCTGGGGCTATGTAAGCGTGCTTCTAGCACAGGGGTGGCCAAACTTTCTTAATGTAAGAGCCACACAGAATAAACGCCCGATGTCTGAAAGCCACAAGACATGAATGTCAAATGTCTGAGAGCCGCAAGACATGAATGTTAGATGTTTGAGAGCTGCAGGACGGGAAGAAAGAGAGGGAGGGAGGGAGGAAAGCAAATAGATGGGGTGAGAGAGGTAGAAAGAAAGCAAATTTAACTTTAAATGCATTCTCCAAGCTTCCAGCTGGCTTGGCTGGGACAAGTGATTTAAAGAGACAAATGCCTTCTCCAAACCAGCCAACAGGGCAGTGGGGGGAGCCACACAATATGTATGAAAGAGCCACATGTGGCTCCCTAGCCACAGTTTGGCCACCCCTCTTCTAGCACGTGAAAGCTTGCATTCTGAATAAAACTTCTTTGGTCTTAAAGGTTCAACTTGACTCCTGGTTTGTTCTACTGCTTCAGACCAACACGGCTGCCCATCTGGATCTAAAGCTGGAGTCCAATAGCCCCCTTAAGACCAACTATTGCAGTCTTTTTTATTCAGGATGTAAGCTTTCATTGACTTTGGTTGACTCAGCCTTCCATCCTTCCGAGGTCGGTAAAATGAGTACCCAACTTGCTGGAGGGAAAGTGTAGGTAACTGGGGAATGCAATGGCAAACCACTCTGTAAAAAAGTCTGCCATGAAAACGTCGTGATGCGACGTCACCCCAGAGTCGGAAACAACTGGTGCTTGCACAGGGGACTACCTTGACCTTTAAGCTTTTGTGTACCAAAAGCACACTTTATCAGACAATAGTATGGGATGGAATTAGCTGTCCTACATATATAAAGAGAGGGCAGTGAATTAGTATGCAAAATAGTGAAAATTTTAAGCAGATTAAAAGAATGACAAGTTAGGGTGTGGTAATTGTCGGTAGGGGTTGACTGGGCAGAAAAAAACAGCAAAGGCAATAAACGTCAGAATTGGAGATTGATGTCTATGTCATTAGGTTTCTTAAATGTGAAGGGTAATATCTCAGCGCTTACAGGCAGGACCTGAGCATCCCTTGAAGTTGTCTCCTGGGATTCAGGGGTTTACTGTCTCTGAATGTGGGCATTCCCTTTATGTTCAAGGCCCTGGGGGTCAGGAGGTCAGCATTTACTCTCTGTACTGTCACAGGCAGGTGTGAGATAAACTTCAGCCAGTCCTCAAGACTTCTGTCAGACCTCAGGTCTAGGTCTGAGAGAAGCCCCAGGGCCAACAAGCAAGTAGAAATTAAGAAATTATAGCCTAGGTCTTGCGAGAGGCTTCTGACTCAGGGAGCAGAGCAGAGCTAGGGCTGTGTAAGTTTTTTAATAAGAACATAAGAAAAGCCATGTTGGATCAGGCCAATGGCCCAACCAGTCCAACACTCTGTGTCACATAAGAACATAAGAGAAGCCATGTTGGATCAGGCCAATGGCCCAACCAGTCCAACACTCTGTGTCACATAAGAACATAAGAGAAGCCATGTTGGATCAGGCCAATGGCCCAACCAGTCCAACACTCTGTGTCACATAAGAACATAAGAGAAGCCATGTTGGATCAGGCCAATGGCCCAACCAGTCCAACACTCTGTGTCACATAAGAACATAAGAGAAGCCATGTTGGATCAGGCCAATGGCCCAACCAGTCCAACACTCTGTGTCACATAAGAACATAAGAGAAGCCATGTTGGATCAGGCCAATGGCCCAACCAGTCCAACACTCTGTGTCACATAAGAACATAAGAGAAGCCATGTTGGATCAGGCCAATGGCCTATCCAGTCCAACACTCTGTGTCACATAAGAACATAAGAGAAGCCATGCTGGATCAGGCCAATGGCCCAACCAGTCCAACACTCTGTGTCACATAAGAACATAAGAGAAGCCATGTTGGATCAGGCCAATGGCCCATCCAGTCCAACACTCTGTGTCACATAAGAACATAAGAGAAGCCATGTTGGATCAGGCCAATGGCCCATCCAGTCCAACACTCTGTGTCTCATAAGAACATAAGAGAAGCCATGTTGGATCAGGCCAATGGCCCAACCAGTCCAACACTCTGTGTCACAGAAGAACATAAGGGAAGCCATGTTGGATCAGGCCAGTGGCCCAACCAGTCCAACGCTCTGTGTCACACAGTGATAATAATAATAATTTTTAATTTATATCCCGCCCTCTCCGCCGAAGCAGGCTCAGGGCGGCTCAGTGGCCAAAAAACCCAGGTGCCATCAGGAGGTCCATCAGTGGGGCCAGGGCACTTGAAGCCCTCCCACTGTTGCCCCCCCCAGCACCAAAAATACAGAGCATCACTGCCCCAGACAGAGAGTTCCATCTATATCCTGTGGCTAGTAGCTGCTGATGGACCTCTCCTTCATATGTTTATCCAATCCCCTCTTGAAGCCATCTATGCAGGTAGCTGCTGAAGTTGTTCAGCAAGGAAAGTTCAACTCTTTCAAGAGTTTACTTAGGCAGAGTGTCTGACCCACATCAAGCAAGTTTCAAAGAACACATCTAAAACCAAGGAAGACAAGGCTACTCATGCATTGCAAGTTACTAATTGCTAACTGAAAAGGCTAACATTTAAGACCAAAGGATCCAACATGGTTTGGGCCTGTAAGCCAATCAGAACCTTGGCTCTTGATGTTAGTACTGGTGTGACCTATTACTAAGCATGTCAGCAGGCTAGTCCAACCGTCCGATTGTGGAGTGGACAGTTTAGGATTACACCTCTTGTCCCTGGGACTCGGTAGAACTTGCTTGCTGTGTGAGACTTGGTTTCTAGCCTAATTACAAATATGCTGCTTGTTTCTGTATTTGCATCCTGCTCGCCCTGTTCAAGTTGATTTACTTCAACTTACTTGAGAACATAAGAGAAGACATGCTGGATCAGTTCAATGGCCTATTCAGCCAATGCTATGTGTCACACAATGGCTAAAACCCAGGTGCCATCAGGAGGTCCACCAGTGGGGCCAGAAGCCCAGAAGCCCTCTCACTGTTGCCCCCAAGCACCAAGAATACGGAGTATTACTCCCCCAGATGCAGTGATCCGTCTATTCATTGTGGCTAGTAGCCACTGATGGACCTCCACTCCATATATTTATACAGGGCCTACTGTAAGCTCCAGGAGGATTGGCTACATCAAGGGGTGTGTGGCCTAATATGCAAAGGAGTTCCTGCTATATAAAAAGCCCTGCCCTTAATCATTCTACTTGCCCTTTTCTACATCTTTCCCAATGCTATATTTTTGAGGTATGGTGACGCACTATACACAGTATTACCAAATGAGGACACACCATAGATTTATATAGGGACATTATGATACTGGCTGATTTGTTTTCAGTCCCCTTCCTAATAAATCCCCAGCATAGGATTGGTGTTTTTTTATTTCAGTCACACACTGAGTCGACCTCTCCAGTTGCGTTATCTACCATGACTCCAAACTCTCTCTCCTGGTCAGTTACTGCTTCACTGTTTACTACTATTGGAAGAGGAATTGTCTCTCAGCCTCAGACTGTAGGGTATTTTGTATTTGCATGTGGTCATTTATTTGGTTTTAACTTTTGGCCAAGTTGTGGCTGATTTGCGATTAGATGTGGAGCATCAGCAAGCCACGATGTGCTGCCAGATGTGTTTGCTCATGAAACAGGGGATGTGTTGCTTTTGACGCTAGATGGTGCCAGAGAGTTGCTGCTTAAAGATGTCCTTTTTTTCCCAGAGACTTTCACAAGTAATCTTATCTCAGTGAAGAGAGATCCAGGTGGGCAGCTGTGTTGGTCTGAAGCAATGTGACAAAGTTAGAGTCCAATAGCACCTTTAAGGCCAACAAAGTTTTATCCAGGGTGTGAGCTTGTATGTGCATGCACACTTTGTCAAACAGGATGGAATCACAGCATCAGACTTGCCTGTCCATATATATATATATATATAAGGCAGAGGTTGAGCAGCAAATTAGCATACAAGCATACAATATACTGAAATGTTTTAATAGATGCAAACGGAAATAACAAGCCTAGGTCATGAGGTCATTATAGTTTAGGTTGAATTCTGGGAGAAAACAGACAAATAAATGCGATTGTGATTGATACCGCAGAATAGTGATTGTAATTATAATGCAATGAATCAAAATGGTATTTTGGAATGCACTCCTCTGGTCTGGCAAGAGAAGAGACAACACCGACGTGATAGCTAAGAAAAAGATACTATCAGTTACTTCCACACTTGAGAGGAGACGTGACAACAGGGTCATATAATCGCTCTTAGCATTCGTAACACTCTGAGACATTTATTTGCCTGTTTTATCCTGGAATTGAATTTAAACTATAATGTCCTCATGAACTTAACTTGTTATTTCTGTTTGCATCTGTTTTTATATATATGTTTGCATCTGTTATACACACACACACACACACACACACACACACACATATATATATATATATATATATATATATATATATATATATATATGTGTGTGTGTGTGTGTGTGTGTGTGTGTGTGTGTGTGTGTGTGTGTGTGAAAGGTATTGGTAGGAAAAGCCCAGCAGGAATTCATTTGCATAATAGGCCACACCCTCTGACACCAAGCCAGCCGGAACTGCATTCCTGTGCGTTCCTGCTCAAAAAAGAGCTAGAGCTAGATAGGTAGGTAGGTAGATGATGGATGGATGGATGGATGGATAGATAGATAGATAGATAGATAGATAGATAGATAGATAGATAGATAGATAGATAGATAGATAGATAGATAGATAGATAGATAGATAGATAGAGGCAAGTCTGATATTCTAATTCCATCCTGTTTGACAAAGTGTGCATGCACACGAAAGCTCACATCCTGAATAAAACTTTGTTGGTCTTAAAGATGCTATTGGACTCTAACTTTGTCACTTATCACAGTGAGTCAGCTCAGGGCGGAAGGTTTCAAGATCATTTTTGATGGTGAAAAATGTACAATTTCATGAAATAACCGAGTGACCTTGATGGAAAAAAGAGATGGACTTAATTGCGTACAGCCTGATGATGTTTCAGTGCAAGTTAAAAATGATGATGCTAATTTTTTTTTTAATGATTCTGATGATTCCGGAATACCTGATCAAAACGCAGATGCAATAGCAGGGGTGGGCCAGCGGCAGCTCTCCAGATGTTTTTGCCTACAACTCCCATCAGCCCCAGCCATTGGCCATGCTGGCTGGGGCTGATGGGAGTTCTAGGCAAAAACATCTGGAGAGCTACCCTTGGCCACCCCTGCAATACAGGAAGCACATCTGTCAAAGACGTGCTCCCATGATGCATGCATTTAATTGTGGCATCAATGTTTGGGGCCCAGTTGCTTTCAGGCCACTATGGACACGCAGGAAAAGGGCATTGCTAATGACCTAGACTTTATAGAATGCAACTCCAACCCTATGTTGCTTGCTGCCTGTAGTCCAAAGCACTTAACCAGCCATTTCTAAAACAAAGGAAAACCGAGGGGCCTCTAGAGGTCATCCACTCTGACATCTGTGCACCATTGCCAGTAACCATTGGTGGATATTTATTTATTTATTTATTTATTTCTATTTGTATCCTGCCCTCCCTGCAAACAGGCTCAGGGCGGCTAACAGCATATTAACATCATAAAATACAATAATCTATTATAAAACAATATTAATATAAAACATTAAGCAGTTATTAAAACCATAATATATAAAATTAACTTCTTTGGTGCTATATCTGCTGATATGAATTGTATAAGATAAATAGATAGATGGATGGCGTCCCATAGTTTTTCATGGTTTCTCATAGTTTCCAGATATGCTGATGGCCTAGGTCGATGTCTCACAAAAGTGCAATGATCATAATATAAATATTCCTGTCTTCTAGGTGGTTGGCAGAACTCTCCCCTTAGTTCTTAAAAGCATGTTGGAAAGATGTTGTTTTATAGGCCTTGCAGAACTGGGCAAGATCTCGTAAGGCCCCGATGTAATTTGTGAAGTTATTCCATAACATTGGTGCTGCCACCGAGAAGACCCTGGCCCTGGTCAAACTTAGTTTAGCCTCCTTTGGCCCAGGGATTGACAAAAGATTTAGGGCCCCAGAATACATACAAGTAGTTTCTTAGTCTGATTGACAATTTTTTAGCTTCAAAATAAAAGAGATGTCCCAGGGCGACAAAACTCTTAAATTACTTAACAAACCTCTTGGGTATTTAGGAACAACATGTAAACTAATTAGGAACAACATGTAAAGTTTCAAAACACAGTATAACAAAGAAATTCTCAAATAGCAAAATGACACAATTTGTAGTATAACGCAGTGCAGTAACGCAATGCACTTGCAGGTTGCTCTTTACAGACAGAAATCAAACTAGTCCAAAAATGTGGCTCAAGAAACAGTATTCTTCTCCTGCCACTCCAGACTTTACCACCTTAAGAAAGATGAACCAGTGAGTGATAATATCCAGTTTCGAGTAGCCTTAGTCTTCAGCTCACATAAATTTCAGAGCAATGTCCCTATAACTGAAATAAATTCCAAGAGCGGGAGGGGGGGGAGGGATTCCAACTGACAGGACTTCTATCGGCCTTCCTTCGGACTGAAATATGTTCCTTCTTCTCCTAGGCTCAGCGTCCTGATCCTAGGAGAAGAAGGAACATATTTCAGTCCAAAGGAAGACTAAGTAATTTTTGTAGTCTGATAGTCTGACCCTTAAATTTTTTTTTTAAAATTAAATTAATCCCTGTGTGAGTAGTCTAGAAATTTGTGTGTGTGCATGAACTGGTAATTTTGAGTTTGAATACTTATTTGTAAGGTTGCTGTGCCATAAATAAATATTGTTGCATTTATTTCAAAATCTTCCACATATCTTCATTTATTGTAAAATCTTCCTGGCTAGACATACCACACTTGCTTGCTTTCTTAGTAACTTAATATCAGAGAGCCCCTAGAGCATGTTTTCATGTAGACATTAAAGATGACACTTTGATGCCCAACTAAATGGTTCTAGAAATAGCCTGCAGTTTACTGGAATTGCAAAGTAGAGAAAGATATCGCTCATGTGAGTGCTAGAATGAAAAGATAGCCAATGGCACCGAGTCTTAGTTCAATCCCAAAGGGAAATTATGTGCTTCTTTCTCTGTGAGCTTCAGCTGTAACATGGACATTGGATTTCATGTCCACGTGAGAGATTATATATCTTTCAAGAGATGTTGACAGTTTTTGTGCATCATGGAAATTTAGAAACCTGGAACTGTCAACAGAACAGCAGGTACTGCTGTAGTGAAGATTCTAACCTGTGACTCAGAGGTGATGTAACCTGGTAGTTAACTCCTGTACTATGGCATTTGAGTGAAGTACTTTTGAGACAGCAGTGCAACGGTGGGTTTTGAGTGGATATTTCCATACTGGCTATCACGAGGGTTTGCATTCAAGAGCATTACAGCCAGGGCTTTTATTTTATTTATTTATTTTTCGAGCAGGAATGCACAGGAATGCAGTTTTGGCTGGCTTGGCACCAGGGGGTGTGGCCTAATAAGCAAATGCTGCGCTTTCTCTACCAAAAAAGCCGTGTGTGAAACAATGGCGATGTCAGGGTGTGTGGCCTAATATGCAAATGAGTCCTGCTGGGCTTTCTCTACAAAGGCCCTGTGTGGAACAATGGCGATGTCAGGGGGCATAGCCTAATATGCAAATTAGTTCCTGCTGGGCTTTTTCTACCAAAAAAAGAGAGCTCTGATTACAGCTGAGTATATGTCGCTATGTGATCTGGCTATCGCCACCAAGTGCCAGTACCTATGGCATCCTGATCCTTGATTAGTTGTTATTTTCTATCTACAACCGTTAGATTCTTTCTTTGATCTAAAGCTGAAAAGTGCTCGGTGCAGTCTTAATAAGAACGTATTCAGTTATCTGTGCATCATTAAGTAAGTTAAGAGTTGTGGTCCTAGTGTGTGCAGTTAGCTTAACTCACCTGTAGAATTCTCATGGAACCATCTGAGAACAAGCACTGTCATGAACACTAGAAAATATGGGGGAAAGGCAGGAACACTGTAATAAATACCATGTTCATTGTCAATTAATTGCAAATGAACTCAATAAGGAAAGTTTTCAGACAGAGTGAAAGACAGAAACAAAACTAAACATCATATTTCCACTTTCTGCTATATTGAGGGAGTGGGAAGGGACTGTGGCTCACTGACAGAGCATCTACTTGACATATGGAAGGCCTCATGTTCAATCCCTGGCATCTCCAGTTAGAAGACTCTGGCAGGAGGTGATATGGAAGACCTCTGCATGACACTCTAGAGAGCTGCTACCAGCCTGAGTAGTTTACAATACTGACCTTGATGGACCAAGGGTCTGCTACAGTGTAAGGCAAATATTGGATGCAAATGCATACATAATTAAAAAAAAAATGAATTTCAAATTTGCTATGTCACCAGAGAAAATGCTACTAGGAATTCTACCAGTAAATATGGAAAGCACAATGTATGAAACTGTTCAGACACTGCAGCAAGAGTAGTATTTGAAGCAAAGTGGGAAATTGAGGGTTGACTAACTCTTGAGAACTGGATAAACAAGATGCAAGAATATGCAGTTATGGCAAAACTGTCAAACTACATTAATCAAAGACCAAAAGATGAATTTGAAAATAACTGGTGAACTTCCTATGATAACTAATCACTGTAGTTATACATTTGAATGGTTTATTATCATGATAATACTATAAGACAGTTTTAATATGAAATATTAAGGGTATGATTTTTATATGATCTCCATTATAAAAAACTGTTGTAAAAATTATAAAACTCTCTGAGGATACTTATGTTATATCATACAATAACAAGACAGAAAAATGGTAATATACTATGAGAAAATGGTAGTATATGACAAGTAGGCTGTTATATGGATTTGTGCACACAAAACAATCCCCCACCGGAGGCTGGGGGGGACTTGGCAACCTAAAGGCAGGGGGAGGAGGCAGGTTCATTTCCAGGCCTATGTTGGCCTTTGAGGAAGGCCTCATAAGGGCCAGGCATGAATATGTTTGCACGCTCCAGGATGGGAAGTTGCAAGATATTTTGCGGTGGAGTTTGAGGAGGGCAGGGCATAAATTAAGTAAATAAATAATAAATATAGCTGAAGATGGGAGGCAAATAAGAAGTAGGTAGGATTGCCAGGTCCAACTCAGGAAATATCTGAGGACTTTGGGAATGGAGCCAGGAGAAGTGGGGGAGGGGGGCATGAGATGCCTCCTGCAAATCCTTGCGGGTTCCCACTTGTATCAAAGCAAAGTTCTTCAACTGTCAGTTCCCAACTGTCATTTCTTAAGTGACACTCTCCATTTGAACTGCCCGTCACTCAAAGGTTCTCAGAGACTCTGTTAGAACATTAACCCTTGACAGTCCATCACAGCAATCTTTCGATAAAAGGCAGATGGAGGGGGCAGGGCCCTTTCCAGGCCTGATCAGTCCAAGGTTGCCTGCTCTGTTGAGAAATACCTGAAGCTTTTGGTGGTGGACCCTTGGGAAGAGAGCTCTGAAGGGACTTCAGCAGGGTAGATATATAGTCCACCCTCCAAAGCAGCCGTTTTTCTCCAAGGGCACTGAATCTTGGTTGTCTGATCAACTGTAGTACTATAATATCTCCCAGGTGACACCTGGAGGCTGGCAACTCTGTCACCTTCAGAATTCATGCACTCATGCGTTTTTGTCGATCAGGCTATCTCCAAGCAAATGTAAATTCAGTAATAATTTACTGACAGTAATAGTCATTTGTTACTTTGCCATTTGTTTCCTTACAGCTTATTGAAGCTTGATGTGACTCTTCCCTAGCTCTTGGAGGTAAAATTTCAGATCCCTCACACAACTGATTTTTAGCCAGAAGGGAGACCTGATATTTGAGGCCACCTCCAGAACATTCCATTCTTTATCCCTGACAGTGCTCTAAATCCCTGACACTTGATCCCTGACAGCAGACATCCTGAAATGTGATCTTTTGATGCTTCATCCTTGCCAGTTGATCCTTTTCAGGGAAATCACTGAAATTTGATCTTTTCTTTTCTTTTTCTTTTTTAATCTTTTCTTTTTCTTTTTTTTTTAAACTGCTGTATGTGACCTGGATACTATTTCCTCATAGGTAAACTGCTTTTGAAAAAAGGATGCAAATGTATATATTCAATGAAACCTGGAATGTATTGCAGAAATTGGGGAAGAACACGCAATAAATTGACAGATGAACATGAAAAGAAAATTCATGAGAACGGGACCGAGGGAGGAGGGAGGGAAGAGAGCAAACACCACAAGTCTTTGCAGGGGTTGTTTTGTAGAAAAATAGGTGGTGGAGCTCATCCAGGGATTGTTATGCAGCTGCAATACTATTCAATGGACAAGGAGGTGGAACTCTCAGAAGGAGGAGGTGGAACTCTCAGAAAGGTTCAGGAGCTGCACTCCTGCAAGCTCCCACTGAATCTGAGGCCTGAGTCTTTGATCACAGAATCTGATCTGGTCAGCAATTAAGCCCAGACGTCTAAATCTTGTTGTTAAAGAACCCAAATTACCGTATTTTTTGCACCATAAGACTCACTTTCCCCCCAAAAAAATGTGGAGGGAAAAGTGTGTGCGTCTTAAGGAGCGAATACTGCAAAAAATTCACACAAATGCCTCTAAATTCACACAAACATCTCTAAAAACTAGGTGCGTCTTATGCTCAGGTGCGTCTTATGGAGCGAAAAATACGGGTATATGGCTGTGCTTACAAGTATGATGCTCTGTCATCTCCATCCAGTGTAACTGCCTGGGTGTGGCCTGGGTGTGTCCCTTTTGTACTCTGTCTGCACATCACTTGTAACTTCAGCGCTACATTGAATTCTTTGTATCTTTTCTGGGGCAGTTTATGCAAGGGAGGGGTGGGGGGAAGAGTGACGGTTTAAAATGTATAGCTGTTCTCCTTGCTCTCTGGCTGTGCCCAGAATTAGAACAGAATCATGTTGAATAAACAGATGTCACACAGGTCCTTAGTAAGAGTGTAACTGTAGCCACTGGAGTAAGTGGATACTGAGTCCCACTAAGAGACATGACTACAACCTTTTGTAGGATTGTCCCCTTCCAGAGGTCAAGGGATAAAAATAACAGCTTTGCCACTGCTTCCTCGTGCCGTGCTTTCACGTGACTCAGTAGACAATAAGGAGACTCACAGTCAGGGCTGTTTTTGTAGCAGGAACTCATTTGCATATTAGGCCATGCATCCCTGATGTAGCCAATATTCCAAGAGCTTGCAGGCCTCTTAGTACAGGGCCTACTGTAAGCTCCAGGAGGATTGGCTACATCAGGGGTGTGTGGCCTAATATGAAAAGGAGTTCCTGCTGCAAAAAAGCCCCTGCAGACAGTGCAATCCTAGACAAAGGTACGCCCATATAAGCCCACTTGACTTTGATGAATTTAGAGTGGTGTAATTCTGCTTAGGACGGCAGTGTGAATCTCCTGTATCCCCTACTCTGGAAGCCAAACAGAAAGCTGCAGAATTCTTGATATACACGCTGAAATGAAAATAGAGAAATGGAAACTCATCTGGAATATTCATGGGTTGAATTCTAGAAGGAGCTCCTTTGCATATTAGGCCACACATGCCTGATGTAGCCAGTCCTCCCAAGAGTTTACAAAAAAGAGCCTTGTAAGCTCTTGGAGGATTGGCTACATCAGGGATGTGTGGCCTAATATGCAAAGGAGCTCCTGCTAGAATTTCACCCTGGGAATATTGATCATGTGGTGAAAAGTACACCAGTATTATCGTGCTAACCTGATGTTGCCAACTCTGGGTTGGGAAATTCCTGGAGATTCCCCAAGAGCAGGTGCCTAGGGAATGCGCAGGGAGGGCAGAGTTTGGGGAAGGGATGGACCTCAGCAAGGTAGAATGCCATGGAGCCCACCTTCCAAAGCAGCTGTTTTCTCCAGGGAAACTGATCTGTTTGGGCTGGAGATCTGTTGTAATTCCAGGAGATCATAAGTTCCCACCTAGAAGTTGACAACCTTATGCTCAGGGGACTTCCGGTTTCGGCGACCTGACCTAAGGAGCAACTCGGACCGGCTCATCCAGAGCAGCTCCTTAATTGTGCAGTCGAGGGGTCTCTCCTACCAGGAGACCCGACTCTGGGACCCAGGAAGGGTCTCCGAAGGTGGACAGCTCGAGTTGAGGGTCGGAATTGACAGCGGCGGCTGTCTCCTGAGACCAGCTCGCTGTGAGCCTCGCTGCTCCAATCCCCATTTTTCCTTTCATCAAGCGCTTCTGCATGAGCTGAACAAGCTGTATTATCTCTATGAAGATTGTAAGTCTCCTTTTCCTTCTAATATTGAGTTCTATTTGTGTATCCAGGGGAACTGGAGAGTCGGGAGTAAAGTGGAGCACGGACAGAGGCAAAGGCGGCGAGAAAGGGGGGGGGGGTATAACTCTCTCCTTTTCTCTTTGGAGGCCTCCAAAGGTTCCTGCCTAACTTGGTGACTCTTTTAATGTTATCCTGGGAAATATGAATCAAATCAGTCTCTAAAGATAGAAAAGACTTGATGGCTGAATTGAATTGATCTGTCTTAAACTTTTCTTTTGAGAGGAAGATCTTGCTGCTGGAAAGTTGTTTGCAAGCATATGTGGATGAGAAGGACAGTTGGTGCAAGAAGGCACAGTTGCCAATGAATATTATAAAGAATTGAACTTTATAGGATAGATACAGTGTTATATAAACCTTTGAGACTTTGAAAGATATAAGAAAAGGAAGGAGTTTTAAGCTTAGGTTGAAGTATCCTGAATAAGTCTTTGTGGGTCCTAAATATACACTTAAGCTTTCATTGAATTTGTATAGTGGATTATAAAATGCAGCTATATTGTTGACCGTTGGAAGAATAGCTGCGGAAGCTTCTAAGTGGATTATAAATTCCTGATGGTGGATATTATGGATATGACCTTTTAATTTTGGTTTTATTTTTTATATGGTCTGAATATTTTTTCTTTTTACCTTTTTTCATTTATTTTTCTCCATTTCTTTTCTTTTCTTCACTCTCTGTGGAGTTTCCATTTCTTCATTTTCGTTTTGGGATCATCCGGATTGTTTTATTTTTGTTTATCTTTTTTTTTGGACTATTTTTAATTTCTGCTCTTACCTGTGGATTATACAAATGGGGCATCCAGCCCTGGATTACAATTTATAGCTTGAAACAGTTGGACGAACTTGTTAGGACTTGGACTCCATTGAACTATTTGTTCTGAAAAAGACATGACAGTGAATTGCCTCTGTTTCAATGAGTTGAACTGTTTTGGCTAGGTGATAGTAAAGATTATCAAAGATTTCAGGTTTTCATGGCTGGTAACATCATTAGGGTTTGTAGAATCTTTTGGGCTTTTGTAGAATCTTTTTAGGGTTTGTAGAATCTTTTGCAGCTCTCCAGCAGCCCTGGCCCCACTCAATGCACAGCAGCCAAGAAGGTCAGAGCGCCTTCTCCGGCTGCAACGCCACTGAGGATGTTCTTCGCAGCTGAGAACAAAACGTCTGGAAGGAAAACTTTCTCCAGTAGAACACGGCACTTGAGCCTGAAAGATTCTACAAACCCTAATGATACTAAAGATTGTTGTGGTAAAAAGGCTCTGTTTAATACGTCTTATCGCTGTTTGGGGTTTGTTAAATTGCTGATAGAAGCAAGAAAGTTGTTTTTTTCAAACAAACTATTATCTTTGCATAATATTGATAGATACTAGCTCAACTAATATAAATAGGAACACTGTGTTCCAAAACAAACTATTGAAAAGACAGTACATAAAATTTGTGGCTGTGAGTGCAAATATGCTAATAAGGATGGAAAATAAAGCTGCTATTGGCTTTAAAGAGGTAATAAAAAAAGACCATCGAGAAGGTAAACCACCAATCCCCTCACCCAGCTCTTCGTCTGGTCTAGGGAAGTTTACAACCATGCAGGGGGACATGAAAGAGATGCAAAACACTCTATTAACTGCCCTAGCACAGCTGACTGGTAAAGTAGACAACATAGGAGAGCAGATGACAGAAATCAAACAAGAGCTTCAAGAGAACAGAAAACAGACAGCAGAGACCAATAAAGCTTTAAAGGTCCTAGATGCACAGGTGATTGACAACACACAAAAGGTGGAACAGCTGGAAAAAGAACAGAAAGCATATGATAGTAGACTTCTACAGCTAGAGATAGATAGAGCAGCTTATATACTGAGGTTCCAAAATGTACCAGAAGAAAAAAATGAAGATTTACAGAAAATATTAAGTGAAGCCCTGTCAGAAATCTTACAGGTGACACCTGAAAGGATGAAAGAAGAGTTTGATCAAGTTAAGCGAGTACCATCAAGCTTCACGAGATGGAATAAATTGCCCAGTGAAATCCATTTGAAGCTCACAAGAAAGAAGACCAGAGACAATATTTTGAAGCAAGCAAGAGATAAACCAATGACGATAGCAGGAAATACAGTGAAAATTTTGAGAGAGGTGCCGTGGCCGGTCAGAAAAAGGAGAAGAGAATATCAAACCTTGACAAACTTTTTGAAAGAGAAATACCTTATACATGGCTAATGCTGGAAGGCTTACTCTTTACCTATGAAGAGAACGGATACAGGATAAACTCTATCTTCAGAGCTTAAGACTTTCTGGAGAAAGCGGAGAAAAAAGAATGAGGACGAAGAGGAAAAAGAAGGCTCAGATGAAGAGGATCCAAATGAACTAAGGAAATATCCAACAAGATTGCAGACAAAAAAGATAGTGATAAGAAAAATCCATAATGGCATCAGTAATCTCTATTAATGTGAATGGACTTAATTCTCCTATAAAAAGGAGGAAGACCTTTAGATATCTAACAAAACTGAAAATGGATATAATTTGCGTACAAGAAACTCATATTTTAGCTAAAGGCCAACATTTTTTGAAAAATAAGAAACTTGGCAATTTGTTTATAGCAACAGATACAAATAAAAAGAAAAGGGGGTTGGCAATATACGTTAAGGATAAATTCAATGCACAATTACAGTATGCTTCAGAAGATGGAAGAATTTTACTAATGAAAGTTATGGTGGACAATAAAAAAATCTTATTGGCAAATATCTATGACCCGAATGATCATCAAGAAATTTTTTTCAAAGCCTTACATCTTAGGTTGTCAAATTTGGACTATGCAGAATACTGCATAGTAGGAGACTTTAACGCAGTTTCTGACAGACAATTCGATTAAAAAACTCATAAACACACTAAAGCCAAAGGTCTCCAACTACTAACAAGTCTTTGGAAGCTTGTAGAAGAATTGGAGCTAGCTGATGCATGGAGAATAAGATACCCGAATTCGAAAGACTTTACATACTACTCCGCCAGCCACCAAACGTGGTCAAGAATTGATATGTGTTGGCTCTCTACAAACTTGGTTAAAGATCTAGCTGAGACAGAAATTCAAACAAGAGTTATATCAGATCACAGTCTTGTAATGATAAAACTTAAAGGTACATAATTGAGAAGAACTTGGAGGCTAAATACTTCTATTTTAAAAGATAAAGACTTTCTTAAAGAATCCAAGGTTGAAATGGAATCCTTCTTTAAACAGATTATAACTCAAGATGTAAAGATGCAAGTAGTCTGGGATACCACTAAAGCATATTTTAGGGGCCTTGAAATCAGGTACAGTGCTAAGAAAAAGAAAGAAAGTATTGAAAATTATGAAAGACTAATGTCGCAAGCAGGAGAAGCTGAAAAGAATTTAAAAGCACAACCTACAAAACAGGAGTTTCAAAATAAAGTTAAAAAAACACAACACCAACTTGATATTCTCTTCTCCTTTGTCTGCTCATAGAGGAAACAGAGAAAAAATTGAGATTTGCCAGACAAAACTTTTTTGAATATGCTAACAAACCTGGAAGGTGGTTGGCCTATAGAATGCCAAAAGAATAATACCGGTATTGAAAGATGAAAATAATAAAGAGAAAGTCCAAAGACAGGAGATACGCCAAAATGTGGAACAATTTTATAAAATATTATATGAAGATAAACAAGTTTAAAAGGTAGACTTAGAAGAATATATTAAACAAAATAATCTTAATAAATTCACGAACAACAAAAAAATTTAAATGAACCAATAACAATAAGGGAAGTGGGAGACGCAATGGCATCCCAAAAGAATGGCAAAGCTCTGGGTCCAGATGGCCTACCTGCTGAGTTCTATAAAGCTTATGAGGAGCCCTTACTGTTGCCATTTAAACATGTTATTGAAAGGATTCAAGAGGAAGCCCAAATACCAGTTTCATAGCAAGAAGCTACAATATTTTTAATTCCAGAGGAGGGTGCAGATTTGAAAGATATAAAAAACTACCGGCCAATTTCTCTTTTAAATGTGGATTACAAAATTTTTGCTGCAATATTGGCCCAACATTTGAAGAAGGTCTTACAGTCCACAATACACCAAGACCAGGCAGGATTTCTTCCTAGAAGATACCTGAAAGATAATGTTAAAACAGTATGTAACATAATGGAATACTATGAGAACCATCCAGAGAAACAACTGGCATTCATCTGTCTGGATGCAGAGAAGGCCTTTGACAATGTTCATTGGCAATTTATGTTGCAACAATTGAAGGGAATGGAATGTGGTGAGAATTTTTTGAGAACAATACAATCAATATATTCCTCGCAAAAGGCAAAGGTGATGGTGAATGGTGAACTAACAGAAGCAATTGCTATTCAAAAGGGTACAAGACAAGGTTGCCCACTGTCACCACTTCTTTTTATTTTGTGCTTAGAGATACTGAATAACCAAATAAGAGAAGATACAAGAAGAAGAAGATGATATTGGATTTATATCCCGCCCTCCACTCCAAAGAGTCTCAGAGCGGCTCACAACCTCCTTTACCTTCCTCTCCCACAACAGACACCCTGTGAGGTGGGTGGGGCTGGAGAGGGCTCTCACAGCAGCTGCCCTTTCAAGGACAACTTCTGCCAGAGTATTAAGGGAGCAGTGATTAAAGGTGAACAATACAAATTGAGAGCTTTTGCGGATGATTTGGTCCTTATATTAGAGCAACCAATAGATTCAATTGACTGTTTGATAAATAAGATTAACCAATTTAGCCACTGGGCAGGATTGAAGATTATCATAAAACAAAATTCCTGATGAAGAATATGACGACAGAACAAATTCAATTTCTCCAACAAAAATCAGGATTTTTTAATGAGAAAAGAATTAAATACTTAGGTGTACACATTTCAAATAAGTGCAGCAGCTTAAAGATGCTGCTTAAAGAAATTAAAAACGACCTGGGAAAATGGTAAGATTTGAATTTATCCCTAATGGGAGAATAGCCTCAGTAAAGATGAACATTTTGCCAAGACTGTTATTTTTATTTCAAACTATTCCAGTACTTTTAACTAGTGTGTTTTTTCAAGAACTGAATAAGGTGGTCTCTAACTATATCTGGCAAGGTAAAAAAACAAGAATTAAGCTAAAGACCTTGCAAGACTCTAAACTGAGAGCAGACTTGGGCCTCCCAGATTGACAACTGTATTACAAAGCTTCTGTGCTCTCTTGGGTAAGGGACTGGGTGCTACTGAACGACAGAAGACAGTTGTTGGGTTGGCATGCATATTTATGGTATCAAACATTAGAAGGACACTCTTACTTTAAAAATCACTGGTTCCGGAAATCTCTGTATCATACATGGTTGTGGCTAAAACCGAGAATTTATCAGAAAATTCCAAGATGGGTATCTCCAGTGGAAGCATTCACTCCTCCAGATCTTTTGAAACCTAACCAGAGTTATAGATATGAAGAACTGCTGAAAAATGATAACCAACTGAAAACCAGGGAAGTTAGAAAACATGGACATTAAAATGAGTTGGTGGTTGAGAACACAAAAGTTGAATCTAGATATTGTTCTTTAATACAGAACAATATCCATTTGACAAAATCTTCTTAGGTCCTCAAGAAAAACTAATTTCCAAGCTATATTAATACTTATTACAGATGAAGATGCAAGATGAGATAGTAAAAGATTGTATGGTCCAATGGGCGAAAAATTTGGGGTGTAATATTATGCTAGAAGAATGGGAGATGCTGTGAAAATTCAATATTAAACTTAGTCAGTAACCTTTAAAGAAAATCAGTATAAGATGTTTTATAGATGGTACATAACCCCACAGAAATTGTGTAAGATGTATACTAACATGTCTAACAAATGTTGGAAATGTACTAAACATGTTGGGTCTTTTTATCATATGTGGTGGACCTGTGGGGGTGGTAAAAGACTGTTGGAAGATGGTCCATGAACTATTGCAGAACATTTTGAAGACACAGATCCAATTTAAATCAGAACTGTTTTTTATTGAACATATATCCTGGTGATTATTCCAGAGATTAGACATTTGTTGGTGCATATTAACACAGCTGCTAGGATTTTTTTGGCACAGAGATGGAAGCTTCAGGAGATTCCCATGAGAATGGACTTGGTGGGGAAAATTCTGGAAATGGCTGAGCTGGACTATTTATCCCAGTTGTTGACTGGGAAATCTAAGGAAGAAGCAAGAAAGCATTGGTTGAAACTCTATATTTGGCTAGATACTCAAGACTCCTAAGATTCTTTGGTGTGAACTTATATCTCCTTTCTCCTGTATTCTTTATTATAATATAATATATCATTTTTATTGGAAATAAAAACAAGAAGACTTACGATCATTAAAACATATTATTTAAAAAAAACCCTTTTGCTCAGGGGTGGAATTCTAGCAAGAGCTCCTTTGCATATTAGGCCACACCCCCTGATGTAGCCAATCCTTCAAGAGCTTACAAGGCTCTTTTTTGTAAGCTCTTACAGGATTGGCTACATCAAGGGGGTGGAGCCTTATATGCAAAGCAGCTCCTGCTAGAATTCCACCCCTGCTTATGGTAATCTGAAAATGTTAAGGAAATGAAGGAACTGGAGCTGTAGATACACAGCGAGAACTACTAGAACAATACAAGAGAGATCTCATTCTGAAGCTCTGATTGCAGAAAGTATAGCTGGGGGTAACCGTGAGCAAGTTTGTTATAGAATTTCTTTGCGTATGCAGTTATATGTCCACAGGGGTCATTTTGTAGGAAAAGGGGTGCAGGAGTTCATTAGCACAACTCATTTTCATATGCCACACACCCCTGACATCAACAAAAGGTGTACTAAATTATATCAGCTCAGCATCTACCTTAAAATGCTTCTTGAATTATAATTGTCATAATAAAAATTGTCATAAGAGCCAGTTTGGTGTAGTGGTTAAGTGTGCAGACTCTTATCTGGGCAAGCCGGGTTTGATTCCCCACTCCTCCATTTGCACCTGCTGGAATGGCCTTGGGTTAGCCATAGCTATTGCAGGACGTGTCCTTGAAAGGGCAGCTGCTGTAAAAGTCCTCTCAGCCCCACCCACCTCACAGGGTGTCCGTTGTGGGGGGAGAAGATAAAGGAGATTGTAAGCCGCTCTGAGTCTCTGATTCAGGGAGAAGGGCGGGGTATAAATCTGCAATTCTTCTTCTTCTACTACTACTACTCCCATCATACTTTTTAAATTACTTTCTCCTATGTGGCCACAGTGAAAATTTCCATCTGTCAATTTTACATGTTAACCAAAACATGTAAACATTTTCCCATTTTTTTTGTGTTGAAAAATATTAGAAAGTTTGTCAAATCTTAGAGTTCAGCAAAATTCTCACAGGGGGTTTGAACAATAGAGTCCAGAAGAAATTATTTGTGTGTGGGGATAGCAGTAAGATAAAAGAGCACAATAAAATTTAGAAGTTCCGGAGCTCTACTCCTGTGAGCTCCTTGCCAAAATGAGGCCTGCCATACATTAAAAATTTGAAACCATGGGTGTAAAACTCTTGTTCTAGTTAGCATGAAAAGGAATTTGGTAGAAATTACCAAATTTCTTGGTATAAATTAGAAATATTTTTAAAATAATACTAAATCTGTTATCCCAAGGAAACCATTTTCTGTATAACCATAGAATAGTCATTTGTTCCTGTGCATTCCTGCTTAAAAAAAAAAAAAAAGAAAGCCCTGTCAAGGAGAGAAAACTATTGCACATTTCAGTGTGGTTCAGGTTCTTATTGCCTTCATACATACAGTGCTTGAACCAAAGCCATTCTGTTGAATTGAGAGGGAGGGAATAACAGTTGTTTAGCTACAGAATTGGATCAAGTCATACCATGACACAAACCCTTTAGTATTTTTATCATGGCATTTCAGATCATATGTGACTACGGAACAGGACACCATTTGCCAGTCTTTATGTTTCCCATAATATAAGAAAGGTTTTTTTTTTAAGTCAACTGTGTATACAACATCAAAAAATGTGTATTATTCATCCAGGCAAATACTTGGCCCAGTAATAAACTGAAGGAGGAAATGAAGGAATAAAGTTGAGTTTAATCATCTCATATTTATTTCAAGGCCACAAGGGATAATTATGCTAATCCAGGGTACTCTTCTTCACATATCACACAAGCCCATGGAATTTCCCCTGTGACTTCTGTATCAACAACTTGTGGCTGAAGTAGTTTGAGTGCATCATTTTAATTCTAGAAATATGAGACAGGGAGAGAGCAGATGAGGCCAGATTAGGGGAAGGAGAATAGGGCTTCTGAGGTAAGTGGAGAATCGGTTTCATAACAAAACTTAGCGCCTCTCAAGTTTCTCCATTCCATGAGAGGAACCTCTTGACACAGCCGCAGTTCATACCCGCTCACCAGCAAGAATAGATTTTTTTGAAAAATCATCCTGTTTTCAATTTGCTTGTTGCCACTGATCTACATAAGAATGCTTTCCTGGGAGCAAGCCGCACTGAACAGACCTGAATAGGATTCTCAGCAGATATCCTTGCAATTGTTCCCTAATGCATTAAAAACTGATCTGTTCTTTTCATTGGTAAAAAAACAACAACATTACATATCCAAATTCTGTGCTGGATCCAATTACAGCCATCCCATAAGTCTTCCCCTGGCAGAGTTAAGTTCATTCTTCCTCCCCGCTTAATGGAAGGAGGTGTCTATCACTGAATATGGCCCTTTTTGTGTGTGTGTGGATGACGTGCCAACAAGTTTTTTCCGACTTATGACAACTTTATGAATTAATGTCCTCAGGGCTTCTTTGCATATTAGGCCACATCCCTGATGTAGCCAATCCTTCGAGAATTTACAAGGCTCTTATTACAGGGCCTACTGTAAGGTCTTGGAGTATTGGCTACATCAAGGGTGTGTGGCCTAATATGCAAAGGAGCTCCTGCTACAAAAAAAGTCCTGAATGTCCTATCACTAACAGCCTTGCTCAGGGCTTGCAATCTTAGGGCTATGGCTTCCTTTATTGACAGTACAGTCATCTTTGAGTCTACAAACTATTCTGTTAATTCATGTAGAAGGCCAGCTGTGTTTTCTGGACCAAGACTGGATCCATCATTTTGGTGTATTTCTAGGATGCTGAAAAAATAGGAGAGATTTTTTTTAATAGCATTAAGTTCTCAAGTTTCTCAAGCAAGCATACTGGATCCACACATTACATACTTGTGAACCAAGGGGTTTAAATCAGTCTTTAGACTAGTGGTGTCAAACGTATGGCCCAGGCCAATTCAGGTCCCTGGAGGGCTCCTATCAGGCTCCCAAGCAACTGGCTGTCATCTGCTTCCTTCTCCCTCTCTCTGGCTGTCATCTGCTTCCTTCTGCATAACAGCTTTCTTTGCAAGGCTTGCTCAATCACACAGGAGCTACAGAGCAAAGCCTCTATTTTCTCCGTTGACTGAGTCTCCTCCCTTGGGGAGGAAGGGGGGAGGCAGAGCTTGCTTTGCCAGACTCTCTCAATTGCACAGTAGAACTACTGAGCCAAGCCTCTCTTCCTTGTATTGCATGAGGCTCCTCCCCCTCCTGGTCTCCTGGGGAAAGAAGGAAAGAGTCAGAGCTTCCTTTGCCCAGTTCCCTGAATCCCATGGGAGAAATACAAGAAAAGTACCTTTAAGACCAACAAATGCTAATGTTTTAAGCATGTCTTAAGTTTAAAAAAAAAAAAGCTTTAATCGTGTTTATATCTCTGCTACCTAATCTTAAATAGGTACACCCATGGCCCGGCCCAACCTTACACAGCCTGGCCCAACAAGTTCTCATTTATGTCAAATCCCGCCCTCATAACAAACAAGTTCGACACCCCTGCTTTAGACTTTTCGTCTTTAGCCCTTAACACACTGCGCAATGTGATTTATGCTCTGTCCCCTTAATTGTTAATATGACATATTTTAATCCTACAATAACAACATCAAATATAGGTAATACCTGTTCATTCTCATAAATGGGGGTGAATGCTTACCCACAATTATAAATACCTATGGTGCTTTACATGTTATTTTTCCATGTGGGCTTCTTTCTGTGTGGGATTTTTTCCATATGGGCTTTTCCCCATGTGGGTTTATTTCCACGTGGGCATTTTTCCACGTGGGCTCTTTTCCTGTGAGCATTTATGACTGTAGGGGTTTTTCCTGTGAGGGGTTTTTCCTGTATGCTTTTTTCCGGTGGGCTTTTTCCCGGTTACCCTGTTGTGAGGGGCGGGGAAGTAAAGGAGATTGTGAGCCGCCCTGAGACTCTGAGATTCAGGCATGGTGGCTCAATGGTAGAGCATCTGCTTGGTAAGCAGAAGGTCCCAGGTTCAATCCCCGGCATCTCCAACTAAAAAGGATCCAGGCAAATAGGCATGAAAAACCTTTGCTGAGACCCTGGAGAGCCGCTGCCAGTCTGAGTAGACAAGACTGACTTTGAGGGACTCCTGAGGGTCTAATTCAGTATAAGGCAGCTTCATATGTTCATATCTTCTTCTTCTTATGGCTTTTAAAGAGTTGGCCCAGCTAACCAGCTGGCTCATGTGTGCCCCCACCCAAACCCCCACCCCCAGCCTCTGTCTGGCCTGTGTTCAGCCCTAGTCAGTGATGCTGTGAGGGAAACATTTAAAGTGAGTTGTTGTTAGCAAAAAATGTTGATAGCTGTGTGGTGTATAAATGTGGGGTCATTATGTTTAGTCTAATTTGGGAATAATACTAAATGTTATTTTGATCGCTGTTGTGGGTACTTCGGGGCCTATTCAGTGAGCAGAAACAGGCCAGACTTCCAATTCAAATGAAAGCATATTGGTGCATCTTTAATTACTGGATTAGACTTCTGTATGGGGCACAGGGATGCCAGCCTCCAGGTGGGACCTGGGGATCACCTGTAATTACAGCTTATCACCAGACTACAGATATCAGTTCCTCTGGAGAAAATGGATGCCATGGAGGGAGGACTCTGTGGCCTTGGACCCCACTGAGATCCCTGTCCTCCCCAGGCCCCATCCTCATATCTCCAGGAGCTTCCTAACCTGGATATAGCAACTTTAACCCCATCCCCCCTCCAGTGCCTGGGGGCAGGCTGACAACCCTAGTGAAGAAAAGGACTAAAACTATGCTTACAGAATCTATCTACCTTTCATTTAAAGGAAAAGATTGGCTATAGAAGATTATTTGATCAATATTTTTGGCTTTTCCTTCACTTGATTCATTCTTTTGGCTTTTTTAAAGCTTATTTTAAACTCTTTTTTACCCGTAAAGTCACTGAAGTCCTATTTCAACATCTAAGGAATTTATTCATAGATAGATGCATCTAAGACATGTATTCATTCAACTAGGTTTTCCCATGTTCTCTAAAAGTTAAATCTCTCCCCTTGGTTTAGTAGTGTTCACATTTATGTATGAATGTGGAACATATATTTCAAATTTAGGGGGTCTTTGTTTACAGAGGCATAGAATTCTGTCTGAAATGTCCCTCTAGGTATAAATTGAAGTTACGGTAATCAGGTAGCCGGCTCAAGGTTGACTCAGCCTTCCATTCTTCCAAGGTCAGTAAAATGGGTATCCAGCTTGCTGGAGGTAAAACATAGATGACTGGGGAAGACAATGGCAAACCACCTCGTAAAAGAAAAGTCTGCCAAGAAAACATCATGATGTGACGTCACCCCATGGGCTGCTAACGACTTGGTGCTTGCACAGGGGACTGCCTTTACCTTTTTAAACTAACACCATCTAATGTCCTGCAGTACTTTAAATATACCTTCATATATACAAGCATAATAGCTCTGTGTGACATATATACAAATATACAAGCATAATAGCTTTGTGTGACATAGTTGATTAATATGAACTTCATATTAGGCCAGTGGTTCCCATTTGCAGGGTCGTGACCCGGTACTGGGCCACGGAAGCCTCAAAACTGGGTTGCCAGGGGCGTCCTGACAACCGCCTCCCCAACCCCTCTATTTATCTTTGGCACTGCATGCCACACCATGCTCCAGCCCCTGCCCCGCACGCTATCACCTGTAGCACTCAGAGAAACATCAGAGAGGGCGGGGAAAGCTCCTGACTGGCGCGCAGTCTCTGTATAGCTCTCTGAGCATCCTCTGCCTGGGCCATGGGGAAAGAACCGGGCCACGGGGGGCGGGAGGAAGGGAAGTTTGAGAAACCCTGTGTTAGGCTATTATATAAACATTGAAAGACTAGTGGTTTTCTTATCCTTAGTGGTTCCATTCCTTTTGGAGTCCATTTTAAATATACATCCTCCACACATTCTCAACACTTCCCAGATTCATACATGACATTCGGCCTTACGCTGAATCAAATGCTTGGTTAATCAAGATCAGTATTATCTTCTCAGGCTGCTGGTGGCTCTCCAGAATCTGAAGCAGAAGTCTTTCACATCACTTACCACCTGATCGTTTTCTTAGCTGGAGCTGTTGGAAATTGAACCTGGGAACCTTCTGCATGCCAAGCAGATGCTCTACTGTTGAGCCACAGCCCCTTTGCCAGTTATTTATATTAACAAAAACATGCAGTGCGAGAATCACAAGAAGATTGAAGCCAAAACAAGGAACCATGCTGAAATTAATGAAAACAAAATACAAACCATTCCAAAAAACTTATTTAAATACAGACTTTCAAAATAGTGATTATCACAATACAATTTAACAATGATTACATCAGGGTGAATACATTTAAATCTTTATAACAAAATGCATCTAAGCAGCAAAATTCATTTTATAACTTAATTCGCTAAAGTGCTTAGTGCAACAAAGTGCTTGTAGAACAAAGTGCCTGTGCAATATTTTGCAAGAGAGTTTCTTTTCTGAAGACTCGTCGATGTCTCTCTGATGGAGCCCGGAGCCGGCAGGACGCTTGTTGCACTGTTTCCAATCTCAGTCAGTCAGTCACATTTTATTTGTATCCCGCCCTCCCCGACCAAGCGGCTCAGGGCGGCTAACAGCATAAAACTCGATACATACATTATATAATAAATAGCATTTGAATACAGTTAATTAAAATCCATAAAATTCTAAAAGCATTAATACATTTAGTGCTATTCATCGGCAAGTTTACTTGGCAATTTAATAGTATCAGCTGGTGAAGGCCATTTGGAACAGGATGGTTTTGCAGGCCCTGCGGAATTGTTTAATGTCCCGCAGGGCCCGCATTTCCTCTGGGAGGTGATTCCACAGCTGTGGGGCCAAAACTGAGAAAGCCCGAGTACGGGTACTCTGGAGTCTTACCTCCTTTGGCCTGGGGATAGTCAGCAGGTTCTTTCCTGCTGACCTCAGTGCTCTCTGGGGTTCGTACAGGGAGAGGCGGTCCCTAAGGTAGACAGGTCCTCGGCCATCTCTTTATCAAAGAGGGATATCCAAAGGTTTTTTATCTCATGGCAGCTATACAAAAATGGATCAATAATACAACATGCAAGTCAATCAACAATAATTCATAAAAAATGATTTAACATTAGATAATCAGCTTACCACTATTGGCAAGAACTGGAGCTTATACAAGCACACAAAAATCTTTTCAATGGCATATTACCGCAAAAGCATTACTTCCTGTCAGAGCTTTTTTTTGACTCAATACAAGGTCCACTGACACAACAATAATTATATTCACACAAATGTGTACAACAAAGGTGTCAGAGTTTCAAAGTCTCTCTTTCCAGAATATACAATTTGTGACACGCTTCCGGTAAAAATAACCATGTTTCAAAGGTGATTCTTCATCCGACAAATACATAATTTTTCTGGGATCACAGCTCAATTCATTATGTGCATAGGTCAATTTCACAAGGCAACAGTTCTTTTTAGTGGCCAGGTTTGCAGCGGTCTGGTGATAATTGAATAACTTGGAACCAGTGCTCTATATACTGGTTCCAAAATGGCACTGATGGTTCTCCTGTAGTGAAGCTGCGTTGCCATGTCCAAGGGAAAGGATCCATCCAGGACTATGGTGCCCTGCCACTGACCTGGTTTTTAAGTGCTGCCTGAGCCAAAGGAAAGAAAAGTTGTGGGCAGCATGCAGCACCAACTGCCTCTCAAGAATCACCCACCTCAAGCTGCTATTTGAGGGACGTCAAAGGACAGCCAAATGAAGGCAGAGACCCTGCTGAGGGATAGACTCTGAGGGCGGGAAGGGTGCTCTCCTCAGGGGACAAAAGGAAGGTCCTTTGCCACCCCAGGAAGGGAGAAGCAACAGCATGTGCCACTGAGGTCACATGGTGGCCAGGGACACTGGATGCCTCCCCAGCCTTGTGGAGGAAGCACATTTGTGTTCGTTTGTTTCAACACCACTAATTGAATCAGCTTCAGGCTTCTTTCACTTTAGGGATTTATAATTGAGTAAAGGAGAGGAAGCTTGGTGTAGAGCCTGTTTGGTGTAGCGGTTAAGTGTTCGGCAGAACCAGATTTGATTCCCAACTCCTCCACTTGCAGCTGCTGGAATGGCCTTGGGTTAGCCATAGCTCTCAGAGTTGTCCTTTAAAGGGCAGTTTCTGGGCAAGCTCTCTCAGCCCCTCTCTCACAGGGTGTCTGTTGTGGGGAAGGAAAGTACAGGAGAAAGTAAGCCGTTCTGAGACTCTGATTCAGAGAGAAGGGCAGGGTATAAATCTACGGTCTTCTTCTTCTTCTTCTTGGAGAAGGAGACCCAGGAAGAGTTTCTGTGTTCTCCTTCTACTTGCAACTGTTTCTGGCTATTGAGGGGAGATTGGTGTGGGGTCAGTTCCAATTTGAATGGGGGCACCACCCTCAGTGTCCCCCCCCCACTGGCTACAGCCCTGCTTTCAGATACTTAACTTTTTGGAATATAACTAGGACACTGTACCCCAAATGATGGGGCAATTTCAGAGTGAATTGAAATATTTCTACACAAATTTTCATCAGTGTAGCTTTCCTTCCCATGGAAATCACATTTACTGTATTTTTAGTTGATCCTGACAGAGAGAGAAGTCATAACTCGCCTCCAGTTTTCCACATAACTACTTCTGACTGCTGCCCTTTTTAAAGTCTTTTCAGGCTATCCATCCAGAATTAACTTCCTTTTAAGAAAAGGCCTTTGGTGGTTTATAAATTTTTAATACAGGATGCGAGCTGCCAGAACAGCTTTGGATGGCAACCAAAGATTTGAAGCTGTCTCCCAAACATGAAATGAGGTACAGCCCCCGGTGCACCTGGACACAGTGCCTCTTTTCATTCCCCGCCTTCAGAATTATGCCACCTCTGGCTTTCACCTCAGAACATGAGGAATTTTCCTTCAAACTGACTTCTTGGAACTAGGATTGTGCCCTATTAGCGGATAATTTATCACATCATATTTCTCCACCTTGAGAAATTTGGCTCCTTATTTTTTTGCAACTGGATGATTTTTTTTTTTAAAAAAGGAAAGAAACTTGACTACAGGGATTATGAGATTCATGCAAAGCATCTTCAGATGGGACCAGATTTAATGGGCAGAAGAGAGTAAATTAGGGCTAACTGGCAGCAACGAATACCAGACCTCATCAATTATAAACTACTCTTAGAGGTCTGATTATTCCTGTACATAAAACTTCTCATCATAGCCTGATTCTCCGCTTTTGGCCTGTAACTCACCAAGAGTTTCATTGGGATGAGTTTGATTGGTTTGTGGGGAATTTCTAGTTGCCCTGAGTAAATTACGCATAGCAGAATCACATTGATTTTATTTCTTTAATGATAAGAAACAAGTCAGTGTTCCCACAGAAAAGTGGGCAGAATCTTAAATGAAACTTCCTCAGCTCAAAAGTTCCCAATCCCGATTGGCCTTCCTGCCCTCATAAATAACTGAAAACAGGGCTTTGGGGGGTAGAAAAAGCCCAGCAGGAACTCATTTGCATATTAGGCCACACACCCCTTATGCCAAGCCAGCGGGAACTGTGTTGCTGTGCGTTCCTGCTCAAAAAAAGCTCTGCTGCTTACCATAGATTGGCTGAGAGGCTGGGGGCTATGGTGGGATGGTCAGAACCAGTGCTACCATTATGTCAACTAGGTGGCCACCTAGAGCACAGACCTCAGAGGGGTAAAGAATTGATGATCAGCATTAGGGTGTGAAATCAGTCACACATCTATCAGGTGTAAATTTTCTAGGAAAAAAGGAGGAAGTTGAGGTAAGTGCGAAGCCTATCACAAATCTTCCAGGGGTGAATTCTCTATACAATTGGTTAGAACAGAATTAGCAGTTAACAGGAGTGAGATTAAAGCATGAAGGGATAATGATAATAACAACAACAATAACAATAATAAAGATGTAGCAGGCTCAGAAGAGCCCCATGGCGCAGAGTGGTAAAGCTACAGTACTGCAGTCCCAACTCTCTGCTCACAACCTGAATAAGATACCGGTGGAAGCTGGGTTCAGATAGCCGACTTGAGGTTAACTCAGCCTTCCATCCTTCCGAGGTCGGTAAAATGAGTACCTAGTTTGCTGGGGGGGGGAGTATAGATGACTGGGGCAGGCAATGGCAAATCACCCCATAAAAAGTCTGCTGTGAAAACGTTGTGAAAGCAACGTCACCCCAGAGTCGGAAACGACTGGTGCTTGCACAGGGGACTACTTTTACCTCCCTTTAGCAGACTTAGAAGGAAGTAAAGAAAAAGACAGAGAGAAGAACAGGATGGTGTTTCACAGTAGTCCTGTACAACTCTTTTATTGCTGAGGAAATTATTTTTGACAGAACAGGAGACACACAATGAGGAATTTAGGTCCAGAGGTAAGTGAGCACAGACCTCCTTTGGCTAATATATGCCAACCCACAGGAATCTTATCCACAGGGCGGAGGGTTGTGGTCTTTTGTGTTTACTCTGAAAATTGCTGGGAAAGGATCCCGCCTGCAGGGACTTCAGATATTATGCCACTTTTGCTTGAGCTTATGTTTGTCCGCTTAGAAAAGAATCCTACTTACAGCCCGATCCTATGCCCTTTATTTATTTTATCTTCTTTATACATGGTCTGCCTCACTCACTGAGACGCAAAATGAGTTACGCCGTGTAAGTCAATGCAGTAATTCACATGAGACATCTAATAAACAATACAATAAGACTAGGATTACAGGAATTTGAAACAGACCCAAATAATTACACTTGGCATGTGAAACAATGCCCCCCCCCCCAAAAAAAAAAGATATTACAAAGGTAGCAAGCAACCTAACCCTCAAGACAAACCAAGCTCAACCTCGGATACATGCAAGAACAGAGACTCGGCACGCGCACACTTCTTCACATACATTGAAACAGATTTTCTCAAATATCACATGCAGTTATGGGGGTTAGTTGTCAGACATCCGGCTGTCCAACCTGGTGGAACTCTCTGCTGAATAACATCCATACTCTGCAGCAGGGGTCCTGTAATGTACTGAGAACCGAGATGGTTTGAAGGCAACATAGTTTATTCAGTAGCACATTACAAGAGAGAGAGCACGCGGGCTGGGCCCCGCTTATATACATAACGCAGAACTGCCCCCTTGTCCGACCAGGCCAATCCTGATCGGTTAAACTGTTGATGGGCGGGGCGTCTGGCGAGCCACATCTGGGAACCCAGGGGTCGCCTTCCGTAGCAATCGCCATGCGGCCTAGCCGGTTATGTTCAATACATAACAGATCCCCAGCCACCAGGCTGGTACCAGTCCGTGGCCTGCTAGTAACTGGGCCACAGAGCGAGGCAGAGGCACTGCACCACCCTGCCTGCCTGGGATCTGGATGGATGAACGAGGCAGTGTGGCCTCGCTCTGAGGCTGGGAACATAAGAACATAAGAGAAGCCATTTGGATCAGGCCAATGGCCCATTCAGTCCAACACTCTGTGTCACACAGGGGCCACAACCCCCCCCCCCAAAAAAAACCCCAAGTGCCATCAGAAGTTCCACAAGTGGGGCTAGAAGCCCTTCCACTGTGCCCCCCCCCCCCAAGCACCAAGAATACAGAGCATCACTGCCCCAGACAGTTCCAATAATATGCTATGGCTAAAAGCCACTGATAGACCTCTGCTTCATATGTTTATCCATTCCCCTCTTGAAGCTGCCTGTGCTTGTAGCCGCCGCCACCTCCTGTGGCAGTGAATTCCACATGTTAATCACCCTTTGGGTGAAGAAGTACTTCCTTTTATCTGTTCAGATCCGACTGCTCAGCAATTTCATTGAAATGCCCACGAGTTCTTGTATTGTGAGAAAGGGTTAGGGTTAGGGTCTCCATCCCATGCATAAACCTCTATCTTCATGTCACCCCACAGTCGACATTTCTCCAAGCTAAAGAACTCCAAAGTTTTCACCTCTCTTCATAGAAGGCAGCCTCGGACTGAGGCAGAGCAGCCCCGCTGCCCCTTTTGCCCACCCAGGACCCGAGGCCACACCGCCTCTTTCATCCACCTGGTCCCGGGCCAGCTGAAGGGGCAGCATTGAACCTATGAAGCTGCCTTCTACTGAATCAGACCCTCGGTCCATCAAAGTCAGTCTTGTCTACTCAGACTGGCAGCGGCTCTCCAGGGTCTCAGCAGAGGTTTTTCACACCTATTTGCCTGGACCCTTTTTAGTTGGAGATGCCGGGGATTGAACCTGGGACCTTCTGCTTACCAAGCAGATGCTCTGCCACTGAGTCAATTGCTGTGACCTTAGCCTACCCCTCATCAATGGGGGTCTTTAAACGCGAAGGGAAAGAAGATTGGCCTTCTGCTGCCTGGCCATCTAACAGGGAGGCAGCAGAAACAATCCATCTCTCTCCCCCATTTAAAGACTCCCATGGGGGGAAGATACAGGGCACGAGTGGGGGGGGCAGCCTGGGACAGCAAAAGCCCAAATGCCACCTCCCCACACACAGACTGGTCCATGGGAAAATTGTCTTCCACTAAACTGGTCCCTGGTGCCAAAAAGGTTGGGAGCCATTGCTCTGCGGACTTAATACAGTTCTGCAGGGCCTGAAAAGCAGAGATGTTCCGCCAGGCATGTGGTTGAAGACAGCGATGGCTTCCATCTGTCTGGCACTCCCGTTCCCTGCCTCCGCCCCCCCCCCCACAATTTGAATTTTTTAGCACCATCAGATAAAGTGAACTATTGTACCTCTACTGTTTTAACTGTGAATTCAAATATATGACGGTGTTTTTATTGATGTAAACTGCCATGAGCCCTGTTTTTACAGGGGAGGGTGTGCTAGAAATTTAATTTAATAAATAAATACTACTGTGATTAGAGTTGGGGCCTGTTCAGTCACACCATTTAATCGGCTGGCTGCTGTTTCCCATCGGATTAAAAGTGGATGATCAGACAGCAACGTCTGCCTCCCAGTAGTTGATTGTTGTGCTCCCCTCCCAATCCTTCTTCTAACCAGATTGTTTTGTTACCTGTTCCCTTGTGGTGTTTTCTGAATTGTCCAGTTTCACCTCGTAGTTTTCTCTGTCTGAATAGTTCTGCTGCGATATTAACCAACTTCTGGATGCCTGAAAGCTGTCCCAAATGGAGCCTCGGGCATCTGGTTTACAGTCGCATAACTGCATAAGCACATATAAGATGTTTTCTGCCCTATGTGCACGTGCGGAGGTAGTGTTTATGCACTTATGCGCATAATATCCGGGGGGAGGAACTGCACGGTGCTGTCGTGTGGAAGGCAGAGGACGATTTCACCCCAGAGTGATGCATATTGCAGTATGGTTGTCTGATCACCAAAATCCAGAACAAAAATAGTCGGGAAAGAACTGGGTCAATTTAACACGGACTCAACACACCGTGTGACCAAGGCCTTAGAGTGCAATCCCAAGTAAACCCACAACCTTCTAGAAGGGTATACCTCTGCTTAGAATGACAGGTGCAGTCTTATGGAGGTTCTTCTAGTCATCTCCACTGCCGTGTCCTTTACTGCCCCCGTATCCTGTTCTCCAGCAAATCTTACACAGCAAGATGCACTGACCTCATTAGTTTATTTTCTGTTTTAAATAATTAAATGTTCCTGTATGCACTGGCTGGTCACCTGCATGTTCTTGCGAAGGAAAAGTAATCCTCCCTCTCTCCTCAGAACTGCAGAATGGAAACAAGAAAAGGATTTCTTTAAATTTTTTTGATGAAATTAACAAGATTTCCCCCATATCTGGGGGAGAGAAGGATTGTGTTTAAAAGAAAACAAGACCAGTGAAAAGAGACAAGATCGGTGAAACAGCATTCCCAAATATGTACAACTGTATGAAGAAAAACGATGGTCTAAAAATGAACTTGAAATAGAACACACCTTTTTACAGGTGACACAACACAAACCCAGGGATGTTCACTCTACCACATTGCCAATAATTATTTGAAAGCCTAGTCATTTACAAGTACATTTCCGTCTTTCACACATGTTCTCCAACAGAAAAGGAAAGACTCAAAAGCATGGTCTGGGACACGTGTGAAATCTTCCTCAGGAGCGATTCTTTCAGAGGAGGTAGCTGATTTTCTCCTGTAGGCTAATATCAATGATGACACCTAATTTTTACAGTGTCGTCAACACATATGGTCATTTGCAGAATAAAAACACTCCATGCTCCAAGGACGTGACAATCAGAATTTCAATAGCAAAGGGAGACTAAAAGGAATAAAATATCAGGGGACTTGTGGAACTTGCCACAATTCCACAGAGCCTGCAAAACAAATTGTTTAGGCTGGCATTTAACATCTAATAGGGAGGCGACCGCTATTCCACCAACCCACAGCATTGGTATTTGAACCCATCCCAATATAAATGTAGAGCATTATTATTACATCATTATTACGTTTAGTGCTCAATAAGAACTAACCATGCCATCTCAGACTTTAGGGAATGAAACAAACTGAAGGATAGTTTTTATGAAATGTTTTTAATGATCTTATTGTAATTTTATTTTAGCACTGTTGTTTTAACTGTTGTTAGCCGCCCTGAAAGAGCCCCGTGGCGCAGAGTGGTAAAGCTGCACTACTGCAGTCGGAGCCCTCTGCTCACGAAATGAGTTCTATCCCAGGGGAAGCAGGGTTCAGGTAGCCGGCTCCAGGTTGACTCAGCCTTCCATCCTTCTGGGGTTGGTAAAATGAGTACCCAGCTTGCTGGGGGGAAAGTATAGATGACTGGGGAAGAAAAAGAAGATATTGGATTTATATCCTGCCCTCCACTCCGAAGAGTCTCAGAGCGGCTCACAATCTCCTTTACCTTCCTCCCCCACAACAGACACCCTGTGAGGTGGATGGGGCTGAGAGGGCTCTCACAGCAGCTGCCCTTTCAAGGACAACTCTGCAAGAGCTCTGGCTGACCCAAGGTCATTCCAGCAGGTGCAAGTGGAGGAGTGGGGAATCAAACCCGGTTCTCCCAGATAAGAATCCGTAGACTTAACCACTACACCAAACTGGCTCTCCGAAGGCAATGGCAAACCACCCCGTGAAAAGTCTGCCGTGAAAACGTGAAAGGAACGTCAGAGTCGGAAGCGACTGGTGCTTGCACAGGGGACTACCTTTACCTTTACCTTTAGCCACCCTGAGCCTGTCAGGGGAGGGCGGGATACAAATGTAATAAAATAAATAACAGAAGGGAGGACACAAGGCCGGCCCTAGACTGTCTGCACCCTAGGCGAGGCTAACTTCTGGCACACACACACACACACACACTCACCCTCATTGATAATTTCACCAGGTCGCATGGGGGGCACTCAGTTTGGTGTCCCCAGAAGGCTGGCACCCTAGGCAATTGCCTAGTTTGCCTAGTGGCCTCCCAGTCCCGGGAGGACAAAGATGTGAGGGATGTGAACACATGCAGTCACATGCAGATGTGCAGGAATGTGAACACATGATTCGCAGGCTTCGTTTCATAAGAACATAAGAGAAGCCATGTTGGATCAGGCCAATGGCCCATCCAGTCCAACACTCTGCATCACATAAGAACATAAGAGAAGCCCTGTTGGATCAGGCCAATGGCCCATCCAGTCCAACACTCTGCATCACATAAGAGAAGCCCTGTTGGATCAGGCCAATGGCCCATCCAGTCCAACACTCTGTTTCACATAAGAACATAAGAGAAGCCATGTTGGATCAGGCCAGTGGCCCATCCAGTCCAACACTCTGCATCACATAAGAACATAAGAGAAGCCATGTTGGGTCAGGCCAGTGGCCCATCCAGTCCAACACTCCGTGTCACATAAGAACATAAGAGAAGCCATGTTGGATCAGGCCAGTGGCCCATCCAGTCCAACACTCTGCATCACATAAGAACATAAGAGAAGCCCTGTTGGATCAGGTCAATGGCCCATCCAGTCCAACACTCTGTGTCACACAGGGACCAAAAAAACCCAAGTACTATCAGGAGGTCCATCAGTGGGGGTTTCATTTGGGGATGAAAGTGTCATGTTTTGTATCCCAGTATTTGTGACTCGGCATTTTCAGTAAACCACCTTGCGTTGAAGGAAATAGTTCGTTTTAAAAAAGAACTGAGACCCTGACTGCCAGAACGAGTGAATTGCTTTTGTGGCGGGGCTGCCTTATGTTTTTAACTAGCATTGCACTTCCTTTTGGAAGACAATTTGAGCCAATGTCGGTCTCATAGAAGCTGCAGAGAAAACATGCTATTTGTCCTGCACGTTGCTGCGGTAGCTATTTCTTTTTCTGCAATTGCCTTCCAAAGACCATTCAAACACAAAATTCCACCAGGCACAAGATAGTTATTGAGCATTAGATGTCCTACAATGATGGATCGCCAAAGGGATTTGCAGAACACCCGTATTGCCAGTTAGTATGTTGTAAGAGAGGTCAGGATTTGTAATTGATTAACAGGTGGTAGAATCGTTGAGTATTGAACCTACACCAGTGCTGTAAATTCCCTATCTCTGCCTCATTGAGCTTAGGGCCAGAACGACCTCTCCCTGCGTGCTGTAAACTTTTGTCATTTCCTTTGGGCAGAGAAGGAGGAGGCTGAATAGAGTTCCAGACAGCCTTTTGGGGCAGCTCTTATGGACATTACACTCATATATCACATAAGACTCAACATGCAACGTACTTTTAGCACTGATGCGATAATTTTAACTGTCACAGAGAGATTTCAAGATGCATTCGCAGTAGGCAGATTTAGGCAAAGGTGCTGATATCTGCTGCAGTTCTGTGGCAGTTCGCTTTTGACTGTTAAGGTGTCTTTCTAGTTTTACCATCCGCCATCTATGTTTTCCCTTGAATCTCATGGTATATTTTAACGGCATCTTTCTCTTAATGTAATGCTCTTCAAACCAGGGCTTTTTTATAGCAGGAACACATAGGAATGCAGTTCCGGCTGGCTTGCTGTCATGAGTGTGTGTGTGGCCTAATATGCAAATGAGTTCCTACTGGCCTTTTTCTACAAAAAAGCACTGTGTGAAAAAAATGGTGTATAGATTACCAGGCCAGTAAGGATACGGGCAGGTGTCTTAGCCTCATGCCAATGCTCAGGAGGACACAAGATGGCAAACTTACTAGCACAGGGGTGGCCAGACTTGCTCAACATGAGAGCCACATAGAGTAAGCACCAGATGTTTGAGAACCATAAGATATGGACATTAGATGTTTGAGAGAAGGAAGGAAGGAAGATGGGGAGATAGAAAGAAGGCAACTTTAACTTTAATGCATTCTCCAAGCCACCAGCTGGCTTGGCTTGGAGAAGTGATTTAAAGAGACTAATACCTTCTTCAAGGCAACCGATGGGGCAGTGGGGACTTCAAGAGGCACACAAGATGTGTGAAAGAGCCACATGTGGCTCCCGAGCCACAGTTTGGCCACCCCTGTACTAGGGGCTTATGTTGACCAACCATCTTGTGCCGTTTGTTTTATTTTGTAATCGTCGCAACTTAGAAGCCTGGAGCGAGAAAGATGTCTACAAAATTCTCATCATCGTTGGCTCCGCAGAGGGACTTCTCTCCACGTCGAGCAGTCCACCACAGTAGCTGCCTTCCTTCACGACCGTTGACATATGGCTGGCCTTTGGCATTTCAGCGTGAGGGAGAAAACACGATGTTGGAGTTGTACGTGACCCTTTTGCCCTGGCGTCATTTGTGAAAGCACAGATACCTCGGAGAAGAATGTTTCTGAGACCCAGGTTGTTCTACAGATGGCGTAAACACCTCTCCTGGAGTTTTGTGGCTGGCTGGCCAGCAGGCCTTTTGCAGATGTCCAAGTGTCAGGAGGATTTAGCTATTTTTTTAGCAGACATACTCTGAAAATCCCTAAACATTTTTGAACATAACTCTTTTTGGTTGGAATTTCCCAGCTTCTGGCTTTCGCGGTCTTTTCAGGGACGCCTTATGTATTATTCTTTCCATGAAATAGGGATCCCTAAGCTCGGGGTTGTTCTCTTGTCCAGTTTCCTGCTTTTAAATCAAAACCATTTAAATCAATGTAGGAAATGCCCTGCTAGCTGTGTTTGCATGTTAATCTTGCAGATGTCTGCTCTGGACAAGAGGAGATCTTAATGCAAGGTCACGGTTGGGCAGAGATTGCCATAGAGCAGGGGTGGCCAACAGTAGCTCTCGAGAGATTTTTTGCCTACAACTCCCATCAGCCCCAGCCAGCATGGCCAATGGCTGAGGCTGATGAGAGTTGTAGGCAAAAAACATCTGGAGAGCTACTGTTGGCCACCCCTGCCTTAGAGCAAGGAGACTTTTCGTCCTCTGTTTTTCTGTCAACACAATATTCTAATATAGATAAAGCTGTGTTCAGCCAAAGGGCCGAAGAATTCTTCTTTGAGATGGCATTTGTGGCCTACTCAATGCATGCCTCATAATTAAGTCATAGAATCCTGCAGCAGTTAACAGATTGTGGCACTTCGGGCTGTCTAATAGGGTTGCCAAGTCTGAACCAAGAAATATCTGGGACTTAGGGGGTGGAGCCGGGAGACTTTGGTGGTGGAGCCAAGAGCAAAGGTATGACAAGCACAACTGAACTCCAAAGGGAGTTCTGGCAATCACATTTAAAGGGACCACATACGTTTTAAATATTTTCCCTCTATTGGAAATAATGAAGGATGGGAGGAACTTTCTTTTGGGGGGGTCATAGAATTGAACCCCCTGGTCTAATCTTTTTGCAACTTGGGGAGTGTTTTGAGGAGAGGCACTGGATGCTATGCTGAAAATGTGGTGCCTCTACCTCAAAAAACCGTCCCCCCAAATACTTACAGATCAATTCTCCATTATACCTCGTAGAAATAGGTTTCCAATAGAGCCTTTTGGAGTTTAGCGCCATTTTGAAATCTTACTGGAGACTGTCCTATTTGTCCATTGGGAATTCTATTTGCAGTCTTTGGGCGCCCTGAAAAAGAATCTTGTGGGTTTTGCAGCTTTCTGCAACTTATTGATGTATCAGAAACACTTTGATATTTTTTTCCTGAGCTTTTGCCTTTGGTTGAGATATGTGATTGGAGCCCCCTATGCTAGAAGAGGATTCGCAGCACGAATAATCAAGTCGACCTCCTGGGAGTCCTTCGATGGAACTGTGAAACTTTTGGGGAATTGTTATTGATGTTTGGTCTTCTATTGAACACATTTGTATGATTTTGTTCCAATGCATTCTTAGTGATTTGGTCACTATAACTTCGGTTGTGCTGTCTTTACCCAACTGGGGATTCACAACCCTACTGCCTGTAGAAGATACCATTTTTCAATGTTCTCCCATTTAAATAAACTCCCAGCAAGTAAAGCAAACAAACCAACCCAGCACATTTAGGGAGAAAGTCCTAAATCAGTATCACTCCATGTTGTGCTAACTTCCACGGACCATGCTGGGGACTGCTGATCTAGTATTGTTTTACGCTCTTCTTGTTAGATGCTCTGGGTCCTTCATGGGAAACAGGTGGGCAAAAAACAAATCGTCTATCTACTTCCTCAGATTCAGTTCATATAGCTGAACATGTGTGTGAGAGAGTGCTCCATGATACATATTGAACATATTGTAAGGGCTGCCAAGCTCTCGGGCCGGGCAGGGGTTGTCCCACTTTAGGGGTCCCCAACCCACCAGCCAGCAGTGGGCTGGCGGGGGTGATCCTCGCCCAACTTCGCCTGCATGATGACATCACTTGGAAGTGACATCATCGCACTGGTAACATCGCACACCAGCCGCTCTGGGCGTTTCTGGGAAGACTCTATGGATTTCCCCAGATGCTCTAGCAATTTGGGAGGAAAACTCTATGGTCCCCCACCAGAGGCCACAGGGGACTTGACAACCCTAACTCCTGTGCATGTGGCAGGTTCTCCACTTAATTCAAGGTCAGGAGCATCTACATGGTTGCTTTCAGGGCTTTTTTTGGTAGCAGGAACTCCTTTGCATATTAAGCCACTCCGCCTGATGTAGCCAATCCTCCAAGAGCTTACAAGGCTCTTCTTACAGGGCCTACTATAAGCCCCAGGAGGATTGCTGCATCAGGGGTGTGTGGCTTAATATGCAAAGGAGTTCCTGCTACACACACATACACAAAAAAACCCCGGGTTGCTTCTATGTTCATAGTGGTTTCTTGTTCCAAATCACACACAGGCTTTCACATTCCTCTGAATGACAGGAGAGTTGTGTGCATGTCGGAGGTTTGAATCAGGGCTTAGCCAAGCCAGTTGCTTTCTATATATACTCAATGGTTTACAAGGCAACAGAATATTTTAACAGCTATTTTGTATGTAGCAGCTATAAACAATGTAGGCCGAATAATAGCTTCTTTAAAAAAAACCCAGCCCAACCATCTGCAGCAAACAATACATGTGTTCACAAAGTTTTTCTATTTCTAATTGATGGCATTGCTCTACAAGACTACGAATTGCAAGCAGCAGGGAACCAAACTATCGGTTTTTACAGCAGATTATTTTGACGGATGCAATTATATGGTTATTAAATTATAGCATAATGTTTGGTATTGGTTCGAAGCCATCGTTTTTCATAGCTGTTATTTTGAGCAGGACCCTGGAAAGAAGCAACAGATCTAAAATAAAACATTTTTTCCATGCTGTTTTAATTTGTGGTGGTAGTCATAAAGCACGGGTTTAGAAAAGGCATAGTGCATCTGTAGGCTATATGCAAAGGGATTTTAAATTCTATGAATAACTGACATGCTACATGCTTTTGAATAAAAAAAAAAGCAAAGGCATTTCTTTGGTGTAGTGGTAGAGCCAGTTTGGTGTAGTGGTTAAGTGTGTGGACTCAAATCTTATCAGGTTTGATTCCCCACTCCTCCACTTGCAGCTGCTGGAATGGCCTTGAGAGTTGTCCTTGAAAGGGCAGATTCCGTGAGACCTCTCTCAGTCCCACCTCTCTCATTCCCAACTCACGGGGTGTCTATTGTGGGGGAGGAAAGTAAACGAGATAGTGAGCTGCTTTGGGACTCAAAGATTCAGAGTGGAGGCCAGGATATAAATCCAATTTCTTCTTCTTCTTCTTCTTCTTCTTCTTCTTCTTCTTCTTCTTCTTCTAAGTGAGGAATCAAATATATATTTAATCACTCAGATAATCAGTGGGGAATGTCACAGTAGCAGTGGGGACAAAGGGGCTAATATCGGTATGGAATGAGTGTAACACAAGTAGATCAATCTATAAATATAGCCTATGTCGATTAAAGAAGTAAGGTGTAAAATGCACCGTCAATAGAAACATGTGTGAGAGGCAAACTTGGGGTGTGGTCACACATCACTTTAAAACCGGGTGTGTAGTGCTCAAATTTGAACCGCTGAATACTGATTCGATGCAGGGCCGATCAGACGAGCATCCAAGAATGCAACTCGTCCTGTTGTTGAGTGATCAGACATCCAATACTATCACTCTCTTTTCTTGGAGCATGCATGATCAGATGGTGATTCCTGGGAGGGGAGGAGTCCATTGAACATACACCCAACTGTTTGGAGGTGGGAAATCAAACGTTGCTTCAGAGGTGCGGGGGTGTGGAAGTGGAGTAAGTTTCCGGAATTAACGTTGCCGATTCAAACCAGGGGACTGCCAGGAACTACTTTCCTGGAAATTGGCAGTGACAATGATATCTGGAAATCCTCCACATTGAAAAAAAAAGATTCCCCCCCCCTGTTCTGAATGGTGGGATAACATTCTCCCCTCGCCCCCTCCCCAATCCTGCGTTGATCGGAGAGGCAGAAGTGTCACCTCAGATGCCCGGATGATCTGGCAATGCGCATGTCTGCTGGGGTTTAAAAAAAAAAAAAAAGGTGGGAAGGGTGGTAAACATTCCAAGGGGCAGTATCGCGCAAGAGCTGTCCAAACAGGAAAAAACCGATCGTGTGCCGCTTCTGTGAAAAGGGGCCAGACTTTCTGGAGTGCGTTCAGACGTACCATTAGTGGTGACACAGCTCTATCTCACTGACGGATTAAATATGTTCGTCCAGACATCCACATCTGGCAATTGAGCGTCATCTGGGGTCATCCTGGCTTGCTCCAGATCAACGCTTTGTTAATTTGATAGCGCAGAAAGTCTGGCCCCTTTTTCACAGAAGCAGCACACGATTGGTTTTTTCCTCTTTGGACAGCTCACGTGCGATACTGCCCCTTGGAATGTTTACCGCTCCTCCCACCTTTTTTTTTTTTAAAAAAAAGCCCCAGCAGACATGCGCATTGCCAGATCATCCGGGAATCTGAGGTGACGCTTCTTCTTCTCCAATCAACACAGGATCGAGGGGGGGGGGAATCGTTATCCCACTATTCAGAACAGGAAAAAAATCTTTTTTTTCAATGTGGAGGATTTCCAGATATCATTGTCACTGTCAATTTCCAGGAAAGTAGTTCATGGCAGTCCCCTGGTTTGAATCGGCAATGTTTATTCCGGAGACTTTCCCCCCTTCCCCCCACCGCCTCTGAAGCAACGTTTGATTTCCCACCTCCAAACAGTTGGGTGCATGTTCAATGAACCCCGCCCCCCCTCCCAGGAATCACCATCTGATCATGCATGCTCCAAGAAAAGAGCTTGATAGTATTGGATGTCTGATCGCTCAACAACAGGATGAGTTGCATTCTTGATTCTCGAATCAATATCGAGCAGTTCAAATTTGAGCACTACACACCCGCTTTTAATGTGACGTGTGACCGTACCCCTGCACTATCAAATTAATGCTGCATTGATCTGGAGCAAGCCGGGATGACCCCGGTTGACGCTCGATTGCCAGATGTGGATGTCTGGACAAACATATTTAATCCATCAGCGAAACAGAGCTGTGTCGCCACTAATGGTACGTCTGAACGCACCCTTGGTGTATAAAAGGTTAGTTTAAGGTCAGATGGATTGGTTTGAAATGACTGACATTTTAAAACCCTCCACCCCATTGAGAAAACTATAGGAATGCCAAAACTATGCAGTTGTTGAGAATGAAGCAACTAGAGAATTAGAGTATCGGAAGAAAAAAACTCCTAAAACTGTTCTTAAATCACCTAGTCAGGAAAACTGTCTACCTAGAAGAAAAAGGAAAATTCCAAGTTAACAGACTAAATGAGTAAAGAAGAGAGTAGGGAGCAAATGGAACAAACTCTCTCCCCGCCAGTTTGGTGTAGTGGTTAAGTGTGCGGACTCTTATCTGGGAGAACTGGGTTTGATTCCCCACTCCTCTACTTGCAGCTGCTGGAATGGCCTTGGGTTAGCCATAGCTCTCACAGAGTTGTCATTGAAAGGGAAGCTTCTGGCAGAGCTCTCTCAGCTCCACCCACCACACAGGGTGTCTGTGGTGGGGGAGGAATATATAGGAGATTGTAAGCCGCTCTGAGTCTCTGATTCAGAGAGAAAGGCGGGTATAAAAATGCAGTCTTCTTCTTCTCCCCTTCAAACCTTTATAAACAATATGATGTCAACATGAGTAAATTCAACCCAAGCCCCTAGACATTTCTAACAAATGCAGCCATCTTCAATAAACAGGTAATCAATAGATGTAATGTAAAAGTTGGATGAATTAAATATTTCTGTTTGGTATTTTATTTCCCTTGATTGGGGAAGGCAGCTGGTCCAGTTTCCTTTTTGGCATCATTTTTTCCCAAGTCAGAAGGCAAGGGGATTTGAAGATTCTGGAACTGCCCCATCTTGAGGTCTTTGGCAAAGTGGAACTTATCTTTATGTAATACTGGGAGCTTCACCAGATCTTTCCATTTGTATGGTATATGGACTTGACAAAGCATTTCTGAGATTGTCAATCTGACAAGAATTCGGAGATTGTCGAATTTGAGAAGAATTTGTCAAATTTCTGTTTGCCCATAATATTTGCAATCTAGGAATGCTTGGGTTGGTGATGTAAGGGATTTAAAAGGAGAGGAGGGATGGAGCACAATCTTTAAGTGTCCGTATTCACCGCCATTGCCATGCCCCCAGCAAAGAAGTTTCTTGAAGGAACTGGCACTTTAACCCAAACAAAGTGGGAGTCCAGTGGCACTTTTAAGACCAACAAAGTTTTATTATACCTTGGAAAAAAAACTTTGCTGGTCTTCAAGGTGCCACTGGACTCAAACTTTGTTCTGCTGCTTCAGACCAACACGGCTGACTTTAAATTTGAACAGTTTACATTAAGTGATAAGAATCCCAAGCACCCAAAATTAGCTTCTCCTTTATGGGCTCTTAGTTTATTCAGACGAAGGATCCACTTGGATACCGGAGGCATATTTCTGACAATCAGCAGTGTTGCTGCCAAAGCGTCTGCGGCTTCGAGTGGTTCTCGAATGTCCCATAGCCTTTCTGCTGTCAAATTCCACTTGGGTGCAAATAGTTCTACCCTCCCCCGAGGCCCGACGTCACCAGCTGTGAGTGCATTTAGGATGCTCAGCACTTGTCTGCCTGGACCTTCCTTTTATTTTATTTATTTTTAACAAGAAGAAAGTTGGTGGTTTTCTTTCCTGGCTACTTCTTGCTTCTATCTTTCTTATGGGACTTTTACTGCCATGCCTGAGGAAACTGAAATGAAAAAACTTCTAGAGAAGTTCTTTTCATATGGCATCCGGGTATCCAGGTAAACCAGCATCATGACTACTTCCACCAAAAAGTCTTTGTCGGTGGTCAACTCTTTGGCTAAAATATTCGACCCTAATGCTTTACAAAGCCAGAACTCTTTTACAGAAGAAGAAGCAGCCCATTCCTCAGACAACAATGTTAGCTCTCCTGAATACGTGAGCTTGGGTCAGAAAATAGACAAGATATTAACTGTGCAAGATCGTGTTCTACAGAAGTTGGACTGTTTCTCTCAAGAAATCTTCTGTGTGGAAAAGGAGATTGAGGAGTTGAAGGGGAAAAGAAGAGGCTCTGGACCATCCTTTATAACATCCGAAAACCCAAGCAGTTTCGACATGAAGATGTTGTGCATGGAAATTAACAACAAACTGGAAGATATGACCAAGAATGCTGAGCAACAAGCGACTAAGTTAGATGGGCTAGAACAGGTAGTCCTGGGAATACAGCAACTTATTTGTTCTTTGGTAGAGAAACTGAAGACTTCTAAACTCAGCAGTCTAATACATAGAAATGAAGTTCCTAGTAAGCTCCTTAGAGTAGGTGGCTACTTGAGAAAAGATAAATCAAGCAATCTTTTCAGGATGCAGACATTTTCAGACAAAAAGGACACTTTTTCCAGCAAACGAAATGAAAAGGTAAGCCCAAAGTTGCTAGTTTTCCTCTCTGCACTTTGCTCAGTAAAAGTTGTTTGGTTGTTAACTGTAGCAAATCATTTAGCATCGCACTCAAAATTTATTGTACTGAATTAGAAGGTAATGTAAGCTGAGATGCACCGGTATTTAAACATAAGCCAAAAAAGTCTTTAAAAAGAAAAGGAAGCAATGAAGGGAACATTTCGTGAAAAACTGCAGTCTGCTGATGTTAAATGCAGATTCTTTTTAATGCTGAGCTGACATAATAGAAACTGTAATTAGGGAAAACCCAGTATCTAATTTCCTCAGTGCAAAAATTCTTAGAAAAGCTAATGCAATTGGGTTCTTCGTAGTATTAGCAGATCCGATGTGGGAAACTTATGGAGATTTTGGGGTGGAGCCTGGGGAAGACAGGAACCTCAGTGGGGTACGATACCATAAAGTCCACCCTCCAAAGCATCCATTTTCTCCAGGGGAACTGATCTCTGTAGTCTGGAGAGGAACTGTAATTCCAGAGGTTTCCCAAGTCCCACCTGGAAGGCATCTCTACATCATAATCAGTGTTCCCTCTAAGCTGAGCGAGCGTGAGGTAGCTCGCAGATTTTTAGCCTCCAGCTCACACATTTTGGTCTTAGCTCAGGAAGGATGACCCCAGACCACAATAATTTATGCAGTCGCTCCCCACTTTCATGCCAGTAGCTCACAAAGTAGAATTTTGCTCACAAGACTCTGCAGCTGAGAGGGAACATTTATCATAATGTGTTTATAAAAAATCTCTTTAGGAATTTAATTGTAGGAACCAGAAAAACGCCATTTAAATTTCCACAAGTCCCTTTTTTTGCCTTCGATTTGCTTACAAATGAAACAATTTTATTTTGTAAAATATAACACTGTGCATCGAAGAAGAGACTTCAGTGCAGACCCAGGTATAGATTGGTTAGTGGTGGATGGATCTCCTTCCGGACTTCCAGTTTTAGATTCGCGAGGTAACTGGGAATATATCAACACCCCAAATCCTTTCATAAGTTTTTTGGACAATGTTCACATAGATAACTGAAATGGGAGGGGGGAAACGGTAACTGAGCCATCACTAACGTTAACGAAAAAGAAATTGCTTGAACTGAGAAGCAATCGCTATAATTAAACTTGGCATTTATATCACTCAGCTGAAAAGCTCAAAGTGATTTCCAAAATTCAGGGCACTTTACATTCATTATCTCTGTAATCCTTACAGAAGATACTAGAACCATCAGATTCATTCTACATAGGAGGGTCAAGGCTTCCCCAAGTTAGCTTGCGGCTGATGCGAGGTTTGAATGGGGGACTTTCCAATCTCCCATTCTTCTCAAGACCCTACTCCTCCATTGTCTTTTAAAAGGATCCACACTCTTCTAGAACTTCTCACCGTTGAGCTGAGGCCCTCTTGAAAATCATTGTCCTTAAAAAGCCTCATTTCCTTGTTAGGGAAAAAAAACACGCCGAAGTAAACATATGTAATTCAATAAAGGCCATGGGAGCGTGGGGGAGGAGAGGGTAGCAGCAGGACAAGATGTTGCATAGCAAAGTGATTCCTTTCAGAAATTCGGGCCAAGGATGCTCCATATAAGCTTGATAACCCTGCTGGGACCACTTTAAAATAGTGATAACCGAATGGCAAAGTAACAGGCTGTGTCAAAGAAGGAAACTATGGAAAGTTACAAGCGGTTTGAGGATATTAAAGCGGGTCTGTCTCCTTCTGCCAGTAACCCTTTGTGTTGTGTATTATTACCAGTTTTACTAAGTGCATATTAGCAGGGCTTTTCTTTGTAGCAGGAACTCCTTTGCATATTAAGCCACACACCCTGATGTAGCCAACCCTCTAAGAGCTTACAGGGCTCTTAGTACAGGGCCTATTGTGAGCTCCAGGAGGATTGGCTACATCAAGGGGTGTGTGACCTAATATGCAAAGGAGTTCCTGCTGCAAAAAAAAGCCCTGCGTATTAGTATTTCATTTGAAAAGTATGGGCTTTTTGGTGACCAAAGAGAACTCTCTCCTCCCTTTCCCTCAAGCAGAAGAGCTGGTTGGACCCAACCCAAAGTTTTGTACCTTGAAAATAAATATATATGTTTTAAAATGGATTTTAAAAACCTCTTGCGCACATACACAATAGGTTAAAGCCTGTGTTTTAACAGAATCCAGGGTCAGTCTAACTATCCTTAAAAACACTGTGTCTCAGTCTGGTAAACCACAGCTGGATTTACTAAACATGCATCTGTATTCGGTTAAATAAAACCAGGCTGTAACTTAAGTTCTTTTCAGCAAGTGCAGAGCTGAACTCCCTGTAATACCTTATAGCTGGGTTCTCAGATTCTGTTGCTGGGATTGCTTGTCATAAGAACATGAGAAGCCATGTTGGATCAGGCCAATGGCCCATCCAGTCCAACACTTTGTGTCACACAGGGGCCCTGAGCCATTCGTGGGAAGGGCGGGATATAAATCCTAAATAAATAAATAAAAAATAAAATAAATAAGAAAAGGAGGTTCACAAGTGGGGCTAGAAGCCCTTTCACTTTGCCTCCCCCCAAACACCAAGAATACAGAGCATCACTGCCCCAAACAGTTCCAATAATATGCTGTGGCTAATAGCCATTGATGGACCTCTGCTCCATATTTTTATCCAATCCGCTTTTGAAGCTGGCTATGCTTGTAGCTGCCACCACCTCCTGTGGCAGTGAATTCCACTTGTTAATCATCCTTTGGGTGAAGAAGTACTTCTTTTTATCTGTTCTAACCCTACTGCTCAGCAATTTCATTGAATTCCCACGAGTTCTTGTATTGTGAGAAAGGGAGAAAAGTACTTCTTTCTCTACCTTCTCCATCCCATGCATAATCTTGTAAACCTCTATCATGTCACCCCGCAGTCGACGTTTCTCCAAACTGAAGATCCCCAAGTGTTTTAACCTTTCTTCATAGGGAAAGTGTTCCAAACCTTTAATCATTCTAGTTGCCCTTTTCTGCACTTTTTCCAATGCTATAATACCCTTTTTGAGGTGCGGTGACCAGAATTGTACACAGTATTCCAAATGAGATCACACCATCAATTTATACAGGGGCTTTATGATTCTGGCTGATTTGTTTTCAGTTCCCTTCCTAATAATTCCCAGCATGGCGTTAGCCTTTTTTATTGCAATCGCACACTGTCTTGACATTTTCAGTGAGTTATCTACAACGACCCCAAGATCTCTCTCTTGGTGAGTCTCTACCAGTTCACACCCCCATCAACTTGTATTTGTAGCTGGGGTTTTTGGCCCCAATGTGCATTACTTTGCACTTGGCCACATTGAACCTCATCTGCCACGTTAACGCCCACTCACCCAGCCTCAACAGATCCCTTTGGAGTGCCGCACAATCCTCTCTGGTTGTTACCACCCTGAACAATTTAGTGTCATTTGAAAACTTAGCAATTTCACTGCTTACTCTCAACTCCAAATCATTTATGAACAAGTTAAAGAGCATGGGACCCAGTACTGAGCCCTGCGGCACCCCACTGCTTACCGTCTTCCACTGTGAAGACTGCCCATTTATACTCACTCTCTGTTTCCTATTAATTAGCCATTTTTTGATCCACAAGAGGACTTGTCCTTTTACTCCATAACTCTTGAGTTTACTAAAAAGTCTTTGATGAGGAACTTTATCAATAGCTTTCTGGAAGTCAAGATAAAAAACATCTATTGGGTCCCCTTTGTCCACATGTTTGTTCACTCCCTCAAAGAACTATACCAGGTTAGTGAGGCAAGCTCTTCCCTTACAGAACCCATGATGAGTCTTCCTCAATAACTTGTGTTCATCAATGTGCCTACTCATTCTGTCCTTGATAATGGTTTCTACCAACTTTTCCAGTATTAAAGTCAGACTGACTGGCCTGTAATTTCCCAGATCTCCTCTGGAATCCTTTTTAAAGATGGGGGGGAATCCTTTTTAAAGATCCTTTTAAAGCTACCTTCCAGTCCTCAGCAACAGAGGCAGATTTCAATGAAAGATTACTTATTTTTGTCAGGAGATCCACAAGTTCACCTTTGAGTTTTTTCAGAACTCTTGGATGTATGCCATTCGGTGACATTAGTTTTTAATTCGTCTATCAGTTGTAGGACCTCCTGTCTTGTCACCCCAATCTGACTCAGGTCTTTTGACACCCCTTCCAAAATTAGCGGTTCTGGAGTGGGCAAACACGTCTCATCTTCCACAGTGAAGACAGAGGCAAAAAATGCATTCAGCTTCTCAGCCATTTCCCTATCCTCCTTCAGTAATCCTTTGACCCCTTGGTCATCCAAGGGCCCCACTGCCTCCCTGGCTGGTTTCCTGATTCTAATATATTTGAATAAATTTTTATTATTGGTCTTTATGTTTTTTGCAACTTTCCTAACTTGTGGTGTATATTTTATCTGAGCTCCTAGGATTGTAGTTTTAAATAGCCTCCAAGCTTCCCCAAGACTTTTGACTACATTTACCTTTCCTTTCAGTTTCCTCTTCACATGCCTCCTCATCTCAGAGAATTTACCCCTTTTAAAGTTAAAAGTGGTTGTGCTGGTCTTTTGGGGCAACTCCCTATTTATACAAATGGTGAAATCAATAATGTTATGGTCACTGCTCCCAAGCGGTGCAATCACTTTTACATCTCTCGCCAGGTCTTGGGCAGTACTTAGGACCAAATCCAGGATTGCCTCACCCCTGGTAGGTTCTGTGACCATCTGCTCCATAGCACAGAGCATCTAGAAACTCAATCTCTTTCTTTCGACCAGAACACATATTGACCTAACCAGTCTGCGGGTAGTTAAAATCACATATTATGACACAGTTTTTACATTTAGCCACTATCTTTAATTCTTCCATCATATTATAATTGTCTTCTATATTTTGATTTGGTGGACAATAACGAACTCCCATAGTTAAATTTCCTTTTGGGCCCGCTATTTCGACCCAAAGCATTTCTAGAAGGGAATCTAATTCTCTGACCTCAGTCTTACTGGACTGTATACCCTCTCTGACATACAGAGCCACCCCACCTCCAACCCTTCCCTCCCTATCCTTTCGATATAACTTATATCCAGGAATCACTGTGTCCCGCTGATTCTCCTAATTCCACCAAGTTTCTGAAATTCCCACAATGTCTATGTTTTCCCCCAACACTAAACATTCCAACTGACTAATTTTACTTCAAACACTTCTAGCATTTGTATACAAACATCTATAATTTCCCAGGCAAGTTAGGCCCGCAACCTTCCTCCTACTGCCTTGAGACTTTGGCAGACAGTCCTTACTGTTTGTTATCATCTCAGTAGACAACTCTGATCCATTACCCGGTAGAAAAGTCTTTGAGATGAGTCCTCCCGAACCAGAGACATTTAATTTCCTGTCGGCTTTCCCCCAAGATTTAGTTTAAAAACTGCTCTGCCACATTTTTTATTTTAAGCGCCAGCAGTCTGGTTCCTTCTAGGAACAAGTGGAGACCATCTCTTTTGTACAGTTCCCACTTGTTCCTGAAAGCATCCCAGTGCCTAACAAACTTAAACCCTTCCTCCCTACACCATCGTCTCATCCATACATTGAGACTTCTAATTTGTGCCTATCTCTCCAGCCCTGCACGTGGAACAGGTAGCACTTCTGAGAAGCATACCTTGGAGGGCCTGGCCTTAAGTTTCCTGCCTAGCAGCCTAAATTTTTCCTCCAGGACCTCACAACTACATTTCCCCACATCGTTGGTGCCAACATGCACCACGACCACTGGCTCCTCCCCAGCACTGTCTATCAGCCTATCTACAACACTCGTAATGGCTGCAACCTTCGCACCAGGCAGGCAAGTAACCATATGGTCAGTACGCGGTTTTGCCTGTCTAAGGATCGAATCACCAATTACCAAGACCCCCCCTCCTTCCCTGCCCAGGGATGTTTCCTTGGCATGAAAGGATACCCGCTCACCGACTGAAGAAGAGGTCCCTTCTGAGGGCGCGTTCCCCTTGTCCTCAGCACAGTGCCCTGTTCCCTCTTGACCCTCATGCTCTGTGGCAGCAATGGGGCTGCCATGTTCAGAGTGGGGCTCATCTAACAAGTCCCTGAGAGTCTTCTCCGAGTGCCTAACTGACTGTTTCTACTTCTCCAGGTCTACCACCTCGGCCTCAAGGGTACGAACTCGTTCCCTGAGAACCAGGAGCTCCTTGTATCGAGCACACACCCAAGACTTCTGTCCTATGGACAGATAGTCATGCGTGTGACACTCAGTCCAAAACACTGGAAAGCCCCCACCTCCCTGCTGGCGTTTTACCTTCATGATAGCTTTTTAAAATATACAGTCCCCCTTTAAATCCTGTTGTGTTTATGTGGTTCTCCTTCTGGAGGGTCTACTTACCTTATTGGGAAAACAAGGAAAGTAGGGATCCGGGTTCCTGGCCTTTACAGAGCCCCCAGGCTAAGAGCCACAGGCCAAGAGCCCTTTAGCTCTCAGCCTTCGGCTTGCGCCTCTGGCAAGGGGCAGCTTAATAATGCAAAGAGGGTGGTGCCTCAGTCTGCCCTAGGAACACAGCCACTCCCAGTCAGCAACAATCACCTCCAGCCCACTCAAACCAAACAGAAGTTCCCCAACAACCACAAACTCAGCATTTTCAGCAATCACACACTCACACAAACTCAGAAATTCTCAGCAATTTCCTCAGCTGTTTAAAAAGTCAATCCTCACCCTTATAGCCTTCTTTTCTGCTCTCTCTCAGAGCTCTCTGAAATGTGCTTAGCCTCTGGCAAGGGGCAGCTTAATAAATGTCACGTTAGGCCTGATATTTACTGTTGTTCTGAGTACAATTGGGCAATTAGAATCTCATCATCCGCCCCACTGGGAGAAAAAAAAAGTGGCTTTGGAAGAGAACCACTGGAAAACGACAAGACCTGTTCCAAATAAAATTGTAGCTAGCAACGTGTAATATGTTGCCGCTGCTTATATCTGTGCTTACCATCTATGCTCTTTTGAGACATATAAACACTTCCATGATGATCCGAGTAGGGCATGAAAATGCAAAGCAGATAATTAGTATAAGCTGAAGCATGGTCTGTTCTAATGTCCATGACATAAGAAGGCTAGAGAAAAATGGATCAAGCCACATGTGCCAGCATCCCCTAGAAATTTTAGTTATTATTTTTAGTGGATTCTAGGCCAGCAAATATTGGATTTTTTAAAGCTACATTCCTTGTTCAGTCTATGAGAATTTGGGCAGCTTGTCAGCAGACATCTTCTCTAATATGGTCTGTCCTCTCTTACTTGAAAGAGCCCCATGGCACAGAGTGTTAAAGCTGCAGTATTGCAGTCCTAAGCTCTGCTCACAACCCGAGTTCAATCCTCGGCGGAAGCTGGGTTTTCAGGTAGCCGGCTCAAGGTTGACTCAGCCTTCTGTGAAGGTCCAGTCCTTTTGAGCTGAAATGGTTTCAAACTGGATTTCCTGTTGTCTGATCCCTCTGTTGTGAACCCAAGCTGTTAGGCAGGTCTGACAGATCTCTTGTTTTCCCAGCTGCCATTTTTTTACTAGTTAGTGATGTGCACATAACTGCATATTCACACACACACACACACACAAAGGAACTTCTACTGTATTTTCTTTTTTTTAAAAAAAAACTTTGTATGCCTATGTATTTCAGCTTTTTTTTGTGCCTTGTGGCACATGGGGCAGAAAAGGGGTTACTTGAAAAGAAATGAGTTTATTTCAGAGAGGGAGGGGGCAGTTTGAGGACAATGGCTGTGACTCCAGCTTTGCTCCAGGCTTTTAAATAAAAACACCAGCAGCACACAGGATGAGGCTTCTCTGTCCTCTCCCCTTGCTTTGAAATGTTTGAAATGCTGAATTCTTCAAATGTACAGTTTTCAAAACACTCCCTCCCATGTTAGACTACATATCTCAGCAGCCTCCTTCAGCAATCCCATTGGCTACCAGCTGCTGCCATTGTGCAAGGAGTTTGAAGTGCTGCTTTCCATAAGTGCTTATGCACATGCTCAAAGACAATTAAAAAAAAGAGACTGCTACTGCATTCCGTGGCTGCTGAATCTGATCAATCAAATTTGGGGTGATAGCAGATTGAAGAAGGTTAAGGGGGAATGTTTGGTCAAAACTCTCAGACAAAAAACAACAACAACACCCTGGGTCAATTAGAAGTGGGGCCACACTAGAACAAACTGCTGATCTGACCACAGCCTGTGAGAATGTTATTCCTTAACAAGTATGGAGATTTCTCTTATTCCTTTTGCATCTAAGTCTAAATCCAAACTAGGGGTGTTGCCTGGATTATTTACAGTGCACACAAAGGTGTGTTTGTTAAGGTCTTCCTCTTTTCCTGTTCAGATTTTCCTTTCATTATTGTCTTTTCCAATGACGCTTGCCTTCTTATAATGTGATCAAAGTATGATAGCCTCATTTAGTCATTTCAGCTGCTAAGGAGAGTTCAGGCTTGCTTTGAACTAGAACCCACTTATTTGTCTTTTTGGTGGTCCATAGTATCCATAAAACTCTCCTCCAACACCACATTTCAAAGGCATCTTCTTTCTTCCTGTTAACATTCTTCATTGTCCAACTTGCAGATATCTGTCTGTGCCTGCTTTCTAAGTAAGAAACTTAATTTAATAGAATGTTTGTACTCATTCTTCAATTTGTGTGTATGATAGCAACTATAATCCTTTGCATGGAAATTGAAATTCCCAGAAAATGTCAGCCAGATGTAGGGCTGCCAAGCCCCCAGTCCGGGCGGGTTCGGATACTATAGGTACCATAGAGTTTTAACCTCCCAAATGGCTAGAGCGTGCGGGTAAACCATAGAGTTTTCCTGGAAATGCCTAGAGCAGCCCCGCACGGGTGCCACCATTTTGATGACATCACTTCCGGGTGATGTCATTTCAACGCGCATTGTGCACGCGAATGTCCCCTGCCAGGGGATGAAGAGGACTTGGCAACCCTAGCCAGATGGGATGCAAAATAAAGACCTAACCTCCTGAAATATATGTGTCCTACTAAAACCAATGAAAACTAAATGTGAATTAATGCAAAAAACAAATGAAAATGAATGAAATTCATAAAGCAAGAATTATAAATCCCTCACTCAGAGGCTTTAAAGAGTTTGCCCATGTGATCAGACGTCTATTAAAGACCTATCTCATGTCATATTTTATTGTGTAAAACATGAACAAAATAGGTTTTTGTGTACCATTTTATCTCACCTTCTTGGAAGGTTGGACCAAGAGAAATTAGTATTCCTATTGTCAGAAATAAATATATTGGTTTCTAAGTGGCAAGATTTGCGGCTGCTGTTATAGATTTAAAAAATGAGTAATGAGATATATTGACTACTCTCCTTTTTACCAATCTGGGTTGTTTTTAGTGTATCATTGGATAAATTTTACTTATAATTTATTATTGATAATTCAGCCTAAATTTTATCATGATTCATATAATTTTATTGTTGTATCGAATGTTTTATTGAGGGTTTTTTTCTATTGTTGAGTCTGGTTGTTGGTTGCTATGGCATTTTGTTGCTAATACAATAAAAACTGATTGATTGACTGAGAGGCCTTCCTATGAGGCTTCCATTTATTCCTAGTGAGATGAAGTTTCCAGGTTCCTTGAGCAGTCTGAAAGGGACATCACATATTCTGGAATCAACACCCCAGGTACAAGAAGATTTAAAGGGTTGATTTAAAGGGTTGCCAACACGTCTGGAGAACATGTCCTGTCCTCTATTCTCCTGCAGGTCATTACTTATGAGTAGACACAAGTGTTACAGATGTGTGCAAACCATCAACGTTTATAACCACAAAGTTCTTTATTATCACTCGTCCATGTACACTGTTTCCATTTAAAAGCATTGACTTTGTGTTGCCAAGTGATAATAAAGAACTTTGTGGTTATAAACAGTGATGGTTTGCACACATTTGTAAAAGTTGTGTGTTCATGCTGCACAATGAATGATAAATATGTATGGCACTGAAGAAAGAAAGGGGATACAAAAGTGGGGTGTAATTTAGGAGTGGACACGTCAACTATCTTTTCATAGTTCCAGGATCCAAAGAGGGGCTTAAACAGCTGCCTACTCATAAGTAATTACCTGCAGGGGAATAAAGGTCAGGCAAAGAGGGCAGGAAGTCAGGCAAAGAGGGCAGGAAGTGGGTGGGGTTGGGAAGATATAGGTAACAAGGGAGAGCCCTGAAGGAGAAGACAAGGCATGCACATAACCCCCTTTTCTGTGGTTGAAGGCAAAAGGGTCTCCCTCCTCACAAATATTTTCAGTAAATACTGACTGCTGAAATTGTGCCTTTTGCTGACATATCCAAGAAGTGCTGGCAAAAATTAGCATTATATCTGGATGTTCACATTTGATAGCTGCAGAAAGTGGTAAAGTGAGTGCATGAAGCAGCCATTACAAAACATAAGCAAGGCTTTTGTATCTCCTGTGGTAATCTCAATCATGATGGTGCTGAATGGTCTAATTTTGAGCATCAAGCTGTAGGTTTGTAGCAGTGGTATAATCAACCTTGTGGACCATCATTTTCATCCTGGAAACTCAGTGAATCCTAAATCACTGCTGCATTTAAAATACTGTTTAGATATCAGAATCAATCATAACTGGAGTTATTCCAAATACCTTGTAGGGCACATAGCTTTCTCATAATGCTTTTTCTTGAGGTATGAAACTGTAGAAACATATGAACATATGAAGCTGCCTTATACTGAATCAGACCCTCCATCCATCAAAGTCAGTCTTGTCTACTCAGACTGGCAGCGGCTCTCTAGGGTCTCAAGATGAGGTTTTTCAGGCGTCCTTGCCTGGACCCTTTTTAGTTGGAGATGCCGGGAATTGAACCTGGGACCTTCTGCTTACGAAGCAGATGCTCTACCACTGAGCCACCGTCCCTCCCCTTTTATGAAACTAAGGGGGGACCCTGTGCTGCCTCTTTATGAACATATGAAGCTGCCTTATACTGAATCAGACCCTCAGTCCATCAAAGTCAGTATTGTCTCCTCAGACTGGCAGTGGCTCTTCAGGGTCTCAAGCTGAGGTTTTTCACCCCTACTTGCCTGGACCCTTTTTAGTTGGAGATGCCGGGGATTGAACCTGGGACTTTCTGCTTTCCAAACAGATGCTCTACCATTGAGCCACCATCCCTCCCCTTTTTTATGAACAGATGAAGCTGCCTTGTACCGAATCAGAGCCTCCTGGGTCCATCAAAATCAGTCTTGTCTACTCAGACTGGCAGCGGCTCTCCAGGGTCTCAAGCTGAGGTTTTTCATGCCTACTTGCCTGGACCCTTTTGAGTTGGAGATGCCAGGGATTGAACCTGGGACCTTCCGCTTACCAAGCAGACGCTCTACCACTGAGCCACCATCCCTCCCCTTAATTAGATTTAGAAATTATTTTGCCAAGGATAATGTATTTGTTCCAAACTATCCCGATTGTAAAAGATACCAAACAATTTAACAAATGGCAAAGGAAGATCTCTGATTTTGTATGGGCCGGAAAGAAACCAAGGATTAAGATGAAGATTTTAATAGATGCTAAAGAAAGAGGTGGTCTTCAACTCCCGGATTTAAGATTGTATCACAATGTGGTTTGTTTGACATGGATTAAAGATTGGATAATGCTGTTAGATAAAAAACCTTTATGGTTAGAAGCTCATGGGAATAAATTCGGCTGGCACGCATATTTGTGTTATGGGAAGAATAAAATGGACGTTTTTTTCTCTCACCATTATATCAGAAACAGTTTACTAAACTGTTTCTTCCTAGAGCGCCGCGACCTAGCAACAGTGATCCATGCTACGGTCACCTCGAGACTGGATTACTGCAACGCCCTCTACATGGGGCTGCCCTTGTGCCGAATTCGGCGGCTGCAGCTGGTGCAGAACGCGGCGGCTAGGCTGTTGCTGGGGCTCCCAAGGTGGGAGCACATACAGCTGGGGCTGCGCGGACTGCACTGGTTGCCAGTGGCATACCGAGTTCGCTACAAGGTGCTGGTTATTACCTTTAAAGCCCTATATGGCCGAGGACCTACCTACCTAAGGGACCGTCTCTCCCCATATGAGCCCCAGAGGGCACTGAGGTCATCTGGGAAAAACCAGCTGAATATCCCTGGGCCAAGGGAGGCCAGACTGAAAGCCACCCGGGACCGGGCCTTCTCTATTACTGCTCCATTACTGTGGAACCAACTCCCTGAGGAGGTGAGGGCCCTACGATGTTTAGAGGGATTCCGTAGGGCCTGTAAGACCCACCTTTTCAAGATGGCCTTCAACTAGCGGAAAACTGTGACAAATTTAGATATGCTGCTAGAAATGCTTTTATTCTTGAAATGTTTTTACTTCTGAAATTTATTGAAACCTGTTTATAACGCCATACTGTTATGTTAATTTTAATACTCTGTAATTATTTTAACCATGTTTTATAAGTATAATTGATGTATGTTTTGTGTTGTGAGCCGCCCTGAGCCTGCCCCGGCGGGGAGGGCGGGATAGAAATAAAAAAAATTATTATTATTATTATTATTAAACACCTGGATAAAATATAAGAAATATGGAGATGAGAGAAAACCGCTGTGGATAGTGCCAGCAGAAGTAATAAAAATAACAGCTGAATCCGATGAAGAAAGAGGGATGTCATATAATCAACTGCTTAAGATTCAAGGAGATAAAATTGAATTAAAATCCTCAGAAGAGTTAAATAATAAGTATGATTGGTTTCAAATGCAACAAATTAAAAGCTTGATGGAAAATGATATTAAATCAGAGGGAATTAGACGTGAGCAAACAGAATTGGAAAGGGTCCTGCTTGGAGATAATGAAAAATTAATATCGAAAGTATACAAATTATTATTGAAATAGTCTACAGAAGAGGAAGTAGTAAAGTCTCAAATGGTTAAATGGGCAATCAATGTGAATAGAGAAATACAAATGGATACGTGGGAGCACCTTTGGAAGAACTCGATGAAGATCTCAACTTGTCAGAGTATCAAAGAGAACTGTTTTAAGATGATGTACAGGTGGTATATGACTCCGAAAAAGCTGGCTAGGATGAGTAAGAAAATGTCGGATAGATGTTGGAAATGTAAAAAACATGAAGGTTCTTTCTTTCACATGTGGTGGACTTGCGAAAAAGCAAAAGCATTCTGGAAGATGATTCAACAAGAAATCTCCAAAATTTTGGGTTATGACTTTAAAAAAACAGCAGAGACTTTCCTGCTTGGATTACAAATAGAAAAATTTCCAAAGGAAGACAGGACTTTAATTTGGTGCTTGCTCTCAGCTGCTAGGACATTGTATGCGCAGCTGTGGAAACAAGGAAAAATACCAGAAAAATGGGATTGGATTGTGAAAGTTTTATCATGGAGTGAGATGGACAAACTAACTAGAACTTTAAGAGACTATGATTTAGATATATTCAAAAAGGAGTGGAAGAAATTTAAAGGATATATGGAGAAAGAGTGGAACGTAAAAAGACATTGGACAATTTTTTAGTATTAATGAGGGGAAAAAAAGAATACTAAACTTTGATTGGTTAGTGGTACCTTTAGTATTGAACTTAAATCTATAACTTCGGGGAAGTCAAACATTGGAGGGAGGGGGGGTTGAAATATCATATGGGTTAGTATAGAAAATTTATAATTAAGTTTTGTAACCATATATTATCAATAAATTGTTAAAACACAAACTATAACAAAAGAAATTTATAATATGAAATATGTATAATTATATAATGGATATTATATTCAATAGTAAGAGGAGGAAGGCTGATAAAAGTCACATGATTTCCATCAAATATTAAAAGACATTTATAGCACATTTTCATTTTTTTTTTGTTTAAAATATAGATGTTTTACGAACATTCGTAACATTTATAAACATCTATAAATGTTCAGAACATATCCATCTTTTAAGCAGAAAATGTGTTACGAACGTCTTTTAAAAGATTCAGTGGAAATCATGTGACTTGTATCGGCTTTCCTCTGCTATTTTAGCTGGTTACTGAGCTTGGATATTCTCACTGTATGCATCAAAATAAACGTATGAGTACAGCCAGGTATCAAACACACAAAAACAGGAGCAAACTTGAAAGGGAAATGCTGTATTTCTGCAGTCCTTGAATTTTTTATGCAAGCTCTTTCTGATGTCAAAAATGATAAAGTCAATGCATTGATGCTTTAGTACATTTGCCTCTGGCCTGGAGCCAGAAAAGCATGCATGTGCAAAGTCCATGTACACTCTGGGTTGATGCTTATATATCAAAATCCAAGATGTTATTTTGGCTGGGAATGACACACTGAAGTTCTTGATATCATCATCCAGATCAGGTAACTCAACCACAACTACTAATGGGACAGATACCAAAGTGAGATATCTGATCCTAATAAATCACACAGCGCATTTTTTAGGCAGCCTCAGTAGGAACACTCATGTGCAGGCAATGTAGTATTTACAGATGCAAATTTCCTCATATTATGACTTGTTAAGTACAACTGAAGCCACAGAACACTTCAATTTGGCACCCGATTCAATTTGATGGGATGATAAAGGGGGCAGAAGCCTGAAGCAGCTTCATGAAAATGATCATTATAGAATTTTGGCAGTCACAAGAAAATCAAAGGGTTTTATTAGGTGAATTTTAAAAAATGAAAGTTGGATATTGGAGGCTTTGCCAGGCTAGTCCTAGTGGTACATAAAGAAGGAATTCAATTAGTCCTTTTTCTCCCCGAGAAGGAGTCAGGTGTTCATAAAATTACGAAGTTAATCTTGGACTCAGTTTCAAATTGCAACTAAAAATGTGATATTTACGTCTCAGGACGCCTTAATGTCTAATTCCTACTTTTTTCAGCACATATTCCTTCAAATAATCTCATCCAAGTATCAGGGCAGAACGAGGCAGTTGGAAAAAGAAATTGTGGAAGCAAAATTAAAGGTAACTTTTTGGCTTTGGCTGCTCAGAGAACACATTGCCTTAGCAAGAAATTAAGGCAAATATTCTGTTTTGGAAGGACCAGCCAGAGACGTCAAAGAAAGAAGACCCTGTTCAGTATGGTTTGACAATTTTGCCCCTTCAAATACCATCTGCTCCAAAGCTGCCAGATTTGACATACTTGGATGCTTGAAAGAAAGTGATAGTTAGAAGAAAAAAAATGATTCTGTTGGACTGAGGCCGAGTTCTCACAACAGCAGAAGTGGTAAACTTGTGTCAGGGCTGTACCACTTCAAACTGCAGGTTGCAATCATGTTGAATATTCCTCCATTTAAAAAAAAATATCTCAGTCCACAGGAAACAGGTATCAGGAAGAGTTCTAATGTAGCCACCCCTTTATGTCAGAATATTTTTGTAAAACGTTATTCTATTACTAGGTCTCAGAGTCTGAGTGTGGAGTCAGGTGGAGCTTGATGATCTCCTGGTATCACAACTGCAGACAACAGATCTCTCTCCGTCTGGAGGAAATAACTGCTTTGGAGGGTGGACTCTATGGCATTATATTCAGCTGAGGCCTCTCCTATCCCCAAACTCTGGTTTCTGTAGACTCCACCACAAAATCTCCAGGAATTTCCCAACCTGAAGCTGACAACCCTAGTCAGGACTGGCCCCAATGAGTTCTCCCTAGAGGCCAAAATAGGCCTGTAAAGGCCTCCCCCCACCTTTTACTGACGGAACCAAGCTTGGTTGCCTAGCAACAGCAACTGCCTAGCAGTTTCCCCAGTGGCCCAGTCCTCATTTGTCCTGGGGCTGGAGAGTGGGGTTGCTCTTTGAGCCACACATGGCTCAGCCAAAGGGAGAATAGGTAAGTTGTCCCCAATGCAGTTAGGGATTTACCGTATTTTTCGCTCCATAAGACGCACCTGAGCATAAGACGCACCTAGTTTTTAGAGCCGTTTGTGTGAATTTAGAGGCATTTGTGTGAATTTTTTGCAGTATTCGCTCCTTAAGACGCACACACTTTTCCCTCCACTTTTTTGGGGGGGAAAAGTGAGTCTTATGGTGCAAAAAATACTGTATATCTATAAGGATGTGAGCCCCCCCCCTCCGCAGTCTGAAGTCTTACTGCCCAGGAAACAAGGTCTACCTTTCACCTCTTGCGTTTGAAGAACAAAGCCTGAATTTCACCATCAGACATATAGAATGTCAAATCTACAATGTGAAACAAAATTCATGCTTCTCTAGTAAATGACAGACCTTAGGTTAGCCATAATATTATGGAGAAAAGATTTAGAGCTTAATAAATCATTTAATAAATCAAACAAACCCATCTCATTAGATGGGAACTAGTCAGTCTTCTGACTGATTTGAAATTAAAATCAACAGATCAGTGTGCTAAAGCTACTGGCTACTGTGATAATTGCAAATATTGCGATATTAGCAATATTGAGAATATTATTGTTTCCAGTTCCGTGGCACCAAACAAGATGGTATGTACATAAGGATACCATGCTGTTTGGTTAAGCATCCAGAGGACACCTTCTGGGTGATACATACAGAAGCTCAGGTTTCGACCAGAGAGGTTGTCCATGACCTAAACGAAATTGGTTTTCTCTTCTGATTGTCAATTTTTATTTATACTTCCAAAGTGGTTTATATTATTATGTGCTATCAAATGTGCCCAATCCAAATTCTTGCGTAAAATTCTGGGCATGCCAAAAATGCGTCCCATGTTATTAAAAGTAAAAAAAAAAAAAAAATAGAATTCAGCTAATAATGACCATAAAACTACAGATTACAATAGAAGAAAATAGTTCAGTTCGGCTTTATTATGGTCTTAAATACCCATGGATAAAAAGAAGAAAATATTTGGAAGGTCTTACCTCCCAAAGGCAAGTCAGAAATTTTAAAAAATTGTCTCCATAAAGATGACAGGGAAAAGAAAAGGTCCCCTGTGCAAGCACCAGTCGTTTCCGACTCTGGGGTGACGTTGCTTTCATAACGTTTTCACAGCAGACTTTTTACAACAGGGATCCCCAACCCCCGGGCTGTGGACCGGTACCGGTCTGTGGCCTGTTAGCAACTGGGCCGTGAGTTGTGTAGTTATTTCATTATTTATTACAATGTAATAATAAGACGACAACGATAATATTGGATTTATATCCCACCCTCCACTCCGAATCTCAGAGTCTCAGAGCGGCTGAAAATCTTCTATATCTTCTCCCACCACAACAGACACCCTAGTAGGTAGTTGAGAGAAAGAGGAAGAGGGAAGGAAGCTGAGATAAAAGGAATGGGAGAAAGGGGGAAAACAAGGGGTAGGTTATTAGAGAAGGGGGTAAATTGACAGAGAAGGGATGGGGACAAAAGAGAATGGGGTTAGAGGGAAGATTGGTAGAGAAATAGGAAGAGGGAAGGAAGCAAAGAGGAGGAGAAAGGATTCACCCTCTGCACAAGTTTCTTGTGGATCGCCACTTGTTATTGACTAATGGAAAAATCTGAGGCGGTAAATAGGAAAAAAAAGATGCTTTCGGATTATTTAGGGCATAATGTTTATTCTTTGGCACAGCTGCTTTAATCTCTTCTGTAAATTGTTCTTTACATGCTGACATTAAACGATGCGGGGAAGTGCGTCATGTCTCTGACAGGGTTCCGTATGTTTTTGTCACTCTTGTCATGACGAAAAGATGTGAAATCTGTTTTTTAAAATGACATTAAAGAATTAAAATAGCTGTTTGCCCTTGGTGTGTTCAATTGCAGTCTCTTTGGAAAACTGAAAACGCTTACTTGCAATAAAGAAATAGCTGATGCAAGAATTTTCTCATCCTGTGTTCTTTTTGAGAAGGTGCCGTAATATTTCTATAAAGCCTCATCTTAGCTATTCTTACATAGAAGTAGATCCTCCCAGTCTTGAGTACAGTTTTCTCCAGAGTGTGAATGCAGTCTTGGAAAATTAGCAAATTTGTGCTATCCGTGTTTACTCGAGAGTCTGTCACATGGAGTTCAATGCTGTCTATGCATAGAACTGTAGTCCTAGTGGACGGTAACCATCTCATCTTGGTTCAGAGCCAGTTTGGTGTAGGGGTGTAGTTTGGTGTAGTGGTTAAGTGCACTGGGAGAACTGGGTTTGATTCCCCAGTCCTCCACATACACCTGCTGATGTGACCTTAGGTCAGCCACAAGTTCTCTCAGGGCTGTTCTGCTCAAGAGCCGTTCTGGGAGAGCTCTCTCAGTCCCACCTACCTCACAGGGTTTCTGTTGTGCGGAGGGGAAGGGAAAAGAGATTGTAAGACTCTCAGAGACTCCTTTGGCTAATGAAGGGCAGGGTATAAATGCAATCTCCTCCTCTTCCTCTTTTCAGTTTCTCTCTGCTTCTCTCGTATTCATATTTTCACCATTTTACATGCAGTCCTCTAGATGTCACTCTAACATTGTAGACTGTAGGAAAGGTAGCACTAGGCTTGGCTTTCCCTGTACACAGAACCGATAAATGTGTCATCAGTCTATGATAGTTCAGTTTTAGTGCCATTCAGTTTTAGTGCCATTTCTAATGCTTCTCTATCAACAGCTTGTATCTGACTGAAATCTGAAAGTACGGTTTGAATACTTGGCTGATTAAAAAATAACTATAATTCCCAAGCTTACTTCACTCCCAGTCATTAGTTGAGCTCATGATATGTGCAGAATGTTCACAAATATTCCAATTGCTGAGGAGTGTATGAATTACATGTTCATTCTGGTTTTATATCCAGAGACCTGTAAATCCAAAGTCTGGATTATATTCATACTGAATAAGTGCACATGTGGTCATGAGAATACCCCAGCAGGGCTGTATGCTTGGATATAACTAAGCGAAACATATATCTGAAAAAATACCTTATCGGGGTGTGTGTGTGTGTATAAATCCGGTCTGCCGAATACATTCAGGATTTTTCAGGATGCAGAGAAATGGTCCAGAAAAAAATGGGTCATGAAATTTTCAGAAACATTCAAGGATAACTGGGAATATTGGGAGCTGGCATTTGCAAGCATGTGGGACTGTCCCCTCCCCATTTCTATGTCTCCTAGGACTTGGTATTGGCTTGCCAGACTGCTTTAGGTAAGATTATATCTCAGTTTTAAGTGTTTTTGTTGTTTTTTTAAGTTATATCTTTTTGCTGGAGTTGTTTCGTGTCAAGTTCACACAGGTTTTTTTTTTCTTGATGAACACTCACCTTTTACATTGAGCGTCTTTTTTTTTTTTTTACATAGGTCAAGATTTTGTGTATTTATACCTAGTTTCAGATTCTTAGGTTTTACCTAGTTTCAGATTCATAGGTTTAACCTAGTTTCAGATTCTTGGGTTTTACATTGTTTGGGCTTAAGCTGTAGCTTGCAATAGCCTTTCTCTAGGGCAGAATCTGAAGTTTTACAATTTTCGCAGGTTCCCCCCCCCCTAGGAAACCATGAAGGATAGCTGGGGGGGGCACCTTGTTCATGGGCACATAGAATTGGACACTTTGGTCCAGTTGTCTTGAAATATAGGGGTTATTTAAAGAACAGGCATTAGCACCTCCCCAGCAATTTTTGTGTCAGCTTCCCAAAAATATTACTCATGGTGCTTAAAAATATTAGAAACTGGGGGGGGGGGGGCGCTAAATACCACACTGATGTTTGGAGACTGGGAATACCAATATTTTTCAGCTCCAGTATATCTGGATAAAATATGTTTTCCCCACTGCACACCCCTGTGCCTTAGTACAAATTCCCATGCGATTTATGTGTGAGCAGTGAATTCAACTGAATGTATATATGAATACAAAAAAGTTAGGTAGGTTTAATGTTGCTCACAGGTTGATTAGCCTAAGAGGGGAAAACCCTATGACAAGGATTGCAAACATTAAAAGCCAGTGAGATGTAAGTGAAGCACGGAGGCAAGGACATCTCGCAGGGCTTTTTTTTCTTTTTAGCAGGAGCTCCTTTGCATATTAGGCCACACACCCCTGATGAAGCCGAACCTCCAAGAGCTTACAGGGCTCCTAGTACAGGGTCTTCTGTATGCTCCAGGAGGATTGGCTACATCAGGGGAGTATGGCCTAATATGCAAAGGAGTTCCTACTACGAAAAAAAGCCCTGGACATCTGAAAGGCTGGAGCAAAAGAACACTGGGAGTTCCAACACATTTGAAATAATAAATCAGATCCAGTTGCAGATCTCTGATAAGACCTTGTTGAATAGTACAGATTTTTATTGGTTATGTATGTAGGCAACTCATTCTTCATATTTTGCTGCACAAAAAAACCCACATTAAGTTTTAGTTGTTCAGTGGTGATGATTTTATAGTATTTGTATTTTATAGGGCTCTAACTCTTATGGGGGTGGTAATTAATATGTACATAGAATTCAATTCCATTTCATCTTCCATTTGTTTCCTTGTAAGCACTGGTCATCACAAAATAAAATTGTACAAATTATAACATACAAAGTTAACATTCATGGAAAAGTTTGCAGCCAGCAAGTTAAATTACTTTTTTAGTCAGTCGGTCAAAAATTTATTGTGTATAGCCATTGGCCATTACAAAAGAGAACCCGAACAACATTTCCAATTAACACCTTAAAAGTTCCCCAGAAAGGCCAACCTCAAGAAGTTACAGCATTTGATATTACTTTTGCTCTTATCTTCTTCGCTGCAAGGGCAGACAAAGAAACTTTATAGGACACATGAGCATCATTGTCAGATAACAGAAATATAATCTTTTCAGTTTCTGAACGTGTTTTTAAGGAGGTTAGTACTCCAGACAGAAGTTTAATTTTGGGGGCATTGTAGAGGGGACAGGATAGAATATAATTACTTCCTAATGAAATGATCCCCCTTGACAGTAACATTTTAGACATTGAATTTATTTCTAGTTTGGTGTTGCATGAACAAAACAGCAACTGATCATGTTGCAATGTTGAAATAAGAGAGAAGGAAACTGATTTTATTCCACAGACCTCCACAACAGACATTCCAGTGGCATTTCAGATTCAACTTTGGTTTGGGTGAGACACACAGTGGGCAATACAATAGTGAGTAATAGTGAGTCCTCAAACACATGTAGACCACGGAAACATAGACGACAGGCCATGAGAGTTTTTGCGTTGCCTTCCCTTCCAAAAAGCAGACCTTTTATTTATTTATTTTTGAAAGGGTAGTGCCATGAGTGATTTCCTTAAAGGAGCATAGTCAGTTAAAATAGATAACATCACTGCTGCAGAATCAAGGAATTCAGATAATGGCAATTGCAGTTGAAATGGATTACAGATGCTGTTATAGATGGATTTCGATTGGAGAAAATCTGTGACTTTCTCAAAGAAGAACTTGCAAAGCTAACAGGTAATTAAATATGGATTAAGGGTTTAATGTGTTTTCTTGCTTTTCCCATACAGGAGAAGTCACATTTAACTACGAAGGGATCAAAATCAATGAAAAAGAAGAAACCACCTGATTCCTCAGGTTAGAAGTTTTATTCTTTTTCGAAATCGAAAGTCAAGGCCGTTGTCAATGCAGCTTTCTTAAACTTGGCATCTTGTGGGTATCTGTGCCAAGCTTACAACTGTGCATGGTGGTATTGTTAGCTGATTCTCCTGCCAGCATTACTGAAGCTTATTCCTGTAATCAGATTACCCAGTTTACTTACTAATTAAAATATTGAACAAACGATGTTTGAATACTTGAGGCAGACGTATGTTTTACCCAGCTGATTATCTGTTGCCGTAACCTGGGGGTGGCCAAATTTGCTTAATGTAAGAGCCACATAGAATCAATGTCAGATTTTTGAGAGCCACAAGACATGGAGGGAGGGAGGGAGGGAGGGAGGGAGGGAGGGAGGAAGGAAGGAAGGAAGGAAGGAAGGAAGGAAGGAAGGAAGGAAGGAAGGAAGGAAGGAAGGAAGGAAGGAAGGAAGGAAGGAAGGAAGGAAGGAAGGAAAATGTATGGAGAGGGAGAGGCGAAAAGAAAGCAATTTTAAATGCATTATCCAAGCTGCCAGCTGGCTTGGCTTGGAGAAGTGATTTAAAGAGACATGTGTTCTCTAAACTGGCTGATGGGGTGGTGGCGGCTTTGAGAGTCACAAAATATGTGTGAAAGAGCCACAGTTTGGCCACTCCTGCTGTAACCTATATGTGATTTCAGACTTTCAGAAGGGTTGGTTTTTCTCATTGCAAAGATAACATTAGCTTTGCCACTGGGGTATAATAAAATGAGGGGGGAAATGTACTGATGCTGAAATCACTGCTATATTTTAATTCCTGGGAGCCTGGCCTGAAAACAAACCGAAAGGAGCTTTCTAAACACCTATTTTGATGGACAAGCGAGCACAAAAGTTCTTTTATATATTAATTTTTACAGAAGTGAATGTTTTCTGGAACAGACCTGCCAGGTTCTCTAATCTTCATGAATCGAACCTACATACTGTAGCTTCTGATCAAGTTTTTAACTGGAAAGCTGATGAAAGAAGCCCTTCTTTGTGGGTTCCTTTGCTAATGAGCTGTTCTCAAAGGAACACTAATCACTTAGGGTCTAACTATACGAGGCTGAGGATGAATGAGCGCTGTCAGCCCACACATCCTCTCATGTCTACCCCAGTAATGTTTAAGTAAGATTGTGGTATGACGTCTTCACATGTAACACCTCACCACACTTCAGAAGTAGCAACCAATGAAATGGAGAAACAACGAACATGTCACTTAGCTCGTTGAATGTGGGAGAAGATGGAGTTGTTCAGGGGTGGTTTTGTAGAAAAATAGGTGGTGGAGCTCATTAGCATAACTCATTAGCATATGCCACCAGCCCCCACCAGCCAAAAGCAACCCGGCGCAAGAAAGGAGAACCCCAAGTGAGCAAGGCCTGCTTGGGCCAGCTAGAGATCCAGCCAGCTCAAGCAGGCCTCGCTCACCTGGGGCGCTCCTTGGCTGCCCCCCTCCACAGTCAAAAGGCCACCAAGCCACCAACCACCCAAAATCACATAAGAAGTGGAGAAAGGGTGGTGTGGGCTTCTCCAGGGGTTAATGAGGGCTTCTGGGGGTGTGGCAAAGCTTCTGGTGGCTGTCTGGCTTTTGCTCTCCTAGTCCAGGGATTGTTATGCAGCTGCACCTACTATTCAGTGGACAAGGTAGGTGGCGAGAAGGGGGAACCCTCAGAAAGGTTCAAGAGCTGTGCTCTTGTGAGCTTCTGCTGAACTCAAGGCCTGGAGTTGTTGTCGTCGTACATCTCATCTAACCCAGTATTTGGCCCTTGCAGAATTAAATATTGTATTGACTAGATGGTTCATCTGGGTGGTCAAAAATTTCAGGCTTCTGGTAATTATCTTATGCCTTTTGGGGTGGGAAATCCAATTACTTTCAAAAAGAGGATAAGTACCTGACCTGTAAGCAAGTGAAATTATACTGGACATGTGAGTCATTCTTTTGTACAAACAGATGGTGTTTTCTGTTTGGTTCCAGAGGAATCTGATGAAAAGATTCGCACAGAAAAGGTTCATCAACTCAACAAGGAGAATACAACCACCGTTTGTGGTCAAAGAAGTTCCTCTCTATCTCATAATCATGGATCAACGCAGAATGCAGGTGAAATCAATAGCAACAGTTGGAAAAGCACTCTTCAGAAGACAACAGAAAAAAGCCAGGGAAAAGCAAATGCAACGGGTGATGCTAGTAAAAAAATGAGTAGCTGTGATATTAAGAGGGACTCACTCAGATTTGTAATGAAGCAAACGGAGCCTGAAGAAAATCAAAAGAAAGCAGAAGAGGAGGCTGAAGGAAGAGATTCTAACAGTGCTGATGAGAGGAAAGTACCGGAAACCACATCCTATAGTGAAGATACAGCAGATCTTGAGGTCCCATCAAAAGCCCAGGGTCAATGTGTCAAGTATGTTGAAAATATTTACACACTACTTTTTCAGGGCTTTTTTTCTGGAAAAAGAGGTGCTGGGATTCTCAAGAGGGAAATGAAGGAGAAACACACGAGTGCCCATAATGAACTTTTAAACGTTTTTTTGAGAATTTTGCTTCTACAAAGATGTTTCCCACCAGAAAAAAATGCCCTGCTTATAATCCTGTAGTGGTTTCTGCATACATTCATAGAAAACAGATGGAAACAACGTTCATGAGCAATAGATTCAGAAGGGATGAAAAGATAAACTTCTTTAGTTAATGAATTAACTGAATGAATTATTTGTCTTTTGATAATGCTTTGGGCAGGATCATGATTTTGGATTGTCTCAGAACTCTCTCACAGATGGGCTGCAAGTCTCAAGCGCTGAGCTGGGGAAGGTGGCTCTGAGAAAATCTCTGGAGACCACAATCCCCACCCTCCCTTTCATTGACAGAAGTGCCTTTCTGTATTCAAGGGCACTGTTGGATATAACCCAGTTTCTGAATCCACACACTGAATTATTTTAAAAGTCTGACTGATGGTACAATAACTATATTAATGAGTAGATTTAGCACTGGTTTGTCATATCCATTAAAGTGATAAGTAGATTATTTAATTAAACGTAAATCCTACCCAAACTCAATGGCTCAGCATAATGTTTTTTAAAAAACTGAACAAAACATCAATTTAAACTAACTAAATTTTAATTCGATTTAGTTAAACTAAATCAAGTTTATCTTGATTTCAATAAGGCTTTTGATAAGGTTCCACATAATATTCTTATTGACAAGTTGGTAAAATGTGGTTTGGATCCTATTACTGTTAGATGGATCTATAATTAATTGACAGATTGCACCCAAAGAGTGCTTGTGAATGATTCTTCATCCTCTTGGAGAGGGGTAACAAGTGGAATGCCTCAAGGATCTGTCCTGGGACCTGTTTAGTTTAATGTCTTTATAAATGATTTTTATTTATTTATTTATTTATTTAAGATTTGTATCCCGCCCTTCCCACAAGTGGCTCAGGGCGGCTTCCAATAGTAGATCCAACAAAATTACAATAGTTAAACATATAAAGGGATCCGTATTTAAAACAGATAAAACTGATAAAACAGATAAAACCTTAGTTATTAATACACATTAATAAATATTGCAACTGTATATAAAAGAAATCCAGCAAGTTACATTAAAATTCTCAAGCTAGTTATAGGCTAGCCGGAAGAGGGTCGTCTTACAGGCCCTGCGGAACTGAACAAGGTCCCGCAGGGCCCTCACCTCTTCCGGCAGCTGATTCCACCATGTAGGGGCCATAACAGAGAAAGCCCTTTCTCTGGTGGACTTCAAGCGGGCTTCCTTCGGCCCAGGGATGGTAAGGAGATTTTGTGTTCCCGACCTCAGTACTCTCTGGGGAACGTGCGGGGAAAGACGGTCCTTCAGGTAGACAGGTCCCAAGCCATATAGGGCTTTAAAGGTGATAACCAGCACCTTGTACCGGACTCGGTATATTACTGGAAGCCAGTGCAGGGTCCGAAGACCCGGCTGAATGTGTTCCCGCTTTGGGAGACCTAATAACAGCCGGGCCGCGGCATTCTGCACCAGCTGCAATTTCCGAGTTCGAGACAGGGGCAGCCCCATGTAGAGGGCATTACAGTAGTCTAACCTCGAGGTGACCGTGGCATGGATCACTGTTGCTAGGTCGTCGCGCTCCAAAAAGGGGGCCAACTGCCTTGCCCGCCTAAGATGAAAAAACGCGGACTTGGCAGCGGCTGCTATCTGAGCCTCCATCTTTAGGGAAGGCTCCAACAGCACCCCCAAGCTCCTGACCCTGTCCGCCGCTATTAGCGGCGCACCGTCAAAGGCTGGTAGGGGGATTCCCCCTTCCGGACCACGGCGACCCAAGCAAAGGACCTCTGTCTTCGCAGGATTAAGCTTCAGCCCGCTCAGTCTGAGCCATTCAGCCACGGCATATAATGCCCGGTCTAGATTTTCCGGGACGCAGGTCGGCTGGCCGTCCATCAATAGATAGAGCTGGGTGTCATCAGCATACTGATGACACCCTAGCCCGTACCTTCGGGCAATCTGGGCAAGAGGTCGCATATAGATGTTAAATAACATCGGGGAGAGAACCGCCCCTTGGGGCACGCCACAGTCAAGTGTGCACCTCCGGGACAGCTCCCCCCCAACTGCGACCCTTTGTCCCCGACCTTCAAGGAAAGAGGAAAGCCACTGTAAAGCCAACCCCTGAATCCCTGCGTCGGCGAGGCGACCCTTCAGTAGCCGATGGTCGACCGTGTCGAACGCCGCCGACAGGTCCAGCAACATCAGCACCGCCGAGCCGCCCCGATCCAGATGCCGTTGAAGGTCATCCATTAGGGCGACCAGCACCGTCTCTGTCCCATGTCCCGGGCGAAAGCCGGACTGAAATGGGTCAAGGATGGAAGCATCCTCCAGGAAGGTCTGCAGCTGCATCGCCACTGCCCTCTCAATAAGTTTGCCCAAAAAGGGCAAATTTGAGACCGGCCGATAGTGTGCCAATTGGGCCGGGTCTAAAGATGGTTTCTTTAAGAGGGGACGGACCACGGCCTCTTTGAGTGGCGTTGGAAAGTGCCCTTCCCTCAGGGATCTATTTATGATATCCCGTATAGGATATCTAAGGTCACCCTGGCAAGATTTAATAAGCCAGGAAGGGCATGGGTCCAATTTACAGGTAGTTGGGCGAGCAGCTGAGAGTATCCTGTCAACTTCCTCCAGGCTGAGGGGGTCGAAGTCATCCAGCGTATAATCCGAAGACAGGCTCGGAGCCTCGGGTTCACTAACTGTCTCAAAATTGGCAGAGGAGTCGGGGCGGAGTGACGCGATTTTATCCACAAAAAATTTCGCAAAAGCCTCACAGCCTATTTCCAATTCAATAGAATTTGGTCTGCCTTGCGGCAGTGTTGTAAGTCCTCTAATTATGTCGAACAATTGGGCCGGGCGCGAAGTTGCGGACGCAATCTTAGCCGCAAAGAACGCTTTCTTTGCGGCTTTGATTGCCATCTCATAGGCCTTCAAATTCTCTCTATAAGATGTTCGGGTCACTTCGTCTCGAGTACGCCGCCATTGCCTCTCTAGCCGTCTGAGTCCCCGCTTTTGTTGCCGCAGCCCCTGGTTGAACCAGGGCAATGGCTTCGGGCGGGAACGCAGAGGGCGCTTGGGTGCGACCTCCTCGATGGCCCTGGAGAGCCCATCGTTCCAGGACTCTACCAGATCATCCAGGGAGTCGCCAGCAGGCCAGGTGTCCCGAAGAGCCGTTAGGAACCGTTCCGGGTCCATCTGGCTCCGCGGGTGAGCTAAAATACGCTCTCCGCCTAAACAGGTTTTGGGTGACACTCCCACACGAGCCTTAAGGGCAAAGTGATCTGACCATGGCACTGCTTCCATTGCAATATCAGTCACTGGTATTCCGGCCACAAAGACCAGGTCTAACATGTGTCCCGCCTGATGAGTGGGCGTTGTAATAACCTGGGAGAGTCCTAGTGTCGCCATGGATGACACCAGGTCCGTCGCCTGGCTGGAGGCCGCGTCGTCAGCATGGACATTGAAGTCACCCAAGACCAAAAGCCTTGGGTGCTCCAACGCCCAGCCCGCCGCGGCCTCCACCAGGGACGGTAAGGCGCTGGCCAGTGCGTTAGGCGGTCGGTACACCAGCCAGATCGCCAACCCCTCCCCAACATCCCACATCAGGCCAACACATTCTATGCCTGGAATCTCTGGGGCCGGAAGTGCCCTAAAGGAGTAAGCCTCTCGTATGAGAAGAGCCACCCCTCCCCCCCGCCCGCTAGTCCGTGACTGGTGAAAGACCGAGTATCCCGGGGGAACGGTCTGGGAGAGAGCTATCGTCTCCCCTTCCCGCACCCAGGTCTCGGTCACGCAAGCCAGGTCCATGTCCTGTTCGGTCAGAAACTCTCGCAGGACAGAGGTCTTATTATTAATGGACCTGGCGTTGCATAACACCAGTGACGGAGGCGAGTAATTCGGCCTGGTCCTACTACTTGTCACCGTCGGGATGGGACGGAGGCTGGAAGGGGGTCGAGCACTATTATGTCTCGATCTCCTTCCCTTATAACTCTGCCTCGTCCCACCGTCATATCTTCCCCTCCCCAGGAGTACTGGTATCCCTAGGCCAGTCATCTTGTCAATGATCCCTAGTCCGATGGAACCTTTAGAGCTGTATTCCTTCATTTAGATGAAGGAATACAGGGAATAATTAAATTTGCATATGATACTAAATTGGGAGGGGTGGCAAATATAGTACATGATTTTCTAAATGTTGCATTGGAATCAACTGCCACAATGACACAAGGATCTTCACTGTGTGACTGAAGGAAAGCTGTGGCAGCCATTTTGTAGCCACCTCCTGCTTCAACCATTTTATGGCTGTACCCACCATGCTGCGTCAGGATTCCAAATGTGCACACAGGCTCAAAAAGGTTGGGGGGCCCTTGCACTAGTCTGTCAGAAAGTGGCTGGGTTTCTTAAAATGTTGCTATTCCTATTTATTCTCTTCCATGGAGCCAAAAATTCCTGACGTTTTGTTGCAAATTTGTATCTGTCTGCAGCTTTCCCATCCCCATTGTAAAGACACTGAAGTAATCCATATTGTGTTCCGTAGGCATAAAGAGAGTGAAAAGTCGTCATCGTCGTCTCTGAAAGATGATCAGAATGCCAGCAGTAAGCGCCGAGTGATCGATGAAGGGCTTACGAAAGATGACAATAAAAAGAGCAGGGTAGACCCAGCCGATGGAAGTGGCGAACACAGTTCCGAAGATTTGGCTAAGCTGCATGACACAGAGCCAGCCACATTAGAAAATGTGGAAGAATCTGATACAGCAGCTGATGAGAGTGAAAATAACCAGGAGCCTTCCATAGGAGGCGTTCATGTTCTAATTGGTAAAAAGAAATAAACAAATAAAGCTTTGTAAAAAATTAAAAAATCAACATGCCATCCAACCCAACCAGAGCGAATCTTAAGCATGACTGTATCCTTGGTTGATACAAGTTAATAGAGATACATAAACCTTGGAGGGGGGGCAGGGAATTTTGTTAAATGTTTGAGAACGCACAAGTTAAATGTTTTCTGTAGAAATAAGTTCGAAGTCCCTTTGCAGTGGCATGGATAGGGATTTTATGCCTTCAAAAAGATTCTGTCTTTTGCAAAACATATAAAAGGAAAATACATTTAACTGATATTTATCTTTTTTAAAAAAGGAAACTCACAATCCTGAGAATGTTGCTATATAGAAGCAGATTGTGAGCCGCTCTGAGACTATGAAATTTGGCGTGGAGGGCAGGATATAAATCTAATGTCTTCTTATTATTATTACTACATTGTAATATATAATGAAATAATTATACAACTCACAGTCCGGTTGCTAACAGGCCAAGGACCGGTACTGCGCAGATGCATAACAATCCCTGGATGAGCTCCAACACCTATTTTTCTACAAAATGATCCCTGCAAAGAGCTTCTATGGTTGCACACTTTGATGCTTTACCATCAGCAGTCCTTTATGGCAGGTTTACAAATGTTTCCTATCCTGAAAGGATTTGTCTGTGTAGTAGCAGGAAAACAGAGTAGATTTCTCACATCTTGCTTAGTTGTGAATGCTATGACGAGGAAGTCTTAATTAGCCCCCTTTGGATCAATAGACATAGTTGCTCAGAAGAGAGACTTGTATCCTTCCTTCTATCAGATCTCAGCCTCCATATTACTTCTGCAATGGTGAGATTCCTCTCTATTGCTACGAGGATTATAGAATACAAGATTAAAGCTCTTGTGGGATGACTGTATCTGTCAGGGCTTTTTTGTAGCAGGAACTCCTTTGCATGTTCAGCCACACACCCCTGATGTAGCCAATCCCCGAAGAGCTTACAGGGCTCTTAGTACAGGGCCTACTGTAAACTCCAGGAGGACTGGTTACATTAGGGGGTGTGGCCTAACATGCAAAAGAGTTCCTGCTACAAAAAAAGCCTTGGCTTGTATTTAAGATCTGTGATGATTATGTTGCGTTCTTTTTTATTCTATGCCAATAAAGGTTCTGATGGATTGATTGTAATGGCCTCTCTTTTTTGTCATTTGTAGATGATTACCCACCTCCTCCAGCCCCTTTTGATCATCGAATCGTCTCAGCCAAAAGGGCAGGGATCAGCAGCTTTTATCATGTGGACAAAGGAGACCTTTTGGGAGGGTAAGTGCAATTAAAACTACTGTGGGCGGAATAAGCCATTCCTTCAAGGGATTGGAAAGCATAACAAGCTATCCTGCAGGATTTTTTTTTAAAAAAAAAATACTGATTAAACAAAACGGTAACACCAGGAAGAAAAAAGAAGGGCACCTGTACTGGGTATAACCAGGACAGTGGTGCAAAATCAATGTCAAAGACTGTGCAATATATTGTCAATTTTTAAAAATAATGCTAAAAGACGTGAAGTTTTCAGTTTGGAGTAGCATGTTTTCGAGTTGTTGGCAAAAAAGGGGCAAATATTATTTGTAATTTACTTTGTGTAATTTTTGCGAAGTTTCAATTTTGCCTCAAATACAAGATAAGGTTCATGAGACCAGCAGCACCTTCATAAGCCCAGATTCGGCCAATCATTCTTCAGAATCAGTCCAGGTGCAATCTCCATTTCCTCATTAGATTGATGTTGATTTGGTTACCATCTTTGTTGCCTTCCTCTGGACATGTTCCAGCGGGTACGATATGATCACCATCTTCAAGTACTTGAAGGGCTGTCATATAGAGGATGGTGCAGAGTTGTTTTCTGTTGTCTCAGAAGGTAGGATCAGAGCCAGTGGGTTGAAATTGAATAAAAAGAGTTTTCGACTAAACATTAGGAAGAACTTCCTGACAGAGTGGTTCCTCAGTAGAATAGGCTTCCTTGGGAGGTAGTGGACTCTCCTTCTTTGGAGCGTCTAGATAGCCATCTGACAGCAGGTACTTGTGAGTACAGGGAGTTGGACTAGATGACCCTGGAGGTCCCTTTTGTATGTTCTTGTATTTTGATCGGACTCAGAGAATGGCATTCTAATGAAACACAGATTTAAGATTCACCTGTCCCACAAGAAAGAGAAGTTTAGGCCTAAGACCTTTTGAACGGGTCCTAGATAAATCAATATTTTCCCCTCTCTCTCCAGTGGACGATTTGGACAAGTGCATAAATGTGAAGAAAAATCAACAGGTCTCACATTAGCTGCCAAAATTATAAAAGTCAGAGGTATGAAGGAAAAGGTAAGTAAACAGCAGAACCTTGCCTATCAGTTTTCTTTACAGATGAAAATTATTCCAAGTGCACAAGCTCTTATGACAGAAAGTGTTGTGCCTTTTAAGGGGTTTTTTTTTTTAATCCTTTGGGTGCCATTGCATGCATGTTTGTCCAGAGAATCAGGACTTTTTTTGTAGCAGGAACTCTTTTGCATATTAGGCCACCCACTGATATAGCCAGGGCTCCTCTTACAGGACCTACTTAAGCTCTTGGAGGATTGGCTACATCAGGGGTGTGTGGCCTAATATGCAAAGGAGTTCTTGCTACAAAAAAACTCTCCAGAGAACTATATCAACAGTTGCTTCTATACCACTAATAGTCTTCTAAATCCACAATAGATCACAAATCTTATTTCTTCTATTCATTCTGTATTTAATTTCTCTCTCTGATTTTTTGTTGTTGTTCTTTGTCAAAAAGCCTTTTATCAAAGACTTACGCAACAGTTTGGATCATCATCTAAAATCTGAGAGGAATTTATCTGGCTATTCTCAGTTGAATTTCTACATTCCATGCATTGGCCATAATATGCTCACCACGTACTCTCTGCTCATTTCCATGTCAGGTCAAAGGTCTTGCCCTGCAAAACACATGCAGTCTTTCTTAAAGGGAAATACATAATCCTGTTATTTTGCTAATATTTGGCAAATGAAACTGGGAGGGCCGTGATGCAGTCAATTGCCTTTCTTGCTTTCTTTCTTCACAGGATGAAGTAAAGAATGAAATCAATGTTATGAACCAGTTGAACCATGTGAACCTCATTCAGTTGTATGATGCGTTTGAATCCAGAAATGACATTGTTCTCGTCATGGAGTAGTACGTATCCTTCTGCGTAATGCTTCTTCCACTTCCATATTTTCAAACTATATTTTGTATCTCCATCAATGTAACCCAACAGAAAACAAGTCGTTTCAGAATTGCAGTCATACCCATCAAAGCCATGTGAAGTTTTAAAAAAAATATTTATTGGATTATATCCCGCCCTCTCCGCCGAAGCAGGCTCAGGGCGGCTCACAACAATAAAAACATTTACAATTCTAAGCTTTAACAGTTTAAACATTGAGCATTTACAATTCTAACATTTACCGTTCTAAACTTTAACAGTTAAAACATTGAGCAAATTAGACAATGAACAATTAAAACCAATTAAAACAATTTTGGTGCTAGTAGAAAAACTGGCCCCGGCGTTACAAGCCGTGGCGGGGTGGCTCAGGCTGAGTCATCTGAAGCTGAACCCAACAAAGACAGAAGTCCTTTGTCTGAGTCGTGGTGACCTGGGAAGGGAAATCCCTTTACCAGCCTTTGATGGGGCGCCACTGATACCGGCGCCTAAAGTCAAGAGCTTGGGGGTGCTACTAGAGCCCACATTGACTATGGAGGCCCAGATAGCAGCCACTGCGAGATCCGCCTTTTTCCATCTTAGGCGGGCACGACAGCTGGCACCCTTCCTAGAGCACAGCGACTTAGCAACAGTGATTCATGCTACGGTCACCTCGAGACTAGACTACTGTAATGCCCTCTACATGTGGCTGCCCATGTCTCGAATCCGGAAGCTGCAGCTGGTGCAGAATGCTGCAGCCAGGCTGTTACTGGGTCTCTCTATTTGGGATCTTGTGCAGCCAGGGCTGCAGAGACTGCATTGGCTGCCAATAATATTCCGGATTCGCTACAAGGTGCTGGTTATTGCCTTTAAAGCCCTATATGGCCAAGGTCTTGTCTACCTTAGGGACCGTCTCTCTCCATATATTCCCCAGAGGGTACTGAGATTTGGATCACAAAATCTATTAGAAATCCCCGGGCTGAGGGAGGCGAGATTGAAGGCTACCTGAGAACGAGCCTTCTCTATTGCGGCCCTCCAATGGTGGAACCAACTCCCTGATGATATTAGAGCCTTGAGGGACCTTGCCCAATTCCGCAAGGCTTGTAAAACAACACTGTTTCGAATGGCCTTCAACTAAAGTACAGAGCTGCTTAACATCAGGGTATGGAACTTAGCACCAAAACTGTTTTAAAAATTTGTTCAATATTTAAAGTGCAATTGTTAATTTTAATTGATCTTACTGTAATTGTTTTTATTGCTTTATGGTTTTATTGTCTTATTGTGGATATTTAATGTTGTTGTTAGCAGCCCTGAGCCTGCTTCAGCGGGGAGGGCGGGATATAAATGCGAAAAATAAATAAATAAATATTCAGCCCTCTTGGGTATCCACATATACTACTATAACTTCAGTTGAAGGAGAGTTGTCTTACAGGTCTTGCAGAACTAGGCAAGGTCCCGCAAGGCTCTTACTTCTTCTGGGAGTTGGTTCCTCCAATAGGAGGCTGCGATTGAGAAGGCTCTCTCTCTGGTGGTCTTCAAACTTGCCTTCCTCGGCCTGGGGATCAATAATAGATTCTGTGTCTAAGTACTTCAGATCTAAGTACCCTCTGGGGAACATGTGGGGAGAGACAGCCCCTAAGGTAGACAGGTCCTCGGCCATATAGGGCTTTAAAGGTAATAACCAGCACCTTATAGTGAAGCTGGTACACTATCGGCAGCCAGTGTAGCTCCCACAGCCCCGGCTGTATGTGCTCCCGCATGGAGAGCCCCAGTAGCAGCCTGGCTGCTGCATTCTGCACCAGCTGTAGTCTCTGGATCTGAGACAAGGGCAGCCCCATGTAGAGGGCGTTGCAGTGGTCCAATCTTGAGGTGACTGCAGCATGGATCACAGTTGCCAGGTAACCACGGTCGAGGAACTGTCTTACCCGCCTAAGATGGAAAAAGGTGGATTTGGCAGTGGCTGTTATCTGGGCCTCCATTGTTAGTGAAGGCTCCAGCAGCACCCCCCAAAAAGGATACATAAATTCTAGAAGTCATGTGTAAATGCCTTACTCAGCAATCTGGGTATTATTTCCCGCTCTATTTTCCACCATTCTCTGGGTATTATTTCCCGCTCTATTTTCCACCATTCATCCTTAATCTAGATATGTATTTATGCCTTTTCTTCCTCCATACCTTCTGTTTCTTTTGGTGGGGGGTACCATAAATCATGTAAAGAACCTGGATCCTGAAATATTAATATATTTTCAGTTTTGCATATTTGCACCCATAATTCAGATCAGCAAATATTGGTGCAGTGAGTGGGGGTTTTCTCTCTTTGTCTGCATGGAAGGCACATCGTCTCAACAAAAACAAGTTTAGGATAAATAAATTTAAATCTCTCTCTATCCCTTTCTCTTCAGTGTGGAGGGAGGAGAACTGTTTGATCGAATAATTGATGACACCTACAACTTGTCAGAAATGGATACCATCTTGTTCATAAAGCAGATTTGTGAGGGGATTCAGTACATGCATCAGATGTATATTCTTCATTTAGATCTGAAGGTAACGTGCATGGGCTACATCATCTGTGGCACTTTTGTTGATGTGTACTCACCAGGCCAGACCCCCGATTTATACCATCTCGTAGAAGGGTTATTTTGGTTAGCAAAGTGCTCAAGGCAGAGCCTATCTGGGTTGTGTGTCTTGGCAAGAACAAAGTTACACACAGAGCCTATTTTGCAAAACTAGTATGAGTCCTTTATTGTAAGGAACTCCATTCTAGACAGGATAGAGAAGAGATAGGATTCTAAACTAGTCTAACTAACTGGTTGCAGGGCTTTTTTTGCAGCAGGAACGAGAGCCAGTTTGGTGTAGTGGTTAAGTGTGCGTTCTGTTATCTGGGAGAACCAGGTTTGATTCCCCACTCCTCCACTTGCACCTGCTGGAATGGCTTTGGGTTAGCCATAGCTCTGGCAGAGGTTGTCCTTGAAAGGGCAGCTGCTGTGAGAGCCCTCTCAGCCTCACCCACCTCACAGGGTGTCTGTTGTGGGGGAAGAAGATATAGGAGATTGCAAGCCTCTCTGAGTCTCTGATTCAGAGAAAAGGGCGGGGTATAAATCTGCAATTCTTCTTCTTCTCCTTTGCATATTAGGACACATCCCTCTTATGAAGCCAATCCTCCAAGAACATATGAGGCTCTTATTACAGGCCCTACTGTAAGCTCTTGGAGGATTGGCTATATAAGAGGGATGTGGCCTACTATGCAAAGGAGTTCCTGCTACAAAAAAAGCCCTGGCTGGATAGATAGAGATGCAAGAGCATGTCCTGCCCTCGTGGTGCCAAGATGGAGAAGGCTAGCATTGGTTAGAGAGAAGGTGTCAGACCAGAAAGAAGGAAGATTCCATGAGAGTAGCAATCTACACATTGAAAGGACAACATCAGAGCAGAAGGGAAGGATGATCAGGCTCTGGGCCTATCTGTCTTTCTGATTCTCTGTAGTTCCCCCTCTAAAGTCTGGGGCTAAGAGTCAGGACAAAGTCCTTCACTTCCAACAGTTATGAATCACCATTCCAATTCATGTCAATTCCATCTGGCATTTGTTTCCATAAAATATTAGTGCAGCAAAAAAAAAAAAAAAGTCAAAAGGTTATATGGTGTTCTGCTTCAACAACCATATAACCTTTGCCATCCATACAGAGCACTTTTTGTCTGGAAACAGTCTGACCCACAGACCTTATAAGCTAAATTTGAGAGCCCAAATTTAAAATAAAAATCAAAGCGCTTTAATAATTTTACATACAAACATATGTAACGTAAGTTGTATCCCTTATGAAAAGCAACTTTGGGAGAGCTTTCTAGAGTATGGAAATAGAGTTCACAACTCCAAATGTAGGTTGGAGCCCTTTGGCTTGGAGGAGCAAATGCTGATCCATGTTCTCCTTGCTGTAGCCATAGACACCAGTCCTTTGTTGTAACTTCTATGGGTGACCTATCACCAATCCCAATACTGAGCCCAGAGCTACTAGGTATTAAGTACTAAACCCAGCAACAAGGATCCCAGTCTGTTCTACACATATCCCCACCAGGCCCGCTGTGTTCAGGACAGCAGGACCCATTTTGTGGCTGGCTTCATCTCCTGTGGCAGCCATTTTGTAGCTGCACCCACCACTCTGTGTCAGAATTCCAAAAGTGCTCACAGGTTCAGAAAAGATTGGAGACTCCTACTCGACTTGGATTCAAGATTATTTTGTCTTACTAGTGTGATCACTCTGACTGGTTTAGGGATCCCAACCAAAAGGAACTAGTTTAGTCTCCGGTGAGCCTATGGCATAGGCAACTCTAATTATCTGTATTTTGGTAACTGTACATTTGTGAGAAAGAGGAGAGTAAAAAAGGTGCAGTTTTGATTGTGTAATGAACATTGGTGAGACCTGGGGTATTGTGAAGGCTCTAAACCTGCAACCCAGATAGCTACCCTTTTAGCAAATTGGTAAGTGCGCCCGCTGATGATGTAATGTGAAAGTCTGTGAGCCGTCCATACAGAGTACTGGAATGATTTCTTTTCTGACAGCCCAGATCCATTTAGTTACGTTTTAGAAAATCATAGAGCAGAGTTGCCTGACATTAATATATCAGATACGGAGTAGAGAAGAACAGGGAACTTAGAAAGTCCCAAGCTGAAAGATAAATTTCAAAGAATGATGCAAACTTTTTTTTCTTATTTAAATGTCCCGATGTCAGCTCATTAAGGGCTTCAAAATCACAACACTGACTTCCTGAAGTCCAGTCGGAAAGCTTGCATTCCCTTTCTGAAAGCTCACTAATGAGTTCTTTATCTTAAGTTGCTGCATTATGTCAAGCTAAAATGCCACAGCAGGGAAAAGCTGTACTGGCAGAGAATTCCCAGCCTCAAATACCACATGATTATAGTCAGAGATATCCACAGAATTCAGCTTTCTTCAAGACGCCAGGACTGGGGTGCATATTTTTATACCGTGCAATGTTTTTAAATGTTGATTGCAGTGCAGTTCACTCACATTTCTCATAAATGTATAATCTTCTTTTTTTCTGGCAGCCTGAAAATATCCTCTGTGTGAATCGAGAGGCTAATAAAATAAAAATTATTGACTTTGGGCTGGCAAGGAGGTATGTTGTTTTAATCAAGTTATCAGCACCCTTAATTTCCTAAATCCAAGGTTCACTTTGAGTTGACAAAATATTAAGAGGAGTGGCGGAACAGCCACAAAAACAACCCCACTGGGTTAATTTGGACATCATTGGCTATCTGGTATAAAAACTGGAGGATGTTTGAATCCAGCAGTAATGCTGATGGCCGAGGTGTCTGATGCTGCAGGAGAAGGCTGAAATGACTGCTGGGCACTGGAAAGGAAAAAGGAAAGGTCCCCTGTGCAAGCACCAGTTGTTTCCGACTCTGGGGTGACGCTTTCACAACGTTTTCATGGCAGACTTTTTGCGGGGTGGTTTGCCATTGCCTTCCCCAGTCATCTACACTTTCCCCCCAGCAAGCTGGGTGCTCATTTTACCGACCTCGGAAGGATGAAAGGCTGAGTCAACCTCGAGCCGGCTGCCTGAAAACCCAGCTTCCGCCAGGGATCGAACTCAGGTCGTGACGTGACCAGAGCTTAGGACTGCAGTACTGCAGCTTTAACACTCTGCGCTATGGGGCAGAAATGACTGATGGGCACTGGGCAGCCATATTAAATGGCTTTAACGGGCCAGAGGAGTAATCAAATGCATTCTGCCAGTTTCCATTCTAAGAATTTGGGGCAGGATGCCTATGGAATGATTTGATCTTGATGAATCATAGTTCACAGGACATATTAAGGGCTGGGGGTACAAAATCACACTGTATAATGGAGAATCAATTTGTGGATATCTGGGGCTCTGGGTGGGTTGTTTTTTGAGATAGAGGCACCACATGTTCAGCATAGCATCCAGTACCTCTCCTCAAAACATCTGCCAAGTTTCAAAAAGATTGGACCAGGGGATCCTATTCTCTGAGACCCCCCAAAAGGTGCCACTGTCCCCCATTATTTCCAAATGGAGGGAAGGCATTTAAAAGGAGTGCGGTCCCTTTAAATGTGATTGCCAGAACTCCCTGTGGAGTTCAGTCATGCTTGTCACACCCTTGCTCCTGGCTCTACCCCCAAAGTCTCCTGGCCCCACCCCCCAAAGTCTCCTGGCTCCACCCCCAAAGTCTCCTGGCCCCACCCCCAAAGTCTCCTGGCTCCACCCCCAAACTCTCCTGGCTCCACCTCCAAAGTCCCCAGATATTTCTTGAATTGGACCTGGCAGCCCTGAAGAAAGACAACATCAAATTCTTTGTAGTTCAGACTGTATTCAGACATAACAAACTTCAGTTCTGCTCTTCTCTCCAGAGTGATCACTAATTTGTAATTTTAAAGGTCATATTGAAAGTTTAATTTGATTTTTTTTGGGTTGACCACCTTAGTGTCTCATTTGTGGGGGTCCAACGGTATCCCCAGAGTCCTTGTTATTTGTGGCCATGGACTCATGGAATGATACTGAAATCTGCTTGCCTTTCACAAAACTACAATTTGCTATGCCATCTGAAGGCATGGCACCTGAGTGGAAAGGAAGTTTGTTTCTCCTCCACAAACCAGGCTTCTAAAGCAGGATTAAGCCAGTTTGCTCAGCAGCCGATATTTGGATGTCACAGCAAATCAAGTTTGATTGAAGGCTTCTAAAACCAGAGAGCTTTCAACAAGAGGAAAATGGAAAGAAGCACGCAAGCCCAAGAAACCGATTCCAGGCCCATCACAGACAGACATCTATCTATTTTAAGCCTTTCTAACCCCACCCTTCCTCCAAGGAGCTCAGGAGCAGTGTATTTTGGTTCTCCCGTCCTTGTTTAATGATGTCTGAACGTATTTTATTCACTGGCATTGTTCTCAGATTTCTTCCCTCATCAACAGATTGGCTGACTTGAGTGTGAAGTCGATTCTTATTCCCTCATCATGTTTCTTAAAGGTTGAAACTGCAATTGGCAATAAACACAGGATGAGGAGTACTGCAAATGGCAGCTCCCTTGTTACTGTTTCCCTTTCTGCTTCATATTGCGCAAAAGAATTTCACCCCGTGTTCTGAGGTCTTCACAATATCCATTTCTGCCCAGATTGCTGTACTTATTTGAACTTTTTCTGTGCTGAAAGTGAAAGAGGAACTGTAGACACATATACTGTCACTGTTTCATTTATTTCAACCTATTTATTCCCAACTTTTCGGGCACAGTGACCCACTTGGTAAGAGTGGCCCACTTTGTGGGGGGGACCCCAGAGGACAAATTAAGAAAGCTGCAGAAGGCTGGGGCCCACTTGCCATGGTTGGGTTGGGTGTGAGTGAATGAAAGTTTATTTGCACTCAAAGACCATCAATCATAAGAGTACTTTCATATTAAGACCGAATAAGTTCATTCCAGCACACAACATCTGTTTAGACATAAAACCGTAAAAATATTTACCAGATATAATAATCCCAAAAAACTAGTGTAAGTCTGAAATGTCTAGTATATATAAAAACGATTTCAAGTCAAAGGAGTAAAAAAAAGCACTATGCATTCTCTTGATCATAGTTCATATTGTGAAATTTTACCAAGTGGAAGCAGAATTGGGCAGTTGGGTTGGGGAGGAAGACCCTGATTTATTTCATTGTTATTGTTGTCTATTAGATATAAGCCAAGGGAGAAGCTTAAGGTCAACTTTGGCACCCCAGAATTCCTCGCTCCTGAAGTGGTAAACTATGACTTTGTCTCCTTTCCGACTGACATGTGGAGCGTAGGCGTGATTGCCTACATGTTGTAAGTAAAGCTAAGGCACTTTTTGTTAAGCTTATATTTTGTTGTCACAGCTGCTTAATGCCAACCAGTTTTTTTTTTCCCATATTAGCCTAAGATTTACTTAATGTACATAGATTTTCTTCCTTCTAGGCTCAGTGGATTATCTCCTTTTCTGGGGGACGACGATAACGAGACACTGAACAACATCTTGGCTTGTAGATTTGACTTCGAAGATGAAGAATTTCAAAAGGTGTCAGAGGAAGCCAAAGACTTCATCACTAAGCTTCTCATCAAGGAAAAAGGGTAACTGGACTCCAATGAATCCTAGCCTTTAATACACTATCTAACACTGAAAAGTGTTCTTTGGGGGCACACAAAGCAGATGATGGTGTGTAGTTGGATAAATGCCATGGATTCACGCAAATTCCTTTCAAGTTCCACACAGCAAACAAGAGCATGATAGGACCAGGTATTATCATAGATAATGTTGGCTGAGATGAGAAGAGTGGGGATCATTATATAATCGTTGTTTTATTGTGTCTCACTATTATTACTTCTCTCATTCAGTAATCTAACATTAAATCACTCCAGTAACGGATAATTATTTATAATTCATCTGACTCCCTGAGATGCGTAGCACCATGATAGACAGTTGTCTTTTTAATATTTTATCATCATCAGAAATTTAAAAAAAATCTACCTACATATTCAAAACTTATAATCGTCCGAAGATATAAAACATTTTGCATAGAGAAGTCTATCACAGTTAAGAAGAAGAAGTAGAAGACTGCAGATTTATACCCCGCCCTTCTCTCTGAATCAGAAACTCAGAGCGGCTTACAATCTCCTATATCTTCTCCCCCCACAACAGACACCCTGTGGGGTGGGTGGGGCTGAGAGGGCTCTCGCAGCAGCTGCCCTTTCAAGGACAACTCCTGCAATAGCTATGGCTAATCCAAGGCCATTCCAGCAGGTGCAAGTGGAGGAGTGGGGAATCAAACTCGGTTCTCCCAGATAAGAGTCCACACACTTAACCACTACACCAAACTACACTAAACACCAAAATTAACAGATTTTACTATAATAGGGATTAGAGGGGATAATCTTTGTAGCAGACAAATATTCAATAGGAGACCACAATGTAATACATTTCTGTCGTCTACCAAACTCAATAGGAGTTGATGCATTAGTAATTTTTCCCTTTATAGAAAGGTCCCATAATTTAATGGCCCATTGTTTAGTGGTGGATATCGAAGAGTAATTCCACTTTGCTGCAAGTAAAAATGTAGCAGCTGTTAGCAGTATCACCAGCCTTTCCAAATCTATTTTATCTAGTTGTAGGGCAGGCCGATATTCTAAAAGAACCATCTCGGGTATATTATCTAGACGCACTCCAACAATCTGTTCTATTTGGGAAAGAATTGGGTCCCCAAAAGCATACATTTTAGAACAAGCCCACCAATTATAAGATAGACAGTTGTTTATGGTTCACTCGACTCACTGTGACATGTAATATTGCAGCTGAATATGATTTATTTGATGTATAGATGCTGCCTCCTTCCCCAAATCCTACATTTGAGATTGATAATAGTATAATCCCATTACAGAGATAAGAACACAAGAGAAGCCATGTTGGATCAGGCCAATGGCCCATCCAGTCCAACACTCTGTGTCACACAGTGGCCAAAAAACCCAGGTGCCGTCAGGAGGCCCATCATTGGAGCCAGGACACTAGAAGCCTCCCCAAATCCTCATCAAATTCTGTTTTCCCCTATCCCTGCGCACCGGAAGCCAAAGTAGAAAAAAATGAAGCCTTTGGCAAGTCTTCAAAGGAAGCAATTCCAGAGTTCTAAGCAAGTCTCCCAGAATTGCCCCTCTGGATAGCCTTGTGATTCTGACTGGGCATATCAGTGGTTACTTTTGAGGACATTTCCATTAGATCTTAATATGGAAAAAACCTCTTTATTAAATGCCATAGAGAGAGTTATTGCTTTTAGTTGTCACGGATTTGGGGCCAGCTTCTGAAATGGTGAACACAATGAATGCTAAAATCACTGCACGTTCATCACATTCTGTTTTCTACCGTTTAGCTGGAGGATAAGCGCAACAGCAGCCTTAAAACATCCTTGGCTATGTGACCAAAGCCTCCATTGCAAACTCCTAGCTAAGGTATGTTGATTCGTTCTTCCTTGAGCCGTATCAAATACCTGCCATTTGTGTTGTTGTTGTTTTGCTGCATGCTTTTGCCTGTGCTAATATTGTTTTATTAAAACTGTGTGTTCCTATTAATCTAATGTTGGTTTGGCCATATCTTTAATGAGTTGATAATCTTTTGTAGGATCACGCTAGGGCTGCCAGCCTCCAGGTGGTAGAAGATACTAAGAGAGAAGTCACTAGGACAATATATAAAAAATAACTAGATTGTAAAAAAGGTTGAGACGCCGTGTCTATTTATGAAGATTATATATCAAGAATGTTAAACGTTGAAGGAGGAAGAGTGTGAGGTTGCCATCCATTGGAATGTTGTAAATCTTGTGGGAGTTGTCTCCGTTGAAAAAAGAATGTAGACAGCACCTTTGCTGGAAGAAAACTTCAAACCAGGATATTTAGTTGGCCTCCTGTACATTGGAACTCTACTGTTTGTGCATTTCCATTGTTTGTATGCAACACAGAGAATGTAGTTGATGCATATCTCACCATAAAATAGCAGTTTTGCTATACAGAGTTTAGTAATTTTGTCACTGTAACCTTTGAGATTATTTTTGATAGCTTCCAGGAGGTGGCTGGAGATCTCCCACTATTACAACCAGGGGTCATGTCATAGAAAAAGAGGTGCTGGAGCTCATTAACACAACTCATTTGCATACCCCATATACCCCCTGACATCACCAGAAGGGGTACTGAATTATGTCAGCTCAACATCTACCTTCAAATGCTTCTTGAATTATAATTGTCATTAAAAAAACCTTATTCCCATCATACGTTTTAAATTACTTTCTCCTACGTGGCCATAGTGGCATGATGAAGATTTCCATCTGTCTACTTTAAATGTTTTGGTTATTTCCCCATTTGTGTGTGTGTGTGTGGGGGGGGGGGGGATATTAGAAAGTTTGTCAAATCTTCTAATTTAGCAAAATTCTCACAGGGGGTTTGAACAATGGAGCCAGAAGTGATTATTGGGAAGGGGGGGTTAAAAAAGAAAGAGCACAATAAAATTTGGAGGTTCCGGAACTCTGCTCCTGTGAGCTCCTGCCGAAAATGAGGCCTGATTATGGGTGTCTTTACACTGACAGTTTGTGACTCTATCACTGCATTGGAAACTCACCTTTTACATTACCTAACGTTCTCACAACTTTAGGGTTTGTAGAATCTTCCGGGCCGTGTTCTACTGGAGAAAGTTTTCCTTCCAGACGTTTCGTTCTCAGCTGCGGAGAAGGGAAGGAAAAGGAGCTTGTAAGCCATCTCAATGCACAGCAGCCAAGAAGGTCAGAACGCCTGCTCCAGCTGCAACGCCACTGAGGATGTTCTCCGCAGCTGAGAACGAAACGTCTGGAAGGAAAACTTTCTCCAGTAGAACACGGCACTTGAGCCCGGAAGATTCTACAAACCCTAATGATGTTAACAGCCGTGAAAACCTGAAATCTTTGTTCTCACGACTGTTTTGCATCATCGCTACCCAAAGCATCTACATTTGTTTCGGTGAGATGAGTTCCAGCGCTACTGCTGCAATGTTTTTCTCGAAACTAGTTTTGATCCAGTCATTTCTCTAAAGGCGTTTCAAACTTGTATTGCAGAAGTTTTCATGCATTTTAAAAGACTCCTCCAAAAGCCACCACAAGGTGCAGTAATTTGCATGAGAACTGACAGTACTTCAAATTTTTGCATATCATTGCTTGCCTCATCTAGTAATTTAAATTTGCATTGTTTTTGCAGTGTTGACACCATATCCAAGCCATCGTATACATTTAACTAAGCATTGGTATTCCGTCTGCCCTCTGATCAGAGACACCCCCCCCCAATTGAAATGCTTTCAGAAGGAAAGATAGAAGTTTGGCTACGCAAAATGAGTGCAGCAAATCCACAAATGTAAAAGGAACGGTGGCAGGCGATTTGAAGACTCTAGAACTGAATGTAAAAACACCCAATAACTGGTCTCCAAGTGTTCTCCAGGTGGCAAAGATTAGGTCACCTGTAGAAAATGGCCGTTTGGAAGGTGGACTCTATGGCCTTATACCCCTCTGAAGTCCCTCCCCTTCCCAAACCCCTCCCTCCTCAGGCTCCACCCCCCAAATTTCCAGGTATTTCCCAACCTGGAGCTAGCAACCCTAGATCAAGCACAGTTGCTTGTTGTGATAGAAGTTAAAAATCCACATGTCTTCCAGAAGGCTTGAATGGGAAATTGGCGTTAGTCGCCTTATTCACCCTATTAATGACAGTCTTCAGTCCAATACTTCCTCTAAGTTCTGGAGCAAAAGTGAGCAAAAATTCTACTTTGTGAGCTACTGGCATTGAAGTTGTGATCTCAGCTAAATTAGTTTGCTCTGGGGCCATTTTTCCTGAGCTGACAAAAATGTGTGAGCTGGAGGCTAAAAAACTGTGAGCTAGCTCACACTAACTCAGCTTAGAGGGAACACTGTTCTTCACATGGTGGAGGAACCACCAGATTTTCCCTCCGTTCGATCAAGCAGATAACCGGTGCCACCCTAAGCAGAGTTATACCCTTCTAAGCTCATTGACTTCAATGCACATAGAAGAAGATATTGGATTTATATCCCACCCTATACTCTGAATCTCAGAGTAGTCTCCTTTACCTCTCCCCCACAACAGACACCCTGTGAGGTAGGTCGGGCTGAGAGAGCTCTTACAGCAGCTGCCCTTTCAAGGACAACGACTACGAGAGCTATGGCTGACCCAAGGCCATTCCAGCAGGTGCAAGTGGAGGAGTGGAGAATCAAACCCAGTTCTCCCAGATAAGAGTCAGTACGCTTGACCACTACACCAAACTGGCTCTCATAGAAGGGTGTAACTCTACTTAGGATGGCAATGAACAGGAATCATAAAGGTTATCCATATGGTTTCCCCATCATGGGAGTGTTTTGCATTCCCATGTGGCACCCATATCATATCTGATGTTATTTGCATACAGGTGGAAGGAGACGCCTCCACCATAGAAAAAAAATAGGTAAGGATTGGAAGAAACCTCATGATTCCCTTGCACTGTGACCCCTGTCTCTACCGTTTCACTATCTTAGTAACCATCCTGTACTCACAGAGTGGTAATGCTGCAGCAATTTGCTTTTTTATTGGAGGTCAGAAACGTTGGGACCCTTGCCAATCTTTATATCATTTGTCTCTCTTGCAGAAGAAAGCTAAAGGTGCCTCTGGATCTCAAGAACCTGTGACCCCATAACCTCTCTGAAAAATCAGAGGTTGGTATTAAAGTCTACCACAGAGGGCCCCAACCTTTTTGGCCCCAGGGACCGGCCCCAGGGCCAGTCCGCCCACCAGGGCCAGCAGGGCGGGGGCACCCACTTCGGCCTCCCCCTATCCCCCTGTGGCGCCTCCTCCTCCTCCCTTCCATTTTCCTCCTCCCGTTTCCTCCTCCCTCCTCCCACATAGCCTTGCCCCCCTGCACAGCCTCACCACTCCCCGTTTTCACGATTTTAAAACCGGGGAAGGGGCCATGAAGCGCCTCCAAAGCCGACACCCCCCTGGCTGTTCAGGTGATTGGAGGGGAAAACACGGCAGCAGCGGCGAGTGACTCGCTGAAAAAGTGGTGCTCCCAGTGCTGCTCTTTTGCCGCTGCTGCTGCGTTTTCCCCTCTGATCACCTGATCAGCTGGGGGGGGGGAGGTGGGCCTGGGAGGTGCTTCATGGCCTCTTCCCTGGCCTTAAAATTGTGAGAACAGGGGGCGGAAGAGGCGCCAGGGGGGCAGCAAGGCTGTGGGGGGGAGCGGTGAGGCTGTACGGCCCTTTGGAAACAGGCTGTGGCCCGGTACTGGTCCCCGCCCTAGGGGTTGGGGACCCCTGGTCTACCATACTCTACAGAAGATATCAAGGCCAATGTACACCTTGTGACCACCACATGGAAGCCTGTTTCCTCTGAATGCTGATGCCATGTAGCAATCTCATTACATCGATAGGACAAGAGCTGCAGTGACAGTGGACAGATTCTCCCTAGATTTGCAAAGGCTGAAAATGCTTCTAGTAGGAGATCGTCGCTTTTTTGCAAAGTATATCGAGCATTACATCTGAGACTGACTATACAGGATATGCCACTTTTCGTTTTGAGTTCTAGTTTTGACTGGTGTTCCCATCCCTTGTCTGCCTGATGGGGTTACACACATAATTAGGTGGTTTGCAGTTCGGGCATTGTTTTGTAAGGACTGTTCTGCAGAACTTTGAAAGTTCCTGGCTTATAATGAGTTCCTGTAAATTACATTACACGTCTCTGCTTCTAAGCCACCAAACCCACATAATTCCCAAATGCTTCAGTATACTGAGTCAAACTCATGGGAAGAGACCTATTGGCAACAGTACTTCCTTTGCCTTACATGTCGCCTCTGTGGCATAACTAAGTGAGCATACGTGCTCCCTTACGCTGTTTGCTACTTATGAAGAGTATTTCATTCCTTACAGTGTATCTCAGTTTTAAAAGTTTCCACAACCTTTTATCCCCGTTGGCTTTACTGTATTTTCTACTTAGGGCTTTTTTTGTAGCAGGAACTCATTTGCATATTAGACCACACACCCCTGATGAACGTATGAACATATGAAGCTGCCTTATATTGACTCAGACCCTCTTTGGTCCATCCAAGTCAGTCTTGTCTACTCAGACTGGCAGCGGCTCTCCAGAGTCTCAAGCTGAGGTTTTTCACATCTACTTGCCTGGACCCTTTTTAGTTGGAGATGCCGGGGATTGAACCTGGGACCTCCTGCTTACCAAGCAGATGCTCTACCACTGAGCCACCATTCCTCCCAACATATGAACATATAAAGCTGGCTTCTACTGAATCAGACCCTCGGCCCATCAAAGTCAGTCTTGTCTACTCAGACTGGCAGCGGCTCTCCAGGGTCTCAAGCTGAGGTTTTTCGCATCTACTTGCCTGGACCCTTTTTAGTTGGAGATGCCGGGGACTGAACCTGGGACCTCCTGCTTACCAAGCAGATGCTCTACCACTGAGCCACCATTCCTCCCAACATATGAACATATGAAGCTGGCTTCTACTGAATCAGACCCTCGGTCCATCAAAGTCAGTCTTGTCTACTCAGACTGGCAGCGGCTCTCCAGGGTCTGAAGCTGAGGTTTTTCACATCTACTTGCTTGGACCCTTTTTAGTTGGAGATGCCGGGGATTGAACCTGGGACCTCCTGCTTACCAAGCAGATGCTCTACCACTGAGCCACTGTCCCTCCCTGAATTAGCCAATCCTCCTGGAGCTTACAGTAGGCCCTGTACTAAGAGCCCTGTAAGCTCTTGGAGGATTGGCTACATCAGGGGTTTGTGGCCTAATATGCAAAGTCCTGCTACAAAAAAAGCCCTTTTCTACTCAGTCAACTCTTCTCCTGGGGCTCAGGCACGGGTGTTTCACATCACCTACTACCTGATCCACTTAGCTGGAGATGCCAAAGATTGAACCTAAAACCTTCAGCGCTCACCACAGAACCTCTGCCATGATGCCCTACACCATAATAATCAAATTAGAAAGGAAGCTTTTATTACAGTGCAGTCTGACTAGAATCTAGTGAAACAGAAGAATACTTTCAGCAGGTCACTCTTATGCAACATTTAGTTCAGTGTTGACTGATGGGAAGCGTTGGGCCTCCGTCACTCTGGAGCATGGAGCTCAGTGGCTGTTGATAGTTAACATTGGAGGAGTTTGAAAGGGTCACCTGTGGCCAACCAACCCTCATATTCCCAGTATAATTGATAAAGTGAAGGCAGCCATATTGTGTGAAGATGCTCCAGAAGACTGATATCTCTCTAAGGAAAGGAGGTTGTGTGTCCCCTTTTGAATTGTGCCATATGATCTAATTTAAACTAATCTGGGAGCAAAAATGGGAGATTAAGAACATAAGAGAAGCCATGCTGGATCAGGCCAATGGCCCATCCTGTCCAACACTCTGTGTGACACAGTGGTCAAAAAACCCCAAGTGCCATCAGGAGGTCCATCAGTGGAGCCAAGACACTAGAAGCCCTCCACTGTGCCCCCTGAAGCACCAAGAATACAGAGCATCACTGCCCCAGACATAAGAACATAAGAGAAGCCATGCTGGATCAGGCCAATGGCCCATCCTGTCCAACACTCTGTGTCACACAGTGGTCAAAAAACCCCAAGTGCCATCAGGAGGTCCATCAGTGGAGCCAAGACACTAGAAGCCCTCCACTGTGCCCCCTCAAGCACCAAGAATACAGAGCATCACTGCCCCAGACATAAGAACATAAGAGAAGCCATGCTGGATCAGGCCAATGGCCCATCCTGTCCAACACTCTGTGTCACACAGCGGCCAAAAAACCCCAAGTGCCCTCAGGAGGTCCACCAGTGGGGCTAGAAGATTAGAAGAGGAGCAGGGAAACTCAATGCAGAAAAAGAATAAGGATAAAAGGAGATCCTTTGCTGCACACCCACTGGGGTTTGGGGGTCATTTCTCGCCCCCCTCCCAAGCTGTTCCCGTGCTACAGTTGTCACTTTCTGCTCTTCAAAGAGTGCAATCAGATGAGGGATTTGGCCCACCGTAGCCACCCCTCCAGATCAAACAGATGTATTCACAAGTGCACATCTGGCCCCCGTGTCACTCCCGCTCCTGCCTCGCCCTGCGATGCCTCCCACAAATAGCTGCTGGTACTTCCTGGTGCCAAACTGCTGAAGCGCTTGCACGGTGCATTTCTGGGCTGCCTGAATGGCCGGGGCGCGCCATGGATGCGGCCCAAGCTTGCGGGAGCAGTCTAAATGCTCCTTTAAGCACGTGTGGCCCATGGCTGTGTCGGGCGCAGTCTGATTTCCATGGCGCATCTTTCTGGGGTGCCTTTTTTAAAGCTGAGAGACCACCGCAGCAAATGATCCCACCCCAAATCTCCTCATTTTCTAAGGTAGTTTGTCATGTTGTCCAAAGCCTTCTTGGGCGTATTGTTGTAAAGTCCCAGGGATTCTGACCACTAAAGTCACTGTGGCTTCCACAGGAAATTCAACTCAGTTGCTTTCCTAGAAATTATACCACCAATTTTAACCAGATTCTCATTTTGTTTCTTTTACAGAAAAGACGTCGTGCGGTGGCTGCTGCTGTGGTGTTTGGGAATGAAAAACCAGCAGCTCTGGTTCTTTGACCACCCTCTGCATGGTGACTTGGGGGTTTTGCATAATGGACCAACACCTCTTTGGCTGCAGGACTCCGTTCTGGCAGTATCGGGCTGCTTCCCTACCCCCGCTTTCCCCCTGCTTTCAACAGCTGCTGAAGTTTCGAAGACAGTAGTGCTGTTGGGAAGCTATGCGAATTTAGAATTCTGATTTCACTCATATTCAGCATAATGTCTCTGGCAGTGGAAAGACTGGGGAAAGCTTCTTTCTGTTGACAAACTCTCTTAAAGCTCAGCAAACAGAGATCGTACTTGATTTGGGGATGGCTGCTTTGAAGGATGTGCTGGTAGCGAATTGAAGAATTGGGTGGGGGGTCAGTTTGAAGCCGAGCTGACCATTTATGCAATCAGAAATAGAGTGCATATGATATGAATCAGAAAAGGATTTTTAGGGCACCCTGAAATATCATTTTGAATGCATTTAAAATAATACATTCACTTACTGTTTTAGTTCAGCTGATTAGCTTGGGCCAGTAGCAATTAGCAAGGAAGCGTTTTTCACCCACATTTTGCTATCTTTGTGACTCTTTCCTTATAAATTAAACAAGTAAGTTTAATTGAAGGCATCCTAGTATATATGTGTGTTTGTGTTTCTCTAGCTAGAGCGAGAGAGAGAGAATGAAGTAGACAGTGAAAAGAACTGGTTCTGTTTAAGATTTTAAGAGTTATAATCAGGGGTGGAATTCTAGCAGGAGCTCCTTTGCATATTAGGCCTCGCCCCCTGATGTAGCCGATCCTCCAAGAGCTTACAAACAAGAGCCTTGCAAGCTCTTGGAGTATTGGCTACATCAGGGGTGTGCGGCCTAATATGCAAAGGAGCTCCTGCTAGAATTCCACCTTTGGTTGAGGGAACTGAAGGAGTATCATAGCTTAGCTTCATTCAAGTGTCATGATCAACCAGGGTTTGTTTAAACCACCGTTTACTGAATTAGCCACAATTAGTGCGGAAGACAATGAAAACTAAACCGGGTCTGTTTGGACATCGCAGTTTGCGGACTGCCAGTTAAAGCTGGCAACAACAGAAGCAGCAAGGGCGATTTGACCACTCTGCATGCTGGAGACAGTGCTTCCAAACAAGTCAGGATTCCTGCATTTGGATGTACTAACTAAAGGCCAGAGTTCAAGTGATGGCAGCCAAGGGTCCAATCTGTGGCCAGTGGTGACCCTGCCACTAGGTAAATTAGGCATTTGCCTAGGGCGCCGGGCCAGGGGGGTGTTGAATTGGGCCCTCCCTCCCCTACCGGCCCAGCACCATAGACAAATGGCTGCCACAACACTGCCCGCCTTCCTCCACAGTGCCTGCACCGCACCACCAGCTGCATCCTTTCACCCCCTGGAGGGGGGGCGAAAGGGTATGGGCAGTGGGACAGGCACCATGGAGGAGGGTATGGCTTTGCCTGGGGTGCCATCCACCCTAGGACCATCCCTGCTGTGGTGATGCTGTTAATCATGGCTAGACAATTCTAACTTATACGATTTTATAGCTGCCTGCTCAACCCATTCTGATGAACTCTTAAAGGAATCAGTCCTACAGACATCCCTTTTGATACAAAGACCAAGGGCCTTTTTTGTAGCAGGAACTCCTTTGCATATTAGGCCACACACCCCTGATGTAGTCAATCCTCCAAGACCTTACAGGGCTCTTAGTACAGAGCCTACTGTAAGCTCCAGGAGGATTGGCTACATCAGAAGCCCTGTGGTACAGAGTGGTAAAGCTGCGGTAGCGCAGTCCGAGCTTTCTGCTCATGACCTGAATTCAATCCCGGTGGAAGCTGGGTTCAGGTAGCTGGCTCAAGGTTGACTCAGCCTTCCATTCTCCCGAGGTTGGTAAAATGAGTACCCAGCTTGCTGGGAGGAAAGTGTAGATGACTGGGGAAGGCAATGGCAAACCACCCCATAAAAAGTCTGCCATGAAAACATCGTCACCCCAGAGTCGGAAACGACTCTTATACCCAGAATTAAACTACAGATTAGTTAAAAAAAAAAAAAAAACACTTGACAGTGCTCCCAGAGTTTTATAAAATGCATTGCAACTTGGTATTTTCTTAATTCTAGCTGAGGTGGTGGTGTTGTTTTAACTTTTATGAATGATATAGCAATTGGGTAATTTTTTGACAGAATCAGTTCTTTGGCTTTGAAAGGCAGATTTCCTGATATAATACTAGACTGATCACAGGACATTTTGGGGACAGAGTAAGTGTGTAGGTTTTTGAGTATTTTTATGCTGTTTTGCTCAGAGAGGCTTTGGAAAATGAATTACCGTGGCCAAGAGAGAGCATGCTGGGTGGATGTGCACTTTACAAGGCATGGTGATTCTACTCAGCTGTATATTCACAGATGGGCTGAAGTTATGTTAGCCGTTGTTTTTGTAATAGGGGACTGCACTGAACAGAATTTTTGGCAATACAGTGATACACCACGGCAGTTATACACTATATAATCGCCTGCTGCTTCTTTTTCTGTTCTGTTCCCTTCTGTCTGTATCATTACAGCAATCCAGTGAGAATGTGGAGTAAATTTTATAAGATATGGCTTGCCCAAACAGGTTACCTTTGAACAAAGCAGTAGACAAGTTGTACCATTAAGACCAACTACCGTACGTTTTATTCAGAATGTAAACTTTCGTATACTCTAAGCAGACTTCATCAGACAAAAATGGAATGGCAAGCAGCAGTTCTTAATATAAATGGGCAGTGAGTTGGTATGTAGAATCATGGGAATGTTTTTAGCAGATTAAGGTTACCTTTGAAGCCCAGCTTCCCTGAGGCTCAATGCCAGACTCTGTTTTCTGTGCAAATGCTCCTACTTCGAAATGGGAAGCGATTTAAAAGATGTGTGCAAAGTGCCTTTTTCTCAACCCTAACCACAGGCATTCTATGCACTGCTGGAATTAGAGGGAAGGGCTTTCTAGCCAAAAGGTACCATTTCCAGGTAGGCGTGAGATCCAGCACCTCTTATTTTATTAGCCCCGGCACTTCCCAGCTAAGCAATGCACAGCACACACAGGAAACTCTTTGTGTACTCCGCGTTTTAACGCTAAATTGTAGGAAGCAAGACCCATGTGCTGTTCTGCCAGATTCTGCACAACTTTTCTCTGTAGACACTATACACAATGAGTCCATGTTTACTCCTGCACGTTTGGTGGATTGCCAGGACTTAAACGCTGAATGGCAAGTGCTGTTGTGTGGCCCTTGGGTATTGGATGTGCTGATTCACAGCCAAATGCCTATCAGCATGGTCCTCGCTACATGAGAACTGATGTACTAGGGAGAGTAATTAATGAGCATTCATAGGTTTCTAAAGATTTATCTGCTAGTTAAATTATTAGGAATGTACCACTTAATATTTAACTTGACTGATGTAAAATATGTTTCATAGGAATATATGTTTTTGCAAAACTAGTGGAAATTTATACGTTGCGTTTTGAATCCTCTTTCTCCTCTGTTCCTGATCAGTTCTGAATTACAAAATGAAAGACCGGTCAGCTCAATGAGTACTACTACTAATAGCATAGGCTGGGGGGAAATGTGTCACTGGTCAATTCGTATCAGCTGTCCAATGATCACGATGTTGATATGCTTCTGGCCCTAAGGATCTTTTCAGTATGTTATATGAATGACTGTACATTTTCTGTTAAAAATCTAGACACCACCCCCATGGTGAGGAGTTCATAACGGTATTGCAGATTTGTCCCCAGAAAGGAACTTTGCCGTATGGTCACGATTCCTTTTCACCCGCAATGAAATGTAGTTGAAACGATGTCTCGTTTAAGTGTCGCTTAATACTGCATGAATTCACAGTAGGGACATTTAGACCGGAGGGTCTCGAAGTGTGTTAGTGTGTGTTTTTTTGCTAGGACAGGCCTGATAGCAACTCACTTAGCAACTATTCACACCTCCTTGAAGAGGCCCACTCCCCACTTTGAGAATCATGGATTTAGGCTGGCGATTTCACCTTCCATGAAGGCTTATGGTTAACCGTCTATAAATATTACTAGAAAAAATGCATAGAGGTAACTGTAAATATGCTATTCAGGTTTAAAGTCGAAGGAGTCACAACTTCATACTGTGGCAATACCTTTCCCCCCCTCTGCGCTTCACAGTGCTGTAATGGCTTGTATATTCTTCAGACTATACAGATATGCAAATGTATGTGTAATATATGCTTTTTTTGGAATATGTTTTTTGTAGATTAAAACTTCCTCTGGTATTTTGCATAGTGACTACGCACATAAAGTATAGAATAAATGATTCCTTTGTTTACTCTGGAGCTTTGAATTGACTGTCCTTCCATTCCAGTTTTATCCGTCAAATTTAATTTGTGGTATTTGGATGAAATGTTATCTAAGAATCCATGCACTTTTATTCTTGCTATAATCTCTTGATTACTTTTATCAAATATAAAATCTCTCTAGCTGTCGACTCAAGTATTAAATATTATATCTTCTAACACTGAAATCAAATATCAAGATTAAAAAAACCCTTATCATATATCAAACACTGCTAAGATATTCTGTGAGTATCTCCATATTCAGAGCCCGTCTGTCAGTATTCAACATAAAAACGGCACAAGTAGAACTGTGAGAAGGATTTGTGAGAGCAATCAGCTCCAGTTTGAGTGGTGAGCAGCAGGACATTCCTGAATCAGAATCACAGTTCTGAGGGTTGTGAGGGAAGACAGCAAAACCCCTGCCACAAATAAGTAACATCTGTGTACTTACAGAAGTGATTGTCTGAAAAAGCACCTAGGCATTCCTAGGCAATGATAACTTGTTTGTTTTACTTTTGTATTACTTAGTTATCATTACTGTCCTCCTTCTATCTCTCTTTCCCCATAACACAGAGTTATACGTTGCTAGGGGCATCTGCCACACGATGTTTAAGTTCGTTCTCATATTCATTCCTTATTTTCAACTTATTCGTGAATTCAACCAAAAACACTGAAGAGAATTTGAAAGCTCTGAAATAAGGTTAGGACCACCATATATCATATAACCACTGTTCCTTCTAAGCTGAGTTAGCGTGAGCTAGCTCACAGATTTTTAGCTTCCAGCTCACACATTTTTGTCTTAGCTCAGGAAGGATGACCCCAGAGCACGCTAATTTATGCATTGGCTCACAACTTTAATGCCAGGAGCTCACAAAGTAGAATTTTTGCTCACAAGACTCTGCCGCTTATAGGGAACATTGCATATAACCCCACGTTCAGGGGACTCTACTTTTCTAGGGGACATGTGCGGTTTCCTGGTCCAAAGAGTGTTTCTCATGCCAGCTGCTCCAAAAACCAGGTGCCCCCCCAGACAGACACAGACAGACACTGGGGCCAGGCTGTACCCCAAAACAATCTTTGGAGCACCCCAAATGACCCCAAAAAGGTTTAGAATTTTGGACCATGGATTACGCTTTTGAGATGAGGCTCTTCTGTTGGGGAAGTTATATCCTCACAAGGGTAGAAAAAAATGAAATGAAGTCTTTCTCAAGGGCCAGGAGTAACCCTCTTAATCAAATTGATCCTGGAACAGCTATGCCTATTTCTTTTTCTTCAATCCCAAGAAAACGTCTTGTTGCTAGCAAATAATATGAGGCTCTGCCGTTCTCCTTAGGTCAGTTGCTCAGTCTCAGCCTATCCTGCTATACAGAGCTATTGCAAGGATGAAATGGAAGAGGGAGGGCCAATGTATCCCACTATGAGCTCCTTAGGTGAAGGGCAGGATAAAAACAGACACTCAGTAAAGCAGTCTGAATGAAAAAGCAGTTCACCATTGCTGTCCTTTGACTGTTTCTCACCCCTTTCCACTGTTTGAATCTCAGTTCTTGATTCTGCGAGCCTTTCACAAAGCTCCACATACTCCTATCTCTACATTTGCCTTGTTTTCCTGCACAGTCTTCTGGGAAACTTGCCTTTCCTACTTAAAAATTTGCCTCACCTTGAGTTAAATCTTTCTTTATTCAAGAGATGCCCTGCTGAGCGGATGGGGATGGTTGATTTTTAATTTAACAATATAACTTTTCGATGTATACCCTGCCCTATCCTGCAAGTGGGTTCTGGGTGGCTTACAACATTAAAAACCTTACAGAAGCATTAAACAAACCACATCCAGATTAGACAATATTCATAATTACAAAATCTGTAAAATTACAGAATCACAGAATTAGCAAAATAGCATCCAACGTAACTTATGCCCCTAGATCAGGGGTCCTCAAACTACGGCCTGCGGGCCAGATGCGGCCCGCTGAGGACGTTTATGCGGCCCGCCGGGTTATGGCAAAATCAGACCGGAAGTGACGTTCGACCTAAACTCGCGTTAGCAACGCACGCTTCCGGCACTGGGCTGAGGCGGCGGAGACAGAGTGTGAGATGATACCGAGGTGAGGTGAGTTCCCAGGCCGGGGTGTGTGGTGTGGGGAAGGGAGAGAGATGCAGAAGACGGAGAACTGACGGCCCGCGGCCTTGTACAGTAACGGCAGTCCGGCCCTCCAACAGTCTGAGGGACAGTGAACTGCCCCCCTATTTAAAAAGTTTGAGGACCCCTGCCCTACATGGTAAAAAGTCAAATTGCACGTTTGAGACCAACCAAGTTTTATTGAGAATGTAAGCTTTCGTGTGCTGTCTTACACAAAAGCTTACATTCTCAATAAAACTTGGTTGGTCTTAAACGTGCGGTTTGACTCCTGCTTTGTTCAACTGCTTCAGACCAACACGGCTGCCCTCTTGGATCTACCTAGATGGTAAGGTGCTGATAAGGTGCTGGGGGAAGCGATGACTTCAGGGGACACCCACTGGCTCAATTAAAAGCCTGGTGGAAAAGCTCCGTCTTCCAGGCCCTGCAAAACTTGGATAAGTCCTGCAGGGCCCGGATCTCCAGCGGGAGCTCATTCCACCAGGTGGGGGCCCGGACTGAAAAGGCCCTGGAGTTTGTTGAAGATGGTTGGGCATCCTTAGGACCAGGGATCACAAGACGTGCAGCTGACCTCAGGGCCCAGGGGGGGCTCGTATGGGGAGATCACAGATCACACACACCACTGGAAAAATAATGCATCTGAACAGAAACACATTTTGTTCAAAAAAATAGTTTAAAGCAGCTTTAATTGCAGGTCCAAATAGGTTCCCAAGGTCGGGAGGGGGGATTCTTAAAAAGAACATTTGCAATCTCACCAGGGTTTGCTGTTAAACCATCTTTTTGCCTCCCAGCCCCAATTATTTCCAGCACCTGCTCCCAGTACATTTTTTTTGCATTTCTTTACCTGGCTCTGTTAATATTTTGAAGTACTGGAAACACACTCAGTATGTCTCTCTTTTTAATTATTTTCAAATTAATTTTAATCTTCTGAATTATTCAAGCCTGCCCGTTTGTTCAATAAAACTGAACTTTAATTAATATTTTTCAGTTTAAAGTCTCCTAAAGTTTCTGCAGGGTGCTTTATGGGCTGTTTTAATGAAATGCTTTGGAATGGTCTAGAGATTTCCCAATTTCTCCGTTAAAGGCACCTTTCCCCGTAAGCAAAATAATAATGTTTAAAATGTTCTACTTACATTTAAGGTGACTCGCCAAGGTATTGTGGTAGTACAGTGGTTCGTTTGGGAGTTATGCTAAATAATACACGGGGGAGTGAATTGTCATCAGAATTTTGGGGTTTGTGAAATCAACTTGTTCTATATTCAAATAAATTCTCTCTCACTCTCTCTCTCTGCCTAAAACTGGAGAGTAGTGCATATCTATTCCAGGGCTTTTATTGTAGCAGGAACTCCTTTGCATATTAGGCCACACCCCCTTGATGTAGCCAATTGTCCTGGAGATTAGAGTAGGCCCTGTACCGAGAGCCCTGTAAGCTCTTGGAGGATTGGCTACTTCAGGGTATGTGGCCTAATATGCAAAGGAGTTCCTGCTACAAACCGCCCCCCCATTTATTGCCATATTAAGGTGTGAGTACACAGCCTGTTGATGAGGGCCTAGAAGATCTTTAAGCTGAAGATGTGAGTCATTGTTCTCTGTTAAACTGTATCACACAAGGGAAGAGGTGGGTATTCAGGTGGGTAGCCGTATTGGTCTGAAGCAGAAGGGCAAAGTTTGAGTCCAGATGCACCTTTAAGACCAACGAAGTTTAATTCGATATCAGCTTTCATGTGCATGCTTACATCATCATCACGTGCACGCACATGAAAGCTTAGATCCAGAATTAAACTTCGTTGGTCTTAAAGGTGGATCTGGACTCAAAGGGAAGAGTATGTTAGGTTTACCAAGCTCCAGGTGGTGGCTGGAGATTTCCTGGGATTAGAACTGATCTCTATACAATAGAGATCCAGCCACGTGGAGAAAATGGCCACTTTGGAAGATGGACTCCAGGGCTTTTTTTGTAGCAGGAACTCCTTTGCGTATAAAACCAAACATCCCTGATGTAGCCAATCCTCCTGAAGCTTAGAGTAGGCCCTGTACAAAGAGTCCTGTAAGCGCCAGGAGGATTGGCTACATCAGAGAGGTGTGGCCTAATATGCAAAGGAGTTCCTGCTACAAAAAAAGCCCTGGTGGACTCTATTACAATATACCCCATTGAAGTCCCTCTCGTACCCTTCTCAGGCTCCACCTTCAAAATCTCCAGGTATTTTCCAACCTGGAGCTGGCAACCCCAGTTAGAGTGCAGAATCAGAATCGTAGTTTCCTTTCATTTTTATAAACGGGTTGGATCTGAAGATTCTTTTTCACTAAGAAAGGAAAAGACCAAGGAGGCTTTCTTTGATGCAATAGCTGCAGGAGACAGTCTACCAGCAGAAGGCTGTATGGCAAGCAGAACAAAACGTTCAGGTAGGGTTGCCAAGTCCAATTCAAGAAATATCTGGGGACTTTGGGGGTGGAGCCAGGAGACTTTGGGGGTGGAGCCAGGAGACATTAGGGGTGGAGCCAAGATCAAGGCTGTGACGACCCTGAAGGGGGAGAGGGCCTCCAAACCAGGGGATCCCCTGCCCCCACCTGGGGATTGGCAACCCTACCGGCCAGCAGGGAAGGCGAGGAGGCAGCCAGGCCAATCTTTCCCAATCTCCTCACCTCAAACAGCGGCCCCCAACACATTCGATTCCCTCCCTCGCAAGGGGCGTTGCCAAGCAACCCCCTGAGGAGGGCAGGTGAAGAGGGGAGGAGTTGAGGCGTACCAGGGCGGAGAGGAGGGGTCGCTGCTGCTCTCTCGGGTTTACCCTGGCTCTGAGGGCTGGTGACTGGGCAGCTTGGCTCTGGGGGTGGTGGGTGGCGGCGGCGCGACGTCTCCCCTTCTTCTTCCGGGCGGGGCCTCCCCGCGGGCTCAAGCCTCGGTTTAGTGAAGGCGGCGGCGATTCCACTACTGCTGCGCGCGCACACCACGACAACAGCAGCCTCCTCCTTTTTCTTCCCCCTCCTTTTGCCTTTCTCAACACCGCCCCTCCCCTTCCTTCTGCCTCCTCCTCCTCCCGCCACGGCTCAGTTCAGCGCCGCCGCCTCCTTCTCCGGCGGAGAAGCGAAGCGCATCCCCCTTGCTCCTCAGGGTCCTAGAAGGACCCAGATTCGGGGCTCGCCACGCTTCTCCATAGCTGCTCCTCAGGCTGAGCCCATCTCGGAGGAGCAGCTACGGAGAAGAGGCGGCAGCAGCGCAGCGGCGTCGCCCACTCCTTGGCGCCGTTTCCCACCCTTCCCCCGCTTCCATTTTTTGGGGGGGCGGGGGAAGAGGCTGGAAAAACTGGGGTCCCCCGCCAGAGCGGGAGGGTTGGGACCCCTACGTTCAGGCCTAAACCAAGATCTTGAATTTGTGGACAATGATAGGGAAAGCCTGAGAAGCCAGAGGGGCTTTCTGAGTGGGATTTCTAAAGGACAGAGGCTGGGAAAAGGTTTCAGGGCCACTACTGCTTCTTACTTTCTTCCATGACTAGCATAACATGAAACATAAAATGAACGCAGCCAGGTATATGCCGATTTCTTTAATTTGCATGGGTTTTTACAGAGTGCTTTTCATGGTGCAAAATTTGTGGCACTTCAATAGCAATTTTTAATATATTTTTTATCGCAGGGCCCTGCAATATGAAAATAATCTAGGTGTTCAGGCTGAGCCTCTCCATAAAGCCCTTTCCACACATTTCTCACTGCCATATGATACTGTATGGTAGGGTTGCCAAGTCCAATTCAAGAAATATCTGGGGATTTGGGGGGTGGAGCCAGGAGACTTTGGGGGTGGAGTCAGGAGACATTAGGGGTGGAGCCAAAATCAAGGCTGTGACAAGCATAATTGAACTCCAAAGGGAGTTCTGGCCATCACATTTAAAGGGACGGCACACCTTTCAATGCCTTCTTTCCATAGGAAATAATGAAGGATAGGGGCACCTTTTTGGGGGGCTCAAAGGATTGGACCCCCTGGTCCAATCTTTTTAAAATTTGGGGGGTATTTTGGGGAGAGGCACTAGATGCTATACTGAAAATGTGGTGCCTCTCCCCCAAAAAACAGCCCCCTCAGAGCCCCAGATACCCGTGGACCAATTCTCCATGATTTTCTATGGGAATAAATCTCCACAGGGAATAATAGAGTTCCCAGCAGACATTTCCCTCCTCCCCCCCCCCCCCGCTTTCTGGTGACCCTGAAGCGGGGGGAGGGTCTCCAAACCGGGGGATCCCCTGCCCCCACCTGGGGATTGGCAACCCTACTGTATGGGCATGCACAACATGATGGTCTAATCCAAACGTTGTATTTGATGGTGTCACACAGCAGGGGACCAGGAAGGGCCTTCTACTGGCTGCCACCACTCTGGTCAGGGTCTATATGAGAAGGCCCAGAGCATCCAACCACCCCTGTATCTTCCTTATTAGCAAAACCTTTTCACCGTGACCAAAAAGATGTGGGGACCTAGGCAGTTTAACAATAACAACATTTAATTATAAGCGCTCAAAACAATAACAGGGAAGTAAAAATGTTTAGTGCGCAGTGGATATAGAAAATAGTAAATGCTGGTGTAAATAAATAAAAGCCCTGACCAGGGTTCCCTCTAAGCTGAGTTAGTGTGAGCTAGCTCACAGATTTTTAACCTCCAGCTCACACATTTTTGTCTTAGCCCAGGAAGGATGACCCCAGAGCACAATAATTTATGCAGCAGCTCACATCTTTAATACCAGTAGCTCATAAAGTAGAATTTTTGCTCCCAAGACTTTGCAGCTTAGAAGGAACATTGGTGATAACCCTTCAAATACGTAATGAGAGCAATCATGCCTCCCTCAACCTCCTCTTCTCCCAACTGAATAGTCCCAAGTCCCTCAGCCTTCCATTGGGACGGGCTGCAATTCAGATCTTGTTGACTGACAAAAAATCTTGACCTACAGAGAACAGATGATTCAGCAGAAGGCAGCTGGGGGGGTGGGTGGGGGGTGGGAATGGTATTCCTCTTCTCACTGTCTTCCAAACCAACAATACGGAACAAGTTTTCATGCGTAAAATACAACTAGACAGGTGAACTATTTATTTATTTATTTAATTTATTTATGATTTGTATCCCGCCCTTCCCACAGGTGGCTCAGGGCGGCTCCCAACAATTAGTCAGACATAAAATTAAACAATTATTTGAATATATAAACAATTAAAACATTTAGAGCAGATAAAACATTAAAACCATTAATACGGACTATAGACTCACTACCCTCTTTGAGTGAGGGATCTCTCCTACTGCCTTCTCCCCTGCAGCATTTTGTATAGAGAACCTTCCTCCCTGCAGCCTTTCCAGAGGGAACACCCCCTGCCTGTGGCTTGGCCTTTTACGCTTTCCTCCCAGGCCCCGCCCTCTCCTGGGGCCAGTTTGCCCTCCAAAACTGCTTTTACCCAATCAGAGGGACAGAAGGGATCCTGGGAAATGTAGGCCCACCAGCAACTCCAATGTAGGCTTCTCCAGACCTGTAGGCCGCACTAGGCCTAGGATCATGACAGGTGATCTCAAGCAAGAATATCAAGGTCTGAGTTGGGGACCAGGCTTAGTGAGTTAAGATGGACTATGTGTGAATATCTATTGCCAGGGGGGGTTTTGTAACAAGAACTCCTTTGCATATTAGGCCACACCCCCTCGATGTAGCCAATCATCCTGGAGCTTAGAGTAGGCCCTAAAAGCCCTATAAGCTCTTGAAGGCTTACAGTGGTACTCAAGGAGCAGAGATGTACTATGACAGCCCTTGTGCTTGGCCAGTAGTATGTAGCAATTGTTAAAACATAGGCCGTTTTCCCACTGAGCTTACCTCGAAGCAACGTCCCTCTTCACCGCGCAGCGTCTGCGCGGATTTCCCACCAACTTCTCCGAGGAACCAGGAAGTTCCCGACCTTTTGCATCGCAAATGGAAACCGCTAAAAACCAGTTTACATCTGCGACGCAAAAGCCGCGGTTCTTCCTGGTTGTGCGCAGCAGTTAGGGTTGCCAAGTCCAATTCAAGAAATATCCGGGGACTTTGGGGGTGGGGCCAGGAGTCTTTGGGGGCGGAGCCAGGAGACATTGGGGGCAGAACCAGGAGACATTGGGGGCGGAGCCAGGAGCACGGGTGTGACAAGCAGAATTGAACTCCAAGGGAGTTCTGGCCATCACATTTAAAGGGGCAGCACACCTTTTAAAATGCCTTCCTTCCGTAGAAAATAATGAAGGATAGGGGTGCCTTCTTTTGGGGCTCGTAGAATTGGACCCCCTGGTCCAATACTTTTGAAACTTGGGGGGCATTTTGGGAAGAGGCACTAGATGCTATACTGAAAATTTAGCACCTCTATCTCAAAAAACAGCCCCCCCAGAGCCCCCGATACCCGCAGATCAATTCCCCATCATTCCTTATGGGAATTGTTCATGGAGGTGCATAATGGCTTTGGGGGTGGGGCTTCCCCCACCGGCCAGCTGGCTGGGGGAGGGGGGAAGCCTGTAAAACCAGGGGATCCCCCGCTGGGACCTGGGGATTGGGAAGCCTAGCAGCAGTTGGTGGGAAATCCACGCAGACGCTGCGTGGTGAAGAGGGACGTCGCTCCGGAGTAAGGTCAGTGGGAAAACGTGCATAGACAATCCAGGGCTTTTTTTGTAACAGGAACTCCTTTGCCTATTAGGCCACACACCCCTGATGTAGCCAATCCTCCAAGAGCTTGCAGGTCCCTTAGTACATGGCCTATTGTAAGCTCCAGGAGGACTGGCTACATCAGCGCAGGGCCAGATTAACAAATAGGTCAAGTAGGCACCAGCCTATGAGCCCCCACACTTTTAGGGACCCCAAGAAAGCTCCCCTCCAGTTTTCCCCCTGCTTGCCGCCCTTCCAGCCTGCATGCAATAGGAGATAATTTGAGAGGGCCCCCCCCTGAGATTTCGACTGCCTAGGGGCCTCCACAGGTTTTAATCCAGCACTGCATCAGTGGGGTGTGGCCTAATATGCAAAGGAGTTTGTGCTACAAAAAACGCCCTGAGTGAATCCTGGTTCTCTGTCTCTCTGAGTCCGCTTGCGGAGAGGGCGGGATAGAAATTTAAAGTAATAAATAAATAAATAAATAAAATATGGACAAGAGGTGCCTACCTTTGTTTGTTCGCCGGCTGCATTCCAGCTAAATTACTACCAACAGAGCCCTTGAGATAAATTTTATAATCCTCAAGTCTCGATCACTTTATGCCATCCACATTAGTGGGTTTGCCCGGGTATTTGAGGGTCGCACACTGGACAAGACAGAGGAGCTCTGTCTGCATCAGCCATCACCCCAGTGGCAAACTCCAGGCCCTGAGCTGAGTATAAAGATCTCCGCCGTTTGAGGACGTCCTCCAAAGACATTGAAGTCCAATGAAAGGCTCACCTGGGCATCTGATCAGCACAGCGACTGTTTTGGCTCGGACTTCAGTGAGGACTGGGCCTTGCCAAAAGCGATGGAACTAATTAGCGGAGAAGGAGGCACTCTGCAGTTTATTCAGTGACTCACTGTTTTTCACAGTTTCTGGACGTGACAATCCCACCTTTCTGAATGGTGCTTCTGTTGGACTGATTTTGGCAACCCTTTTATTTGACAGCATAGCAGGGCTGGATTTGCAGAGAAGATTTTTTGTCTCTAATGTTACTAGTTTCTTCTAAAGATCTTAAAAATGGACCAGCATGATGATGTTGCTTACAGACCAAGTTACAGGCCTACTCAACCCAACCCAGATTATATTTAAACAGATGTCCCATTGAATTCAGTCACGTGACCTTAAAATCTATCACTTTTACTAGGATTCTAGATCAGGATGGCTATTTCTATGCTGTGTTTGCATTAGGACTGCCAAGCCCCCAGTCTGGGTGGGGGTTCTCCCATCCTGGAGGTTCCGAATCCACTGGTCCACATTGAGCCGGCGGGAGAAAGCTCCCCCAACATCACCGGCACGATGACGTCACCCACGAGTGATGTCATAGCACTGGCACCGGCGCACGCCAGCCGCTCTAGACATTTCCAGGGAAATGCTATGGTTTTCCCGGATGCTCTAGCAATTTGGGAGGGAAAACTCTATAGGAACCATAGAGTTTTTCTCTCCCAAATTGCTGGAGCATCCGGGAAAACCATAGAGTTTTCCCAGAAATGCCTAGAGCGCCCGGCGCACAGCGTCGTTGGCATGATAACATCACTCGCGGTGACATCATCATGTAGCGCATGCAAAGCGTGCGTGAAAAAAAGTCCCCTGTCGCAGGATGTGGGGTACTTGGGAACCCTAGTTTATATGCTTAGCTGTACATGAAAAATGTCCCAGTCACATCGGTACAACTACTTTTCTAAGACCTTGTTAAAGGATTCTGTTTTACTTTGCTATGAAGCAGCTACTTTGAGACTAAACAAGTTTATTCCAGAGTAAACTGTCATGAGTTAGCTCTCACTTCAGTCTATTGATATATATATTGATATATATATCAATCAAACAGTTGTATTAGAAAGAATATTTAATTCCATAAGTGCACAAGCATCAACAAACTCATACAATGATATCAAAATGGTTAAAAAAGGAAAGTCCCACTGATACTACGTCCATTCCACTAAGTGACTCTGAAAAAACTTGTCCAATCTATTACGTACAAATGCCCATTTCCAAATTCTTAATTGGAAGCTGCCAATTAAGAATTTGGAAATGGGTGTTTGCAGGGCTTTCTTTGAAGAAAAAGCCCAGCAGGAACTCATTTGCATATTAGGCCACACCCCCTGACATCACCATTGTTTCATATATATTTTCATATATATTTTCTTTGGCACAGTTGCTTTTTGGTTGCTTATCTATACTGTGTGGCCACTGTCCTTTTTTCAATCCCCAGGTGGGGGCAGGGGATCCCCCAGTTTGGAGGCCCTCCCCCTGCTTCAGAGTCATCAGAAAGCAGGGGAAGAGGAGGGAAATGTCTGTTGGGCACTCCAGTATTCCCCATGGAGACCAATACCCATAGGGTATAATGGACAATTGATCTGCAGTTATATGGGTCCCGAGGGGACTGGTTTTTGAGGTAGAGGCACCACATTTGCAGCATGGCATCCAGTGCCTCTCCTCAAAACACTCTCCAAGTTTCAAAAAGATTGGACCAGGGGGTCCAATTCTATGAGCCCCAAAAGAAGGTGCCCCTATCCTTCATTATTTCCAGTGGAGGAAAGATATTTAAAAGTTGTGCGGTCCCTTTAAATGTGATGGCCAGCACTCCCTTTGGAGTTCAATTACGCTTGTCACACCCTTGCTCCTGGCTCCACCCCCAATGTCTCCTGGCTCCACCCCCGAAGTCCCCAGAAATTTCTAATTGACTTTAGGCCCACAGCTCTCTCTCAGACTTTAGGCCCACGGCTCTCTCTCAGCCCATCCTTCCTCACAGGGTGCTTATTTGGTGGATAAAACAAAAGAAGGGACAATGATGTCATCAGTCTCTTTGGGTCCCCAACAAAAAGAAAATCAACTATAAGTGTATAAAGAAATAAATGCAAAACCAAAACCAAAACCACGCAGAACATATTCTACACCCCTACTTTAAAAGATTTCCTAGATAAGTCTTAAAGACTGGATGGACAGCGTAGGGGTAGAGATGGGCTCAAGTGTGACAAAACTCACTAAAGTCAAACTGTTGGACTTGTTAGCTAATGGAGTATGAGCAGGGCTGGAATTGTAGCAGGAGCTCCTTTGCATATTAGGCCACACACCCCCGATGTAGCCAATCCTTCAAGAGCTTACAAGGCTCTTTTTTGTTAGCTCCAGGAGGATCGGTTACATCAGGGGTGTGTGGCCTAATATGCAAAAGAGCTCCTGCTACAATTCCACCCCTGAGAATGAGTCAATTGCCCTGTAGGACAATTGCCAACTTTCCATTTCTAGGGCAATCTGTAGTCTTCCTTTCCCCAGGCTTTTAAAGAAAAATGTCTGGTCATCAATACTGTGTCATCGATACTGTGGCTGCTGTGGTTAGCATCCAAATGTGACAAATGACCACTTTGCTGAAATACAATCATTTCAGTGGGTAACATAATTCTTATGGGAAATGTGGGTTGGGGGGGAATGGCTTGGATCATCTCCCCATCCCTTTTGACAGTGCAGCAACAAGAAAACGGGGGAAAGGAGCTGAACCATTTGAGAAGATGTTTAGGATGCAGAGTAGCCAAGGACGTAAGCGCAACAGTCTAATCCTCGCTGCATTTCTTTTGCCAACTGGATGCCTATCACACTATTTTCTTTTGTTTTATTTGCTGATGCTCAGCACTGAAATGGTTTCTGTGTGCCTGGATGCCCTCACAGCTCATTAAGCATCTGAACATGCGTCTTAAGTTGTTCCACGCTTTTTTCCTTCCCAAAGCACTAACAGTGCATTTATCAGCAAGGACCATAAATTGCCAGCTCTTCTGAATGTATTAGATCCAGGAACAGTAGTTCACAGTGTGATTTGCATGCGTCCGTCCATTGAAGCCTAAGGCAGCCCAATGAGTTGGGTTGTCTCATCCACTGTTAGTTGCAGACTTGCCGACGGAGAAGCAACCTTCCTTTGTGATGTGTAGTGTCGGACACGGGTAACTCTACATGCTGGGCTGGTGGTGGGAAACAATACGCTTATGTTAGTAACAGAACAGGACAAAGGAGTAAGGTCTTCTTTCTCTGTTTTTGTAAAGCCATGCCTCATTGTCTGCCACTGTAAAGTTTTCTTTAGCCCAGCTCACTTCCTTCCTGTCTTTCGTTCTCTTCGTGCCGCTCAGGGCTTTTTTTGTAGAAAAAAGCTCCTTCCCAAAAAAACTCATTTGCATATTAAGCCACACCCCCTGACGCCACCATTGTTTCACACAAGGCTTTTTGTAGAAAAGACCCAGCAGGAACTCATTTGCATATTAGGCCACATCCCCTGGTGTCTCCATTGTTCCACACAGGGCTTTTTGTAGAAAAGTCCCAGCAGGAACTCATTTGCATATTAGGCCACACCCCTGATGCCAAGCCAGCTGGAACTGTGTTCCTGCTCAGAAAAGCTCTGGTGTTGCTTATAAAGGAGCAGGTAGCAACTGTTTCTGTCTTGCATGAGGGCATACTCCATTCCTGTTTGCCAGCATTAATGGCTGTTTATAGGAAAATACATGTACTAGAGAGCAATAACTTGATGGAATGGAAATTGTTTCAATATAGTAAGTTATGGGGGTTTTTCCCTCCATTTTAATTCTACCTCATGCCTGTGATTATGTACTCTAAACCTAATGCTGTGTTACCGTATCCTTCACTGCTGTGCAAACTCTGCCTTTCTATTTAGGGCTAATTTGCCACAATATGCACAACGTTTTTGCAGGTTTGGCTAGTTTGTTTATTTTTATTTATTTAAAATTTGCAGAACTCAAGGCCACTTACAACCTAACAAAACAGTTTTTAGATTCATATTGCAGAATAATATAAATAAAATAGTTACAAAAACACATGACTAGCTACAAATTAAAAAGCCCAATTGGGCCTGACAATAAATAAGAAATAAATCTTGTACCATCTTGCTATACTATCTTGCTGCATCATCCTGTCGTACTAGTAACTAAATATTGTAACTGGTTTTTATTGTGGTTTTATTATGATTCTGTTGTGATTTTATTACTACTTATATTGATGTACTCCGCCCTGAGCCCTACAGGGGAATGGGCGGAATATTAATATTAACAACAACAACAATAATAACAATAACAACAGCAACAACAACAATAAATAAGTCAAATACAGTCCTAAATAAAATTGTCTTCAACAGCCTCCTGAAGATGGACAGTGAGCGTGCCAATTGCACCTCCCTAGGGAGGTTGTTCCAGGATTGTGGGGCTACCACTGCAAAGGCCTCGTCTCCTGTGCCCACCAGATGAACTTCTTTGAATGGTGGGACAATCAAGAGGGCCTCTCCCTGGGATGTTAATTCCTAGGCAGGAATGTATGGGAGAAGAGGGTCCTTCAGATACCCTTCTCCCAAGCCATGCAAGCGCCAACACCTTGAATTATGCTCAGGAGTGAATTGGTAACCAAGATCAGGGCTTTTTTTTTTTGTAACAGGAGCTCCTTTGCATATTAGGCCATACCCCTCTGATGTAGCCAATCTTCCAAGAGCTTACAGTAGGCCCTATAAGAAGAGCCCTCTAAGCTCTTGGAGGATTGGCTACATCAGGGGGGTGTAGCTTCACATGCAAAGGAGTTCCTGCTACAAAAAAAGCCCTGGTCATATGTGCTAGAGAAATTACGATTTTGAGTGTCCACAAGCATCTATAAAAAGCATTGTGACAAGTTCAGCGTGTTTTCATTTTGACCAACGATCATGAAGTGACTGGCAGAGAGAACCTCATAAACGTTTTGATGATAGAATGTGTACAGTTAGGTTCCTTGCACATGAATAAATATCTTCAGATATCCTTGCCAATTATAGGAGGAGATTTCTCCTATGAGTGGAACAGAACTAACTACATGTAGAAGAGGATATCTGAATCCTGGACAAAGTGGCTACTCTTGACCCCAATGTGGCAATCAGAATTTCAATCAGATCTAGGATTCTCTAATAACCAGGGGTCGTTTTGTAGAAAAACAGGTGGCAGAGCTCATTAGCATAACTTATTAGCATATACTGCACAGCACCCCCCAGCCAAAAGCAACTCGATGAAAGAAAGGAGAGCCCTGGGCAACTGAGGCCTGCTTGGGCTGGCTGGAGATCCAGCCAGCCCAAGCAGGCCTTGCTCGCATGGCGCTCTCCTGGGCCACCACCCCCCCCCCCCAGTCAAAAGGCCAGCAAGCCACCCACTGCCCCAAATAACATAAGAAGTGGAGAAAGGGTGGTGTGGGCTTCTCCAGGGGTGAATGAGGGCTGCTGGGGGTGTGGCAAAGCCCCTAATGGCTGGCTGGCTGCCCACTCGCCTAATCCAAGGATTGTTATGCAGCTGCACCTACTATTCAACAGACAAGGTAGGTGGGGAGGAAGAGGGGGAACCGTCAGAAAGGTTCAGGAGCTGTGCTCCTGTGAGCTCCTGCTGAAGCTGAGGCCTGCTAATAACGTCTGTATGTTCAGCCTGATGTAGCTGGCTTGTAATTCATAGGAGAACAGCTACCACGAAAGGTTAAATATATTCTGCCGTCCGGCAGTTGTCTGTATGGTAGCTGACTCTAGTGAGAGACTGCTTATTTTTGTTAGGAAGGGATTGTGTATTTGTGTTAGCTACTCAAACTATTTCATTTTTAAGTTCTTTGAGTGATGGGTCTAAAAGCAAAAAGAAAAAAGGAAAGGTTTCACTCTTTAAAAAGAAAGCTTCTGAAAGCTTCTCAGAGTCTTGGAATGTTATGAATACTTGTAGGGGAAAGGTCAGAGGTACTTGCTAAAACGGATTTCTTAGGCAGGCAGAAAACTGTTATTTTTCCACAGGAAATATCTATTTTAATAGAAATTTCCAACCGGAGCCGTAGCATGCAGTAGGGTACGCAGGACTCTGTCCCTTTCCCCATCAGCAGTAAAACCCACCCAATCTTCCTCAACCCCCCCCCCTTTCCGTCAGTGCGAGTGTGCGCAGCTGTGAGCTGCCAAGTGTGCCACGCTGTCTGGGGGCTGCCCATTGGTCCATGTGGCAAGGTTGGAGCTGACCATGTGTGACGGCAGTATCCGCTGTGCTGCCACATGTGCCACTGCCCAAACCCTGGCTATCCCATTGGCTATGCGCCTCTGCCACTGCTGGCCAGAAAAATCAGTCATCCCCATTGCCCAGGTTATGCCAAGGGGGGTCCCATTGTGCTGGTTCTGGGGGGGACTCCCTTTCCTCTTTTTTAAAAGTATATTTTTATTGTTATTGATTGTCCATTCCTCTTACACTCTTCCTCTCATTCCGTTTAACATGTTTTCCCCCATCCCACCCCCCTTAGTCTATACATCATCTTCCAGCCAGGGACAAAGAACTTGGAGCTTCCACTGAATGTCTGCTTTCTTTTCTTCTTTTGCCCACTTCAGGTAGATCGACCACTTTTCCTTAATCCTTGTTCTTCTTTCCTCCCATGACCCTTCCTGAGTCATTATGGCAGCTATGTCTGACTGAACAAAATCAAAAAGATAATCATGCCACATTCTTTCCTTCCATTTACTTTTATCCTTCCATCCTACCGCCAATACCGCTTTGCCCGCTGATATCATTACTTTTAATAAGTCTTGATTATTCTTCCCTATTTTCCCATTCCCTAGTATACTCATCTTCATCAATACAAAGTCTATTCTCGGTTTAACCTGAAAAAAACTTCTTTATCATTCCCACTACCATTTCCCATAATCTATTAGCTTCAGGGCACTCCCACCACATGTGGGTGTACCATCCCTTCCCTTTCTTACAGGGCCAACATTTAGGGCTCAACCCTGGAAACATGTTCGCTAAGGAAGCCGGAGTTCTATACCATTTAGTAAAGAATTTCAATTCCATTTCCCTAACTTTGTAAATTTTAACTTTTTTTAAACCTTCCATTAACTTTTCTACTGTTCGTTTCGTTATTTGGCCTTCTGAACTCCAAATCCGTTGAAGGTGACCTGTTGCTCCTTCGGTGTCTGAAGTCATACTCCTGTATAAAATGCTTACTATTCCTTTTTTTGTTTTACCCATTAATTTATAAATCTTTTCCATAGGTTCCTCTTCATTTCTATTACTTTTCTCCACTTTATTACTTTTCTCCATTTGACTCCCTTTCCTCTTGTAAGCTGTGCCTGGGCAGGCCTGATTTCTCCCTTCCTCCCAGCAGACCAGTGCCCCCTGCTGCTCTCTTAGGCTGATTCCGCACTCGCCTTGTCCTGGGGCAGGCTTCCGTTTCTGTGCGGGGCAATCTGGCGATTTTGCACCAGTTGCTCTGCGCCGCCATTTTGCGTGGGGCAAACCCACGATTTGCCATGCCGCAGTGTAAACCTGAAAAAAAAACAGGTTTACATTGTGGCGCAGAAAATCATGGGTTTGCCCCACGCAAAATAGCAACGTGGAGCAACTGGTGTGAAATCGCCAGCTTGCTCCGCACAGAAACGGAAGCCTGCCCTGGAGCTAGGGGAGTGCAGAATCAGCCTTAGCGGTTCACTCAGCCCTGGACTGGTGGAAGAGAAAGCCGGGCTGAACAGTATCAATGGAAGTCAGGCCTTGACCAGCAGGGCAGTGGGAGTCCTTCTCTGCTTTGTGCTGGGAAAAGGCCCTGGAGCCGACGAAATCTGGCTGTCGGAGTCTGTGCCTGCCCAGTTTTCACTGGGCCTTTGCTGTTGCATCCCTGGCTCCAAGCGGGGGCCCGCTGCCGAGAACCTGGCACCACATCCCTCCCTCCCCACAAGAAAAAAGAGGGTTTAATAATAGGAAAAACCCAATGCATGGTTAAAGGATGGGGAGGGGACTTGTCTTAGCAGTAATGTGAGAAAAGGATCTAGGGGTCAGTGGATCATATGCTAAACATGAGGCAACAGTGTGATGCGGTGGCTAAAAAGGCAAATGCAATTTTGGACTGTGTCAACAAAAGTATAGTGTCCAGATCACGTGAAGTGATGGTATCGCTTTACTCTGCTCTGGTAAAACCTCACCTGGAGTATTGTGTCCAGTTTTGGGCACCACATTTTAAGAAGGATACAGACAAGCTGGAAGGGGTCCAGAGGAGGGCGACGAAGATGGTGAGGGGTCTGGAGACCAAGTCCTATGAGGAAAGGCTGAAGGAGCTGGGCATGTTTAGCCTGGAGAGGAGGCGGCTGAGAGGTGATAGGATCACCATCTTCAAGTATTTGAAGAGCTGTCATCTAGAGGATGGTGTGGAATTGTTTTCTGTGGTCCCGGAAGGTAGGACCAGAACCAATGGGTTGAAATTAAATCAAAAGAGTTTCCGGCTCAACATTAGGAAGAATTTCCTGTCCGTTAGAGTGGTTCCTCAGTGGAACAGACTTCCTCAGGAAGTGATGGGCTCTTCTTCCTTGGAGGTTTTTAAACAGAGGCTAGATGGCCATCTGACAGCAATGAGGATCCTGTGAATTTAGGGGGAGGTGTTTGTGAGTTTCCTGCATTGTGCGGGGGGTTGGACTAGATGACCCTGGAGGTCCCTTCCAACTCTATGATTCTATGAATATAATTTAATCAGTACTCTCCCTAGTGCCCTGTGCCCTCGTCTCAAAAAATCCCTGGCTACAGGGCTGTTTCCTGCTACATGCTCCTTGCAAAAGGAATAAAACAATGTCAAGGCTGCCAAAATTAAAACATCATGAAGCAGGGCATGCCAGTTGTAGTTTTGTCTTGAATTATTCTTCACCGGGTGCATTTATACTACACTAAATAATGCATTCTGCAACTGGATTTCTGCTGTTCTTGCACACTAAAAATCCAGCTGCAAAACGCATTATTTGATGCAGTGTGAACTTTTGGATTATCTGACTGCACCTCACTATAAACACTAAACGACACCAATTTCGCACTAGACCTTTGATCCTTGTTTAGCCCTGTCCCCAAACTGGCATTCTGCACTAGAATCATAGAATCAGATAAACCAACTCTATGACTCTATGATTTTAGTGTAGAATGTTAGCTTGGGGACAGAGAGAAACCAGGATTAAAGGTCTAAGCGTGAAACCTTGAAATTGGCTGATATGGCCACTAGGGGTCAGCTTTGCTATTCGGTGAAACACTTGCTCAAAGGTCTTTCTACAGTTTTAGGAAGCCAGTCTGCACCACGTTGTTTTTATTTGTTTTGAAGTCAGGAGTGATTGAAGACTTCTGTCAGGATCAGAGTAAATGCATCTTCCTTTGGAACAATTTAGCTCCATCACTTCTTTTATCTATGTGTAGGCATTGTACAAAAACACGCGTGTGTGGGGGGGGAAGACACCTGAATTACTGTAGGCTATTCTTTATAGAACAGAAACAAAAACTAATTTCCACTATAAAACTCAGAAGGATTCATTAGGAAGGAGTTCAGAAATGGATCTATGGGGAAGTGGGTCAATTTATAGTCTCCTTAGACAGCCCTGGGCAAACCACTACACATAAAGGCATGCATACACAGACAGAGAGAGCTTTATTTAAAAAAAAGAGAGAAAGTCTCAGAACAGATTAACCAGAAAAGGCCACCAAGCAACACAATGGAGAGGAAATAATGCAGCGTTTTTAATACATGGGTGTTTTTACATTCAGTTAGTTCCAGAGTTTTAGGGTCTTCAAATCGCCTGCCACTGTTCCGCTTTAATTATTTTCCTTTTATATTTATGTGTTTCAATTTGTGTGTGTGTGTGGGGGGGTGAATCTCTGATTAGAGGGCAGCCAGAATACCAGTGCTTATTTAAATGTATATGATTGCTTGGATATGGTGTCAACACTGCAAAAACAATACAAATTTAAATTACTAGATGAGGCAAGCAATGATATGTAAAAATTTCAAGTGCTGTCAGTTCTCATGAGAATTACTGCACCTTGTGGTGGCTTTTGGAGGAGTCTTTTAAAACGCAGGAAAACTTCTACAATACAAGTTTGAAACGCCTGTAGAGAAAAGACCAGATCAAAATTAGTGTGGAGAAAAACGTTGCAGCAGCAGCTCCAAAACTCATCTCACTGAAACAAATGTAGATGCTTCGGGCAACAACAATGCAAAACAGTTGTGAGAACGTTAGGTAATGTAAAAGGTGAGTTTCCAATGCGGTGATAGAGTTGCAAACTGCCAGTGTAAAAACACCCCATGACTGTTTTAAAAAAAATAGATCCATTGGCATACATGTGACAACTTTCAGCACAACAGAGAATCTGAATTTGGTGTCTTTGGTTGGGCAGAGTTGGCATGATAAGGGGATGAAAAGAGCTGTCTCTGCTGGGCAAGCAGGGTTGCAGTGCACGGGGAAGGCCCTAACCCCAAATAGCCGGTACATGTTGCATGCCAACCAGTAGAAAATCCCTATGTAGAATTAGCCCACATCAGACAACATAAAATAACTAAAAAGCTAGTCCCCTGTTCAAGCACCAGTTGCTTCCGACTCTGAGGTGACATTTTCACTGCAGACTTTTTTACGGGGTGGTTTGCCATTGCCTTCCCCAGTCATCTACATCCCCCCCCCCCAGCAAGCTGGGTACTCATTTTACCGACCTCGGAAGGATGGAAGGCTGAGCCAACCTTGAGCCAGCTACCTGACCAGCTTCTGCCAGGATTGAAATAACTACATCATTCTAATAAGCAGTGTCTCTGTATGAGATGGAAGGGCCCATACTTCAAGAACCCGTTGTATCTTTAAGTAATTTCTGAGACATCATTTCTGAACCCCTGGCCATTATCTTTGAGAATTCTTGGAGAATAGGTGAGGTGCCAGGAGATTGGAGGCAGGCAAATGCCCACTCTTCAAGAATGGGGGAAAGGAGGATCTGGGTAACTATTGACCCATCAGCTTGACATGTATACTTGGAAAAGTTTTAGGACAAATAATCAGTCAATCCTTGAGGATTTAGAAAGGAAGGTTGTGATCACTATGAGCCAGCATGGGTTTCTCAAGAACAAGTCATGTCAGACTAACCTCTTCTTTTTTTCAGAAAGTTACTTACTTGCTGGATCAAGGGAATGCTGTAAACATACTTTATCTTTATTTCAGTAAGGCTTTTGATAAGGTGACACATAATATTATTGTTGACAATTTGGTAAAAATGTGGTTTGGATCCTATTACTATTAGGTGGATCTGTAACTGGTTGACAGATTGCACCCAAAGAGTGCTTCTGAATGGTTCCTCATCCTCTTGAAGAGGAGTAACAAGTGAAGTGCCTCAAGGATCTGTCTTGGGACCTGTTTTGTTTAATATCTTTATAAATAATTTGGATGGAGGGATAGAGGGAATGCTTAATAGATTTGCAGATGATACTGACTTGGGAGGGGTAGCCGATACAGTAGAAGACTCAGGATGCAGGATGATCTTCACAGGCTGGAAAACTGAGCTAAAATAAATAAAACTAATTTCAACAGAAATAAATGTAAAGTTCTACATTTAGGTAGGAAAAATCCAATGCATAGTTATAGGATGGGGAGACTTGTCTTGGCAGTAGTATGTGCGAAAAGGATCTAGGGGTTTTAGTAGACCATACACTGAACATGAGTCAGCAGTACGATGTGGTAGCTAAAAAGGCAAATGCAATTTTGGGTTGTCAATCAATCAATCAATATATTTATTACGATCATAGATCAGAATAAAACAAAGAGGTATCAATCAAGAGAGAATATAAAACTAGATAAAAATTCTATTTCGCCATAAAATAAAAAAAAACTACTTGTTGCTGTAGATCTCTGGCATATTCTATAAGCAGCTGCGAAGAATTTTGCACAGTTAATAGTTGTTTGAGAGTTTGTCCCTTTCAGAAGACTCTCTGTGATTTCTTTATCTGAACATCCAGGGTAAGATTGAAGCAAAGGGACAATGAACTTCACACGGATATCCACGTACATATTACAGTGTAATAGGATCTGCTCAACCGATTCAGTCTCATTAGATCCACAGATACAGAGTCTTTGTTCCAAGGGAATCTTTTTGAATTTTCCATCAAGGACGGCAGAAGGAAGAGCCTGCCATCTTGCCAATGTATAGGCTGTTCTATGAGGTACTTTAATGTTATCTTCCTGCCTCTCAATATCGAGTATCCTTTGTTGAATCAGTGCTTTGGCATGGGAGCTGTCTAGTCAGAGGATACTGTCTTCCGCCAGTCCAAGAGATTAGAAATTCTGAAGAACCCCTTTTGCCCAGGATGAGTAAAATCCGTCTTTTAAAAATAGTCCTCTGTGGATTTTGCCTTAGTCTCAGCCAGTGAAGAACGGAGGTCTTAGTGGACCATACGCTGAATATGAGTCAGCCGTGTGATGCGGTGGCTAAAACGGCAAATGCAATTTTGGGCTGTATCAACAGAAGTCTAGTGTCCAGGTCATGCAAAGCGATGGTATCACTTTGCTCTGGTTAGACCTCACCTAAAGGATTCCGTTTCGGGCACCACCATTTAAGAAGGATATAGACAAGCTGGAACATGTCCAGAGGAGCGCAACGAAGATGGTGAGGGGTCTGGAGACAAAACAGGTCACAGTAGTCATTTTGACAAGAATTACTTTATTGCTTAAAGCCTGTACAGCAGATTTACTTATTTGGCTGTACACTTATTTCTGTGGCCCTGCTATTTTGGATCCTGTGAACTTAGGCAGATCAGGAGAGGGAGGGCAGGAAGGGTTGCATCGGTGCTTCGTTCTCGTGGCCCCTTCTTACAGGCCCAGGGAAATGCTGATCACCGCTTCGGGGTCAGGAAGCAATTTTCCTCCAGGCCAGTTTGATTAGGGACCCTGGAGGTTTTTTTTCCATCTTCTGGGCATGGGACAGGGGTCATTGGGAGTGTGGGGGGAGGCAGTTGTGAATTTACTGCATCGGGCAGAGGGATTGACTAGATGACCCTAAAGGTCCCTTCCAAACGTATGATTATGTGATTCTGTGTGTTCTGTACCCAAAGATATATCATACCCTCCAGAGATGTGCCACTCAATAGACATACTTCCAGCCCAGGGAAGGACAGAGAGCTTCTGCTCCACTACAAAGAGGTCTACAGCTATGAAAAATGGGTAGAAGAAGCAGCATCCTAGATTGTAGGGGAAACTTGCCCCTCTATACCAGATACTGATGACCAGGGGTGGAATTCTAGCAGGAGCTCCTTTGCATATTAGGCCATATCCCCTGATGTAGCCAATCCTCCAAGAGCTTACAAAAAAGAGCCTTGTAAGCTCTTGGAGGATTGGCTACATCAGGGGGGTGCGGCCTAATATGCAAAGGAGCTCCTGCTAGAATTCCACCCTTGCATATCACTCACATTTTCAGGGGAGGGGCATATGCCTTTCAGCTCCATGGTCATCTTGCAGTGCAGCAGAACTGGTCTCTGTACAGAAGGCAAGTCCTTACTGATTCCCAAAAAATATGAGTCCCGATACCCATTCTTCTAAGAGCCCCATGGCACAGAGTGGTAAAGCTGCAGTACTGTAGTCCGAACTCTCTGCTCACGACCTGAGTTCGATCCCGGCAAAAGCTGGGTTCAGGTAGCTGGCTCCAGGTTGACTCAGCCTTCCATCCTTCCAAGGTTGGTAAAACGAGACCCCAGCTTGCTGGGGGGGGGCGGGGGAAAGTGTAGACGACTGGGGAAGGCAATGGCAAACCACCCCGTGAAAAAGTCTTCCGTGAAAACGTCGTGATGCGACGTCACCCCAGAGTCAGAAACGACTGGTGCTCACACAGGGGACTACCTTGACCTTTTTACCCTTTCTTCACTTGAGAACAGGCTTCTTGCATGATATGGTAGCTAGCTAGTGAGCAAAGCCAATGACCTAGGTGTCTGACTCTGGTATTTTCTTCCCCCATATCTTTTAAACTAGCATACCAACTGTCTCAGGGAAGAATAAAGCATGTTGATAGCAGAGACCGAAAAAACATTGTGGGATTAAAAGTGACAGATGAAAAAAGAAGAAGAAGCATGACGATGTGGGAAGGAGGTAGTTGGGCAGGCTGCATTCCTTGCTGTAAGTACGTAGGTGAAGGTTGACTGCTTGCGCCGCCTCCAATGGAAAGGATTATACCGGTGAGAGGTATTAATGATCTGCCGGCAGATTTCAAACCCGCAAGGAAACAAAGAGCTGAAAAAGGAAAAGACAGAGCACTAGTCATGGAGATTTGGACTCAAGTTAATGTGTCAGCCCTTGGAGATGGATTGAGCTCAGTGGTCCATGGGAGAAGGAAGAGGGGGGAAAAGAACTGGCAAGACAATTCTTGCTATTGCACCATGTAGCACAGGTCATTCAAAGACCCAGACCGACTTTGCACTCATCTTACGCCGCTCTCAAGTTCTTCTTCTCAGCGTGGCTTTCTTCCGATTTCCCGCTATCTGCCCCGGGGCTGTAGCAAGGATCAGCATTTTTGTGCAGCAAACAGAAACTCGTCTTTAGCGGTTTCTGTTTGCTGTGTGAAAACGACGATCCTTGCTACAGCCCCAGGGCAGATAGCGGGAAATCGGAAGAAAGCCACGCTGAGAAGACAAACGTGAGAGCGGCGTAAGGTGAGTGGGAAACTGGTCCCAGTTTCCATAACTGCAGGAGTCGATCTTATAGGATGGTTCAAAATCTGAGCTAGGGACGCCAGCCACCAGGTAGGACCTGGGGATTCCCTGGAATTATAACTCATCTCTGGACAAGAGAGATCAGTTCCTCTGGAGAAAATGGCTGCTTTGGAGGGTGGACTTTATGGTGTTGTATGGCACTGGGGTCCCTGTCCTCCCCAGGCTCCATCCCCAAATCTCCAGGTGTTCCCCAACCTGGAGCGGGCAGCTGTACCCCCTCATTCCTGGCAGTGGCCAAGGGAGACCTAGCAAACCTTATCTAAGTCAGTATAAGTGGCGCAGGGTGGTAAAGCTGCAGTACTGTAGTCCTAAACTCTGCTCACGACCTGAGTTTGATCCCCGGCGGAAGCTGGGTTTTCAGGTAGCCAGCTCGAGGTTGACTCAGCCTTCCATCCTTCCGAGGTCGGTAAAACGAGTACCCAGCTTGCTGGGGGGAAAGTGTAGATGACTGGGGAAGACAATGGCAAACCACCCCGTAAAAAGTCTGCTGTGAAAACGTTGTGAAAGCAACATCACCCGAGTTGGAAACGACTGGTGCTTGCACAGGGGACCTTTCCTTTCCTATAAAGGTAGTTTACTTGATGGTTCAAAGTTTTTAGGCACTGGGAAGCCCCCATTCTTTGGTTCTATTTGTCATTTCAGGTTTGTTTTTTTCTCTATGGAACACAGAAAGAGATGCAAGTGTGTTTGGCAGCAGGTATGCCCATTGGCAGGCATACTGACCAGTCTCATTTGCCCCAGAATTCAGGACCATAACCAGCAGCAACAAGTATATCTTAGTGTTACAGGAATCTACTATATACTACCATATAGGACAGGAAGACATCTTACATCTGCATGCATTAGCACTATCATTGTTCTCTCAGCCATCTGGGATGACATTTCTGATTGTGTTTTCACAGGATAACAATCATACCGGTTCACTAAAATCTGACAGATGTATCCTTCATTCCTTTGTATCCCTGGTGAAATAGCCATGGTAGAACTATAGAAACCTGGTTGGCAAAGGCCACTCTTGGATTGTGTGCACATCACAGGCAAACATGGCTCTATCACTCCATGGCAGCTACTTCCTGTTGTGTACGTGGACGAATGTTGCTATTAACCAGGCTCCTGCATGGCTCGTTGGAGCTTTTCGGTCGGAGCTTGGGGACTAAGGAACAACGGGCAGTAGGATCCAAATCCCTGCTGCCCTGTTCCAATCACGGCCCCCCTGCTGGTTTGAATGATCCAATGGTGTCCCAGTGCGGGAAGCTTGAACTGTATATAGTTGGCCCCGTTGGCCCAGTAAAGCAGTCTTCTAGTTCAGCCGTTACCATGCTGTAACTAATAAAGAGAGCTATGACCACTGCAACCGTGGCTCCTCCTTGCATTGAACCCGCTATATTACACTTCCAGAATCTAATGTCTAACTCCAGCCAGGCACCGCACCAGCATTTCCAAGAGCATAAGGGCAAGGGACTCTCCCAAGCTCAGGGTGAATTGATTTGGTCTTGCGAATATTCAGATGTTCGTCATTTGTTCGTCATTGTTAATAGACATATGCATAATATCTTTCCATAAAATTTCCCTGGGCGGATTTTTTCAGAGTAGGTTGCCAGGTCTTTCTCCAACCTTCCCCATTTATCCGGGTTTGGGACTGGCATGCACACAGGTGTACATGGCTGGCCCATAGAATCGCCATGAGCTGGACACGACTGAATGGTTAACAACAACATACAGACATACGCAATGTATTTCAGCACTATTTTTATCTACTTGCCTTATCTACAGGCTGCCTTTCTTGCTTGGATTCAAGTTGGATCCCAAAATTTAGCAATGCGATCGGAACAGTTTAAAATACGTAAGACACATCGTAATTAGATTGGATTACAAAGGTCAGGAAATAATGCAATAAAAGCAGTGTGATCAGTACAGGATGGCATCAGAAATGGAAAAAAAACCGGATTGCAGAAAACATTAGTATCAAGAAGTTGAGCAATCAACAACAGCATTAACTTCTTTTAAACTATTAAAACACTTATCAACATAAGTTAATACAATAAATTACTATTTACCATTTTGCAGGTTTTAGCTTCAACAACTAATAGTTTGGAAAGATTAAATCAAATCTGAGTATAATACACATCAGCGGTAACCTCCCGAACAAACATTTCCCCCATATGTCAGTATTGATTTGATTAATCAATGAGTCAACATTTATTTTAACTACCGTCTTTTGATTGTTTTGAAAGAAGCTCTGTAAGCATTGGCCTGCCATTCCATGCATCTGGGCCTAACTCTGGGTTAGCTAAGCACTTGCATTCATAGATTGCAGGTAAGTGAAGTTACTTTAAGCAGGTTTCATTCATCATGGATTAAAAAGAAACAGGAAAAGGGAGGAGCAAGCATTGCTACTGAGCATGAAAACGATCAAGGTTCATACCTATCAATGTTTAAGCAGGGTTTAAGGTGACGTCTGAAAGCAGAAATAGAAAATACAAGATGATATACAACTCAGCATCACTGGATCTTTCCAGCGGGTTTCATGTTTGTTAATTTAGTTGAAGTTTTATACCTATCTCCTCACTTTGTTTAAATCAGCTTGCATTATAAAACTTACTATCAAAAAAAAAAAATCATAGTCTTCAAGAAATCAGAAAACAGCAATTAAATCCAAATTCCAGTCCATTTAAGTAGCCAAAAGAATGTAACTAGCAAAACTGTAAAATGGCTTCAACCTGGAAATGCCTGCCTGAAATACTACAATGGTTCTGTAGTGCAGAAGTTGCCACATAGAATTTCTAAGATTCAGCTAGGATGATATAAAAACGATGGCATCATAATGAACAACAGCTGATGGGGGGATCTAAGCTAGAGTTACCAGCTTAAGTTGGGGATACACCTGGAGATTTTGGGGGCAGATCCTGAGGAAGGGAGTGTTTGGAGAGAGGAGGGACCTCATAGGGTTACCAAGTCCAATTCAAGAAATATCTGGGGATTTTTTTTGGGGGGGGAGCCAGGAGACATTGGGGGTGGAGCCAGGAGCAAGGGTGGAACAAGCATAATTGAACTTCAAAGGGTGTTTTGGCCATCACATTTAAAGGGTCCGCACACCTTTTAAGTGCCTTCCCTCCACTGGAAATAATGAAGGATAGGGACACCTTCTTTGGGGGCTCATAGAATTGGACCCCCTGGTCCAATCCTTTTGAAACTTTGGAGATATTTTGGGGAGAGTCAATGGATGCTACACTGCAAATTTGGTGCCTCTACCTCAAAAAAAAAAACAGGCCCCCCCAGAGCCCCAGATACCTGTGGATCAATTCTTCATTATTTTCTATAAGGAATAATAAGACATTTTATTAAGCAGACATTTCCCTCCCCCCCCCCCTCTTTATGATGACCCTGAAGCAGTGGGAGGGCTCCAAACCAGGGGATTCCCTGCCCCCACCTGGGGATTGGCAACCCTCGTACCTCAGCAAAGTACAATGTTATTGAGCGCATCCTCAAGTCATTTTATTCAGGAGAATTTATCTTTGTCGTCTGGAGATCAACAGTAACAGCAGAAGATTTCCAGGCACAACCTGGAGCTTGAGAACCCTAAGCAAATATGTGGGTTAATACAGAAAGTGATACTGAAGAAGAGTCAAGTACAGTACACTTCTGAATGCATTTGACATTTGGCATGCTTTGGTATTCCTTTCTCCCACTTCTTCCTCTACCAAGTTTGTCCGTCCACATGGAAGTTTTGAGTTGCAGTTTCTCTTGAGAAGAGCTCCCTTGGGTTTGCTTGCATGTTGGTACCGGGGTCAGCACTAAATGTACACTGGAATGACTTACTTCTCTATCCGTCTTGTTTATTTGTATAATGGGAGCAAAACTGACAGCTGAAATCTACACCGCCTGAGAATTTCCTGGAAAATCTATTTGAGAAGTGTGTACGTGAAAGAGATCAAAAAGCTCCTTACAACATTCCTTTCAGGGAAATTTGCTTCAATCGTTGAGGGTTCACTAAAGGCAAGTTTTTATAAACTATGAGGTAGGAGTGTGCAGCTGGAACTTCACTAATACACTTCCAATCTGAATGATGCCACATCATGAATGAGCTGTATTGGATAAGCATTATTTTTGACATTGAGATATTTTTGGAAATTTTCTGATCTGACCGTTCTCATCTGCTTTCAGTTTCCCAAGATGTGGGAGGCAGATGAATTGGGAAGAGAAAAAGTGTTACGTATTAGGTCTGTTAATGTGTGTAGGCCTGAGCGTGAAGCATGCTTCCATTACTCTCCAGGATCCTGATGCCTGCATTCCGATTGGCCGGCCAATCAGGATGCAAGGCATTTCTTCCAGGAAATGCAAATGAAGGATCCTGAAGAGACCAATAGGAGGGATTGCCACCGACTAAAGGGGGTGTGTTTAACTCTGCCACAGTGTATATATTGAGTTGAGTTGCCTGTGCAGTTTGTGACTGTTTCTTCTTGAATAAACTGTTGCTGCTTACTTAACAGCTGACTGAACTCACTTTACAATAAAAAATGACTCAGGAAACAAGTGACCCACCTTATCACCTTATTTTAAGAAGAAGAAGATATTGAATTTATATCCCGCCCTCCACTCCGAAGAGTCTCAGAGCGGCTCACAACCTCCTTTACCTTCCTCCCCCCCAGAACAGACACCCTGTGAGGTAGATGAAGATATTGGATTTATATCCTGCCCTCCACTCCGAAGAGTCCCAGAGCGGCTCACAATCTCCTTTACCTTCCTCACCCCACAACAGACACCCTGTGAGGTGGGTGGGGCTGGAGAGGGCTCTCACAGCAGCTGCCCTTTCAAGGACAACCTCCGCCAGAGCTATGGCTGACCCAAGGCCATTCCAGCAGGTGCAAGTGGAGGAGTGGGGAATCAAAGCCTTTGAAATACTGCTCATGAAGGGTACCTCTTTTGCTGAAATGAGAGTTCCGTGGTTCCACTCCATTCCACAGCAATCAGATGTAGGGTTGTGAGCTCCAGGTTGGGAAATACTGGAAATTTTTGGGGTGGACTCTGAGGAGGTTGGGGTTTGGAGAGGGGAGGGACCTCACCGGTATATAATGCCATAGAGTTCACCTCCTAAAGCAGCCATTTTCTCCAGGGGAACTGATCTCTGTTGCCTGGAGATCATTTGCAGGACCAGCCTTGCCATTAGGCAAACTAGGCTATTGCCTAGGGTGCTGGTCTTCTGAGGGTACCAAATTGGGCGCCCTCCCCTGTGACTTGGTGGCGTTATCAGTGCAGAGGGGGGCTCCAGAAGTTAGCCTTGCCTAGAGCCTTGCCACCACCTGGAGGCTAGTAGCCCCCATTAGACCTCAGCAGTGCTATTACACCTAGTTTTAAGCACTACCTTGTCAAGAAGATGTAAAAAAAAATGGAATGAGTTAAGAGGAATCACATATCCATGCAGATGCTAGATCGCCATCTTTTGGAGGGTTAACCCTAGCATTGAATTAACTGCGCTGAGCTAGGATTGAACTGCCGGTCTTTTGGGGCAACTCTCCATTTATACAAATGGTGAAATCAATAACGTTATAGTCACTGCTCCCAAGTGGTGCGATCGCTTTTACATCTCTCACCAGGTCTTGGGCATTACTTAGGACCAAATCCAGGATCGCCCCACCCCTGACAGGTTCTGAGACCATCTGCTCCATAGCACAGTCATTGAGAGCATCAAGAAACTCAATCGCTTTCTCTCGACCAGAACACATATTGACCCAATCAATCTGCAGGTAGTTAAAATCACCTATTACGACACAGTTTTCAGCAGGTGCAAGTGGAGGAGTGGGGGATCGAACGTGGTTCTCCCAGATAAGAGTCTGCACACTTAACCGCTATACCAAACTGGCTTTTCTGAAGGAAAATAACCTTGCCTGTTTCAGATACCGGAAAGGAGAACGGTAAAGATTTATTCTGTGCTGCTCTGAAGGGCCAGACTAGATCTAATGTACTTCAGTTATGGGGGAGGGGATTCAATTAAATGTTAGGAGAAACTTCCTAGCTGCGAGAGCAACTTGAGAATGGAACCAATTACCAGAGAGGGCGGAATTCACCTTCACAGGACACATATCCATGCAGATGCTAGATTGCCATCTTTTGGGGGGTTCCCCTAGCATTGAATTAACTGCGCTGAGCTAGGATTGAACTACAAGCCCCCTTCCAAATGATTGCAAGTTACAGTATCAATTTCTCTTTATACCAACTGGCTCCGTCACTCTGAAAAGATAATATCTGTAAATGTTACATCTGTCTCCGCCTTTAGAAAAGCAACTTCACTCAACTTCTCCTCAGTCCTAATAAGGAAAACTGCAGGGTTGCCAATCCCCAGTTGGGGGCAGGAGATCTCCTGGTTTGGAGCCCCTCCCCCCCACTTCAGCGCTATCAGAAAGCAGAGGAATGGTCGTTGGGCACACCATTTTACCCTATGAAGAGTGGGGTCACCATACGGTATAACGGAGAATTGATCCATGGGTATCTGGGGCTCTGGGAAGACTGGTTTTTTAAAAGGTAGAGGCACCACATTTTCAGATAACTGCTGGTGCTTCTCCTACAACCCCCCACCAAATTTCAAAAAGATAGGACCTGGGGGTCCAATGCTATGAGCCCCAAAAGAAGGTGCCCCATCCTTCATTATTTCCAATGGAGGGAAAGCATTTCCAAAGGAACATTTATTATTGTTGTTCAGTTGCACAGTTGAGTCCGACTCTTTGCGACCCCATGGACCAAGTCACGCCAGGTCCTCCTGTCTTCCACCATCCTCCGAAGTCTGCTCAAATTCATGTTGGTTATATCAGTAACGCTGTTCAGCCATCTCACCTTTTGCCATCCCCTTCTTCTTTTGCCTCCTGTCTTTCCCAGCATCAGGATCTTCTCCAGTGAGTGCTCCGTTCTCATTTGGTGGCCAAAGTATTTGAGCTTCAGCTTCAGCATCTGACCTTCCAGGGAACAGTCAAGGTTGATTTCCCTTAGGACTGACTGATTTGATCTTCTTGTAGTCCAAGGGACTCTCAAGATTCTTCTCCAGCACCACAGCTTGAAAGCATCTATTCTTCTGTGCTCAGCCTTCCTTATGGTCCAACTCTCATAGCCATACAATACTACTGGGAATACCGTCGCCTTGACTATATGGACTTTTGTTGTCAGGGTGATGTCTCTACTTTTTATTATACTGCCCAGGTTTGCCATACCTGTCTTCCCAAGGAGCAAACATCTTTAAATGCAGCTGCCAGCTCACCAGGAACTTGCTTCAGAATTCAATTGTGCATTTTCCCTCCCCTCTCCTGGAACCTCCTGGTAGATCCCCTGCTGGCTTGGTCGGCCTCACCTAGCAACCCTAAGAGACTACTCCACACCATGGTTTGGACAGGGACAGGGGATTCCAAAAGGTTGAATTCCTTAACAGATGGTTAAACGTTTGTTTGTGACATTTGGTGGCTTTTTGGCTTTATTCAGGCTGCTGTGGAAACACAACTAGGTGAATAACGCGGGAAAGAAACACAGCACAGGAAGGTTTCCTCTCCGAACCACTTCCTAAGGAAGTCATTCAGTTACAGAAACATCTGAGGGCTGTATAATATCCACCCACGTTTCAATTCCATTCTTACCTAAACAGTGAAGCTCCCTTAGGACTAACATACCACGGTGTACCATAAGAATGGGGCTAGGGGTGGGTAGGGAGCTTATTGTCCTCTGGATCAGCCATGCCCTCTGGAAAACTACTCGTGTTTCACTGGCAATGGTTTTCTAGCAGCTGCCTGTTTCTAATCCAATATATTCATGAATGTACGAAGACCACTTTGTTCCCCATAATTTCATTAAGAGACATCAAGCTTCCAGCGCATACAAGGGGAGGACTTTTTAGGAAGTTCTGCTCCCCCTTCACATTTCTCCAGTCGTACGTGATGAGTCAGCTAAATAAATAGGTACTAGGTACTTATGGTCGGCGTTCCCTCTAAGCTGAGTTAATGTGAGCTAGCTCACAGATTTTTAGCCTCCGGCTCACACATTTTTATCTTCGCTCAGGAAGGATGACCCCTGAGCACACTCATTTATGCAGTAGTTCACAGCTTTAATGCCAGTAGCTCACAAAGCAGAATTTTTGCTCACAAGACTCCACAGCTTAGAGGGAACATTGCTTATAGTCAGGGCTTTTTTTGAGCAGGAACACACAGGAACTCAGTTCCGACTAGCTTGGTGTCAGGGGGTGTGGCCTAATATGCCACAGGGCTTTTTCTACAAGCCCTGTGCAAAACAATGGTGGTATAAGGGGTGTGTGTCCTAATATGCAAATGAGTTCCAGCTTATGGTAAAGGTAAAAATCACTTCATTTAAAGATGTGTTTAATATTAATTAATTAGTATTAATAACATTGCTATAGTCAAGCATTTTTTTTTAGAAAAAGTCATCCCACCAAACTTTTAAATACCTTGCTGCTTTGTTGAAACTGAATACTGATTACGTCCAAGAGCAAGTCTTTCACTCTCTCCGCAAATATTTCTTCTTGCCCTTTTTACTGAAATGGCACACCTGATGGAAAAGAAGAAGAGATATGGCTTCCTTTTTTTAACTTACAATTTTTAATTTGGTAAAAGGCTCTTCCAAGACTCTGCCTCACGTTCAGCATCCTTTCTTCTCAAGCACTCGTGAACAGGAAGCCATATCCAGAGATGAAGAGACTACCAGCTTCACTTCAGAGAGAACAGGAAGAAGGACCACAGCTAATTGTGTAAGACAAAGACTGGGACCGATTCCCCACTAGCCTTATGCTGCTCTCACGCTCCTCTTCTCTACAGGGCTTCCATGGGATTTCACACTGTCTGCCCCGGGGCTGCAACTTGCTCTGCCTCTTTCACGCAGCAAACAAGATCCTCTAAAAACCAGTTTCTGTTTGCCACGCAAAAAAGGCAAAGCCGGTTGCAGCTCCGGGGTAGCTAGTGTGAAATCCAACAGACGCCCCGAGGAGAAGAGGAGGGTGAGAGCGGCGAAAGACTAGTGGGAAACCAGTCTGGGATTTCAGTTGCCTCCCAGAATATTCTGTTTGTTGAGAATATTATAATTACTACAGATGCCATGAATTCCATAACAAAAAAATCACAGTGGTGGAAACCAACAATTAGAAAGATACTCTAAATAAGGAACATCCTTACAACAATCTTTCAAAAACTTATTAAAGATCCAGTGTTGGAGATGCATTCTGTTTAAGAAACTGTAAGCTTGGTGCCCATTTACTCCCATGGGTCTCTTCTTTTTGTGAATGCAACAGGAAAGCTTTTGAATAAATATGCCCAGGGCTTTTTTTTGTAGCAAGATCTCCTTTGCATATTAGGCCACACCCTTCTTATGTAGCCAGTCCTCCAAGAGCTTACAAGGCTCTTAGTACAGGGCCTACTGTAAGCTCCAGGAGGATTGGCTACATCAGGGGTGCGTGGCCTAATTAGGGTTGTCAAGTCCAATTCAAGAAATATCTGGGGACTTTGGGGGTGGAGCCAGGAGACTTTGGGGGTGGAGGCAGGAGACATTAGGGGTGGAGCCAAGATCAAGGCTGTGACAAGCATAATTGAACTCCAAAGGGAGTTCTGGCCATCACATTTAAAGGGACAGCACACCTTTTCAATTCCTTCCATAGGAAATAATGAAGGATAGGGGCACCTTCTTTTGGGGCTCATAGAATTGAACCCCCTGGTCCAATCTTTTTGAAACTTGGGGGGTATTTTGGGGAGAGGCACTAGATGCTATACTGAAAATTTGGTGCCTCTACTCTAAAAAACAGCCCCCGCAGAGCTCCAGATACCCGCAGATCAATTCTCCATGATTTTCTATGGGAATAAATCTCCATAGGAAATAACAGAGTTCCCAGCAGACATTTCCCTCCCCTCCCCCCCGCTTTCTGATGACCCTGAAGCGGGGGGAGGGTCTCCAAACCGGGGGATCCCCTGCCCCTACCTGGGGATTGGCAACCCTAGGCCTAATATGCAGAGGAGCTCCTGCTACAAAATAAACCCTGGGTACATGCATCTGCTGTGGCTCTCGGGAGTGTTGCCTCTGCGCGTTAACTGCATACACCTTCCCATCAGTGCTGGGAAGCTGGGAGCATGAGTTCTGGAGGGCTTGGAAGAAAGTGAGCAGAGAAAACCACATAGCCATGAGGCAGGAGAGGTGAACACCTGGGGGAATCTGTGAAAGTGGGTGTTGCCAGAAACTCTGAGCGCTGGCAGCTGCCCTACCTTGGGGTACGATGATGCCGGTCTCGGTTTGGCCCCTAAAGTGGTATGGTTGCCTCTTGAAATACAACCGGCCACTTCTGTGAAACCAAACCTCACACAGTCTTAGTATATAAAGTATTTTTGCAGATCTCCTTGCAACTTTGCACACACACACAAAAAGGTTATATTGGGAGGCTTAAGACCGCAGAGAGAGTTTCAGGGAAAATAAAAGATTTGGACTTCATTCTCTCACATCCACACACCTAACTTTCTTTCCACTGTGTAAGACAGTCCCTCCTAATGTGGTTCAGATGCTTACGAAGGATGCGGAAACCGGTAGGTGACAGCCGTGGCAAGAAATAGAATCAAGGCTCTGAACAAATATTGACACCAGCAGCCACTCACTTTATTTTGTGAGAATCCAAAACAGAGCCTTCCCTGGCTACCACATTCCAACGTTTTATGTTCTCCTTCTGCTCGCCTTGTTCTTTTCAAGTGCTGATTTGCAACAGTTTTTTAACGGTCCCTTTCCAAGGCACATGCAACACAGTCTTCATTCAAGTGAAAATGACGGGCAGTAGCTTCAGACTGGACAAAAGGAAATACTCTCACACAGAGAGTGATTAAAATGTATAATTTGCTGCCAGAGGCAGTGCTGGCCCTAGGGCACATGGTGCCCCAGGCAAACTCCCTGCCCACCACCCTGCTGCTTCCCCCCCACTGCCGTCACTGCCTCCCACCTTCCCTTTGCAGCGGCGGAAGGGAAGGGAGGGGGCTCGCGGTGGCAGGGGGGTAGAGAGGCAAATTTAGGCAGTTGTCTTGGGCATCAGGAGGGGGGGGAGCCCAATTCAGCACCCCCCCCTTCCCATCACCCTGGGCAACCATCTAGTTTGCCTAGTGGGCTAGCCGGCCCTCGGCAGAGGATGTAGTGATGGCCTCAGGCATAGACAGATTCATGGAGGATGGGTCTATCAGTGGTTACTAGCCATGGCCACTGCCACATTCAGAGGTGCTAATCCTCTGACTCCAAGAGCCAGGAGGCAACATCTGGGGAAGGTCTCGGCCTCTATGCCCTGTTGTTGGTCCTTCAGAGGAACTGGTTGGCCACTGTGTTGAACAGGATTCTGGACTAGATGGACAATGGTCTGATCCAGTTGGGCTCTTCTGATGTTCTTATGAAGGCCTCAGTCTCTATGCCCTATTGGCCATTCAGAGGAACTGGTTGGCCACTGCGTGAGACAGGATGCTGGACTAGATGGACAATGATCTGATCCAGTAGGGCTCTTCTGATGTTCTTATGAAGGCCTCAGTCTCTATGCCCTGTTGGCCATCCAGAGGAACTGGCTGGCCACTGCTTGAGACAGGATGCTGGACTAGATGGACAACGATCTGATCCAGTAGGGCTCTTCTGATGTTCCTATGAAGGCCTCAGTCTCTATGCCTTGTTGTTGGCCATCCAGAGGAACTAGTTGGCCACTGTGTGAGACAGAATGCTGGACTAGATGGACCATTGGTCTGATCCAGTAGGGCTCTTCTGATGTTCCTATGAAGGCCTCAGTCTCTATGCCCTGTTGTTGGTCATCCAGAGGAACTGGTTGGCCACTGTGTTGGACAGGATTCTGGACTAGATGGACCATTGGTCTGATCCAGCAGGGCTCTTCTGATGTTCTTATGAAGGCCTCAGTCTCAATGCCCTATTGGCCATCCAGAGGAACTGGCTGGCCACTGCGTGAGACAGGATGCTGGACTAGATGGACAATGATCTGATCCAGTAGGGCTCTTCTGATGTTCTTATGAAGGCCTCAGTCTCTATGCCCTGTTGTTGGCCATCCAGAGGAACTAGTTGGCCACTGTGTGAGACAGAATGCTGGACTAGACGGACCATTGGTCTGATCCAGTAGGGCTGTTCTGATGTTCCTATGAAGGCCTCAGTCTCTATGCCCTGTTGTTGGTCATCCAGAGGAACTGGTTGGCCACTGTGTTGGACAGGATTCTGGACTAGATGGACCCCTGATCTCTTCCAGCAGGGCTCTTCTTGTGTTCTTATGTTCTTTATGGATGTGAACTGACTGCAGCAATATTGTCTCACTCGGCTTGTGGTGCTGTTTGTGACCTTTCTGCATTATCTGTCTACAGATCCCTCCAGCATGTCCCTCACAGTGTTTCCTCTGTGTTCTCTGTTGAAAGTAGGACAAAAATACTAACCCTAGTTGGCTGGCTGGTGAATGGAACAAGCAGCAAGCCTCTGGCTAACTGGCTGGCTTGGGACTCCCTCTAAGCTGCAGAGTCTTGTGATATACTGACATTAAACTTGTGAGCTTCTGCATAAATTGGTTTGGCTCTGGGGCTGTTTTTCCTGAGCTAAGACAACAATGTGCGTGCTGAAGGCTAAAAAACTGTGAGCTAGCTGACTCAGCTTAGAGGGAATACTGCTTGGGACTCTATGGGTGGTTTCACACAGGAGATTTGGCTCGACTTAGCCCTGCCTCTGATTTGGAATAAAAGCGCACGATCACACAAGCACATCTGCCCTCCGAGCTGCACCCATACTCACCCCGCCTCCTATCCACATTCAAAAGCTACCTGGATTTTCCCGGCAGCATCCCCCTGAATTGGATGTAGGTCGCCTAATCGGCTGCTGTCTGAATGCCCCAGGGTGGCTCATAGCCATACCATACCAAACCTTTAATGGCATAATAGATTCAGATAAAAATACACAGAATATAAAAATTTAAACATTGGAGATAAAATCAAAATAAAACCGAGCTTACAGATGCATTCAAACATGGTCAGAATTAAATTTAAGGATGTCAGCCAGAAATTTTGCCACAGCCTCACTAACCACCCCCTCAGTATCACTCAATAAATAATAACAGGGTGGCAGAATAGACAAATCTGGAGAAAAAGAAAGCTCGCCAAATAAATCTTTATGGAGGTTATGGTAAAAAGAACAATCAAGCAATATATGCTGGATTGAGTCAGGGGTATTCGCTCCACAGGAGCAAAGTCTGTCGGCTAAAGGGACTCGCTGATATCTCCCTTGTAAAACTTTGGAGGGAAACGCGTTTAGTCTAGCCAACATAAATGCCCTGCGATGACTTGGAGTGGTTAGGTCTGATAGATAATTGGGCATTTTGCCACAAAAAGCATAAAGACCTAAGGAAGCTGGAAGAGCTGTGTGATCACGCCAAGCCGTTTCCAGCATGGTTGGGGGGGGGGGGAGGTTCCCCTAACCCCTCTCAGAGGAGCACCAGTGCACTTCTCTGCTTGAACACACGCATGGGACTTTTAAAAAAAGAACAACCCTTTCTGCAGAAGGTTCCTGGTTGAACTGCGCTAGCAGTGTGAATGGGCAACCACGGACCGCTGCTGGGATCCTGACCCTTCAGCGACTGCTGTCTGGTAACCCGAAAATGGACCAAACTCAAGCAGGTTTTTTCCCTATGGGATAATATGTTGATTTCACAGTGTGAAACCAGCCGACCTCTCCAAGCCTGCTGTCATGCAACACTCATGGCCAGTACCTCCTTATGACAATGAGAAGGATCAGAAGGGTAGAAAGGCATGTACTTCCTATAACTGAGCATCCCTTCTCCCCCGGCTCCCAGAATTCCCGGAGCTCCATACAGACAACAGCAATTCTCCTTTCCAAATGGGGCTGATCACAGGGAGGGAGAGTTCACACAGGCACTTCTGCACTGTTGCCCCTGTAGATGACTAGGTGATCACACAAAGCCAGGGAGTGGAGCCACTGCTCCCACTCCCCCTTCAGGCCCGTAGTTACAGAGGGACCCATAGGAGACTAGACCCCCAACTTACCACCAAGCCCTCCACCCCAACTTACTGCCAGGGCCCGCCTTGTAACCCACTGGAGGTTGGCGACCCATGTGGAGTGGTGCAAGGAATGAGCACCAAGCCAGCCTCCTTCCCTCTGCCTGCCACTGCCTCTGCCCCACCCACACCAGGAGGGAGGGAAGGAGAAGAAGAGCACAGATTTATACCCCACCCTTCTCTCTGAATCAGAGTCTCAGAGCGGCTCACAATCGCCTTTATTTTCTTCCCCCACAACAGACACCCTGTGAGGTGGGTTGGGCTGGAGAGGGCTCTCACAGCAGCTGCCCTTTCAAGGACAACCTCTGCCAGAGCTATGGTTGACCCAAGGCCATTCCAGCAGCTGCAAGTGGAGGAGTGGGGAATCAAACCCGGTTTTCCCAGATAAGAGTCTGCGCACTTCACCACTGCACCAAACGGGCTCTCCGAGGATTCACTTCCCTGCTCTTCCCTTCCCTGCTTTCCTTCCCTCCCACGAGAACTTGGCAGGTAAGGGGTGCAGCCTCACCCCGCATCTTTTACTATTTTAATTTATTTGATTAGGTATGTATTTTTGGTTTGGATGTTATTGTTCATGATTGTTCATGGGTTAGTTTTATTGAAAGGAAAAGGAAAGGTCCCCTGTGCAAGCACCAGTCGTTTCTGACTCTGGGGTGACGTCACATCACGACGTTTTCACAGCAGACTTTTTTACGGGGTGGTTTGCCATTGCCTTCCCCAGTCATCTACACTTCCCCCCCAGCAAGCTGGGTGCTCATTTGACCCACCTCGGAAGGATGGAAGGCTGAATCAACCTCGAGCCGGCTATCTGAAAACCCAGCTTCCGCCGGGGATCGAACTCAGGTCATGAGCAGAGAGTTCAGACTGCAGTACTGCAGCTTTCCCACTCTGCACCACGGGGCTGCTAGTTTTATTAAACCGACTGCATATTGTCAACCAGCGCAGGCACAAGCTTGTGCAGAGGCAGCACACAAATATTTTAACTAAATCACGCTAACTTAGCAATTTTAAGTCCCTTTTTGTTCTCCTCTGGAGGCACCTTTTAAGCCTCGGAGACAGTAACGGGAATCAAAAGATTTGGTGAAACTCACACACCTCCCTGATAATGTGAAAATGGACTTTACAAGCTGTTTCGCATTCCCATCAGTGTTTTTATCCTCCTAACCCACATGTGCAGGTAGGTTCTTTTTTATTGAAACGGAGAGCTGCGCCCAACTGATATTTTTATGAAACGAGTATCACCTGCTTTGCTTCCCCCTGTGTAGAATAAAGAACCACCCCACAAAATGTGTCTGCGTAAGCAAATTTTCTTGTATAGCCGCTTTCCCTGTTGGGAGAATGGTTCAGAAGCTAAGACGCAGAAAGTGGCTCTTTGTAGCTAAAATGTGTGTGTGTGTGTGTTTCAAAAAAATCTAACCATAATATATCTGAAATTGTTGGGATTAGCCCCGTTTTCCCTCTCCTTTCCTGTGTGCCTTCAATTAGCTGCATAAAAGCAAACCCACGGCTTTGGAGCTGAAAATAGCCGAAGCGAAGTGACGCAGATTTCACCCGAGATGAAAGACTGGATTCCAGGAGCCTAATTAAAAGCAACTGAGGCACCAGTATTTGATACAGCGTTTACTCACCTGAAAAAATAAATGGAGAATTGCAGCATGGCTTTAGTGGGAAAGAGGCTGGAGGGTTTTCGCTCGGGTCACAGGAAGGCCTAGGACTGCGAGAACACAAAATCTGTCTGTTCCTTCAGAGTCAGGGGGAGGTCAGGCCAGGAGGGGAAGCTGCAGCTGCTGCTGCTCCGATCCTGACCGGGGTCCGCTTGCTTGAAATATAGTCGAAGAAACCAGGAGGTGGCAGGGACCGGGAGCTCTCTGAGAAGCAGCGCTTCAGGAAGCAGAGACACACAGAACCTGGAGACGTGCGGAGGGATTTTAAAAGACCCATGAGTGGTGTGTGAGCCACCATTCCCAAAGAGTTGCCGACAACCCGGAGAAGAAGTGCCCTGATCCAGGCCTTACCTGGCTCGTTAGCCTTTCATAGAGCCTGTAAAATGGAACTGTTCTGCCAGGTTTTTGGATGAGGCGGCGGGCATCTAATGATTAGATCGGTTGGCCTCCCCCCTACTGTACTGCGGTGCTATCTTTCTGTGCTATCCTGCACAGGAGAGCCAGTTTGGTGTAGTGGTTAAGTGTGCGGACTCTTATCTGGGAGAACCGGGTTTGATTCCCCACTCCTCCACTTGCACCTGCTGAAATGGCCTTGGGTCAGCCATAGCTCTGGCAGAGGTTGTCCTTGAAAGGGCAGCTGCTGTGAGAGCCCTCTCCAGCCCCACCCACCTCACAGGGTGTCTGTTGTGGGGGAGGAAGGGAAAGGAGATTGTGAGCCGCTCTGAGACTCTTCGGAGTGGAGGGCGGGATATAAATAAATCCAATATCTTCTTCTTCCATACTATTCTGTTATGTCATCTTGCTGGACCATCCTGTTGCACTTTACGAAATGTTGTAATTGGTTTTTCTGATGGTGTTGTTGTAGTTTTACTGTGATTTTGTTATTATTTATGAGGTACTCTACTTTGAGCCCCCAAACAGGGGGATGGGCGGAATATAAATAAACTAATAATAACAATTAGAACAACAACAACCCTTCAGGAGCTACACCCCTAATGTAGCCAATCCTCCCAGAGCTTACAAGGCTATTTTTTGTAAGAGGATTGGCTACATCAGGGGTGTGTGGCCTAATATGCAAAGGGGCTCCTGCTAGAATTCCACCCCTGATTAGCCCAAGGTTACACAGCAGGCTTCATGTGGAGGAGGAGTGGGGGAATCAAGCCCGGGTTCTCAGATTAGAGTCTGCCACTCCTAACCACTACACCAGATTTGCTCTCACTTCCTGTCCTAACAACAGGCACCTTGTGAGGTAGGTGGGGGCCGGTATTGTAAGGACTTACCTGGTTCCTGGCAGGGGATGATCCTTACGCGCACTTTGCATGCCTGGTGTAATGATGTCACCTGGAAGTGATATCGTTGTACCACGTACATCACTTGGGGGACGCTCTAGCATTTGGGTAAAAACTTCTATGGTGCCATAAAGTTTTGCTAGAGTGTCCCCTGCACAACATGCCTGGCGTGATGATGTCACTTCTGGGTGATGTAATCACACTGGGCATGTCAGGCACTGATGGAGCTCTTTGGGGGCAGGGATGCCCTACTAGCCAACTCCATGCCAGAGGGTTGGGGGCCCCAAAACCAGTGGAACCTCTGCCCCCAGTGGGAGGCTGGGAACCCTAGTGGGAGCTGAGAGAGCTCCAAGACAACTGTGACTGGCCCAAAGTCACCTAGCAGGCTTCATGTGGAGGAATGGAAAAGCAAACCCGGTTCTCCAGATTAGAGGCCACCCACCACACATGCTGGCTCATAGGGTTTATTATTTATTAGATCCACTCCTCTCAATTGCACTGCCGCTAAGAGGGGATTGTATTGCCACATATTCTTATCTATTTCATTGTTTTCTGCTGTCACCACTTAGCCTTTAAAGAGAAAATACCCTTTCCTACTCAAACCTCACTAGCTGGAGAAACTTGCTACCAGTGTCCATGATGGGGTGTCATCTGTAGGAGCCTTTCTGGAATCATTCACTTTCCTCCAAGTAGGAAAGGCAGATTATAAATAAGTAACATAAATAAGTACATAAATAAGTGGATCAGCTAATAATAGAAGTGAGGTTGCAACTTGACAGTGCTTTACATAAACACGCCACAAAGCAGGCTGGAATTATAGCTAACATATTAGTTCTTTAATCAACATTCATGTTACAGGAAAACTGAAAATAGCTAGTCGTTCTTTCAGGCCTTGAATTCAGCAGGAGCTCACAGGAGCACAGCTCCTGAACCTTTCTAAGGGTTCCCCCTCCACCTCCCCACCTACCTTGTCCATTGAATAGGAGGTGCAGCTGCATAACAATCCCTGGATTAGGAAAGCGGGCAGCCAGCCAGCCACCAGGGGCTTTGCCACACCCTCAGCAGCCCTCGTGAACCCCTGGAGAAGCCCGCACCACCCTTTCTCCACTTCTTATGCGATTTTGGGCGGCAGGTGGCTTACTGGCCTTTTGACGGAGGGGGTGAGTAGCCCAGGAGAGCCCCAGTTGAGTGGGTCTCTAGCCAGCCCAAACAGGCCTTGCTCACCTAGGGTTCTCTTTTCTTGTGTCGGGTTGCTTTTGGCTGGGGGGGGGCAGCATATGCCAATGAATTATGCTAATGAGTCCCACCACCAATTTTTCTACAAAATGACCCCTGAGTTCTTTAATCAACATTCATGTTACAGGAAAACCGAAAACACATGTAACAGCCCAAACTTCACTTCTGCTCATGAGAGATTCCCCTAAATCTACCAGCTAGCTCTGCTAAAGGAAGCATGTTAAAGCAGACTAAGGAGTGCAGTCTATGATTAAACAGGGACCATGAGATAGGATACTTATTGTAAGAGAAGGAAAAGGAAGGCAAGAAACCCAGATAAACAGGTGAGCAGACTCACTTGACAGCAGCTACAAACATTTGCCAACCCAGATCTTCAAGCCTTTCTATAACTATCGTGCAGGCTTTGTTTAACCTCAGCGCAGATAACATACCCATATTCTACAACTGAAAGCATTTGATCAAAGAGTATTATGAACGTAGAGGTTGACATCCACAAGATGGATTTCAGCTACCACACCCATTAGACAGGAAACCTTTCTTCCGCAATGCTCACTGAGGTCTGATTTCATTGGGGAAAATCTCTCACCAACAGGTTGTATGGATCAGGTTTTGTTATTTGTTATTTTCATGTCCAATGAACATTTTCTTCTACTACAGAATTCAACACTCTTGTATAGGCAGGGCTTTTTTGGTAGCAGGAGCTCCTTTGCATATTAGGCCACATACCCCTGATGTAGCCAATCCTCCAAGAGCTTACAGGGCTCTTAGTGCAGGGCCTACTGTAAGCTCCAGGAGGATTGGCTACATCAGGGGTGTGTGGCCTAATATGCAAAGGAGCTCCTGCTGCAAAGAAAGCCCTGTCAGTTCTTCCATTCAGACTCTGACTGGAGCTAATCCTGCTTAGTTCCGTTTCTGTTCCACATGCCTTCGAGTTTTAACTACAGCATGGCTACAGTGGCCAAAATCTCATTTGTATTTTTGCGAGGCTAATTTGAGATGGCTCCCTGCAGCTGAGAAGGCTCATATAAAATGTCAGCTATTGATATGAAGGAACCTTCGCCATATTTTGTTAAGGAAATTGTGTTTGTCCTTAATGATAAACCAAAACAAACATCAGGACCTGTAACCGCTGGCAAGCCTTCCTGTGAATTATCTCTCACTAGACCCTCTAGAAAATATTAGCAGCATCAGCTAGTTCTACTTACATATGATAAGATTTCATGAAAAAGTCATATAATTAAATTTCCCATGGCTTGTAAAACTGGGGGGAGGCTCTTGTCAGGTATTCCCTTTAATGTAACTTCTCAAACATTTTTCACAGTCACTTTGTTTTTCTTTTCAAAAGCTTGTTTTGATATCACTGTGTGGTACATTATTTCCATGTGTGAAGTATATATTAGAGGATTAGTCTGTGGGAAAGGTGAGATATGAAAGCATACAGACAATACAGGGGGAATACAGGGACATTTTGTTGCTGTACATTTTCTGAAAGTTAAGTAAAAGTGACACATTTTTTAAAAAATGGATAAAACAGTTAATCCATTTAAAATGTGTATAAAATTTCCTAGGAATGCAAGTTAAATTGGTGTGGTGTGGTGATTAGAGCATAAGGCCATGAATGGAGAGATCCAGGTTCAGATAGATGGATAGAGGGATAGAGGGATAGATGGATAGATGGATGGATGGATGGATGGATGGATGGATGGACAGACAGACAGACAGATAGATAATGAAGGGAGGGAGGGTAGATAGATGATAGATGGATGGATGGATGATAGAGGATAGATGGATGGATGGATGATAGAGGATAGAGGATGGATGATAGAGGATAGATAGATAGATAGATAGATAGATAGATAGATAGATAGATAGATAGATAGATAGATAGATAGATAGACAGACAGACAGACAGACAGACAGCACTAATTATTACTCAATTACTTTTTGACCAAAATGTTGCTGAAATTCCCATGAGATGGAGGAATCCTATGAGTTTGGGGACCAGTTGGGGAAGGCAGGGAGAGAAGGAGGTCGCCCCCCCGGCCCCGCCCAATGCACCACTTCCGCAATTGCCTCACACTATGGATTGGACTCCTGACATCAAAATACTCAAGCAGCCAGTTCAACAACACTAATTGCTGCATTGTAAACACAGATCTTCCTTTCTGGATCAGAGCAAAAAACCCAACTATTTTCATTGCTGAAGCAACAACAGAGCATTAGAGCCGACAGTTGCATTATATGCTGTACTGGGCACCGTGATGTCAATTTTTTTTTAAAAAAAAGAGATTATGTCAAGTTATCCTACGTGAGCATTGGGAGCAGAGCTGGCCCTGCCACTAGGCAAACTAGGTGACTGCCTAGGGCGCCAGCCTTCTAGGGGCACTGAATTGGGAGCTCCCCATGTGACTCAGGGATGTTACCAGTGCAGGGGGAGGGTGCCAGAAGTTAGCCTTGCCTAGGGTGCCAGACAGCCTAGGGCCAGCCCTGGTCGGGAGTTTTCTGGGATGAGCGGGATTCCAGGGTCAACGAATAACCCACAAGATGCAGAGTAATAGGAGGCATCAGCCCATTGCATATTCTTGTCCCTCTGCTGTCCTCCCAAAACCCCCGGTGTGGGGCAGCTGTCTTGCACAAAGTAATTGAAAAATGTGAATGAATCAAATTATTTGGCTTCATTACTGCGTGTGGCAGAGGCAGGGCCGGCGCTAGGGGTTCTGCTATTCCAGGCAGACCCCCTGCTCCACGCCCTTCCCCCCACATGGTCCCTGTATTAAAAACTCCTCTCTTGTGTGCACAGGGCACGATGACATCACTGAAAGTGACGTCATCACGCCAGGCAGGGAGAGGGAGTGACGGGCATTGCACAAGAGTGCTGCTGCGCCGCTTCTCCTATCATACGCTCTTCGGAGGCTTCCTTGGAAGCATTCCCAAAGCGGACTGTTTTAGCGGTGACTGGCCGCTTTCAACATGAAAGCAACCAGGCACTTTTAAAACAGTGCGCTCTTCGGAGGCCTCTGAAGCCGGGGTGTGGACTGAGATTTTCAATCGTTCTTTGTCACAATCCATTGTTCCCACTTGTTTGAAGGCTTCCCTTATTGTCCCAATACCAAAGAGGACGCCAGCAAAGGTTTTAAATGACTATAGGCCAGTGGCCTTGACTTCTGTGATAATGAAGTGTTTTGAACAATTAGTTCGAAAATATATTATTTCCTGCCTTCCTGTTATTTTTGATGAATATCAGTTTGCTTACAGGAAAAATAGATCTACTGAGGATGCTGTTAATACTGTTCTTTATACTGCTTTATCGCATTTGGATAAAAAGGGGACGTATGTTAGAATGTTGTTTGCAGATTTTAGTTCTGCTTTTAATACAATATCACCCCATAGATTGTTGTCTAAGCTTAAAGATTTGAAGCTGTCGGACTCTATATGTGAGTGGATTTTGAATTTTTTGTCAGGTCGTTCACAAAGGGTTAAAATGGATGGATATATTTCCTCCGTGAAGATCTTAAATACTGGCACCCCTCAGGGATGTGTCTTGAGTCCACTTCTTTTCACTATTTACACGTCTGATTGTGTTTCCAGCAGTCTGAGTAACAAAATCATTAAGTATGCAGATGATACAACGTTGGTAGGGCTCATCTCTGAGGATGATGAGTCTGCGTACAGGAGGGAAGTTCAACAGCTATCCCTTTGGTGTAAAGTAAATAATCTTATTTTAAATATAAATAAGACGAAGGAAATTATAGTGGATTACAGGAAGAGTAGTTTGGACACCCAGCCGTTGTTTATTGATGGTGTTATGGTAGAACAGGTGACAGAATGGAAGTTTCTGGGAATTACCATGAAACAGGATCTAACATGGGGGGCAAATACTTTAGCTCTAGAGAAAAAGGCCCAGCAACGACTATACTACTTAAGACTCTTAAGATCACTACAACTGTCAGGGAGTCTGCTGGTTGCCTTTTATCGTAGTTCCATTGAGAGCATTTTATCTTATTGCCTCTGCGCATGGTTTGGGAGCTGCACGGAAGCAGAGAGAAGGGTGCTCCAAAGAGTGACGAGAAGAGCACAAAAGATTTGTGGATGTTCTCTCCCCTCATTGGTGGATCTGTATAATATGGCATGTAAAAGGAAGATACAAATGATCCTAAGGGACCATACACATCTGGGCCATTTGCTTTTTGAGATCTTACCGTCAGGTAGACGATATAGAGTGTTGAAGGCTAGGACAAACAGATTTAAGGACAGTTTCTATCCAAGTGCTGTGGTTAGGTTAAATGCAGGGTTATGAAGGATTATCTGTTTTAGATGTATTTAATGGTTTTAATGGTTTTATGAATGTTTAATGGTTTTATGAATGTTTATTTAATGGTTTAAATGGTTTTAATGGTTTTATGAATGTTTATCCGTTTTAGATGTATTTAAATGGTTTTAATGGTTTAAATGGTTTAATGGTTTCAGATGTATTTAAATGGTTTATGAATATGTGTGTTTGATGTGTTGGTATGTTTGTGGAAGAGCACCTCATTTCGTTGCTCTCTTTTTGTTGAGAACAATGACAATAAATTCATCTATCTATCAAGAGTGTAGTGTGCTCTGTAGCACTCCTCCAAGCCTGCCTTTAAGGGAGGCTCAGAGGAGCGCTCTGCAGAGGCAGGGGGGAGTAAGGGGGCACCTAGAAGCGCCCCTAAGGTGGGGTGGCACTCTAGGCAGCCAACAACTCCACCTACTCCCACACGCCGGCCCTGGTCAGAGGTATTTTTAGAATTCAAATATCTGTTTGTAGGCTAATTTATTAAATACATGTAGGGGTTGCCAAGTCCGACTCAAGAAATATCTGGGGACTTTGGGGGGTGGAGCCAGGAGACTTTGGGGGTGAAGCCAGGAGCAGGGGTGTGGAAAGCACAATTGAACTTCAAAGGGAGTTCTGGCCATCACATTGAAAGGGATCACACTCCTTTGAAATGCCTTCCCTCCATTTGGAATGATGAAGGATAGGGGCACCTTCTTTGGGGGCTCATAGAATTGGACCCCTCAGTCCAATCTTTTTGAAACTTGGTGATTATGTTGAGGAGAGTCTCCAGATGCTATGCTGCAAATTTGGGACCTCTACCTTAAAAAACAACTCCCACAGAGCCCCGGGTACCCATGGATCAATTCTCCATTATACCCTGTGGGAATTGTTCTCCATAGGGAATAATTGGGTGCCCAACAGACATTTCCTCCCCCTCCCTTGCTTTCTGATGACCCTGAAATGGGGGGAGGGCCTCCATGACCCGGGGGATCTCCTGCCCTCACCTGGGGATTGGCAGCCCTAAATACATGTGCCATTTTGTGTATGTCTTCTGAACCGGTATGTTTCTGGGAGTGAATAAGCACAACTCTCACGGACATTAGTTAGAGATTTTCTATAAAGAAAGAAAAGTCATGCATTCCAAAATAGAGCCTAGAAAGATGAATTCTGTAATATGAACCTGTAATAACCCAAACCACCCTGAGGAGATCCAATGTTTTTACAGTCCCATAGCCCAGGCAACTGACCTGCCTCTCTTAGGAATATCTGCCTATCTTTATTCAGGATGGTTAAAACCAAAAGTGGAATATCAAAAACTCCAAGAAGAATTCTGAAGACTAGGTGAATAGGCAATGTGGCAAATTAGTTTAATTTGTGATGCACATTGAAGAAGAAGATTTTGGATTTATATCCCCCCACAGAAGAAGACCGTAGATTTGAACATATGAACATATGAAGCTGCCTTATACTGAATCAGATCCTTGGTCCATCAAAGTCAGTATTGTCTTCTCAGACTGGCAGCGGCTCTCCAGGGTCTCAAGCTGAGGTTTTTCACACCTATTTGCCTGGACTCTTTTTTGGAGATGCCAGGGATTGAACCTGGGACCTTCTGCTTCCCAAGCAGATGCTCTACCACTGAGCCACCGTCCCTCCCCACCTTTATACCCCACCTTTCTCTCTGAATCAGTCTCAGAGCGGTTTACAATCTGCTTTATCTTCTTCCCTCACAACAAACACCCTGTGAGGTGGATGGGGCTGAGAGAGCTCTCACAGAGACTGCCTTTTCAAGGACAACTCCTGCGAGAGCTATGGCTGACCCAAGGCCATTCCAGCAGGTGCAAGTGGAGGAGTGGGGAATCGAACCCCATTCTCCCAGATAAGAGCCCTCACGTTTAACCACATTTAATGCACACTTAACTGCACACTTAACCAATACCCGGTTTTCCCAGATAAAAGTCTGCACATTTAACCACTACACCAAACTGGGGCAAAAAGAGTCCTAACTTTGAACTGGTCGTGACCAAGTGGAAAAGAAATCTTAGGGTCCATAGTGAAGAGGACAACGAAATGCCCGCTCAGCAGCAAAATGAAAAGGACAAAATCGATCATCCAATTTAATTGATTTATGCCCTCCTTGTGCTGTTGTACGACTTTGGCCCTACAGCAACAAGAAACAAATGCTTTGTGTGTTCCTAAATTTGGAATGTTAATTTCCCCAAACCTTTGGGGAAAAATGCATACTTAAGGCAAAACGTGAACAACACTTTGAAACTGACATTTGTGCATTTTTTTTTTTTTTGCGCTTGTACTTTACTCATTTGGATTCAGTGCTGGGCTCTCTCCTCAGCTGGAACTCTCTTTGTTCTTTCAGGGAAAGAAACTGGTCTGCAGAGAAGGAAAGTAAACTATGCAAAGTCTGAGGCCACTTGCAAGGCGAGGCAGGTCTTCCAAAAACCTGCTGCAAGCATTTCCCTTGCTGCTTAGCTGGAATAACTTAATGCTTCGGCCAACTGGCAAATACTTATGCACATTTTTAATGCAGTCGAGAATGAAACAAGGGAAACATTTTTATGACATTTTTAGTGCATATCATCTATCTATCTGTCTGTCTGTCTGTCATCCACCCACCCACCCATCCATCCAAGACTTTTTTGAGTAAGATGCTGTTCCAGCTCAATTGGCACCAGGGGGTGTGGCCCAATATGCAAATGAGTTCCTGCTGGGCTTTTTCTACAAAAAAAGCCCTGCACAAAACAATGGTGATGTCAGGGGGTCTAGCCTAATATGCAAATGAGGTCCTGCTGGCTTTTTCTTTAAAATATCTATCTATCTATCTATCTATCTATCTATCTATCTATCTATCCACAAACAAGTGATAAACAGTCTTATAAAAATGTTTTTCTTGTTTCATACACACACAGAGTAAAATTACTGTAAACATTGTGTAGCTCTTCATTCACTTTGCATTTTTTATTCAACTTTTTCTATATTGATATTTTTAAAATAAAAGACAGTTTATATATAGCTCAGTAATTCCTAATGTCAGTTGGTACTATAAGATGCTATATGCCCAGCCTCCATGGTGTAGTGGTTAAGAGTCGTGGCCTTTAATCTGGAGAGCTGGGTTTGATTCCTCGCTCCTCCTCCCCATGAAGCCTGTTGGGTGACCCTGGACCAGTCACAGTTCTCTCAGAATTCTCTCAGCTCCACTTACCTCACAAGGAGCCTTTTGTGGGAACAGGAAGGGAATGTGAGCATTACTCTTAAGGTAGAGAAAGCACGATATAAACATCAACTCTTTTTTTTCTTCTCTCTCTCTCTCTCTCACACAGGCCTCATTTTGGGCAGGAGCTCAGAGGAGCTGAGCTCCAGAACCTCTAAATTTTATTATGCTCTTTCTTTCTTACTCCCTCCCCCAAATACTTGCTTCTAGGCTCCATTGTTCAACCCCCCTGGGAGAATTTTGCTGAACTCTAAGATTTGACACACTTTTTATTTTCCCACAAAAAATGGGAAAATACCCAAAACATATAAAGCAGACAGATAGAAATCTTCATCATGCCACTGTGGCCACATAGGAGAAAGTAATTTTAAAAGTATGATGATGGGAGTAAGGTTTAATGATGATAATTATAGTTCAAGAAGCATTTTAAGGTAGATGCTGAGCTGATACAATTTAGCATACCTTCCAGTGATGTCAGGGGAGTGTAGCATATGCAGATGAACTGTGCAGATGAGCTCCAGCACCTCTTTTCCCACAAAATAATACCTGCTCACACAGATGCACAACTACACATGCTTCAGCTTTCTATAAACATAGGCAACCTATGTATATGGTTTTATCTGTTTTTATCTGTTTTAAATGCTGATCCCTTTATATGTTTAAATACTGTAATTTTGTTGGATCTATCACTGGAAGCCGCCCTGAGCCACTTGTGGGAAGGGCGGGATATAAATCCCAAATAAATAAATAAATAAATAAAAAACCTCTTCAACCTTCTCTTACAATCCCATGCAGAGTTAACTCCATTGAAAACAATGGGTTTAGACTGGAATAACTCAATATTGGATTGCACCGTCAGTAGTTGCACCAATTAGGGTGTTTTCCTTTTCTTTTTTTTAATTGCCTTCTGCTTTCACTTCCATTCATTCATTAACCTCTTCATGGAATTTTTCCTGTGGTGATCTTGTCATTGCTAACTATTGTTTACTGTGGAATATTAAGTTACTTTTCTAACTAGTTAGAAGGCCATTGATTTAAGAGAAGAAGAAGATAATGATATTGGATTCATACCCCGCCCTTCACTCTGAATTTCAGAGTTTCAGAGCAGCCTACAAATCTCCTTTACCTTCCTCCCCTACAACAAACACCCTGTGAGGTAGATGGGGTTGAGAGAAAGCTCTCCTAGAACCTGCCCTTTCAAGGACAGCTTTGTGAGAGCTATGGCTGACCCAAGGCCATCCCAGCAGGTGCAAGTGGAGGAGTGGGGAATCAAACCCAGTTCTCCCAGATAAGAGTCCGCACACTTAACCACTACACCAAACTGGCTCTCCAGTTATCTGAATATGGAATTTCAGTATTTCTCTCAAAAGTTACTTTTCACTCCTAATTTTAGTCGTCTCAGGTCCAAACAACACATTTAACGTGCAAAGAAAGTTCCTGCTACCAAAAAAGCCCTGGTTACTGCTGGAAGAAGCCTTGGCACAGCACGGGCCCACTGGATCCAGACATCAGCTGAGACACCTGTCAGTCAATGTATCCAGGGGTGGAATTCTAGCAGGAGCTCCTTTGCATATTAGGCCACACCCCCCCTGATGCAGCCAATCCTCCAAGAGCTTACAAAAAAGAGCCTTGTAAGCTCTTGGAGGACTGGCTACATCCGGGGTGTGTGGCCTAATATGCAAAGGAGCTCCTGCTAGAATTCCACCCCTGAATGTATCCCACCTCTCCCAGCCTACCTGCTGGAATGGGGAGAACCATGAGTTGGCAGGTTGCTGGATTCCACAAGGACGATCACCACTAAGTGGTCTCCTCTGCCACCTGAGCATGAAGGTAACCAGTTGGCCGCCCCCTGAGCTTGGCATGCCTGATTGGCAGCCCCCAAGCTAGGCATGCCCCACTGGCAGCTGCTGAGCTGGGCATGCCCCATTGTCAGCCCCCAATCTGGGCATGCCCCATTGGCAGCTCCTCAAGCTGGACATGCCCCTAAAAGCCCTATCCTGGTGCTGGACCTGGCTGTACATCCTCTGATACTGTGAGCAACCCCACATCTGCTATCCTGGTGCCACGCCTGGCTGCACATCCTCCTCTAGCCACTTCAGGTAGCCATGTGAAGTGGAACGAAGCAATTGCAATCCTCCTGCAAACAATCCCATGTGGCCAGGTGGAGAGGGGTGCTTTACCCCCACGCACACTGAGGTCCGACACCCTCCCCTCTCCTGTGCCCAGTTCAGGCCCTGTCATAGGCTCACCAGGGAAGGGAAAGGAAGGGCTGGTTAGTGGTTAAGTGCGCAGACTCTTACCTGGGAGAACCAGGTTTGATTCCCCGCTCCTCCACTTACAGCTGCTGGAATGACCTTGGGTCAGCCATAGCTCTGGCAGAGGTTGTCCTTGAAAGGGCAGCTGCTGTGAGAGCCCTCTCCAGCCCCACCCACCTCACAGGGTGTCTGTTGTGGGGGACGAAGGTAAAGGAGATTGTGAGCCAGTTTGGTGTAGTGGTTAAGTGTATGGACTCTTATCTGGGAGAACCAGGTTTGATTCCCCGCTCCTCCACTTACAGCTGCTGGAATGACCTTGGGTCAGCCATAGCTCTGGCAGAGTTGTCCTTGAAAGGGCAGCTTCTGTGAGTAGGGTTGCCAATCCCCAGGTGGGGGCGCAGGAGGCCCCCTGGTTTGGAGCCCCCCCCCACTTCAGGGTCATCAGAAAGCGGGGGGGGGGAGGGAAGTGTCTGCTGAGCACTCCATTAATCCCGATGGAGAATGATTCCCATAGGGTATACTGGAGAATTGATCCGTGGTTATCTGAGGCTCTGGAGGGGCTGTCTTTTGAGGTAGAGGCAGCAAATTTGCAACATAGTATCCAATGCCTCTCCCCAAGATGCCTTCTGAGTTTCAAAAGAATTGGACCAGGGGGTGCAATTCTAAGAGCCCCCAAAGAAGGTGCCCCCATCCTTCATTGTTTCCAATGGAGGCAAGACATTTAAAAGGTGTGTGGTCCCTTTCAATGTGATGACCAAAACTCCCTTTGGAGTTCAATCATGGTTGTCAGAACCTTGCTCCTGGCTCCACTCCCAAATTCTCCTGGATCCACCCCCAAAGTCCCCAAATATTTCTTGAATTGGACTTTGCAACCCTATCTGCAAGAGCTCTCTCAGCTCCACCCACCTCACAGGATGTCTGTTGTGGGGGGCGGGGAGGTAAAGGAGATTGCAGCCACTCTGAGACTCTGGGGTGTAAATCTATGGTCTTCTTCTCCCCCCCCCCCCCCCACTGCTGCTGCTGCCCAGCCCCAAACTGCCTGTGCAGACTGCCCTGCTTTGAAGGACATAGTCCCCATGGCCAGTCATGACCACTGCTGGCTCTCCCCATCATGTGGAACTGCAAACTGGGCATGTGATGAATTGAGAGCACCCCCCCTTCTCTTAAACCATGAATCATGTATCATTTTAAACCACCATTCCAAAGCAGTAGTAAATGGTTTTTCATCTTTTTGCTTCATATGTTAAAACAAAAATTAAAAACATAAATCATAAAAGGCTCAGTTTCTTAAAAGTGGAGCAGATTTAGTGCAGTAAGTCCAGCTCTTATACAGTAGCATGAAACTTGGCAAAGGACAACTATAACAATATACACTGAACTATTTTATAGTTCCCGCTGATGACATATACTTAATTGACTTGATCATAATATCCTGCATCATTGTGGGAGTTAGACAAGAGATTATTAATATTATTAGATCTTTCTATCAGAAGACCATTCCAAGCAACATTGAGGTTGAATTCTTTTCTTTTCCTTTTTTTTGCCTCAGACTACCGGTTGATTTTTTTCACTTTTCCTTATTCCATATTGCCTTTACTTTTACACTATCCTTATTCCATGTTGTCTTTGCTTTCAATGATAACTCAAATGTTCTAGGCTGGGTCACTAGAAAATACTTCTCGACAGGGCTTTTTCTAGCAGGAGCTCCTCTGCATATTAGGCCACGCCTCCTGATGTAGCCAATCCTCCTGGAGCTTACAGTAGGCCCTGTACTAAGAGCCCTCTAAGCTTTTCAAGGATTGGCTACATCGGGGGGGGGGTGGCCTAATATGCAGAGGGGCTCCTGCTAGAAAAAGAGCCCTGCTTCTCGAACCCATTTGTCTTCTACCACCGAGCTGGTGAACCAGCAGCCCCTCTGCAACTAATTTATAGGGACACAGGAAGATCCATGACAGTTAGGGTCACAAAGAGTTCACCCCCTTTAGCTATATATATATATATTCGAACACATGCAGAGAAATATCTGATTGCACTAATAGCTTTTATTACTTTTAACATGTACTCACTTAGCCAAACAGGTGAAACTGATTTATGTCAGTTTTTATGAGCCCAACGGCCAGGCGAGCGAACCAGATTTCTTGTACATGTGCGACGAGGGCCCCAACTTCTCCTGGTTCTCATCCCAGTCTGAAATTTGTGAGAAAATTCAATTTGAGCGAGCACCCCTTCCCTCCCCCCAACTCCGAGGCAAGCTCACGGCCACCTGAATCAAAACCAGATGTACTTATCATGCCTAAAGATAACAAATTGCAGCTTGAGATCTTGTCGATGGCAGACCACCGGAGCATGGGTTACGAAACTCACTCGACGCGTGAAATTCTAGTCCAAATGCATATTAATGCTCAGCCGATCTCCAGCCAGGTCTCTTCTAATTTGTGTGTGTGTCAATTCTGTAAAACATTCCTGCATTATAAACTGGTCATATGAGACTGTTTAAGTTAAAAAACTAAAGGCTTGGTTACCCTCTAAGTCCCCCCCCCTCCCCATTCCTTTCTACCCCTGAGCTGACAAAGACTGGTCTTTTCAAGTTGGGTCGGTAGAAGGAGATGGCTTGTTTTGGCAAGGAAGGCAGGTGCCTTCCCAAGCTCTGAGATCTGGAGTGTCAGCAGTGACCCGAGGTCTTGGGTGGCCAGCTTCACGCTTACATTTCCCTTGTGTCAGCTGATACACCTACCACCCACACACTGAAAGATTCCAGCAAGTTCAGAAACTTTCAAAGGAAGCTGACCTTTTACTCCTCCCTCTTCTGCCCTGCCAACCCATTCCTCCAATCCCTTTGGAACAACGAGGGCATGTTAAGAACCTTTAGCTTTTTGCTTCATATAAACAGCCGGACAGAGAGAGCATTTGGAAAACTCGGTCCATGTAACATTAGCTTTGGGAAGATTATTAAAAATAGGGCCATGTCAACAAATGATGTATCGGAGCCTTAGAATTCTCTTTTGCGCTCTTGTCTAAAGAAAAGGTTGCTGGGGATTAACTGGATATTTTTGCGCACAAATCTTTTTTTGGGGGGGGGGGGGTGTTCTCAACCAGATGGTGTTCATTTCAGTCTTGCAGTGATCCATGATCTTGTACCTTTTCGCCATTGTCTTTCGGGTGTTTATGTTATTGCATCATTGTCCTGCCAGACTTTCAGGGATACTTTGAGCTCTTGACCCTACTGAGAAAGGGCCCTTTTCTTTCTTTCTTTGGTATTTTTGTGTATTTTAGGAGTGCGTGTATATATCTGCACCAGGAAGTCATGTCAACCTCTGGCGACTGACCGTCTACTGGGGGCCTGGAGAATATTCAGAGAGGTGACTGAAAGCCTGCCTCTGTCCTCACGACTGGGTATTCCAAGGACAGTCTCCCATCCAAGTACGAACTACAGTCGACCCTGCTTAGCTTCCAAGATATGACGAGATTGGGCTTGCCTGGGCTATCTAGGTCAGGGCTGAGAAAGGGCCCTTTTCAAAGAAGTAATGGACTTCCATCCATTCTGGTTGCTTGCTGATGGAACTTTACAAACTGTAAGGCCAGGAAGATTCATTAGAACTCTTATCCTAAGCATTTCTGCTGACAAGAAAGCCAACTTTTTCATAGTACCTTTCTATAATACTACTGAATGAATAATTAATCTTAGATATAGAATTTCAAAAACTAATTAGTGCTGCAAATACATCTTGCTCCCCTTTGTATTTTGGAATTTCCCCAATTATTGGTCATCTGCCTTCTTATCTATCAACTCTCCATGTTCCACAATTGCGCAGAGCGTTTACTCTTGCCAGATGTAATACTATCCCATCAGCAGTTACCTATAGTAGATATAAAAAAAAAATCCCACTCTCATTAAGACTTTGTACATGCAACTTAAAACCAAGTTGATTCGTTGTCCCATATTCTTCTTTACTGCTCCCAATGTGATACTATACACCTTAGGTTTCTAGACCCAATTCTGCTTAATATGACAAGTTGCCCAGATGCTGGAAAGGTATGCCATCTTCTGAATAATTTGTCATCTGAAATAACTGAAAAGGTTGCTTTATTCTTGAGTATGGTAATCAAGGATCGATTGTCTAATGTATAGCTGTATATGACTGGTTATTTCTGTATCTCTTTTTTGCCTTATTTATAATCTGATATATGCCAATAAAGGCTTGTGTTTGTGAATAATTAAACTGTGGAATTTGCAGCCAGTAGATGCAGTGATGGCCAACAGCATAAATGGCTTTAAAGGCAGATTAGCTAGAATCATGAGGAACAGATCTATCAATGTCTTCCAGCCATGGTGACTAAAGGGGATCTACACATCCAGAGACAGTGAATCTCTGAATACGTTGTGAGGGGAAGTTGGCCTCTGGCCCTCCAAAGCCATGGGCTATGTGAAACTAGATGGTCTCATCCAGCAGGGCTCTTGTTATGCTCTGAACTAAATTCAGTATTGGGAGGCTTACTTCTAACCAATGTTCCCTCTAAGCTGCAGAGTCTTGTGAGCAAAAATTCTACTTTGGGAGCTACTGGTATTAAAATTGTGAGCTACTGGCATTAAAGTTGTGAGCTGCTGCATAAATTATTGTGCTCTGGGGCAATTTTTCCTGAGCGAAGACAAAAATGTGTGAGCTGGAGGCTAAACATCTGTGAGCTAGCTCACGCTAACTTAGCTTAGAGGGAACACTGCTTCTAATTAAATTTTCTTGGGAGTACAATCTAAAACTGCTGCGGTCCTAATCATGCACCCTAAAACTAGACATACATCCCATTGACTGGAACTTCTACATGTGTCAAAGTGAACAGTGTGACATTTGTTGCTACATGTAATTCCAACACACATAACTGAACACTTGAAATTGCCGTATCAGCTCCCTAGTCCACCCACTGAGCCATGGTCCCTCCCTTAGAATTAGAACTATATGGAACACAGATCTGGGATAGAGGCCCATGGATACCTGGGTGCTCCAGGTAGAAGACAACAGATATAACAGTCTACTCAGACTGGCAGCAGCTCTCCAGGGTCTCAAGCAGAAGTCTTTCACATCACCTACTGCCTTGTCCCTTAAGCTGGAAATGTCAGGGATTGAACCTGTGACCTTGTGCATGCCGAGCAGGTACTCTACCACTGAGCCATGACCCCGCTGTTAGAATTAGAACTATCTGGAACACAGATCTGGAATAGAGACCTGTAGATACCTCTTTAAGTTCAGAATAGGCACTCTGGGCAGGAGACAACAGAGCATAGGATTGCTAACAACCCGGAGAGAGAAAACAGTCCTATGCCTTTAACAGAGGTTAATGTATGGAAATAGGCAGGTAAACCTTTTCCTGGCCTAGAGATAAGGAACATTACCTGGTGAATAAGATTCCATTTGGCTTCTATTAAAGGGATGGGATGATTTTTCTGCAGGTGCTTGGTCACAGGAGGATTTTAACAGTGTGCTAAAAAGTATGAGAAACTCTCCAAAACAGGCCAGAATAATTTGTGACAACTCAGCCGAATATAGCCTGCCAAGTTGCCATGCATTGTGGCCTGCCAACAGCTTGTAACTCTTTGGGTTTTAGTCATGTGCAGGCATCCAAAATAGGTTTATAGAGGCCCTTGAGGCAGGTGAGCCGTGTATAACTTCATAGGCCTTCACTAAATTCTAAATGAAAATCTCTCTATTACAGGAATTTAGGGAATAATAAGGGCACATGTGCATAATAACAAGTCACATGTCTAGTTTGGCTATACATAGCAAATTGAGGAAGGAAATGCAATGGTTCAAATGTCAGAATTGACCACCTTCCTAGTCAAATGGCTATCAGGAGTTGTCAAAGGCCACTTCTAGCCAAAGTCAGGGAAAGAGGCAGTGACTGCTTGAATCTTCTGTCTATTTCTCTGATTGCTTTCATGATTTATTTTTTTCCTTACAAAATTTGTATCCTTCCTTTCTGCCCTTACAAGGGCTACCAAAACAGCTAACAATTTAAAACATGTTCCAATCACATTTTAAAACTGTTAAAATCAACACATGTCCCCAAACACAATAATTAAAACAATTTTTTAAAAAAATTAAATACACACAAAACATAAAAACAGCAATTAAAACATAGTTAGAAAGGAGGGGTCACTGAGGGAATGCCAAACAAAACAAAATTTAAGTCTTTATTCACTGGCAGAAGATGGCAACAGAAAGGGACAGACAAACATCCCTGGGGAGAGAATTTCAGAGCTTTGGGGCCATGATGGAGAAGGCCCTTTTCTGGGTTGCCGCCTGCCTCATCTTAGAAGGTGGAGGCACCTGAAGCGGGATCTCTGAATTTAATGGTCAGGTAGATTCATAAAAGAGTAGATAGTCTGTGTTGGTCATATGGGCTTTCAAAGTCAAGCCCATCACCTTGAATTATGCCCACAAATAAACTGGGAGCCAAGGTCACTGGGCATTAATTATTTGAACCATGTAATAATGATCTTTACATCTCCTGCTAGTTGATTCTTCCATGCGGCAGAGTGGGCAAGTGCTCCTCCCTCTACCGCATACCTAACCTAATGTGCTATGGAACAAGGGTTCTTTTTTTCATATGTGGTGGACTTGTGAAAAAGCGGAAAAGTTTTGGCAGATGATACAACAAGAAATTTCTAAAATTTTGGGATACGACTTTAAGAAAGTTGCAGAGACCTTTCTGCTAGGATTACAAATAGAAAAATTTCCAAAAGAAATTTAATTTGGTATTTAATTTGGTATTTGCTCTCAGCTGCTAGGACATTGTATGCGCAGTTGTGGAAGCAAGAAAAAATACCAGAGAAATGGGACTGGATCGTGAAAGTTTTATCGTGGAGTGAGATGGATAAGTTAACAAGAACTTTAAGAGACTATGATTTGGACATGTTTAAAAAGGAGTGGAAGAAATTTAGAGGATATATAGAGCAAGAGTGGAATGTAAAAAGATATTGGACAATTTTTTAATATGAATTTGAGAAAAGAAAGACATTGAACTTTGATTGGTTAAGGGTACCTTTATAATTGAACTTAAGTATATAACCTCGGCGGAAGTCTAGTAATGGAGGGAGGGGGGATTGAAAATATCATATGGGTTAGAGATAGTAAGGACATAATTAAATATTGTAACCATATGTTATCAATAAAATTGTTTAAAGCTAATGTGCTATGGAACAGTTCTATGTGCAAATGAACAAATGAAGCCTGCAGGTTAAGTGCTCGGACCCTTATCTGGGAGAACCGAGTTTGATTCCCCACACCTCCACTTGCAGCTGCTGGAATGACCTTGGGTTAACCATAACTCTAGCAGAGGAGTCCGTGAAAGGGCAGCTTCTGGGAGAGCTCTCTCAGCCCCACCTACCTCAAAAGGTATTTGTTGTGGGGGAGGAAGGTAGAGTAGATTGTAAGTCACTCTGAGACTGAGATTCAGAGCGAAGGGCAGTGTATAAATCCAATATCACCATCATGTTCTTCTTCTTTTTCTTCTTCTCTCACACATGCACACCTCCACACAGAGGGATCACACGCTCCTCCATTGGGTGAAAAGATTGGCCAGCTGGGCAATGTCTGAATTCTGACTTAAGTTTCCTGACTCCTAACAGCGAGCTCATTTGTTTTTAATGGTGTTGCAGGTATGGCTTCTTCCTTTAAGGTACTGCACTTGAGCAAGACTATCTTGCATCTGCCAACTCTCCCCATGACATGTAGCTATGAAAGGCACAGCGACGCCCTTCCAGATCAGACTTTGGCAAGACTAATTTAACATAAAATGCAGTTTTTCCAACGTTTGGGTGGAAAAAAAGCCGTAATTGCAAAATTAAATATAAAATCCTTTCTAATGATAAATGGAGCGTGACAACCGATGTTAAGTATGCTGGCGGAAAGGAAATAACATTTGCTGGGTTGCAAACCCATTTCCTCAGCTTTTTTAATTGATGCAAAAAAAAATCCTCTCATAAAATCCTAAGAAAATTATACTTGTCCTCCTCATCCTTTCCCACTAATGACAACCTCAGACAACCTCAGGACAGAGGACAGAACAAACCCCATTTCTGGCCTAGCGCTTCGCTGTTTTTTTTGTCAGGAAACCAAACCGTGGGCCAGCCCGTGAAGCAAAAGGCCAGAGATAGATGCGGAAATTGACTGAGGGAAATCACGCAGGGAAAGCGGGACTTAACGGACTACATCAAGCCAAATCTCTCACTGGCTGCCTAGCTGATAAAACTGCTGAGGTTGCTGGAGTCAGAAAAAAAATCCCTCAGGATTAAGAATGATTGGAAATACTAGCTGCTTCCGCTAAGGCCGTTAAACAATGCTTTCCTTGTGCCATCCTCGGCAACTACTGAGAGAAGTTACCTCAGCTAAGGAAGGAAGCTGAGAAACCAAACCAACCCTCACATGGATGAACAATTTCCACATGAAAGCCAGAGCTGTGAAAAGCCTCTCAGACAGTTTTCTCGCACAAAAAGTATCAGGTTTGGGGGTTTTTTTTGTAACATGAACTCCTTTGCATATTAGGCCACACACCCCTGCTGTAGCCAATCCTCCAAGAGCTTACAGGGCTCTTAGTACAGTAAGCTCCAGGAGGATTGGCTACATCAAGTGTGTGGCCAAATATGCAAAGGAGTTCGTGCTACAAAAAAGCCCTGGAAAGTATAATCTGGATCAGGACTTTGCAGGACTTCAACCTAGAAATTGTCTTCAGTACCAAGGCTCAGATCAGGACCATGAGAGGAAGGGAGAAAGGAGGGTATGCTAATCTGAATATGCGGAGCCTGCCAATCCTTCACCAGTGAGAATTCGATAGCAGCCCACAGATCTCTTGGATTAAAAGGGAACTTCATTTAATGCCAAATGCTGCAGCATAGATCTGAACCCTGCCATGATGCCAAGTCTAATTCAAGAAATATTTGGGGACTTTGGGAGTAGAGCCAGGAGACTTTGGGGGTGGAGCCAGGAGACATTGGGGTGGAGCCAGAAGCAAGGGTGTGATAACCATAACTGAACTCCAAAGGGAGTTCTGGCCATCACATTTAAAGGGACCGCACACCTTTTAAATGCCTTCCTTCCATAGGAAATAATGAAGGATAAGGGCACCTTCTTTTGGGGCTCATAGAATTGAACCCCCTGGTCCAATCTTTTTGAAACTTGGGGGGTATTTTGGGAAGAGACACTGGATGCTACACACAAAATTCGATGCCTCTACCTCAAAAAACAGCCCCCCGGAGCCCCAGATACCCGCAGATCAATTCTCCATTATTTTCTATGAGAATAAATCTCCATAGGAAATAATAGAGTTCCCAGCAGACATTTCCTTCCACTCCCCCCACTTTCTGATGACCCTGAAGCGGGGGTAGGGCCTCCAAACCGGGGGATCCCCTGCCCCCACTTGGGGATTGGCAACCCTAATGCATAGAATTATGTCAGCTTCCCCAGCAGAGAAAATGGCATGGTATATCATGATCTTGTCAGATTTCAGAAGCTAAGAGGTACTTGGATGGGGGACCACCAAGAAAGACCCTGTAGAGCAAGGAGCCCCAACCCCTTTGAGCCTGCAGACCCCTTTGAAATAACATAGTGGCTGCAGCCATTCCAAATGTCTGCTGCAGGAGGTGGAGCCAGCCATAAAATGTCTGCGACAGCTCACCTTCAGTCACATGGTGAAGATCCTTGCCAAAGCAACTTCTAAAAAATCTGCATAATCAAATATTCAATAGCCAATGAATAGCCAATCAGAAGCCTTGCTGGGGAAAACCCCCGCCTGGTACCACCCACTTTCTAAAGAACATTGGCATCTGTGTCCAGATTGGGCCCAAGCCAAAGTGCTGGTTTGTGTGACCAAAGTGGACCAGAATTCTACCCATATGAATGCACTTGGAACTTGATAGTCCACTGTAGCCAGAAGGCGCTGCCTGCCTGTAGGGGTACCCCACTTGAGCTAAGGGGACCCCAAGCTATACAAAATGGAGTCTGACCAGAAACAGGCCAAGAAATACTTCATTCAAAATGGAGTAGAGAGCTTGTTCTAGTACCACCTAAAGACTCTCTCCATAAATGGCTCTTCTTCCCTCTCAAACGGAATGCATAATAACAATGGGGACTGCTGGTAAGTATTGCTCACGCCCTAATCCTCACCTTCTGATCAATGGCCTCTCCCTTCGGCCCATCATTCCCACCCACCTACTTCTATTCACTCCTATGATAACGCCTATCCTGCTTTGTCTGCCACATTAAGTTCTTTCCTAAGTGTCGAGCCCAAACTGGTACCAAACCATCCAGTTACACCCTGGCCCACCCTTTTAGTGAAGATATGAAAATTACAATCTATTATTCCCAACCGGGACCCTTTTTACGAAGACCATAACTGGGCCATTAAGGACTTTATAGTCGCTAAAGGGTCCTCCACCCCTCAGAACTCTATATAACTTGGGTTGCACCCCAGTTGGATGTGCATTCTGTTTGATGCCATTTGCAGTCTGTACCTCCTGTTACTCCTGTAATTGGGTCTATAGGGCTTGCTACGCTGGTTGTGCTTGCCTTTCTCTCTGATTTTCCTGCTGAATGGATGTCTTCTCTTCTGGATCAGGTGATATAACCCTCTACAACGATCTCTACATTTTCTATCGATAACCTCTACCCTTCCTAGCTTCTTGATTGTCTGTATTGTGTATTTGTGTGTGTGAATATATTAATTTTTTAACCTATTTTACGTAAACATTATAAAATATATGTCTGGCGTATTCTTGACTGAAAACCAGCCTCTGTATCAGATCCTTTGCTCCTAATTTGCTCTGCCTAGTCTCCGTATTGCTAATTTCCCCATTCTAAAAGGAGACTCAAAGCATTTCCCATAACACCTCTGGTGGCACTTGTTAAATTTTATGTACGAGGGAGATATCATCAAGTCCCTTTAGGCGAAAGACTATGTTCCTGTGGAGCGAATATTCCCAATTCAATTCAGCATCTATTGCTTGCTTGCTCCTTTTATCATCATCTCCGTAAAGATTTATTTTGCAAGCTTTCTTTCTCCTCAGATTTGTCTGTTCTGCCACCCTGTTGTTATTTATTGACTGATACTGAGGGGGAGGTTAGCGAGGGCTGTGGCAAAATTTTTGACTGACATCCTTAAATTTAAATCTGACCATGTATGAATGCATCTGTAAGCTGGGTTTCATTTTGATTTTATCGCCAACGTTTAAATTTTTATATTGTGTGTATTTTTATTTGCAGCTGTCATGCCATTAAAGGTTTGGTATGATATGATTTTATGTACATTTATTGCCTTTTATATATTTGTTTGATTGGTGTTGCCATGTGCTTGCAGGGCCTACTGTACATACATACATACATCATTTTATTTGTATCCCGCCCTCCCCACCGAAGCAGGTTCAGGGCGGGAGCTTTCGGAGGATTGGCTACATTAGGGGATGTGTAGCCTAATATGCAAAGGAGTTCCTGCTACAGAAAAAATCCTGGGTGCTGCTCTTTTTATACTTATATGGCAAAAAATATGCAACTTGCAAGCCATTTTGTGCCTTTAGGAAAGAGCAAGCACATCCGTGCCAGAGGGTGTGACTTCCAAGCACAACTTAGCCCCAATAGCCTCATTGCTGTTTGTCTTTAATCCACTCAGTGACCTCATGCCTTGTCTGGGACTCCAGAGATCAGAGAAGAAGCTGCTGCTGATTGATTATAGCTCCCAAGTTTCAACCATTGGATCGTGTCCAAGTCGCCAACACTTCCATAACGATGGTTATAAAGTATTACTCAGTGGCAAAGTGACTGGCTAGACTGGGGGGTGGGAGGGAATAAGAATGATTTATTTCTTACAAAGCATATTTCTCATAATGCCAAGAATTAGTAAGGGGAGGGGGACGAGATTAAGAAGACAAGAGTCACACTTACCTAATTTGTGGGAAGATACAAATGAGTAATCGGTATTCAGCACATAATCAACTGTTCTGGAAAAAAAAACAGTATGGGCTTTTATATGGAATCTGTTGTGGGTGTATGCTAAATATGATTAAATATGACCATGTTCAGAGTGATCCTTTAGTTTCTGATTGAATATTGTGGCTACTTCACATACTATATTTTCCCTGAAAGAGTGAATTCTATTATGTAAGTTAGACCACACTTACAGTACTGTGAACAGTTTTGGGCGCTACAATCTAAGAAGGATATCGACACGGGTCGTTTGTAGAAAAATAGGTGGTGGAGCTCATCCAGAATTGTTATGCAGCTGCACCTACTATTCAATGGACAAGGTGGGAAGGAGGTGGAACTCTCAGAAAGGTTCAGGAGCTCTGCTCCTGTGAGCTCCCACTGAATCTGAGGCTGTCAAGCATTGTATATTCATTATTGATTGTAGTGACCAGAGTATAGAAATGTTACTAATCCTGAATTAAATTCAAGCACATCAAAGTAGCAAACCCCCTCCTTTGCCTCTTTAGCTTTTATTAACAAAAGCAGGAATGTTCTCTTTGAAGTTAAAACCTCCTGGGACTCGTTCCCAGGCCAGCCAGGCCTGAACCCAGGATGCGCCAACCGCAATAGAGATAAGGAAGTTACAGTGTGAGTTTCACACGTGAATGTAGAATTGTTTAGAGAATGTAGAATTGTTTAGAGAACCTTTGATGTGCCATCTTAAAGTATGCATTTTACTGTTACAAGGTATCAGTTCCAATACCTAGCTCGGCTGAGCCACATGGATTATCAATAAACCAAACTTTGTTTCAAAATCCAAGGACTGGTTATTTTGAAATCTATGCTTGACAGAGGCCTGGATATAGATAAGCTGGAACGTGTCCAGAGGAGAGCAATGAAGATGGTGATGGGGTCTGGAGACCAAGTTCCATGAAGAAAGGTTGAAGAAGTTGGGTATGCTTAGCGTGCAGAAGAGACCACTGAGAAGTGATATGATCACCATCTTCAAGTACTTGAAGGGCTGTCAGAGGATGGTGTGGAGTTGCCCCAGAAGGTTGGATCAGATCCAATAGGTTGAAATTAAATCAAAAGAGGTTTTGGCTAAACATTAGGAAGAACTTTTTGACAAAGCAGTTCCCAGGCTTCCTCAGGAGGTGGTGGGCTCAAACAGAGGCTAGATGGCCATCTGACAGCCATGCAGTTGAGCAGATCATGATTAGGAGGGCGGGGGGGGGGGGAGATACTTGTGAGTTTCCTGCATTGTGCAGGGGGTTGAACTAGATGACCCTGGAGGTCCCTTTCAAATCAATGATTACTAGGATTCTAGGAGTCTATGGTCTGTGTGTATGTCAAGTGTCCTCAAGTCGTTTCTGATTTATGGCAGTCTTATGAATTGATGACCTCCAAAATGTGTTATAATTAATTGGGGGTACTTAACACAGGGATACAATTTTGTGAGTGAAAATCTCTCTTTTTATCTAATATACAAAGCATATCCTGACTACAAAGCAACTGTCAATCATGCATTCTCGAATAATGTAAAACCATGGAAATAGTAGGGCTATCATGTCCCCTCTGGCCACCAGCGGACAATGAGGGGTAGAGTTTCCAGCTGCAGACTGGGAAACTCCTGGGGATTGGGGGATGGAGCCTGAGGAGGTCAGGGACCTCAGGGGGGCACAATGCAATGGAGCCCACCCTCCAAAGTGTCCATTTTCTCTAGGGGAACTGATCTCTGTAGTCTGGAGATGAGCTATAATTCTGGGGGATCTCCAGGTCCTGCCTGGAAGCTGGCATCCCTAGCAAGTAGTAACGTTCACAGATTCCTGTTTATAAAATAAAGGCTGTATTTTTCTACTGAGGTACACAATTATTAATAATGAATGCCACTTTTCGAGTTAATAGCAGAATTGCAGCAGCTTAAAAGTGCAAAATGAAATTAAACATATTTAGTCTCCCTACCACCGCCGCCAGTGTATGTAAGTGGTACTGTTGCTTCTGCTAAGAGTTAAATTATCTGATGTTGGGGGTAACTGGGCTGGCATTTCGGCAATCTGATGAGCAGGCTCCTTCATCCAGTAAATTGGCCCGCTAAAGAAATAACAGCTCATTTTGTGCATCTAATATGGTGACACAAAGATAAGCAACGTGAAAGACGAGCTGCAGGATGACCAAACTGTTGAGGAAGAGAAGAGGGCAGTTCATCAGCATCCCAGTTTTTACAAAATCCAGCACGGATGGCCATGGAGAGGAAATGGGTTTTGTAAAATAATGTAAATTGTAAGCCAAAATACATTTTAATGGGAAGGGAAAAAACTGTCCTGAAGATATGCAATGGAGTGGGATGGCTGGGTAATTTTCTGATTTTTACAACAGAACCAATAACAAACTATTTAAGGAAATCTTATATAAATGGGTTTTGGAAAGCCCATTAACACTCTACACTAGAAAAATCCGGGGCTTTTGTTTTGTAGCAGGAACTCCTTTGCATATTAGGCCACATCCACCTGATATAACCAATCCTCCTGGAGCTTACAGTAGGCCCTGAGCCCTGTAAGCTCTTGGAAGACTGGCTACATCATGGGGGTGTGGCCTAATATGAAAAGAAGTTCCTGCTACAAAACAAAAGCCCAGGAACAATCTATGTGGGTATGAGAAAGACAGGCTGGATACAACTGCATAAATTCAGTTCCCAATCCAGAGCTCCATATGTACTAGAATGTAATTAGAGAGCTGCTATGTGAGCAGACTTCACATTGAGCCTATAAATGTGGGGAGCGACTTCACATTAGCATACCACTGCACTTATAGAATTTTCCCATTTCCACTTTAGATAAGAATGCGGAAACCCTTGTAGAGAGCCAGTCTGATGTAGTGGTTAAGTGTGTGGACTCTTATCTGGGAGAACCAGGTTTGATTCCCCACTCCTCCAATCAATCAATCAATTCTTTATTACGGTCCAAGGACCAGCCAGTTTGAAGCAAGTAGAAAGCAGGTTTTTAAAAGTACATAAAAATAAGTTCTAAATCAATTACATTCCCTTGATCACACAATTCCTTTTCCTAAGAATTTTGCTACCGCACGTGTTACCCATTTCTGACTATCCCTTAACAAGAATGTCTGCAATATTTCAGGTCTGAGGTCGATATAGTCTTGCAAGGGTTTGAATTTAGAAAGTAATGCACCTGCTGGAATGGCCTTGGGTCAGCCATAGCTTTCATAGGCGTTGTCCGTGAAAGGGCAGCTTCTGTAAGAGCTCTCTCAGCCCCACCTACCTCACACCGTGTCTGTTGTGGGAGGGGGGAAAGGTAAAGGAGATTGTGACTGCTCTGAGACTCTGAGATTCAGAGAATAGGGCGGGATATAAATCTTATATCTTCTTCTCGTAGAAGGGCAGTTGCATCAAGTACACTGCAGATTGTTTTAATAACTCAAGTTGATGAACTAGAATCCCTTAAACAAATGGATTGACATGGAGGTTGCTTCATGCACTGCAAGTGCCTTCCCCCAGAATTGTGAAAATATCTGTAATCAGAAGGGAGAACAACTGAAACCTTCTTCAAAGTGGGCATTTACGAAACTTCCATTTGGGAAATGAAATTGGAGGCTATTAACCACACGTAGTATCCCCTCTCCTCCCAAGTAACTGTTTGGAATTCAGTATCAGTTTCTGTGTGTCATGCTGAAAATACGCAGCTCTTGCCAGTAGTATTATTTAAGGTAATTAGCTATTTAACTTCTATTTCAGAGAAAGCTCAAAATTTGAGTATTTCGGCCATTTGCTGTGAGGCATTTGTGAGCTTCTTTGTAGATAAAGTCTTGTCATTCCACCATGACTTGCCCAACACAGTTGATACAGTAAGGAAACTGGAGACCCCTTGGCCATTTTTGGATTCAGTACTTAACAGCCTCAGCTAACTCTCTTGGACTGATGTTGGAAGGATTCTACGTGCTGTTAGACTGACCACACGCCTCTTAGACCCAGAGCTCTTTTTCTAGCAGGAGCTCCTCTGCATATTAGGCCATGCCCCCTTGATGTAGCCAATCCTTTAAGAATCAAAGATTTCAGGTTTTCACGGCTGGTAACATCATTACGGTTTGTAGAATCTTTCGGGCTGCACAGCAGCCAAGAAGGTCAGAGCACCTGCTCCAACTGCAACGCCACTGAGGAAGTTCTCCGCAGCTGAGAACAAAACGTCTGGAAGAAAAACTTTCTCCAGTAGAACAAGGCACTTGAGCCCGAAAGATTCTACAAACTGTAATCCTTTAAGAGCTTAGAGGGATCTTAGTACAGGGCCTATTGTAAGCTCCAGGGGGATTGGTTACATCAGGGGGCATGGCCTAATATGCAGAGGAGCTCCTGCTAGAAAAAGAGCCCTGCAAGACCCATGACCATCATGGCTGGTCAAGACCAGTGGTGATGGAATATGGATCCCCCTGGTGGATATTATCAATCTGTCCCTTACTCTGGGTCTATCTAGGGGCATTAAAAAAAACCATGGTAATGCTACTCCTGAAAAAGCCATCTTTAGATTCACTGGAACTTGCCAATTACTGCCAGATTTTGAATCTTTTGTTTCTGGTCAAGTTTCTGGTCTGAGAGAGCGATGGCAGAGCAGCTCCGGAATTTCCTGGAAGATGTGTTAGTCCTAGATCCATTCCAATGTGGCTTCCACTCCAGCCATGGAACAGAGATGGTGCTGGTTGGGGACAGAGGGTGATGCTAGGAGAGAAAGTATCTTCTGAACACCCTTTGTTGTGTGAGGTTTCCCAAGGTGCTAATCTCTCTCTTATGTTGTTAAACATCTATATGCGTGCTCTCAACCAGTTGGTGCGGAGTTTGGGGTTGGGCCGTCACCAGCACACTGATGCATCTAGCTGTATCTTTTGATGGATGGACTGATGTCATCCCATCAAATTTGGCTGAAGGATTGGAGGCTGTAGTTGGATGGCTCTGAGCAGGGGTTTTTTTTATAGCAGGAACTCCTTTGCATGTTAGGCCACACACCCCTGATGTAGCCAATCCTCCTGGAGCTTACAGTAGGGCCTGTACAGCTCTAGGAGGATTGGCTACATCAGGGGGTGTGGCCTAACATGCAAAGGAGTTCCTGCTACAAAAAAAAGCCCTGGCTCTGAAGAAGCTGGCTGAAATGGAATCCGTTGAAGACAGAGGTCCTGTGCTGGGTGGGTGTGACCTGAGGGCAGGATGCCAACTCCCAGCTTTTGACTGTGTGCCACTGACACCAGCCCCAGCTTTCAAGAGCTTGGGTGTGTTTCTGGATGCCTCCTTATCTATGGAGGCCCAGATCACAAACGTTGCAAGGCTGGCATTTTTCCAACTACGCCAAGTCAGGCAACCGGCCCCCACCTCTCGTGCTCTGATCCGTGCACCTCAAGGCTGGATTACTGTAACTCACTCTACGTAGGACTACCCTTGAAGCTGACCCAGAAACTACAGCTGGTCCAGAATGCGGTAGTGCAGGTACTCACAGGTAGCCCTGTGATATCACATCTCCAACCAGAGCTCTGTCAAACTGCACTGGCTCCTAGTTGAACACCAGATCCACTTAAAGGTTCTGGTTTTTAACCCTTAAGGCCCTAAACAGTCTGGGGCCGATGTACCTGCGGGATCGCCTCTTCCAGTATGTCCCCTGAAGAGCAGAACCCACTGGTGATCCCTGGACCAAACGATCCTTTTCAGTCCTGGCTCTTGCCTGGTGTAGATCTCTGCCTAGAGACATCCATACCCAGTGGGACCTAGTACAGTCCTGCAGGATGTGCAAGACAGAGATGTTCTGCCAGGTCTATGGTTGTGGACTGCAATGGTTTTCCGTAGCATCCAGCCCATGGCCCGCCCCACTGAATGATACTGAAGATAGATTTGCTAATGGTATTATTCTGACTAATTATTGATAATTATTGATGTTTTAACTAAGTATGGTAGATTTTAAGCACACCACCTTGAGACCTTCGGGGGAAGGGTGATCTAGAAATTAAGTAAATTAATTTAAACTAAACAGGGGGAAAGGCTGGCAAATAGATTGCTGAGAAGCTTCACAGCTGCCTTTTCTCTTGAGTGTTGCTAAATGCAGATTCGTAATGCCATGAGCTGATGTGAACTGATCACAGTTTAAAAAAAAAAAAAACACATCAAATTTAATCAGCACCGCTTTTAAAGCCAGAATTAAACTATGATGATTTAGCTGTACATTAATTTTCAAAGTCAGATCGCCCCCCCCCCCCCGCCCCCCCCCCCATGCCTGCTGTGACGTGCACATGCTCTTGTGCTCACAGTTGCCTCCTTCACTACAATGGGGAGTATGTGAGGCATGACTTGCAAAGAATTTTCATAAGTGCATTGGAGCATTTAAACCAGCAAAAACCTGCTAAAGCGTTAGGCGCAATGAACCATATATGAAGACTCTCACACATCAAGCGGACAAGAGGTGAGTTGAGATGAACAAGGGATCAGTTATGGATCCATTTCATTATCTGTTTAGATATTTGTTCCCTGCTTTTTCTCCAAAAGCAGCTTCCAACATCCTTCTCCTGTTCCTCCTCCGCTTTGCTCATATACCTGTAACCCAGTGAAGTCAGTCAGGCTGAGACTGTGACTGACCCAAGGTTAACCAGTGACTGAGGATTTGAACCTGGGTCTTCCAGAGCCTCGACCAACACTCTAAGCCAGGGGTGGAATTCTAGCAGGAGCTCCTTTGCGTATTAGGCCACACACCCCTGATGTAGCCAATCCTCCAAGAGTTTACAAAAAGGAGCCTTGTAAGCTCTTGCAGGATTGGCTACATCACGGATGTGTGGCCTAATACGCAAAGGAGCTCCTGCTAGAATTTCACCCCTGCTCTAAGCACTATACTACCCAGGGGAAAACAGTCTGAATGTAGGGTTGCCAATCCCCAGGTGGGGGCAGGGGATCCCCCGGTTTGGAGGCCCTCCCCCCGCTTCAGGGTCGTCAGAAAGCAGGGGGAGGGGAGGGAAATGTCTGCTGGGAACTCTGTTATTCCCTATGGAGATTTATTCCCATAGAAAATCATGGAGAATTGATCTGGGGCTTTGCGGGGCTGTTTTTTTAGGTAGAGGCACCAAATGTTCAGTACAGCATCTAGTGCCTCTCCCCAAACTATCCCCCAAGTTTCAAAACGATTGGACCAGGGGGTCCAATTCTATGAGCCCCCAAAGAAGGTGCCCCTATCCTTCATTATTTCCTATGGAAGGAAGGCATTGAAAAGGTGTGCCGTCCCTTTAAATGTGATGGCCAGAACTCCCTTTGGAGTTCAATTATGCTTGTCACACCCTTGTTCCTGGCTCCGCCCCCAAAGTCTCCTGGCTCCACCCCCAAAGCCCCCAGATATTTCTTAAATTGAACTTGGCAACCCTATCTGAATCGGAACACATTTCCAAAAAGGCCTTTCAACGAGACACGCATTTTGGATGCTCCCCAGACCTAAATAGAAGCAGACCTCCCGTTGACTTTAATAGAACCGGATCGTACCCTTCCCAAGTGATGAGTAACCCTATCCCCAAGCAAGGTAAGCCAGTCTGCATAGGTCAAAATGATTTAGTCAGTGGGACTTAGCTGGCCCAGATTCAGGTATTCATGCTTTTGGATCATGTTGTATACATGTCTTAAGGGCCAATTTAAACAGCAACATACATTTACCTTGCAGCCCACTTCTCAGCAAACAGCCCTGTGATTTTTTTTTTTTTGTTAAGTATGAAGTGAGACGGTGGTGGTTGGGATTACTGTAATAAATTACTACGAGTTAAAAACTCGCATGGCATTCGCCGTGCTTTAAGATGTACATTAAAATCTGTGGTTTTCATCCTAGTAAATAGCTCTTATATTACAAAATAATGATTCTTTGTTTAGGCTCTGAAAGTAGAAATTTATACACACACACACATGTATAGGCATAAACGTACAATTTAGTCCTTATAACAAGGTCGCATTATGCCGTAAAACAATTTAATATTAAAACTCAACCCTGTCCCCATTTTTAGAAATTAATGTGAAGTACGATGAAGCCAGAGAGGTGCCCCCGCATCACACTGAAAGCAGTAAAACATTATTTTCCTTCCTACCTCTTGCTAATTATTTTCCAGTAACAGAAATATAGTAATAGGTTCATGCGTTTGCCAACAAAATGAAAGTACAAAGTATGATTTGTGTGAGCCCATCAAACCTGGGAGCACCTGCGTATAGTATTACTCACTGCTCCAGCCAAAACCCTTCCTCAGAATCATTATATTCATTAGGACTGCTGTAGCCTACTTACCGAAAGCCCCCTCCTAGGTGCCATTGTGATCTCTAAGATCAAAAACTCCTTTTTGACTGCATGGCATAGAAAGGCATTCCTGATGTCTGTCTGCGTCAAGCCTGTACGGCAGGGACATTTTACTACTATATTCAAAATTCATTTTTAATGGGATATTAAGAAACTAGGCTTTTAGTTGATTTGTTTGAAATGTGGTGCTGGAGGATAATTTTATGGATGCCATGGACGACCAAAAAGACAAATAATTAGGTTACAATTCAGAGTGTGGGGTGGGATATAAATCCACCAATATCATCTTCTTCATTATCATCATCACCATCACCATCTTCATTTTTTATCATCATCATATTCTTATTCTTCTTCATCATCTTCTTCATATTATTCATCATCTTCTTCTTCATCATCATCTTCTTCTTCATCATCATCTTCTTCATCATCACCATCACCATCTTCATCTTTATCATCATCATATTCTTCTTCTTCTTCATCATATTCTTCATATTATTTATCATCTTCTTCTTCATCACCATCTTCTTCATCATCACCATCACCATCTTCATCTTCATCTTTATCATCATCATATTCTACTTCTTCTTCATCATCTTCTTCTTCATCATCATCTTCTTCATCATCACCATCACCATCTTCATCTTTATCATCATCATATTCTTATTCTTCTTCATCATCTTCATCATCTTCTTCTTCATCACCATCACCATCTTCATCTTTATCATCATCATATTCTTATTCTTCTTCATCATCTTCTTCATATTATTCATCATCATCTTCTTCTTCTTCATCATCTTCATCATCATCATCATCTTCTTCTTCTTCTTCATCATCATCTTCTTCTTCTTCAGTCTGCACTCTCCCTAGAAGCTTAAATGACTCAATGGAGGCTATCCTACTTAGGCCACATTTGTGAGAAGCCAAGAATCACTAGGAAAGACTAATGCTAGGAGAAGTTGAAGGCGGCAGGAAAAGAGGAAGACCCAACATGAGATGGATTGACTCAGGAAAGGAAGCCAGGGCCCTCTGTTTGCAAGTCCCAAGCACAGCTGTTGGTGACAGGATATTTTGGAGAACATTGATTCATAGGGCCACCAGAAGTTGGAAGTGACTTGACAGCACTTAACACAGAGACACATGTTTATAGAACCAAAGGTGCTATTTAAGGTAGTTGAAAAGGGACATCCATAGAACATATTCCTTGTTTCTAGCCACATGTGATGTTTCGGGAGATAGTTTCTCGCTTGTCAACCCAAAATAAGCATTCACCAATAGGGACAGGCATAAACTGGTTCGCAATCTAAAGTTCATGATGAATTTTGACCAGTTCGTGGTTCATGGAGCGGTGTTCGTGAACGGAAGAGTTGCCATGAACTTCCATGAATTTTAAGGCAGTTTGTGGTTGTTCATGGCAGTTCGTAAAGAGCAGAAAGCAAGGGCTTAAATGGCTTTGAACTATTTAAAACTTTGCTTTCTGCTCCCTACCAGTTTGGTGTAGTGATTAAGTGTGCAGACTCTTATCTGGGAGAACTGGGTTTGATTCCCCACTCATCCACTTGTACCTGCTGGAATAGCCTTGGGTCAGCCATAGCTCTCGCAGGAGTTGTCCTTGAAAAGGCAGCTGCTGGGAGGGCCCTCTCAGCCCCACCTATCTCACAGGGTGTTGGTTGTGGGGGAGGAAGGTAAAGGAGATTGTGAGCCGCTCTGAGATTCAGAGTGAAGGGCGGAATATAAATCCAATCTTCTTCTTCTTTTCACAAGTGAAACCTCTGGAACAGGTAATATGTCAGAAAGTGGTAGTGCAGAGTGGTAAAGCTGCAGTACTGCAGTCAGAGCCCTCTGCTCACGACCTGAGTTCGATCCCAGCGGAAGCTGGGTTCAGGTAGCCAGCTCCAGGTTGACTCAGCCTTCCATCCTTCCGAAGTCGGTAAAATGAGTACCCAGCTTGCTGGGGGGAAAGTGTAGATGACTGGGGAAGGCAATGGCAAACCATCCCGTAAAAAGTCTGCCATAAAAATGTTGTGAAAGCAACATCACCCCAGAGTCGAAAACAACTGGTGCTTGCACAGGGGACTACCTTTACCTTTTTTTTAATTGACTCCAAAAATGCTTCTCCCTATCCACAGAAAGGCATGTCCTGTTCCAACTACTGAAGAAGAGGATTCCACTCTGGACAAAATTCACACTCCAGGCATACAGCCATGCAGTTTAACAAGTATTTTTGGAATATCTAGGACCGCATTTTCGCAGAAAACTTTATCCAGGCTATACTCTTTAAAGAGTAACTTCTCATTGATCCAACACCACTTTACTCTTCAAAGTTCCAAGAAGAAGAAGAAGACGATGATGATATTGGATTTATATCCCGCCCTCCACTCCGAATCTCAGAGTGGCTCACAATCTCCTTTATCTTCCTCCCCCACAACAGACAAACACCCTGTGTGGTGGGTGGGGCTGAGAGAGTTCTTACAGCAGCTGCCCTTTCAAGGACAACCTCTACAAGAGCTACGGCTGACCCAAGGCCATTCCAGCAAGTGCAAGTGGAGGAGTGGGGAATCAAACCGGTTCGCCCAGATAAGAATCCGCACACTTAACCACTACACCAGGTTCTGCATGGCCACCTGTAGGCTGGCAACCCTGCCAACCTGCATACTTTGTCATGTGTGAATGCAACTTCAAGTATGTTCAAATCCGTCCAACCTCCCCCCCCCCCGCCACCCAATCAACTTTTATTAATCGTTTATGGTTTGACAATCACAATGAGGGGATAATATAGCATTGCCTCCAAAGTAAAGCTTTGAATTAAATCCCTTTTTCACACAAATTGCGGGGAACAATAGTGTGCACTGTCTATATTGTTGTGCTTGCATTGTGGCAAGGAACGGAAGCTGTGTGGGTCCTGGCTTACTTGCCGCAGCTGCTGCAGCTTTGCATGTGAAAATTATTTCAGAAGGGAAACAGGAAGGTGGAGTGAAAGGAACAACAAGGTTGCTTGTCCATAAGCACAAAAGAGGCTGTTGAACGGCTTTGGGCCTACCTAAAACCAGATGCAGTATTTCATCTGTTTACTTCAGCTCTCCAGGCTTCCACAAACCAGCTCTAAGCAAACTCCCAGGAGACTGGTCAAACCACCCAAAATATTCTGAGTTCACATAACAAACACATATTTTTTTTTCTCCTGATTTTTTAACGTGCAGGCTATTCAGAGCAGCCCCACTTAAACACAAGATTTTGGCAGAGAAGAAAACCGCATACAAATAAAAGGTAAAATGCAGGAGCCTTAATGTAGAACTCAATGCTGTAAAGAAACCCTCCCATTTGTACAAGGATGCTAGTTATACAAACAACATACTGACTAGATTGTTCATTTCTAAATCTAGATTGCTATGGGACTCGGCATTTAAAAAATGTCCTTGATAGTGAGATAATACTCAGCCAAAACTATTCGAATTCTCTGTTCACCTCAGTTCTCATTGCACTCTCATTTCTTCTCGGAGATATCTTCCCATGCATTTAAGACAAATAGGGTTGTCGAGTCCAAGAAATATCTGGGGACTTTGGGGGCGAAGCCAGGAGACTTTGGGGATGGAGCCAGGAACAAGGGTGTGACAAGCATAATTGAACTCCAAGGGAGTTCTGGCCATCACATTTAAAGGGGCAGCACACCTTTTTAAATGCCTTTCTTCCATAGGAAATAATGAAGGATAGGGGCACCATCTTTTGGGGCTCATAGAATTGGACCCCCTGGTCCAATTGTTTTGAAACTTGGGGGGTATTTTGGAAAGAGGCACTAGATGCTATACTAAAAATTTGGTGCCTCTACCTCAAAACATAGCCCCCCAGAGCCCCCAATACCCGCAATTCCTCATTATTCCCTATGGGAATTGTTCTCCATGGGGAATAATAGAGTGCCCAGTAGACATTTCCATCCCCCACCATGCTTTCTAAAGCAGGGGGAGGGCCTCCAAACCAGGGAATCCTCTGCCCCCTCCCTCTCTCACACACACAAATACTTACTGGGTCTTGTTCCTGCAGAACTTTACTTGATCTGAAAATGGAAGCAAAACAAAGGGAGGGGCCGTTCTCCGAAGCCCTTCCTGTTTCCTGCTTCCTGCTCAGCCTTAAAGGCACATATTTTAAAAACGGACCTGCAGGAGCTCTAAAACTACATGGTGACTGTGGGGGGCGGGGCTTCTCCCACTGGCCAGCTGGCTGGGGGTGGGGAGAAGCCTGTAAAAATGGGGGATCCCCTTCCGGGACCTGGGGATTGGGAAGCCTAAAGACAAATGTGAGGCAAGCAGGGCTTTTTTTGTAGCAGGAACTCCTTTGCATATTAGGCTCCACCTCCCTGATGTAGCCAATCCTCCAAGAGCTTACAGGGCTCTTCATACAGAAGCAAAGAAATGACGTGCAGAAAAGCTCTAGCTCACAACAGGGGAATGAGAATGAGTTTGGCCCTGTATAAGTAGCTATCCTTTACAAGCAAAACAATAATACCCTTCAGACAAATTTTGATTTGGCATAAGCTGGAACGTTAAGACAAACTTAATTTCTGAGCTGGGTGTTTGTTATTGGGCACAGGAACTCCTTTGCATATTAGGCCACACCTCCCTGATGCAGCCAATCCTCCAAGAGCTTACAGTAGGCCCTGTACTAAGACCCCTGTAAGCTCTTGGAGGATAGGCTACATCAGGAGGGTGTAGCCTAATATGCAAAGGAGTTCCTGCTACAAAAAAAGCCCTGCAGTAGTCTGTGGCTGCACCACTGTATAGCTTCTCCAGCATGGGCAACACAAGCTGAACTCTCATCCTCTGCTCCTCCAAGTGTCCCCCTTCCAGATACATATAGCCAGGGCTCTTTTTCTAGCAGGAGCTCCTCTGCATATTAGGCCACACCCCCTGATGTAGCCAATCCTCTGCAGCTTTGACACTGAATGAGAGAGAGAAATGCAGTCTCCTATATTCTTATTAACAGTCGAAAGTTTGACATTTCCCAGCCACTCAAGAAGTGCCAGTTTGTGACAAAATGAGCAAGTGCTATGGAAGCCCACATCTATTTAAAAACCTTCCATGGATCAACTGCATTTAGTAGATTCCACATTTTATGTCACGTTAACTCCGGCCCACGTAGCAAATCTTCAGCATTTTAAGCAAGCCGTTTCTAGTGACTGAGTGTCGATCTGGAAGGCTTTTGGCAGGAAAAGCCCAAGGACAAGAAGTTGGCTGATATTTTCAGGAAATTACAACATTTTATTTTATCGATGTCATCAGGGGCTTTCCAGAATATGATGCATCCTTCACCACGATCCCCTCCTTCTTACCTTTACACCCACTTCTGTCTTGTTTTATACACACAGGGACAAAAATGTCACTTAAGTGCAGGACAAATGAGAAATGGTCTATATAAGACGGAAGTTATAGGGAAGGGAAATACTCATTTTTATAGATCATCTCAAGATGCAACGTTTTGGGTGGCATTGGTGTCGTTATCACAGACCCAACTAACAAATTATCTTTTCAGAGGTCTTCCTCCTTCCACATACAAATCCATCTTGGTCACTAACAAGAATGGCACAGGGCAGCAGGGCTTTTTTTGTAGCAGGAACTCCTTTGCATATTAGGCCACACCCCTCTTTCATAGCCAATCCTTCAAGAGCTTACAGGGCTCTTATTACAGGGCCTACTGTAAGATCCAGGAGGATTGGCTACATCAGGGGTGTGTGGCCTAATATGCAAATGAGCTCCTGCTACATGTGGAGCAGCATAATACACCCAAGACCTATTTCATAGTTATTTATCTGTCAGAAGATGTTGGACTCCACTCTTACACAACTGGCAAATGTTCTGACTCATAAAATTTTAGGAGTGATTTAAGAGCTGTAATAAAGTATGGAAGGTATTTCTTCTCTTGTGTTTACAGTGTGGGGTGTCATATATAGAAGAAAATTAGAGGCTATTTCATAGCTACAAATATGTCTTGGTGATTTATGTTATCTGCAGGGCCTCACTTTTATTATTTTAATTTTTCTCTATATAGAAAATTTATAACAAGTAAAAAAAAATAATGAGCATGTCAATAGCTCTGTGGTTTAGAAATAAACCAAACTTTTATTGAATGAAAAAAAAATTGCTCGACATACAGACTAAAATTCCTGATCCTTAAGGTACAATCTTTGATGTGGCTTGGAACATTGAACACCAGCTGATGGAGACAGAGTTTGAAATAAAATTGTATACTTCTAGGTTCTCTCACCAAACTGAAAACTAAAAATCTTTGAAGATGTGATTAAACAGTCTCACTACATACTCAATTTATTATGAGGGGACTTTTGCCCTGTTATGAAGTGTTAACGTAACAGGATCTGAGGCATTTAAAGCTTCAGAACTGGAAGAAATTTATTTTGGGCAATAATATGGGATTAGATTCAATGGCTCCTTCCACTAAGCTGGATCTTCTTTACAAGGTCTTCCTTCAGCAGAGATAATTCTTCCAATGAAGCAGGGGTGGAATGCTAGCAGGAGCTCCTTTGCATATTAGGCCACACCCCTTTGGTGTAGCCTATCCTCCAAGAGCTTACAAGGCTCTTTTTTGTAAACTCTTGGAAGATTGGCTACATCAGGGGTGTGTGGCCTAATATGCAAAGGAGCTCCTGCTAGAATTCCACCTCTCTAATGGAAAATGACTTGAGCAAGGCATTCTCTGATGGAGAAAGATCTCTGTCGAGGGAAAGATCCAATCCATGGCAGTGCAGGAATGAATGATACTGTGGCCGGGGCAGAAGCTACGTTGGCTAGACTCAGTTTTTCTTGTTGTGATTTACTCACAAGGTCTAATCAGCAATTGGCAATACTAAGTTAAGAAATCAAAGTAAAATAATGGAGTGGATTCAACCAGCTTTTCTGCTGATAAGAAAGGAAGGAAGTGTTCCTTTTGACCACCCAGACAGTTATGCTGGGGATCATGGGATATGCATGGCCAAAGCCGCCCCCCCTCCCCATGCGAACAAGGGCTTTAGGGAGCTGGGGGGAAAGTTGCATCCAGCCCAATGCCATAAACATAATAGCCAAGTCTCTGAGAACTTGGCTCAGAAAAGACTTCCTTGAACAGACTGACAATGCTACCAACATTCACTGTCTTTGCCCCTTCCACGTCTCTTTCTACATGTTTGCTGCCTCACAAACCCAAATCAAATCTCCACATTTTTAACAAAACAGCTGCATATCTTGCAGTGCAGCCTTTCTCACAGAATGCTGGATAAACTGTCTAAACACAGTCAACCAAATCTTCAAACCCTTTCCTCTGTTACTTGCAGACATTTTAATGCATCATGAAGTCAGCATTGTTTACAGCGAGGCCTAAAGAGCTGGAATGGCTAAAATATTAGGGAGGGAGGTGTATGATTTTTAATATACATTTAGGGAACCAATTCAAACAAGCACAGTCAACATGAAAATTAATAATGGATGGTTTTAAATATTGCAGTAAAAGATGTACTGTCTCAGGTGCTTTGGTGGGTCGCACGTCATTCAGACATCCCTGGAGACTATTTAAACTTATTTGCTGCCCAAATATCCTCTAGAAACCATTAGTCTATATTAAATGTAAAGCCACTAAATTCTTTCCTAATGACAAAGTCATTCAAATGGTTAGTTTCAAAGCCTTATAACTAGTTTTCAGCCAGAGATATTTTACAGAGAAATTAAACTACACCATCTTTCAAGTCTCAAAAGCTATAGACACGGGGAGGAAAGTGGACCAAATGCTAAATCCTGGGGGGGGTTGTTTAAACAATTGTATCTAGGGGTGTGCATTCGGTAAACATTAGCTTGGGGGAAAGCCAAAATATACCCTTTTCGGCATTTTTAGGCTTTTAAAAAGACAAATCAGATTCTCTGATCAGATTCAGCAACCGAATTAGAGAAATCTGGGGAAAAGCCTAAAAAGTTCGGCTTTTTCTTCGGGAATCAGGAAAATGGGGGAAGGGGAGAGCATTACAATCTTAACAACTAATATCCTCTTCCTTTCATACTTCAGGGGAATCTTTTGTCTCTACAATTAGAATCCATTAAGAGGTCTGAATTTGCTCTGAATGTGTTCCTCATTCCTCAAGACCAGTTTTCACTCAGCCATCAAGTTAACAACTGCTTTATCAGTGTAGCAAAACAAAGATTAACTCAATCAGGACAATGGAAGGGGGGGAGGAATTGCATTTGCAAGATTGTTGCAATGTGTATTATTTGGCTGCAAATAAGAATAAATGCTCTAGATTGGTTAATATTTATAATTTCACACGTACTCAGGAATGGATAGGAAAGGAATGGACTTCTGGAATAAAGTAATAGCTAAAAACAAGGCTAGTATGTAATGTATCGTGCCTCACCTTCTTTGTGTTTCCTTAACTACACAGTATAGCTAAATTTGCTTTCCTTTGTAAGGCTTTTGTAGCAGGTTGGGCTGCTAGTGGACAGCAGATTTGAGGGGGCGGGAAAGATGGGCAATCTGGCCAATGGGGCAACAGAAGTTCATGTCAGTCACAGGATTTTTCACATTTTGAAAGTCTGTGCATGGCCAGAGAGCATAAAAGCAATCTGAGTCAGATTCCATGCTGGTTTGCTGTGCTGCCTGCTGCCTGAGATTGTGTGGCTTGCTAGTTCAGCAACTGCTCTGTGCTGGACCTGACTGAATGCTGTCTGCTTTTTGTATCACCCTGAGTGTTGCCCAGTGGGTGCTTCTGGGTTTTTACAACTTAGTTAGGGCTATTATTAGGCTTTTGAAAATAATTAGGGTCTGAGACCTAATTAGGAAATCCCTAATTAGGAAATCCTTTGAGTAACATTGTTGGCATAGGGCTTTAGCACTTCACCCCTAAGTAGGCCAGATAGGATTTAAAAGAGGTGAGGCTTCTTTTAAAAGCAGTTGAATAAGTAGGCTACATTTAATTTTTGAAGAGCATTGCTGGGCGCTTGAGCTTCATTTTGAAGGCAGGTGTACTGCATTTACAGAAGAGAATTCCATAGGTTGACCACCACTAGTTGTCTAGTTTTAGGAAGGAACATCTGCATTTTCTACAGGAAATCAGGTGTATTCCATAGAATCTAGCTGAAGGAGAAGTTTCTTAAAGACCCCTAAACTTTTAATAAGGTTTGGCTCCCATATTAAGGTTAGTCGCCAGGGCAGCTAGGATTCACTAGTCTCAAAAAAGAAAAACCCCAAAAACCTCTCTGGTGAGCATAAGATAGGGTCTCTTGAAAAAAATATCATGTTTGGGTGGATTGGCCTATAAAAAGTTGTCAGACTCTGCTAGGGTCAAAAAGCAGTGCAGGTAGTTAGGTGTGTTAAAGCCCCTTCCCAATACGTTAGGTAGAATTTGGCCCAGGGTACAATGAGCAGAAGGCAGAAAAGCACAGAGTGTGGGCTGGGTGGAAAGGCAAAGGAGAAAGCTAGAGGGGTGGAGGGGAGGGTGGGGAGGGTTGTGGCTTTCCCCTAACCTGTGCAGAGGAACAGTGATAGCTGAGAAGGATCAGGGTGCAGTGCAGAGATACCTCCTCCCTCTCACTTTCTGAGGCCTTCCCTGGGAAAATGGTGTGAAAGGTTACTTCAAAGGCTGGGTAAGGTGTGCCACCCCACCAATGAACTGGGATCTGATGCTGGGCATTGCATTAATCCTGTCCCCCTTGAAGCCCCCTTCCCCTTGCTTAGAGTGTGACTCTGTGCCTAACAACAACCTTGCTGGGCTGGGGAAAATGTGCCACCCCGTCAATGAACTGGGATCTGCTGCTGGGCATTGAGCTGGTTCTGCTGTCCCCAAAGCCCCCTCCCCCTACCTGGATCGTGAGTCTGCACCTGACAGTGGCCTTGCTGGGCTGGGAATGTTCCACAAATGTGCTGGATTCTCCTGCTGGGCAGAAGAAGAAGAAGATATTGGATTTATATCCCGCCCTCCTCTCCGAAGAGTCTCAGAGCGGCTCACAATCTCCTTTACCTTCCTCCCCCACAACAGACACCCTGTGAGGTGGGTGGGACTGGAGAGGGCTCTCACAGCAGCTGCCCTTTCAAGGGCAACCTCTGCCAGAGCTATGGCTGACCCATGCTAGCAGGTGCAAGTGGAGGAGTGGGGAATCAAACCCGGTTCTCCCAGATAAGAGTCCACACACTTAACCACTACACCAAACTGACTCTCCATTGGCAGTGCAGCACCATCGGCAGTGCAGTGAGTTTAGGGTATGGGCACTGGTAGCAGTGCTTCAGCTGCCCTTGCAAAAATCCCCCCACCCCAGATTGCAATTCAGAGATTCTCTGATTTGACCTTTGTCCTGTTGGGGTTTTTTTTTTTTTTTTTTTGCTTTTGTTTTTGACAATGCCATAATGGCATTGGCTCTGCTGGGCACGTTGCACTGGTTTTGCTTCTGACTGAAAAAAACACCATTTTGTAGGTAAGAGATTCTCTTACTTGACCTTACTCATTTTTTCCCCATAGCTGAAAGCAATGGAGCTTTCCCAGCCATTGGTTTCAATGGGGGGGGAGGGGTCCAAGTCCACTCCAGTCTTCTTTGGAACTTGGTGGTTCTTTTGGGGAGAGCCTCCAGTAAGTACACTGCAAATTTGGTGCCTCTCCCTCAAACCCCATTCCCTCCTACCCATGGGTTGTTCTCTATGCAGTTTTGCCTTTTTTACAAAGGCAATTTTAAAAGCGATAGTCAGATTCTCTGATTTGACATTTTTCCTATTATTGAAATGAATGGATTTTTCCCAGCCATTGATTTCAATGGGGAATAGGGGCACCCTCTTTGGGTGCCCATAGGATTGGATTCCCTAGTCCAATTGTTTTGAAACTTGGGGGATATTTTGGGGAGAGGCTCTAAAAGGCACACAGCAAATTTGGTGCCTCTACCTCAAATCCCCTCCAGCCCACAGAATATACTCTATGAGATTTTGCCACTGACTAAAATGGCCCATAGAGTATAATGGAGTCTAAAAAAATACGGAATACCGAATTTTTCCAGGGTTTTTTCCTTTACCTAATATGAGATTCGACTTTCCGAAGGAATTATAACCTTTTTGTTTTTTTGTTTAATCCACCCAAAACAGAATTTTAATGATTCTTTTTTCTCTGCACACCCCTAATTGTATCTGTCAAATTCCTGTCAGCATTTTTACTATATGTATGGTTATTTGCCAATTCCCATTCATTTTTCAATAGTTTAGACGAGATAAAGGAATAATAAGTATGACTAAGAAAAGAGGATCACCAAGTAGTGGTCCACGGGAAGCTCCTATCTCAAAGATGCTTGCTTTTGTTCTTTGTCCATGAACCCACCTGCGCTCTCCAGACTGGTCCTGAACAGTGCAGTGGTATAACATTCAGTTGCACACAAGCTATCCCTGGTTTACAATCACAGAATCATAGAGTTGGAAGGGACCTCCAGGCTCATCTACTTCAACCTCCTGCACAATGCAGGAAACTCACAAAAACCTCCCCCCCCCGCCAACATCCAGTGACCCCTGCACCACACCCAGAAGATGGCAAAATTAAAAAAAAAAAAACCTCCAGGACCCCTGGCCAAAATGGTCTGGAGAAAAATTGCTGCCTGACCTAGAAGTGGCCAACAGCATTTCCCTGGGCATGTGAGAATGGGCAAGAACTAAGCACTGACGCAACCCAATTTGGTGCAGTGGTTAAGTGTGCGGACTCTTATCTGGGAGAATAGGGTTTGATTCCCCACTCCTCCACTTACAACTGCTGGATTGGCCTTGGGTTAGCCATAGCTCTGGCAGAGGTTGTCCTTGAAAGGGCAGACTCTTATCTGGGAGAACCGGGTTTGATTCCCCACTCCTCCACTTACAACTGCTGGATTGGCCTTGGGTCAGCCATAGCTCTGGCAGAGGTTGTCCTTGAAAGGGCAGACTCTTATCTGGGAGAACCGGGTTTGATTCCCCATTCCTCCACTTGCAGCTGCTGGATTGGCCTTGGGTCAGCCATAGCTCTGGCAGAGGTTGTCCTTGAAAGGGCAGACTCTTATCTGGGAGAACCGGGTTTGATTCCCCATTCCTCCACTTGCAGCTGCTGGAATGGCCTTGTGTCAGCCATAGCTCTCGCAGGAGTTGTCTTTGAAAGCCCTCTCAGCCCCACCCACCTCACAGGGTGTCTGTTGTGGGGGGAGAAGATACAGGAGATTGTAAGCCGCTCTGAGACTCTCATTCAGAGAGAAGGGCGGAGTATAAATCTGTAGTCATCTTCTTCTTCCTGCCCTCCCTCTCATGATTTCCCTAAGTTCACAGAATCAACATTGCTGTCAGGTGGCCATCTAGCCTCCGGTTGCAATCAGACGGGCCTTTTGGTCTACCATAGCCACCCCCACTCCTGAATTTAGTGTACAATCATACACACACATGTTTTCCCTGCAGCCTGCTCATCCTTACCTTGTTCTAGGACAACTCCCATATGCATTAAATAGCCACCAGGAACTTCCTGGCAGCAAAGTTGTTGCTGTGCCTCCATGGTGCGTTTCCAGCTGTGTGAACTGTGTTCCCAGCAGTGTGACTGCTCCACCTTATGCATGTGTGGCCCTTGCCTGTCTCAGCTGCTGAGTGGGCACCATCTGATAGCTGTAGCATTCCTGATCCTGAATCTGTTTTCTTTTTTTTTAAGCTGAGAGGCCACTGCAGCAACTGACTCATCTTATCCCACCCTCTGTTTGAAAACCTCCAGAGAAAGAGAGTCCACCACCTCCCAAGGAAGCCTGTTCCACTGAGGAATCACTCTAACTGTGAGGAAGTTCTTCCTAATATTTAACCAAAAACTCTTTTGATTTAATTTCAACCTGTTGGTTTTGATCCGACCTTCTGGGGCCATAGAAAACAAGTCCACACCATCCTCTAGATGACAGCCCTTCAAGTACTTGAAGATGATGATCATATCACCTCTCAGTCATCTCCTCTCCAGGCTAAACATGCCCAGCTCCTTCAGCCTTTCCTCTAAGGACCTAGGAAATAACCTTCATGCCATGAGCAGAGGGTCTACAAGTATCATTGAACAACCCATAGTATAACTGTCTAAGAACATAAGAGAAGCCATGTTGGATCAGGCCAGTGGCCAATCCAGTCCAATACTCTGTGTCACACAGTGGCCAAAAAAATTACACACACACACACTCACACACATATACACACTGTGGCTAATAGCCACTGATGGACCTCTGCTCCATATTTTTATCTAAACCCCGCTTGATGCTGGCTATGCTTGTAGCTGCCACCACCTCCTGTGGCAGTGAATTCCACATGTTAATCACCTTTTGGGTGAAGAAATGCTTCCTTTTATCCATTTTAACCTGACTGCTCAGCAATTTCATCGAATGCCCACGAGTTCTTGTATTGTGAGAAAGGGAGAAAAGTACTTCTTTCTCTACTTTCTCCATCCCATGCATTATCTTGTAAACCTCTATCATGTCACCCCGCAGTTGACGTTTCTCCAAGCTAAAGAGCCCCAAGTGTTTTAACCTTTCTTCATAGGGAAAGTGTTCCAACCCTTTAATCATTCTAGTTGCCCTTTTCTGGACTTTTTCCAATGCTATAATATCCTTTTTGAGGTGCGGTGACCAGAATTGTACACAGTATTCCAAATGAGACTGCACCATCGATTTATACAGGGGCATTATGATACTGGCTGATTTATTTTCAGTTCCCTTCCTAATAATTCCCAGCATGGCGTTGGCCTTTTTTATTGCAATCGCACACTGTCTTGACATTTTCAGTGAGTTATCTACCATGACCCCAAGATCTCTCTCTTAGTCAGTCTCTGCCATTTCACACCCCATCAACTTGAATTTGTAGCTTGGATTCTTGGCCCCAATGTGCATTACTTTGCACTTGGCCACGTTGAACCGCATCTGCCACTTTGACGCCCACTCACCCAGCTTCAACAGATCCCTTTGGAGTGCCTCACAATCCTCTCTGGTTCTCACCACCCTGAACAATTTAGTGTCATCTGCAAACTTGGCCACTTCCCTGCTCACTCCCAACTCCAGATCTTTTATGCACAAGTTAAAGAGCATGGGACCCAGTACTGAGCCCTGCTTACCGTCCTTACTGCCCATTAGCCTATTAATTAGCCAGTTTTTGATCCACAAGAGGACCTGTCCTTTTACTCCATGACTCTCGAGCTTTCTAAGGAGCCTTTGATGAGGAACTTTATCAAAAGCTTTCTGGAAGTCAAGGTAAACAACATCTATCGGGTCTCCTTTGTCCACATGTTTGTTCACCGCCTCAAAGAAATGTAGCAGGTTAGTGAGGCATGATCTTCCCCTACAGAACCCATGCTGAGTCTTCCTCAATAACCCGTGTTCATCAATGTGCCTACTTATTCTGTCCTTGATAATGGTTTCTACCAACTTTCCCGGTATTGAAGTCAGACTTACTGGTCTGTAATTTCCCGGATCTCTTCTGGAACCCTTTTTAAAAATGGAGGTGACATTTGCTACCTTCCAGTCCTCAGGAACGGAGGCAGATTTCAATGAAAGATTACATATTTTTGTCAAAAGAGCCACAAGTTCAACTTTGAGTTCTTTCAGAACTCTTGGATGTATGCCATCCGGACCTGGTGACTTATTAGTTTTTAATTCGTCTATCAGTTGTAGGACCTCCTCTCTTGTCACCTCAATCTGACCCAGGTCTTTCAACACCCCTTCCAAAATTAGTGGTTCTGGAGCGGGCAAACATTTCTCGTCTTCCACAGTGAAGACGGTGTAAGCCAAAATGCCCTCAAAACAAGGTTGGGGAATTGTCAGGTGGGCACCTGGCTTAATAGGATCTTTTATCTGTGTATACAGGATCCACATCCAGAAATTAATGCTTAAATTTATCAAGGACTCTAATTAAGTAAAACAATTAAAATTTATTCCAGAAAAATATAGGCATACATACAAGGCAATGTGCTCATGAAACATACATACAGTCCTAAGAAAAATAGAGAGAGATATAGAGACAACACATGGGTAGACAAATGGTGATAATTACCGATCGTAGTCTTCCAGGAAGGTTCCAATAGCGATGTAAGAGGTCAGGGAAAATAGGACCCTCAACTGATCAGGAATCAGGGGTGGATCTACACAGTGGAGATAGGGTACTGCTAGATGCACACTTGTGAGGAGCTGGGTCACAGGTTATATAGACTACCTTAGACCCACAGGGTATGGGAGGTACAGGGGTGGAAAAAGGGGAGGCTCTGCAGTGACCATAAGGGCTGGACTTCTGCAGTAGCCAATAGCAAGTTAATTGGTGGCACCTAATTGGATGCCCATAACTGACCAATGAACAAGCTTGGGTCCTGGTTACCTGATTGGACCTCCAGGTAACAATGGACCAAGGTGGGGGTGCTCCAAGATGACCGTTGGGGAGAAGAATGGGGGAAATCACTGGGTGGAGGAGTGCTTAGGACTATTAAACTTATCTAAAAAGGTGACAATAGATGGCCAAATTACTACCTAGGTAACACCCGGTTTACACAAAAGAACTTGGCTCACTGAAGATGGTCTTCCTCTTCTTCAGTGTTCTTCTTGACACCAGTTCCAGCAGGGTCCACGCCTAAGCTTGATGGCCTCATGGATGGGTGACATCTGTTGAGTACGTGAGTCTCCCGCTTCGCTGAAATGGAGTCTTGGCACTGTTGGAAGGTAGCTGGTGTTAGCCTCCCAAAGTGGATTCTATGGTCAAGGCTGAAAACCGCATGGCCTGGATAGCTCCTAATGGCGCACTTTCTTCCGTTCCAATGATAGAGATGGCGTTCACTCAAAGCAACTGAACGTTCTTCTTGCTAGCACTCTTCCAGAAACACGAAGTGCTGCTTTAGCGTTGTGGCTGTTAGTACTCATAATTCCTTTCCAGTCTGGCAGCCAAACCCACGTTCTCCTAGCAGATTTGTGTGAGTTCAGTCTCCAGGCACCTTGGCAACTAGGCGGGTGACTATGATGTTCTGCATTTTAGGGGTATTTTCTTACAACGGAGGCAAAAAATGCATTCAGCTTCTCAGCCATTTCCCTATCCTCCTTCAGTAATCCTTTGACCCCTTGGTCATCCAAGGGCCCCACTTCCTCCCTGGCTGGTTTCCTGCTTCTAATATATTTGAAGAAATTTTTATTGTTGGTCTTTATGTTTTTTGCAATATGCTCCTCATAGTCCGTTTTTGCCTGCCTGATCACAGTCTTGCATTTGATTTGCCACAGCCTGTGTTCCCTTTTATTAATCTCACTTGGACTAGCTTTCCACCGCTTAAAGGAGTCCTTCTTACCTTTTAGAGCTTTCATTACTTTGTTTGTTAACCATGCAGGCATTTTTTTATACTTGTTTGTGCCTTTCCTAACTTGTGGTATCCTTGAGCTTCTAGGATTGTAGTTTTAAATAGCCTCCAAGCTTCCCCAAGGGTTTTGACTGTATTTACCTTTCCTTTCAGTTTCCTCTTCACATGCCTCCTCATCTCAGAGAATTTATCCCTTTTAAAGTTAAACGTGGTTGTGCTGGTCTTTTGGGGCAACTCTCTATTTATACAAATGGTGAAATCAATAACGTTATGGTCACTGCTCCCAAGCGGTGCTATCACTTTTACATCTCTCACCAAGTCTTGGGCATTACTTAGGACCAAATCCAGGATCACCCCACCCCTGGTAGGTTCTGAGACCATCTGCTCCATAGCACAGTCATTGAGAGCATCAAGAAACTCAATCTCTTTCTCTCGACCAGAATACATATTGACCCAATCAATCTGCGGGTAGTTAAAATCACCTATTACGACACAGTTTTTACGTTTAGCCGCTATCTTTAATCCTTCCATCATATTATTATTGTCCTCTATCTTTTGATTTGGTGAGCGATAAACTCCCATAGTTAAATTTCCTTTGGGCCCTCTATATCAACCCAAATCATTTCTAGAAGGGAATCTAATTCTCTGACCTCAGTCTTACTGGACTGTATACCCTCTCTGACATACAGAGCCACCCCACCTCCAACCCTTCCCTCCCTATCCTTCCGATATAACTTATATCCAAGAATCACCTTGTCCCACTGATTCTCTTCATTCCACCAAGTTTTTGAAATTCCCACAATGTCTGTTTTCTCCCAACACTAAACATTCCAACTCACTAATTTTACTTCGAACACTTCTAGCATTTGCATACAAACATCTATAATTTCCCAGGCAAGCTAGGCCGGCAACCTTCCTCCTGTCACCTCGAGACTTTGGCAGACAGTCCATACTGTTTGTCACCATCTCAGTGGACAACTCTGATCCATTACCCGGTAGAAAAGTAACAGCTAACCCTTCATCTCTATGAGATGAGTCCTCCCGAACCAGAGACATTTCATCTCCTGTCGGCTTTCCCCCAAGATTTAGTTTAAAAACTGCTCTGCCACCTTTTTGATTTTAAGCGCCAGCAGCCTGGTTCCATCTGGGGACAAGTGCAGACCGTCTCTTTTGTACAGCTCCCGCTTGTTCCAGAAAGCATCCCAGAGCCTAACAAACTTAAATCCTTCCTCCTTACACCATCATCTCATCCACACATTGAAACTTCTAATTTGTGGCTGTCTCTCCTGCCCTGCATGCGGAACAGGTAGCACTTCTGAGAAGGCTACCTTGGAGGTCCTGGCCTTAAGTCTCCCACCTAGCAGCTTAAATTTTTCCTCCAGGACCTCACGACTGCATTTCCCCAACATGCACCATGACCACTGGCTCCTCCCCAGCACTGTCTATCAGTCTATCTACTACACGCGTAATGTCCGCTACTTTCGCACCAGGCAGGCAAGTTACCATACAGTCAGTACACGGTTTCGCCACCCAGCTGTCTACTTGCCTAAGGATAGAAACACCAACTACCAAGACCCACCCCCCTCTCTCCCTGCCCAGGGATGGTGTCATACAGGGGTGTCAGACTCATTTGTTATGAGGGCCGGATCTGTTATAAATGAGACCTTGTCAGGCCAGGCCATGTCGGGGTGGGCCATGTGTGTGCCTATTTAAGGTTAGGTAGCAGAGATACAAATTTTATAAAGAACACAAACACAAATACTTAAAAAAAACTTAAAATATTAGCACTCATTGGTCTTAAAGATGCTTTCTTTGTATTTCTCCCATGGGATCCAGGGAACTGGGCAAAGGTAGTTCTGGCTCTTTCCTTCCTTCCCCAGGGGACTGGGGGGGGGAGCCTCAGCCAATAGAAGGAAGAGAGGCTTGGCTCAGTAGCTCTGCTGTGCAATTGAGAGTGCCTGGCAAAGCAAGCTATTCCTCTCCCCTTCCTCCCTAAGGGAGGAGCCATAGCCAATGGAAAAAAATAGAGATTTTGCTCTGTAGCTCCTGTGCAATTGAGCAAGCCTTGCAAAGTAAGACATAGGGAGAAGGAAGCAGATAACAGCCAGTTGCTAGAGGGCCTGATAGGAGCCCTCCGGGGGCTTGATTCGGCCCCCAAACTGCATTTTTTACACATCTGGTCTAATGCAAAGAGGCAACTATGATTAGATGATATTCTTCCAACACTTTTCATGAAACAAAGAACTGGCCTTTAGGATGCTGGATAAACAACTATTTGGGCAATGTGTTCTAGATGAGAAATAGCATTCTAGTGATCTTAATGAGAGAGCAGGACCTCTTTACCACTGGTCTTGCCAGCCCCTACTTTCATCTGCACACCTCTCCCTCCCAGCCTGAATGTATGTAAAAAAGGTAAAGGTAGTCCCCTGTGCAAGCACCGAGTTCTTTCCGACTCTGGGGTGATGACGCATCACAACGTTTTCACGGCAGACTTTTTACGGGGCAGTTTGCCATTGCCTTCCCCAGTCATCTACTCTTTCCCCCCAGCAAGCTGGGTACTCATTTTACTGACCTTGGAAGGATGGAAGGCTGAGTCAACCTGGAGCCGGCTACCTGAATGTATATATTCCATGTGCAAAGCTGTGAGCAAGACCCCATGAGGGTAGCACCGAGCATGTGCAGCAATCCCTATGTCTTGTGTCCCATGCTTGATCTCGCAGCAACAAACACAGCAAATGATCTTGTGGCTATGTCAACTGTCAAGGAAGCCTTTTGGGAGAAATCAGGGGGTGCCAACAGGACAGAAGCAACTAAGCCTTGCCAGGCTAGAAGACAAAAAGACCCCTCCCAAAATTGTCTTTTACATTATATGCAACCACAGACCATTGGCAAAATTCAGATGTTAAGTGCCCTGTGACAAAAATGGCCAAAAACTGACATTCTCCAACCCCCAGACTTTACAATTGGAGTTCATAAGACATATTGTTTTGCTTGGATGTGAAAATTACTGCAGTTTGACACAATCTACCATTGTGAAAATACTGTTTCCTTTCTGTTTCTGGCACAAAAGGAACCAAATGCAAGCTATCACAAGAAAATAGAGAACCACTTCAAGAGTAGGACCACTGAAAGAATGCAGACCATAATTGGCACTGACTTTGTCAAAAGGCAGCAGAATATGAATGTTGAGAGAACTTTGAGGGCATTTATTGACCTTTGTTACCCCAAGTTCCAACCAAAGCATTCGGTTGGAATCCCAGTTGGCATATACATCAGCAGCAGAACGACCGACTGAAACCATAATATACAAGGAATTTATACCTAGGTCTACTTGGGAGCAATACTCCCTCATTCCATCCCAGTGCTATAAGGCCTGCTGGATCTGGACAGTAGGCCATGTCTGTGAGGCAGAACCTGCCATTTTAATCTCTAAATGTAAAAATCTCTAGTTTACATTCTATATATATATATATATATATATAAAAATTGGTCTTTTACTGTTTTTTACTGTTGATTGTTCTTATGATGTAACCCACCCTGAGCCTGTTCTATAGGAAGGGTGGGCTAAAAATTGAATTAAATAAAAATAAGCTGTGGAGTCTTGTGAGGAAAAATTCTTCGTGAGCTACTGGCATTAAAGTTGTGAGCTCAGCTATTGCATAAATTAGTTTGCTCTGGAGCTAGTTTGTTGTGGTGGTTAAGTGCGCTGACTCTTATCTGGGAGAACCAGGTTTGATTCCCCCTCCTCCACTTGCAGGTGCTGGAATGGCCTTGGGTCAGCCATAGCTCTCATAGGAGTAATCCTTGAAAGGGCAGTTTCTGGGAGAGCTCTCTCGGCTCCATCTACCTCACAGGGTGTACATTGTGAGGGAGGAAGGAGATTGTAGGCCGTTCCAAGACTCTGAGATTCAGAGTGAAGGGTGGGATATACATCCAATTTCTTCTTCTCCTCCTTTTTCTTCTTCTGAGCTAAGAGAAAAATGTAAGAACTGAAGGCTACAAAACTATAAGCTAGCTCACACTAACACAGCTTAGAGGGAACACTGCTTGGGAGTCAGTTATAAACACAACAATCTGCTGCCAATGCTTAAAATAAAGTTATGGAGACATTTTGGGGACTGAAAGTCATAGCATGGCTTTTAAAAAAAACTCACTATAAGAATTGGCAATGAAGGATACCAGTTTTTCTGCTTCATCCCCTTTCAATAAATGTCTGTTTAGGTCCAATGAAGGATTCTTCCAAATATATGTTTTTTTCCACCACAATCAGTGTAACGCAGGACTGTGTCTTTTATTGTGAGGCCATCCGAGGCTCTGCGAAGCATCTATAAATGATGGGATTTGTTTAAACTATCTTGTTTGCATAAAATTCAATCTAAACTTGTTCAGAAGCCAAATAAAATACAGTTGGCTAATGGGTTTGCCTCAAACTTAAAATCCTATAACAACTCCAAGCTTATTAGTGCCCATTTACTGAACAAACCTTGGCAGTCAGGCTGATTTTCCATTGGCATCAGGAGAGTTAGAGCAGCTATTTGGCACATCCAGCTTTCAGCAAATCTGAATCTAATTCGAAGGCATTATTAATCTCGATGTCTGGATAGATCTCAGTTGAAGATTCAAGAGCTTCACTGAGTGGAGTGAAGGAAGAAGACTGCAGATTTATACCCCGCCCTTCTCTCTGAATCAGAGACTCAGAGCGGCTTACAATCTCCTATACCTTCTCCCCCCACAACAGACACCCTGTGAGGTACGTGGGGCTGAGAGGGCTCTCACAGCAGCTGCCCTTTCAAGGATAAGTCGTGCGATAGCTATGGCTAACCTAAGGCCATTCCAGCAGGTGCAAGTGGAGGAGTGGGGAATCAAACCCGGTTCTCCCAGATAAGAGTCCATGCACTTAACCACTACGCCAAACTGGCGTCAGAAGAGACAGATGGAAAGAAATATTTCACATCCCACATGCCAGATTTGCACTGAGGGCTAAGAATGGATGGATCACCGCCACCACAGTTGTTCCCTCTCAGCTGAGTTAGTGTGAGCTAGCTCACAGATTTTTAGCCTCTGGCTCACACATTTTTGTCTTCGCTCAGGAAGGATGCCCCAGGGAACACTAATTTATGCAGTAGCTCACAACTTTAATGCCAGGAGCTCGCAAAGTAGAATGTTTTGCTCACAAGACTCCACAGCCTAAAGGGAACATTGGCTACCACCTCTTTTTCATTTCAGACTTAGATTAAGATCAGATGAACTAGGAGGATATCTCTGTTGGAGTGAGCGACTCAGTAGTATGCCTAGACAGTGGTGGATTATACATCACTGGTATTTACCAGTTTCGCACACAGTTTACCTCGCATTCACAATCCTGTTCCCTCCGCAGTGTCCGGTCGGATTTCCCACCATCTGCGCCGGAGTTACAAGAAGTGCCGCAGCTTTTGCATAGCAAACGTAAACCGCTAAAACACAGTTTACGTTTGCTACGCAGAAGCTGCAGCACTTCCTGTAACTCCGGCGCAGATGGTGGGAAATCCGACCGGACACTGTGGAGGGAACAGGATTGTGAATGCGAGGTAAACTGTGTGCGAAAATGGTAAATACCAGTGATGTATAATCCACCACTGTCTAGGCATACTGAGTCGCTCACTCCAACAGAGATATCCTCCTAGTTTATCTGATCTTAATCTAAGTCCCTGCGGAGGGAACAGGATTGTGACTGCGAGGTAAGCTGTGTGCAAAAACGGTAATTATCTGCTTGAATGGATGCCTCTCTTGTCTTAGCTTGGGAGTTGCCCTCTGACCCCCTCCTCTATCCCTTTCTCCTCTCATTCTCTTCGCATGGCCTTCCACGCATGTCTCTGCAGTTTTCTCCAGTCAAGACAATATCAATTCAAATCTCAGGGCAGTCTCTATCTATCAATGTGTTGTTTCTGTAGATTTCTCTGTAGTAATCTTGTCAGATCTTAGAAGCTGAGCAGGGCTGACCACTAAGGGATACCAGGGGTGTTACACAGAGGCAGGCAATGGCAAGCCACCTCTGAATGTCTTTTTGTCTTGAAAACCTCACAGGGTTCCAGTCAGCAAATAATGGTCCCTTCGCTGAAGAGACAGAAGATTTATATAAACATACATGGACGATTGGATAAATGGATGGCTCTATTTTTGACATTCCAGGCAGACAGCAAAAACAAAACGATTATTCATTTACTGTTGGGCAACCCATGCCTGGATTGCTGGTGGGTTTCATTTGTCATGCTGGGTTACGAGTTTTGGAGGTGGTTCTGGTTTCATTCTTGTAAAAACAACAACCCCAAAACCTACCACTCTTCTGGTCTGCCTACCTGAAAATTTTGCAGAGTTTTATGTCTAGATAGAAACATTGTGTTGCTCACGGAGAACACTGCAGGAAGATCCAAAGGGCCCTGTGAAACAGAATGTCTTTGGTCCATGAGGTTTGTGGTTAGGCTGCTGTGGTGTCGTCTGGGACTTCAAGGAGTCCAAAAGCTAAGGGACTTGTGGTCAGATGGCTAGACTTCTTTGAGCCCATGGGAAAGGGCGACCAGATTGCTAGGGTGTGTGCATTCCAGAGAACCTTCTAACTGGAAAGGTTTATCTATCTTTCTACAAATGCTTATCCTTGTAATAAAGGTTTAGATTGAAATTCAAGAAAATGTGTGTTTTCTCCATCCTTCTCATAGGATGCTGCATAATTGCACCCCTCCCCTTATTGGGAGCAATATACTATTACACTGCATAAGTATATAATATGAATTTCTCATAGGTTTCTGAAACCAATTAAAAACTAGTGATTATTTTGTTTTTTGTGTGCAATAAATAGTCTCCATGTCATGACAGCTTTCACAGGCACTGCCTTATGATCAACTGAAAACCATACTCTTCCGCAAGTAGGGTTCCCAAGTCCCTCGTGGCCACCGGCAAGGGACTTATTTTGCGTGCGCATTGCAAACATGGCACAATTATGTCACCCAGAAGTGATGTCATTGTGCCAGCAACGTTGCTTACTAGCCATTCTAGGAGTTTCCAGGAAAACTCTATGGTTTTCCAGGACGCTACAGCAATTTGGAAGGGAAAAACTCTATGTTACCTATTGTACCATAGAGTTTTTCTTCCCAAATCTCTAGAGCATCCGGGAAAACCATAGAGTTTTCCTGGAAATGCCTAGAGCGGTCGGTGAGCTACATCACCAGCACGATGATGTCACTTCTGGGCGATGTCATCATGCTGGCAATGTGGGGGAAGCTCCCTCCACTGGCCCAATGTGGGCCGGCGGGTTGGGAACCTCCAGGGTGGAAGAACCCCCGCCCGGCCCAGGGGCTTGGCAGCCCTATCCACAAGAAACCTGTTTGCGATATAAGTTATCATATAATAATATGCTTCTGCTTTGTACGATGTCAAATAAAGATTACCTACTGGTTTTGTTTCCTGTTGCTGCTTGGATGCCCTTTACTTTCTTCAGCTCCATATACAGAGTCAGACCTTTGGTTTATCAAGGTCAGTATTGCTTACTCTGACAAGAGGTGGTTCTCTAGGGCCTCAGGTGGAGATGTTTTCAGAAGTACTTGACCCTTTTAGATAGAGATACCAAGGGGTTGAACATGGAACCTTCTGCATGCAAAGCAGATGCTCTACCACTGAGCCATGGTCCCTCCCTGTGAACTAGAGCTTACAAAACATGGATGGATCTATTGCATTTGTATCTTGCCTTCCTCCAAGAAGCTTATGGTGGCACGCAAGCACCTCTTCTCTTCCAGTAAGGGAGAAGGAGAATAACAGTTCCCCTCCTACTCTCTGTAACATGTGGCACATTAACCACCTGCCCTGAATCTCTGCAGAGTGTGTTTTCCACATCTTTTCTGGCAGCAGCCAAAGCAGGCCTGTAGCCATGGGGACACTGCCCTCCGACTTCCAGGTTTGGGCTCCTGACTTTCAGGGGCCCCTCTGGGGCATAGCCTACTTTTTTCCTCCTTTTTTTGGCCATGGCCGAGCTGGCAAAGAGTCATCAGTAGCAGCTGGAGCCGGAGAGCTCAGCAGGGCACAGTACACCAAACTGGCTCTCCTGCTATCTGATCTATTAATAAAGCTTCTTCTGCATATACTCAAGGAGTCTTATGATAGTATCTGGGCAAAACCATAACACTCTGGAGAATCTAAGCAATTGGACCAGGTGCATTTTGGTACAGAGGTTGAGTACATGGTGGGAAAAGGGCCCTCTTGCGGAACATCACTAATAATTTTCAGGGCACATCTTAAAAATACATTCCACAACATCAGTAGCAAACCTGTACCGCAAGGATTTAAAAATGAAGCCCCTCTTTCTATTTCTAGTGCATACTTGTAAGATAATGCCCACCTTACTCATGGATTTTCAACTTGACCAGGGTGTTGTCTTTTTTTTTTTAAGCCTCTCCTTTAGAGATCAGAGACAGGGAAAAAGAGATGAGCCGTTTTAGTATTTTCTCACAGCGTGAGGCCATCAGCTGGATTTTTCTGTTGGCCAGGCCATGATAGATGGTGATTCTTCACAAAGACCGCCTTAGCCTATGTCCACCCAGCTAGCAAAACACAAGCGTTTGCCAAGACAAACAGCTCAAGGTATGAACATTAACAGTAAGCTATAACTGTGGCGTGAAACATTCTCAGGGAAGTCCAGACATCAAGGGTGCTTCTTGGAATATCTTGAATGTCCTGCATTCTTTTGCAGCGGGGAGGAAAAGAGCCCTACGACAAGCAGGGTGGGAGACGGCAGCCAAAGAGGGATAGCTGAGCCTTGGAGAACCAGCCATCAATTTTCTCACTGCGGCTGATTCAAGGGAAACTGAAATGTATATTGCAGTGACTTCTGACGCCAGCTGCTGTTATGCACAGGATATATTACTTTTAAAAAAAAACCCCAGAAATCTCAACTATTAATAGGACCTTTAAAACAAAACAAAAAAAGGTTTTAATCGTTTTCATCTGGGATGAGGAAACCACCCATAAAATTTGGTATGCCTATTTCATGGGTCATTGAAACAAGCTTGTATTAGCTAATATACTCAAACAGAAGATTAAGAAGAGGTAATTTATGACTTCTAAATTGTTTGTTGACACAAAATTTGTCTTACACTTGATACTGTCACTAAAAACATAAAACTGGGGGGGGGGAACCAACTAAAAATGGCGGAGCAATAAAAACCTAAGAAGAGCCTTGCTGGATCAGACCAGTGGTCCACCTACTCCAGCAGCATGCCAGTTACCATGAAGGGTCAAAAACAGGACATAGAGACTGAGTCCTTCCCCTGATGTTGTCTCCTGGCTCTGGGATTCAGAGGCTCAGCGCTTCTGAATGTGGAGGTTCCCCTCAGTCAACATGGCTAGTAGCCACTGACAGACATCCTCCATACATTTATCTAATTCCCCTGATTTTTTCCTGTGGCCATCACTAACAGAGAATTCCACATTTTAATCACTCTCTATATAAAGCAGTATATCTTTTTGTCTTTCCTGAACCTACTGCCCATGTTTTCATTGGATGGCCTTGAGTTCTAGTATTTTGACAACTCTCTCTCAACTCTTGTTGTCTTGGAGGACTGAGCATCAGACATCACCAGTCTGTTCTTCTAACAATGTTCCGGGACATAAATGGTTGTTTTGGTGTTTGTATGCCATGGTTGAGTTGTACGGTTTTTTTTCCTTCTGCTTCTACAGTAAGACTGAATTTTATGCTGTTTTTAGGGTTTTTTTTGTTTTTATGTTGTTTTATTGCTGTCTAGGTTTTATGGTTCTCTGTTTATCACCCCCCCCAAAAAAAAAAAACTTAATTCTTTGTGAGCCAACTAGAGCAGGCCTCTGGAGAGGTACAATATTAATTTTCTAAATAATAAATTTTAAAAATGCACAGGTTGGCAGCGCACCTGTTTGAAATAGCATATTTTATTCAAATATTCCTCAATGTATGTGTGCTTTCTTTTCACATGTGTGCTGTAAAGCTAAAAAGAAAGAATTATAGCAAAGGAACCCACTGAAATTAAATGGCAATTTGCCACTGATTGCCTTGGAGCAAAATTTGAGCAAAATGTCTTGTGGCAGGAGGACAGAAGTCCTCTATGAATCTATATGTCTGTCTCTAAAAACAAACCAGAACAAAAAAGCAAAAAACACTTAAGTCACTCATAGCTTGGAAATTATTTGCCCTATGAATACATTCAACACTCTGGTTCTATCACTATCAAACTGCTTATTTGAGAATAGTCTCATTAACACTAATGCCGTCAATAAAAGCTAGATAGGCAGGATTTGCAGGTGCATTGAAATGCTTACAGCAAGCCAATAAACCTACTGAAGGCTGCATTTAAAGTCACTGTTAACTATGGGAGCTGACTGAAAAGTATGGCCCCTAGAGTCAACTTCTAGCTCCTCTGCCTGCTTACATATGGAATCACACCAGTGGTAGGATTGGAAAATGCCTGAAAATTTGAAGGAGTAACTGGGGAGTTGAAGGGGAGAAGCTTGGGGGGGGGGGGATGGAATGCCACAGACTCCACCCTCCACAGCGGCCATTTCCTCAAGATGACCTCATCTCTGATGTTTGGAGACCAGCTGTAATCCAGGTAGAACTTTATACCCCCCCTGGCAGATGGATGCCTTAACCAGTGGCCATCCAAAGGTACCTATTTTCAATACCATTAATCTCTCACTTGAAAATGGCCACAACATAGAAAAGTGTCTTTTTGCACCTGTGGATGTGGGATAGATTTGCCAGGTCCAATTCAATAAATATCTGGGGACTCTGGTGTGGAGCCAGGAGACATTGGGGGTGGAGCCATGAGCAAGGTTGTCACAAGCATAATTGAACTCCAAAGGGAGTTCTGGCCATCACATTTAAAGGGACCGCAAGCCTTTTGTATGGCCGAGGACCCGCCTACCTTAGGGACCGCCTCTCTCCATATGTTCCCCAGAGAGCACTAAGATCTAGTTCCCAAAATCTTCTACGAATCCCTGGACCAAGGGAGGCCAGACTGAAAACAACGAGGGAGCAGGCCTTCTCTACAATGGCTCCCCAATGGTGGAATCAACTACCAGAGGAGGTGTGAGCCCTGGGAGACCTAAATCAGTTTCGCAGGGCTTGCAAAACCATCCTCTACCAACTTGCGTTTAAGATGGAACCCGGGTAATGACACCTAGCCATCCTATACATATATCGAACTGTAGCACTTTAATTTGTAACCTATAATATTTTTATTGTTTATTTAACTTAACTTAATTTGAATGTAATTTTACTATGTTTTAATTGTCTTTTATAGTAATGATTGTATTTTATTGTAATCATGGTATATGCCATGTCCTGTGAGCCGCCCTGAGCCCGCTTTGGCGGGGGAGGGCAGGATATAAGAATAAATTTATTTATTTATTTATTTATTATTATTATTTTAAATGCCTTCCCTTCATTGGAAATAATGAAGGATGGGGCACCTTCTTTTGGAGCTAATAGAATTGGACCTCCTGATCCAATCTTTTTGAAACTTGGAGGGTGTTTTGAGGAGAAGTACTGGATGCTATGCTGAAAATTTGGTGCACCTACCTCAAAATACCAGCCCCTCAGAGCCCCAGATACCTTCAGATCAATTCTCCATTATACCCTATGGGAATTGGTCTCCATAGATAATAATGGAGGGCCCAGCAGACATTCCCCCCCCTCACTTTCAGATGACCCTGAAGCGGGGGGAGAGCCTCTAAATTGAAGAATCACCTGCCTCCACCTGAGGATTGGCAACCCTAATGTGGGAAGCTGAGATAAACCAAGGCCAGCAGGGCAAAGGGAACCACTTTTATTCCCGTCACACCTTGCCCAGTACCTCAAGTGAACCAAAGTCTTATTTGCCAGAAATAAAAATAATGGCACTGGTAGCATTTTTGCATCAAAAAATGGAATAAATTTTATTATAGAACAGTTAGGCTGGGAAGGGAGGAAATAAGGATGGAGGATTATAATATATAATCTGTGGGCAGGCAAAAAACAAACTAAAATGTAAGAACTCCTTTTGTTGGCAAGTTGATGTTTCTCAAAATAACAAGTGTTTCCCTCAGCTGGACAACACTCTTTAACATAAACCTTGTTGGTATAGGTTTTGGCTTTTAAATATTCACACTATCTCTCACTCTGAGGAATTGACTGAACCTGTGTCAGAACTCCCCACCTCAGACCCTTTCTTCCTGGCAGACTAGTTATCTTCTTCTCAGGAAGAGCTATAACCCTGGACTTTGGCACCTTTGAGGGCCCTTCACTCTGACACCTCAAACCCTTGTGCCAAGTCCCCTCTCTCTGCTGGGACCTCAGTCTGACTCTTGGGTTTCCAAATTGACACAGGAACCCTTTGTCCCTTTCAGTGTGTGTTTATGATCTTTCTCTCAGCTGGAGTCTGCCCGTTGGACTTGGGATCAGATCTCCTTACCAGAGCCTTAGAACTAGCTCTGCCTTGTGACACTGTGCCACAAACAGAGAGTCTTCCCAAAAGAGCGTCTGTTAGCTCCTTCTCTCAAACCAACTCTCACACAGACAAGAGCTCTATGTCCAATTCCAACTCTGTCTCAAACTGCCTCAGACTGCAGACTGCCTCAGACAGACTCAAACTGTAGACTGAACAGATTTCTCTCTCACTTAAATTGATACACTTGTTACCATGGAGACTGTTAGCCAATCACAGTGAGTTTCTCCAGCTGTCACTCTCTGAGACTGCTATCCAGTCCATTACAGAAGCATTTCACATTACATGCTGTCCTTGAGGGTCTCCTGCCTGCCAGAAATGGGTTTTTGTGGAGCTCAGAGGGCTGCAGCTAGGGAGACCTGGTCTCCTATTTCAGTGGAAGGTTTTCTGCCTGCTTGGCCTTCTCTCACTCAGAAGTGACATTGTTGCAACAGTTCAAATTAAGTCATTTCACCCATTCAGCACCCCTTGCCTGGGCAGGGTATGCCAAAAAAGACAATCCCCTATCCCACACAGTCCCCCACATGTTGCCAGCCACGGCTACCTGAGCTGCAGCCGAATAAGGAAGGCAGAAAAGTTCAGTTTTGTTGACAGAAATACCTTCCATTAGCAAAAACCAACTAGGATTACTATATTAATATTATAATCTTAGTATTATTACCAAGATTGGCAGAGCCGCAATGGGTAGCATAACTCTATAACAAATTGGTCCCCACAAGATAATTTGGTAAAAGTTTTAAAATGTTTTCTTCTCTTATGTATTCCACCAAAAACATACTATCTCATTTCTTGATAAATATAGAAGTGCAAAAGTAACCTATCATATTCGAAGTCTCTCTCCTTTTTCTCACCCTGCTTCCACTAGCCAAACTTTACCTTTATATAGGCTTTATATCAGTAAATTCAGTGCTATTTGTGACAAATATCATCCTATTCCTTCAGTTCCTGATCCACTTCAGAACTTGGTTTGCCAACTGGACTTTTTGCTCCTTATACTTTTTGGTCATTCTCTGATTTTAGGTCCTGGACTCCTACTCCACAATTTGCTTCATTATCTTGGCCTTTCCATCTTCTGTCCTGGCTAATTGTGCCACTTTACCTGTTTATTTCAACAGCGCTCCTATCTTCCTCAAATGTCACTCTGTTCTCAGGATAAGCTATAAACAATGGTGAGCTCTATGCTTACCACTTTATGAAGGAAAATTACCTCACCATTTTGACAGCTCCTATCATCTCTGCATTAACTGGTCTTGAAGAAAATTAATTGTATGCTACAATATCACTTACCTTCTGTCTTCCTCAAATGCCAATCCATTCTCAGAAAAAAAAGCCATCCCCACAGAGTCATTGTGAGGTAAAACTTAAGTTGTTGAGAAAACATCAACAAAGTCCTATGGTAAAGCCTATGGCAAAACTGTGGTATCTTCATGTCTGTTTGACTCTCTAAAAAGGTAAAAGTAGTTCCCTATGCAAGCACCAGTCATTTTCTACTCTGGGATGACATTGCTTTCACAGCGTTTTCACGGCAGACTTTTTACGGGGTGGTTTGCCATTGCCTTCCCCAGTCATCTACACTTTCCCCCCAGCAAGCTGGGTACTCATTTTACCGACATCGGAAGGATGGAAGACTCTCTAGCATCCCCCTAAAATGCTATGGTAAAGCCAAAGAGTTTTAAAGGGATGCTAGAGAGTCAAACTGACATGAAGATGTCACAGTTTTGTGCCACAGCTGACATTGCATCAACTGAGTGACATCGCTCCCACCCATTGCTTTCCCACTGGTAGGCTGGTAATCATACCATGCTTTATGCCACAGATGAAAAAGTATTCAGAATGTTTCTCATTTTGAATAGCTAACAAACTGTTCAAACTAGGCTTGTCAGTCCCCAGGTCCTGGTGAGGGATCGCCTGGTTTTGCAGGCTTCAACAGCCACAATGTGCCTTTCTACATCGGAAGTCTTAGGAGAAGTTTGGGAGCTGTGTCTGCCTTTAAATCTCAGTAGGAGCAAGGCTGAATGGAGGCAGGGTGAGTCAGCAGAGCCATGTGGCTGTTCCCAGTGAGTCTGTGAAACTGTGAGAAAGGAAGAGAGCCAGTCCCTCCATTTGTTTTACATTCATTTCAGAAGTTATTTATATAGTAAAGAGTACATGAGAACCTTTCGTTTCCTGTGTTAGTCTGAAGAAGTTGGTGGAAATACTGCATATGGTTATATTCAGCAACTCCCATGAGTAAATTGCCCTAGTGTATGATTGCAAACTGCATTTATTTTGGCTAATATGTGAGGATGTGTCACACAGCAGGGGCCTAGGAGGGCCTTCTACTGGCTGACACCACTCAGGTAAGGGTCTGTATAGAGGGCCCAGAGCACCCAACCACCCTTGTTTTCCTTATTAATAAATACCTCTTAACTGTGACTAAGGAGACATGAGAACCCAGGCAGTATAACAACAAAAAGACGTTTATTATTAGTGCTCTAAAACAATAAGTGAGTACAACCTAGGGTTGCCAAGTCCAATTCAAGAAATATCTGGGGACTTTGGGGGTGGAGCCAGGAGCAAGGGTGTGACAAGCATAATTGAACTCCAAGGGAGTTCTGGCCATCACATTTAAAGGGACAGCACACCTTTTAGAATGCCTTCCTTCCATAGAAAATAATGAAAGATAGGGGCACCTTCTTTTGGGGCTCATAGAATTGGACCCCCTGGTCCAATCTTTTTGAAACTTGGGAGGTATTTTGGGGAGAGGCACTAGATGCTATACAGAAAATTTGGCACCTCTACCTCAAAAAACAGCCCCCCCAGAGCCCCTGACACCCGCGGATCAATTCCCCATCATTCCCTATGGGAATTGTTCCTGGAGGTGCATAATAGCTGTGGGGGTGGAGCTTCCCCCGCCGGCCAGCTGGCTGGGGGAGGGGGGAAGCCTGTAAAACCAGGGGATCCCCCGCTGGGACCTGGGGATTGGGTAGCCTAGTACAAAGGTTTAGTGCTATAGTTGTCTGCCCCTGGCCCAAAAGAAGCCAAGCTATGCACAACAAGATCCAGGGCTTTCTCGGTGGCAGCACCAGAACTTTGGAACACCCTCCCGGAAGCTATAAGGGCCCTGCGGGATTTGTCGGCATTCCGTAGGGCCTGTAAGACCGAACTATTTAAACAGGCTTTTCTGGTTGATTGAAAATGGGCTGCCACCGGACATCCTACAGAAGCTGGCGATCATAGTCAGAAGCCAATACCGCCAGACTGGACTGAGACAGCGCAAATAGTTTTTAAATTGATAAGTAAATTATGGTTTTATATGTTTTACTGAATTGATTGTTTTTATGATGTTGTAAGCCGCCCTGAGTCCGCTTGCGGAGAGGGCGGGATATAAATGTAAATAAATAAATAAATAAATAAATAGTTAATATGAAACAGTAAAGGCTGGTGCAAATAAGCAGAAGCCCTAACGTGTTTAGCTAGATATTCCCTGCTTACCCCCTTGGGTAAGGGATCTCTCCTGCAGCCTTTCCCTGTCTGTGCTTGGCCCTTTTTATGCTCTCCTCCAAGGTCCCACACCTCTCTGGCCTGTTTCCCTCCAAAACCTTGCCACCCAATCAGAGGAACAGAGGGGATCCTGGGAAATGTAGGCTTTCAGTAATAACTCCAAAGCAGGCTTCTATGGAGCCTGTAGGCCTCACTAGGCCCAGAATCATGACTGTGTGTGTGGATATGTGGAAGTGCAACCAGCTGCTGAGATACAAGAAAATTAAGACTGTATTCAGCAGAACTGCACTGCTGTATTTTTATTTATTTACTTAGGGAATGGGAAAGTCTCCTGGCTCCACCCCCAAAGTCCCCAGGAATTCTCTGAGTTGGACCTGGCAACCCTAGCTCAGGCAATTGGCTTGAAAAGTCATTCAAGTCAAGTTAGCCTTTATTGGCATAAAATATATAGCTATATATATATATATATATATATATATATATATATATATATATATATATATATATATATATATATATATATATATCAGAGCAAATTGGTTAAAAAAAGATAAAATGGAACGATTGCATACATATACATCAGGAAAAGCATAAACAGGCGAAAGATTTATGCGATCTGAAGAGAAACCAAAGCCTACCGACAACGACGCTGAAACTATTGTTGTACATAGTTACAATTGCTAGAACTCTTTATGCCAAGTATTGGAAGGTAGATAGAACTCCTAATAGAGAGGAATTTATTACCAAACTGTTAGAAACTGCGGAATCTGATTTAATGACCACCCGATTAAGAAGTGGTAGTGTGCAGAAATGTCGGGAGGAATGGGACCCCGTATATAATTGGGTTAAAAGCAGAGGTTTTGATATAGAGTAACTATATCAAGCAAAAGTAACAATGGAGCAATGATTCTTGTTTTATTACATGCTTAATCCTCTCCCTCTCCCAGGGTGGGGTGATTGGGTATTTGTAGTAGTTGTTTATTGTAGTAGATGTAGTAGATGTTGGTAGTTGGGTTTTGTTCTGTTTTATGTGATTTGTCTTTTTTCTTGTGTATCTTGTGTACTTTTCTTTTCCTTAATAAAACCTTAAAACTTCAAAAAAAAAAAAAAAAAGGAAAAGCATAAACATAAACTCTTTCTATGAGATCCTCTGATGTGCCTTTAAAACAGAATAAAGAAACAGCCACTTTCTCAGTGACACTAGATGAAGTATCGTTCAAAAGACTATAGACCTTAAGTGCATCAGAACAATCAACCATGCTAACTAAAAGAGGATGTAAATACTTGTGATGAAGATCTGTATACAAATTACAATAAAGAAGAATATGAGTAACTGACTCCACACATTTTTACTTACGGAGACAGTATCTGACTGAGTAGGCTGCCTTGTTAAATCTGCCATAGAGGGCATGGCGTTGCATCTGGCAAGGGAAAAAGCTCTACGCTGTTGTGGCACCTGCAAGACGGATAGATATGAGGCCATTTTCCCAGTACTAAGAGAGATCTCAAAACTCGGTGGGGAACAAGTTTTCTTAGCCAGACTGCATAGGTCTTGGCGCTCAATATCTAGCAACCTGTTTTTAATTTGTTGGACTGCGGTGGTGAAGGACAGCATGGACAATAGTTCTAGGGATAAACCCGTTGCTTTGATTTTTCTCTCAATATGTGCTGACCAATTTGACAAATTAAATTCAGAGAGCATTTGAGAGATATAGCTCCCCGGTTCAGAGTTGTAGTGCAAGCGTAGCCAGAATTTGAAGGCCATGAGCCATGCACTAGTAATCATTAAAGACATGCCAGTTTCTAAGCAGATAACTGCATATGGGACACATTTTGGCATGCCCAGAATTTTACGCAAGAATTTGGATTGGACACGTTCGATAGCACATTCATAAAATCCAACCCAGATTGGGATGCTATACAGAAGTTGTGAAATCACTTTGGATTTGAAAATTTTTATGGCAGCTGGCACAAGTTGGTTACCTCTGCCATAAAAAAGCGAGCTATGGTAGATGCACTGATGTTAGCTATCTTCGCTGCATACTTGCGATGGGTAGACCAAGTCACATTATATTGAAAATAAACACCTAAGTATTTAAAATACTTGACTCGCTCTATCTCTTTACCATCAGTAACCCATTTGTAAAGCCTCCACTTTTTTGAGAAAACAAAGATTTTGGACTTCTCGTAATTGAGCTGGAGCTTATTACTAGTAAAATACAGAACACAACGGGACAACAGACGACTTAAGTCCACTCTAGAGCAGGACAACAGCACCATATTGTCAGCATAAAGTAACAAGGGTACATGTAATGCACCGAGTTTTGGACTATGGCAGTCAGGACCAGACAGTTGAATAGTCAGGTCATTAAGGAAGAGACTGATTAAAAAGGGAGCCAAAATGCAACCCATTGGCAGCAATCTTCGATGTTAGGTTTCCTACTAATGAGCATTTGATCTGGCAGGTGGTAGAAGTGTGTAATCTCTTAATAAGCATAAGGAGTCTTTTATCCATGTTTAGTTTATCTAGCTTAATCCAGAGGAGGTCCCTGTCAACTGAATCAAATGCGTCTTTTAAATCTAAAAAAGCAACAAATAATTTCTGGTTATTTTGCACAGTGTACTTGTTGACTAGATGGAATAAGGTAGAAGCTTTCAGAAGGGCCTAGAATTTTTTCCTGCAACATCCAGAGATTGAGCTTGACTAATAGATGTTTGGAGTAAAGCTTGCCAATGATGGAGAGTAGGCTAATCGGCCTGTAGTTGGCAGGGTTAGTGTGATCACCTTTTTTGTATAGTGAGACCACTATTGCATTCAACCATGCCAAGGGAATTATGCCAGTTCAATCTACAATTGTAAACAGAGATGCAAGGGGAGGAGCCCACCAGTTTGGGTCTAATTTTAAGATTTCGGAGGAAATGGCATCCAGGTCGGAAGCCTTTCCTAATTTCAGTTGTGTAATTAATTATTTTATTTCCTCCGGAGGGACAGGAGGCCAGTCAGGTAAATTGGCTAGGGGAAAATCAGATGGTTTAGCACAAGTTAGATCTTGATGGAACAAAACTGAGAAGTGCTGAAACCAAACATAAGAGGAAATGACAGACATAGATGGGTCAACAGATGGACCCCTGCGTATGATGCCTGGAGATTCTTGAAGGAAGGGCGGGGTACAAAAGTGAGAAATAACAAAAGCACAGAACTGTTTTGCTCAGCAAAAACACCACGGTAGATGCTGGAGTAGTTTTCCTTGCTTGCAGGGCTGCATCTTTGGCAAGATATACCCACATTGTCCTTTCCCCCCCTTCTTTTTGATAACTTGCACAATTGAGATCCATGGCTTCTTTGATTGAGTTAATCCATCTCATGATGGGTCTCCCTCTTTTCCTGCAGACTTCAACTTTTCCTAGCATTCTTGTCTTTTCCAGTGACTCTGGTCTTCTTCTAATGTGACCAAAATACAATAATCTCAGTTTAGTCATTTTAGTGTCTAAGGGCAGTCCAAGCTTGATTTGATCTAGAACACAATTATCTGCAATCAGCAGTATCTGTAAAACTCTACCCCGACGCCATATTGCGAGTAAATCGACTTTCTTCTCGTCAGTTTTCTTCATTTTTTTCTTCACACCCCTACATAGTTATGGGAATACGGTAGTATGAATTATCTTGATCTTGGTTGCCAACAACTCATCCTCATACTGATGATCTTTCCTAGCTCCTTCCCAGTCTCAGTCTCCTGATTTCTTGGTTGCAGTCTCCCTTTTGGTTGATGCTGGAGCCAAGGAACAATAAATCTTTTAAAACTGTTGTGATTTCTTCATCGTCAGCTGGGAAGTTCTGCAATTCCTCAGTAGTCATTGCTTTTGTATTCTTGATGTTCTGCCAGTAATGTGGTGTCATTTGCATGTCTCAAATTGTTAATGTTCCTTCCACCAATTTTCACTTTGCCATAATCTAAATCTAATCCAGTTTTCTTATATGTTTTGCATATACAGATAAAATACATCCTCAACTGACACCTTTGCCAATTGGAAACCATTCTGTTTCTCCATATTGTATCCTAACGGGAGCCTCTTGTCTTGAGTACTGGCTACACATCAAAACAATCAGATACTGTGGCACACCCATTTCTTTCAAAACCAAGCACTTTTTCAGGATCGACATAGTCATGAGCTTTGCTATAACTTATGAAGCACAAATTGATTTTCTTCTGAAATTATCTCATATGCTCCAGCAACCAAAATAAATTTGCAATACAGTCTTTAGTGACTCTTCTGTCAACTTATCGTGTGAATTTTGGCAGATCATGGGAGGGAGGGTAGGAAGGGTTGCACCAGTGCTTAGTTCTCATAGCCTTTCCTACATCCCCCAGAAAATGCTGATTGGCACTGGGGTTAGGAAGCAATTTTTCTCCAGGCAACCCTATTCTATTGATTGAATTTTATTTGCTAGTTGATGACACACACATCCAGACATACTTGAAATTGTAAATCAGATTATAATATCAATGGATGATACCTGTGTGAGTACAGTTACCATGTGAAAGGACCCATGGTTTGCATTATAAGCTTACAACAAGCCACACAATATATGAGATAACATCATCTGATCAGGATTGATTTGTATTGTTTATTTTCTGGATTCATTTCTAAAAAATATGCTATATACTATTGACCACTGAGGAAGGCCTTTGAGGTTGAAATACATATGGTCTTGTGCAGGTCATTTGTTATTTAACATCGACTTTGTATAGGAAATTAGTTTATGTAAAGCTTATTCCTGATGATTCTTAATGTAGCCTGATAGTCAGTCCCTATGTTTTTATTTATATTATTGTGTCCACTCTAGAATACATCTATTTCTTTTGATACAAATTTTATTTGCTGTAGCTTGACCCTTGAAGCATTCTCAATACATTTTGGGTTGAGTTAGTTTCCCTCTCATTTTTTAATTGTAACATAATTCTAAACTCACTGACTCCAATGAACATGGGTGTGTTATAACTGGAACTTAGAATTTTGGGTCCCCTCCCCCATTTGATCTCATCCAGTAGAGAAGAAACTCAATAGGCCCCAACTAGAGCAATTCCAGCAGCCATCTTAACAAAAATCACCACAGTCTTCTCCTCAGACATGACCAGGAGGCAGATGGCCTCTACTCCAAATATCTGTTTAACATCATCATTCCTTGTACTCTTTAACTCAGGGTGTAAATGTGTTTAGGATTAGAGACAGACCTCCAGTGGGGCCAGGAGATATCCTGGAATTACAACTGAACTCCAGACTAAAGGGATCAGTTGAGTTCTCCTGGAGGGAGTGGCAGCTATGGAAGTGGAGTCTATTGTATTTCATCCCTACTTAATTCTCTCCCTTCCCAAAACTCTACCTTCCCTGTATTCCTCCCCCAATTTCCAGAAATTTCCCAAGCTGAATTTGGCAACCCTACAAGGCCTACCACTATGATATATAGTTCTGCCCTTCTACAGGTTTTGGTACAGACATATATTTGCATTCTTATGAAGTATTTTCACAAGTGAATGTCCATGTTTAGGCTCATTTATGTGCACAAGGGCTATCTAAGAGAACTTCTGGAACACATACAAAAGCAAAGAGGATGGTCAGTTTGTGGTTGTTCATCTCTAGGGTTGCCAAGTTTCCTAGGGTCCTCCAAGTTCCCCAAGTTTCCTTCCAAATTGCTAGAGCATCTGGGAAAACCATAGAGTTTTCCTGGAAACGCCTATAGCAGCTGGCGAGCAACATCAGTGGCACAATTACGTCACTTCTGGGTGACATCATTGTGTCAGTGACGTTGGGGGAGGTTCCCCCCACTGGCCTCCAGGGCGAGAGAACTCCCGCCCAGCCCAAGGGCTTGGCAGCCCTATTCGTCTTTGTTCTCACTGCAAAGAACATACACACGGATTTTTCAAGCCACGTATAGGAGGATTGTTTCTTTGCTTAGCTGTGTATTGGGCTGATCAAACTTGCTAATTATCTGTGGTTTGAGTTACAAGATAGGCTTTGACCCTGTTTGAAAAAAAAAACTAATATTGTATGTGAATAAAGTTAGAGTCCAGTGGCACCTTTAAGATGAGAAAAGTTTTGTTCAAGGTGCCACTGGAAATTTTAAGACCAGCAAAGTTTTATTCAAGGTGTGAGGTTACATGTGCACAAACAAAGTCTGAGGAAATATGCATTAACACAAATAAAACTTGGTTGGTGTTAAAAGATGCCACTGGACTCAAAATGTGTTCTATTCTTCTGAGAGTTATTGTTTTAGATCATCTGTCAGTTTAGTGGGCATTTGTGACAGTGGATTCCTGGTGTCCAGCTTTTTGCATGTGCCAGAAATAGAACATTGCTTCAGTAGTATCTCAGGCTACCCACCTGGATCTAATATTGTATGTGTGGGGCTTTCTACAACTATGACCCCAGGCAATAAACACCAAATTCACAAAACTTCAAGACAGTTAATTATAGAAACTGGAGGAAAAAACCTAGGTCATCTGGACATCTTATAAGAGATTTAACAGACTTACTGAAAAAATACATACAATATTTTAATAGAAATCAGCTGTTGAAAAGTGAGTTTAGGGGAAGGGTTTTTTTAAAAAAAAAATCTTATCCCCTACATCATGAAAACAGGTGGAATTCTAGATACCATATCCAAAATCTCAATTCATTTAATGTTTGTATACAAAATAGAACATTTAGCAACTGGATGAAATATACGGCATCACATTTAACACCAATGTGATGCCGTATATTGCCATGTATATTGCCATGTGTGTGTGTGTGTGTATTCAAGGGAAATGATTTATTTATTTATTTATTTATTTATTTATTTATTTATTTATTTATTTATTTATTTAATTCGATTTATATCCCGCCCTACCCCACCGAGGTGGGCTCAGGGCGGCTTACAACATAAAAACCAACAGAATCCATTTAAATACATTCATGATAGATTAATAATTATAATTATACAATAAAATATATAAAATACATAAAAACACATAAAACTTACTACAATATGTACTATGCTAACCTTTCTTAAATCAATTCTTCAATATTCCAGTATTAAATAATCTGGTGTTATAGATTGGAGTGTTCAGGCATTCTGATAGCAATTAATTATATGCCAGCCGGAAGAGGACTGTTTTGCAGGCCCTGCGGAACTGTTCAAGGCTCCGCAGGGCCCTCACCTCTTCCGGGAGCTGATTCCACCAACAGGGAGCTGCAATCGAGAAGGCCCTGTCTCTGGTCACTTTCAGACGGGCCTCCTTTGGTGAAATTTATATATCATATATACAATGAAATTTATATATCATATACACAAAATTCACAAAATCTGCCACTGTAATCTGCCATCCACTGCTTCCAGATGGCTATTTTGTTGGATGTAGCAACTAGGAGACAAGTGAATTTCCAAGTTAAAACATACTGACAATGTGGTGATGAAACAGGTTAATGTGAAGAGTAGTGAGAGGTAGGGCTGGCTTATCAAATTCACCTTCTGGCACCTGTACAGATCAAAACATGATTTCCCTGATCAAATGTATTAAATACATTTCTGTAAAGTTCAGTTTCTAGGTACTACTGAAGCAACATTCTATTTTTGGCACATGCAAAAAGCTGAACACCAGATATCCACTGTCACAGATACTCACTAAACCGACAGATGATCTAAAACAATAACTCTCAGAAGAACAGTGGCGTACACAACTAGGCAAAGAAACCAACCAAGTTTTAGTCAGGGCGGAGACTATTGCTAGCTTTTGGAAGTCCTTTAATTCCTCAGATGCTACTCAAAATGAGACCCGTTTAGCATCCTTTGAAATTTTTCTCACCAGAGACTTTAGTGATGGCTCTCCCAAACCTTTATGCATAAATTTCAAAGATAAGAACTGGACATCCTACAACAATATCCTGGAAAAGTAGTTACTCTTAGTGATGCCCTTGATTCTAAGCTGATTAATTTGTTTGGTACTTCTTTTCAAATGGTGGGTGGGAATATTTCTTATTCAATAGTGGATATCCTAATAACATATTTGCAGAATGTCCTCCCAAACCAATCCATCTCAAGAACAGCACCTGGAAACACTTTAACTTTACAATCAAATGAAATGTGGAACATGGTTAACGATTATCTCATTATAGATCCAGAAAGTAGTCCAGAGATGGCTTTTAAAGAAATTCATTCAATTGTACAAATGGCATCTCTAGGACAAGTAATCCACACTAATGATGGAAGAAAGGATACTGTGAACCTCCCAGTAAATCTGCCTGAGGAAACAACTAAGGTCGATGCAGCTTCCAAGCAGGACAGCCATCTTGGATCAGCAAATGGTACTTCTGACACCCTAAACTCTTGAGAATGGAATCCTATGGCCTCTCATTTGCCAGTTTCTTTTTTTTTTAAATCATAAATGGTAGCATCTTTTTTTTTATAATAACGAGGTGTTGTAAGATTGCAGAAACAGATTGACAGTCAGCCTAGCACCTTCATATGACCTTTATAAATATTAATAGTCTCAATAGTAAAATTAAAAAAAACAGATTTCTTTCCCACCTGAACAAATTGAAATCAAATATCCTATTCATTCAGGAAACACATTTAAAAGATGATAAAAATCCAATTTTTAAGTTTATTGTACAAATCCAAGTTTATTGTACAAAGTCAGGCACCTGGCTTCTCAAAATCAAGGGAGGTGGCCATTTTAATTTCTAACCAGTTTCATTTCCATATTGATGAGGAGGGGAAAAAAACCCGATCGCTAGATATCTTTTCATAAAGGGTCAGGCTGGAAACTGAAAGCTAATTTTAGCCACTATTTATTCTCCAAATGCTGCCCGGTCAGAATTTTTAGAACAAGCTTCAAAAAAATTACCATCCTTTTAAGAAGGAGATGTCATCTTTGGGAGTGATTTCAGTCAAGTGGTCAAAACTCAATTAGATAGGTCAACCCCCCCCCCCCCAAAAAAAAAAATGTAATAGGGGGAAAGGGAACTCAAAAACGAAAATCTTGAGAATTTTTCACAAATTTCAGGTTTTTGACTACTGGAGATATCTATATCTGACAGTGAAGGAATATACTTTTTTTAGCTAGGCAATGTTCATACTAGGATTGATTCCTGTTAGTGTCTCACTCTTTATTTCTGAGTTTACAATTGGCAGAAATAGGTCTAAAGTTGCTCACAGATCATTCTTGGCTTCACTATTATTTAGATACAGGAAATACAGATAAACCAGATAGTATTTGGTCCTTTAATACGTCACTACTGTATAAGGTAGAAATTAGGCATAGATACAGCAGGAAATTAAGCTTTATTTTGAACATAGAGACATCAGAGACATCAGATGTTATTGCATGGGATGCTATGAAGGCCACCTTATGAAGTAAACTAATTTCAATAGCGACTGATCAAAAAAACCCATTAAATAAAGTTTAGAAACAAACTGCTTGAAAATATCCACACATTAGAAAAAGAACACAAAATGAAAGAAGGATATAAAATATTAGCAGAATGTAGGATCCATGGATCATTGGCAACAAAGTGGTTTCAGAAACAGCTTATATATGCAAAACAGAAGTACTGGTATCATTCACCTAAATTATTAAAGTTACTAGCATGGAAGGCAAAGATAGAAAGGTTTTTACATCAAATACATCAATTTAGGGATAAGAACATAAGAGAAGCCATGTTAGATCAGGCCAATGGCCCATCCAGTCCAACATTCTGTGTCACACAGCGGCCATATATATATATATATATATATATATATATATATATATATATATATATATATATATATATATATATATATATATATATATATATATATATACACACACACACACACACACACACACACACACACTGTGGCTAATAGCCACTGATGGACCTCTGCTCCATATTTTTATCTAACCCCTTCTTGAAGGTGGCTATGCTTGTGGACGCCACCACCTCCTGTGGCAGTGAATTCCACATGTTAATCACCCTTTGGGTGAAGAAGTACTTCCTTTTATCCGGATTCTAGGAAAGATCTAAGAACAGCATCCAAAGATATTGTTAACATTATGGCTGAATATTATGCTAAATTATATTTCTCCACCTAACTTAACACCCAAGACATCGAACAATTTTAAAAAATTAAGTGCTTTTCATTGTACGTTTTCAGATGATTATAAAGTAGTTATGAAGAAACCAATCACTTGCCAAGAACTTAAGAACAATTCTTCTCCAGAAAATGATGGCTACTGAGCTGAATTTTACAAGGTATTCAATGCCAGTTTAGTTGGACTCCTTATGGAATCTTGTAATGGAATTCTCTTTAGTGGGGGAATTCCTCCACCTTAGAGAATTGTTTCTATAGTTCCCATATCAAAGGAGGGTAAAGATGTTACTTACCCTGCCTCATATTGCCCAATAGCCCTTCTGAACACAGATTATAAAAGTTTTACAGTCATTTTAGCCAACCAATTAAGGAAATTGTAGGGAAATTTGTTCATCCAGATCAGACTGGATTATAACTAATAATAATAATAATAAGGCGTAGCCGTCCCGTATGAATAGCGCCACCCCTCCCCCCTGCCCGTTTGTCCGCGATTGGTGAAAGACCGAGTAGCCTGGGGGTGCCATCCGGGAGAGAGCCACCGTCTCTCCATCACGCACCCAGGTCTCGGTCACGCAAGCCAGGTCCATATCCTGTTCAAGCAGGAATTCCCTGAGGATCGAGGTCTTATTATTTATGGACCTGGCATTACATAACACCAACTAATAGAAAGCTTTCAGACAATGTCAGCAAAACAATAAATATATCTCTGTATTCACATGAATACCGAGGCAACTATTCTAAGTTTAGATATGGAGCAAGTGTTTGACTCAGTAGAGAACAAAATATTTTAGTTGTTTATATTTTAGTTGGAATTTTGCCCTGCTTTCTTTAGCACAGTTCAGGTACTCTGTAGATTACTGGGGAAGGCAATGGCAAACCACCCTGTAAAAAAATCTGCTGTGAAAACGTTGTGATGCGACATCACCCTAGAGTCGAAAACGACTGGTACTTCCACAGGGGACTACCTTTACCCTTTACTGTTATGTCTATGCCTATATTTTCTCATATCAAAGAAAATGGACTTTGGTTTTGGGGATAAGTCTTACTGAATATAACTGGATATAAATTTGGGCTTCCCCCTCAAATAAATCTGAGAAGTGCAATTTCCAACTTCAATTTTACAAATTGCTTTCAAATTGATACTTATCACTTCACAAAATCCATTTGATGAATAAAAATTTCAACCTAAAATGTTGGAAGCAATGCAATCGAGTAGGGACTAATTTTCATAATCAGTGGGAATGTAATGTTATTCAGACTTTTTGGAAAGAAGTTCATAAGATGATTTGTGGACTTGTGGATTTTTCTCTTCCATATTCTCCAGAATTTCTCCTGCTAGATTTTTGGCAGACTTACACCTTCCCAAACAACATTTATTTCTTTTTTTTAAAACTGACATTAGTGGCTGAGGCCAGATTGGCTATTGTGAAAAAATGAAAGTCCCACTTGGTTTCCACACTCTACAACCAGCAAATAAATCTATGGTAGCAATATATTAAAGGGAAGATTATGAATAACCCCTTTCCCCCCCCCCCCCTCTGATTCTCTGCTCTGGTTATACCTCACTTAGAGTATTGTGTTCAGTTTTGGGCACCAAAATTTAAGGATATAGACAAGCTGGAATGCATTCAGAGGAGGGCAACAAAGATGGTGAGGAGTCAAGTCCTACAAGGAAAGGCTGAAGGAGCTGGGTATGTTTAGCCTGGAGAGGAGATGACTGAGAGGTGATATGACCACCATCTTCAAGTACTTGAAGGGGTGTCATATAGAGCAGTGCTCCCTAACCTTTTTGGCACCAGGAACCAGCCGGCCCACCCACCACAGCCCCAGGGCTGACAGGGTGGGGGAACTGAATTTGGCTGCCCCCCACACAGCCTAACTGCACCCCCCCACGGAGCCTCCTCCTCCCTCCGTTTTTACAATGTTAAGCCAGGGAAAGTGCCTTCTGGGCTCTTTAAAAGGTCACCCTCGCCCTGCCGATCAGCTGATCCATGGGGGAAATTGCAGCAGTGAACGACCCGCTGAACAAGTGGCACTCCGGAGGCAAGGGCTAGCACCGCTTGTTCAACTGTCGCTCGCCACTGCTGCCGCGGGGGGAGGACTGAAAGCTTTTAAAAAGACTGGAAGGTGCTTTCCCCACAGGGGAGCGGGAGGCTGTGGGGCAGCATGTGGGGGGGCAGTAACACTGGCGGCCTACTTGCTGACGGGCCACGGACTGGTATCAGTCTGGGGCCCGGGGGTTGGGGACCCCTGATATAGAAGATAATGCAGAGTTGTTTTCTGTCGCCCCAGAAGGTCAGACCAAAACTAATGGGTTGAAATATAATCAGAAGAGTTTTCAACTAAACATTAGGAAGAATTTCCTGATGGAGCAGTTCCTTGGGAGGTGGTGGGCTCTCCTTCTTTGGAGGTTTTTAAACTGAGGTTACATGGGCATTTGACAGCAATGCTAATTCTGTGAATTTAGGGGGGAGGTATTTGTGAATTTCCTGCATTGTGCAGGTGGTTGGATTAGATGACCCTGGAGGTCCCTATGATTCTATGAATAAAATTTTGTTGGTCTTAAAATTGCCACTGTACTCAAAAGTTGTTCTACTGCTTCAAACCATCATGGCTGCCCACCTGGACCTATCTCAGAAGAATAATCCCTGCAGTAATTTCTAGAAGCAGATTTTTATATAATCGGGACTTGGGAACTAATGTGGCAGAAATGTTAACTATATCCCTTGTGGCGCTTCCATTTCATTGTAAAATTCCTGGCTGCAAATACAATATTTCTGAAGACAAAATGGCTAACTTCGACACTTTTGTACACATACGAGGCCTATCCCCTTCAGTGGGTGCAAATATTTTCCTCATTGGTTTGTCTTCAAAACAACCGTGATAATGGTTTCTGCAATCCCAGTTTTCCTTGAGGACAATGGATAGATTCGCATAAACAAATGCAGAAAGAAGTTTGCATGTGAAAGCCTGGTCTCATTGTAGGTTTTACATATGGTCTGAGACAGCACATGAAACCAAGGCATGCTCATGCCCATGCTGTGCTAAATGAATATACAACTAGGCTGTGTATGAACTGTCATCTTTGGTTATCAAGTCACGTTAGCCTTTATTGGCATAAAATCTTTGGTTATCAACAGGAGGATCAACATATGCAGGGCCAGCTCTAGACTGTCTGGCACCCTAGGCAAAGCTAACTTCTGGTGCTCCCCCCCCCTCACTGATCATGTCACCAAGTCACATGCCCAGTTTGTCACCCTCAGAAGGCCAGCACCCTAGACAACTGCCTAGTTTGCCTAATGGCAGGGTCAGCCCTGAACACATGAACATATGAATGCCTAACATTTCAACATGCCCTATAATAACGAGGCTTGCATGGAATAACACATGGAATTCACTGCCACAGGAGGTGGCGGCAGCTATAAGCATAGACAGCATCAAGAGGGGATTGGATAAACAAATGGAGCAGAGGTCCATCAGTGGCTATCAGCCACAGTTAATAGATGGAACTCTCTGTTTGGGGCAATGATGCTCTGTATTCTTGGCGCTTGAGGGGTGGGGCACAGTGAGAGGGCTTCTAATGTCCTGGCCCCACTGGTGGACCTCCTGATGGCGCCTGAGTTTTGGCCGCACTGTGTGACACAGAGTGTTGGACTGGATGGGCCACTGGCCTGATCCAACATGGCTTCTCTTATGTTCTTATGTGACACAGAGTGTTGGACTGGATGGGCCACTGGCCTGATCCAACATGGCTTCTCTTATGTTCTTCTGTGACACAGAGTGTTGGACTGGATGGGCCACTGGCCTGATCCAACATGGCTTCTCTTATGTGACACAGAGTGTTGGACTGGATGGGCCACTGGCCTGATCCAACATGGCTTCTTTTATGTTCTTATGTTCTTTGCCCATGGATATTGCATATTGTGGATGTGCAGTGTGGTATTGGCCTAGGATATGAGAGACCCAGTTTCAGATCCTCACTCTGCCATGGAAGCTTGCTGAGTGACCTCAAGCCAGTTACTTGCTGTCAGCCTAATACACCTCACAAGGTTGGTGTGATCATAAAATGGAGGTGGGGGAATAACAGAAGATGCTTTGGGTTTCTCCACTGGGGAGAAAGGCAAGGTATAAACAAACAAACAGATAAATATGTTCACCACCCCTGTGTGATTCACTTTTTGAAAGTGGCTGAGAAAACATCCAAAAAAGCAATTATTTGAGATGCTTGCATATATGATTGCCAATTTAAAAAAAAATTACTTTAGAAGCTAATCTCTCCATATAAATGCATTCTTTGTGTTCCCAGAAAGGTAGTGGACAGCCCGGCGCAAGCCAACCCATATAAATATTGTAATTATGTCATGCTCTAATGACTTATCTTCAACACTATAGATTTCTGTTTTACCAGCCTCCTTTGTAGTGGCCTTGTTTATTTAGTTTGTCATTTCTAGAACTCCTTTTTAGAACCAGGATTTATGGGCATCTCATATTTCGATTGGAAGGGAAGGAGGGAGAGGCTTAAGTCATGCAGCCTGGGAGAGCAGTCCTTTTATAGTCACAACAACAAAGAATGGACAATATTTTGAAAGCGAGAGAGAGATTGTAGCCCTGTTGAAATGCAGCATTCCAGACAAACTCTTGGAGAGTTTCAGAGATCGCAGCATTGGAGTTTCTCTCCCCCCACAAATATGAATGTTCAATGCTGGTGTTTTCTGAAGTGACCTGGTGAAGAAAGCATGGGGGAGGGGAAGGTCAACTCCCACAGATACAGCAGTTAATGGGAAGTCAACGGAAGCCTTGAGACGGGCATCCTTCAAGAAGGCAAATGCCAGAGGTCAGTCCTGGAACTTGTATGCTCTGATTTCCCCCTTCCAAAAATCCACTTCCCCCCCCCGCCCCCATCAGGGGTTTAGTCAAATGAGGGCCTGGACATTTCAAGGAGTCTGTGCAGGTACAATTGGCTCTCTCTTTACAGAACTAGCATGTAGTTCTAAGGAATGCCTTGTGGACTTGATTGGGTGGAAAGGCAGCATAAAAAATGTTTTGACCAAAATTAGCAAAATAAAATTCATCTCTGAAATACCAAGTTCTGCTTTGTCCTCAGCCTTTTAAATGACCTCTTTGTTCCACTTGGCATTTAGAGAGACGTTTGATCAACTAATGGCAATATATGTTCTGTTGGGGAGACCACTCTTTTTTGCTTCTTGCTCGCAGCATGCCATGGGTACCATCTGATGGCGCCCACCTCTGTGGTCTTTGAAGCAGGCAAGGATGGGACCACGTGCATCCCAAGCCCATTAAAGTCAGCATCCTATTCCAGACAAGAGTCTGACAAAGACTCATGCTCTGAGAGATTCCCCTCCCCCTCTCACACTCTTTTTAATTATCATCTGGCCTTGTAAAGAGTTCTAGAGAACTCAGAAGCTCTTCTTCTTTTTCTTCTTGTTATCATCATCATCATCATCATCATCATCATTATTATTATTATTTTGGTGCTCACATGGCTTTTGCTTTTGGATCTTGCTGTAGACCAACATGACTACATATGATTTTTTTGTAAATGGGAATGTTAGAGGCAAAAAGTCACTAATGTAATTGGGAATGCTGGTTGTAATATGCTTGAGCAATTTACAGTTCGAAGAAGAAGAAATTGGATTCATACCCCACCGTTTACTACCCAAAGGTGTTTCAGAGCAGCTTACATATGAACCTATGAAGCTGCCTTATACTGAATCAGACCCTCGGTCCATCAAAGTCAGTATTGTCTTCTCAGACTGGCAGCAGCTCTCCAGGATCTCAAGCTGAGGTTTTTCACACCTATTTGCCTGGACCCTTTTTAGTTGGAGATGCCGGGGATTGAACCTGGGACCTTCTGCTTCCCAAGCAGATGCTCTACCACTGAGCCACCGTCCCTCCCCTACAAACTCCCCCTTACAATCTCCTTCCCCTCCCCACAACAGACACTCTGCGAGGCAGGTGGGACTGAGAGCTCTGACAGAAACTGCCCTTTCCAGAACAGCCTCTGAAAGAGTTACAACTGACCCAAGGTCACTCCAGCAGGTGCGGGGAATCAAACCTGGTTCTCCCAGATAAGAGCCCATGCACTCAACCACTACACCAAACTGGCTTCACTTATGAAGTGATCCTAAGAAGGAGTTTCATAGTTTAAAAAAAATAATAATAGAAGAGCAGTTATGGGTTTGTAGTGATGGTGGGAAGCACTGTCAACTCATTGTAATCCTGTAAGGTTTTGAAAGCAAGAGACTTTAAGAGGTGGTTTGCCATTGTAGTGACCCTAAACTTCCTTGGTGGTCTCCCATACCAAGTACTAACTCAGACTAACCCTGCTTAGCTTCTGCGAACGGTTGAGATCAAGCTAGCTGGGCCATCCAGGTCAGAGTGGACTTGTAATATATCTGCCTTATATGCAGGCCTCAGATTCAGTGGGAGCTTATAGAAGCACAACTCCTGAACCTTCTGAGAGTTCCACCTCCTTGTCCAATGAATAGCAGGTGCTGCTGCAGAACAATCCATGGATGAGCTCCACCACCTATTTTTCTACAAAATGATTCCTGCTTATATGGAAGTTTCCAGATGGCTGCTTCCTCTCACAGGAGCAATGCTGAATAGATTCCCAGTCACAGTTCCCCCCCCCCCCCCATAAGACCTTCTTTGTTTATTGCATCACTTCTGCACCCTGCATTTGATTGGATCATGCAGTAGTTCCTGGTATGGCCACATGACCCACCTCAGTGGAAGCTCTTTGTGCATCACTGCATGAGTCACCGTGGGTTCCCCACCCCCCATTGCCCTTCAAATTCCTCTTCTTTCCAAGGCCCCTAAGGGAAACACACCATTTTTACATCAAAACCCGTTCCATCTGCCGATAGGAGGGAAAGCCTTACTAAACGTTAAATCCTCAGAATTGCCTCAGAGTGACACCCAGGCAGTATAACTAATGGAAATTTCAACTTTCAATATCCTCCCCCCCAAATTAAGACTTTTTGGATGTCGTTTTCATGGTTTCTCAGATAGGTGGCCAACATTCTTCTCACTTACTTCACATTAGTCTGTCCTAATGCAGGTTCTTGAAATCGGGTAATTGACTGTAATTACAGCGATCTTCTGTAGCTGGACTTTATCACTTGTGAATGGTAGGAAGTATGCCAACGTTTTATTTTCTTTTTTGCCCATAAATGGACATTAGAGGGTGCTGTTGCATTTGACGTGCTGAGCATTCAGGGTGATGCAGCTCTATTATCTCTCTACATCTTGTATCCTGCAGTCTCACGAAACACCAAAACACACACAGACACACACACACACACACACAGACCTTGCTCACAGTTGTAAAAACCAATGTGATTGCTTCAAGATGTAAAAGCTTCTGTTCAGCTTGTGATGCAGTGGTGCAAGATGTATGAATCACTTTAGTAGACAAGGAAACGTTTTAGGCACATCTGTGGGCTATGTAAGACATTAGGATTTGAGGGCATAAGTTTATGCACTAAGAATATTTTTTAAAAAAATGGATATTCAGACCTTAAGATTTGATATTCGGAGATGATGCCCAGGTAAGACTGGAGGGTTTGGTTCTATGCAGAGTTACTTTGCTCTAAGCCCATTGCAAATTATAGGCTTGCGCTGGAGTAACTCCACGGCTTTTTACGTAGCAGGAACGCCATGCATATTAGGCTATACCCCCCCCCCTGATGTAGCCAATCCTCCAAGAACTTACAGGGCTATTCTTACAGGGCCTACTGTTATCTCTCAGGCGATTGGCTAAATCGGGGGCTGTAGCCTAAAATGCAAAGAAGTTCCTGCTACGAAAAAGCCCTGAGTAATTCTGCATAGGGTTGCATAGTTAATACACCTTTTCCTAAAGGCACCGAGCAATTGATGTTTCTGGCTACCTCATGGTGCCATGTGGTGTGATCTCAGGGATGACGATCACTCTGGTGTAGGTGCAAATTTAAGATGAAAGCTGCTTCAGCGGAATGGAGTTCAAGTAGAATGACTTAAGAAACTGCATGTAACCTAATTGTCCTGACTCCCAGCCCATTTTCCCCAGTTGAAATAGATACCCTGTACCCATAATGCATGTCACATCCTGTGTTCCCTCTAAGCTAAGTTAGTGTGAGCTAGCTCGCAGTTTTTTCACCCCCCAGCTCACACATTTTTGCCTTAGCTCAGGAAAAAATGGCCCCAGAGCAAGCTAATTTATGCCGCAGTTCGCAAGTTCAATACCAGTAACCAGGGCTTTTTCTCTTTTTTTTTGAGCAGGAACGCACAGGAACGCGGTTCCGTCTGGCTTTGTGTCAGGGTGTGTGGCCTAATATGCAAATGAGCTCTCTCTGGTGACAATGGTGACATCAGGGTGTGTGGCCTAATATGCAAATGAGTTCCTGCTGGGCTTTTTCTACCAAAAAAGCCCTGCCAGTAGCTCACAAAGTAGAATTTTTGCTCACAAGGCTTCACAGCTCAGAGGGAGCATTGGTCACATCCAGTCCCAAGACGTCTCTGACAACGACTCTTCTGATAATGAATCTGACACAGGATCGTCTGCCCAGCAGCATCCAACAGCCCCTGAAAGCATAGAGCTGCACAGGAAGAGAAAAATGGAATCTCCAACCCAACTTGTGTTTCACATGCAACCTGGTACTTGCTTTAAGAACAGAGTTAGGGATAGGCTCCAAAGCACAGCACAGCAGTAGGAGAGACACCAGCATTCCCTCCCTTCCACCCAGTTTGGTGTAGTGGTTAAGTGTGCAGATTCATCTGGGAGAAACGGGTTTGATTCCCCACTCCTCCACTTGCAGCTGCTGGAATGGCCTTGGGTCAGCCATAGCTCTGGCAGAGGTTGTCCTTGAAAGGGCAGCTGCTGTGAGAGCCCTCTCAGCCCCACCCACCTCACAGGGTATCTGTTGTGGGGGAGGAAGGTAAAGGAGATTGTGAGCCGCTCTAAGACTCTGATTCAGAGAGAAGGGTGGGGTATAAATCTATGGTCTTCTTCTTCTTTATTATTATTTCTTCTCACATTCACCAGAAAATAATGGCATTTGGACAAACAGCACACACACACACACACTCTCTGTGTGGCCATTTTATTTTCTCTGTTGGAAGGCAGTCAATCCCCTCCCCCACCCCCCAAAAAATGTTTTTAAGGTGATTACTAGATTACCTGTAAAAAGCCTGTTGGGTTTGTTGAGATTCCTCAACCCAACCTCCATTTGATATCTCAGGTGATCGGTCCCTAAGGAAACATGGTAGTGATTAGTTCCCACCATTCTAGGAGCCAATCAGGTCAACTGACACAAACAGTGCCATTATAGTCTGCATTGGTAGCTATGTAGGGCAGCCACATTTCTAGGTGGGGCCGCAGAGAATGGTCTGACCCTGCCAATACTGTCCGGGAACTAGATGTTCTTAGCTCTGAACCATGCCAGAATTACTATCATGACCTCATATAAAGGTTAATCCAGCAACTTTCATGTATGAGTGCCTCATATAAAGGTTAATCCTGTGACTCCATGAAGTTTAACAACATTACGACATCGGCTTTGCTAATGCAAACCTGACCTTTCAGGAATTAATACAGCATCCCGTTCAACACTGTCTGAAATGAAAAAATATAGTTTAGCGATGTATAATCCAGTGCAACTGTACATATCAAATACTGTCGCACTGTTTGATATAATTCTTACAAAAAATTGGAAATTTATTGACATTCAGTAATATTCAAGGATGCTTCTATGTCACACATGAAGTCGCCTTATACTAGATCAGACAATAAGTTCATCAGGGACTGTATTATCTACTCAGACTGGCAGGGGGTTCTCTGGGGTCTCAGCCAGAAGTTCTTCACATTGTCTACTCTCTACTAACTGTGCTGCTGCACACTGAGTAGAGGGTGACTGAGGCAAATGTCACACACCATTTACCACCTAGCAACTTCCATTCCATAGCCATGTGTGTGCAATGCAACAATAACACAAAATACACAAAGGGAGACTGGAGCTGAAAGATGAGTAAAGAGATTTGGGATGAACTACATACAAGGGTACTAAAAGAATCTGTGGACATCAATCAGTCAGTGTATTTATTATGATCATAGATCAGAACAAAACAAAAAGGTATCAATCGAGGGAAATAATATAAAACTAGATAAAAATTCAATTTTACCCTGTAATAAAACAAACCAACTTGTTGCTGTGGCTCTATAAGCAGCTGCAAAGAATTTTGCACAGTTAATAGTTGTTCGAGAGTTAGTCCCTTTCAGAAGACTCGCTGTGATTTCTTTATCAGAACTTCCGGGGTAAGATTGAAGCAGAAGGACAATTAACTTCACACGGATATCCATATACATATTACATTGTAATAGGATATGCTCAACTGATTCAATCTCATTAGATCCACAGATACATTGTCTTTGATCCAAGGGAATCTTTTTATATTTCCCATCAAGGACTGCAGAAGGAAGAGCCTGCCATCTTGCCAATGTGTAGGCTCTTCTATGTTCGGGTACCACCAATAATGATAGATATGCAGCCGGTGTAGTTAAGTACATGCGATTCTCTGGAATTAAAGAATGACATACTTTGGTGTTATCTTCCTGCCTCTCAATATCGAGTATCCTTTGTTGAATCAATGCTTTGGCATGAGAACTATCTCGTTGTCTTCTGTCAGTCCAATAGATTGGAGATTCTGAAGGACCCCTTTTCCCCAGGACGAATAAAATCCATCTTTTAAAAATAAAGTCATAAGACCCTGTGGATTTTGCCTTAGTCTCAACTAGTGAAGACTGAAAATAAGTTTCACCTTAGCTTCAACTTTAACCAAGCCCGATTCTAGACGTAAACTTGCATTAGTCACACACTTGGGTACTTGGAAGATAGATCTTAAAAATTTGGATTGCACTTTTCCCAAAGAAGTATAGTTAGTAGGTGGAGGTCCTAACATAGAGCCATAGAGCAATTGTGGCAGAACTTTTGCCTGATAAAGGCGAAGGGCTGCTAGAAGAAAATGGCCACCATTAGTGTGATAAGAATGTGTGGACATAATTTCTGAGCCTCTGGCCATTATTTTTGAGAATTCTTGGGGAACAGGTGAGGTGCCAGAAGACTGGAGGCAGGCAAATGTTGTCCCCACCTTCAAGAAGGAGAAAAAAGAGGATACATTCAGCAAACTACCAACCTGTGAGCTTGATGTCAGTATCTGGAAAAGTTTTAGAACAAATCATCAGACAGTCAGTCCTTGAGCATTTAGGAAGGATGGCTGTGATTACTAAGAGCCAGTATGGGTTTTTCAAGAACAAGTCATGTCAGACTAACTTTCTCTCTTTTTATGAGAATGTTACTGCCTTGTTGGATCAGGTGAATGCTGTAGACAGTTTATCTTGATTTTTTGATAAGGTTCCACGTACTATCCTTGTTGACAAGGATAGCATGGTAAAATGTGGTTTGGATCCTGTTACTGTTAGGTGGATCTGTAAATGACTGACAGATCACACCCAAAGAGTACTTGTGAATGATTACTCATCCTCTTGGAGAGGAGTGACAAGTGGAGCACCTCAAGAATCTGCCTGGGGCCTGTTTTGTTCAACATCTTTATCAATGATTTAGATGAAGGAATAGAGGGAATGCTTATTAAATTTGCTGATAACACTAAATTTGGGGGGTGGGGGTTTGCAAATACAGTAGAAGACAAAAACAGAATACAGGATGATCTTGAGAGGCTGGAAAACTGGGCTAAAACCAATGCAGTGACATTTAACAGGGATAAATGTAAAGTTCAGCATTTAGGTAGGAAAAATCCAATGCATGGTTATAGGATGGAGAAGACTTGTCTGGGCAGTAGTATGTGCAAAAAGGATCTGGGGGTCTTAGTGGACCATACACTGAACATGATTCAACAGTGTGATGTGGTAGCTAAAAAGGCCAATGTGATTTTGAGCTGTATCAATAGAAATATAGCGTCCAGATCATGCAAAGTGGTAGTATTGCTTTATTTTGCTTTGGTTAGACCTCACCTAGAGTTTGTGTTCAGTTTTGGGTGCCACAATTTAAGAAGGATATATAGACAAGCTGGAATGTGTCCAGAGGACAGCAACAAAGATGGTGAGGGGTCTGGAGACCAAATCCTAAGAGGAAAGGTGAAGGAGCTGGGTATTTTTAGCCTGGAGGGGAGACAACTGAGAAGCGATATGATCACCATCTTCAAGTACTTGAAGGGCTGTCATATAGAGGATGGTGCTGAGTTGTTTTGTATGTCCCCAGAAGATCAAATTAGAACCAATGGACTGAAATTAAATCAGAAGAGTTTTCTACTAAATATAAGAACTTCCTGATCTAGTGGTTCCACAGTGGAACAGGATTTATTTTTTGTTGTTGTTGGTTTTTAAACAGAGGATAGATGGCCATCTGACAGCAATGCTGGTTCTGTGAACTTAGGAGGAGGTAATTATGAATTTCCTGCATTGCACATGGGGTTGGACCAGATGACCCTGGAGGTCCCTTCCAACTCTATGATTCTATGCAATTTTAATCTTACATTTCACTTAAAGAAGCAGCCTAGGATCTAAGAGGCTCAGGTGAAAATTCCCACTATTGCATGGAAGCTAACCTACCTCGTGTGGTTGTTGTGGGGATAAAATGCAGGAAGAACAGTGTTGGTAGAGAAAAGTGGGATAATAATCTCTAAGTAAATAACATGTCATTAAGAGAAATTGTCCCCCAACAAAAGCTGTTAGCACCTGTAGGGGGAAATGACAGGCAATCTTTAATCCACATGTCAAAAAAGCAGGAGATAGCTTATTTCCTTTTAAGTTTAAGCTTTAAAGTTTTTAAAAAGCCCCTTTCCTTTTAAGTTTAAGTTTTTAAGTTTTTTTTTAAAGCCCCCCTCCAAATTTAAGTTTTATTAAAAAAAAAAAAACGTGTTTGCCCTGCCTCTCCCCAAAACTTGAAGCAATTTTATCCCAACTCACCAATGGCATCAGAACCAGGTTCAGGGAAAACATAAAAAGGCATGGGGCAGAATTTTGCTCCCCTCACCCACATTCTCCATTTTCATTTTAAAATAGATTCCACGCTCTGCGTTGAATGTGAATGAGGACCCATTATATATTATTTATGCCCATTACCCAGTTCTTTGGGTTGCCAAAACATCTGCCACTGCCTGAGAGATGAGCAAGAATTTTAATTGGCTATAAATGGGGACAATTTTCTTGGATCTGTTAGAAAATTTAGCAGGCAGGATCCCTTGGGTGAGTGGTTCAGTCTCGGAATATTTAATTCCCAACAGCTCTGGGGGCAAGTTACAGCTGGAAATTTGTTTTTCGTGGAAACCGGTGGAAACAGAAACAGAATAAAGCAAAAGAATATGCGTGATGATAATAAAGAAAATTAATTAAAAATTTAAATGAAAATTAACTAAAAAGAAGCCGTTTCAGCACATTCCTAATATAGGTTTCTTTCCCATCTTGGGCTCAGATGATTCATACATTTCATTCTCTTATGGCAGGAAAACAAGAAAATTCTAGTCCCCAGAGACACACTGAGACCTCCCAGAATCGTTTCTAGTAAAATATTCTTTAGTATGACCTCACCCTGACCTGAATGGCCAAGGGCAGCTCAGTTTCATCAGACCTCAGAAGCCTAAGCACGGTCAGTTCTGGCCAGAATTTGGATGGGAGACCACCAAGAGAGCCCAGGGTCATGACACGGAGTCAGACAGCGGCAAACCCACCTCTGAACATCTGTTACCTTTAAAACCCTAAAGGGTTTCACCTACCTATGATCCCTAAGCCCGACTTTGGCATGAGATGGCATTTTGTCGCTATGTATTCAAAGACTCACTCGATTTTTTTTTTATCAAATTCAGATTTTACTATTGAAAACAATTTTGCTTCTTGTGAAATTTAAATCAACTTTAAGAACAGGTCTTTAAAAATCTACCACTTTCCCGATTTCCCAAGTGCTCTTTTCAAAATGTGGTCTTACAAATACCTACATTGGATAAAAAGGTATAGGAGTGGTAGTCAGTAATACCACTGGTACAGAGTGGTAAAGCTGCAGTACTGAAGTTGGAGACCTCTGCTCACAACCTGAGTTCGATCCCAGCAGAAGTTGGTTCAGGTAGCAGGCTAGAGGTTGAGTCAGCCTTCTATCCTTCCGAGGTCGGTCAAAGGAGTACCCAGCTTGCTGAGGGGAAAGTGTAGATGACTGGGGAAGGAAATGGCAAACTACCCCGTAAAAAGTCCGCCATGAAAACGTTGTGAAAGCAACGTCACCCCAGAGTCGAAAATGACTGGTGCTTGCACAGGGGACCTTTCCTTTGAAGAGGTGAACCCATGGTGCAGAGGGTTAAAGTCCAGTACTGCAGTCGGAGACCTCTGCTCATGACCTGAGTTCAATCCCAGCAGAAGCTGGTTCAGGTAGCCGGCTCCGGGTTGACTCAGCCTTCCATCCTTCCGAGGTCGGTCAAAGGAGTACCCAGCTTGCTGAGGGGAAAGTGCAGATGACTGGGGAAGGAAATGGCAAACTACCTCGTAAAAAGTCTGCCATGAAAACATTGTGAAAGCAACGTCACCCCAGAGTCGAAAACGACCGGTGCTTGCACAGGGAACTACCTTTACTTTAGTCAGTAATGAGGTGGATGATATTATTTTGTTGCATTTACTCCTCTGGTACAAGGATCCTTCTGTTCATGGAAGATGGTCAGATGCATGGAAGGGAAACTTCCAGGTGGGAGGGAAGAGGTAAATTTTAGACATGGGCAGAAACTGGTTCAGATTCTGAAGTCCAGGCTGCACAGTGCTGCTTCAAACTGTGGATCATGTGCTTGGGATGGACCAAGCTGAGATTTTCACCATGGCTCAAAAGTGGTCTAGAAAGGAAAACCCATCCAGAAACTTTAATGTGTTTCAGCTGGTGAGGGTGGTCTTCTGTAGCCCCAGCACGCCAATAGAAAGATGTCTCACTGAGATGCATTTATTTATTTATTTAAATTTATATCCCGTCCTCCCCTAACGAGTACCATTTTTGGAATCTGTAACTTGAACCCTCAAAGTCTGATCTTCACAAAACACGGCGGGCACGTAGAGGACAGTCAGCTGGAGATGCCCTTCAAATTTGGAGCCTATACCCCCCCCCCCTTTGCCATTTTACATTCAAATCATTTCGCAAACCAACCAGGAACTCGTTTAGGTTCGGTTCAGCAAATTGGTTCGGGAATCAGGTCAGCAGCGAACCAAACTGCACTTTCCTGGTCTGTGCCCATCCCTAGCAAATATAAAGCAAAACATATGAACCAACATTTTTGTGACCAACATGTTTCAGTCATTACTTGCATGAACAAGCAATACGTGGGAAAAAGCAGAGAAAGGATGCAGTTAATGTTTACATTATTTTTTGTAAAATCAAAATCAGCAAACGGGTATGAATTTTATTTCTAACTGCCTGCCTATGTTCTGAATCCTGCGATCAGAGATCTAAACATCGAGGTGGCAGAACGACAACTTTCAGTAAGAGGTTTTTTGGATCCCGAGACGGCTGCTTTCTAATTCTATGTTTTTCCGGCACTACATTTTCTTCCATTTCATCGTCTCGATTACATTTAGCCAAGGCGTCTGTGTTTACATCTCTGCTTCCGTTCCAGATGGGACATTAATAGATATACAGATTGTGGGCATATACAAACAGCGCTGAAATCTTGGTTCCTTTGCAGTACTGGCCCTGCTCTAGTTGATTATGCTGCTGGTTTTCATTATTTTAAAGCAAAAGCCAAAAGCGAGACAATGTACCTGTCTTCTTCCTTTCTTTTGTGCAATGTTCATTCCAAACCTAACGGCTTCTATGCCATTCTCAACATACCTCTCCAGGGGGGTTCGTGAATAAGAAGTGAGTCAAGGGATGGTGTGGGGCCACAGGGAGTTTTGTTTGCCTCGGGCTTGTTAACTTGAGCATAGTCTCGCTCTCTCAAATTTGTTTTCTCAGCTGGTGGCATACTGCACCACTGCCCCAATGCCATCGGTCCTGTGGAGAGTGATTCCTTATGGGATTTGTGGTAGCATTTAAAGCAGAGGTGGAGGAGGGGGGGGGGGAAAGAATTTAATAATGGCTTAGAAGCTGAGTCTCTATATATTTGCTTAGTATATTGAAGTATGCACTATATAAACACTACGCATTCCACCTGCTGAAACATTTACGGAGCAATTCACAAAAGGGACTTGCATTTTTTTTTTAAAAAAAGAAAGAAAGCATGTTCTTTGCTTTGTTAAATTCCAGCCATCCATCTCACATGCCACCTCTTCTTCTCTGCCCTCCAACCAGAAGCAACCACATATTTTTTCCCAGACAGGAACTTTTAACCATCAGCTGATGCGGTAAAGTTTTTGTCTGAATCTAGACGGGAATTCAAGGAATGTAATTAAAACATCTTTATGTCACCTTTCCACCTGATCAGATAGTGAACATTTACAAAATAAATAAAACCAGGGCTTTTTTGTAGCAGGAACTCCTTTGCATATTAGGCCACACACCCCTGATGTAGCCAATCCTCCAAGAGCTTACAGTAGGCCCCGTAAGAAGAGTCCTTTAAGAAGAAGAAGAAGATGATGATATTGGATTTATATCCCGCCCTCCACTCCGAAGAGTCTCAGAGCGGCTCACAATCTCCTTTACCTTCCTCCCCCACAACAGACACCCTGTGAGGTGGGTGGGGCTGGAGACGGCTCTCACAGCAGCTGCCCTTTCAAGGACAACCTCTGCCAGAGCTATGGCTGACCCAAGGCCATGCTAGCAGGTGCAAGTGGAGGAGTGGGGAATCAAACCCGGTTCTCCCAGATAAGAGTCAGCACACTTAACCACTACACCAAACTGGCTCCTGGAGGATTGGCTATATCAGAAGGGTGTAGCCTAATATGAAAATGAGTTCCAGCTACAAAGAAAGCCCTGATTAAAACAGTTAAACAATTATAAATATAGTTAAAGTTATAAAACAATTCAATTAAAAACACATAAACAACACTAGAAGGAGAGCCAATAACTGTTATTGGGGGCATGCCATAGAGGAAAGGCAAACAACCGTCCTTGGGGAGGAAGTCCAAAAATTTTCATGCCACAAACAAGAAGGCCCATCTTGAGTTGTACCCCATCTAGCTTCAGTTGGTGGGGGTGACCAAAGCAGGGCCTCCTAAGATGACTGGAGCATACAGGTAGGATCATATGGGGGGAGGTAGTCCTTAAAGTATGTTGATCCTAGGCCATATAAGGCTTTCAAGATCCATACCAGCACCTTGACTTGAACCTGGAAGCAAATTGAAAGCCAATGTAGATGGAACAAAACGGAGTGACATGGTTCCTATAATATAGTGGGTTCAGTGCATGGAGGAGACGAGGTTGCAGTGATCATAGCTCTTTATTGAGCTACAGCATGTTAATGAGTAAGCTAGAGGACTGCTGAACTGGGCCAATGAGGCCAACTTTATACAGTTCTGGGTTCCTGCGCTGGAATGCCATTGGGTCATTTGAACAAGGAGGGGGACTCTGATTGGATCAGGGTAGCAGGGATTTGGATCCTACTGCCCATTGTTCCTGAGTCCCCAAGCTCAGTCCTCAAGGTTCCAATGAGCCAGGCAGGAACACTGCTAACTGAAACATAAAATTCATATACACAACAGTCCCCCAAGACTCACTCTAGTCAACACTCTGGCTACAGCATTCTATATCATCTCTAGTTTCTGTGCAATCTACAAGAGCAATCTACTGCTGGAGACCAAATAGAGCACATTCATAGAATCATAGAGTTGAAAGGTATCTCCAGGTTCATCTAGTCCAACCCCAGCACAATGCAGGAAATTCACAAATACCCCTCCTAAATTCACAGAATCAGTATTGCTGTCAGATGGCCATCTATCTTCTGTTTAGAAACCTTCACAGAAGGAGAGCTCAGCACCTCCTGAGGAAGCCTGTTCCACTGAGGAACCACTCTGACAGAAAGTTCTTCCTAATGATTAGTAGAAAACTTTTCTGATCTAATTTCAACCTGTTGGTTCTGGTCTGACTTTCTGGGGCCATAGAAAACAAATCTGCACAATCTTCTATATGACAGCCTCTCAAGTTCTTAAAGACGGTGATCATATCACCTCTCAGTTGTCTCCTTTCCAGGCTAAAAATATTCAGCTCCTTCAACTTTTCCTCGTAACACTTGGTCTCCAGCAGTACTCCCTCTAAGCTGTGGAGTCTTGTGAGCAAAAAATTCTACTTTGTGAGCTACTAGCATTAAAATTGTGAGCTACTGCATCAGTGAGTTTGCTCTGGGGCCATTTTTCCTGAGCTGATGAAAATGTGTGAGCTGGAGGCTAAAAACCTGTCAGCTAGCTCACACTAACTCAGCTTAGAGGGAGTACAGGTCTCCAGACCAAGTAAGATGCAGTCATCTGCAGTAATTTGATCTAGATGTTTCCAGGGCATGCACCACAGCTACCAGATCTTTTCTGTCTAGAATGGGCTGCAGACGGCTTACCAGCTGAAGCTGCTGAAAGGCACCCCTGGCCACTGCTGCTACTTGTTTATCCATCAGGAGGTCTGGATCCAGGAGAACCTCAATTTATGAACCTGCTGCTTCAGGAGTAACCCCATCCAGAAGAAGAGAGAACCAATTTCTTGGGTCAGACCCTCCCTGCACCAGTAGCACCTACATTTTGTTGGGCTTAAGTTTCAGCTTGTTAGCCCTCATCCATTTCAAAACTGCCTCCTGGCACCTGTTCATGTCTCTTCAGCCTCCCTAGGATCTGCTGGAAGTATCCGATAGAGCAGAGTGTCATCTGCATATTGGTAACAGCCAATACTCCCTCTAAACTGCAGAGTCTTGTGAGGAAAAATTCTACTTTGTGAGCTACTGGCATTAAAGCTGTGAGCTACTGCATCAATTAGTCTGCTCTGGGACCATTTTTCCTGAGCTAAGATGAAAATATGTGAGCTGGAGTCTAAAAAAACTGTGAGCTAGCTCACACTAAGTCAGCTTAGAGGGAACACTGATGACAACCCAGCCCAGATCTCTGGATGACCTCTTCCGGCAACTTTATGTAGATGCTGAAAAGCATGAGGGACACAATGGAACTCTGAAGAACCCAGTAGGCCAAAAGTGGCAGAGCAGCGGTCCCCCAGCATCACATTCCAAAACCTACCCTTGAGGTTGGGCCAGAACTATCGCAGAACAGTGGCTCCTAACCCCAGTCCAGAAAGACAATCTGGAAGGACTGATAGTATCGAAAGCTGCTGAGAGAGCCAGGACAATCAACCGGGTTGTATTTCCCTGGTCCATCTCCCAATGCATGTCATCCCCAAAGGCAACCAAGGCCATTTCAGTCCCATAACTAGGCCTGAAAACAGATTGGAACAGATCTAAACAATCTTCTTCGTTCAGGAAACTCTGAAGTTGGCCACCCACTACTCTTTCAGTCATGTTGCTGAAGAACGATACATTTGAGAGTGGACGGTAGTTATTTAACTCTCTAGGATCCCTAGTAATTTTGTTTAGAAATAGATCCACCAATGCCTGTTTCAAGACAGGAGCGACCAACTTGTCTCCCAGGGTGGCATTTACTGTTTTCTGGACCCAGTCCGCTAGCCCCCTGGGCAGATTTATCCAGGAGGGGCAAGGGTCATACAAGGAAGTCTCAAACTTCTGAGAATCTCAAACTTCCGAGAATCAGACTGCACAAGCTGTAAAAGCAACCGGACAACGTGACCCCCAGAGTCCCTCTGATTTTGTTGCTGCTAATGTAGAGTCCAAGTTGGAATAGAAGCAAGAGATTTTATCCACACATAATAGAATGATTGTTATGGGCTGCAGAGCACTCCAGAATCCCATAGGCCCTGACCACCCCGAGGAGCTAGCCTCATTTTGATCAGGAGCTCACAGGAGTGCAGCTCCAGAACCTCTAAATTTTATTGTGCTCTTTCTTTCTTACCCCTCCCCCCAATAATTGTTGATGGGCTCCATTGTTCAAACCCGTCTGTGAGAATTTTGCTAAACTCTAAGATATGACAAATATTGCTAATATTTTTCCCCACCAAAAGATGGGGAAATAACCAAAACACATAAAGCAGACAGATGGAAATCTATATCATTCCACTTATGGCCGCATAGGAGAAAGTAATTCAAAAAGTATGATAGGAGTAAGGTTTTATGATGTCAATTATAATTCAAGAACAATGTTCCCTCGAAGCTGTGGAGTCTTGTGAGCAAAAATTCTGCTTTTTGAGCTACTGGCATTAAAGTTGTGAGCTACTGCATAAATTAGTTTGCTCTGGGGCCATTTTTTCCTGAGCTGAGACAAAAATGTATAAACTGGAGGCTAAAAAATTGTGAGCTAGCTCACGCTAACTCAGCTTAGTGGGAACACTGTTCAAGAACCATTTTAAGGTAGATGCTGAACTGATATAATTTAGTACACCTTCTGGTGATGTCAGGGGTGTGTGGCATATGCAAATGAGCTGTGCTAACGAGCTCTGGCATCTCTTTTTCTACGAAATTACCCCTGCCAAAAAGTTCTGTCTACACTGTGCAGATGTAACAATAGCTGGGAAAAAAAACCCCATGGTTTCTGTGCTGCCATCATCTCCACGGAATAGGCTTTCAAAAGAGCACCCCTGGACTATGGCAAAGGGAAGCACAGCCTGGCCCCAACCACAAGGGAATGAGAAGCAAATGAGAGTTTGCATCCCTCATCCCTCCCACACAGAACTCTCTTGCTCGTTGTTCAGGAACTGCAGAAGCAAAGGAAGAATATTATATTGCTTTAATTTGTGGTCCACCGCCTTGGGGATAACTGTTTGAGAGGCAAGGTTATGCATCTTTAACATAACAAATAAACAAGTGCTAATGAGATTATTAGAATACTTTCTTCTTTTTTTCCCCCCATCCAGATTCCGAAAAAGACCCACGGCCTTCTATCCCTTACAAAAATACAGCACTATTGAAAACTTCTGTCCGCAACTGCAAAGCCAAACCATGTGTGAGCGATCTGTCCCTTTGCAGCGTGTTATTTTCCCCCTCCCGCTGTTTCCCGCCCCCCTCTTTGCATAATGCAGGCTCATGCCTGAAAACTGATTCATGCAAAAATATCTCCAGCTCTTATAACACCCTCCTGCTTTCTTCCCAGCAGGGCGACGAGGCTTTCAGGGCTCTGAGCGAAAATGGGAGAGGGAAGAGGTAAAGGAAATAAATAATTCACTCCACCCTTCCAGGCAGAAGGAGAGGTTCTAGTAATCAGTCAGATGCAAGGAGGTCAAAAGAACAATGAAGAAAGGTGCAGCATAATGAAGCGATGGGCGTTGCCCCCAACTTGGATGCCAGAGAATCTTGCCAGCAGAAACAAGAATGAAAGGCAAGGTGAAATGATGTCATTCATGAGATGAGTTTTAATCCCCTGAAGGCAAGTGGTTTTCTCCTGGAAGGTGCCTTGACACATGAACAATTGCTCTCCAATTCTGCCCAGTTCTACAGTTTCAGCTGAACGGAGACCTAGCTGGGTACGACAGACACGTCCCTGTCCTGAGATATTTTTAGGTGGGCAGGAACCAAAGCCGAGGTAGAAACGGGCTCATGTATATGTATTCCTTCCCCAAGAGAGATCATGAAACTGGAACTTCAAGTATGCTTTTGAAAAGATACCATTTCATCAGAAGAAAAGCCAGAAATAAGAGATTGTTTAGTAACTTTGCTAATCCTTTTAAGTATACATTGGGCAACTCAGCTATTATTTGGAACGGACTTATAACAAGGAAACAATATCCTGCTGAGTTTAGGTGTGGTGTACTCTAAGACATAATATAACATTCAGCAGTTTTATGTGGTGCTGATTTTGATTTGTGCATATACACACTTTTTAAAAAAAACAAAAAACAAATCCAGCCAGAAATATACTTTGTTAGGCTAACAGTCTTTTGATAGCTCATAAAGATGTCAATCGTGGTATGGGAGGGGGAAAAAAATCACAGCTTGGACATTGAGAAAGAGAATTATCTCAGTGATATTCATCTGACTCCATTTTTAAAATGTCACTTCGGGGATGTACCACAACTGGTACCGCAGCTCATGATAAAGTAAAGCAAAGCGGAGCATCTTTATTACTTGCTCACTCATGAATGACATGAAATTTAGCAGAACAACAAAGGGCACAGAGGTACAACCTAACGCTGGCCTACAGGCATTCTAATGACCTGAAGCTGTCTTATACTGAATTCGACCATCACTCCGTCAAGGTCAGTATTGTCTACACAGGCTGGCAGTGGCTCTCCAGTGTCACAGGTAAGAGACCTTTCACATCATCTATTGCCTAGTCCTTTTTACTGGGGATGCAGGGGATTGAACCTGGGATCTTCTGCACACAAAGCAGAGGCTCTGCCGCTGGGCCATGGCCTCCTCCCCAAAAAGGTATTAAGAAGCATGAATACCTATATTCTCTTTTTGATAGGGCCTTTTCGATTGCAGCCCCCTGTTGGTGGAACCAGCTCCCGGAGGAGGTGAGGGCCAGCGGAACCTTGAACAGTTCCGCAGGGCCTGTAAAACAGCCCTCTTCTGGTTGGCATATAATTAATTGATACCGGGATGCCTGAAAAATTAAACTTGAACATCAGATTATCGAACACTGGAATACTTGAAGGATTGAGTCAACAAAAAGGTAGCATAGTGCATATTGATGTGAGTTTTATGTATTTTATGTATTTTTATGTATTTTATATATTTTATTGTATAATTATTAATGTATTTTAAACTGATTTTGTTAGCTTTTGGAATTGTAAGCCGCCCTGAGCCCGCCTTGGTGGGGTAGGGCGGGATATAAATCAAATAAATAAATAAATATCAAGTTTCAATCATGTATTTTGGATGAGTATGGCAAAATAGGGCTCTTTTTTTTTTTAGCAGTAACGCAGTTGGCTTCGTGTCAGGGGTGTGGCCTAATATGCAAATGAGTTCCTGCTGGGCTTTTTCTACCAAAAAAGGTCTGGGTAAAAATATGTATAGATTTTAAGTAAATAAGCCTTTGCTATAGTCCAAGGATGACCAAACTGCAGCTCGAGAGCCACAGGTGGCTCTTTCATACATATTGTGTGGCTCTTGAAGACCACAGCACCCTGTCTGCTGGCTTGGAGAAGACACTTCTCTCTTTAAATTGCTTCTCTGAGCCAAACCAGCTAGTGGCTTGGAGAATGCATTTAAAGTTGCTTTCTTTCCACCTGTCTCCACCTATTTTCCTTCCTCCCTCCCTCCCTTGCCTTGTGGCTCTCAAACATCTGACGTTTATTCTATGTGGCTCTTACGTTAAACGGGTTTGGCCACCCCTGCTCTGGTCAATGGTTGTTTTTGTTTTGTTTTTAGATTATATACATGAAGAGTTAATGGTAACAAAAGTACAGTAATATTATATCGTCCAGAAAATTAAGGAAACATCTTCACCGCTCAGTTCCTGGGTCTCTGCTTTGTTGATCACTTGTTCCTCAGTGTCTGCTCTCAGATGTTACATTTCCTCATAGAATTACAATGATGTCACCAGCTGGGAATTGGAAGCTCTCCAAAAGTGGCTAAGCCATTTTGTGTATAAAGTAAAAGCATATATTGTCGCAGCTTTTATATAAGTTCTTATGCTTAGGCATTCAGAGCATATTTCAGGGCATAAATCTAGGTAGTAAAGGCCTGGATTACATGGTTTTTCAGCAGTTTTAGATACTGTAAATGTCCAAGGAATTCAGAGTAGCTGATGTATAAGAAATGCGGTTTATGTCTCAGCCTTTTCTACAACAGAAAATATCCTTGGGTATGAAGCTACACACCACAGGGAAATTTAGCCCACTTCAGACCAACATTTCTCTGTCCTAGTGGCAGAAACATGATGTTTGACATCATTTAACTTACATTTCCACTACACCCCTTAAGGCCTCTGTTCTCTCTTCAGTTTCAAAGGGCAACCCCTTGAAAGTCTGAGTGCAATATGGATCCCTAGGATAAGAACGTAAGAACATAAGAGAAGCCATGTTGGATCAGGCCAATGGCCCATCCAGTCCAACACTCTGTGTCACAAAAGTACATAATAGAAGCCATGCTGGATCAGGCCAATGACCCATCCACTCCAACACTCTGTGTCACAGAAGAACATAAGAGAAGGCATGTTGGATCAGGCCAATGGCCCATCCAGTCCAACACTCTGTGTCACACAGTGGCCAAAGAAAACACCCCAGGATAAGTTTCAAAGCATGAATCTGGTCTGCCATGAGGCAGAGTGTCTGGAATGCAAAAAGCATTTACATTCCCCCAGCTCCAAGACATGCCTAATACAATAATATCCCTTACTCCAAGAGATACCTCATCAAGGCAATGCAAACCATTTCCAGTTATAGACAGCTGGGCAACCCTTAAGTACCACTGATCCAATCCATCCAGGATGAGCCATCAAGAGGACACTTAAACCCATCATTCATGTCCGGTTCTTTGTCAATATGCTACAACCATCCAACAATTGCCCCACCTTGGAATGTCAGGTATTTCCTTACTGTTGTTCCCACCAGATTGTGACAGCAGGTACCATCAAACTTCCCAGTCAGATTTTGACATTGTATCTTGGGCCAAGTCTGACCCTGGAAAAGGGGGTCCCATGTCTAGCTTTGGGGCTCTTCCCCATACGAAGACCATCCCAAGTTGGTGGAAAGTGTGCCATGTTCTCCCAAATACACAGATATCCCTGCAATCATTTCACAGTCTCCCCCTTTTCTTTCTCAATACTCTGCAACCTTAGATTTCTGCGGCACAGACTCAATAATTTATGCAGTAGCTCACATAACAATAATTTATACAGTAGCTCACAACTGTAATGCCAGTGGCTCACAAAGCAGAATTTTGGCTCACAAGACTCTGCAACGTATTTATTTATTTATTTATTTATTTATTTATTTATTTATTTATTTATTTATTTATGATTTATATCCCGCCCTTCCCACGAAGGTGGCTCAGGGCGGCTCACAACAGATAATCCAACATAGAATTAAACTAGCATTTAAATATATAAACATTTAAAACATTCAAAACATTTAAAACATTAAAACATTAAACAGAATGTATAGCAGGAAACTGGCAGAGCTACATTTAATTTTCCATATCAGTTAGATGCAAGCTAGGTGTAAGCTAGCTGGAAGAGGGTTGTCTTACAGGCCCTGCGGAACTGAATAATGAATAATGAACTTAGAGGGAACATTGCTTACAACTCTATTAAAGATTTTTTAAAATGGAGGAAGAGTAGGATGTACATATATTAAATAAACATTATTTATCTTCTTTTTTCTCTGAGTAGAAAGACATACCCTACTGGATGAGTTTTATGATAGAAGCCATCTCATAGCACATGAAATGGTTAAATATTAAAACTCAGTTAAAACATTAAGGCTTCAGAGTGACTCGGGTCACGTGACTGAATGAAATAGTACAACTAAGGAAGGATGGGAGAAAGGGGTAGCACAGTGCGCTTGCTGCCTTCTAAAAATTCACAGAACAGGGGAAAGATGGGGGCGAAACACGTAATATATCTTGGGGGAGGTAATGTCCTGTTATTGTTGAAAACTGCTGGGACCTCATTAGTGACTATGAAAACATCATCTGCAAGTTCTGTGAGGTCATAAATCTACAGTGGCCGGGGAAAGGGGGGCAGGAGAAGCAAAGAAGAGCATAGAAAGTTCTGAGCCACTTTCTCCCTTTGCACAGCTGTAAGGAAGGACTTTCCATACCGGCTAGCCAAGCAGCTCCCAGATATTATTACTGATTATGTGAATGCAACGGTCGGCTGAAGAGTGATAAGATAATGGGTTTGCGTTTGAGACTTGGCATGACAACCAGATAAATCTTGATTCCTTGCTCTTCCCCACCCCCCCCCTCTCCTTTTCTTTGACCTGCTCTTCAACATGCGTGCATCACAGAAGATCTGGAAGACACCTCTGAAGGATCAACTACTTCATCCCCTACATAGAGGAAAGATGCTTATACAAACAAGGAGATAAGAGGTTAACAACAAGAAGTCATCACGCATGTCTGCCCCAAAGTAAATCCCAAAAGATAAAGACAATCCACTAAATACCATTTATTAGGACCAACCAAATGACACATAACAATGTGTAAGCTTTCAAGATCATTAGAACTGTTAATCAGACTAAAAATTATCAAAAAAAATTAAAATTAAAATAAAAAATGACAGGATGGTAAGTCATGGTCAAAACGGCATTATGTGGAGAGTTGCTTCAAAAGGTGCTGCCTTCAGTTTGCAACCAATTCTTTGGGGCAAGAGGCAATAGACCAATTGAACTCCATAGGTATTTCAATTTCCAAATTATTACGGTCAATTGACCAGCAATAACAGTATACAAAATGTCATAGTCACAGACCATAATTTCTGACTACATAAAAGCATTCTCATATTCCACCAGTGTTAAACCTTAAAAATGGCATTATTAACCATCTCTGCTTTGTTAAAAAACTTCCGCTTATTTATGGCTAAAACCCAATATTTTGCTACTGCCTGAGTTACAGACTTCTTAATATCTTCCAATAAATATTTCAGTAGCATGGCATCTGCAAATTGCAGATAATTATCCAGAGGTTTAAAATTTAGAGAGTAGGTATTAACAAAGTCCAAAGTTTGCAGTTACTCTCTATAGTAGCAATATACAGTCTACCTTTATTAATAGATTTCAAGGTAAGGCTGGCAGGGGTTTTGTTTCGTGAGATCTTATTTTTAATGTAAGGGGATGCTAACTCTGAGCTGAGCCAAGTCAAACTCCCTTGTCATGAATTCCAGATTCTGAATTCATTAAGTACACAATTACATAAAAACACATAATTTCTAAAGTTTATTTTAGTGGGGTTTTGTTAAAATTAAAGTTTTGAGGAGGTTATAGAAGACAAAAAAAAAAGGCTGGAAAGCATAGGTCTCAAGTCAGCCTAAAATCAGGTTTATTTTCAGAATCAGATAATCAATGAATATTGCTATGAGTAACTCCATTGTTAGATACCATTGCCTATTTTAGCAATCAATTCCTTCTAATACCTAGACAGCTTCAAGAGGGGATTGGATAAACATAGGGAGCAGAGGTCCATCAGTGGCTATTAGCCACAGCGTATTGTTGGATCTCTCTGTCTGGGGCAGTGATGCTCTGTATTCTTGGTGGAGGCCACAGTGGGAGGGCTCCTTGTGTCCTGGCCCCACTGATGGACCTCCTGATAGCGCCTGGATTTTTTTGGCCACTGTGTGACACAGAGTGTTGGACTGGATGGGCCATTGACCTGATCCAACATGGCTTCTCTTATGTTCTTAGACTTCTTTAGAGTATTTTTATCCCACTGTTTCTCCAAGGAGCTCAAGGTAGCATACATCATTCCCATCTTTCACTTACAAGAACCACATAGCGGTAGCTTAAACTTAGAAGTCCAAGACCACTCAGTGACCTACATAGAATCAATCATAGAGTTGGAATGGACCTCCAGGGTCATCTAGTCTAACCCTCTGCACCATCAGGAGGTCCACCAGTGGGGCCAGGGCACTAGAAACACTCCCACTGTGCCCCCCCAAGCACCAAGAATACAGAACATCACTGCCCCAGACGGAAAGTTCCAACAATACGCTGCGGCTAATAGCCACTGATGGACCTCTGCCCCATATGTTTCCAATCCCCTCTTGAAGCTGTCTATGCTTGCAACTGCCACCACTTCCTGTGGCAGTGAATTTCATATGTTAATCACCCTTTGGGTGAAGAAGTACTTTCTTTTATCCATTCTAACCCGACTGCTTAGCAATTTCATTGAATGTCCATGAGTTCTCGTATTGTGAGAAAGGGAGAAAAGTACTTCTTTCTCTGCCTTCTCTATGCATAATCTTGTAAACCTCTATCATGTCGCCCCTCAGTCAACGTTTCTCCAAGCTGAAGAGCTCCAAGCATTTTAACCTTTCTTCACAGGGAAAGTGTTCCAACCCTTTAATCATTCTAGTTGCCCTTTTCTGCACTTTTCCCAATGCTATAATATCTTCTTTGAGGTGCGATGACCAGAATTGTACACAGTACTCCAAATGAGGCCACACTATCAATTTATACAGAGGAATTATGATACTGACTGATTTGTTTTCAATTCCCTTCTTAATAATTCCCAGCATAGCATTGGTCTTTTTTAAATTGTAGTTGCACACTGTCTTGACATTTTCAGTGAGTTATCTACCATGACTCCAAGATTTCTCTCTTGGTCAGTCTCCTCCAGTTCACACTCCATTAACTTGTATTTATAGTTAGGATTTTTGGCCCCAATGTGCATTACTTTGCACATGGCCATGTTGAACCTCATTTGCCATGTTAACGTCCACTTGCCCAGCCACGACAAATCCCTTTGGAGTGCCTCACAATCCTCTCTGGTTCTCACCACTCTGAACAATTTAGTGTCATCCGCAAACTTAGCCACTTCACTGCTTACTCCCAACTCCAAATAATTAATGAACAAATTAAAAAGCGTCAGATCCAGTACTGAACCCTGCGTTACCCCACTGCTTACCACCCTCCACTGTGGAAATTGCCCATTTATACTCACTCACTGTTTCCTATTAATTAGCCAGTTTTTGATCCACAAGAGAACATAAGAACATAAGAACATAAGAGAAGCCATGTTAGATCAGGCCAATGGCCCATCCAGTCCAACATTCTGTGTCACACAGCGGCCAAATATATATATATATATATACACACACACACACACACACTGTGGCTAATAGCCACTGATGGACCTCTGCTCCATATTTTTATCTAACCCCTTCTTGAAGGTGGCTATGCTTGTGGACGCCACCACCTCCTGTGGCAGTGAATTCCACATGTTAATCACCCTTTGGGTGAAGAAGTACTTCCTTTTATCCGTTTTAAAGAGGACTTGTCCTTTAACCCATTCTTGTTTACCCTTGTTGTTCCCTTCTGGATTTAAAGTGCCTGATCAGACAGCAACGTCTGTCTGTTGTACCCAAGTACTGTCCTGTTCCTCTCCACTTTACTGCATGTTTCTTTGATACCTGTGAAATTCTGGTCCTTTTCAGCTGAGCTGGCTTCAAAGTGCATTTCCTGTTGTCTGATCCCTCTGTTGAGTTCCCAACTGTCAGGCAGGTCTGACTGGTCTCTTGTTTTCTCTGCTTTGTGACACACGGGTTGGGAAAGTGGTTACTTGAAAAAAGGAGAGGCTTTTTTTTCAGAGAAGGGTGGGATGGGGGAAGGGGGCAGTCTGAGGATGCTGTCTGTGACTCCAGCTGTGCTTGAAGGTTTGAAATAAAAATGCCAGCAGCAGAGAGGACACGGGTTGAGGCTTCTCTATTCTCTCCCCGCCCCCAGCTTTGAAATGTTTGAAACACTGAAATTTTCAAATGCACAATTGTGATATTGGATTTGGATATTAGCTTGGAGAAATGTCGACTGTGGGGTGACATGATAGAGGTTTACAAGATAATGCATGGGATGGAGAAAGTAGAGAAAGAAGTACTTTTCTCCCTTTCTCACAATACAAGAACTCGTGGGCATTCGATGAAATTGCTGAGCAGTTGGGTTAAAACAGATAAAAGGAAGTACTTCTTCACCCAAAGGGTGATTAACATGTGGAATTCACTGCCACAGGAGGTGGCGGCGGCTACAAACATAGCCAGCTTCAAAAGGGGATTGGATAAGCATATGGAGCAGAGGTCCATCAGTGGCTATTAGCCACAGTGTGTGTGTGTCCGTGTATGTGTGTGTGTATATATATATAATTATATATTATATATATAATTTTTTTGGCCACTGTGTGACACTGGGTGGGCAATTGGCCTGATCCAACATGGCTTCTCTTATGTTCTTATGATATTGGATTTATATTCCGCCCTATACTCAGAGTCTCACAGCAGTCACAATCTCAGAATCTCACAGCAGTCACAATCTCCTTTACCTTCTCCCCCCACCCACAACAGATACCCTATGAGGTGGGTGGGGCTGAGAGAGCTCTCACAGCAGCTGCCCTTTCAAGGACAACTCCTACGAGAGCTATGGCTGACCCAAGGCCATTCCAGCAGCTGTAAGTGGAGGCGTGGGGAATCAAACCCGGTTCACCCAGATAAGAGTCCGCGCACTTAACCACTACACCAAACTGGCTCTCCTATTTTTAAATTTAAAAAACACTCCTCCCCCCCCCCCCCCGCAGCCTCTTCTAGCAATCCCATTGGCTGGCAGCTGCCATCGTTCTGCCAGGACTTTGAAGCATAAACGCTCATGCACATGCTCAGAAGACAAATAAAGAAAAGAAGGAGAAGCCCATTGCCCCACTTCACGGCTACTGCATCTGATCAATCAACCACAGGGTGAAAACAGATCTGCTGCTCATGAAATGCCAAGAAATAATCAAATAATGATCCACAATTGTCTTTCCAGTGAGATCAGATGTGGGCCATTAAATAACAGTATCATGGCTACAATGACTAAAACCAATAATTGGATTGATAATACCAGAAATCTAAGTTATTTCATTCTAACAAAGGAAATGTTATAATGCAATACCGACAGAATTTTGATAAAGCTGACCAGGGTGGAATTCTAGCAGGAGCTCCTTTGCATATTAGCCACACACCCCTGATGTAGCCAATCCTCCAGGAGCTTACAGGGCTCTTTTTTTGTAAGCTCTTGGAGGACTGACTACATCAGGGGTGTGTGGCCTAATATGCAAAGGAGCTCCTGCAAGAATTCCACCCCTGAAGCTGATTATAGAACAGCATTTTCTCTTTTGAGAGTGAATATGCTACCCTCAAAGGTCACAGAGGGCAAATACAAAAAGCACCCACATGAAGAAAGAGTGTGTATCTGCGGGGAGGGGAAGATAAAGACAAGGGAACATATATTATTTGAGTGCAAACTATCAGAATATTCGATGGCTTAGATATCTCCGATCTGTAGTCAGCTTCCAGGGAGGGAATACCAGATCTTATTTAGACAAGCTTTTAGCGGATAGGGACCAGGAAATTACCTTAGAGGTGGCAACATTCACTATTTAAGCTATAAGACACGGTTGTCTTATAGTGTCTTATTTTTTGTCAGGCAAAAAATTTAATTATTTTATCAATTTTTAGTCTAAAATTGTAGAATTGGAATATTGGCATTTGTATGTCTAGGTTTTAAATTGCATCTGCCTTGAATTTATTTCAGGCCTATTTTGAATTGTATATTTTGTTATTTGGTTATACTGGATATTTTGTTATGCTATGCTATGTTATGCTACTCAATGGGTCTCTGGCCGTATTAAACAGAGTGACTGACAGACAAAGAAAATGCCTACCTAAGCCCTGTTTACATAACATTTCTAAAGTTCACCATTCCTTTTAGATCAAATTCCTTTGATGCATTGCTTCTGAATTTAGTACATTTAGAAGAAGAAGATATTGGATTTATATCCCGCCCTCCACTCAAAAGGGTGAACTCAAAAGGCCCTGAAACTTTTAGATAGGTTGGTATTCACATGTGCACAGAGCTTGGGAGCTGCTTTAACACAGCACACATCCATCCTAATGGGGAGAACATTTGCTCTTCTCTAAATACGGGAATCCTACAGTTCATTACAATCCTGAAATACTTGTTTAGCTTTACAGTTCCAAGATACAGGAGAGCAATTGCGCTCCCAAGATTAAATGTCTGTGTTCTTTGAAGGCTCTATATTAGGTCTACTTTTTTCAGATTGATATTGTGGTTGTGACTAACGATGTCAGAATGACACCCAGATTTATGGCACTTCACACCCATGACATGTCTGCTTTTTATCACCCTCCACTGTTGTTTACAGCCCAGTTAACAATACTAACAAACAAACACAGACCCCAATTAGTGATTCTTTTAATTTGCTAAAAACATTCCCATGACTCTACATGCCAACTCACTGCCCACTTTCTCTATATTTAAAGATGGCTTGCCATTCCAATTTTGTCTGATGAAGTTTGCTTAGACTTAGAGCATACGAAAGCTTACATTCGGAATAAAACTTAGCTGGTCTTAAAGGTGAAACTTGTCTACTGCTTTCTTCTATTGCTTCAGACCAACACGGCTGCCCTCCTGGATCTATTGTGGTTGTGACTTAGGGTTCATAGAAACAGTGCCGTGGGTTACGTTTGAATGTCTATAATATGAGGAGGCTAGGCAGAAATGAATCAAACCACTTATGTGTCAGCAAAATGAACCTCCTCTAGACATTTTGGTGATTAACATTTCAATGAATCCTAGGCCAGCACAACTCCCTTTTTAAAAGCTAAATGCCTTGATCAGGCCTTGAACGGAGGTTCAAGAAGGTTTATGGGGTCTCACAAACCTGCCGCCAGACTCTTGATAGCCTCAAAATGGGTGGACAAAAACCCTCCGTCTACAGAGCAATGGCACCTCAAGCTTTGGGATCTATTCCTACATCACAAATTAGCCTATAAGACTTATGATTATTCAACTGATTGCTACAAACAGAGAGTGGTTCCCCTTAGTCACATACCTAATGGAACATGATAACTTATCCAATAACTCGCACTACTGGAATCTGATTTATTTCTGAGTGGAGTTGTGGGTTTTTTGGGGTGGAGTGGGATAGAGGGAATAGATAATTCAGGCATTTATAGTGTGTATATCAATCTTAAATTTGATTGTGTAATTGTATAGTAATGTATAGTATTGCTTTAAAATGTTGTATATTTTCTGTTCTTTTTTTTCGAATTTCTGTACTGCCTTAACTTATCAATAAACTCTGATTTTACGAGGGGAAAAAACCCTCCATGAACATTTCTGTATAAGAAACCAGTTCGAGGTTTGTGGTTTGTGATGTGGTACAAAACCCATTTAAAGGCTCTTCTTTAAATGCTTTCTCCAAGCCCTGGTGCCAGCGCCAGCATGTCTGCTAACACAAACCACTCAAACCTGCCAAAGCCACCTGGGAAGTTTGTGGGAGGTTCATGGGGGCAGGATGGCATGAACTGAGGTTCACAAACCACAAACTGGTACCAGTTTGTGACAAATTCCTGTTCGTAATTCAGTTTGTGGCCATCCCTAATTGATGCTACTCAAGATCTAATTGATACTACTTGAGGGAGAGAGGGAGGGAGGAATATAGATTCATATTTTTGAAAATATTAGCACACGCCGGGACCACTCCTGAATTTTTGTGGTATCTGTACAATCTCTTTCACTTTCAAAAACAGATTTCCCCTTCTAACAACCTTATCACTCACTATCGTTCCCATTTTGTAGATGGGTAATTGTGGCAGAAGGATGGCAATTTATTACTAGGAATTGTAATTGTTATTTATTAGAGAAACGTGGATTCACAACAGCAGTTTCTGTTTTCCATGCACCTCGCTGGATGGATTGTGGTAATTTGAACAACACGTTTTAGAAAGTGAAGGACAGGTTTCCAGAGGAGAGAAGACTGGAGAGAGAGAAATGTAAAATCATGATTGGCACAATAGCATTACTTCACATCTAGGGGAAACCCAGACATGAGGCCAGTCTGCTCTGGGAATCGCTGGAAATTCCCCAGAAGTGATGTAATAGTGTCATGCCAGAGTGCTAGCCTTTCCCTACTCCTTGCCCAGATTCCTGATGGACCAATGACTGTCAGCCCTACAAATAACACCTTTTCACTCAGATGTCTGGTAGTGCACAAATGTTTAAAACTCTACAGTCCATGTGACAACAAGCAAGACAGAAAAAAACAGGGTCATATTTCCAGATATATCATGGGTTTCCAACATTGCTTATCATAGGCCAGCAAGTATATTTTGATTTACATTTATTAAGGAGTCATGCAGACAATTTTATAATATAGACAGACAGGTAACTTTAACTCAAAGGACACATGTTATGGGATTTTGTTTTATTGGTTCTTTTTGTTTTTTTTTTAATTACTTGAAAAATATTTTTAATGAAAAGGAAATATTTTATCTGGTAGCTGAGCAACATTTGTCCAGTTGCAGGATTTGTATTACAGGCTGAAAGGACAGGTTTCGCTTAGTTGGGTTTATGAATCTCTTAATTTCAATTACAATGTGACCAGGAAATGCTTTAATACAATCTTAGAACATAAGAACATAAGAGAAGCCATGTTGGATCAGGCCAACGGCCCATCAAGTCCAACACTCTGTGTCACACAGTGGCAAAAAATTTTATATACACACATACACTGTGGCTAATAGCCACTGATGGACCTGTGCTCCATATTTTTATCTAAACCCTTCTTGAAGGTGGCTATACTTGTGGCCGCCACCACCTCCTGTGGCAGTGAATTCCACATGTTAATCACCCTTTGGGTGAAGAAGTACTTCCTTTTATCCGTTTTAACCTGTCTGCTCAGCAATTTCATCGAATGCCCACGAGTTCTTGTATTGTGAGAAAGGGAGAAAAGTACTTCTTTCTCTACTTTCTCCATCCCATGCATTATCTTGTAAACCTCTATCATGTCACCCCGCAGTCGACGTTTCTCCAAACTAAAGAGTCCCAAGCGTTTCAACCTTTCTTCATAGGGAAAGTGCTCCAGCTCTTTAATCATTCTAGTTGCCCTTCTCTGGACTTTCTCCAATGCTATAATATCCTTTTTGAGGTGTGGCGACCAGAACTGCACACAGTACTCCAAATGAGACCGCACCATCGATTTATACAGGGGCATTATGATACTGGCTGATTTGTTTTCAATTCCCTTCCTAATAATTCCCAGCATGGCGTTGGCCTTTTTTATTGCAAACGCACACTGTCTTGACATTTTCAGTGAGTTATCTACCACGACCCCAAGATCTCTCTCTTGGTCAGTCTCTGCCAGTTCACACCCCATCAACTTGTATTTGTAGCTGGGATTCTTGGCCCCAATGTGCATTACTTTGCACTTGGCCACATTGAACCGCAGCTGCCACGTTGACGCCCACTCACCCAGCCTCAACAGATCCCGTTGGAGTTCCTCACAATCCTCTCTGGTTCTCACCACCCTGAACAATTTAGTGTCATCCGCAAACTTGGCCACTTCACTGCTCACTCCCAACTCTAAATCATTTATGAACAAGTTAAAGAGCATGGGACCCAGTACCGAGCCCTGCGGCACCCCACTGCTTACCGTCCTCCACTGCGAAGACTGCCCATTTATACTCACTTCTGCTTTGACAGAAGCATGTTAATATACAGTGGTAGGGGTTGTTGTAAAAAAAAAAAAAAAGGCATTTTTACTCCCTGTAGAACAATTGGAAAAACCCACTGGAAGATGAAAAGTACTATTTGGGCTCATGCACCAGTTAGTAAGCCTAGCCATAATATGACATTTTTGCAATAAATGAGCATACTTAGCAAGTGCCCACCCCCCTTGGGCAGGGGTGGAATTCTAGCAGGAGCTCCTCTGCATATTAGGCCACACACACCTGATGTAGCCAATCCTCCAAGAGCTTACAAGGCTCTTTTTGGTAAGCTCTTGGAGGATTGGCTACATCAGGAGAGTGTGGCCTAATATGCAAAGGAGCTCCTGCTAGAATTCCACCCCAGTGCTTGGGTTATTTTGGGGTGCTATTAATCCACCCCTGCCAGATTGTGACTACCATTTTGGGCTCATGTTCAGTGGTCTTAAATTGTCCCTAGAATATCAATGATGACCGTTTTCAGCTGTTGAGTATATTAACCCTTTGTGGCCTGGATCCATAAACACTTATGCTGCCATATTGGAGGACAATATATGATAAAGCCGCAAAATCATGCTACTGTAAAAAAATAAGGATGCTTGAAAAATTCCAGGTCTCCAGCCTCAGAAAGGAAAAACCATGTCTAGCTTTAAAAAAAAAAAAAAAACAACCCACAGCTCAGTAGTGACCTCTGGCAACCTCAAAGATGACTCATGCAAACTGTTTAGCTTTCACAAGTATTTGGGCAGTAGTGCCTGAGAGTTCATGAAAGAACATGTTAAATTAAGCCATTACTTTCGAGAACAGAACAGCTCCTCATGTTCCAGGCTGTTTGCATTAGCACATGGAAACAACACTGAGGTCTCTCATTAAGAAATTTTACTATTGAAATTTTAGCTGTCACTCCCACAGAGTTACTCAGGAAAAGTTATGCAATTATCAGGGAGACATGGCCTCTCTCTATATATGATCATGTGTGTACTTCCATGTACAGGAAGCTGTTGCAGCCTTCTTAAAGCGCCAAAAAACTCCCCCACAGGGTAAGCTAATGTGCTATATTTAGGTCTAAATCTCTTCAGTATTTCAGTTCAGAAAAAGGCCTTTTTATTTACCTTTATAAGAGTCTTTTCAGATTCTTCTCCTCCCAAATCCACAGTTCTGTACTATGTAGGAACTTATGCAAGGGGCTAACATCTTCACTGTAACAATTATCTGTAACATATAAAAACATAGCCATACTGGGGACAACTCACCTACCCTATCTTTGGCTGAGACATGTGCTGCTCAAAGAGCAACCCCACCCTCCAGCCCCAGGACAGACAAGGATTGGGCCACTGGGGAAGCTGCTAGGCAGTAGCTGTTGCTAGGCAATCAAGCTTGGTTCTGTCAGTAAAAGGCAACAAAACTTGGTTCTGTCAGTAAAAAGTGAGGGGAGAAGGCCGTTTCCAGGCCTATTTTGGCCTTTGAGGGAGAACTCGTTGAGGCCAGTCCTGTCTAGGGTCGACAGATCCAGGTTGGCATGAAATCCATGGAGATTTTGTGGAGGGGTCTAACAAAGCCAGAGTTTAGGGAGAGGAGAGGCCTCAGCTGAATATAATGCCATAGAGTCTACCCTCCAAAGCAGTTATTGGTTGTGCCAGCCCAGGAGTCTGGGGGTGGTCCTGGATGCCTCACTTTCTATAGAGGCCCAGGCTGCCACAGTTGCCAGGTCTAGCTTTTATAATCTTTGGCATATCAGGCAGCTGGCTCTCTACCTCTCCATGCAGGACTTGGCTACAGTGACATGCAATAGCCGCTTCCAGGCTTGATTATTTTAACTAATTTTATGTGGGCTTGCCTTTGTGGCTAATCCAGAAACGCCAGCTAGTGCAAAACGTGGTAGCGTGCTTGCTGACTGCATTGCCTGTGAGGATGAAGAAGAAGAAGAAGAAGAAGAAGAAGAAGAAGAAGAAGAAGAAGAAGAAGAAGAAGAAGAAGAAGAAGAAGAAGAAGAAGAAGAAGAAGAAGATGATGATATTGGATTTATATCCCGCCCTCCACTCCAAAGAGTCTCAGAGCAGCTCACAATCTCCTTTACCTTCCTCCCCCACAACAGACACCCTGTGAGGTGGGTGGGGCTGGAGAGGGCTCTCACAGCAGCTGCCCTTTCAAGGACAACCTCTGCCAGAGCTATGGCTGACCCAAGGCCATGCCAGCAGGTGCAAGTGGAGGAGTGGGGAATCAAACCCGGTTCTCCCAGATAAGAGTCCACACACTTAACCACTACACCAAACTGGCTCTCCATATGCACATTTTGGTGTCATTATGCCAATTGCACTGGCTATGGATTGAGTGCTGGATCCATTTCAAGGTACTGGTATTGACTTTTAAAGCCTTGTGCGGTCTGACATACCTGAGGGACTGCCTCTCCCCATATGTGCCCCGGAGAGCCTTGCATCCCACCAATCAAGATTTGTTGGTTGTCCTTGGCCCAAGGGACATCCATACAGCCTTGATCAGGCCCAGGACTTTTTCCATCCTGGCCCCACCCTGGTGGAACATGCTTCCATCTGAGATCAGGGTCTTTGGGACTTGCAGTACAATGGAACCAATACAGTCTGAAAAATCAATAAATCAATAAATACAGTTAAAACAACAACATAGCCCAATACAGTATGACATAGGCGGTGGGCTCATAGTACAGGTTAGGGTATAGTTAGCAGCCCAGATACCATAGTTCCAATCACTGTGGGGGAGGATAGCCGATGGTATAGGCCAGGGGTGGCCAAAGGTAGCTCTCCAGATGTTTTTTGCCTACAACTCCCATCAGCCCCAGCCATTGGCCATGCTGGGGCTGATGGGAGTTGTAGGCAAAAAACATCTGGAGAGCTACCTTTGGCCACCCCTGGTATAGGCAATAGGGCAAAGGGCATCCACCCACCTCAGCTGAATGCCTGGCGGAACAGCTCCGTCTTACAGGCCCTCTGGAAAGGTAACAAATCCTGTAGGGCCCGTATCTCCACTGGGAGCTGATTCCACCAGGTTGGGGGCATTTCTTCCCCACCTTTCTTTATTTCTCTTTAATCCCATTTTATTCCCCCCATTTCTTTATTTTCCTTTCTTTCCATTTTTCCCCCCATTTGTTTATTTTCCTTTATTCTCCTTTCTTTCCCCCCTTTCTTTATTTTCCTTTATTACCCAGCTACCATCAGTTCAATTTGTACTTGATTATCCCAAATGGTGTGACCTGATATACTAATATTAGGGGATGTGGTCTAATATGCTAATGAGTTCCTGCTGGGCTTTTTCTACCAAAAAAGCCCTGGACCTAGGCATTTGCCTAGGGCAGTGGGTTGGGTGTGTGTATGTGTGCCAAATTAGGCTCTCCCCATATGACTTCAAATAGAAAAAGAATCACTTGCACTAATTTTGCCAGCCTGAATTGTTTTCCCTCGACGGAGCACTGTTGTTTAAGCTGTTGTTTAATTTTGTTTGGCCTGCAAATGATGTTATAAATATCCAAATGGCCCTTGGCAGAAAAAAGGTTCCCCACGACTGATATAAACCAATGGTGCTGCCTGTTTTTAAAATACGAGTTTTAAATAGGGTTGCCAAGGCCAACTCAAGAAATATCTGGGGAGTTTGGGGGTGGAACCAGGAGACTGGAGGTGGAGCCAAAAGCAAGGGTCTGATAAGGGATTTCTAGCAATCACATTTAAAGGGACCACACACTTTTTGAATGCCTTCCCTCCATTTGAGGATAGGGGCACTTTCTTTTGGGGCTCATAGAATTGGATCCCCTAGTTCAATCTTTAGGAAACTTGGGGAGTGTTTTGAGGAGAGGCACCGGATGCTACACTGAAAATGTGGTGCCCCTACCTCAAAAAACAGCCCCCGCGAAGCCTCAGATACCCAAGGATCAATTCTCCATTATACCCTATGGGAATCCGTCTCCTCCTGCCCCACTTTCTGATGACCCTGAAGGAGGGGGAGGGCTTCCAAGCTGGGGGATTTCCTGACCCCAACTGGGGATTGGCAACCCTAGATTGAAAACTGTTTTAACTATTTGTTGATGTTGTATGGATGTGTTTTAGAACCTTTTGTGATACATCCAGGTAAAATGTATCACAAATGAGCCCCTTGCAGGGAATGACTCAACCAACAACAAAAAACTGTGGGAAAATAACAAAAAATACTTCAAAATTGTAACAGAGAATTAAACACTTCTTCACACACTTTCACATATCATTACATATAACAGCATATTATCAAAAATGCAAAGTATAAAGTACAAGGAATAAATATTCAAAAGTGCTTGCAGTTAGTCCAGATCCAGTTTGAAATCCTTGAAAACTATTACTTAAAGTGCCAGTGTCCAATGTGTTGCAATTGCAGATAATTCCTGTTCTTCAGCAAAGAATTTACGATGTTAAGACGTTGCTTTAAACTTCCTTTCTTTAAAGACGTTTATTATATAGTGGAAGTTCATAAGCCTCTAACAGTAAAGCTTGTAATACTGTTTCAAATGTCTTCGTCTGAGAGACGTGTTCCACTTATCAATTTACAGCATACCACATACCTGTGACACTAGCCCTGGAGAAAAGCTCACTTCCCTTGCAGGGAAGGCAGGATGTAAATTGTCAGAAATAAATAAATATTAGAGACCCTGGAAAATACTGCCCTTGCTAGCCTAACGGCCTAGCTCAGGTTGATATGTACTTGGGTTCCAATGTACTTGAAGAAGTTCACTGAATTAAACTTTTGTGACATGCTAGAAGCTTTGAAGCCCCGTGCATAAAATCAGACATGTTGCTGCTTTGTTACTTTCCTCTTAAGATCATTTGGGGCATATACAGTTGACCTGCAACAGTTTCCTTTTAAAATTCTGTTTGTAGAGCACTGATTCATCAATTAGGTGTTGGACCGCTTAGTAACGCCTTGAATAAAAAGTGCCGGATTAATTAACTTTTCTGCGGGATGTCTTTTTTTTAATTGTCGCATGCATTATATTATATAGTAGCTGAAGAGAAAAAAACGAAGGGTGTTCGCAACAATTCAGTCCTTTACCTTATAAATTACTTCTTTGCATCTGTCGGTAATATGTTAATTTAGTTAACAAGGCTAAATTCCTAATATCTTCAGAGAAGACGGTACTATTTCCCCAAAAAATGCTGCAATAACCACATGTAAACGTAACTCAATGTCTGAAAAAGATACCAGTCCTTTTAAATTTGAAATAATTTTAGGATTTGGTGGTATATTACTGCACAGCGCCATTGATAAATGGGATCATTCTTTGCCAAAAATGGTGAGGTTTTGGACCTGCCCAAAACACATGCATCGGATCTACATCGTGTCTCCAACTATCTGCTAATCGAGTACCGGATCCAGTTCATTGTTCTAGTGTTAACTTTCAAAGTCCTATACGATGAGAGACCTACGTATCTCTCTCCATATGTTCCTCACAGAGCATTATGCTCAACTGATCAACATCTTCTGGTTCTTACTCAATTCCGCAGGGCCTGTAAGACAACCCTCTTCCGGCTGGCCCACAACTAACCGGCCTTGTATCCTTGTATCCCTGTATACCTGTATACCGACTACTGAATATCGAATATGGAACATCGAAATGTTGAAGACGGTATACCGAATCAGTATTTGAATTTGAATAGAGTGTAGCTTTACGACCGCTGTCTGATTTTAACGACATGTACATTTATAACAAACGTTGGATTTTAATTATTTAATGAAATGTTAATTTTATAGTGTAATTTATTTTTATGTTAGTTTTACATATGTTGTAAGCCGCCCTGAGCCACTTGATGGGAAGGGCGGGATATAAATCTCAGATAAATAAATAAATAAATTCCTGGCCCCAAAGATGTCCAACTTCCTTCCTTCCTTCCTTCCTTCCTTCCTTCCTTCCTTCCTTCCTTCCTGCCTGCCTGCCTGCCTGCCTGCCTTCCTTCCTGCCTTCCTTCCTTCCTGCCTGCCCACCCTCCCTCAAATACCTGATGTTCATGTCTTGCAGCTCTCAAATATTTGACATTTATTCTATGTGGCTCTTACAGGAGAAGAAGACCGTAGATTTATACCCCGCCCTTCTCTCTGAATGAGAGTCTCAGAGTGGCTTACAATCTCCTTCACCTTCTTCCCCCACAACAGACACCCTGTGAGGCGGGTGAGGCTGAGAGGGCTCTCACAGCAGCTGCCCTTTCAAGGGCAACCTCTGCCAGAGCTATGTCTGAGCCAAGGCCATTCCAGCAGCTGCAAGTGGAGGAGTGGGGAATCAAACCCGGTTCTCCCAGATAGGAGTCCGCACAACCACTACACCAAACTGGCTCTTAGCAAGCTTGGCCACCCCGTTCCAAGTTTTTAGTTGAGGCAGCAGATGTCCACTATGATCACCCCTTCCTGTTCAAGCTGCCTATTCCAACTATTGGCTTAAACTGCTGTGGAAACTGCTTCACTGTCTAGCTCCAACAACCTGGGAACCCACTAATCAGCCCTGACTAGGTCTGCCAAGCCCCTGGTCTGAGACGGGGTTCCCCCACCCGGGAGGTTCCCAATCTGCCAGCCCACATTGGGCCACTGGGGGGGGGAATCTCTGCCTACAGCGTTGGCACAATGATGACACCCAGAAGTGACGTCATCACACAGGCAACATTGCACACCGGCCACTCTAGGCATTACTGGGGAAACGCTATGGTTTTCCCGGATGCTCTAGTCATTTGGGAGGGGAAACTCTATGGTTCCTCCCAAATGGCTAGAGCATCCAGGAAAGTTTTCCCAGAAACGCCTAGAGTGACCGCACACAACATGGGTGTGATGATGTCACTTCTGGGTAATGTCATTGCATCATGCGCATGTGAAAGTCCCCCGCTGGAGAATGCAGGGGACTTGGCCCCGACTAGCCCTGACTTGCAAAAACTTTAACAGACCCAGGGTAATGTGATGCCATCTTAATGTGTTCACTGTGGTTTTAATTGATGTAATTTCATATACGGTTCATTGTATGAACCCTTACATTGGAACCTTCCCTAAGCCCGCTTTGGTGGGAAGGGTGGGATAAAATAGAATAAAATAAATAAATAATGTTTTGTGCTGCAGTAAATCTAGGCATCTATTTTTTAAGGGAGATAAACAGCTCTGCAAAGAACAAGACAGAAAGTCTGGGAAGAACTAATGTAAAAATTGTCCATTTCAGCACCCCTGTTACAACTTTCCAAAAAACAAGCTTCTGGGAACTATTTCACCACAAGCTATTTTAGATACCTCAGTGTAGAACGAATATTTATGGAACTGTACTTGTAAAGAGCTGTTGCTTGATATTTTAGTTGGGGGGGAAATGTAACAGTTTTGGATTATGTAGAAGATTATTGTGTTCAACATTACCATTTTGTATGTCCCAGTTTTCTGTGCTTCCCGCCCCTCATTGCTAAAAGCAGTCTTATTATCTACCATTACTATTTAAAACGTAAAGGTAGTCCCCTGTGCAAGCACCAATCATTTTCAACTCTGGGGTGACATTGCTTTCACAACGTTTTCACGGAAGACTTTTTACGGGCTGGTTTAGCAATTGCCTTCCCCAGTCATCTACACTTTATCCCCCCCAGCAAGCTGGGTACTCATTTTACTGACCTCAGAAGGGTGGAAGGCTGAGTCAACCTGGAGCCGGCTACCTGAACCAGCTTCCACTGGGATCGAACTCAGGTCGTGAGCATACGGCTCCGACTGCAGTACTGCAGCTTTACCATTTTTACCATTACTATTAAATAGATCTAATATTTTGGGTAAGAAATCCTTGAAAAATTAACGTCTGAATTGTGGGTATAAAAATAAGAGGGGGGGGGGGAAATTCACTCTGTTGTCATTGCCAACCAGAAAGTGCCCTTTCATTTAAACCCAGACTATCTGAGGTAGTATGTGTTTATATTTTAAGGAGAACAGTCTCTACAATAGCAGCATTGAGAGTTGGTGTACTACAAGGATCCTGTCAGATTTATAATATATACACACAAAGCCTGTATCATTTGAAAATCAGGGTCAAGAACCTGTCTGGGTGGAGGAGACACAGCCAATGCTTTCCTGAAATCCCTCCTTGTGCCAGGAAACAGTCACCACACCCATGCCTTCCACATTTGAGCCAAGGTGTTCCAGGGACAGCGGCTGAAGTACAGGGGCACGCCTGTGGAAAATAGTTTTCTAAAGCATATCCCGTTCTTTTAACCTGCCATTTCATATTGCTGAATTCAATGAATGTTGACATATTAAAGCAGAGAGTTTCTGCCCAGCATCTGGCGTTTAACGAAACAAGATCCTTTTGATTTTTCAGATATTACAAATTGGTCAAGAAAGGTCTTATTGGCCTGTAATAGAGATAACACAAGAGCCCTGTGGCGCAGAGTGTTAAAGCTGCAGCACTGCAGTCCTAAGCTTGGCTCACGACCTGAGTTCGATCCCTGGTGGAAGCTGGGTTTTCGGGGAGTTGACTCGAGGTTGACTCAGCCTTCCATCCTTCTGAGGTCGGAAAAATGAGTACCCAGCTTGCTGGGGGGAAAGTGTAGAGGACTGGGGAAGGCAATGGCAAACCACCCTGTAAAAAGTCTGCCGTGAAAACGTGAAAGCAACGTCACCCCAGAGTCGAAAATGACTGGTGCTTGCACAGGGGACCTTTCCTTTTCAATAGAGACAACTGTGAGGGGACAGTGTAACCAAATTCAAGGATTTTTAAGGGAGATATTTTAAGAAGATTATTAATTCCCCACGGAGCATGTCTGTACTCGACATGTATCCTGGTTTTATACCAGTTTATCTCGTAAGGCTTCCCAAAAGCAGCTTGGAAACTATAATCTGGATATTGTTTTATTATTTATTTATTTATTACATTAAGCTTATATCCCGCCCTCTCCGCAAGCGGACTCAGGGCGGCTCACAACATTACATTACTACCATTAAAACCAATAAAACATAATGACATATTTAAATTATTCAAAACCATTTCATGGTGCTGTATTAATACAATACAATATAGGCGGTTCTGAAAATCCGGTGGTGACCACCAGTGCTCTACATGGTGCTCTATATGATGTCCAGTGGCAGCTCTCTCTCAGTTAGATATCAAAGGCCTGTCGGAACAATTCGGTCTTACAGGCCCTGCGGAACGTAGGCAGATCCCGCAGGGCTCTTATGGCCTCCGGGAGAGCATTCCAGAGTTCTGGTGCTGCCACCGAGAAAGCCCTGGTTCGTGTCATAAGCAACCTGGCTTCTTTTGGTCCAGGGATGGACAGTAGATTTTTCGTCCCTGAACGCAGTGCTCTCTGGGGGATATACGGAGAAAGGCGGTCCCGCAGATAGACAGGTCCCTGACCATAAAGGGCTTTAAAGGTCAGTACCAACACCTTGAAATGAACTCGGAACACAACAGGAAGCCAGTGCAGCTCTTTCAGCACCAGCTGAATGTGCTCCCATCGAGGGAGTCTCATTAACAGCCGCACTGCAGCGTTCTGCACTAGCTGTAGTCTCCGGGTTAGCGTCAAGGGCAGCATTACATGTAGAGAGCATTACAGTGATCTATTCTTGAGGTGACCGTAGCATGGATCACCATTGCTAAGTCGTTGTGCTCCAGGAACGGGGCCAGCTGCCGCACCCGCTGAAGGTGAAAAAAGGCGGATCTAACAGTGGCTGCTACTTGGGCCTCCATTGTATGGGAGGACTCAAGGAGCATGCCCAAGCTCCTGTGCTTAGGGGCCGGTATTAATGGCACCCCATCAAGAGCCGGCAGATGAATAAGAAAAAAAATCCCTCAATATCATATCACAGAGGTGGCCAATGGTAGCTCTCCAGATATTTTTTGCCTACAATTCCCATCAGCCCCAGCCACCCTTGTCATATAATATCCATTCTAATAGTTATGTGTGGCCCCATATGATGATATAAATCCGAAGACTGGAGTTGTGAATGGACAAGACAGGTTTCTCAACAAATGGTTCAAGTTTGCAGGAAAACATGAATTCTAAAATGAAAACAATACAGGGAGTGCCTATAGCTTTAATAAACAGATGCCCTCAGGGGCTGTTGCTAGGCATTCTAGGTTTGGTTTCTACTTGGTTTCTGTCTAAAAGACAAGGGAAGGTGACAGGGCTCTTTCTAGGGCTGTTTTGACCTGTGAGGGGGGACCTAACAGAGCCAGCAGACAGCAATCACTGGGCAGCTTAATACCACCCAAACTGCATTATTCTCTCAGGCCTGGCTGTCTGGTACTATTAAAAAGTAGCCACCCTTAGAGTAGCCATTCCCCTTTCTGCTTTGGAAAATCAGTGGGTGACCTTAGGCCACTTACACATTCTCAGCCTACCCAAATCATGGGATTACTGTAAGGATAAAATAGAGCAGATGAGAATGATGTCAGCAGAACTGAGTCCCCACTTGTGAAGAAAGGCAGGAAATAAATGTAGTAAGTGAATAAGATGAAGGAGCAGATAAATGATAGATTAGTGGGCAGGTGTGAAGAAGAAAAGGATTTACTCTGCTCCTGGAGTATTGTGTTCAGTTTTGGGCACCACATTTTAAGAAGGATATAGACAAGCTGGAACGGGTCCAGAGGAGGGCGACGAAGATGTTGAGGGGTCTGGAGACCATGTCCTGTGAAGAAAGGTTGAAGGAGCTGGGCATATTTAGCCTAGAGAGGAGGTGGCTGAGAGGTGATATGATCGCCATCATCAAGTACTTGAAGGGCTGTCATACAGAGGAGGGTGTGGAATTGTTTTCTATGGCCCCAGAAGGCCAGACCAGAACCAATGGGTTGAAATTAAATCAAAACAGTTTCCGACTCAACATTAGGAAGAACTTCCTGACCATTAGATCAATTCCTCAGAGGAACAGGCTTCCTCGGGAGATGGTGGGCTCTCCTTCCTTTGAGGTTTTTAAACAGAGGCTGGATGGCCATCTGACAGCAGTGAAGATCCTGTGAATTTAGGAGGAGGTGTTTGTGTGTTTCCTGCATTGTGTGGGGGGTTGGACTAGATGTCCCTGGAGATCCCTTCCAACTCTATTATTCTAAGCAGGGGAAGGTGAGGATATGGAAGTTGCTAGGATGTGAGAAAGAGGAAATACCGTGGAAAGGAAATGCTGGAGAAAGTGAGGTGCCCTCTGCAAGTCCTTGCAGGTTTCCTCATCACCAATCCAAATGGGCCCAACTCAGGTTAAACCACCCAACTGGGCCATATTTTTCTGCATGGGAGACTGCAAGGGGAGCAATGGAAAGAAGCTGAAGACAGGATTGCAAATAAAGATAGGCTGGCAGGCGGGTGGAAAAGAAAGAAGAAAGAAGGAGAGGGAAGAAGCTATGGTGGCTTTCCAGCAAAGGGAAAAGGATGTAGGGGGGTCCTTGCAGTTCCCTACTTGTATATTCTAATAACCAAGTTAGCCAAATCTGAGGATACTTAAATTAAGAAGTTGGATCTGTAAAGAGCCAATACAGGTCTTTTGAGAAAACCTAAATAAGCACCCCAAATTTGCAGAAAAATCTGAAATCTGAAAAAGTACATTTGGAGGTTTAACCCTCCCCCCCCCGCCCCCAATGATAGCAGCACCTGTAGTTTAAAAAAAACAACAACACAGATGCTCTTAGTGCCTAATGCTAGGCAACTACAAACGTTTTGCCAGCATTCCATTCTGTCAGTAAAAGGCAGGAGGAAGGGAAGGGGCTTTTCCAGGGCTGTTTTGGCCTTCCTTCCTTCCTTGTCTTGCAGCTCTCAAACATCTGACATTCATGTCTTGTAGCTCTCAAACATCTGCCATTCATTCTAAGTGGCTCCTTTGTTAAGCAAATTTGGCCACCCCTGGTCTAGAGCAGGGGTGGCCAACGGTACCAGATGTTTTTTGCCTACAACTCCCATCAGCCCCAGCCATTGGCCATGCTGGCTGGGGCTGATGGGAGTTGTAGGCAAAAAAACATCTGGAGAGCTACTGTTGGCCACCCCTGGTCTGGAGCATCCCTGACCTGAAAACTTCAGCGGCATCTATCCCTTCTGAGACACCTTTAAGAGCTCACACACAACCAGCTGCATTGGCTTCCCACTGAGTACATGATTAAATTCAAGGTTATGGTATTAACCTTTAAAGCCTTGTGTGGTCTGGGACCAACATATCTGCAGGACCATCTCTCCTGATATTTCCTTCAAAGTGCTTTGTGCTCATCAGATCAACATCTACTGATGATCCCTGGCCCAAAAGACATTTGCTTAGCTTCAACCAGAGCCAAAGCTTTTTCGACTGGTTCCAGCCTGGCGGAACACTCTCCCAAGTGAGATCAGGGCCCCGTGGGACCTGCTAAAGATCCACAGCATCTGTAAAATGGAGATGTTCTGCTAGCTAAACTTTTGGCCGAGGTGGCAGGTGTCCAATTATATTGGCCTCCCCTGCTTCACCTCACTTGTACCATCTTATGTTGTGCTCCTGGTGGTGGTTCTGCCCACTTCCCAGCATCTGGTTCATTTTAGGCACACCTACAATAAGGAAGACTGAGCACAGAAGAATAGATGCTTTCGAATTGTGGTGCTGGAGAAGACTCTTGAGAGTCCCTTAGACTGCAGGAAGATCGAATCAGTCAGTCCTCAGGGAAATCAACCCAGACTGTTCCCTGGAAGGTCAGATGCTGAAGCTGAAGCTCAAATACTTTGGCCACCAAATGAGAAGGGAGCACTCACTGGAGAAAACCCTGATGCTGGAAAAGACAGAAGGCAAAAAAAGAAGGGGATGGCAAAAGATGAGATGGCTGGACAGCATTGCTGACGTAATTAACATTAATTTAAGCAGACTTCGGAGGACGGTGGAAGACAGGAGGGCCTGGTGTGACTTGGCCCATGGTGTCGCAAAGAGTCAGTTTTGACTGTGCGGCTGAACAAAAACAAATCGTAATTCTGGAAGCACTTACTGTCTGTTCCTAATTGCCATCTTCTGAATTGTGCTACATTTTTGTATACATTTAATACTGTGGAATTGTGTTTTAACTGTTTCAGTTGTTGTATTCGATCTGTTGTAACCGGCCCTGAGCCCTACGGCGCGGGGGAGGGGCGGGATAGTAATATGATAAATAAATAAAAAATTAAGTTTTCTCTTGGCTGCGGCACAGACAAAAAAATTGACATGTTTGATGTGTCCAAAGTTCATAATAGTGTTTTGCATCAGCTGCATGCTGTGTCTTTATTATTAAAAAGCAAGGTCTTGAAAGGGTTATGTTTGGCCATTAGAAGGGCATTGCTAGCCAACTCACCAGGACGAGGCTTCAAGTTCTGCTGTGCAAACACTTGCTGAAATGAAAACCACATGAGGTACAAAAGTTTATTCCACCCCCTTAGGTGGAATAACTATGCATAGTATACTCTCTTCTGTGTGGGCGCCACAAGGGATGTTTCACATGTACCAGGAGTCTCCACTGTAGATCTGCCAGGGTAAAGTTCTAAATGAAAATATTGGTGTTCAGATTCACAGCATGGCTTTGGGACAACCCTCATCCAATTAAAATGGCCTTGGCAATTATAGATTATTTCCCGCATTCTTCTTTATCAAGAAAGGAAAAGGGGGAGGATGTGTAAGCCAACACTTTGAAATCACCAAGAGATTCTATGTGCTTCTTATCAGAAACACAAATCAGGGTTGGGTGGGTGGGATTCATGTGGATAGCATACCCACTAAAATCTTTTTTTAAGTGCTATTAAACAAAGCACATCAAAAGGCCCCCCACTAGGAATAACAGTTTATAAAGCGCGATATGGGAAGGTCATCAGTATTTGAACTGGTGGGCTGGTGTTATTTAACGTGCTGATGTATTTCACACTGGAAGCTTAGATGCTGATGTGCTTTTAACTGCAGCCTAATATACAGAAATTAAGTGAAGTTTTTCCTGGCAGGGATAGGTAGTAAGAAGGCTTTGCTTGCTAAACTCTAACAGGCTGCTGTTACAGGCAGAAAAACAGTATCAGTAACAGGGGTCGTTTTGTAGAAAGGTAGGTGGTGGAGCTCATCCAGGGATTGTTATGCAGCTGCACCTACTATTCAACGGACAATGTAGGTAGGTAGGGAGGAAGGGGGCATCAGAAAGGTTCAGGAGCTGTGCTCCTGTGACCTTCTGCTGAATTCAAGACCTGATCAGTAAGAAAGGTGGAGAAGGAGACCATATTCCAAAAAGGAGCCTTAAAGAAGAAGAAGACTGCAGATTTATACTCCACCTTTCTCTCTGAATCAGAGAATCTGTTCCATTAAGCCAACCTTTTTGAGCCTATGGGCAGCTTTGGAATGTCTGATAAAGCATGGCGGCCACAGCCACAAAAAGCTTGCCACAGGAGGTGGAGCCATCCGCAAAATGGCTACCTCAGCTTACCTTCAGTCACACAGTGAAGATTTTTTTGTGCTGTGGTGGCAGCTGCTGCCAAAGCAACATTCTAAAACATCTGCACAACTAGTCATATCTCCAATGATTAATCAGAAGCATTGCTGGGCAAAAGCCCCACCTGGCCATGCCCACTTTACAAAAACACTTGGTGTCAGCAGGCACTAGAGTGCCCACAGTAACCACTTTGGGCACCCTGCTTTAAGTGAGGAAGGTCAGCAGAATGATTTGGTTCCTCTAACCAGGGCTTTTTTTGTAGCAGGAACTCCTTTGCATATTAGGCCACACACCCCTGATGTAGCCAATCCTCCAAGAGCTTACAGGGTTCTTAGTACAGGGCCTACTGCAAGCCACCGACCACCCAAAATCACATAAGTGGAGAAAGGGTGATGCAGGCTTCTCCAAGGGTTAAAGAGGGTTGCTGGGGGTGTGGCAAAGCCCCAGGTAGCTGGCTGGCTGCCCACTCTCCTAATCCAGGGATTGTTATGCAGCTGCACCTACTATTCAATGGACAAGGTAGGTGGGGGGGAAGAGGGGAAACCCTCAGAAAGGTTCAGGAGCTGTGCTATAATGGGATTATACAGTTAATTTAAAAATTAATGTTTTGAGAAGAAGATGAAGAGTAGGCTTTTATATCCCGCTTTTCTCTACCTTAAGAAATTTCAAAGCAGCTTACAATCACATTCCCTTTCTCCCCCCCACAACAGGCACCTTGTGAGTAGGGTTGCCAGCTGTGGGTAGGAAAATGGGATGGAGTCTGGCAAGATTTTGGGGGTGGAGCCTGGTAAAAGCAGGATTTGGGATGGGGAAGAACCTCAGCAGGGTATAATGACATACAGCCCACCTTCTAAATTAGCCATCTTCTCCAGTGGAACTAATCTTGGTCATCTGGAGATCAGTAGTAAAACAGGAGATCTCCAGGTGCCACCTGTAGAGACGTGGGGCTGAGAACTGTGACCGGCCCAAGGTCACTTGGCATGCTTCATGTGGAGGAGTGGGGAATCTAGGGTTGCCCGGTCCAATTCAAGAAATATCTGAACTTTGGAGGTGGAGCCGGGAGACATTGGGGGTGGAGCCAGGAGCAAGGGTGTGACAAACATAATTGAACTCTGAAGGGAGTTCTGGTCATCACATTTAAAGGGACTGCACTCTTTTTAAATGCCTTCCCTCCATTGGAAATAATGAAGGATAGGGGCACCTTCTTTGGGGGCTCATAGAATTAGACCCCCTGGTCCACTCTTTTTGAAACGTGGAAGGTGCTTTGAGGGGAGGCACTGGATGCTATGCTGCAAATTTGGTGTCTCTATCTCAAAAAACAGCCTTCCCCCCAGAGCCCCAGATACCCACAGATCGATTATCCATTATACCCTATGGGAATCGGTCTCCATAGGGAATAATGGAGTGCCCAGCAGACATTTCCCTCCCCGCTTTCTGATGACCCTGAAGTGGGGGGAGGGCCTCCAAACCAGGGGATCCCCTGCCCCCACTTGGGGATTGTGAAACCAGAGAGCTCACGGGTATGAGTAAACTATATACCCACCTGAGGATTGGCAACCCCAGGGGTATCAAACTTGGTTGTCTGTGTCAAGCATGGTAAAATTCCATTGGTAATTGATTGTTTTAGGGTCCTCCATAAAACTGGTCTGCAAAATATCATGGAGGACCAAGGTCTGCTAGCTCTGTTATTCTTTCCCCTCCCCTTTTTTGCTTTATTGCTTGCAAAGTAGAAGTAGAGAGAAACGAAACTAGCTTGAGAAGAAGTAATCAGCACCTTCCCATACATTCCTGTTAGGGAGTGCGACACATCTGGGGAAAGCAAGGACGGAGTCCTGATAACGCCATGAGAATGTAGACATTTATGATAGTTTATGTGTGAGAGCGCATCCCTTGCCCCCACCTTTTGGAATCCTTTTGAAGTTAGCCTTAAAAGTATTGTATCAATGTACCTTTAGCATCCCTCTCAAGAATCTGTTACACTGAAAGTATCGGTCTATCAATAAACGTAGTCTTGTATCAAACTCGACTCGTCATTGAACCCGCATGCTTGACAGTCTGCTGCTCTTATCCACTACATCACAATGGCTGTCATGGAGGTGAGTTCGTCTTCCTCCTAGTGGAATCTGGGAGGAAAAAACCATGAACTGCTGTTGTAAGATGGTTGCTGGAATTGTTACAGTAGGCCCAAGCTATATAACACATAAATAAACCCACTGAGCTCCTTCATAGGAGGCTTGGATCAGTTATTTGGGAAACCTGGTAGATCTGCCTAAACTCCCATTATTATACTTAGGAAGAGCTTGTTTGCTCAAAAAGCCTCACGAATCAGTATTTAATGAGCTATTTCCCATGCCCAGGGGTGTCTTCCCTTTGGAACTTCCTCCTGGGTGGTTCAGCCACCCCTCTTTCCGCAGCTATCAGAGGCTTCCGTAGGGCATCGTGGCACAGATCCTACAGGAATTGGATGTTTTTTTGAGCTTTACAATATGATTGGCCATTGCCTCTGTTGCAGTGAGTGTCAAAAAGGCCACTTTCCTGCTCTGTGTGGGTAAAATGTGCTTGTTTTCACTTCATGATTCAAACCTTTGACGTTCTAAATGTAGTTAAAGACTCAGAATTACTTAACCAGATGCATCGTTTTTCAATGTGGCTTTGTCCTTCAGAAAATGAAACGCTTACAGAGAAGTTAGAGGCAAATGTCTAATTTCAAATTTGCATAAGCGCTGGAAGTCGTTGGGTGCAGGATCCTCACCCTAAGGCTGCCAACCTCCAGGTGGAATCCGGAGTTCTCTCAGACTTACAAATGGTTCCCAGGCTACAGTGGTCAGATTGTGGGTTAATGGCTACATGCACGCTGCAAGGGAACGAAGAGCCAAAATTATATATAATTTACGACCATATGTTTTATGAGTATGGAAATTATGGGACAAGATCCATGATCCTAATAACGGCACCGTTTGGCCACATAGTTTCAAATGTGCAAGAATCATTCAACATCTGTTTTGGCTTACTAAACCAACAATCCCCAGCATCTCCACTTGGAAAAAGGACCAGCTGCAGGTGATGTGATAGACCTCTGCCTGAGACCATGGAGAACCATAGCCAGTCTGAGTAGACAATACTGACCTTGATCAGGGCTCTTTTTCTAGCAGGAGCTCCTCTGCTCTTAGTACAGGGCTTACTGGAAGCTCCAGGAGGATTGGCTACATCAGGGAGGCGTGGCCTAATATGCAGAGGAGCTCCTGCTAGAAAAAGAGCCCTGACCTTGATGAATGTTAAATAGTGGGTTCGATACATGAAGAGGCTCGGTTGCGGTGAATCAAAGCTCTTTATTGTGATCACAGCATGGCAACTAGGTTAAACTAGGACTGCTGTACTGAGTCAATGGGGCCAACTTATATACACTCCAACGCTCCCGTGCTAGATTGTCATTGGGTCATTTGAATCAGCAGGGGGCTGGTGATTGGTCTGGGGAAGCAGAGATTTGGATCCTGCTTCCCATTGTTCCCATGTCCCCAAGCTCAGTCCTAAAGACTCCAATGAGCCAGGCAGGAACTAACAACTAGGGATGCCAAGTCCAATTCAAGAAATATCTGGGGACTTTGGGGATGGAGCCAGGAGACATTGGGGGTGGAGCCAGGAGCAAAGTTGTGACAAGCATAATTGAACTCCAAAGGAACTTCTGGCCATCACATTGAAAGGGACCACACACTTTTTAAATGCCTTCCCTCCACTGGGAATAATGAAGGATAGGGGCGCCTTATTTTGGGGCTCATAGAATTGGACCTCCTGGTCCAATCCTTTTGAAACTTGGAGGATATTTTGGGGAGAAACACTGGATGCTATGCTGCAGAAATGGTGCCTTTACCTCAAAAAGCAATCACCCCAGAGCCCCAGATACCTGCAGATCAATTTTCCATTATACCATATGGGAAATGTTCTCCATAGGGAATAATGGAGTGCCCAGCAGACATTAACCCCCGCCCCTGCTTTCTGATGACCCTAAAGCGGGGTGAGGGCCTCCAAACCGGGGGATCCCCTGCCCCTACCTGGGAATTGGTAACTCCACTCACAACCCTCTTCGAACACGAAGTCACACATACACAACAATAAAGCAAAGGTCTGATTCAATATAAGACCGCTTCATGCCTAAACAGATAAGGTTCCTCCACTAAAATAAATGCAAAAGCCTTGAGGACAGGGGCACCTTTGTATGAACTTCAGAGCTGCTGCAGTTTTCCTGGAATGGAAGCCTGTTGGAACGTGGGAGGATGAACCAAGTCCACGCTTACATTTAAGAATAGGTATTTTGGTTTTGCAGAAGAAAAACATAAAGACCCATAGATGTGTTTAAGTGATCAGTGACATCATGCACCAGGCTTTCGTGGTCTTCTCGTTATATGACCCAGTCTGACAGGATAACTGTAATGCTGAGCCTCGTACAGCGATATTAAATCCTATTGCATTTGTCTGGGCATTAACGTTTCAGTCAGACTAATGGGCCTTAAGGCAGCTTTCCATGTCGAGAAAGACTTCAGCCGATGCTTTGTTCCCATTAGACAGAAATATATTTATGCCTTGAAAACGTTACAGAGACAGGACTTTGGAGCGGAGAAAAGCTACAATCTGGCCTAGATGAAAAACGGCGGTAGTCGAGAGAGTGAGAATTCGCACCACAAAATAAATAGCTGTAGGAGCTGATTTTTCCAAGTTGCCTTTAACACAGTGCAGGTTTTATGCATTTTGCTCCTGTGTGGTTCAGACAATGAGTAACGACACGGCACTGTTACTGGTGGTAAATCTTCATGAGTCCTGTCCAAGTGGAGAATGAAGCTTCCAATTTACTCGGATTAAGACCTGAAAGTGATCAGTTTATGAATAACTGTGGGCAGATCCTGGCTCTAAAGTGAGGGTTGCAGCTGGTGAAACACCCAAACTCAGTTAAAGGCATTACATGTGAGGGGTCATTTCGTAGAAAAAGAGGTGCCGGAGCTTATTAGCACAACTCATTTGCATATGGCACACACCCCTGACATCACCAGCAGCTGTACTAAATTATATCAGGCTCTTTTTGGAGAGCCAGTTTGGTGTATTGGTTAAGTGTGCGGACTCTTATCTGGGAGAACCGGGTTTGTTTCCCCACTCCTCCACTTGCACCTGCTGGAATGGCCTCGAGTCAGCCGTAGCTCTGGCAGAGGTTGTCCTTGAAAGGGCAGCTGCTGTGAGAGCCCTCTCCAGCCCCACCCACCTCACAGGGTGCCTGTTGTGGAGGGAGAAGATATAGGAGATTGTGAGCCGCTCTGAGCCTCTTCAGAGTGGAGGGCGGGATATAAATCCAATATCATCTTCTTTTTTGTAAGCTCTTGGAGGATTGGCTACTTCCGGGGGTGTGGCCTAATATGCAAAGGAGCTCCTGCTAGAATTCCACCCCTGACTAAAATATTTATGCCTATCTTTCTTTTGACTCAAGTTTGAAGGCCTTCTTCCAGTCTAAGGAGCCTTTCTCTAACTGAAGCGGCTCTTCTATTGAAGGGAGAGCCATTTAAGTTGAAGGAAGACTCCTTCGACTTGGGGAAGGCTACTTGGAAGATAGTTGGATCCACTCCAGTACGTTACTTCCAGATGTGTTACACAACAGGTGGGGGAGAACGTGAAAATGTTAGGAAGAGAAGGCTACAAGAAGTTGTGGGTGGTTCATTTCCCAATTCAGTTGTAAATGTAATGGTGAAGCAAGGTTCATTTGTACAAGGCAAATAAATTCACACTGCAGCAACCTACGTTTGTGGAGGGCCACTACTTAAGAGTGGAACTGCAAAGTTACAAGTGGAAATCACACCCTTAGGGAGTTGTAGCAATTTCATCCATGCCGGTAGAAACTGTGCCAAGTGTAGAAGCAGCCTCTAATCAGCAGATGGCTTACAACAATGCCCTTAGCAAAGAATACCCGTTCATGAGACGGTTGCGCTTAAACAGGGCCTATTAACTCATCAGTGTGTTTAGCCTTAAAATAAACACGCATAAAGGAGCAGAAAGCCATCGTTTCTGGACTTGTAAGCTTACAATTTTATAATTCTTTCATAATGACTTCTCCTAGCTCTTTCATAGGTGGGTGGACAGATGTTTGCAATTATGTCCCTATATGTGGTCCACAGGTATTCCAGAACTGAAGAGCCTGGCTGTTTTAAAAATATTTTCAAGAAACCAGCTGCCACATGGCTTCTCCCAGCCAAACCACAAGAAGTGGAAATATACTAAAAAGATGGGCAGAGTGAAGTACTTCTTTAAAAACAGAAAAATGACTCATGCTCATAAAATATAATTACTGTAGTAATTTCTGGTTGATGAAAGGGGGGGGTGGAATTTCAATCGCCTGTTCATTAATGGGGATACCCCCCCCCCTTGCATGGTCTTGTGTCCATAATTGGCACAACTAACAAACTCTCTGATTGTAAAAGTGACTTCCTTGTTCAGAGTGTTGGCTGGAATTGTCTATTTTTGATCCTATAATCATTTCCTTAAAAAGGATCCCATTGCGATGAGAAGGGGAGGCTAACAGTGATATAAGTGATCTGAGGATTGCAGTCCCTGAGCAAAATGTCGTAGTTGTTCCAAAGTGTATTAAGAACTCTAAAGATCAGCCATGATTTTTTTTTAAATGCACTTTAATAGCCTGTAATGTTTAAAGCTGGGATCGTGTCCCAACAGCATGCCTAGAAGAAGCAGGGATTTTTTTGTAGAAAAAGCCCAGCAGGAACTCATTTGGACATTAAGCCACACCCCCTGACATCACCATTATTTCACACAAGGCTTTATGGGTAGAAAAACCCCAGCAGGAACTTATTTGCACATTAGAAGAAGAAGACCATAGATTTCTACCCCACCCTTCTCTCTGAATCAGAGACTCAGAGCGGCTTATCTCCTATATCTTCTCCCCCGACAACAGACACCCTGTGAGGTGGGAGGGGCTGAGAGGGCTCTAACAGCAGCTGCCATTTCAAGGACAACTCTTGAGAAAGCCATGGCTAACCCAAGGCCATTCCAGCAGGTGCAAGTGGAGGAGTGGGGAATCAAACCCGGTTCTCCCAGACAAGAGTCTGCACACTTGACCACTACACCAAACTGGTTGATGATGAAGAAGAAAGAAGGATGGAAGATGAAGATGATGATGACATTGGATTTATATCCCACCCTCCACTCTGAATCTCAGAGTCTCAGAGCAGCTCACAATCTCCTTTACCTTCCTCCCCCACAACAAACACCCTGTGAGGTGGGTGGGTCTGAGAGGGCTCTCACAGCAGCTGCCCTTTCAAGGACAACCTCTGCCAGAGCTCTGGCTGACCCAAGGCCATTCCAGCAGGTGCAAGTGGAGGAGTGGGAAATCAACCCTGGTTCTCCCAGATAAGAGTCCATACACTTCACCACTACACCAAACTGGCTCTCTTTTTGCCTCACTTCACAACCTCTGTCTTTCTCTGTGTCTATATGTTACAGTTGCCAGCTGCAGGCTGGGAAACGCCTGGATATTTGCAGGACAGAACCTGAGGAGGAGAGGGACATCAATGAGGACTAATGCCACAAAGTCCACCTATCAAAGTGGCCATTTTTCTCCAGGTGGGTAGTAGGCATAGAGATAGAAGATGATGATATTGGATTGATATCTCGCCCTCCACTCCGAATCTCAGAGCGGCTTACAATCTCTTTTATCTCCCCTCCTCCACAACAGACACCCGGTGAGGTAGGTGGGTCTGAGAGAGCTCTCCCAGAAGCTGCACTTTCAAGGACAGCTTCTATGAAAGCTATGGTTGACCCAAGGCCATTCCAGCAGGTGCAAGTGGAGGAGTGGGGAATTGAACCCGGTTCTCCCAGATAAGAGTCTGCGCACTTAACCACTTCACCACACTGGCTACATCCCCGATGCCAGGCCAGCCAAAACTGTGTTCCTGCTAAAAAAAAAAAAGCCCTGCCTAGAAGACTCTTTTAAATTGATATGCTGGGAAATCCAATTTTTGTAATAAACAGATTAAATTTATTAATATACAAAAATTCTGCATTCTACAATCTACATTCAAATATCATAAAGTAGCAGAGCAACAGGTAAATACCAAGCCAAGCCGAGAGAGAATATTTCAGATAAAACTATATAATATTTTAAAAGGTTCATAATATTTTAAAAGAAAATCCAGTTTGGTGTAGTGGTTAAGTGTGCGGACTCTTATTTGGGAGAACCAGGTTTGATTCCCCACTCCTCCACTTGCACCTGCTGGAACGGCCTTGGGTCAGCCATAGCTCTTGTGGAGTTGTCCTTGAAAGGGCAGCTGCTGTGAAAGTCCTCTCAGCCCCACCCACCTCACAGGGTATCTGTTATGGGGGGAGAAGATATATATGACATATCTTTTGGTGTTACAAGGTGCCAAGTGACTTTTGCTCCTAGTATTTTGCAATATACCTTTATTTCTTTGTGACTTCTTTTCCTTGGAGACATAGATTTTTCAGTCTATTAAGAGCCTCTGTGTCTGTGATCCTCATCCCTGTTCCTCATTTGCTTATAGCATTCCCACACCCTTCCTCCAAGGAAATCAGGACAGTGACCATGCTGTTTTTTCACATCACATTTGCTGATCCTGTGAACTTAGAGGGAGGTGACTGTGAATTTCCTGCATCGTGCAGGGGGTTGGACTAGATGACCCTGGAGGTCCCTTTGAACTCTATGATTCTATGATCCTCACAACAATCTTCCTTGGTACCATAGGCTGAGGGAGAGTGATTGAATCAGGGCTTCCCAATGTGTTTATTTCAATAGAGAGCCAGTTTGGTGTAGTGGTTAAGTGTGCGGACTCTTATCTGGGAGAACCGGGTTGATTAGGGGAGGGATGGTGGCTCAGTGGTAGAGCATCTGCTTGGGAAGCAGAAGGTCCCAGGTTCAATCCCTGGAATCTCCAAAAAAAGGGTCCAGGCAAATAGGTGTGAAAAACCTCAGCTTGAGACCCTGGAGAGCCACTGCCAGTCTGAGAAGACAATACTGACTTTGATGGACCAAGGGTCTGATTCAGTATAAGGCAGCTTCATATGTTCATATGATTCCCCACTCCTCCACTTGCACCTGCTGGAATGGCCTTGGGTCAGCCAGAGCTCTGGCAGAGGTTGTCCTTGAAAGGGCAGCTGCTGTGAGAGCCCTCTCAGCCCCACCCACCTCACAGGGTATCTGTTATGGGGGGAGAAGATATACAAGATTGTAAGCTGCTTTGAGTCTCTGATTCAGAGAGAAGGGCGTGGTATAAATCCGCAGTCGTCGTCTTCTTCTTCTTCTTCTTGGATGAGTGGGAAACTGAGACCAAATCTAAAAACAAGATAGTTTTCAAAAAATTGCCTTAAATATTTTAATAGAAAACATTGGAGCCTAACATGCTTCCAGCTAAGATGCTGAAAATAGCAAGGGGATATCTGAAGCAATGTTTATCATTGTTTTGTTGCCACAGAATTTTCTCCAGTATTTAGACTTCCTATATATGGTGGCCAGCAGGATATTATATGCTCTTTTCAGCGGTTTGATGATTTAAAGGCAAGGTTTTAGCAGTTTCTTCAACCAGTGAAGATGAAATATTGTTTCCTCATTACTCATTTCTACTGATGCTCACTGCTTTGAGTATATTGAAAAAATCTTTTTGCTTTAGCTAAATAAAATATTGAGAAAATAGAGGCTGCATTTTTGGGTAGATCATGGCATATACACGGTGGTAAGGCTAGAGTTATAAAAATATCCCAAACTCTTGTTAAAATCCTGAGAACCTTATTTGTGCATCACCTAAAGATATGTGGCTTTCTATTGAAATAAACTATTCATACTTGGGTTACAGAAAACATCCCATCTCTCCCTTTTTTAGAGCCTCCCTCCCCCACCCACCCCGGTGGAATTAGCTCCCATCAGAGGGTGGCATCTATAACATTGTACCTGTCTGAGGTCCCACCTCTCCTCAAACTCACCCTCTCCAGGCTCCACCCCTCCAATCTCCAGGAATTTGCCAACCTGGAATTGACAACTGCTAAGTCACAGTGGTTGTCATAATGTGGCTGCTGAACAGAAGCAAGCAGCCAGGCCTAGTTAAGTCATGGCAGCCAGGTGGCATCAAGTCACCCAGAGAGTGCTGCCAGTTCTAGGGTAGCCAGCCTCCAGGTGGAGCTTGAAGATCTCTTGGGAGCACAACTGAACTCCAGACAACAGATCTCTCTCCCCATCCTGGAGAAAATAACTGTTTTGGAGGGTGGACTGTATCCCATTCTATTCACCTGAAGCCTCTCCCTTTACAGACAGAAGTTGGTTGCCTAGCAACAGCTATGGCTAGGGGCAAGGCTGAGGGGAGGAGGGAAAGAGAGTGATGGTATTGCTTTACTCTGTTCTGGTTAGACCTCAACTAGCATAGTAGTGCGTTCAGTTTTGGGCACCACAATTTAAGAAGGATATAGACAAGCTGGAACTTGTCCCATGAAAGGCAATACAGATGGTGAGGGGTCTGGAGACCAAGTTCTATGAGGAAAGACTGAAGGAGCTGGGTATGTTTAGCCTGGAGAGGAGATGACTGAGGTGAGATGATCACCGTCTTCAAGTGCTTGAAGAGCTGTCATATAGAAGATGATGCAGAGTTGTTTTCTATGGCCCCTGAAGGCTGGTCTAGAACTAACAGATTGAAATTAAATCAGAAGAGTTTCCAGCTAAACATTAGGAAGAATTTCCTGACAGTTAGATCAGTTCCTTACGGGAACAGGCTTCCTTGGGAGGTGGTGTGCTCTCCTTTGGAGGTTTTTAAACAGAGGCTAGATGGCCATCAATGTTGATTCTGTCTCATCTATTCTAGACTCTTTTCAATCTGGCTTCATGCCAGGCTATGGGACAGAGATGGCTCTGCTAATTTTAGCTGATGACCTCTGTCTGAGTGTAGACAAAGGCCATGCCTCTCTTTTGCACTTACTGGACTTAACGGCAGCCTTTGATACAGTAGTCCATATCATCCTGTTGAGGCGCTTGAAAACAGAAGGATGTGTTCTGAACTGGTTCAAATCATTCCTCACAATTGCTCTTGGAAACCAGTTATCGTGTGCACAGCTGTTGAATGGTCAGTATCAGGTCAGGTCAATGACATTATCAGTGCTTGTTGACCTCATCAGCTCACTGCTGGGTGAATTTTCTTTTTAATTGCTAAACTTCTCAAAGTCAAGACAGGTGAGGAAAGTTCAGCTCACAATGTTGTTTAGAAGCATCTAAGGTGCAATATCCTACCTGAAGGATGACTTGACATAGGTTTTACCTGCTTGGTTAAGTGCAGCTGAGTAATAAGGATGGTGAATATACATTTTTTCTTTTGTTACTTTAGGGCCTCTAACATGCTGTTTCTCAAGCGCGTGGGTGCCTCTGCCATGATGACTTTGGAAACAGGTTCCTTCTGCCAGCAGCTCCACAATTGTGGTAATCATAAGTGCTGCTATGATGGAGAGTCAGATGTGGGTGGAAGAGGGATTTAAATAGGAAAAATTAATGGTCTCAAGGAAGGCATAAAACTGCAGCTTGAACTAAATTAGATGGGTATACCTGGGGCTTTACATTCTCTTGGCATAGACCCTTTGGCTTGGGTCAGCTGGGTGAGGAAAAGCACATACCAAGATGACTTGATCCCCTCCTGAGGAAGAAGGATGTGGGGGGCAGGAACCACCAGTTTTGGACGGCATTTTGGAAAGCAATAAAATCAAATTCAGTTTGTAAGATTTGCTATTAGATGTTTATCAAATTTTAGTTTTATTGGAGAATTAACAGCAGGAAGCATACAAAAACTTGAAAAAATGCAAATAAAGAACAAAGGATAGAAAAAAGAGAAGAAAAAGGAGGGAAATAAAAATAAAAAAGGAAGAACGGAGTGGGAACATAAAAAACTTCTGTTTTCTCTACAATAAATATAATTTTGATTACAAAGTTTTCCTTGCTTATATATATAAAACACGAATTCTCTCTTTGTTTTCCCTTAAGCAAATTTCTTATTTAAAAAAGCTAAGCAACCCTAACCTTACAATGAAATCCAAGTTATCCTTCACCTTTTCATGCAAAAAGTCGGCTCGCTAATAAATGAAGGAGTTTCTAATCTCTAATAAATGAAGTAATTATATTTCCCTAATTATAAGTTGAACCATAATTACAAAGTCTCACAACTTCTCCAGCCATCTTCTACTATAAGCACCGCCAAACTTTCCTCTTTTTATGTGTGCATCATTTCCACTGCTGTGGTCAATTACATGCTTTCCAGGTGATTGTCTGTAGTAGACTTTGATTTCAGCTGTAACTTAGTCCTTAGGCTTCTGCAATTTCCATATCCATCTCTTCTCTTTGTAAAAAGCTTGCTAAAGGTAGTGTGATCCTCTCTTCCTCAGTTTCTTCTTGGACAGCTCTCAGTCTGAGTATTGCTTTTCTCTCATGTCCATGAAGTCTAATAAATCCAAATACCTCTTGAGTTCTTTGCCAATCTTTTCTATTATATTATTCACAAAAGCCATTTCATCATTAAGTTTCTTAACTCCTTCTGTAAAATGGCTTATTGTCCCAACAGTCTTTTTCTCCTCAGCTTTGATTTCTTATTTAGAGTTTCCAAAATTCTCAGCCATTCTTTTCTCAGAAGCTTCAATCTTGCTTCCAAAGATCTTCTATTTTGTTTTCTATTTTCCATCCCGTTTGCTTGAGTACAACATAGAGTGTTTGATCAAGTAGACCCTCCATTTTGCCTGCCCAGCACTCTGCCCAGAAAACAAAGGGATCTGCTTTTGAAAATTCCTCCCTTTCATCTGCATTAGAGTGGATTGTTTTATTTTACATACAAGCATGGCTGGTGTGTGGGAGTCGGCCAGGTAGGCAGCCGCCTAGGATGCCACCTGGCCTAGGGGTGCCACCAGGTGCCCCCTCTCCCCACACACACTAGGTGTGCTCCTTGGAGACTGCCTTCCCCAATGAAAAGCAGGCTTCATGGAGTGCAGATACTGCCTGGCCAGTTTCACGTTCCCTGGGTCTGTTACAGATCCAGGAAATGCGAAAGTGGACAGCACCTGCGCAGTGTGCTCCTCAGAGCCCAGCAGGGATAAATTAACCAATTGTAAAAGCTGAAGAAGAGCCAATTACAGTTTTTAAAAACTGGCTGCTGTTGAAGTTGTCTGCTGCCACTACTTTAACAGAGCCATGGGGTGGGAGCCATAGCTCAGTGGTAGAGCATCTTTCCTGCACGAACAAGATCTTATCACTGGCACCTCCAGCTAAAAGGATCAAGTAGAAATGGTCATGTGAAAGTCTTGTCCCTGGCACCTCCAGCTAAAAGCTTCAAGTAGAAATGGTCATGTGAAGGTCTTGTCCCTGGCACCTCCAGCTAAATGGATCAAGTAGAAATGGTCATGTGAAGGTCTTGTCCCTGCACCTCCAGCCAAATGGATCAAGTAGAAATGGTCATGTGAAGGTCTTGTCCCTGGCACCACCAGCTAAATGGATCAAGTAGAAATGGTCATGTGAAGGTCTTGTCCCTGGCACCTCCAGCTAAATGGATCAAGTAGAAATGGTCATGTGAAAGTCTTGTCCCTGCACCTCCAGCTAAATGGATCAAGTAGAAATGCTCATGTGAAGGTCTTGTCCCTGGTACCTCCAGCTAAATGGATCAAGTAGAAATGCTCATGTGAAGGTCTTGTCCCTGGCACCTCCAGCTAAATGGATCAAGTAGAAATCCTCATGTGAAGGTCTTGTCCCTGGCACCTCCAGCTAAATGGATCAAGTAGAAATGGTCATGTGAAGGTCTTGTCCCTGGCACCTCCAGCTAAGTGGATCAAGTAGAAATGGTCATGTGAAGGTCTTGTCCCTGGCACCTCCAGCTAAATGGATCAAGTAGAAATGGTCATGTGAAGGTCTTGTCCCTGGCACCTCCAGCTAAATGGATCAAGTAGAATTGGTCATGTGAAGGTCTTGTCCCTGCACCTCCAGCTAAATGGATCAAGTAGAAATGGTCATGTGAAGGTCTTGTCCCTGGCACCTCCAGCTAAAAGGATCAAGTAGAAATGGTCATGTGAAGGTCTTGTCCCTGGCACCTCCAGCTAAATGGATCAAGTAGAAATGGTCATGTGAAGGTCTTATCCCTGCACCTCCAGCTAAATGGATCAAGTAGAAATGGTCATGTGAAGGTCTTGTCCCTGCACCTCCAGCTAAATGGATCAAGTAGAAATGGTCATGTGAAGGTCTTGTCCCTGGCACCTCCAGCTAAATGGATCAAGTAGAAATGGTCATGTGAAGGTCTTGTCCCTGCACCTCCAGCCAAATGGATCAAGTAGAAATGGTCATGTGAAGGTCTTGTCCCTGGCACCACCAGCTAAATGGATCAAGTAGAAATGGTCATGTGAAGGTCTTGTCCCTGGCACCTCCAGCTAAATGGATCAAGTAGAAATGGTCATGTGAAGGTCTTGTCCCTGGCACCTCCAGCTAAGTGGATCAAGTAGAAATGGTCATGTGAAGGTCTTGTCCCTGGTACCTCCAGCTAAATGGATCAAGTAGAAATGGTCATGTGAAGGTCTTGTCCCTGCACCTCCAGCTAAATGGATCAAGTAGAAATGGTCATGTGAAGGTCTTGTCCCTGCACCTCCAGCTAAATGGATCAAGTAGAAATGGTCATGTGAAGGTCTTGTCCCTGGCACCTCCAGCTAAGTGGATCAAGTAGAAATGGTCATGTGAAGGTCTTGTCCCTGGCACCTCCAGCTAAATGGATCAAGTAGAAATGGTCATGTGAAGGTCTTGTCCCTGCACCTCCAGCTAAATGGATCAAGTAGAAATGGTCATGTGAAGGTCTTGTCCCTGCACCTCCAGCTAAATGGATCAAGTAGAAATGGTCATGTGAAGGTCTTGTCCCTGGCACCTCCAGCTAAATGGTTCAAGTAGAAATGGTCATGTGAAGGTCTTGTCCCTGCACCTCCAGCCAAATGGATCAAGTAGAAATGGTCATGTGAAGGTCTTGTCCCTGGCACCACCAGCTAAATGGATCAAGTAGAAATGGTCATGTGAAGGTCTTGTCCCTGGCACCACCAGCTAAATGGATCAAGTAGAAATGGTCATGTGAAGGTCTTGTCCCAGGCACCTCCAGCTAAGTGGATCAAGTAGAAATGCTCATGTGAAGGTCTTGTCCCTGGCACCTCCAGCTAAGTGGATCAAGTAGAAATGGTCATGTGAAGGTCTTGTCCCTGGCACCTCCAGCTAAATGGATCAAGTAGAAATGGTCATGTGAAGGTCTTGTCCCTGCACCTCCAGCTAAATGGATCAAGTAGAAATGGTCATGTGAAGGTCTTGTCCCTGCACCTCCAGCTAAATGGATCAAGTAGAAATGGTCATGTGAAGGTCTTGTCCCTGGCACCTCCAGCTAAATGGATCAAGTAGAAATGGTCATGTGAAGGTCTTGTCCCTGGCACCTCCAGCTAAATGGATCAAGTAGAAATGGTCATGTGAAGGTCTTGTCCCTGGCACCTCCAGCTAAGTGGATCAAGTAGAAATGGTCATGTGAAGGTCTTGTCCCTGGCACCTCCAGCTAAATGGATCAAGTAGAAATGGTCATGTGAAGGTCTTGTCCCTGGCACCTCCAGCTAAATGGATCAAGTAGAAATGGTCATGTGAAGGTCTTGTCCCTGGCACCTGCAGATGAATGGATCAAGTAGAAATGGTCATGTGAAGGTCTTGTCCCTGGCACCTCCAGCTAAATGGATCAAGTAGAATTGGTCATGTGAAGGTCTTGTCCCTGCACCTCCAGCTAAGTGGATGAAGTAGAAATGCTCATGTGAAGGTCTTGTCCCTGGCACCTCCAGCTAAATGGATCAGGTAGAAATGGTCATGTGAAGGTCTTGTCCCTGGCACCTCCAGCTAAATGGATCAAGTAGAAATGGTCATGTGAAGGTCTTGTCCCTGCACCTCCAGCTAAATGGATCAAGTAGAAATGGTCATGTGAAGGTCTTGTCCCTGGCACCTCCAGCTAAATGGATCAAGTAGAAATGGTCATGTGAAGGTCTTGTCCCTGGCACCTCCAGCTAAAAGGATCAAGTAGAAATGGTCATGTGAAGGTCTTGTCCCTGGCACCTCCAGCTAAATGGATCAAGTAGAAATGGTCATGTGAAGGTCTTGTCCCTGGCACCTCCAGCTAAATGGATCAAGTAGAAATGGTCATGTGAAGGTCTTGTCCCTGGCACCTCCAGCTAAATGGATCAAGTAGAAATGGTCATGTGAAGGTCTTGTCCCTGGCACCTGCAGATAAATGGATCAAGTAGAAATCGTCATGTGAAGGTCTTGTCCCTGGCACCTCCAGCTAAATGGATCAAGTAGAAATGGTCATGTGAGGGTCTTGTCCCTGGCACCTCCAGCTAAATGGATCAAGTAGAATTGGTCATGTGAAGGTCTTGTCCCTGGCACCTCCAGCTAAATGGATCAAGTAGAAATGGTCATGTGAAGGTCTTGTCCCTGCACCTCCAGCTAAATGGATCAAGTAGAAATGGTCATGTGAAGGTCTTGTCCCTGCACCTCCAGCTAAATGGATCAAGTAGAAATGGTCATGTGAAGGTCTTGTCCCTGGCACCTCCAGCTAAATGGATCAAGTAGAAATGGTCATGTGAAGGTCTTGTCCCTGGCACCTCCAGCTAAAAGGATCAAGTAGAAATGGTCATGTGAAGGTCTTGTCCCTGGCACCTCCAGCTAAAAGGGTCAAGTAGAAATGGTCATGTGAAGGTCATGTCCCTGGCACCTCCAGCTAAAAGGATCAAGTAGAAATGGTCATGTGAAGGTCTTGTCCGTGGCACCTCCAGCTAAATGGATCAAGTAGAAATGGTCATGTGAAGGTCTTGTCCCTGCACCTCCAGCTAAATGGATCAAGTAGAAATGGTCATGTGAAGGTCTTGTCCCTGGCACCTCCAGCTAAATGGATCAAGTAGAAATGGTCATGTGAAGGTCTTGTCCCTGGCACCTCCAGCTAAATGGATCAAGTAGAAATGGTCATGTGAAGGTCTTGTCCCTGGCACCTCCAGCTAAATGGATCAAGTAGAAATGGTCATGTGAAGGTCCTGTCCCTGGCACCTCCAGCTAAGTGGATCAAGTAGAAATGGTCATGTGAAGGTCTTGTCCCTGGCACCTCCAGCTAAATGGATCAAGTAGAAATGGTCATGTGAAGGTCTTGTCCCTGGCACCTCCAGCTAAATGGATCAAGTAGAAATGGTCATGTGAAGGTCTTGTCCCTGGCACCTGCAGATGAATGGATCAAGTAGAAATGGTCATGTGAAGGTCTTGTCCCTGGCACCTCCAGCTAAATGGATCAAGTAGAATTGGTCATGTGAAGGTCTTGTCCCTGCACCTCCAGCTAAGTGGATGAAGTAGAAATGCTCATGTGAAGGTCTTGTCCCTGGCACCTCCAGCTAAATGGATCAGGTAGAAATGGTCATGTGAAGGTCTTGTCCCTGGCACCTCCAGCTAAATGGATCAAGTAGAAATGGTCATGTGAAGGTCTTGTCCCTGCACCTCCAGCTAAATGGATCAAGTAGAAATGGTCATGTGAAGGTCTTGTCCCTGGCACCTCCAGCTAAATGGATCAAGTATTAATGGTCATGTGAAGGTCTTGTCCCTGGCACCTCCAGCTAAAAGGATCAAGTAGAAATGGTCATGTGAAGGTCTTGTCCCTGGCACCTCCAGCTAAATGGATCAAGTAGAAATGGTCATGTGAAGGTCTTGTCCCTGGCACCTCCAGCTAAATGGATCAAGTAGAAATGGTCATGTGAAGGTCTTGTCCCTGGCACCTCCAGCTAAATGGATCAAGTAGAAATGGTCATGTGAAGGTCTTGTCCCTGGCACCTGCAGATAAATGGATCAAGTAGAAGTCGTCATGTGAAGGTCTTGTCCCTGGCACCTCCAGCTAAATGGATCAAGTAGAAATGGTCATGTGAGGGTCTTGTCCCTGGCACCTCCAGCTAAATGGATCAAGTAGAATTGGTCATGTGAAGGTCTTGTCCCTGGCACCTCCAGCTAAATGGATCAAGTAGAAATGGTCATGTGAAGGTCTTGTCCCTGCACCTCCAGCTAAATGGATCAAGTAGAAATGGTCATGTGAAGGTCTTGTCCCTGCACCTCCAGCTAAATGGATCAAGTAGAAATGGTCATGTGAAGGTCTTGTCCCTGGCACCTCCAGCTAAAAGGATCAAGTAGAAATGGTCATGTGAAGGTCTTGTCCGTGGCACCTCCAGCTAAAAGGATCAAGTAGAAATGGTCATGTGAAGGTCATGTCCCTGGCACCTCCAGCTAAAAGGATCAAGTAGAAATGGTCATGTGAAGGTCTTGTCCGTGGCACCTCCAGCTAAAAGGATCAAGTAGAAATGGTCATGTGAAGGTCATGTCCCTGGCACCTCCAGCTAAAAGGATCAAGTAGAAATGGTCATGTGAAGGTCTTGTCCCTGGCACCTCCAGCTAAAAGGGTCAAGTAGAAATGGTCATGTGAAGGTCATGTCCCTGGCACCTCCAGCTAAAAGGATCAAGTAGAAATGGTCATGTGAAGGTCTTGTCCGTGGCACCTCCAGCTAAAAGGATCAAGTAGAAATGGTCATGTGAAGGTCATGTCCCTGGCACCTCCAGCTAAAAGGATCAATTAGAAATGGTCATGTGAAGGTCTTGTCCCTGGCACCTCCAGCTAAAAGGATCAAGTGGAAATGGTCATGTGAAGGTCTTGTCCCTGGCACCTCCAGCTAAAAGGATCAAGTAGAAATGGTCATGTGAAGGTCTTGTCCCTGGCACCTCCAGCTAAAAGGATCAAGTATAAATGCTCATGTGAAGGTCTTGTCCCTGGCACCTCCAGCTAAATGGATCAAGTAGAAATGGTCATGTGAAGGTCTTGTCCCTGCACCTCCAGCTAAAAGGATCAAGTAGAAATGGTCATGTGAAGGTCTTGTCCCTGGCACCTCCAGCTAAAAGGATCAAGTAGAAATGGTCATGTGAAAGTCATGTCCCTGGCACCTCCAGCTAAAAGGATCAAGTAGAAATGGTCATGTGAAGGTCTTGTCCCTGGCACCTCCAGCTAAAAGGATCAAGTAGAAATGGTCATGTGAAGGTCTTGTCCCTGGCACCTCCAGCTAAAAGGATCAAGTAGAAATGGTCATGTGAAGGTCTTGTCCCTGGCACCTCCAGCTAAAAGGATCAAGTAGAAATGGTCATGTGAAGGTCTTTTCCCTGCACCTCCAGCTAAAAGGATCAAGTAGAAATGGTCATGTGAAGGTCTTGTTCCTGCACCTCCAGCTAAAAGGATCAAGTAGAAATGGTCATGTGAAGGTCTTGTCCCTGGCACCTCCAGCTAAAAGGATCAAGTAGAAATGGTCATGTGAAAGTCATGTCCCTGGCACCTCCAGCTAAAAGGATCAATTAGAAATGGTCATGTGAAGGTCTTGTCCCTGGCACCTCCAGCTAAAAGGATCAAGTAGAAATGGTCATGTGAAGGTCTTGTCCCTGGCCCCTCCAACTAAAAGGATCAAGTAGTATTCTCACAATTTTTATTGCTTAATCTCATATTTTTTTTAAAAAAAAATTATTAAAATAAAACTCTGTAAATTAAAAATGTAAATAGTTTCAAGTGTTTTCATTTCTTCTACAATTCTCTGTTTTGTAATTTTTTTGGGGGGGGGGGGGCAACTAGTGGGCAGCTCGCCTAGGGCACCAAAAACCCCAGCACCTGCCCTGCATACAAGATAGATACCATAGGACTTACTCGTAAGCCAGTATGTATTGCTGTATTTTTGCAGCTTTAGTTCTGTGAACCTTGATTCACAAAGTAGTGTTTCCCAGCTTCTGGCTCAGGACCCAAAAGGGGGTCACAAAACTTCTGAAAGTGGGTTGCAGGCCAATCCTCTCTGATGGTGCCCCTGCCATTTCTGTTACTCTCTTTTGTATTTTGGACATGTATCTTCCATGTCATATATATATGTATCCCAGGTGTGGCCAAACTGTGACTCGGGAGCCACATGTGGCTCTTTCACACAAATTGTGTGACTCTCAAAGCCCCCATCGACTCATTGGCTGGCTTAGAGAAGGCATTTCTCTCTTTAAATAACTTCTCCAAGTCAAAGCAGCCAGCAGCTTGGAGAATGCATGTAAAGTTAAAGTTGCTTTCTTTCCCCCTCTCACCATCTATTTTCCTTCCTTCCTTCCTTCCTTCCTTCCTTCCTTCCTTCCTTCCTTCCTTCCTTCCTTCCTTCCTTCCTTCCTTCCTTCCTTCCTTCCTTCCTTCCTTCCTTCCGCTCTGACATTTGTGTCTTGCGGCTCTCGAACATTTGATGTTTATTCTATGTGACTCTTCTGTTAAACAAGTTTGGCCACCCCTAATGTAGCCTATCAGAACCCTTGAACCTCTTTCAAGCAGCAGAACTTTTCACAAAGCAGGTTTAAACAGAAAACTGAGCACTGTCCTTCTCCCGCTGTCACTAATGAACAACTTTTAATACCAGTTCATATCTGCACCCATTTGCCCAGATGTTCCTGCACCAATTTAGTGAGAGTGGTCTGCTCCCAGATGTGGCACATCCGATATGGACCCCGCTCACAATCAGTGTTCCCTTTAAGTGCGTTAGTGTGAAAAAGCCATTAAACATACCTGGGCTGCTTGAGAAATAACTGAAGAGGGACATATTAAATAAAATGACTGTTTTAAATGCACCTACTCTACAGTCAGTTTGTGTTGGATAAAAGTATTCAAGTGCAGGCTCTGCAAAGAAATATTTTGCTTTCTGTTTTAAGAACAGAACATGTTCAGACCACAGAAATGTACCTAAAGGGAAACTGGGGTTTAAAAAGCCAAATGCACAAATCTCTCTATGGACCACTGAACATGAGCCCAGAATGGTAGTCACAATCTGGCACCTGAAAATGACCCAAGAGAGTGGGCAGAAACCAGTGTTCCCGCTAAGCTGAGTTACCCTCTAAGCTGAGTTAGTGTGAGCTAGCTCACAGTTTTTTAGTCTTCAGCTCACACATTTTTATCTCAGTTCAGGAAGGGAGGCCCCAGAGCAAAAAAATTTATGCAGTCACTCTAGGGTTGCCAAGTTTCCTGCGGGCTCCGGTGGGGAGCTTGCTTCGCAAGCACAAAGCATGTGGGGTGTGATGACATCACCTGGATGTGACATCATTGCACCGGTGACGTCCTGCGCCAGCCACTCTAGGAGTTTCCAGGAAAACTCTATGGTTTCCCCGGACGCTCTAGCGATTTGGGAGGGGAAAACTCTATGGTACCTATTATACCATAGAGTTTTCCCTCTCAAATTGCTAGAGCGTCCGGAAACCATAGAGTTTTCCCAGAAATGCCATAGAGTTTTCCCAGAAATCCGGGTGATGTCATCATGCCGGCGATGTTGGGGAGGTTCCCCCCGCTGGCCCAATGTGGGCCAGCAGGTTGGGAACCTCCAGGGCAGGAGAACTCTTGCCCGGGCTGGGGACTTGGCAGCCCTAAGTCGTTCACAAAGTAGAATTTTTGCTTACAAGACCCCACAGCTTAGAGGGAGCATTTGGTACCAGCTGGGATGTACATTTTCATCTTGTGTCTCAGGTTGTGCCTCTCATTGTTGTGCACAGCTCTATTTTAGTTAGGATTATTAAGAATGTTGTCTTCTAATTTGCCAGAAGTTTATGCAGTTAATCCAAAATCATGGACCCTAGTTACTTCACATTCTCCCATCTGTAGGCAAATTGTGTCACATTTATCAAGGGGATACATGGGTTGTGAATGCAGTTGAGCAGTTTGTCATTTAAAAAAAAACAGTTCCAGGAGAGAGATCTGTTTCCAAGGAAGTTAGAAACCCAACTGAAAATACATAACATGCGGTAAGGAAGCTGGTTTGGAGGCAGCTTGAGAAACCGCTTGCCAGAGGTCACTGTTCTTCTTGATTATGGTTACTTTGGGGGGAATTTGACCATGAATGGAAATAAAATAGAGAAGTAAAAATATTATCACAGCTTATTTATTGATTCCTGCACAGCAATTTCTGTCATTGCTCTTTTATGACAATGTAAAATAATATTTAGCAGGCAGGCTGAATTTTAAAAAAAAAGGACCTTGAAAAGCTACCTGCTGGCGTCATGACTAATTATCCTGCTTGATTCTCTGAGATCCATGCATGAAAACAATATAATGCATTGCCAGTGGCCTCCTAAGCAGGGTTACAGCCTTCTAAGCTCAATCACTCCAATGGGCTTAGAAAGCATACCTTTAGGACTGCCTCTCCCTGTATGCTCTTTATGACCAGTGACCCAACACCTTTTGGTGATACCCGGCCCCAGAGAGGGGACGGACGGTGGCTCAGTGGTAGAGCATCTGCTTGGGAAGCAGAAGGTTCCAGGTTCAATCCCCGGCATCTCCAACTAAAAAGAGTCCAGGCAAATAGGTGTGAAAAACCTCTGCTGAGACCCTGGAGAGCCACTGTCGGTCTGAGTAGACAATACTGACTTGATGGACCAAGGGTCTGATTCGGTATAAGGCAGTTTCATATGTTCATCTGTCCTCAACGAGGGCCAGGGCCTTTTCAGCCCTGGCCCCTGCCTGGAGGAATGAGCTCCCCCTGGAGATCCGGGCCCTGCGGGATCTGCCCTAATTCCACCGGACCTGTAAAACAGAGCTCTTTCACCAGGCTTTCAGCTGAGGCAGTGGACAACATTTGTTATCGGCCTCCCCCCTTTTATTCCATCATTGTTATTCTGTAATTTTAGATGTTATATATTTTGTTTTTAACTGTTGATTGTTTTTATGATAAAACCCACCCTGTTTTATGGGAAGGGTGGGCTAAAATCGAATAAAACAAACAAAGGGATAATTTTGCTAAGGGTTACAACATTAGGGCTTTTTTTGAACAGGAACGCACAGGAACACAATTCTGGCTGGTTTGGCGTCAGGGTGTGGGGCCTAAAATGCAAATGAGTTCCTGCTGGGCTTTTTCTACCAAAAAACCCCCTCTGTGTGAAACAATGGTGATGTCACGGGTGTGGCCTAATACGCAAATGAGTTTCTGCTGGCCTTTTTCTACAAAAAAGCCCTGTACATCATAAAATGCCTTCTTTGCCAAGCACAGTTTCTGTGATATGGCCTGTTTATATCACAGGACTGCTGAAACATCTTCTGCTGCTCATAAAGAAATAGACAAAGAAGAGATTGGATTTATACCCAGGACTGGATCTACATGTTTTTTGAGGGGGAGGGGGATTAAAAAATGATGCCCCTTTATGGGCCCATTCTATCTTATGGGCCCATAGAATAGAATGGACTTCATACCCAATTTGGCGTCCCCCCTCCGGCAGTGCCTGGGGCAAGTGCCCCCTCTGCTTCCCCCTAGATTCGGTCCTGTTTGTACCCCATCCTTCACTACCCAAAGGAGTCTCAGAGTGGCCTTTCCTTTCCCCTCCCCGCAACAGGCACCCTGTGTGGTAGGTAGCGCTGAGGGTTCTGACAGAAACTGCTCTTGAGAGGAACAGCTCTGCAACGACTTGTGACGGACTCAAAGTCACACCAGCAGATTCATGAGGAGAAGTGGGGAATCAAATCGGTTCTCCCAGAAAAGAGTCCGCATACTTAACCAATATACTAAGCTGGCTGCAGTGAATCAATATCAAACTCTTTCATTTTAACAAGCTAGTGAATCTTCCAAGGGTCAGATGGATAACTAATTGAGGCCCCTTCCACAAGAAACAAATGTCTCAGGTCACACATCCTGTCGAGACGGCAAATACAATGGGAAATCAAGACTTCTGTAAAAGCTGCAGTGAGACTCAGGAAAAGCAACGTCCAGTGTGTTGACGAGTAAACTCCAATGACCTGTAAAGGCTTGACAAAAAATGCATAGTGATACATACATTAAGCCATGTGGTAGGGGGCCGTTGGGCTTTATCGTTCCATCTGATCTGTGACTGTTTATAATACAAGTGAACTTGCTTGTTTGAGTGTGTGACCTTTGGAGCCATTCCACCATAACAATCAAGAAAGAAAATTTAGGAAACCATTAAAATGTTTTAGGTCTTGGCCACTTTGGCAAATGACACCAGTCTAGAAATAATTTGAGAATCATTAGGAAAGCCGATTCCGTTTGAAACTCAACAAATTCCCATGGTTCAGTCCAAGGAATTGTCTTTTACATGCGTGAAATTTTTAAAACTGATCTCATTTCGGTTAGAAGACTCTGGAAAATATAGTCTTAAGAGTTTCTCAAACAGGGGTGTAACCTTCCCTAGGGGAACATCTCTGAATGGCAGGAGAATGCAAACATTCCTATATATCCATATCGTGCTTCACCAAGAGATCTTGAAGTGGTGGTAGCAAAGATGATGTCATACAAGGGCAAGAGAGTTAAGAAGTTGGGTAGAGAACCAGAAAACAGACAGAAGGACTTATGGGAGCACAGGAGAAGATGGGAAGGAACTGCTGTAAAAAGACTGTTGTGATAGCATTTGTAGCTTATTATGTTGAGGAACTGATAATTTGTGGACTTACACTAAGATCATATGACCTTGGTTTCTTCTAGGACAGACCATAGAGACTGCTGTCCAGGATGGTTTATTTGCTCTTCTTCAAGTTTCTTTAAGCCATTTCTCATGCTGGTGGAGTTCTCTGTGGATCCAGAAGCATTACAAGAGCAAAAAATGCAGATGGTGAACTAAAGAGGAGGAATGGAAACAGGAAGTGGACAGGAGCAAGGCTTTTTTTGAGCAGGAACGCAGTTCTGGCTTGGTGTTAGGGGGTATGACCTAATATGCAAATGAGTTCCTGCTGGGCTTTTTCTACAAAAAAAGCCCCGTGTGAAACAATGGTGAAACAATGGTGACATCGGGGGGTCTAATATGCAAATGAGTTCCTGCTGGGCTTTTTCTACAAAAAAAAAGCTCTGGATAGGAAATAATAGACTGCAGCAAGGAATCAAAGGATAGAAGAATGGGAAAATGTACCTGTAAAGGAATTTTGGAGGCAGGGAGTGTCCTTAGCCAAGAGAACCAGGGCTAGGGTTAGCTGTGAACAGTGAAGGAAAAGAGAAATAAATGAAGTAGAAGCCAAAGGAAGAGAAGATGGGGCAGTAATACTGGTTTGACTTCAGCTTCTACAAGTTTATCCCAGAAGCAAAGGTTCTGCAATATTTCAGAGCAGTCCTTTCAGGGGTAGTTTTGGAACAGTCACATTCTATATTATGCCCTTGATATTTAAAGTTCGAGCACAAATGACTGGAACGTTACAGAAAGGAGGTAGTCTTTAAGTATGATGAGCTCAAGCCGCTAGTAGTGCAATCAGAAGTATAACTAAGTACCTTTAAGTCCATTGAAATAGTTGAAAACTACCACGCTCCCCTACAATGTTCAGAATTATGGTTTTATTAAATAAATGGGTTCTGAAGAAACGAGAGTGCATAACCCAAAAACAAGGGTGATTTTTTTAAAAAGGAAACCAGTAGGTGGGAGTATTGGCCATGCCAGGATTTCAAAACCTTTACAAAGCAGAACAGTTACAAAGAAAGGAGCGGATTAATTTTAGCTATGTTTAGAGACACCCAGAAGTATCACCCTTCATATCAAATGCTTCTGGGAATCTGATTTCAAAAGCTCCACATTGGACATGTATTGTTTTTGGCGTCAGGTCATACGGGGGGGTGGGGGGAGAGAAAAGGAAGGGAAATGTTCTGTTTTGTCAAGGTTTAGATGAACTCAATTTAATTCTTGCTTATCAGCTCTTCAGGCAACAAAGAGCTATCATTTTTTCCCCCCGGTGACATGATTTTTGCAGTCGGTTTGCTTGCAAGTTGTGTGTTGGATAAAAGTATTCAAGTGCAGGCTCTGCAAAGAAATATTTTGCTTTCCGTTTGAAGAACAGAACATGTTCAGACCACAGAAATGTACCTAAAGGGAAACTGGGGTTTAAAAAGCCAAATGCACAAATCTCTGTACCTCCTTAGTAGCTTCTTGCATATATATATATATGGTAAAAGTAGTCCCCTGTGCAAGCGCCAGTCGTTTCTGACTCTGGGGTGATGTCGCATCATGACGTTTTCATGACAAACTTTTTATGAGGTGGTTTGCCATTGCCTTCCCCAGTCATCTACACTTTCCCCCCCAGCAAGCTGGGTACTCATTTCACCAACCTCAGGAGAATGGAAGGCTGAGTCAACCTGGAGCCGGCTACCTGAACCCAGCTTCCACTGGGGTTGAACTCAAGTCATGAGCAGAGCTTCTGACTGCAGTACTGCAGCTTTACCACTGCACCTCAGGGCTACGTTGCTATATATACAGCATCACAACGTTTGTTTCTTAGTGGGACCAAGTGTCCTGTAACTAGCACTTTCTGAAGAAGATGCTGAGTATAAAAATCAATGCCCATAGTAATACAGTTCACCAATGTTCCCTCTAAGCTGCACAGTCTTGTGAGCAAAAATTCTACTTTGTTTGCTGCTGGCCTTAAAGTTGTGAGCTCCTGCATACATTAATGTGCTCTGGGGTCATCCTTCCTGAGTGAAGACAAAAATGTGTGAGCTGGAGGCTAAAAATCTGTGAGCTAGCTCGCACAAACTCACCTTAGAGTGAAAATTGCAGGTCACCTATCTGAATTATCTTTTTTCTCCTTCTATCCTATTGCTCACCTTGTAAGCCTTCTGTTTCACGTTTTACTCTGTTTATCGCTGCAGCAACGACTCCCACAAACTGAGATGAACGAAGTGGGATCCCTATTCATACCAGACGCGCCATCTGGTTTTCAAGCATCCATCAGCTGCCCCTTCTTCTGCCATTTATTCTGGCTCTTGAACATTTATTAATCCCAAGCCTCACGATTACATCTGCAATATCACTATCAGCCTTTGCCCTATCATTCACTTCAGTATTTTTGCAAACAGGCAGGCAATGACAATTTTGAAAATTATGGGAGGGTTAATGGTGCATGACTGACCAATCCATATCCTGACGTTAAGGGAAAAGTTGAAGTACATACCTTGAAATGCGATGCAACATGCGTATTATTTCGTTAAAATATACCCGCATTGAATATTTCTTTGCAGGACCAATGTATCCATCATGTGTTTTCCAGTAAAGAAGCAATATTCAAATATTTTAAAAAGATATCTTTCAGACTGTTAAAGAACAAGGCTTAATGGGTGCTTTAAAATGTAGATCCATTTTTATCTATATAGTTCAGATCAGGGCTTTTTTTTTAGCAGGAACGCACAGGAATGCAGTTCTGGCTGGCTTGGCATCAGGGGGTGTGGCCTAATATGCAAAGGATTCCTGCTGTTTTTTCCCCCTACAAAAAAGCCCTGTGTGAAACAATGGCTATGTCTGGGGGTGTGGCCTAATATGCAAGTGAGTGCCTGCTGCTTCAGATGACTATAGAGGAGGTCACGGGTCTGCCTTTCCCTCTAAAAAGTTACTCTGGCATCCAAAATGTGGGCAACCATTTTGAAGCCCCTGAGACTATGAACATCTGGAGCACGGGCCTCAGTAGTGTAGGCTTAGACTAAAATCCCGCTGGTTGGATTGCCTGGATTCTACTGGAGTCAGTGGGATGCATGCAGTTTTATCGGACAAGGGTTTGGCCCACGGACTTTGTTTATTGCAGGATTTAAGGAGCCAAGCTATATACAGGACTGGAGTCTTAAGGGACTGGATAGCAGTTTTGTTGCTAGAAGGGGCATGAAAGATGGTATGAAAGAAGCAAAACTTAATTTACCCCTGCAGCACTGCACTGAAAGGTGGGGCTTGCAGAATCCCCCTTTTTACCCATTTATTAAAAAAGCCTTTTTCCTTTAAGTCAATACACTCTAGAATTGTGACTAAGGAAGTAAAGGGAAATGACGTCATGATGAGCAAGGCTTTTTTTGTAGCAAGAACTCCTTTGCATATTAGGCCACACACCCCTGATGTAGCCAATCCTCCAGGAGCTTACAGTAGGCCCTGTACTAAGAGCCCTGTAAGCTCTTGGAGGATTGGCTACATCAGGGGTGTGTGGCCTAAAATGCAAAGGAGTTTCTGCAACAAAAAAAGCCCTGGTCTTGAGTTATGGTTTTATGTCTGTTCAGTAGACCAAGTTTTCCATAACCACTAATCTGCTGAATTATGCCATTTTTTTGCCATTATTGTAGAAAATAGCATGCCCTTTATAGCAGGACATCATGGCAAAAGAACTCCAGAAGTATCTTGCATTCCTTTTTCCAGGGCTTTTTTCTTTTTTTCCCAGGCCTTTTTTGTAGGAAAAAACCCAGCAGGAATCCTTTGCATAGTCGACCACGCCCCCTGACAGCAGGCCAGCCAGAACTGCTTTCCGGTGCGTTCCTGCTCAAAAAAAAGCCCTGATCTGAACTATAAAGATATAAATGGATCTACATTTTAAAATGCCCATTAAGCCTAGTTCTTTTAACAGTCTGAAAGATATCTTTTAAAAAATATTTGAATATTGCTTCTTTACTGGAAAATACATGATGGGTATATTGGGGAACACCATGGAATGGAGTTCTGGAACCTCTTCATGGAAACAGCATTCTCAAAAAACGTTTAAAAGTTCATATGGGGGACCTGTGTGTTTCTCCTTCATCGAGAGTCCGGGCACCTCTTCTTCCAGAAAAAAAAAGCCCTATCTCCTTCATTCTGACAATGAAGTGTTTTTATTTGTTATAATAAGATTTACTACTTTGTCAAGAAGTTAGTCAAGGGCAGTCCTTATTGAGAGACGCTGATAACAGCAGAGGAGGGTGGTGGTGGGGGGAACACAGGCAAAGAAGAAGTCGATCAGCCCCCCTAAATCCCTGTTTTAGTAAAAATACTGTTCTGAAGTACAACCGATTAAGTATGTAGCGATATAATGAATGTTGTATCCAGATACTCTTAACTTTTTTTCAATTTGTTAAGTTTTATTTTGCAAAAAAAAAAATAATTATTAGGCACATTGTTTTCTTTGTTGCTAGCTGGCTTAAGAGTTCTCAGATGGAAAGATAGAGTAATGTTTTATTAAAGAGTCGTAATAATAACAATACCCGAGGGTATTTTTCTGATGTAAGGAAAAGCGCCTCTTCTTGAGCAAATCATATATTTAGTAACAAGGGATAATGAGCGGTTCAGCAAGCACCGGTGCTGTATGAGCAGCATTGATTTTGTTACACGGGGCTCTAAATAAAGGGGTTTTAGCACTGTTTTGTTTCCACTTACTGATTCCAACTGTTACTGGAAATGAAACCCTTTAGCTGCTTGCACTGCAAAAAATGTTTCTAGTGATTCTACAGAATTCTATACATTCTATAGGGTTTCCCACTACCCATATTATACTTTTTATGATGTGAAAATGCTCCCACAAGCCTAAAAAATTGGAAAGGTAATTTGTGTTGCTGTCATGGTGACAGACCAGATGCAAAGGAGGACTGAACGCCAATGAATTTATGGATTGTGCAGCAAAGGTGGATTTTGGCAGGTGCTGCTGGTTGCATGTGGGTGAGAATGGCTACACATGCTGAAATATTCCTCTTGGACAATTATGAAAGATACATGATCCTGGTTCTCCTTTTCTTTTGGGCAATGTGGTTACTACCTCAGAGAAAGACAGAGGCATCAGGGAATAGCTTGATAATTCTTCACTGTCCTTGGAGATTCCCTTTAGTAAGTTTTGTTTATTGTTATACTATTTTGTCAAGAAGAAGAAGAAGAGGAGGAGGTGGAGGAAATTGGATTTTTACCCTACCCCTCACTACCCAAAGGAGTCTCAGAGTGTTATCAACGATTTCAGGTTTTCACGGCTGGTAACATCATTAGGGTTTGTAGAATCTTTCGGGCTCAAGTGCTGTGTTCTACTGGAGAAAGTTTTTCTTCCAGACGTTTCATTCTCGGCTGCGGAGAACATCCTCAGTGGCGTTGCAGCCGGAGCAGGCGCTCTGACCTTCTTGGCTGCTGTGCAATGAGATGGCTTACAAGCTCCTTTTCCTTCCCTTCCCCACAACAGACACCCTATGAGGTAGGTGGAGATGAGAGAGCTCTTCGAGACCGCTCTTGAGCCGAAGAGCTCTGAGAGAACTGTGACTGACCCAAGGTCACCCAGCTGACTGCATGTGGAGGAGTGGAGAATCAAACAAGAGACCGCACGCTGAACCACTACACCGAACTGGCTCTATGTGCTGCGTAGACTTCCTTGAATAAATGAATGAAATGACTAACTTCGGAACGATCCTATTCTCAAACGTAGCAGTGCACCCCTATGTCATGAACTTCAGAAAGAGCTCCACTTTGAGCTGAGCAACCCATCAATAGTCAGATCCATAAACCAGATAAACTGGAGTGGCTGTCCCAATGTCGTCGTGCTGGGCCTTGGACGTGCCTCACCTGGTCCCTGTGAGGATCATAGAGAACCCCCCAACAAAGAGTCCCCAAGCTTTTCAAGGGCTTCAACTCACCCAAAGACATCCCACTGGCAAGCTCCAGTGTTGACTCAGAGAGGTCAGTGCTGCTGGGGAACAGGGGGAGGAACCCACGCTGAGCCCAGGTACCTGGTGCTCCACCACACTGTCAGCCTTTGACGCAGCTTTCCCCTCCCCAGTTTTAAGAAACTCTCACCTCTTTTAAATTCCCTTCTCTTTACTTCTGGCCAGGGCTTTTTTTGTAGAAAAAGCCCAGGAGGAATTCATTTGCATGTCAAAGTATTAAAGAAAACTGTTTTAAGATGATGTATAGATGGTATATGACTCCTAAAAAATTAGCAAAGATGAATAACAAGATGCCAGACAGATGTTGGAAATGTAAAGAAGAAGAAGAAGATATTGGATTTCTATCCCGCCCTCCACTCCGAAGAGTCTCAGAGCGGCTCACAATCTCCTTTCCCTTCCTCCCCCACAACAGACACCCTGTGAGGTGGGTGGGGCTGGAGAGGGCTCTCCCAGCAGCTGCCCTTTCAAGGACAACCTCTGCCAGAGCTATGGCTGACCCAAGGCCATTCCAGCAGGTGTAAGTGGAGGAGTGGGGAATCAAGCCCGGTTCTCCCAGATAAGAGTCCACACACTTAACCATTACACCAAACTGGCTCTCCAAAAAGCATGAAGGTTCTTTTTACCATATGTGGTGGACTTGTGAAAGAGCAAAACAGTATTGGCAAATGATTCAACAAGAAATTTTTAGGATATTGGGATATGAAGTAATGAAAGTTGCAGAGACTTTCTTATTGGGATTACAAATGGAAAAATTTCCAAAAGAAGATAGAACTTTAATCTGGTACTTGCTTTCAGCTGCTAGGACATTGTATGCGCAGTTGTGAAAGCAAGAAAAAATACCAGAGAAATGGGATTGGATTATAAAAGTTATGACATGGAGTGAAATGGACAAACTAACAAGAATATTAAGAGACTATGATTTAGAAGCTTTTAAGACGGAGTGGAAAAAGTGTAGAAGATATATAGAAAAAGAGTGGAAAATAAAAGGACATTGGACAATTTTTTATAATTAAGTTTTAAAAAGAAGAAGAATATAAATTTTTATTTTAATAGTTAAGGGTACCTTTAATATATTTTTTTTAAGTAAATAACACTGGCGGGGGTCAAGTAACGGGGGGAGGGATGGGTGGAAAGTAATATATGGGATAGATAAAAGAAATTTTTAAAGATGTAAGATATAGATATAGATTTATTACCATATGTTACTAATAAAAATTGTTTTACCAGAAGAATCCATTTGCATATTAGGCCACACCCCCTGATGCCAAGCCAGCTGGAACTGTGTTCCTGTGCATTTCTGCTCAAAAAAAGCCCTGCTTCTGGCCATGGGATTCTACCCAGCATAACTTTAAGTATGTCAAAATTTTCTTACCTGAATTCCAACCGATATGTCTGACTACATACAGCTTTTCTCTTCCCCAATACTGTAAATTCCAAAATCCCAGGGTCACAAACAGGGCTTTTCTTTGTAGCAGGAACTCATTTGAATATTATTAGGTCACACTCCCCTTATGTAGCCAGTTCTCCAGAGCTTACAGTAGGCCCTGTACTAAGAGGTCTGTGAGCTCTTGGAGGACTGGCTACGTCTAGGGTTGCCAAGTCCAATTCAAGAAATAGCTGGGGACTTTGGGGGTGGAACCAGGAGAATTTGGGGGTGGGGCCAGGAGACATTGGGGCGGAGCCAGGAACAAGGGTGTGACAAGCATAATTGAACTCCAAGGGAGTTCTGGCCATCACATTTAAAGGGACAGCACACCTTTTAAAATGCCTTCCTTCCATAGAAAATAATGAAGGATAGGGGCACTTTCTTTTGGGGCTCATAGAATTGGACCCCCTGGTCCAATCCTTTTGAAACTTGGGAGGTATTTTGGGGAGAGGCACTAGATGCTATACTGAAAATTTGGTGCCTCTACCTCAAAATACAGTCCCCCCAGAGCTCTCGATACCCGCAGATCAATTCCCCATCATTCTCTATGGGAATCGTTCATGGAGGTGCATAATGGCTGTGGAGGTGGGGCTTCCCCCGCTGGCCAGCTGGCTGGGGGAGGGGGGAAGCCTGTAAAACCAGGGGATCCCCCGCTGGGACCTGGGGATTGGGAAGCCTAGCTACGTCAGGTGTTGTGTGGCCTAATATGCCAAGGAGTTCCTACTACAAAAAAGGCCCTGGTCACTACTGTCCAGGGTGCCCACAACTTTCACCTCATCCACCTTCTGTGCTGGTGAGAATCAAGCCCAAAACGGCAGATCCCCTTGTTTCCACTTTCAGGGAAACGAAGTTGTCGGCAAGACAAGTTATCACAACAATTTTAAATTCTAAATGTGTATATACTATGGCATGATGCCAGAAGCAGATATGCTGACCTGAATATTAAATATATGCAGGGCTTTTTTTTTTTGTAGCAGAAACTCCTTTGCATATTAGGCCACACACCCAAGATGTAGCCAGTCCTCCAAGAGCTTACAGGGCTCTTACTGTAAGCTCCAGGAGGATTGGTTACATCGGGGGGGGGGGAGCCTAATATGCAAAGGAGTTCTTGCTACAAAAAAAGCCCTGATCAAGAGTTCCATCATCTTTAAGGCATGTTGTCTGCACAACTGCTGGATGCCTGCTCTTTCACTTTTAGCAGTACCATAAAACTTAATTAGCAGATGTGTTTTGGCCTACATTCCAGTACTTGGGCATCACTGGTATTGAATCTCAGCTGCATTAACACAGTACACCTTCGTGCAAAAGATGGCCTGAATGAGCCATTCAGAATCCAATTGTGGTTCCGTGAGACCAAACCAATCCTGAAATTTAGGAGCTGAACATAGAACACAGCTCTTTGATCACTCTTCATGCTCCAAACTGCATCAACATTCTTTCATTCCTTTGAAATGTTTTTCTGGGTCAAGAAATGAGTTTCATAGACTACAAAAAAAAAATAAATTAAAAATCCTGAAACATCAAACCTCCCATAGTTAACCATTCACTATCTTGGATGTTCCTAGGTAAGATGAAACAGTTTTCTGAATCAGCTTCAAGTATTCTGAAACACTGTGTACTTTCCCTTGGAAGATGTGAGGGCTGTAATACAAGTCACTTCAGTGCAACAAATGAAATAACAGGGTTGGGGAGACGAAGCTGAGGTTCAGTTTTTCATTTGGAAAGAGCAAGTATTCTTTCCTGCTTGAATTACGCAATGCAGGGTGAGTTCCAACCAACAGGCTTTCATCCTTATTTTAATGGAAAAAAACTGGAGTCCTGTAGCACCTTTAAGATCAACAAAGTTTTATTCAGAACGGAAGCTGGTTTTGTCCATGCACACTTCATCAGACATCAAAGCTTACATTCTGAATAAAACTTGGTTGGTCTTAAAGGCGTTACTGGACTCCAACTTTGTTCTATTGCTTCAGACCAACACATCTGCCCACCTGAAGCTATCCGTATTTTAATATTTAGGGGTAGACACCTTGACTGCATTTCATGGTGCAACTAGTCCATACGGGATCATTTTGCCAGTAGCTAGGGCATTTTTGTAGCAGGAACTCCTTTGCATATTAGAAGATAAGAAGAAGAAGATATTGGATGTATATCCCGCCCTCCACTCCGAATCTCAGAGCGGCTCACAATCTCCTTTCCCTTCCTCCCCCACAACAGACATCCTGCGAGGTGTGTGGGGCTGAGAGGACTCTCACAGCAGCTGCCCTTTCAAGGACAACCTCTGCCGGAGCTATAGCTGACCCAAGGCCATTCCAGCAGGTGCAAGTGAAGGAGTGGGGAATCAAACCCGGTTCTCCCAGATGAGAGTCTGCGCACTTAACCACTTCACCAAATTGGCTCTCATACCCCTGATGTAGCCAATCCTCCAAGAGCTTACAGGGCTCAATAGCCATCTCGATTCCGCAACGCCTCTCCTGTCTTGCCCTGACAACTTGGAAGTGATGACATCACTTCTGGGTCACATGGTCAGTGACGTATACAACATACTTCTTTTGCAATATATTTATTGGGAGAGTTATTTACCGCACTCTGTATCACGCTTCTACGACTGGGCAAAGTCTGCTATATTAACCCAAATATCCCATTATATATCAGATACCCATTTGTTCAAGCGCCCTGATCTAGATAGCCTGGACTAGTCTGATCTTGTTAGATCTTAGAAGCTAAGGAGGGTTGGTCTTGGCTACTATTTGGAAGGGCAACCTCCACGGAAAAACAGGGGCGTGATGCAGAGGCAGGAATGACACACCACCTCTGAAACATCTCTTGCCTTAAGAACAAGTCTAGCTCGCCACCTAGCGGGCATAACGCTAAAAGAGCGAGTACTTCCGGCTGCCAGACAATCTCAGACTCTCCTTGCTATTCTACACACAATGCCAGATGATGATAGTAATGATAATAATTATGATTTTTTGTTTGTTTGTTCAAGCTACATGTGCAGTAGTTATCCTGGCCAGGTATGTAGAAAAAGGCTGAATGTAGGTCATACAGGCTGATACCAGACGGCCGTTTTGGGTCAGCCTCAAGCTGTCACAAAGAAAGCCGGCCGGAAATTGAGCACCCTGCAGCTTCCGGACGGCGCTCAGAAAAGGGGTGGGATGTGGGCTCCCAGGGAGCATCTGGAATGCTCTCGTGTCCCATCTGTGGCTCCCTGGGCGCCCTCCGGGTGCTTCCTGGCTTTCCAGATGGCCAGGAGGCACCTCAGAGATGGCTTTCCAGATGGCCTGGCTTTCCAGATGGTCAGGAGGCACCCCAGCGAAAAGGTACCACTTTGAAAGTGGTGCCTTTTCGAGCCAGCTCCTGGCAAGTCTGGGATGGGGCTGGGGTGGGATGGGAATGGGAGGCAGATGTGCGCACGTGGATGCGCTTTTTTGGTCCGCCTGCCTCCCGTCCCCTGGGTGCCTTTAAACACCCGTCTGGTATCACCCCCTGTGTGCAGAAATGACGGTCTCTAGCTAATCACCCTGGGATTTCCACTTACTGCACCAGGGTCTGGAGAGTCTGCTCAAAAGCCTAAGCCTCAGGGCTGAAGCCGGGCTACCCCTTTGTGGCCTCATCCCTGTGGTACATAAAATGCACAGTGCAAAACGTATGAGTTGGTGGCCTTAGGTAATGAAGAGAGACATTCCCATTGGCAAGAAGAGATGGATCTGTACTACGCCAGCGCAATGTTGAAATTCTGGATATCCCTCCACAAGCCAATGCTGTAGCCAGGAATTTTTTTTTGGGGGGGGGGAGGCAGGGGACAGCCTAGCACCATGAAGCTTACTTCCAAGTAAACCTGCTAAGAGAATCTGGCCGTGCAAAGTAATGAAGAAGCTGCGTTTTGCTTTCACTACTCAAAGGCGTCTCAGAGCAGCCTACAACCTCCTTTCCCTTCCCCTCTCCACAGCAGACACCCTGTGAGCTATGTTCCCTCTAAGCTGCAGAGTCTTCTGAGCAAGAATTCTACTTTGTGAGCTACTGGCATCAAAACTGTGAGCCGCTGCATCAATTGGTGTGCTCTGGGACCATTCTTCCTGAGCGAAGACAAAAATGTGTGAGCTGGAGGCCAAAAAATCTGTGAGCTAGATCACACTAACTCAGCTTAGAGGGAACACTGCCTGTGAGGTAGGTGGAGCTGAGAGAGCTCCGACAGAAACTGCTCTTGAGAGGAACAGCTCTGTGAGAACTTGTGACTGACTCAAGGTCACATCAGCAGGTGCATGTGGAGGAGTGGGGAATCAAACCCAGTTCTCTCAGACAGAGAGTCCACACACTTAACCACTACACCAGACTGGCTCTCTTTAAAACCTGGAACCTAAATACATTAAGTACTAAATCTCCCCACATAAGCTCACACGAACCAGTTATGTTTCTTTTACCAGCCCCGACCGTGCTTGTGGAGCCTTCCAGAATTTCTGTCCAGTCCTCCTCTGCTCATTCTCCGCAATTCTTCATTGTTAATCTAACATTATAGGATGTCGGAGAAGAGGTAGAGAGAGATGTCTGTTAACTTTATCCTTCATGTACTTTTCATATGCAAGATGACGACCATAATGCATTTCTATACTCGGCAACCTGAGATCAAATGTTGTCCTTTGTGGGGAAGGAAGCAGTCAAATGTTGCCCTACGTGCATGAGCAATCACTTGTTGGATCGCCTGCTTTGCCAGTTTCCACTCTCTGCATTAATTTGCTGGCTGCTTACAAAAATTGTTGGAAAATATGTGTTAAAATAGCACTTATTTCTGCCAAGAAAATGATCTGCTGTAAGGCGGAAATGTGAGAATCATCCCACCCTGTTATTTGTGAAAGTCCTGCTTTTTCAGCCAATTGTTGGCTTCCACAAGTGGCATGTAAGAATCAGGAGAGGCAGGGCTTTATTAATAGCAGGAACTCCTTTGCATATTAGGTCACACACCCCTGATGTAGCCAATCCTCCTGGAGCTTACAGTAGGCCCTGTACTAAGAGCCCTGTAAGCTCTTGGAGGATTGGCTACATAAGAGGGATGTGGCCTAATATGCAAAGGAGTTCCTGCTACAAAAAAAGCCCTGAGGAGAGGTAACAGTGTGGAGGGGATTCTCAGCTGATCCATTGCTGCCTTCCTGCTGATGAGCTGGTCAAGGGCAGCTAGAAACTGGAGGAAGGGGCTGATGGTGCAGCAGAGGGGAACAGTGGAATAACTTATTGGCAGGGCTTTTTTAGTAGCAAGAACTCCTTGGCATATTAGGCCACACACCCCTGATGTAGCCAATCCTCCAAGAGCTTACAGGGCTCTTAATACAGGGTCTACTGTAAGCTCCAGGAGGATTGGCTACATCAGGGGGGTATGGCCTAATATGCAAAGGATTTCCTGCTACAAAAAAAGAAGCCTTGCTTATTGGAATTTTCCATTCAAGAGGGGGGAATTGAAGTATTTAAAAACAGAAACCGAAAAGGTTTTGTGCACAGTTATTATTTTAATTCATTCATTAAATTTGATTTGTTGGCCGCTCTTCCCTGCAAGCAGGACTCAGGGCGGCTTATTTTCTTCTTCTTCTTCTTCTTCTTCTTCTTCTTCTTCTTCTTCTTCTTCTTCTTCTTCTTCTTCTTCTTCTTCTTCTTCTTCTTCTTCTTCTTCTTCTTCTTCAGATTTTACTTTTATTTTATTTTTGAATTTACAACATTTTCAAAATATTATGTCAAGGAATTATCTATATCAATTTGAAAGTAATCCCACTAGCAAAGCCTTCCCTTAACTAACAACATTCCTAGGATCAATGCATCTTACCCCTACCGTCAAATTATATAGCTATTATTGTAGCAGGTAAATAACGAAGCCCCACACATTGCTTGGTATGAAACAAGGTATTTACTTTGACATCAAAGTAGAACTCAGTTGGCTTAAGCCCCCAAATGACCAAGTTTTCCTTATACAAGTTGTTTTTATTCAGCCCCCAAAACAAGCGGCCAAGCCTCCCCCTTATCTACTCCAACATGTCCCACCTTCCTGTAATTTTCCACTCCGATGTCCCTCTGCTTATCAGTTTTTAACAAGGAGCTTCCTCAGAGGGGCCTCTCTTATCTACTTGTACAATCTTGGATTGACACCCATTTGGGCTGTGGCCTCTAACAGTTACTTTTAAATGTTGCATCAGACATTCTCTTCTGAAGGCACAAAACCCATATTTTCATTTATTATTATAGAGGTGTTCATTAATTATTCAGGGGTCCCTCTTCATTCCCCCCTTTCAGTCTTCTGAAAGGTTTTTTTTTAATTTTAAAATCTGAAGGAAACTGACCATCATCATCAAACAAATCAATTCTGTATGCCCACTCAAGAAGGGCAGCTAGGTGACAATTTGGTTTTCAACATTCCCAAGAATGACTGAAATGACACTACAATGGGGTAATAAAACAGTATAGTGACAGAGATGGGGTATAGATGGGTCATGGGAGGAGAGAGACAGTGATGGGATTATCCATTCACACTGGCACATCCCAGTATTTTCCATCTAGAGAAGGTGTGTGTGTGGAAGAAGGTCACTCAGAGGCATGCCTTGGCTATGCAGCCCAGCCTTCCAATATGGAGTTTTCCTGGTCACCGTCATGGGGCCTTTCTGGGCACACAGACTAGCTTGAGAGGGCCCCCCATTTCTTTTAAGGCTACCCTCTTTATTTGGCAGCACTCTGGTATCAATTCCTCCTCTTTGGCACTGTCCAGTCCTTGGAGGGTGTGTGCCACATTTCATGGTGCACTGCTGATCAGACTTCAAACAACCAGGGTTGTGACACAGTTGGGACAAAGGGAAAGGGTTTTAGGATGTCAACCAGCAAAAATAGGCTATGCATGAGTTAAAAATATAAAATAATCCATTCATGGTATATGCATTGAATAATTACACATGTCCAGTCTAAATTTGTGAACATAGAGCTTGGAAGGATCCTAGAGAACTTATTTCTTTATCAATAAGACATTACTAGTTATGATGCAAGAATACAAGAACTCATCTCAATTTCTAAAACACATAAGGGACATATGCAAGTGACATGCTATAAACTGAATCAACTCATGTGCCTTTATGGCAAACACCTTGTTGTATCCTAGGTGATTAAGATACACACATTCAGACATACTTGAAAACATTGCCAGCTGTGGGTAGTCCACACCTGGCCACATTATTACAATACAAAAACCATTTCCTGACTAATTCTTTGTTCCCCTCCTCCCTTAGTCTAACAAAAGGTCTTCTTTCTTGAGTTCATGGAGAGTTTGCGTGCTCAATGCATGGCAATCTTTTCACAGGGAAATCTGTTTCTATTGCAGCCAAAAGGAATTCCTTTTCCGGTAAGCACAACTTGGAAGTGGCAGTGGGGCTGCTGTTGTAATCAACTGGGGCAACCAGCCTTTTGCTAGGCAGAGGAATTTCCCTGGAAATAAGTTTTCCTCCACAACTCAATTTGGATGGGGTTCTGCGGGAGGCCTTCCTTCCAACATCAATGAGGCATGACCAGGCAAATTTCAGGACCTCTAGGTAGATATGGAAGAGCCTGGAAAACATACTTGGAGAAACAAACAAATAAAACAGCAATAATAGGTGTGTTTTTTTTCCCTTTTAAGCTTTCCTTGGCTGTCCACAAATTGCCATACTTGAATCCAACACTGTTGAGATAGGGTTGAACACATTAGCCAAATTACCATACTTGCTTTGGACAGGAGACTTCCTCCTTCTCACATGGTGTTTCAGTTTGACAAGGTCTCTACCCTTTCAATGTTAAGGGTCAGCTTTCATATACCATACATTATACAAAACACAAATTCACAATATAAACCTATGCATCACTTCTCATGATTCAGGCTAGTGCATATCCATATAGAAAACAAGCACCTAGTGGTTCATGAGAGGCTTTTTATTCTTGTTGCAACAGATATGAATCTTAAAAAGAAAACATGAAATTGTGCACAAAATTTGGAGCTCCAAAAAGAGATTACCAGAGTTGAAGTTACCCCTGGAATATGAAAATGGTCACAGAAAAGGGAAGAAAAACTTCAAAAACAAACACAAAACAAAACTGAGGCCTCAATAGAACAATGACAGCTTTAATATACATGTATGCGAGGGACCAGACCCAAAATGATTAGAGAATTGGATTGGAGAATTTAAACCACTGGACATCAGTGGGGTGTTCAAGCCCCTCTGAACCCCAACTTCCTCCATGTCAGCTCATCCAAAATCTGTTCTGTGGGTCTCACATAGGTGTGAGAGTGGGTTTCAATAAACTTTTAACAACAAAAATCCTAAAAGCAAATAATAGTTAATCCTTAAACAAACAATTCTTAGCAGACATACCAGTAATTTTAAAAATTACTATATAATAATGAGCATGCACTAAACTTGAATTGCAGATCCCAGTTTTCTTCATATATATAACAAAACAATCCTGGAAGGCAAAGTCTGGTTAATACACCTTGACAAAGAAGGTTGAAATAACAGAGAGGCAGGAACTTAAAACAATTAAATGGAAATGTGTTATCCAGTAGCAAGCCTGGCCAGGACTGGAGACTGGATTGAAACACAAAATCAAGCAGAATTGGAGTCCTACCATGGTAAGAACATGAAACATAGAAAGAATCTTCTGAACAAAACACTCAGAAAAGTCATGCTCTAACAAAATACTATTGTTGGAGGCATAAAATATGATAGATAAGCATATAGATGCCTCTTTCCACAGGTAAGAGGTTCACCATATAGCTGAATAGGAAGATTGATATTCATAGATGGAACATAACTATAAATGACATCAAGAGAGCAAATGAAGATATACATTTTGAGGAATGCGGAACATTATTAAAGTTCAGATTTCCAATGAAGACCAAGAGTTTTCAGGAATCCTGCCTACTAAATTACTAACAAATCTAGAAAGGGTATTTCCATAGGAAACATGACACTGAGAATAACTGGATCTCTGGTAAAACAAAGTATTAGTTTCTCAAGACTTAAGAGAGAAGCTGCACAGTGAGAGGGCAGTTCCACCCAATGAAGGGTATAGATATTTCTCTATAACACGTTATAACTTCAAATGGAAGGAGGTCTTGTAGAAACCAAAATTTGTGACGCAGAACTTCAAAACACTGCTCTAAACAAAAACTCAGTACCAATCATCAAAAGGAACCCACAAATCCAAATGGATGAAAAATTGGAAACCAGCCCGAAGTAAGACAGAAAAACTGCCAGATGCAACACCTGAAGACCACATGCTTCTGGTATGAAATGTACTTAACAAAAATCTCAATAGAAGTAAAATTTCCAAAAGGTTGGATACTGTATTGCTTTAGCAGAATAGATGCTCCATATAAACCCAAGATTGCAAATATAAACTTTTAACCCATTATCTCAGATTTAAAAACTTAACAAGAGATCTGTCAAGTGCACCATTTCTTTAAAACAAAGAAGATCACAAGCTAAATATCTTAAAAATGTTCCCCTTAAAATTAAAGCTACATAATCTAAGTACAAGGGAAACTGATAACAGCCACTAGAGAAATATTCTCAGACTCAAAAGGTAAAGCAAAGAGAAATAAATTATCAGAGGAATAGCTTCTAATCTTGAAGAACTCTTGCCTCAAGGCAGTTTACAGGCAGGGTCTTTTCTCTAGCAGAGAAAGATTAGCTGTAAGTGGAACTTTGGGATGCCAGCTCCAGGCTGGAGATTTCTGAATCTCTGAATCCAATTTGAATGTTACAAGGCATACAGTCCACCCTCCTGGACACTTTCTCTCCAAGAGGCACCAGTCCCAATGTTCTGGGCATTACATTATATATTTGGGAGTGATCTCCAGGTTCCACCTGGAGACTGGCACCCTTGCAAAACATAGTAGTGTTTTGAGCAAGCCAAGGAGCTTTCAAACTGGCTTGCTTATTTTAACATATACACATCTTCCTTCCAGGCATCTAGGACTACTCATTTTGTTTATGGAGACATTCTTGCAGAATTTCAAAAGTTTGAATTTGTATCCTTAGACCCAAAATCAGGAGAATAGGAGAATGCAGAAAAATATCTCAATTGTGCCTCGCCCCTTGGATACCATGGGGCATATATATAAATACAAGATGGGGAAGGTGATGAGATATCTGCCTGGTGGGGGGTTCAGATTTTACACTTCTTATTTCTACAATTAAGACTAAATTTGGCTAAGTGCCTTTTCCTTCCTAAAACAGCTAAAGATTGTCTGCGAAAGTTTTCCTAGCCAAAATCCAGTGAAAGTTGCTAGGACATGAATTCCTTGCAAAAGAGAAAACTTTGACTCTTTGCAAAGATGCTGGCAATTTACTTCTCTTTTCTGGTTCCGTTAAAGATTTCAGATTGAGTAAAGAGAAGAGGATTAGCATTCCTTCCTGCTGGGGGAAGGGGCAGGAAGGGGAAAATTCCCTATGCAAGCACCAGTTGTTTCCGACTCTGGGGTGACATTGCTTTCACAACTTCGCATTTTCATGGCAGACTTTTTTACGGGGTGGTTTGCCATTACCTTCCTCAGTCATCTACACTTTCCCCCAGGAAGATGGGTACTCATTTTACCAACCCCAGAAAGATGAAAGGCTGAGTCAACCTGGAGCCGACTACCTGAAAACCCTGCTTCCACTGGAGATCGAACTCAGGTCCTGAGCAGAGCGTAGGACTGCAGGACTGCAGCTCTAACACTCTGTGCCACGGTGTTCTTGTGGGGGAAGGGCAGGAGGACTGCAAATTTGCAATCTTTAACTTCCCTAAGCCAGGCTCCAATTTGGGGCTTATTTAGGCACTCTCTGTACATGCTCAGAGGCCTTTCCTTGAGCCTGAAATTTATAAAACTAAAGCAGTAAATATTTAACAAAACTAGTTTAATCTCTCTTTCTCAGAGGTATTTGGTTCTGGCATTTTAAAGGCGAAAATAAAGGTACAACTCTCTGAATCTCTCTCTCAATCATGGCAATAAATTGTATTTATTTAATTTGCATCCTGGCTAAATTTTAAAAGAGCTGAACCTAAGTTCTTTTGGGCTAACTGTAATGCAGTAGCCATGCACTAACTGAATTTTAGTACTGAGATAGCTGAATAGCCTTAACTGGATATACCACGAGGGTCTGGGAGGCATAACAATAACATAACAAGTACATTTCTTTGCTTAGCCTAATCTAGACTAGAGCCTATTATGCTGAACAGCCTCCTGACGTAATTCCATTCGGGGAAACTCTTGGATTCCATCTGGACATTTGAACTCTGTATGATAATATCTAGCTCTCTGAATTTATACCCAGTTAGCTAGTTTTATTGAACAACTCACTAAAACCAATGCTTCCATGCCTATTTGGTAAAATAAACTTTCTTTAAGTTTATTTATGTAGTTATTTGCTTTCAGGCCACCACAATCTGAGCCAAACTTATCTACTAGCCTTTGGAAAAACCTACTATCAATTTGTGAGAACTGACTTGTGGAACCCCATGCTGCAGCGGTGTGGCTTGGTTTTCTCTAGAGTTTTCCTAATAGGCAGAGGCTTGACTAGGGCCTCTGTGCTAAAGGATTTATCCAGTCTGGTGGCAACCTACCTTCCTGATGTTTCTGGGGAAAATACCAGACTTTGGACCTGTGTTGGACTATCAGTTGGCAAGTCTGCTGACCCACCTCGGCCAGACAGGTGGCAGACTTTGTCACACTAACAGAGATCTCATCTTTTGGGCAAGGCCACATTCTCTGCAGTTAGTTTTATTTCCTGAATGGGGTTGCCATATCCAGACAGGAGAGATTGCTAGAGATCTAAAATGGAAGTCGAAAGAAAGATGAGATCCCAAAGGAGCCAGGCTCTGAGCTCTCACTCACCCCAAACTTCCATTACCCTTCAGAGAAAACTAAGTCTGCAGCCTGGAACTTTGTGCTGTGATTCCAGGAGATCTCCAGGCTTCCCCCTGAGAACTAGCCTCATCTAATTTTAGTCCAAATCATTGCTCTTCTGTTCTTTATTTTATTAAGGGGAGAGAGGTCCTTGCTACCTTACAGAGCCAGGTCTCTCCATTCTAAAAGACATTCAAATCCAAAAGTTAGATTTTTTTTTCTTATAGGGGAGGTTTAGGGACAAAGGAGCCTTGCCTGCCCATGTGGAACTACCATTCTCTAACATTTCCCAGAATTCTGGCTTCTAAGTTTTCCATGGCACCAAACATTTAGACAAGACACTTCTAGGGAAAACAGAAGAAGAAGAAGAAGAAGAAGAAGAAGAAGAAGAAGAAGAAGAAGAAGAAGAAGAAGAAGAAGAAGAAGAAGAAGAAGAAGAAGAGGAAGAAGAAGAAGAAGAAGAAGAAGAAGAAGAAGAAGAAGAAGAAGAAGAAGAAGAAGAAGAAGAAGAAGAAGAAGAAGAAGACGACGACATTGAATTTATATTCTGCCCTCCACTCAAGAGTCTCAGAGCAGCTCACAATCTCCTTTATCTCCCTCCCCCACAATAACACCCTGTGAGGTGGGTGGGGCTGAGAGGGCTCTCCCAGAAGCTGCCCTTTCAAGGACAAGCTCTGTGGTAACTTTGACTGAGCCATGGCCATTCCAGCAGGTGCACATGAAGGAGTGGGGAATCAAACCCAGTTCTCCCAGATAAGAGTCTGCACACTTAACCACTACACCAAACTGGCTCTCAAACAGAAAACAGGAGCTGCTAGTAAGGGGTCTGGCAGCCAGGGAGCACTGAGGGTTTACACTCCTTTCTCTTGTGAATCCAGTAAGAACTCCCTACTGGGAACTACACAAGAGAAAATCCCTCTCGCTTAGAGGCTTCGTCTCTCATTCACACAAACCACAGAAATCCTCCCAGATCCTAGCTTCTGTGCTTCAGCTCCAAAGCAGAGCCTAATAGACAGAGCTCAAGGGGTGATCAGACCCTTCTTCTCTTCCAAGGAGAGGCAATCAAAATTCCCAAACAGTTCATACTCACAATCTTGAAGATCTTTCAATTCCCTGCACACATCGGTTCAACCAGGCATGGGTTCTTGGCTGGCTGACCGGGCACTCTTCCCCACCAGGGCAGAGAGAGCTGGACTCAGTCAAAAATGTGACCGTGGCGCCTAGTCTGTTCTCCCTGCCATGAGGGTGGAGGGCAGACGGTTATACAGTCATCCAAGGGGTAGGAAAAATCCTTACCCCGCTATTTCCAGGCCAATGCCACCATTTTATGTAGCAGGTAAATAACGGAGCCCCTCACATTGCTTGGTATGAAATGAGGTATTTACTTTAACATCAAAGTAGAACTCAGTCAGCTTAAGCCCCAAAATGACCAAGTTAAAGTTTTCCTTATACAAGTCATTTTTATTCAGCCCCCAAAATAAGCAGCCAAGCCTCCCCCTTATCTACTCCAACATGTCCCACCTTCCTGTAATTTTCCACTCCACTGTCCCTCTGCTTATCAGTTTTTAACAAGGAGCTTCCTCAGAGGGGCCTCTCTTATCTACTTTTACAACCTTGGATTGACACCCATTTGGGCTGTGGCCTCTAACAGTTACTTTTAAATGTTGCATCAGACATTCTCTTCTGAAGGCACAAAAACCAAATTTTCATTTATTATTATAGGGGTGTTCATTAGTTATTCAGGGGTGCCTCTTCATTATCATCAGGGGTGGTATTCTAGCGGGAGCTCCTTTGCATATTAGGCCACACATCCCTGATGTGGCCAATCCTTCAAGAGCTTACCAGGCTCTTTTCCGTAAACTCTTGGAGGATGGGCTACAACAGGGGCGCGTGGCCTAATATGCAAAGGAGCTCCTGCTAGAATTCCACCCATGATTATCATAAGTAACTACAGTCTTTATAGTCTAATGTTTATTTATTATCTGAATTTAAAAAAATATACGTAATTTACACTTAACGATGCCAGTATACCTTCTGTTAAACAAATGTCATATGATCACTAACAGCAAGAAGAAAGATCCCGCCATATCAAAAATTGCATAGCACCACAAAATGTTTTTAAAATGTTTTTACTGGTTTTAAGAATTGCATTACACTATTGATTGTTAGCCACCCTGAGTCCGCTTGCAGAGAGGGCGGGATAGAAGTGGAACGTAATAAATAAATAAATAATATGACAGAGGGCTCAATATTTCTCAGCTGTTATGAAACACAACCTACAAAGTTTTTGTCAATAGGCTGACTAGATCAGATCGCTATTACATTTTGTTAAAAGTACATCAGATTATGGTAATGTTTATTCTTGAATATTTTCTCGGATGCTCTAGCCATTTGGGAGGGAAAACTCTATGGTACAATAGGCACCATAGAGTTTTCCTGGAATTGTCTAGAGTGGCCACCACACCCTGTTGCCAGCATGATGACATAATTTCCGGGTGACGTCATCATGTTGCGCGCGCACAAAAGTCCCCCCGCTCCAAGAAGCTAGGGACTTGGCAATCCTACTACTGTTGCTTTAGCTCTGAGAGCAAGTCTCCAGCTGCCAAACGAAAAAGCAGTGGGTAGGGACCTGGTTCTGATAAAAGAAAATCTTGCATGAAACGAGCAGAACTGCAGAAAGTATTTTTATATGCCGGTTAATAAATGTAGCTTTTTAAAAAATAGATGTACCTCGCCCACTTCCTATTACCAGTTTTGTTTTTTTTAGTGTGGTAGGCTACGCAAAGCCAAGAAACCGAGTTTTAAACGAACTTAAAGTTACGTAGGAAACAAAAAAATTAAACATAAATCAAAATAATCTATGAGGCAAATGTAGAAGTTAATCCATCTATCCCTAAACTGTATCAGAGATATTTAAACAATGAAATATGCGATGGGTTTATTTTAGGAGGCCTTCTTTTTCAGAAGCCGTGTCGTTTACAAGGCTTGCACAGGAAGTCTGATACAATCTTGCCAAATGCTAATTATCACTGAGGGAGGTGGAAAGGCATCTTGACTATGTCTAGACTAAACCATAGACATTCTTTGGAACACTAGCTGCATACCTCAGTTTAGACTCAAAATTGCAATTTGCCTCTTGTACAAGGGATTTGAGATTTTTAAAATTAGCATAGCGCCAGAGAATTGCAAAGAATTAACGTTTCAGTAGCTAAAGACATTCTGGGTTTTATGAGACGTACAGCAAATGTCACTTAAGGGCAGAATGGGGAAAAAAAGAATACTATGTGAGGGACTAATAGATGTTATAATATGATTATGGGGAAGCGGTTCTTCAGATTATGTTGATTATTTTCAGGGGTGGAATTCTAGCAGGAGCTCCTTTGCCTATTAGGCCACACATTTCTGATGTAGCCAATCCTCCAAGAGCTTACAAAAAAGAGCCTTGTAAGCTCTTGGAGGATTGGCTGCATCAGGGGGTGTGGCCTAATAGGCAAAGGAGTTCCTGCTAGAATTCCACCCCTGATTATTTTCATAATGCATTACTGAACTGTGCTCTTGCAATGAATGTAGTTAGGCTGTTCTTCAGATTGGTTAACTTTCTAAAGAAGTAGGCAAAATGATGACTTGTAATGTATATTTGTCCTTATAAATGACAATTTGTCCTTATAAATTACAATCGCTACTTGGATCCTAAGGGGCTTGGCGTTGCCTCGGAATTACTATTCATCTCTCAGCCACAGACATTAGTTCCTCTGGAGCCAAACTTGCTTAAAATAAGAACCACTTAGAATAAACGTCAGATGTCTGAGAGCCACGAGACATGAACGCCAGATGTCTGAGAGCCACGAGACATGAACGCCAGATGTCTGAGAGCCACGAGACATGAACGCCAGATGTCTGAGAGCTGCAAAACAGGAAGGAAGGAAGATGAGAGAAGTGGAAAGAAAGCAACTTTAACTTTAAATGCATTCTTCAAGCTGCTGGCTGGCTTGGTGTGGAGAAGTGATTGAAAGAGCAAAATGCCTTCTCCAAGCTGGTTGATGGGGGCTTCAAGAGCTGCACAATATGTGTGAAAGAGCCACATGTGGCTCCTGAGCCACAGTTTGGCCACCCCTGCTTTGGAGGAAATGGGAGATTTGAAGAGCAAACTCTATGACATCACATCCCTGCTAAGCTCCTGCCCCTCTCCAGATGTCACCCCCAAATCTCTAGGAATTTCCCAACCCACACTTGACAACCCTAATCCCACCCTACTGGAGCTATATTCTCATCCTCTCTAATCTGCATTCCATAATCATTTTAATTCATGGTTCTGGTTCTTACCATTAGGCACTCCATGGCCTAGGACCAGTATTCTTGCAATATTGCCTCTCCCAGAATGTTCTTATGTGGTAACTCTCTTCCTCTGACCAAGTTTTTCTTGTAGGCAGGTCCAAACAGGTTCTGTCTGTTCGTGTCTGTCTTCTATAGCAGCTCCTACATTGTGGGATGGTTGTATCCACTCTGTAAAACTTTAGGAAACTATGTAAGGTAGAATTATTTAGGATGGCTTTTCATGGACAGATAAATCTGTGTAGAGGGCATTGATGGTTTTTGTCACTGTAAAGTTTTAGTCTTTGACCTTGGCTGTTTTGATGATTTTATGACATGATTTTACATTTGTGTAAACTGCCTGGAGTTCAGAGAAAGGCAGGTAAAAGCATCTGAGATGAATAAATAAGTTCTTAAAGTATCCCAGTTTGGGACCAATTTTCTCCTTAATGGAGACTGGAGTAGTTCATTTCATTCTCTTCTGCATTTCATTCTCACAGACTGTAAAATGGATCTGGGAGACAGGAAACTCTTCCTTGAGAGAGAGGGTGGTTGTTCCCGCCTTGAAGTGGACAGTGGTGTGTTCACTTCTAAAAATCAATTCTGGATCCAGGAGAGCCGGATAAGTACCACCCATTCTCAGATGTACCATTCTTGAACATGGTGACTGAACAAATAGTAGCTGGCCAACTTTAGGGATTCCTAAACAAAGCAGATGCTTTGGATCCACTATTATTTCAGGCCTTGGATATGGGACTGAAATGGCCTTGGGCAACCATCTGGTAGATGGAAGGGGAACGCAACCCTGTTCATTCTTCTGGAGCTCTTGGCGGCTTTCAGTGCCATCAATCATGGCATCCTTCTGGATTCCTTTTCCAGACTGGGAGCCACTGTTCTGCTGTGGTTCCAGTTCCACCTTGAGGATAGGCTACAGAGTGTGGGGCTGGGGGACTGCTGCTCTGCCCCTTGACCTCTGGCCTACAGGGTTCCTCAAGATTCCATTTTGTCCCCAGTGCTTTTCAACGTCTATGTAAACCAGCTGGGAGAGGTCACTTGGAGATGTGGGCTGAGTTGGCACCAATGCGCAGATGACACTCAGTTTTATCTCATGCTACCAGCTGAGGCCAGGGACACTGTGGCAACTCTGAACAGGTGCCCAGAGGCAGTTTGGAAGTAGATGAGGGCTAACAAGCTGAAACTGAATCCTGACAAAATGGAGGTGATGCTAGTAGGTGAAACCCAGAAAATGGGTTTCTCCCTGTTCTAAATGAGGCTGCTATTCCCCTAAAGAACATTAATGGCTTGGGATGCCATTGGACCTAGGCCTCTTGCTGGATAAACAGGTAGCAAAGATGGTCAGGAGTGCCTTTCAGCAGATGTTCCCACTATGATGCATGCTATGGTAACATATAGATTAGACTACTGCAGTGTGGTGTACATGGGGCTGCCCTTGAAGATTCTACAAAAGCTACAGTTGGTACAGAATGCTGCAGCCAAAGTATTGACTGGAGTGGGAGCAAAGGCAAAAGGGTATGGGGCCTCAGTTCTGCTCTGGAGTGCTACCTGGGGAGAGGAGGGGCTTTAATCTTCTCTTCTGTGCTGTTTTTGCAAGAATCCATACACCGAACATGAGTCAGTAGTATGATGCGGTAGTTAAAAAGGCAAATGCGATTTTGGGCTGTATCAGCAGAAGTCTAGTGTTGAACAAAGTGATGGTATTGCTTTATTTTGCTCGGATTAGACCTCACCTAGAGTATTGTGTTCAGTTTTGGGCACCACAATTTAAGAAGGATATAGACAAGCTGGAAGGTGTGCAGAGGAGGGCAACAAAGATGGTGAGGGGTCTGGAGACCAAGTTTTATGAGGGAAGCTTGAAAGAGCTGGGTATGTTTAGCATGGAGAGGAGATTAACCTCTCAGTTAACCAGTGTTCCCTCTAAGTTGAGTTAGTGTAAGCTAGCTCAGGTTTTTTTAGTGAGTATAAATGGGCAGTTTCGCAGTGGAAGGCGGTAAGCAGTGGGGTGCCGCAGGGCTCAGTACTGGATCCCATGCTCTTTAACTTGTTCATAAATGATTTGGAGTTGGGAGCCTGTAATTTCCCGGATCTCCTCTGGAATCCTTTTTAAAGATGGGGGTGACGTTTGCTACCTTCCAGTCCTCAGGAACGGAGGCAGATTTCAATGAACTTTGAGTTCTTTCAGAACTCTTAAATGTATGCCATCCGGACCTTGTAACTTATTAGTTTTTAATTCATATATCCATACTTTTGTCTTCTAGCACATGAAGACATTCTGAATGAAACTTATTACATTCTGAATAAAACTTTGTTGGTCTTAAAGATGCAACTCAACTCTTGCTTTGTTCTACCGCTTCAGACGGTAGAACCCACCTGGATCTAAGCAAAGGTGGTTTGCCATTGCCTTCCTCTGCAGACTTCCTTGGTGGTCCCCAAGTACCAACTTAGGGCAACCCCAGCAAGGGGGGCTTTCAAGGCAAGTAATTAAGCCCCCATTTTAACTAATTTAAACGAATAGCCTAATTTTAATCCAGAGCTAACATTACAACAGACAATTATTTATTGCACTTCACACATAGCCATCACTCTGCTATTCTGACTTATATTGCCTTTGTTGTTGTTTCAGCCCTGTCAACACAAACTAACAGTCACCAGACCCCAACTTGTGACTCTTTTAATCTGCTAAAAACATTTCCATGACTCTGCATGCTAACTCATTGTCCACTTTCTCTATATTTAGGACTGCTTGCAATTCTATCCTATTGTCTGATGAAGTGTGCTTCTAGCGCACGAAACTTTACATTCTGAATAAAACTTTGTTGGTCTTAAAGGTACAACTTGATGCTTGCTTTGTTCTACAGGCTATTCCACACTGGTTCGCGCCCCACCCCCCCGTCAGATTCTCTTCAGACGCGCCGCCAACGCGCATGCTCCCACTTCCCCTTCTCCATGTCAGCCTTCTACCAGGAAGTTCTGCGCTCGGCCCTTTTTCTAAAGCCATACCCATTAGCGAAACCGGCTGGGGACGAAGACCCGCCCCTGCTCGCCGCCCTCACCCAATCACCGTCGCCGTCGTCACGCCCTCTCGCTCGGAGGTTGCCTACCGCTCCAATCCAAAAGGGGGCGGGGAGCGGCAGGCCCGGCGAGGGAAAGCGCCGCCTCTCGTGATTGGCTGGGGGAAGCGGGTGCCGCTGAGTTTCAAGGTTCGGCCGCCTGTCAGGGTTGCCGGGTTATCGCTGCTTATCCACCCCCCCCCCCCCCACGAGGCCGTTGCTAGGCGCGGATCGTCCGTTTGAGCGCGAGACTTTAAAAAGGCCGCGTGACCGAAGCTCTGCTTTGAGCCCCGAGGGAGGAGGCGGTAGTTGCGGGGTGGAAGGACCGTGCAGTCCCTGGAAACCAGCATCTCTGCAGGGGGGGAGCCTGAGGCGGGAAGGGGAGGCAGGAAAACTGGAAAAGCAACAACGTTCATAGCAATAATAGAGCTTTTTCTCCAAGCCAGGCAGACCATTCAGTCCAGGGGTGCCCTACTCATTCCCACAAGAGACCCCTATAAAAACTGTCCCTCCAGTGGCCCTAAAACCACCTTGCAGGCTGGGCTTCCCTCCCCTCCTTCCCTTGCAGCTTGCCAGAGCACCTGCAGAGAGACACACCCTCTCCTCAGCCACTGGCCGCCTTCCTTTCTCTTCCTGGGTGCCACAGTGGCAGCGGCTTTCCCGGGCCCATGGCACACCCGCAGCAGCAGCAGCAGCCCCAGCAAGACACCTGCCCCAACTGTGAGCAGGACGCAGCAGGGGACTGTGGAGAAATGAATCCCAGGAAAGTGGCTCTCATCACTGGCATCACAGGCCAGGTAAGTCTCACCTGGAGAAAGAGTCCCCTGCAAACACCTTCTTAAAAGTGAAGTTGGCCGAAGGATAGTGCAACAAGAAGCAAATGGCTAAGGGCGCCTGTATGCGTGTAGTTCTAAAAGGGGAAGCTGTTTCAGGTGTGCAGTGCCCATAGGTGGATTTAAAGCTTGGAGCCCTAAAGATTCTTACCCCGGGGGAGTGAGGACAATGCGACATTGCAGAGCTGGAAATAGTACAGAAGAGGGCAACCGAGATGATGAGGGGTTTGAAGCACCTTTCTGAAGCATAGGCAGCTTCAAGAGGGGATTGGATAAACATCTGGAACAGAGGTCCATCAGTGGCTATTAGCCACAGCTTATCATTGAAACTCTGTGTCTGGGGCAGTGATTCTCTGTATTCTTGGTGCTTGTGGGGGGCCACAGTGGGAGGGCTTCTAGTGTCCTGGCTCCACTGATGGACTTCCTGATGGCACCTGGGGGTTTTTTGCCACTGTGACACAGAGTGTTGGACTGAATGGGCCATTGACCTGATCCAACATGGCTTCTCTTATGTCTGGGGGAGTGATGCTCTGTATTCTTGGTGCTTGTGGGGGGTCACAGTGGGAGGGCTTCTAGTGTCCTGGCTCCACTGATGGACCTCCTGATGGCACCTGGGGTTTTTTGGCCACTGTGACACAGAGTGTTGGACTGAATGGGCCATTGACCTGTTCCAACATGGCTTCTCTTATGTTCTTATGTCTGGGGCAGTGATGCTCTGTATTCTTGGTGCTTGTGGGGGGTCAGAGTGGGAGGGCTTCTAGTGTCCTGGCTCCACTGATAGACCTCCTGATGGCATCTGGGGTTTTTTGGCCACTGTGTGACACAGAGTGTTGGACTGAATGGGCCATTGGCCTGATCCAACATGGCTTCTCTTATGTCTGGGGCAGTGATGCTCTGTATTCTTGGTGCTTGGGGGGGCAGTGGGAGGGCTTCTAGTGTCCTGGCCCCACTGATGGACCTCCTGATGGCACCTGGGTTTTTTTGGCCCCTGTGTGACGCAGAGTGTTGTACTAGATGGGCCATTGGCCTGATCCAACATGGCTTCTCTTATGTTATGTTCTAATGGTTGATTAGTGTGGTACTGTTCGGTTTTGAAAAGAGACGAGAGGGGAAATAAAAGAGGTTTATAAAATTATGCATGGGGTAAAGAGAGCAGGCAAAGAACTTTTTCTTCCTCTCCCAAAATATTAGAACCCAAAGGCATCTAAGGAAGATTCCGGGCAGACAAAAGGAAATATTACAGAGAGAGTGATGAAAATCTTTGTGGCATTAAAAGGGGATGAGGCAGACTCATGAAGGGTACGTCTATCAGGGACTTTTAGTCATGGTGGCAAAAGGGAACTGTCCCATTTAGAGACAATAACATTTTGTAAGCTAGTAACCAGGAAGTAGGATCAGGGGAAGGCCTAGATGGCCTCCAGGTTGTTGGCTCTCTAGGAAAAGTGGTTGGCTGCTCTTGTGAGACAAGGTACTGGACTAGATGGACCACTGGTCTGATCCGTGTTTTTATTCTTATAATTATTTCTATTTCTCAGGGTGTTTCACGAAACAATTTAAAACCCAATGTTAATAGATCCAAAGTCATTAAAACATTAAATAGGTGAAGAGTTTTTCACCAGCGGTTCAGCATCCTCAGCCTAATAACCCCTCAGTCTAAATCAGTGGCCTACTGGTTGGTCTTTAAACCATTCAAGGAGGTTCTCTGGGTTATGGACATTCTTAACTCCTGGAAGAGGACATAACATTGGTGGGAAGCATCAGCAGAAAAAGCCATCTATTGCAGGGGTGTCAAACGTGCAGTTTGGGGGCTGAATCAGGTCCGCGGAGGGCTCCTATCAGGCCCCTGAGTGACTGTCATCTGCTTCCTTCTCCCTCTCTCTTGCTTCCTTCTGCATCACAGCTTGCTTTGCAAGGCTTGCTCAATTGCACAGGAGCTACAGAACAAAACCTCTATTTTCTCCATTGGCTGAGGCTCCTCTCTTGGGGAGGAATAGCTTGCTTTGTCAGGCTCTGTCATTCACACAGCAGAACTACTGAGCCAACCCATATTTATTTATATGCTGCAACACTTTTGTAACAGGTTTGAAAATGCAGGCAACTGTGGATTAGCTTTTATGATAGCAATAATTAGAAAGTATCGCCATTAAAATCTGAAACCCTGGAGGCTGAAAAAATAAGTCTGGCTCCTAAATTTTCAAGGTGGTGCCTGAAGCTGAAGAACTTTTGTCAGGGCCTAGACTACAGATAGACCACTATTTAAAAAAAAAAAAAAACTATAGCCACTTTAAGTACTAGTGGTACCATGGTTGGCATCAATATACCCTGGGGTGAGGCAGCTGCCAGGGCACAGGGCTTCCGACAGGGTCCACTGAAGAAGACGACTGCAGATTTATAACCTGCCCTTGTCTCTGAATCAGAGACTCAGAGCGACTTACAATCTCATATCATCTTTCCCCACAACAGACACCCCATGAGGTGGGTGGGACTGAGAGGGCTCTCACAGCAGCTCCCCTTTCAAGGACAACTCCTGTGATAGCTATGGCTGACCCAAGGCCATTCCAGCAGCTGCAAGTGGAGGAGTGGGGAATCAAACCTGGTTCTCCTGGATAAGAGTCCACACACTTAACCACTACACCAAACTGGAGGGAAGATAAGGTGATATAGCCCCGTTTTGTCAGATCTCAGAAACTAAGCAGGTTCAGTACTTGAAAGGAGACCACCAAGGAAGACTCCACAGAGGAAGGCAATGGAAAACCACCTCTGCTTTCCACTTGTTCTGAAAGACTACTAGCTGGGGTTGCCAAAAGTCAGCTGCAACTTGATGGCACTTTACACAAACACAGGGCTTTTTTTGTAGCAGGAACTCCTTTACATATTAGGCTGTATCCTCCTGATGTAGCTTGCAGTAGGCCCTGTACTAAGAGCCTTGTAAGGTCTTGGAGGATTGGCTACATCAGGGGGTGTGGCCTAATATGTAAAGGAGTTCCTATTACAAAAAAAGAGACCTGCACAAACACATTATTAAAAGAGAAGGAAGTTCCTTAGTACACTCACAGCTGGAAACCAGGTGTCTAAAAGTTCAAAGTTTTCACATTTCATGAATGCTCAGCTCAGTTTGACTGCTCCATCAGACATCTGGAAAACATCACATTCGCACTGAGCATGCTGGCACTGACCCCTCCATTCAGTTGCTAGTGCCCCATTGCCCATGCTCCCAAATGCACACACACTGCTCAGTGCCGCCTGGAAAAAAACTGCAAGCAACTATGAGCATGGGTGATGAGAGGGCATGAGAGCAGATGGGGAAGGATACCCAGGCAAGTACAAAGCATGCTTCTGGGTGGAAGGGAAGAAGGGTATGAACAGAGGCCACAGTGGTGGGCAGAGCAGGAGAGGAGTTCCTGGGAACTCTCTTCCTGGGGACCTCCAAGCCTGGAGTCACCCCTTGGTGGTACTTTACACCTCCTTATAATGGACTGTCGCCAGCTTATCGGACCCTACTTGCAGATGTTGGTAACCATAAGGGATCCAGTGCGGAGATTTTAGGCCTCACAGCTCCAAAGATTCTTTCAATGTCTTCAGGATGAATTAACTGAGACAGTTCCAAACCTCAGGAACATGTCTAATTATTAATGTGGGTTCTATATCACATGGGATGCAACAAATTTTATCTGCAAAGTGTCTAGCAAAATGGTCACATAGAGCATTCTCCTGTTCTCTCTTAATAGCCAGAATATACATTGACGTTTGCAGAATCTCTGTTCCTGGGATTACTGTGAATATTGAGAGGCAGGATCTGCCTGCTTCCTAGTAGCTAAAACCCCCCACCCAAACAGATCCCCCACAAAATTAAATGATGTTATGATATTGATAATGGCACAATAGGAATAAAAATGGGCTGTGACATGTGATCAAATAATGGGCTGTGAGTAAGTGAGTCATGAATCCATGAACTGCGAAGGTTTTACACAAACACGCCTCTGACCATCTGAAACAGCCTAGTTAGGCAGATCTTCATAAACAAAATAGTGGCAGAGAATTAATGCTCCTTTGCTACCGTTTCCACCACAGATCAGGTTTCCATGTTGGGCTCATTGTGACTTTTCCTCAGCTGTTGTTCTAATCATGGCTTCTTGTGCTTTTAGGTCTCCCGGGTAAGCTGTATTCTATGGTGCCAACCATAGGGAGGGTACTCTGGAGCAGTCATACCAATACAGATTCAACTGGTGGAATTTATCTTGTGGAATGCCACAGGGCTCTGTTCTCTCATCCATGCACTCTCTCTATCTCTAATGCACACACATACATATATATGTGTGTGTGTGCATGCATGCGTGTGTGTGCGCGCACCAGGGCTTTTTTTGTAGAAGGAACTCTACACACTTGTGTGTGTGTATGCATGTATGTGTGCACCAGGGCTTTTTTTGTAGCATCTTTTGCATATTAGGCTACACCCCCCTGATGTAGCCAATCCTCCAGGGCTCTTAGTACAGGGGCTACTGTAAAGTCTTGGAAGATTGGCTACATCAGGGGGGTGTAGCCTAATATGGAAAGGAGTTCCTGCTACAAAAAAAACCTCTGGCATGCACGCATATTGTTGGATTACTGCAGTGTGCTTCATGTGAGGCTTCCCCTGAAGACAGCTGGGAAACTATAACACGTCCAAAATGCTGAAGCTCAATTGCTGTGAGGGGCTAGCTACTGGGAACACGCATTGCCCATTTTGAAACAGCTGCCAGTCTGTTTCAAAGTTCATTCTATACTCACCATCTTGTCATTTGCTAAAGAGGACCTTCTGTCCAGTAACGTGTTGAGTCTTCCAAGCTGGGATGTGTCCATTCACTGGTAAAGAAAAAGCTGCACATATCCTCAGGCACTCTTACTACTGATTCATATGGGCCAGGCCATGCCCTGTCATTGCGCTAACATGATCTGATATCATAAGTTTAAGTGCTGAGTCCTTGCTCATATTAATCTGTCAGGCTGCATGGAAAAGGTAGAACTGCAAGTGGCATTCTTTGTTGTCATTAATTCCAGTTTGGATGGGGCCAAAGGTGAAAAGGAACACCTTACTCTCCACACTTGATTTCCCAGATTGTTAGGGTGTGGATGTAATAAATTGTAACAGCAGTTATTTCCTTATGTGTTAGCTGAGGTACTATTTTTTTTTTAAAAAAAGAGTTTGGTATTGACAGAGTTGACTGCGTCACTTGTGGGTGGCTTTTGCTACGCACATTATATACTTAACAGTTATGCTTCCTTGGTGATACGTTATCACCTACATTGTTTAATTAAACAGGATACATGCCGGATGCTTAGTAGCAGTAAGTGATTTACAAGATTGCAATCAGCATTGCAGGCTTGCTGTCAGAACAGATTATCGCTTCAGAAATTTATATATGCTGTGTGTTGCAGTTGTATATCTAAGTTTTTAAAATGTATGTGAAATATCCATCTTACTGGAATATCTGTCAGCTCAGGTTTCTCTGAAGATAGGTGCAGGTGGGTAGCCGTGTTGGTCTAACTTTGTTCTCAGGTTTCTCTGTTGTAGTTACATGATAAAGGGCTCGTTTGTAAATGTTTTTTATTTATAAAACCTGGGGAAGAAGCTATGATGCCTTTAAGAAGCCAATTTAAGAAGGCTATGGGCAAACTGGAACATGTCCAGAGGTCTGGAGACCAAGTCCTATGAGGAAAGATTGAAGGAGCTGGGTATGTTTAGCCTGGATAGGAGATGACTGAGAGGTGATATGAAGTACTTGAAAGGCTGTCGTGTAGCCAGGGGTGGCCAACGGTAGCTCTCCAGATGTTTTTTGCCTACAACTCCCATCAGCCCCAGCCAGCATGGGATATAGACGACGGCGCTGCGTTGTTTTCTATGGCCCCAGAAGGTCAGACTAGAACCAATGGGTTGAAATTAAATCAACAGACTTTTCAGCGAAATATTAGGAAGAACTTCCTGACAGATCAAGCGGTTCCTCATTGAAACAGGCTTCCTCAGGAGGTGATGGGCTCTCCTTTTTTGGAGGCTAGATGGCCATCTGACTGCAGTGCTAATTCTGTGAACTTAGGGGGAGAGGTGCTTGTGATTTTCCTGCATTGTGCAGGGGGGTTGACTAAATGACCCTGGAGGTCCATTCTAACTATGATTCTATGCACTTTCCCACTCAGAGACCCTACTACCCACCTCAATCTCTCACACAAGTTCAGGGTTATAGGGCAGGTAGTCACAGTTCACCCCCCATCTTGTATCTTTTAAAATATGTAGGGAGCCCTGATCCTTTCATGTACAAGATCTGTCTTCTCAAGGACCCCAACCAGACAGCGTAACCCAGTCCCCTTAACAATCAACCCTCATTCTTTTTATACTAGAGAACTCTTTTATTAATCCTCTTCTACACAAGAAGAAGAAGATGATATTGGATTTATATCCCGCCCTCCACTCTGAAGAGTCTCAGAGCGGCTCACAATCTCCTTTACCTTCCTCCCCCACAACAGACACCCTGTGAGGTGGGTGGGGCTGGAGAGGGCTCTCACAGCAGCTGCCCTTTCAAGGACAACCTCTGCCAGGGCTATGGCTGACCCAAGGCCATTCCAGCAGGTGCAAGTGGAGGAGTGGGGAATCAAACCCGGTTCTCCCATTTAAGAGTCCGCACACTTAACCGCTACACCAAACTGGCTCTCCAGTTTAAAAGCTACTCTTGATAATCAGTTAGTTTTATGTCTTCTATTTGACTTGGAACCCTTAAATGATTAAGCAAATGGCTAGATATTTTCTAGCTGTCATGAAGCTCCAGCAATTGATTGTTAATAATTGTGGATAATTGCCTTTTTCTTCTCTAAAGTTTATGATAATTTACTTGTGTAATCTGGTTATGTAATTTGTAATAAATGCGTAATAATGGCATTTGAATTACTCCTCACTCAGGCATTGCACAGAGCTGTTGCAGACTGTGACTCACAGTGGAATCCTAAAGAGAGTTACTCCAGTCGAAGCCCATTGCAGTGAATAGGTTTACATAGGAGTACTCTCCTTAGGATTCTGTTAATTACTGCTTCTCAATGTTGACTCATATTCTAATACACACAAATACAGATATTTCAGTTTGTGTGTGTTTCTTTTGTCGAGACCATACATACACAGCCCATGGAGTTAAACAAACAAGGACTTGATTTTCATTTGTGATTTGAACACAACATGGGATTCTAAAGCTGAACTTTACTTATTTTTTTAAATTTAAAAATGTATATAAAGTTTTATTTAATTTCTGTCTACAGGCAACACAACACTCAATCACACAGCAGGAAAACAAGAAAGCTAACTTGACCATCTAACATGTTTTCAAGACCTGCATTAGATGGCCAAGTCCAACTCAGAAAATACCTGAGGACTTTGGGGGTGGAGTCAGGAGTCCTTCCATTCCCTAAAATAAATAAAAACACAGCGGTGCAATTTCCCTGAATAGCCTTCATTTCCTTGCCCCAAACAGCAGCTGCAGTTCCAGTAAATGAAAGTGAACCGGCACTAAAAAGCAGCCAAAATAAACAGAGTTTGTAAGCACACACTTTTGTGATCTCACTGGGGCTTTATGCACAGGAGCTGCTGTATTTCCAACCAAAGTCTTCAAACTAACACAGGCAAATGAACAGAGAGAGAGATGGAGTTTTCCTCCATCCTATAAACACATTACTATACAAAGAGAGCCCCGTGGTGCAGTGGTAAAGCTGCAGTACTGCAGTCAGAGCCCTCTGCTCACGACCTGAGTTTGATCCCGGCGGAAGCTGCTTCAGGTAGCTGGCTCCAGGTTGACTCAACCTTCCATCCTTCTGAGGTCGGTAAAATGAGTACCCAGCTTGCTGGGGTGGGGGGGAAGTGTAGATGACTGGGGAAGGCAATGGCAAGCCACCCCGTAAAAAGTCTGCCGTGAAAATGTGAAAGCGACGTCACCCCAGAGTCGAAAACAACTGGTTCTTGCACAGGGGACTACCTTTTTATACAAATATATCTGAAAGGAATCCAAAACAAGCACAGAGACTGCTCTCTCTCGCTGTCTGTCTTTCTCTCTCTCTCTCTCACTGACTGGTTCCTATACAGAAATGTCTGATACAAAAGCAAGCAAAGGGATTGTACACTCTGGTACACACACAGCTCTGCTGCTGGCCCCTCCAAATGCAGCTTTCACTCCCTGCTCAAATTTAAAGGCACACACACACACATTTTAAAATACAGGGTGTTTACAGGTTTCTAAGCCTGCGGAGGTCTAAAGGGGCTTCTCCTGCCAGCCAGCGGGGTGGGATAGAGCCTGGAAAACTGGGGTTCCCCCGTTGGAACCAGGGGATTGGGAATCCTAGATGGCACAGACCTTAAGTCCAAGAATCACAGTCTACAGCTTAAGCGTTATGTACATTGCTGTCTGTCGCAATAAAAGCTTATCATCGTTCAGGCCTTCAGTCTATCAGAATCCAAGCTAGCCTCCTTTTTCTGGCCTTTAGGTCAATTATAGACCAATTTCGCACTAGAGCTTTAATCCTGGTTTAACTCTATCCCCAAACTGACTTTCTGCACTAAAATCAGAGAAACCAACTTTATGATTCTATGGTTTTAGTGTAGAAAGTCAGTTTGGGGACAGAGTTAAACCAGGATTAAAGCTCTAGTGCGAAATTGGTCATAGTGTTTTGGCCAGCTGGCATCAGGTGATAACATTTCTTGCTGGAACCCTCTAAAAAATTACCTCATCACTGTTGATCCCCCCTCCCTGCCTGTGGGCCTGCAGATTTTCATGAGAAGCTAATTACTACTTTTGCAGCTCTGTCCTTGAAGATGATAAGGGCTGTGTAGGTAAACCAAGTAGTAACACTGGCAGGATGAAATAAGACAGTTACTATTCTTATTAGTCCTTGGGTGGGGCAGAGGTGCTTCACATTGCAAGCTGGTGGAGATTACAGAGTTTCTTGGCAGTTGAACTTTTGATCCCATAGCCTTATTCAGGCATTTAGGATTCTTTGTTACAGGTTAACTTTCAGTCCGGCAGGTTGCTGTTACATTACATCACCGCTCCTCAGCTAGCCTTGATCCTATCTCAGCTAACACATGCTGAACTGTCCTTCTCACCAACATTCCATCGCCTACTATTGGTTGCTCTTAGGGAGAGGTGGAGCCTAACCTGTCTGTCATAGGAGCACTTTCAGCAGTCCTGTTTTCTTTTTTTGTCCTTAGTTCCTCTGCACCAGGGGTCCCCATTGTGGTGCCGAGGGATGCCACAGTGCCCACCAATACTGGTGCCTGCCAAGCGGGTTTGGCCAGGTAGTGATTTTATCCAGCAAGGTTTCTGATTATTGGAAATTCGATTGACTGTCCAGATTTTTTAAAATGTTGCTTTGATAATAGCTGCTACCACAGCATAAAGAGCTGCAATATGTTAAGTTAAACTGTGGTGATCATTTTGTGATTGGCTTCACCTCCTGATACAGCTTTTTTGCTGTGCCCGTTATGCCATGTCAGAGTTCCAAATGTGCCTGCAGATTCGTAAAGGTTGGGGACTCTTGCTGTACTTTTGCTTGCTGGTATATGTTTATTTTTGTTTAATTTTTTCCCAGTTACTTGCTTTTTGTTTTCAAAACTAGTCTTGCATTTTTCACTACTAGGCTAGTCTGCTGTCACATAATACTGTAAATTTGCCAGAGCTCTGGTAGAAGCATTTCTAAGTTCTTAGCAATGCTAGCAAAGAATTGGTCTGCACCACATTTTAAACATTTTAGGTAGCTTTTGTTCCTTAAATCCAGGGCTTTTTTATAGCAGGAACTCCTTTGCATATTAGGCCACATCCTCCTGATGTAGCCAATCCTCCTGGAGCTTGCAGGGCTCTTTGTACAGGGCCTACTGTAAGCTCCAGGAGGATTGTCTAGATCAGGAGGGTGTGGCCTAATATGCAAAGGAGTTCCTGCTACAAAAAAACCCCTGCTTAAATCTGCTTCCAGTTGAAACAGTCAAATAATTGCCATTGTACAAGACAAAAGTTCAACTAAAAAGAGTATAAAAGATGTATGGTGTGAACAGATATATATTTTAATAATACATTTTTTCATGCTTGTGTATTTTAAACATTTAGTGAGATGCATGTACATGTCCCTAGAACATCTCAAAGAATAACATGTAAGTTAATTCCAAGTCCCCACTGCAAGCCAGAGATTCAAAAAACCCAGACACCAGGTTGTCATGGTGCTCAGAAATTTCCCTGTGGTACCTAAGTTTTTTAGCAATGATATTTTATGATGTTGCTCAGTTAAAATATAAAGCTTATGTATCATTTTACATAAAAATATGTTTTGCTGTATGGAATAAAAATACACATGCATTGTTTAAACAAAGGGCTTGTTCACATACAATATCAAAACAAAATTTGAGTCCAGTGGCACCTTAGAATCATAGAATTTGCAGGGACCTCCAGGAACATCTAGTCCAGGGGTGGGGAACTTGGTGTGGCCCTTGGGGATTGCTGGACAGATACATAGATTGCCATGTGGCAGCCTCCCCAGGGCCAGGCAGGGATCACAAGGCCCTGGTGTACTTTGCGGCAGCCTCCCTGGGGCCTGGCTGGCTGGCCAGAATTGTTGCAGGGCCTGGAAAAGTTACTGTCACTGTTCAGTTTGCACTTGATTATCCCAGAGGGTGTGGCCTAATATGCTAACATTAGGGGATGTGTTCTAATATGCTACTGAGTTCTGCTGGGCTTTTTCTACAAAAAAGCCCTGGACCTATGCATTTGCTTAGGGCGGCGGGCCAGGTGTGGATTTGTCAGATTAGGCTCTCCCCGCATGACGTCAAATAGAAAAACAATTATTTGCATTAATTTTGCTGGCCTGAATCATTCTCCCTCAGTAGAGCACTGTTTTTTAAGTTGATAATTTTTTATGGCCCGTGAATGATGTTATAAATATCCATATGGCCCTTGGCAGAAAAAAGGTTTCCCACCCCTGATCTAGTCCAACTCCCTGCAGGAAATTCACAGATACCTTCCCTCACACCCCCAGTGACATCTGCTCCACATGCAGAAGATGGCCACCCCCCCTCCCCCCCCAAAAACCAGCTCCAGAATCCCTGGCAAAACTAACCTGGAGAAAAATTAATGCCTGACCCCAAAGTGGCAAACAACATTTTCCTTGGGTGTGTAAGAAAGGACCATGAGGACTAAGCACTGATGCAACCCTTCCTGTCTTCCCTCTCGTGATCTGCCTAAGTTCACAGAATCATCATTGCTGTCAGATGGCCACCTAGCCTTTGTTTAAAAACCTCAAAAGAAGGAGAGGTGACCAGCTCCTGAGGAAGTCTGTTAAAGAACAAAGAGGAAGAGAATTTTAATAGTACTGGATTTTTTAATTTTAAAAATAGTGTAACTGAAGTGGGAAAAATAGATTTTTCCTCTCCAGATAATAGAGCATTTACACTTCTCTATATCAACACGTTCGACAAGTTCTGTTGCTCGCTGGCTAGTGCACAGGTTTATTAATCTTGAGGACTACAGGAAAGGTTTGCTTGTGAGTGGTTGTGGTCTTCAAAGTGAGGCTTTCCATGGATATCCTAAACTATTGCAATACTGTGACTACATAAACTAATTTTATATTTACCTTCTAGTTGGTAAAAAGGTAAGAACTTGTCTTCTTGGCTCTTACTGTGTTATAGCTGACTCCTTCTTACACTGATGTTCCAAAAAATCCCTTGCCATTTCACCTCCTATCAGATGTTTTATTTTCCGCCACCACTTTTGTGCAGTTAAGCAGAAAGATAGAGAAGGGGACAACTTTTTAGACTCCGGAAATGTCTTAATATTTTTGATAGTTGTCAGAGAGTTAGAATTCTGTGCTTAAGGTAGTGCTTTCATAAGTATTAATAATCAAATGTATTAAAAATACTCCAACTGAATAAGACATGTTGATAGAACCAAATAGGAGTCAAGTAGCACCTTTAAGACCAACTTAGTTTTATTTAGAACGTGCCGGATTCCTCGTCTGATGATGTGTGCTTAGAGAGCACACGAAAGCTTACGTTCTAAATAAAACTAAGTTGGTCTTAAAGACAACATGTTATAATTAAAGAATTTCTAGTATACTTTGTAAATGGAATGTACTTTAAGAGTAATGCCAACAAATGATGGTATAAGGTACAGTTATGAGACCCCGTGGCTCAGAGTGGTAAAGCTGCAGTACTGCGGTCTGAACTCTCTGCTCACGACCTGAGTTCGATTCCGGCAGAAGTTGGATTTAGGTAGCTGGATTCAAGGTTGACTCAGCCTTCCATCCTTCCGAGTTTGGTAAAACGAGTACCCAGCTTGCTGGGGGGAAAGTGTAGATGACTGTGGAAGGCAATGGCAAACCACCCCGTAAAAAGTCTGCCGTGAAAACGTTGTGATGCGACGTCACCCCAGAGTTGGAAACGACTGGTGCTTGCACAGGGGACCTTTCCTTTCCTATGGTGGAAAAAAATTCTTTGTACATTTCAATTGAATAGGCAGTATGAGCCAAGGATGTTTTACAACTTTGTTGCTTTGAAGCTTTTTTCGTAAGTAGACTTTGTAGTCTTGCAGACTGCAGTTTGTTTTGGGGTATCTGAACAATTTGCTTCCCATTGTTTGCCACTGATGAAACTACATACCTATTGTAACGGCTTCATCTGTGAAGAGTTTCACTGAGAAAATTTATTAATGGGATTCCAGATGGCAAGCAAGTAGATGGGAGAGCAACAGGCTAGACTTGTAAAACAATTTATTGCCAAGCAAAGGGTGGTCTTTTGTCATGAGTAAGGAAGGCTAATGAGTTAAACCCTGTAGGTGTGCAATGGGAAATCTAAAAATCTATAAATTAAACAGTGGGGCACTCTTAGTGGTTTTCAGTATAAACTCTCTCCAGTCAGATGGCAATATATGCCGTATCAGTGGCATAGAGTAGCTGGTCAGCAGCTACTGAGTCTTGAGTTCTAATGCAGCAGAATTTCTTTATTCCTTAGTTCATCTGTCTTAGTTCGACTGTCTTTTGCAGCTTTTCAGCTCTGCAGCTGAAGTGACTACACTGGAATCTGAAGAGCCTCTTATATGAATATATGTGCTGCTACATGAGCCTCAAGCTTACCTTTAATTCCCATCATATCATGCTGTATCAGCAGTTTCCAAATGTCTCCTAAATTTCAAGTGACTTGCTGAGAGGAGACTTCAGAGTCTTTCTCTGCACAAGGAAGTTCCCTGAACCATCTTTTGGACCTGCATTCTTATAGGTGTGCTGCTTCTTTGAAATTCAGCCTCTTCCATCTCATGTTCTCATTATTTGTATATCTCACTAATGGTATCCTGTAAAAAATCCTGCATACTGGTTCAAACTGTTGCCTGCTTTTCTTTTGCTCTGACTTCTTTGGGTCCATCCCGCTTTGAAATAAGGGTGTTAAATAAGAATCCCATTTAAATGAACAATTCTTAAGCTTGTGCTGTTGTAAGGGGATTTCAGTCCATAGATAACTGCCAACCCCAGTGGAAATATTTCACTATGCCTGGAAATAATAAATGTCCTTTCCTTATTACTCTGATTAACCAGACGCACAGGGTTGGGTATCCAAAAGTATACTTGATTTTGGAATATACATCCAGCTGCAGCCTCGCATTGAGCAAGAGGGAAGCTTCTGTTATTCATAAGATAAGGCTTTCAGCTTTGATTTGTGGCTGTTACTCAGTTCTTCTTGTGTAAATGCCTCATTCATGCTTTCTTGCGAGTAGCCATAAGATTTTCCTGTTCCTGAGATATCTAATTTTCCTATGTAGCTGTTTATGTTTTTCTATGCAATGGTGTATGTTTTTCAAAATAGATTTTTAATAATAATAATAATAATAATAATAATAATAATAATTTTATTCTTATACCCCGCCCTCCCCCGCCAAAGGCAGGCTCAGGGCGGCTCACAGAGGAAGTTCCCTGAACCATCTTTTGGACCTGCATTCTTATAGGTGTGCTGCTGCTTTGAAATTCAGCCTCTTCCATCTCATGTTCTCATTATTTGTATATCTCACTAATGGTATCCTGTAAAAAATCCTGCATACTGGTTCAAAAATAATATATATTTTTGTTGGCAGGGAGCACTATTCCCCCCCCCCCTTTTGTCTTGCTGCACTCTTTTATAGGTTGTTTTGAGGGATTGCCTTTTTATCTTGGAAAAAAGAATGAGGACATTTTGAAATAGATCGTATCCAAAGAGTGCTTGTTAATGGTTCCTCATCCTCTTGGAGAGGAGTGAAAAGCGAGTGCTTCAAGGATCTGTGCTGGGACCTGTTTTGTTCAACATCTTTATAAATGATTTGGATGATTTCCAGATGATACTACATTTCCAGATGATTAAATTTACAGATGATACTAAAGTGGAAGGGATAGTCAATACAGCAGAAGGCAGAGACCAATTCTGCATTTATCACTTGCCCCCCTTCTGTGCAGGGCTCCTCACAGCAGCTCTTTTTCCTGGATTCTGCTTTGGCATCTCTGGAATGGGGCTGCGCGTTCCCTGCTTCCTCCTTGCCCCGTGCAAACTCGAGGCTGGGACAAAGGCTAAGAGTCAGGATACAGGATGATATTGACAGGGTGGAAAACTGGGCTAAAATGAATAACAGGGATAAATGTAAAGTTCTGCATTTAGGTAGGATGTAAAATTTCCGGAAATTTTGAAGCTTGGGAAAAAAACACTGGGTTTTTCCCGTTTTTTTCCAGAAAAAAAATGGAAATTTTTGAAAAAATTGAAAAATAAAATGCTACATCAGCGCTCTTTTTTTTCAGATTGAAAGTCATTCTGTTTCTTTACAAACATAAAATATGACTATGGCAATTTTACTTAGCATGAAATTATCATAACTAGCATATTAAAAATATAGTGTATCCAAACAATTATTACAAACTGAATTTACTTTTTAAATAATATTTATTTGTAATTGTAGCAAATGGAGCAACAATCTCCTGAACTGTTTACTAGTTTATGTGGAACATACAAAAAAACTTCCACAAAACAATATTTCCTCTCCACAGTATTAAATGAAAATAAAAAACTCATTCTCACAAAAAGAATTGAAGAGGGGGGAAGTGTATAGAAGGGAGTGTAGGACTAAGTTTCAATGAATGGGCATGACCTAGGACTTGCTTGTCCTCAGTGCACAGAAATTAGAATAATCTGATACCTTACATATTTTTTTGGAAATGATTTGGAAAATATTTGAACACCTTGTCTTAAAATATATTATTAATCATGTTAAAATAAAACATTCCATAATCAATTTTTCTTTTTTTCAATTCTTCAGGGGGAAAAAAGGCTTCAGGGAAAAAACAGAGAAAAACCTGTTTTTTCCCAAATTTTTGCAGTTTTTTTTCCAGGCCTTCACATCTCTAGGTAGGAAAAACCCAAATCATCATCAATTTATTTATTTATTATATTTATATCCTGCCCTGCCCTATCGGGCTCAGGGCACTTAACGACAGTTAAAATACATAATGTTAAACTAGAAGACAATAAAATTATTAAAATCATTTCATACACATATAATGCCGTTACAGTTACAATCCTGAAATCCAAGATGGTGTTAGTATTATTAGTTCGTATTAAGGACTGCATACAATAATGTTGTTAACAGCCCCATACACTGAATATGAATTAACAATGTGATGTGTTAGGTAAAAAGGCTGTATCAACAGAAGTATAGTGTCCCGATCGCACAAAGTGATGATATCGCTTTGCTGTGGTTAGACCTCACCTGGAGTATTGTGTTCAGTTTTGGGCACCACAGTTTATGAAGGATATAGACAAGGGGGAATGTGTCTAGAGGAGGGCAACAAAGATGGTGAGGGGTCAGAAGACCCAGTCCTATGAGGAAAGGCTGAAGGAGCTGGGTATGTTTAGCCTGGAGAGGAGATGACTGAGACATGATACGATCACCATCTTCAAGTACTTGAAGGGCTTTCATATAGAAGATAGTGCAGAGTTGTTTTCTGTTGCCACAGAAAGTAGTTCCAGAACTAATGGGTTGAAATTGAATCAAAAGAGCTTCCAGCTAAACACTAGGAAGCATTCCCTGACAGAGCAGTTCCTCAGTGGAACAGACTTCCTTTGGGAGGTGGTGGGCTCTCCTTCTTTGGAGGTTTTTAAACTGAGGCTGGATGGCCATCTGACAGCAATGCTGATTCTGTGACCTTAGGGGGAGGTATTTGTGAGTCTCCTGCATAGTTCAGGGGGTTGGATTAGATGATCCTGGAGGTACCTTCCAATTCTATGATATGTGGGGCAGATGAGATGCTGGTGCAGAATCAGTGGCTGTTGAAGCACAAGTAGCTGGATGAGAGGAACTCCCTGGCTTCAGGATCAGTATTTGGCATCTATCCTTGAACCATATTGGGATTCCCTGAAGAGGGGGGAAGGGGCGACAGTGAGAGCAGAGCTACGGATGAGCAGCATATTAGAAGGTTTTTGGTGATCTGCCATTTGTGTAAGTGGACCAACTACAGCTAGTAAATAACATCTGTAGAATAAGACTGTGGTTTGAGCAACCAGCCATTGTGATAACTGAACAAGGGGAGGTCATGGAGGAAACTGCGCGTCTGCATAGATAGCTGATCCCTCCATGGTGCTAGCCCCCTACATCCACCTTGCTCCTAGCTCTGTGGCCCCAGGATGAGAGCTGCTTGCAGAGAGGTGGCTCTGGAGATGTACCAGTAGCGAAGCTGCTCATGTCCCCATTCTCATTGTTGCCTTGTGGCATGAGGTGAACGTACGGAATGTCCACGGCAATGAGCCGCTTGGCAGGCAGTCCCTGCCACGCCTCCTATTCATGGCTTCTCTTTGCTCAGGCCCCTCATTAACGTAACCAAATCACCCACAGGCTTGTGGAACCCACTGTACAACTGTCAAGGAATGCACCTCTTGTTCTTTCATTAAACATTGATTAAAGGGAAACATTTGGTGTTTGTCATGAGAAGAATAGCAAGTCGCCTTTGTACCTTTGGACAAAAACACTTCAGGGACCAAAACATCATTTGTCTACCAGGATGGCACTAAGGTGCCAGTGCCTTCCTGCTTCACAACCCCCCTGCAGTTCATGCTGTGATTTATACTTTATACAAGGTTGGGAAAAGAGACTCTAGATAATTCTCCATCCCTCATAAAATGGCCATTCCCTGAGCCATCTGTTAGAACACTGTCCCATTAACAAAACTTCATAGGTTTGAATGTTGTGTTAGCTGGATGGCCTCCCACTGATGCAAATTTCTAACCTTTTAGAAGCTGGCATTTCTGTTGTTAGTTGAGCAGCTTGCTTCAGTTCTCCTTAGGCATGGGTTATTCTTTTCCACAAGTTAAGCCATACCTGGCTTACCAAAGGGGGAAAAAAAAGACTTGAAATGATTATTTGTGTTTACTCCATAACCATAACCTGGTTAACTATGCCTTATGATATAACTGTGTAGTTAGAACTGTAACTGGTAGCTCTTTATTTTTCTATATGATTGCTATGTTCCTTTGAAAATATTCCACACTCTTTAATGTATATCTTTTGACTGTATCTGGTTGTTTGGTACTTCAGATGTTGTAATCTAAATTCAGTGTCTTAGATCAAAGTGTCCACCTACTGGTAATTGGTTCATAGAAACTCATTCTATAAGAGTCCTACCTAGTAGGTTTGACATTCTGGTTTGATGAGGACTCACACTGCAGGTTGGTTGTGTAACTGTGAGCTTTACCCTTCACATCAAGGATCCCCTGTATTGGGAATTTTTGATGACACCCCACCTTGTAGACCATCGCAGCTCAAAAGGGAGACACAGTCATTCTTTATGCAGCTGTATGGTGCCCCTCCCAAAGGGGGAATGTTACCAGGCTTGCTCCAGTGCCTTGATCCCTACGGGTCTCAGGGTCAACCCCCCTCAGTAATAGACCATTGTCCCCTGCACGTGGACATGAACAGGAGACCTAGTAAGTTGGTGCTTCCATCTTCACTGGTCTTATGGACCACAGAGGGAATGCACCACTGGCCTGTTCGAGAGGCATGGGAAATAGATGTGGGACTGATCTCCATCATGGCAGGGGTGTCCAAACAGCAGGGGCTTTCTTTTGGTCAGCTTTTACCTTTTATTCTTTAACGATTTTGGGATCCTGAGGCTGGTTTTTACCTTTTATTCTCTAACCATTTAACCGTTAACCATCCCCTGTAAAGGGGAAAGAGAGCCAGTGACAGCAGAGCTAGAAACCTCCACGCAAAATGCAAATGTTATGTCCATTTCACACTTGTACATGAACTTGTTTCCGATGGCTAAGAACGTCTGAAAAGCCATGCTGTTTCCAGAGTGATCAACAGTCTCATCAAGGAAGGAGGGGCATGGAGGGAACTGCACATCCATGTGGATGGCTGATCCCACCATGGAACTAGCCTTGTAGGGTGGGTGGTCGTAGGGCTCTGGGATTATTGTGAAGGGCTGCAACTCCTCTCTGCACGTGTACCCGTAGTAGTGTCTTCTGTCATGATAGCCCTGTCCCTGGAGGGCCAGTGGGAAGGCCTGGAGGGGTTGGTTTCCTCAAGTCTTTGAAGGGCTGCCACTTAGAGGAGGGCAGGGCATTGGTCCTGTTGGCAGTAGAGGGGAGGACTCACAATAATGGGTTTAAATTAAAGGCGGGAAAGTACCAGCTAGATATTACTTATTTATACAGTCAGAGTTGTATAAATAATTATTTATTTATACAGTAAGAGTTGTTCAGCAGAGGAATCAGCTCCCTTGGGAGGTGGTGAGCTCCCCCTCCCTGGCTGTCTTTAAGCAGTGGCCTTGTCAGGGATGCTCTAGGCTGATCCTGCATTGAGCAGGGGATTGTACTAGATGGCCTGTACGTCCCCTCCCAACTCTGTGATTCTAACGCTATAGCTTAGAATGGCCACGGTGCTGATTGGTGTTGCAACTGGCAACCGACAAAGCATGTTAAATGCTTTGTGTCATTCTAGCTTCCTATTTGCCTGTCCAAATCTACCAAGGGCTGCTAGGATCCGGGTAGCCCTTGCAGGTCTCTCTACAACCCTATGTAATTAACCAGTTTGGCTTCCAAATGAGAAATGTTATTGGGCAGGCCACTCTGCAGCAGCCAGCAGTAACCCTCACGCTGCCTTTGGTGAGGTGGGACCACAACACCACCCAGGCACCTTCCTGAGGACACCACTCACACAATTCTCTCTGAGGATCCCTACAGTGCCAGTACAACCCCCTCGCTCCTTCAAGATTTCAAGCTGGGAGCTCCCTTCAATGTGTACATTGCTAGTGCGTTCTGTTGACTGGGTGGAGGGGAACCAGCCCATGACCTTTCCCTCCCCCCATCTGTATAAGGTCCTCCAGCAGTACTACTATGAGGATGATGCCCATGCCCCTGTTGTGTCCGGAAGGGGCATCTGGCTCACCCAGCATCCTCCACACCCTCCAGCAGCCTAGAGCAGGGGTGGCCAAGCTGCAGCTCAGAAGCCACATGTGGCTCTTGAAGCCTCCACTGCCACATCAGCTAGCTTGTAGAAGGCATTTCTCTCTTTAAATCACTTCTCCAAGCCAAACCAACTGGCAGGTTGGAGAATCCATTTAAAATTAAAGTTGCTTTATTTCCACCTCTGCCTCCTTCCCTCCCTCCTTCCTTCCTTCTCTCAAACACCTGATATCCATGTCTCGCGGTTCTCAAACATCTGAGGTTTATTCTATATGGCCCTTTTGTTAGGCAAGTTTGGCCACCATTGCCTTAGAGACATGTTAAAGGGAAAATGTCACCAAAACAAATCTCATATCATTATTGCGGTTAACATATGAACATATGAAGCTGCCTTATACTGAATCAGACCCTTGGCCCATCAAAGTCAGTATTGTCTTCTCAGACTGGCAGCGGCTCTCCAGGGTCTCAAGCTGAGGTTTTTCACACCTATTTGCCTGGACCCTTTTTTGGAGATGCCAGGGATTGAACCTGGGACCTTCTGCTTCCCAAGCGGATGCTCTACCACTGAGCCACCGTCCCTCCCCTAACCTATTACCAGGAGACTAATAACTGGTGGAAGCTGGTTGGAAGTCTGAATTAAAACCTTTATGCTGGTTATCTTAGCAAAAGACAATGATAGCAAGGGACATCAATCTACACAATGTCTTCTCCTTGTAATTGAAAATGGGTATTGCGGCAGCTGTTTTCTTCTAAAACAAACCAAATTCTTCTACAGTTATTTGCGTGACTATATTTAAATGTCAAATTATAGTTCAGTATAACTAAGGAGGAAAAATGATTGTTTCTTAAGTGCTGAGCAAATAATTTATGAAATTCTCCAAAATGAATTACCGGCTGATTGGATTTGGTAGCACAGGATATTCCCACAGCTAGAAGCAGAGGAAATCTAGCTTTCCCTTTAGAGCCAACCTAGTAGCCAGTTCAGTTAAAGACATTTCATACGGTTTCTCAGTTCTTTCATCATGCTTAGTTGAAAATAAAAGCTTGTTCTCAATTGTGCGAGGTTGTGTCTTTGATTAAGGTTTGGCGTAACTATTTTAGACAGTTATTTATACAAGTGTAAAATATATATCTTGTTAAGATTAAATGACTTATGCTCTGTGTGACAATTTATATTTCAATGGAAATTGTATTTGTGTTCCTATGTATCTGTATCTATATATAAAGTAACCAATCTGATAATTTCTGGGTTTTTTTTTTTACTATGAAGCAGCTTGGTTTTTTAGCAGCACAGTTAAATTGACTTTCACTTTGTTTCCATCTGAGATTGATGAGGTTATTGAGAAAGTGTTACTTTTCCTCCCAAAACAAAGGTGTCACATTAACTTGCAGCCAATTCCACCCCCCCCCCCCCTCTGGGACACCTCAGTAAATGAGTGCTGCCTGCCTAGGTGTAATAAGATATATTCCAGGCCCTGATATACTACTGATGAAGAAAAGCAGTATTTAAAAGCTAAACAGAACCCTGCAAACACAACACTTTTATATGCATTTTCTTTGTATGTTGCAACGATGTGCGTATGCGTAACTAGGCTTCTATGAATCGTCTTTTTCTGTACTAATTTGTTAATTTGGTATTGAAACAGCCGGTATCCATGTACACGTCCTTGTCTTGTTTTGCAAAGCAAGTCAGTCGATGGCCCTCCCCCCTTTAGAATTGTGCCCACCACTTTGACTCACAATTTGAAAGAACTGGATCTTCAGTTACCTGAATGATATTAATTTTGTTAATGATGATGTTAATCTATATCACTATAAGGAAGTGATTATGTGAGGAGAGTGGTGTATTTATGAGGATAGCTGGAATTCTATAGACTTGGGAATGAACAGTAATCACACCAGCCATCCTTTTATATACGAGCCAGTGACGAGCAGTAGTTCGAGCATCAGATTAGAATCTGGGAGATCCAGGACTGAATCTTTCTTCTGTTATCGAAGTTTGCTGGGTGACCTTGGAGCCATTCACACACTCTCAGTGTATATATTTAATAGCTTATCTTATTGTTGGCAGTTTCGTACTATGTCGTGATTTCATCTCTAATCTATGGCTGAAATTTAGACGTATCGGAATTTAGATATATTAAAATGGCCTTCGTGCTTTGTTTTTAAAAAAGGGTTTGAGATAACTTGGCTCCATATACTGAGCAGCATGTCTAGTCTCAGCTACTTCTAGCCACTCTTTCAGGTGATCTTAGAGGTTTTATGTGAGCCGTGATCAGGCTGTGGGTTGGAGCCCACCACCCACCTCACTTGTAAGTATAAAGGCTGGCAGAGCAGGGTCTCTGAAGACTTTCTGTAGGCAGGTTTGTATAGGAAAAGGTTGCTTGCAGCTCTGCTGATCCAAAACCATCCACATATTACCTCTTAACTGGGATCAGCCGAAATGACACCGAACACTGTGCAGGTTTTCAAGTTCTTCATAATGCTTTGCAAAGCTGAATGTTATGGATTTTTTTTTGTTTAACTACAAGTGTCGCAACACCTGCAGTAGTCTCTTCTGGCTTCAACTAGTTTCTGGCCTGCCAAGGCTGCATGTAAGACAGAGCTTGCCCAACAGGCCAGTAGCTTCACTAACTGATACCCAGCTGCGGCTCTCTTCCCAGCGCTAACAAGGCCACAGGGCAGAGATGGTGTTTTCTGAGGGACGCTATTGTCCAACAGAGAGACAGTCCCCAAAGGCAACCATGAAGCTGTGGCATGAATGATTAAAGGTGCAGCATCTTCCCCTTTGGTGGCTGAAACAGTGCTTATGTGGATGTAGAATCAGCAGCCATGAGCAGGGCTTTTTTTGTAGCAGGAACTCCTTTGCATATTAGGCCAATCCTCTTGGAGCTGACAATTGGCTCTTACTAAGAGTCTGTAAGCTCTTGGAGGATTGGCTACATCAGGGGTGTGTGGTCTAATATGCAAAGGAGCTCCTGCTAGAATGCCACCCCTGGGTATCCCTTTAAGAGATACCCACCCAACACATAGCTGCTTTGAGTTACCTGGAATGGTTTATTTTATTTATTTATTGAGTTAGTTTTCAGGCTTTTTGTAGAGAGCGTTTTGCCAGCAATATTCAGAAGGCTTTTGCATCTGTTAAAGAAGAGCGATTCAGCACCAACCTATTTCATTTTTATTATAATTGCAATATAACATTTGGTATGATATAATTTTTTTTGTGATAGTTGTTGTTAGTGGTTTTTTCTGTGATTTACTTGGGGCAGCTGTGCTCTTTGTGCAAAGTCTGTGAGTTTCTCAGCAACATTTGTTTTGCCAGCATAGAAAATGAAATGCTGGACTAGATGAGCAGCAAGGTCATAGTTCACCACCAGTGCCAAAAAACATGGGGCTCCTTTGGATGGGTCGCCATGCCAAATAAATTTGTACTTGTGGCCACAGTATCAGAATGGTTGAAAATCACAGGTGTAGCCATTCCCTCAAGGCAGTAGGTTCAAGGCTTTTTAGGGCCCTGAAGGTCAGAACAGAGACCGCAGATTGGGCCCAGATGGAAACTGGTAGCCAGTGTAGTTGTTGTACAGTATGCCTCATGAACCTCAAGATATTCCAAATACGATTAGCAATTTGGTGCTAAAATCTTCCATATCTTTGGCAAGTAATTTCAATAATCATATGTCTGTGTTTCTATAGTTGATGACAAGCAGTTTCTATAGTTCTAGCAGGATACCCAGTTGTAAAACTGGAATAAATAGTAATGTTTAAAATCATGAACTTTTGGTAAAAAAAAATGTTATTTTAGGCAATATGAATCCAATCTAAATTTATTATAAATGGAAATAGGGTTAGTTTATGTATCACAGTTGAATTTCAGTTGGAAAGTCCTAGTGATCTGGGAACAGTGTAGAAATGTAAGCTGTAAAAATGAGCTAATGCTATAATATTTTGATTATGGGTCTCACCAGCTGCTGCCTCATTTGAAAGAGGGGAGAAAAATGGTACATAGGGTTAGAAATAATATATAATATATCTTGAAACGATGTACTGTGAGTGTGCATTTTGAAAGATTATAATTCTGTAAATTAACGTTTAAGCAGTACTATGGGAACCGGAAACTTGCAGCTTCTCACTTTTGCTAGTTTCCCACCCATTGTCATGTCATGTTCTATCAGTTGGAAAGACCTAGAAAGGAAGTACAAAGGATGTGAATGCCACTATTGGTTCAAAATGTTCCAGGATGCTTGGAAAGTCTGAGAAATAGGTCTGGCAAGACCCTATTGATAGGATTCAATTACAAATCAGATCTGTTTCACGTCAACATCTGAATAATCTGGATTTTACATGCACACACTCCTCGCACACTGCTTTTGGTGTCCCCGTTATTTTAACGTCAGATTTTAACAGGTTTTGCAACCAAAGCAGAATGCTGAACGCTTTTTTTTGGGGGGGGGGGGTGTTAATCGCATGATTCTTATATTTCCCTGAGCCATTCGTGGGAAGGGCGGGATATAAATCTCGAAATAAATATTTATGGAACTGTTTTTTCAATGTTTCCACTGGCTTTGTGAGATATCTGGTTTGTAACCAAGATTCTAATAAGATCTCTGTCAGACTTCAGGTACTAAAAGTCATTAAGAATGCATGTATGGTAGAATATTTATATTCTAAGACTTTATTTCTTTTCTTCCACTGATCTATGAAAGTTTACAGAACAGGATTTATATCAAACAGGTATGAAAAATTGAGAGAGTTCTAAATGAACCACAAAATGTGTCCCTTATATACCATAGCCTGTCACTCCACATGAATTTATGCATTGCCTCATCCCTGGTACAGTAGAATGTTCTCAGAGCGGCCCTGTCATTTTAGAACTTCATAGCACATCTAATGTGCCCTCTGAGTAATGAGAAATTTTGCAGAAAAACCCCTCCCCATTGCCAGTTATGGACATCACACACACACACACACTGTGGCTAATAGCCACTGATGGACCTCTGCTCCATATTTTTTATCTAACCCCCTCTTGAAGCTGGCTTCAATGTATTGACCCCCCAAATATTCTTGAGGATTGCAGCTATATCTTAAGTGATTGTCCTTCAAAAATTATATGTTGGAATAGAACATACCCGTTTTTCCTTAGATTTATCAAGGAATAATGGTTGTTTTGAGCATTGTGTATATAACATTAACATTAAGCACAAGATTGAATAAGATTGTTTTTTAACCGTTATGGTGGAATCTTACTAAGAAGTAAGACTTGCTGACTCAGTGGAATTTCCTTTAGCATAAACATGCTTGGTATAGTGCTGTGAGCCACATAGATGGTCGTGCTTTCTTTGATTGTATTTTTAATATTTTATGCATGGATGTATATAGTTTGAGGGTAGTAAGTTATATATTTTAGGACATAAAACACACCGTTGCATCAGTGCATGCAATCTATTTTGTTGACAGATTGTGAAATAAAAAAATATGTATCCGGTTGAACTTGATGGTCTTTTTAACACATATTTGAGAGACTGTTAATGAATCATGTAAGAGCCCCGTGGCGCAGAGTGTTAAAGCTTCAGTACTGCAGTCCTAAACCTCTGCTCACAACCCGAGTTCAATCCCTGGCGAAAGCTGGGTTTTCAGATAGCCGGCTCGAGGTTGACTCAGACTTCCATCCTTCCGAGGTTGGTAAAAGGAGTACCCAGCTTGCTGGGGGGAAAGTGTAGATGACTGGGGAAGGCAATGGCAAACCACCATGTAAAAAGTCTGCTGTGAAAACGTTGTGAAAGCTATGTCACCCCAGAGTTGGAAACGACTGGTGCTTGCACAGGGGACCTTTTCTTTCCTAATTAATCATGTAGCTTAGGGGAAATGATTTATGCCTTTTACAATTTGTAGGATCTTCTTCAGCCATAGGCTTTTTTTGCTGAGCCATGCTTAGGATACATTTATTGTCTCCGTGGTCTGGTTTCCCTCCCTACGTGGAATATGCATGGTAAACTGTCAGCTTATTGCCATAACCTGCTGGTTTATGTATTACAAGTTGAGAGAATATTTACAGAGTTCATAGCACACAAGTGAGTAGTTTGTACTTGTGGAGTCCTCCTCCCAGGATTACCTGTAGTTGGTGTGCTCCTCTCTCCTGTTTTTTCCTAACTGTGTGCAAAACAAAGAACAGGAAGAAAAAAATCATTATGGATAGAAATAATTCTTCAGAGGAATCAAGTGAAACAGCTCCCAATCTCGAGTTTCATAAACTTGCAAATAGGCATGAAATACTAATATAGTATAATGACCCCAGCCTAACCTGGATGGACAGGCTAGCTCGATTTCAGATCCTGAAAGCTAAGCAGGGTTGGAAAACCTTATGGAGTTGCCATAAATTGGCTGTAACTTGATGGCACTCCACACACAGACACATAATGACTCTGTATAACAACCATAGGAAGGCCATTTATCTCGGAGAAACAAAAGCAAAGCAGGAGCAAACAGCTGAAGAGAACAAACCAGGTCTTTAGTAGTACATATAAAAAGCTGGGGAGAGAGTAAGACAGTAACTGTAATATTTAAAGTGAAGGGAATTATTTATGAGTTGAGAGGTTCATTTGCTTTTTCCTGGTGGAAGTCATGCCAAGGATTTATATATACAAATGCTTACATTAACTGGATATTACATATATCCTGTTACCAGTTCAGTACAGATTTACAGCACTGTTTAGATGTGGGGCAGTTGGCACTGGGTGTGTGTCTGAGGGAGGTATTTGTGAGTTTCTTGCCTTGTGCAGGGGTTTGGACTGGATGACCCTGGAGGTCCCTTCCAACTCTGTGATTCTGTGACCCGGGGGAGCCCAGAACTTTCCTATGCAGATGCTGTGATTTTTAACATTTTGCTATCTTTTCTTCTTAGGATGGCTCATACTTGGCGGAGTTCCTGCTGGAAAAGGGCTATGAGGTGAGTGACTCGGCTTAGTGACTGATTGCAGACTCCTGGAATAATGCGGAAAGAGCTTCCTTGCTGCTGTCTCTCTTTGCGTATGTTTTCCACTCAGATAACAAAATCAAAACTTTAGTCAAGAATGTGCAACATGGCCTGTAATCGTGCCAGCATATTGTATTATTTATCATACAATGTCCAGTCCTCAGGGCACAGCCCTTCTTGCATACTTCCCACTTGCTCTGATAAACAGTCTCTGTGAGACAAAGCTGCTCAGATAAACAGCAACTTGTGCAGGGCGATACAAAGAACGTTAGCGAGTATGTTATGATGCAATATATCGCATTAAAATGCAAGGAAAAAATGTGCTCTTTTTGAAATGGATAAACTTTCTTTGCAGAATTTAATGTAGGTTTGGAGGGATTTCATGCTCAAATAAACTTACTTTCTCAGTTGTATATACAGTCGATTAAACTAAAGCAAATGTTCCAACTTGTAATAAAATTAAGTGATGTAGATTTGAGTTGTTCTGAAATGCACTCCCCCCCCCCCGGTTATTTGTTCAGAGAGGGAGTAAACGGTCATTCTGCTAGAGTTGCTAGGTCCCTTTGTCTTGCCAGTGGGGGATCTGGGGGGCGTTCCAGGAGTGGGCGGGGACTTCCCTGACATGCTGATGTCTCCCAGAAGTGACATCATCACGCTCCCTACCAGGCTCCCAACCCATCCTTTTCCCTCATAGGGGACTTACTCACAGCTTCTGTTCCAGCTATGAAATCTGTTGCTCAGACACAAAACTCGGGCTGATTCCACTGCAGGGCTGCATCCCGAACCTTGGAAACCCTGGCAAAACTTACCAAGGCAGACTAGCAGCTGCTTCTTCCACCCATCCTCCTAGAATTAGCGCCTAGAAAAGCCATTTGAATCACCCAGTCATGGTCAAGAGCAGGGGTGGCCAAACTTGCTTAATGTAAGAGCCACATAGAACAAACGTCAGATGTTTGAGAGCCGCAAGACCTGTTTGAGAGCCAGATGTTTGAAAGCCAGATGATTGAGAGCTGCAAGAAAGGCAGGGAGGGAGGGGAAGAAGTAGATAGGGGGGAGGGGGAAAGAAAGCAACTTTAACTGCATTCTCCAAGCTGCCATCTGGCTTGGGTTGGAGAAGTGATTTAAAGAAATAAATGCTTTCTCCAAGCCAGCTGACAGTGTGGTGGGAGCTTTGAAAGCCACACAGTATGTGTAAAAGAGCCACATGTGACTCCCGAGCCCCAGGTAATGAGCTAAGCTTCTCCGTGGTTGCTGTGGTTACCTACCTCTCTTAGACACCAGGAAAGAATAATGATTGGCTGGATTTGGAAACAGAGGAGCTGGTGACAGTGGCTCCTTCCTGGGTTAGGGATGGTTTCAGCTGCCTTCCCCTTCTGCCTGGTTCAGTAGGAGGGTGTGAATCATTTACGTCCTATTCAGCAAGCAGTTTTTTTTCTGAAATTGTTCTCCCCCCCCCCTCCACCCCTGCATTCCTATACTTTCTCTGAGTTCAAAGGGACACTGTTACACTCCATTCCTGTTTGCATTTTGAGCATATGGTGATAGAATGACTTAAAAACGGTTCCAGAATCCACAGAAGATACTTGGGAGCATGATCAGCCAGGCTGCTAGCCAGAGCATGGGGCAGTTAGCTCCGGCTCTTCCCTGCCCAAAAGCAGCGTTCTTGAGCTTCCCTTCACCTTCCATGTAAAGTCTGACAATGACTGTGGAGCCTTCTTTGTGCACACTCACCTAGTGTTTCATCACTGTTAACCACTGGAAAAAAATTAAAAAGGCAAAAGAGGAGTGGCCAGTTGACTGGGGGTGATCAGAAGCCCCCAAAACCGTGGGATCTCACCTGGACCTAGAAAAGTGTTTTGCAACTGTTAACCACTGGGGGAAAAATTAAAAGGCAACAGGGAAAATGGCCAGAAGCCCCCAAAACCGTGGGATCCCGCCTGAACCTGGGGAATGGCAATCCAACATTCTGCATATACCATGTTGAGATGAACACTATTAGCTGTATGATAATGTGCCAAAGTATTGAAAAATACAAGTGGTTCGTTTGTGTGACCTCCCTCAGCTAAACTGTACTATGTCCCCAAAAGGTTAATCCTTCTATTTATTTATTTATTGTTTATTTTATTGGATTTGTATCCTTCCTTTCCCATGAGTGGGCTCAGAGCAGATTCCATCACATGTCAACAACACTTAAAACCACAATATTTAAATCCACAGGTTATAACATGTAAGAATTCAGCATAAAAATCAGTGCCTCAACAGATACCTCTGGCAGATGGTCATTTTGGGGCACAAGGGGATGCCCGCAGCCTCAACTAAAGGTCCGGTGGAAGAGCTCCTTTTTACAAGCCTTGCAGAACTGTAATAGATCCTGCAGGGCCCTGATCTCTAATGGAAGCTCATTTCACCAGGTGGGGGCTAGGGCTGAAAAAGCCCTGGCACTAGTTGAAGCAAATCGGACATCCCTGGGTCCTCGGACCACCAAGAGATGCTGGTTCCCAGATCGTAGGATTCTGCAGGACTTATATGGGCACAGGTGGTCCCGGAGATATTTTATCATGTCCTTTCCCACATTCTTTGGCATAGCCTTTCTTCAACTGCCATTGTCTCCCCTTTCTTGTTCTCTGCTACTCTGTGGTTCTCCACTATTCTCTCCTAACTTTTCAATCTCTAGCTCCTTCCTCTTCAGTGTGATTTCTGGTTCTCCTGTTTACGCAGCACTTAGCACTGAGAAACTGCTTAGTAGTAATAGTAGTAGCCGTATCTGAAAAGTATGTATTTTATCATCTACTCTCCTTCAATTTTTTTATGTAGAAAAATCCTGTTTTCTGTATAGTGTTTCGTATAAGCATTATGAGTCCATTCAGTAAAAAACCATTGAGTACCCACCACTTTTGGAATGTAAATTTAAATTGGTTTTCAGTGTGTCTAGTAGACCCTTTAAAGATCTGTGGCTATAGTAAAGATTATATATTTGTTGATATATTCTGAAATGCATGTGTATGGGCACTGAATTGTAGAAGTTTCCCAGCAACGTTTAACAACACATTTTCCAGCCATAGTGTAAATAACTAAGCCTTCTGCTTCATTTATTCTAGGTGCATGGAATTGTTCGTAGATCTAGCTCCTTTAACACTGGACGGATTGAACATCTCTACAAGAACCCACAGGCTCATATAGAAGGAAGTAAGATTTTGCTGGTTTTATTGAAGGGATGATGTTTCATGTTTGTTAATATGGTAACGTTGTGTAGCTAGAAGGTTTAGGCAAACTTGTGTAAGGTTGAATTCTGGACACGAAAAGATATTTTAGGCCAGTTGTATAGCTTTCAGCTCTGACAATGATTAGTTAAGGACAAGTTCGGATGTACTTTCCCAGTCATGTCAGTTGTTCTGACTTTCTGTTGCATACTCAAAATAGAAACACAGGTCTGGTGATCAGACAGTAGCATTTAGTACTTATTAGCTGTCTCAGCAAAACATCCTGGAACCCTTCTGAGTGTTGTTACTTGAGGTAGCATTTATGTTAGAAATTTATACATGAGACACGCCCCCGCCCCCCGCTGTACTGTTTTTACATCTTCCATTGGGCCCTGGGAGAAAGATGAGTACTAAAGTATTACAAATGAATAAATAAGAGATCAGTGATGAACAGTAACTTTTTGATGTAATGTTGTAGATTGGGGAACCCAACTTTTTTGAGTATGTAGGCACCTTCAGAATTCTGACCCAAGGTGATGAGTTCAACCAAAAAATGGCTGCTGCAGAAGTGGGAAGAGGCCCAGGTGTAAAGAACAAGAAGGGTAATTTGAAACTACACTGGGAAAGAGGAGTGAGTGAGAGAATAAAACCAACATGGTGCTGGCAGCCACTGCTGAAGTGTAATTTTAGAGTAGAGCCTAGAGTACCACAGTACAGAACAATCAATATAAATGTAAGTTAATTATTCAAAAACACTTTTCATACAGTACATGTCACTTAGCAAGATACGAAATATCAAAATTTCAAAAGTCCTGTGTGCGGAAAGTAAAATGTCAGTTATTTGACAAGAACAGCAGAAAAACAGAGTCCACATCTGCGGGTGAATTAAGGTGCCAGTGCCAAAAGTATTCTGCCTGCAGTCAATTCTAATTTTTCATAGTTATTTCTTTCCTTTTCAAATATTTCAAGCTAAAGGCTTCACCATTTGTGAAAGTTTTTTTTTTGAATGGGTTACCAACAGCCTCTGACAGTGAAGCTGCTGGTATTACTGTTTCCGAATATACCTTTGTCAAAGAGACGTATCACAACATCACAAAACGCTTAGCATAGCATTAGCCCTGGAGAAAACTCGCATAGCACTAGCCCTGGAGACACAGGCGAATGGTCTACAAGCGCGTTAAGTCAGAAATTGACATGATGAATGGGAAATAACTTTGACATTTTGCTTTCTGCACATTGGACTTTTGAAATTTTGATATTTTGTATCTTGCTAAGTGACATGTACTGTATGAAAAGTGTTTTTGAATAATTAAATCACATTTATAAATCCACTTTTAATACTTTTTTGTTAGTTTCCCACAGGTTTTGTTGGTGTTTATATTAATTGAAGTGTAATTTTAGTCTGAATAGCTCAGGAGTGTTATGAGGGCCAGATGTGACATAAATGAGACTTTGTTTGGCCAGGCCATTTGTGTCATAAAATGCAATGTCAGGGAGCACAGATATAAACTTTATAAAGAGCATAAACACAAATATTTTGTTTACTTAAAATAAAAACATGCTTTGCTTAAAACATTAGCACACTTGCAATATTTTATTTAACGGTCTCTGATAACTGACACCTCTTGCTCTGAATTATTGCATCAAAAACTGGAGACAATGTGTGAGCTGTAGCAGTCTTGAGTATGCTGTTCAGGTGTGCATCTGTAAGTTGCAAACCTACCTTTGATTTATAGAGATTCATTACAGAGTTTGCATAGTCAATACTTTGCTCCTAAGACCCATAGAAAAACATTAAATGGCTGGGCATTGTGAGCTTTTGTACATAAGCTGCTTCATGTGTTGGTCAGGAACAAATGAAGGCACCATGACACAGACTGATGGCTATGTGTTTGTCTACAAAACTATAGTCTTCCCCAGAGAAATTACTACAACTCCTTTAAGGCAGCGCAAGAACAGAGAGACAGCCGTGTATAGTGGTCAGTATCACCCTGCTATCTGCGAAGTCTAAATCCAAAATCCCCAATCAATTAAAGGAAATCAAAGGAAAATGTGAAAAAAAAATCAAAGTAAACGTACTGACTAAACTTGGTCTGGACACACACTCTCAGCCTAATCCTGGCTTGTTGTTATTCCTCTTCTAAACAGTTCACATGCTTTTCTATTGAGAAAGACTGGATCATGAGAACATGAATAAAGGGGGAGGCAAACTCAGTTGCATCCATAATAAGCCCAACAAAATGCACACACACACACACTCTCTCTCTCTCGGCAAAAACTCATACCTTGAATAAAACATTGCTGGTCTTAAAGGTGCTTTCTTTGTATCTCTCCCATTGAATTGTGGGAAGTGGGCAAAGGAAGCACTCCCTCTTTCCCTTCTTCTCCAGGGGATGAAGAAGGGGAGAGCCTCAACTAATAGACGAAGAGAGGCTTGGCTTAGTAGCTTGGCTAGGTGACTGAGAAAGCCTGGCATCCCAGCCTATCTCAATCACACGCCAGCGCTACAGAGCCAAGCTCTTCCATTGGCTGAGACTCCTCCTCACTTTGAGAAGAGGGAAGGGGAAGAGGGAAAGAGTGAGAGGCTGCTTTGCTCAGCTGCTCACAGGGGATAAATAAAAAATGGTGACCAAAGGAAGCAGGTGAGGGAGAAGGAAAGGAAGCAAACAATCATCAGTGGCTGGCAGGCCTGATTGGAGCCCTGTGGGATGGGCGTTTGACACTCCTGGTGTAGCTGATCAAATCTTCAATGGCTTATCAGAATCCCAAGTGGAAAGAGCCCCACCCACGTTCTAAAACAGTTGGTGGGTGTCATGGTGCTCGCAGGTACTGTGTTGGGGACTCTGTTGTAGATGGAAACCAGCAGTTAATAAATATAGTGACTAATATTATTGACGGAATGTATTAGGATATAGGTTTTTAAAAATTAGCTGGAATCTGCATATCAAGTGTAATTACACTTGTGAGCATGGATCTTTATTGTAAGAGGTTACTTGCAGAAAATCAAAACTTACTGCATGATCATGAAAGAATGACAGACCTTTGCCAAGAGTGATGGCAGCAGCAGTGAGGAATGAGCGTAGCAATGTTGTGGCAGAAAAACACCTTGAATCGCTATGTATGGCATAGTATTTTAAATGAACATTTTAAGCATTTCAATTTAGCATAATATTGTACAAAAAACTCCAGTGTCAAACCTTCATGATTCTAACTTTGTGTTCTTTTTCTGAAGACATGAAGCTACATTATGGAGATCTCACAGATAGTACTTGCCTGGTGAAGATAATTAATGAAGTTAAGCCTACAGAAATTTACAACCTTGGAGCTCAAAGCCATGTCAAAGTGAGTAACAGTCATGAGCTATGTTTTCTACAGTAGTAGCAAAAGTGTGGAGACTTGTGCGTGGGGGGAATGCAGTCTATGTATTTTGTTTCTACCTTTTTTCTTTTTGTTAGAAACCCGCTTTCATTCTGCTGCTAAAAAACTGAATGCAGTAGGTTGCATCCACTAGTTCCTTTTCACTCTCTCCTCTTGCAAAAAGGGAACTGTTAGATCGACTCCAATAGTTTTGCTTTATTTTAGACATTCCTGTTATATTGATGACTTTAAGCAAGATATTATTGATTTAAAATCCTTTTTTGAAACTCCTCTTAAGATTTAAACTTATTATTCGTACTTTATAATCAGTATTTCTAATCAGTTATCCTTTAGATCTACTTCATGGTCTCTGTGCTTCACACCCATGGGATATGGCGCCTGCGCCAATCCCAATCGGTACATTAAAAAGCCTGGGATTTTTGTGCTCTGCAGCCAGTGGGCATATATATAGTTAGTGACTTTAGACCCTTTGGGGTGTACCCCCCTCCTCCCCACTACCCACTGCAGTCTGTGGACAGGCGCTGGGGGTTCTTCAAATGCTGTGTGTGTTGTGGAAGCAAAATTGCCCCTCCAGATGGCCACAAGCTCTGTCTGCTATGCCTAGGAGAGAGCCACCAAGTTGACTCCTGCACTCATTGTGCGAGGTTTTCCAGACAGACCAGGAAAAACCAAGCAGCCCGTCTTTCAGCTCTGACACCAGGCAAAATGACTTCCACCTCATTGGCACCGACCGACTTGATGCCCACGACATCGGCATCGATATTGACCCCTGCAGCTGAGATCGGCTCCCAGAGGCTGCTGCCCTCCAATACCGGTTATCCGTCCAAACGTCCGGGCTCGGTCTCGAATTCGGAGTCCTCAACACCTGTGAAGAGATGCAGGGAGGACACGGGGTCTGGAGCAGAGAAACCGAGGAAAAAGAAAGACAAGGAGAAACATAGAAAGCGAGACTGCACTAGCTGCACTCCCTCTCCGGCTCCGAGAACTTCGGTATCGACTTCGATGGCAACTTTATCTACCCTGTAGGGACAGACTGTCGCCTTCCCCACATGTCGAAGGAGCCCCTCGGTACTGAGGCAACTGCTGACTCAGCAATTCTCGAACTCTGAGCCCGAGATCGACCTGACTCAGCTGACTTCGTCCTCCTGCTCTGGTACCCGTAGAAATAGTGACAGAGGCTCCCCTTCCAATCTGGAAGGTACTCAACCTGATCCAGTGTTTGAAGGACCACGGAAGAGGCATCTAGTCGACCCTGAAGTAGGTCAACAGTTGGGATTTCATCAACCACCTTCACCTACATGGGACCAATGCCAATGGTCATATTTGTATGGGGGTTACCCATTTAACCCACCATACCCGTGGTACCCTTCACAGCCTGACTGGGATCAACACTCGGAAGCATCCTTTCGCTCCCGAGTCTCTTACAGATCTCCGACCCGACGCTCAACACCGATTGCTATCCAGGCTCCGATTTAATCTGAATCTTGCAAGCCAGAGAAGCCAAAAGTGTCTAAGACTGTGGAAACACCTCAAGGGATGCATGATGTCAACAGGCCTTCCTCACCGCGTCTGTCAGAACACTCTGATGCTGGAGGAGCGCCTTCTGATTCCGACTCTGATTCTGACACCGAAGGTTTCATTGGCAAATCGCCTGCTGAACCCTCTCCCAATCCTCAAATCACTGAGGATCTGCCTGTCTCCCCGTCGGAGGACCTCAAGTCCTATGGTGACCTCTCAGGCTCTATCTCTACCTGTTGTTTAGCCTCAATCCACAATCGATGACACCGTTTTCGACATGATGCAGAGGGACACTTCTACGGCCATAGCCCTTCCAATCACTAAAGTGATTTTGCAAACCATTAAAGAACCGTGGAATAAACTGGCTTCCACCCATGTCTCCTCATGCAGGCTGGACCATGTGTATCGTGTGCAAGAGTCTGGAGTAGAATTTTTATTTACTCACCCTCGCCTGAACTCTGTAGTAGTATCCTTATCTTCTAAGACCAGGAAGGTGCATTTTACCTCCCCACGGATAAAGAGGGTAGAAAGATTGATAACATTGGTAGGAAGTTCTACTCAGCAGGAGCACTAGGTGTGAAAATCTCCAATTACTCATTCTGTATGGCTCACTATCACTATTCCTTATGGGAGCAGCTCTCCGAGTGCCTTGCCGCCTTACCTGAGGACAAACGCAACCCTGCCAAGAAGCTACAGAAGGAAGGTATGATGCTGGCTAAGCAACAGCTAGCAGCATCGAAACACATGGTTGATACTGCCTCCAAGACCTTGCCTTCAGCTGTCATCTTACATCGCCATGCATGGTTTAGAGCTACAGCCTTACAACCTGATACCAGGGCCTATATAGAGGATTTTCCTTTTGAGGGTGAGGGGCTGTTCAGCTCAACTACTGACTTGGTCCTCCAAGAGATGGATAAGAGCATCAAAACATTTCGCAATCTCGGTGTTCCAACTACCTCTAGATCCAAACCAAAACCTTGGCATAAGTCCTGGAACAAGCGGCCATTCCAAAAACAGTCCCCAGATCGAAACTGGAAACCACAGTCATCCACCCAGGGGGGAGATTGTCCTATGACAACAAGTCTAAGTTCGCATCGTCCACTTCACACCAGCTGAGGTCGAAAGGGCCTTTGACTTTCCCATTTTGGCTATCCCCCCCTCCCTCCCCCCCCCTCTGGACCCATGCGCCTTTTTCCATTCTTACCAGCCTGGCGCCTCATCACTGCCGATCGATGGGTCCTCAACATCATAGAGGAGGGTTATGCAATAGAATTTGCTCAGCTTCCGACCACATCAGTGTTCGTGATGACTCCTCCATCTCCAGTTCTCTTCGAAGAGGTCCAGAACCTCCTGGAAAAACAAGCAACAGAACGGGTTCCCAATCGCTACAGGGGACAGGGATTCTACTCCCGTTACTTTGCAGTTCCCAAGAGGGATGGAGGGATATGACCCATCATGGACCTCCGGGGGTTGAACGCGTTCATCGCATATCAAAAATTCCGTTTGCTGACTCTACAGGGCATCCTGCCTTTAATCAAACGGGGAGACTAGATGGCCGCTCTGGACTTACAGGATGCGTACTTCCATATTACCATCCACCCTCACCACAGGAAGTACCTCCGTTTCACTATTGGAGCCGAGCATTACCAGTACAAGGCCCTTCCCTTTGGCCTGTCCGCTGCTCCGAGAGTTTTTACAAAAACTATGATGGTAATGGCGGCTTACCTTCATCTCCAAGGAGTAGTATTGTTCCCGTACATAGACGATTGGCTGATAGTGGTAAATGCGCGTTGGCCTTCTCACCAGGTTAGGCCTGAAAATAAATGCCAAAAAATCTCATCTAACCGCGGTCCCGAGGGTTCAGTTTATTGGAGCGGTGCTGGACACTGGAGTGCATCGAGCTTTTCTTCCGCAACAGCGAGCGAGCGACATTGTGTCGTTGAGCAACCTGCTGCAAACACGAAAGTCAAGCACTGTCCAGCAGATCCAGCGTCTGGTCGGATTTATTGCAGCAACAACCAATGTACTCGCCAAGCTGCACATTCGAATCCTACAACTTAGGTTTTTACAGCATTGCCACGGCTTCGTCAATCCTCTTTAAAATCTCTGGAAGTAGTACTTCAGTCTCTGGATTGGTGGAAGCAGGAAGGAAATATCTTTCAAGGTGCACCCTTCCATCTTCCTCCTCCATCGGTAACAGTGACGACAGATGCGTCCCTTTGGGGATGGGGTGCGCATATGAATGGCCTTTGTGTGGGGGGGTCCCTGGCACTCTTCCCTTCTGCAACATCACATAAACTTTTTAGAGTTACTGGTGATTCAGTATGCACTCCGGTCATTCCGCCGTCTCATAGTTCAATGTATGGTGGCTATCCTTACAGACAATACAACAGCCCTCAGTTATATCAATCGGCAAGGGGGAACTGCCTCGAGGAAGCTGTGTGCTTTGGCAATGGGGATCTGGGGGGAATGCATCACTCTGCAGACCTTTATTGTGGCAGCCCACCTACCTGGGGAACTCACTGTGCAAGTGGACTCCCTCAGCAGGGGAGGTGCTCAGATTCACGAGTGGGAAATATCCTGGACTTACCTGTCCCCAGTATTCAGTCGCTGGGGTCAACCCAAGATCGATGTATTTGCAACGGCCCAGAACAGGAAGTGTCCCTTGTTCTGTTCTGGCGGGACACTTGCTGGGGGACGGTTTACTGCTTCCATGGACCAACCTGTCGCTCTACCTATTTCCACCTCTGCTGTTGCTGACCAAGGTTGTCAACAAAATATTACGCGACCATCCAAACTGCATACTAATAACGCCCTGGTGGCCACGTCAGAGTTGGTTTCCTGTGCCAGTGGGCTGTCGAGAGGACTCTATTATCACTTTCCTTCGGAGCCAGATCTCCTGTCCTTACAAGGGGGGAAGCTGCTTCACCACAACATTCCACACCTCAAGTTAACAGCATGGAAGATTGTTCCTCTGGATGGTCGACGAGGGTGCAGCATGTCCTACTAAATAGCCACAAACCCTCTACCCGCAAATCTTATGACTACAAATGGCAAACATTTACCCACTTTGTGAGCTCTCACGGTGCCACTCCAGCTAAGGTGGGATTGCCTGTGATATTTGATTTCTTGCTGTCTTTAGTGGACTCTGGACTCAGTCACTCCTCAATCCGTGTCTACCTGGCAGCTGTCTCTGCCCACCATGAGACTATAGACAGTTGCTCTGTGTTTGCCCATCCAATGACTAAACATTTTCTGAAAGGCTTACTGCGGTTGCACCCGCCTACTAAGCGGCTCTCAGCTCCTTGGGACTTACCCTTAGTCTTGGAGAAGCTTTCGGGAAGACCCTTTGAGCCTATGGCTACTTGTCCACTGAATCTCCTATCTTGAAAGACTGCCTTCCTTGTTGCCATCACCTCAGCGAGGAGAGTAGGGGAACTCAGGGCACTCCGCTCCGATTCCCCATACTTATGCTTCCATGATGATGGGGTGTCTCTGGCACCTGACATCACCTTTCTTCCCAAGGTGGTCTCTGATTTTCATCTGAACTCGGAAATCACACTCCCGACGCTCTTTCCTAACCCCTCCTCTCCAGAAGAGAGGAGGTTGCATTCTCTAGATGTAAAGAGAGCTTTGCTGTTCTTCTTGAGTCGAACGAGACCATATAAGAAGGACCCTCATCTGTTCATTTCCTATGCCACACCCAGCCAGGGCACTAAGATCTCTGCGCAACCGTTGTCTAAGTGGCTAACAGGGACTATCAAGTTGTGCTACTTGCTAGCCAAAAGACCTTTGTCAGGCCCTATAAGACATTCCACAAGGGCGTTGGCTACATCAGCAGCCTTTCTTCGTGGTGCTTCACTGTCTTGACATTTGTAAAGCGGCAACCTGGGTCTCGCCGCATGTCTTCATGAAGCAGTATGCGCTGGACGTCTGCCACCACCAGAAGGCTCAGTTGGGATGTCTAGTGTTGCAGGCGGCTACCTAGATCTGACCTCCATCACCCTCCTCCAGGTAGGTCTGCTTGCTAGTCTCCTATGGGTGTGAAGCACAGAGACCACGAAGAAGATAAACAGGAAGATAAACAACTGATGATCTTCGAGTGGTCATCTGTGCATTCACACCACCCGCCCTCCTTACCCACTGCTGTCGGTTCTTTGTTGATGCTAAGAAAAGGGGGGGGGTAATAATAAAAGATCTCGACAGCAGTCAGAAGGAACTGGCGGGATATCTGTGCCCCGCCCAGCGGGCATGTGCGGTAGGGGCTCTGCGCATGCCCACTGGCTGCAGATCACAAAAATCCCAGGCTTTTTAATGTACCAATCGGGATCGGCGCAGGTGCCATATCCCATGGGTGTGAATGCACAGATGACCACTCGAAGATCGTCGGTTACAGGTAAGCAACCTGTTTTTTTTTTTCTTTTTCAAATACTGTTAAGATATAAGAAATTATGTAACTTTACTCTGAACAGCTTTTAATAGTTGGTGACTCAACTGGAAATTAATAGTGGCTTGGAACCAGGCAGCTTTTCCACTGGTGAAAGCAGAGGAGGGAGCCTCCTCCTCCTCTTGTTTGCCAGGCCACACACCTGCTGACTGCGACTGGGGGTCTGCAGTATCTCATTACTTGGGAGCACCCCACTCAGTCACTTGACAGATGCTGGATGTCTCAACACAGCTACCACCACTAGATTGACGTCGATACCATCGTGATGATCCATCAACTATGAGACCCAAACCACTATTGGTACCGATACAACAGCCACCTAAGGATTCGATACTGACACATCACCTATCTGAACCTTCCAAAACCTTCCAATCCAACCTTATTTACTTGCTCCCAAGCTACAAGTCATTGGTGCACTACTCGGCTCGATAGATTGCAGAGCATTCCTTCCCATGGAGAGGGCACTTACCATCAGCTCTCTGATTCATCAGCTGAGGACACAAACGAACATTTCAGCCCTACAAATCCAACATCTGTTGGGCCTCATGGCCTCAGTAATTACCTCAGTAATAGCCTTTGCCAAATGGCAGATATTTCTTCAGAGTTTGGAATCCACTGAGACACCACTCTGTTTGTCGGATCTCTCTTTTAACTTTGGATTTCTTCTCACCTTGGAAACCACAAAAGATTAAACAGGGTGCTTACCTGTAACTGATGATCTTCAAGTGGTCATCTGTGCATTCACACCACCCGCCCTCCTTCCCCACTGCTGTTTGGTCCTCTGGCTTTCTCATGGGCTTTGCAGCGGTCAGAAGAAACTGGTGGGATCTTCGTACCCATCCCAGTGAGCATGAATGATGGAGCCCTTGCCTATACTGCTGTGAAGGACTTGAAAATCCTTGGTAAGTTACCAATCGAGATGGCTACAGGCACACCATATCCCATAGGTGTGAACAGGGGCCATTTCATAGAAAAAGAGGGGCTGGAGCTCATGAGCACAACTCATTTGCATAACTCATTTGCATGTGCCACACCCCCCTGACATCACTGGAATGGATACTAAATTATATCAGCTCAGCATCTACCTTAAAATGCTTCTTGAATTATAATTGTCATAATAAAACCTTACTCCCATCATACTTTTAAAATTATTTTCTCCTATGTGGCCACAGTGGCATGATGATTTCCATCTGCTTTATATATTTTGGTTCTTTTCCCAATTTTTTTTGTAGGAAAATATATGAAAGTTTTAAAATCTTAGAGTTCAGGAAAATTCTCACAGGGGGTTTTGAACAGTGGAGACAAAAAACAAGAATTTTTTTGGGGGGGGGGGGAGAAAGAAAGAGCACAATAAAATTCAGAAGTTCCAGAGCTCTGCTCCTGTGAGCTCCTGCCCAAAATGAAGTCTGGGTGACCACTTGAAGGTCATCAGTGACAGGTAAGCAACCTGGTTTTTCTTTCAAGCAACAGAAAATGCTGTACAAAACATAATGTGCATTAATGGTGCAATCCTGTGCAGAGTTATACCATTCTGTTCATATTAATGTCTTAATCCAGTCCAGTCCAGCAGTTCAGCTACCTGGGGTGCATCATCTCCTCAGATGCCAAGATCGACAAGGAGATTGACAACAGGCTGGCAAAGGCAAACCATGCATTTGGCCGACTGCACAAAAGAGTGTGGAGCAACAAGCATCTGAAAAAAGGCACAAAGATCAATGTTTACAAAGCGGTTGTGATGACAACCCTCATCTACGGCTCCGAATCGTGGGTTTTATACCGTCATCACCTGCGGCTCCTCGAGCGCTTTCATCAGCGCTGCCTTCGCACCATCCTCAACATCCACTGGAGTGACTTTGTGACCAACACTGAAGTCCTCAAGCGGGCGGAGGTTACCAGCATCGAGGCACTGCTGCTGAAGACGCAGCTGCGCTGGGCAGGGCATATTTCTAGGATGGAAAACTACCACCTTCCCAAGATTGCCCTGTATGGCGAACTCTCCACCAGCCATCGAAATAGAGGGGCACCAAAGAAGAGGTACAAGGACTCCTTGAAGAAATCCCTTGGCACCTGTCGCATCAACCATCACCAGTGGTCTGACCTAGCCTCAGATCGCAAAGCATGGAGGCACACCATCCACCAGGCTGTCTCTTCCTTTGAGAACGCACGCATAGCTGGTCTTGAGGACAAAAGGAGATTGAGGAAGAATCGCACTGCTACAGCACCAACCCTAAATCAGACTTTTCCCTGCAGCCACTGTGGCCGGACCTGCCTGTCCCGCATTGGTCTTGTCAGCCACCAGCGAGCCTGCAGCAGACGTGGACTATTGCACCCTTCTTAAATCTTCGTTCGCGAAGCCAAGCCGAGAGAGAGAATGTCTTAATATAGAGAGGTGGTTCTTTGCTCCCCCACCTTGGACTGTTTTTAGTGTTGGAAAGGATCACAGTTATTATTCTATGAATTCCACCCTAAGTTCTTGTTTCAGAAGACAGACTGGCTACAATATCACTGACTGCTAGTGATGATCTTTAGGAAAGAAGTTGTTTTTCACATTGGAGTTGCCTGTCTGTACAATAAATGTGATAACTACTTGAGGGCGCGAGATAAGGATTTTAAAACACTAACTAGATATGGTACATCGATTGTTATGGTTGCTATGAATATGTTGTCTGCTAATATAGGCCACATTACAAAAAAAGTTTGTATTAGCTAGACTTGGTGTTAAGCTTAGTAATGGTAAAATTTCCATCGTAAGTAAAACAGATCTTGTGAACATTTGTAATATTTGGGGTTTACTATTTTATTTTTGTTTCACTGGAAATATCTTTATCACTGTAAGTCATTATAAACCATGAGGAACGGTGGAACAGAAATGTTTTAATAAATTAATTAAGTAAATAATATTGACATAATTATTTTAAATAGGGAGGATTTCGTTCCTTGGTTAGTAATTGAGGAAAGAAGATTTCCCCAGCTCCTATTTGCTATTTGAAGAAGATGTAACCAGGTGTAGGACTACTCCCTGCAAGGAGAAATGTAAACCTGGTGCTCTGAGACTGTTCATGAAGAGGGCAGAATAAATAAAATAATTTAAAAAAATAGAATTCATAAATAAATCCAAATCTTGCTTTGTCAATATGTTGACTTTTTGGTAATATGCCATGAGAAATGTTCCCATCCATAAATATATTAGAGTTTATTTCTAAATTTATACAGGGGTATCATTACATTTATCATCTGCAAATCAGGCTGTGATGAGTTATTTCATCACTCTTCGTGTGCCTAAGATTATCACATTTGTTTGTTTAAGCCCCTTGTCTATCCTGCTTTTCTCAGGCAGGGCCCAAAGTTTGTGACAACAAAGAGTAAAATAAGAAATATTAATATTGAAATTAAGTAAAACATATAGTTAAAACAGGAAATTAAAACATAATTGAAACAATTAATTGCAACAACTAAAACATACTGTTTGTTTGTGTATTTATCTATCGTTCATCTCCTGACTGACTTTTTCAGTGTGCCGTATGTAATTAACTACAGAATTGGTTAAGTAAATTTGTTTCCATTTCACTCATTAGGCATAGCCTGTAAATTACTGATAGAGGTAAATTCAGTAATGTTTTAATGACACTTCTGTTTTAGATGTTGAGAACCTGCAATTTATTTTAAGTCAGGATCATTGCATTGAGTTTTTGCAAGGTAGAACTCATACACAATAGAGGCCACAGTGAAGTCCCCGGAGTTCCCTGGTAATAGCACAAATGTGCCGTTTAAAAATGGGTTTTGTAGCTTTTGTTGCATGCAATTCTTTTATAACATGTAAATATTTTATGTGTGTGAGACAGAACAGTCTGCAAAAGCCCAGTGATGCTTGTCCAAACAGATTGTTTTATTAGATTTAAGAGGAGCTGTAACCTTGATAGCAGCTAATAATGTTTGGAATGTCTCTTAAAATTAGTAGACCACACAAAAGTGTAGCTGTTTATATTGTGTAAAATCTGAGCACTTGCTATAACTAGAAGTGTTGTCTAGCCTTGACTAAATCTATAAATCATGCATAATTTTAGTAAGTTCTTTATATTGAAGCAGTTAACTATATTGCTTTCCTTTTTAAAATATACACACCTAGGAAATGGGGAGCAATATCAGGAAAATGATATTTTATGGGGGAAATAAGTTGATTTAAATGGGTGTTTAAATTCTAAGCTTGTTCTAGTGTATCCTGGAAAAAAAACTTTTGTAAAGTTAAAAAGGACAGCCAATATTACTTGTGGTTAGTATTACTGGCTATATTATCTGCTTGGTTATTTATCTTTCTTGTTTGTAAAAAAAATCATTTAAATAGTAAATTTGAAATATCTGCAGTGATTCTTTTGTGTACTTTTTATGACTGTAACAGTGTACTGCTGACTCCAGTGACTGTATGTGCGCATGTTCTGAACTCAGCCAAACTCTTCACTGTCATGGGAGGTGGCAGCAGCTGCAAGCATAGACAGCTTCAAGAGGGGATTGGATAAACATATGGAGCACAGGTCCAGCAGTGGCTATTAGGCACAGGGTATTGATGAAACTCTCTATCTGTGGCAATGGTGCTCTGTATTCTTGGTGCTTTGGGGGGGGGCAACAGTGGGAGGGCTTCAAGGTCATGGCCCTACTGATGGACCATGTGGGTTTTTTGGCCACTATGTGACAGAGTGTTGGACTGGATGGGCCACTGGCCTGATCCAACACGGCTTCTCTTATGTTCTTTCAATACCAGGCTAACATTATTATACATTAGAGGTAACTGTAGATATAACTACATAGAACAGATTTAATAATTAAGATCTTAGTTGTTTTAAATGTAAGCAAATGACCTGCATGGAAGGGGAATGGCTGTTGTCTTGAAATGGTTGCAACCGAGGCCTAAAATATGCTAGCACAGCAATAAACGTTTAGAAGGGAGCATGTTTCTCGCAGTGGTGTTGCAAAGACATTTCTCTGGTTTGGCAGATATCTGATGGAATAGATGTTTAGAACTGAGGTGGCAGTGAAAGCCCTTTTACATTTTTTGTTGTTTTAGCTAGTGGTCCAGTGGAAAATATATCTTTGGTTAAAAACGTTGTTTTCTTTCTGTCAAATAGATGGCAGCAGAGCATTACAGACAACAATGGAACATTAAATTTCTGAAACTGTAATGAAAGACGCATGACAGACACTACAAGTAGACTTCTACCAACCGCAGCCTTGTAAAAGTTGTAGCGATATATTAAATAAGAAAGAATGCTACTATTGATAATGCAGGAGAATAGGAGACGGTGAAGCTTATGCAGTGCTATACATTTCATGAATAGTTCCAGGTGGAAAACCTAATCTTTCAAGGTATGACATCAACTCGGGCAATGTGATTGAAGTCAGCTCAGATAATATACACATCAAAATAAATAGACAAGGAGAAATAGAAAGTGTCCGCAAGTTTGAAGTGACTTAACTTCTGCCTTGGGGTACTGTGAGAGTAAGCCTGCATGCCTTTTTAAAGACAAGCTATTCAGAGAAGGGATGTGTCAGTTCTCATGGTATTCCTTAAAAGCAGTGGTCATGGATAAGGGATTATGATCTTTCTTTTTTTTAAACAGAGTTTTCAAGTTTCTTTCATCTATAATATAGTTGTTCTAGTTGAAATTAAAGTGGTACGTTAAAATGCGTACAACTAGTGATGTGTTTTAAAATAATCTTTAATTTTTAAGAGAATCTCATCACTTTTTATGCAGAATGAGCGCATCTGATTCTAATGAAGTGCTGTGTCCCGCTCCCACCGTTTTTCAAATCGGTACAGATTACTGAGAATTCATTTTAAAATGTTTTGCTGAATTTTAATTAAGAAATGAATATCAGTCCTGGTACTATAAAATATGAGCATTTAATACTTTGTTCTACTGGCTAAATGAATGGTACTGAATTTATTTTACTGTGTGTATATACTAAATTTGAATTTATTCATATAGCTATAGCGGTCATGATCCAAACAAAATTTCATATGCTTAATGTTGCCACTGAAATCTATTTAAAGATGACTGATTTTGATGCAATCATATTCATATATGGATAAATGCAGATTCAGAACACATGGAAATAAATCCCATGTCATTAATTTTGCCTGACATGTACATTTTCTAAATGTTCATTAATACTTAAATTCTCAAGATTCCTACAATGATACTGCTTAGGCAATATTTGATAAATCTTTATTGGAAAAACTTTATTGGAGCAATTCAATGATACTGCTTAGGCAGTATTTGAGAAACCTTTGGTGGAGAGACGTATTTTTTTACATTCAGGTCTCCTACCCCCACATTAATTTTTATTTTAAAAAAACTGGTTTCATACTATGAATTCCTTTAGCACCAATGTATTGTAACAGTCAAAAAGTATGAGTTTTCTCTGCTACCTGTTACTGTAACTTACTGATGAAGTCTGCATACGAAAGCTTACATTCTGAATAAAACTTAGTTGGTCTTAAAGGTGCACTTGTCTACTGCTTTGTTCTATTACTAATGAAATCATTGTTGATAAATACAGCACTGGTTATAAAAGACATACACACAAATACTTTTTCCCAATGTAGAATTGCATGCACATTCACTATCAACTGAACTTTCATAAACAGAATGCACAGGGAAAAAAAATGATTATACAGGTAAAAAAATTAGTCAGTTATCCTGTAGGCCTAACCATTTACAGGTCTGTGGTTGCTTTAAAAATGTTAGTTTGTGTACAGAAATGATTTAGTTTGATTTTTCTAAACTATATAATCATGTTCAAACAGTGCAGTGGTGTTTTATGTAAGTTATTTTCTTATGTGATTACCTTGTTCACCCTCCCCTCTTTTACAAAATAATAGCATCTATTTTCACATTTATTTTCCATATGCCATATATCCATTCTACTTCTTTAACAGGAGAAGTAAACTGAAAGCTAGAATTTCTCATGAGTTTTTAGGGATCTGTCTTTCAAAGTAAAATTAATACAGATGTAATTGATCTGATGGTTCATGATGATATGATATGAGATTTCTTGTAAAAAAATCTGGAATGTTTAAATGGCTTAATTCTCTAAACAATAGAATTGAGGAGGAGATGCATGTGTTAAGACCAAGCTACTAAATCTTTAACAGTATTGATAGAAGTGCTGGCTTTAGTGTTCTCTGTTGTTCCCTTTTCAAAAATGATGACAGACTGCATGACAAACAAAATCGTCATTTCCGAAAACTCTGCATTCAGTACATCACATCCATCAAACCATAGAAGGTGAGCGCAAGCTGTTTGCAGCCAGCATTGCAAATGCTCCGGGAATTTTTGTGTCTGCAAGCAAGTGCTGAAGTGCATTTGCTGATCAGTCTAATAACCTAAGTGCACAAATGAAGTAAAACATTATTCTACTATAGCAGGAATGGCCAAACTGCAGCTCGGGTGCCACATGCAGCTCTTTCACACATATCATGCACAGGGCTGCCGTTAGACTGTCCGGCCCCCTAGGCAAGGCTAACTTCTAGTCCCCCCCACACACACACTAATAACATCACCAGGTCACATGGGAGGCTCCCAGTTCAGTGTCCCCCGAAGTCCAGCACTCTAGGCCTAGTTTGCCTAGTGGCAGGGCTGATTCTGTTCATGTGGCTCTTGAAGCCCCTGCTGCCCCATTGGCCAGCTTGAAGAAGGCATCTATCTCTTTAAGTCCCTTCTTAAAGCCAAGCCAGCATGGGGGGGGGGGGCTGGAGAAAGCATTTAAAGTTGCTTTCTTTCCACCTTTCCCTCTCTCCTCCCCATGTATTTTCTATACTAAATCAAAATGTAAATATATTGATTTCTTTCATACTATAATACGGGGTGGCCAAACTTGGTTAACGTAAGAGCCACATAAGAACATAAGAACATAAGAGAAGCCATGTTAGATCAGGCCAATGGCCCATCCAGTCCAACATTCTGTGTCACACAGCGGCCAAATATATATATATATATATATATATATATATATATATATATATATATACACATACACACACACACACACACTGTGGCTAATAGCCACTGATGGACCTCTGCTCCATATTTTTATCTAACCCCTTCTTGAAGGTGGCTATGCTTGTGGACGCCACCACCTCCTGTGGCAGTGAATTCCACATGTTAATCACCCTTTGGGTGAAGAAGTACTTCCTTTTATCTGTTTTAACCTGTCTGCTCAGCAATTTCATCGAATGCCCACGAGTTCTTGTATTGTGAGAAAGGGAGAAAAGTACTTCTTTCTCTACTTTCTCCATCCCATGCATTATCTTGTAAACTTCTATCATGTCACCCCTCAGTCGACGTTTCTCCAAGCTAAAGAGCCCTAAGCGTTTCAACCTTTCTTCATAGGGAAGGTGTTCCAGCCCTTTAATCATTTTAGTTGCCCTTTTCTGAACTTTCTCCAATGCTATAATATCCTTTTTGAGGTGCGGCGACCAGAACTGCACACAGTACTCCAAATGAGACCGCACCATCGATTTATACAGAGGCATTATGATACTGGCTGATTTGTTTTCAATTCCCTTCCTAATAATTCCCAGCATGGCGTTGGCCTTTTTTATTGCAAACGCACACTGTCTTGACATTTTCAGTGAGTTATCTACCATGACCCCAAGATCTCTCTCTTGGTCTGTCTCTGCCAGTTCACACCCCATCAACTTGTATTTGTAGCTGGGATTCTTGGCCCCAATGTGCATTACTTTGCACTTGGCCACATTGAACCGCATCTGCCACGTTGACGCCCACTCACCCAGCCTCAACAGATCCCTTTGGAGTTCCTCACAATCCTCTCTGGTTCTCACCACCCTGAACAATTTAGTGTCATCCGCAAATTTGGCCACTTCACTGCTCACTCCCAACTCTAAATCATTTATGAACAAGTTAAAGAGGATGGGACCCAGTACCGAGCCCTGCGGCACCCCACTGCTTACCGTCCTCCACTGCGAAGACTGCCCATTTATACTCACTCTCTGCTTCCTATTACTCAGCCAGTTTTTGATCCACAAGAGGACCTGTCCTTTTACTCCATGACTCTCAAGCTTTCTAAGGAGCCTTTGATGAGGAACTTTATCAAAAGCTTTCTGGAAGTCAAGGTAAACAACATCTATCGGGTCTCCTTTGTCCACATGTTTGTTCACCCCCTCAAAGAAATGTAACAGGTTAGTGAGGCAAGATCTTCCCTTGCAGAACCCATGCTGAGTCTTCCTCAATAACCCGTGTTCATCAATATGCCTACTCATTCTGTCCTTGATAATGGTTTCTACCAACTTTCCCGGTATTGAAGTCAGACTGACTGGCCTGTAATTTCCCGGATCTCCTCTGGAACCCTTTTTAAAGATGGGGGTGACATTTGCTACCTTCCAGTCCTCAGGAACGGAGGCAGATTTCAATGAAAGATTACAGATTTTTGTTAGAAGATCCACAAGTTCAACTTTGAGTTCTTTCAGAACTCTCGGATGTATGCCATCCGGACCCGGTGACTTATTAGTTTTTAATTTGTCTATCAGTTGTAGGACCTCCTCTTTTGTCACCTCAATCTGACTCAGGTCTTTCAACACCCCTTCCAATATTAGTGGTTCTGGGGCGGGCAAACACTTCTCATCTTCCACGGTGAAGACGGAGGCAAAAAATGCGTTCAGCTTCTCAGCCATTTCCCCATCCTCCTTCATAGAATAAATGTCAGATGTTTGAGAGCCACAAGACATGAGCATGGCTGCATTCACTCTGGCCCACCAGCTCCTGAGATGCCAACCACACTCCCATCTGATTCACTGTGCAATTATATATTATTATGGGATTGGGGGGGGGGGGAGAGAGAGAGAGAGAGAGAAACATCAGGCAAGAATAAAAGCAGCCTTGGGCTGCTGACACAACATCATATTTATTTCAATTATAAATGATTGCTGATGGTAATAAGCTGAACTACTAGATTCCTGAAACTTTTCTTGAAAGTGATATATTTTGGCAAGCATTCACTAGCTTCCTTGATTGGAAACAAATGAGAAGGAGAGAGGTGGAAAGAAAGAGAGAGAAAGCAAATAGATGTGGAGGGTGGGAGAGGAAGGAAGAAAGAGAGCAAAAGAAAGGGGAGGGAAGGGAGAAAGGGAAAGAAAAGTGGAAAGAAAGCAAATGGATGGGGGAAAAGGAAGGGGGAAGAGAGAAAGAGAAACAAAGAAAGCAACCTGATGGGAAGGGAAGAAGAGGGGAAGAAAGGGAGAGAGAGTAAGAAAGGGGGAAAGAAAACAAGGGAGGGAGAAAGGGGAAGAGAAAGAGGTGAAATAAAGCAAATAGGGAGGAGAGAGAGAGGTGGAAAGAAAGCACATTTAACTTTGAATGTGTTCTCCAAGCCCTCCCCCCCCCCCCCGCATCAGTCGACTTGACTTGAAGAAGGAATTTAAAGATACAAATGCCTTCTCTGAGCCAAGCTAGCTGGCTGGTGTGGCAATGGGGTGGGACTTGAAGAATAAATTTAACTTTAGATGGGGAGGGAGGGGATAGAGAGAGAGAAAGAGAAAAAAAGGTGGGAAGAAAAGCAAGAAAGGTGAAAAGAGAAAGAAAGGTGGGAAGAGAGAAAGAGAATAGATGGGAGGAAAAGGTGGAAAGAAAGCAACTTTAACTTTAAATGCATTCTCCAAGCCCCCCATGCTGACTTGGCTTGGCGAAGGCTTTAAAGAGATAAATGCCTTCTCCAAGCTGGCCAATGGGGTGACAGGCTGTGGGAGCTGCATGATGTGTGTGAAAGTGCCACATGTGGCACCCGAGTCGCAGTTTGGCCACCCTGCCACTATGTATACATAATGGACTCTGGCTTCCTTAGACCCCATCACAAAATCTCTAAGAATTTCCCACCAACCTGGAGCTGACAACCCTATTCAGGACTGGCCCCAATGAGTTATCCGTCAAAGACCAAAATAGGTCTGGAAAGGCCCGCCCCTCACCTTTTACTGACAGAACCAAGCATGGAATACTGTAATTGCCTAGCAGCAGCCACTGAGGGGAAAGTAGGTCATTGGTGAAGGCAGCTTCCCCAGTTGCCCAGTCCTCATCTGTCCTGGTGCTGGAGGGTAGAGTTGCTCTCCATGGATCTTGAGGGACATGCAGCTCAGCTCATGCAGCTCTATACCGTTTGTATAGAGAGAGAGAAAATATGATATACATTTAAAAATAAAACAAAATTACATTTCTTGAAGCTGTAGCATATTTTCCATGAAGTTATGTCATACTATTTAGGAGCTATCAGGGCAAGATAGGTGTGGAAGCCAAAATTGTACCTTGCTTAGAATGCCAAAACGCCTTGAATTCCAGAGTGTACAATTGAATCTGTTGTTAAATTCTTATTCAGGAGTAAAGTTTGGAACTGTCACAAAACTCTGTAGCGCCCAATAAAATAGAATCTGCCACGAAGCTAGGATCTCTTGCAGTTGGTTAGGATAGTTCTCCTAAGTAGCTGTGTTTTGTTTTGTTTTTAAAATAAGACTATTTCAGATTTACCAAATATTGTCTAAACAGCATCATTCCTGAACAAATCCTTAAGATGGTGCCACAGATTTTTTCTCCATTCTAATCTCATGGCTAAACCTTTTCTGTAAGACAGCCATAAAAATATCTGTGATTTCATACATTTTATAACTGGACAATTAAACTATAATAATGTATGTTACATGCTTTATAATTACTATTTTGATTATATATGAGTAATGTTAATATAGCAAATTAAACTTTGTCAGGTGCACTCTTGCCTCCCACATACATAATTTAATTGCATTCATATAATAGGGTTGATTGTCAGCTGGACTGGCTCCCAAAGTGGTTTGTATTGAAGTCTATTATATTTTATTGTCACTACAGCTCTGTGAGGTAGGTGCGGCTAAGAGTTTATGTCTGGGCCAAGCTCACCTAGCAAGGTTCCATGGCAGAAATGGGATTTGAACCTGTTTCCTACTCTAATTTTCTCATAATCTCCCTTTTCCAACTCTAATATTCTAACCACTATATCACATTGGTTTTCTAGTCTCCTAAAACAGGCACCCCCCTGGCACAGAGCGGAGTCCCGTGGCATGGAGTGGTAAGCTGCAGTACTGCAGTCCAAGCTCTGCTCACAACCTGAGTTTGATCCCAGCAGAGGCTGGGTTCAGGTAGCTGGCTCAAGGTTGACTCAGCCTTCCATCCTTCCGAGGTCGGTAAAATGAGTACCCAACTTGCTGGGGGAAAGTGTAGATGACTGGAGAAGGCAATGGCAAACTGCTTTGTAAAAAGTCTGCCAAGAAAACATCATGATGTGACATCACCCCATGGGTTGGTAATGACTCGGTGCTTGTACCTTTTTACCTTTACCTTTTTTAAAACAGGTACTCCTAGAATGTGCAGAGCTGATTCACAGAATTCTCATGGCTTCCTTAAAAGCTTTGTATCAGATTCATGTGGGCAGTTTTGTGCCACCAAGATCAGCAATGGCAGGGTAGGAGGTGGCAAAGTAAGCACTGACTGTACTGTGTTAATGGGAATTAGCAAAAATAATCTTCTGTGCTGTTCAAGTAGTGTAAGCTTTGTTATACTAGTGGAACATCCAGCGTGCCCACTGGAAACTATTCTCGCCCCCCCCCCCCCATTTGGGTCTTTTGAACTCAGAAAATCTTTGTATTCCTGAATATTCCCAAATACCAGTATTAGTTTTGTATTGTGATTCAGGTAAATATTCAGGAAACCCACTTTGGTTCCATTATACCTTATGAGAACCTTCCCCATAGATATAATGGTCTCTTTAAATGCCTTCTAGCTATGCCCGAATAAAAGCCAAATAATATCAGTGCCCATCCATTCAGGAACAAACATTCCTTGGAGAGTATTTAATTGTGTGTATGTAGAAGCTCCCTGGAGGACTGGTTGAGATTTCCTCTGAAACGAGGTTGAGAATATGCCATAGTTTCAAATGTTGTGCCTCCCTTTTTGTTCCTTAAGACCTTGTTTTCTCTTCTAATTCTTGGCTTTCTGTAATTATAATTAACTCTGATGTCAATTCATATTTATGGCTGCAACAAAACTATTGTTTCAAACTCAGTTCAAGACACTGTTTCAAATATCAATCATTAATCATTAAGTGAGTTGTTATGAGGTGGTTTGGAGACAGAGTTTTAAATTCAGATGGCAAAGTATGGTTAGGTCGAATTAGGAAGTGGAGGTTACGATCTGTCTCTGTGGGTTGGAACAAATTCCTGAGTGGATTTAGGCTGTCTAAAACTAGTGGTGCCAGCCTCCATGAGACTGGGGGATCCCACGGATTTACAGTTCATCTCCAGGCTACAGAGATCAGTTCCCTTGGAGAAAATTGATGCTTTGGAGGGTGAACTCTTTGTCATTGCACCCCACTGAGGTCCCTGTCCTTCCCAAAATCTACAGGAATTTCCCAACCTGGAGCTGGCAATCCTAGTCTAAACTGAAACTTTTACCTAGTATATTTAAGAATGATGTTTGAGTCCAGTGGCACCTTTAAGACCAATGAATTTTTATTCAAGGTCTCATCTTTTATGTATGAAAGCTTATACTTCGTTGATCTTGAAGGTGCCAACTTTGTTCTGCTGCTTCAGACCAGCATGACTGTCCACCTGAATCTAGTGTATTTAAGAGATTCACAAATTTGAAATAGAATTATGCATTAGCTTGTCATAGCAGTAATGAATGAGGTTGAAGAAAAAAGCCACACAAAAATAATTTGTAAGGAAACAATTGGTCTTGGCTTTATCATTATAATAATAATAATAATAATAATAATAATAATCGTCGTCGTCGTCATCATCGATTTTTAAAATAACATTTCCTACTTAATTTTTTAAAAAGTATTTCTTGCTAATGTTGGTGTAATTTATATAAACCAACACAAGGAATATATTGATGAAGTACGGTCTGTCACTTAACATAATTTATAGCTGATGAAGAACTGCACTGGAAATATCTGAATACAGGAAAAGTTTGAACACAATTCTGTCAGAAAAAAGTTAACATCTGCTTTGTTCTTCTGTGATATTCCTTGATACTGCCAAGGATAGCCCTTCTGAGCAGTCTATTACATTGGCTTTCACATTCTTACCTGGTTATGAATTGAACATATGAACATATGAAGCTGCCTTATACTGAACCAGACCCTTGGTCCATCAAAGTCAGTATTGTCTTCTCAGACTGGCAGCGGCTCTCCAGGGTCTCAAGCTGAGGTTTTTCACACCTATTTGCCTGGACCCTTTTTTGGAGATGCCAGGGATTGAACCTGGGACCTTCTGCTTCCCAAGCAGATGCTCTACCACTGAGCCACCGTCCCTCCCAATTCCTCAAGATAAACTGGCTGGCCACTGATAAGGAGCACAATGTTAATAATCATTAAATAATCGTTAAAGGCAACAAGGGCTGACAGGCTGGGAGCCCATGCCCCCTGATAGTGTAAGCTTTTAGAGGCTTAACAGACCAGTTTCTCAATCCCTCTCCATTTTATTTCTTAGGCTTTTTCTCAGCTGATGACTCCATAACATGTATTCCTGTATTCTATGACTCCATAACATGCTCAGTTGGGTTGTAGCTCCTTTTTAAAAAAAATTAAAAAGTCACATATTTCTGAGTACTTGGGGAGTCCTCAGAATACAGAAATCTCTTAACCTTGTCTGTGGGTGGCTCCATTTCCTGCTGACAGGCAATTGATTATGGAAATTACAATTAGGCAAGCTGGAGGATCACAAGGATTCATGGAGAAAAAGAGAGGCTAAATTATTTGAAAATTTTGCCTACTCCTTATATGCTCTTTCTGTGATTTCCATGTGCATCTTTAATCAGCTTCACAAATGCATACCGCGAACTGTTGGGACTACCATTGTTCTGAACAAATATCACACTACATCTTTCTTTGCTTAGTTAGACATCTTAGTAATATTTATATATTTAATTATAAACTTCTCCCTCGAGTGCAGATTAAAAAAAAATCAATATAATATCAAGGGAAGAACATTTGAGTTCCAGGATTTTAAAAAGCGTTTTAAAATACAGGATTAAAAACCCTTAAAAATAAATGCCAAACCAGGTCTTGCTAAATTACAGTATGAGATTTCGCCTCCACATCTTGAGGCTGTAAGGAACTTCATGCCACATACATGGTTGGGGTGGGTGAGTGTGCAAAGTAGTTGCCCTCCTTGCCACATTAGTCGGTCTGCCAGCTGTACTGCAAAGGGCAGCTTCTTAGCTTCCTTATGCTACTGCTGCCAGCAGAGGGGGCTACACGAGGGAGTGGATGGGGCTGTGAGAGTGGGTGCAGGGGAAGAAATGACATTTAACATAATGACAGGTGGGAGTCTCCCTGGACTGTCCCATTGCTGGGGCGGCCAGCGCAGCTGTAGCTTCCCTTTGGAGCCATTGTTGAGGCTATGGCAGCGTACTTGCTGGAACTGCCCCAGCAGATGTGCTCTCAGAGCTCCAAGGATGTCTAGCAAGGGGGGAACAGTTTGATCATCTTCATGTTCTCTGTACATCACACCTATGAGATACAGTATGCCTGTGCCAGTGTCATGGGTGCTGGGGACCCTGCAGAGGAAGTTGAGCCTGCAGAATAAACTGTGCCCCTGCCACCTGCACCAGTGCCCCTGCCTCCTGCTGGAGAAGATCCCAGCCCCCCTGCCTCGCCCTCTCGGGTGGCACGTGTGCGTGACCGCCTCCGTCAGGACCTCAGGGATCGGAGGAGGGCGGCACGCTCACAAGCAAGACGCTCCCTGCGCCCTGAGTTTTGAGAGGATTCTGGCCCTTCTAAGAGCAAGGATGCTTGAGTTGCAACAGGATCCTGGCTGCCTCTCCAAATGGGCAACAGCCAGCAGAGGGCTATATAGCTGTAGGCTTTGGGAGGAGGCTTTGTGGAAGCAACTAGTCATCTCACTGACGTTCTAGCATCCACTCCGGCTTGACTTTGGTTTCTGGACTCCCTGACTTTGGCTTGTGACTTCTGGACTCCCTGACCTCGGCTTCTGGACCTCGGACCCGCGATACTTGTACAGTGATTCGGATTTGGCGCCTCGGACCCTCCTGCTTACTGGCTACAGACCTCGGACTGCCCCTGGACTTTGCCTGACCCGGCCCCAGCCGTGACAGCCAGTCTCCACCAGCAACTCACCAAGCTAGAAGTATTTTCGCACCCTTCCCAGCATCACACATAGGGGCTCTGCCATGCATGCTCACTGGAAGGGGCTCAAGGGTCCCGGAAGTTTCTTTCTAACCACCACACTGATCAATTCAGTCTTTTTGCTACAGTTGATAGACTTACCTTTTTTTTTGCTCGCTTTTCACTATTTTTTCTTTTCCTTTAGATTTTTTTTCCATCCTCAGCTCTTCTTTTCCTTACCAATACAACTTAAAGGAGGGATCCGGCAAATTGGAGGGAGAGGATTCCAGCCAAAATGCAGAACCTTCCTCTCCTCGTCATCTTAATGAAGATCTACCAATGAAGATCTACCCCTTCTTTCTACCTGCATTTTTTTCCTGGAACGCTACCATCTGTCTTATGGGAAAATGCTGGGGATATTAAAAACACTGTCCAAAGTGCTGTAGCGAAATCCCACCACCCGACGGGCATTCTCTGCTCTGCATGGGGGAAGCACAGAGACAAGACTCCTGCAAACACTGTGCAGAATTTTCAAAACAAACTGCTGCCGGACTTCAAACAGCATTTCCTCAAATCAGCCCTGTCAGCCACACTGATGGTTTCAACTCAACTTGATTCCTGTGGTAAAACCCCAACCACCTCTTCTCGACCACCTCTTCAACATCGATGGTTGCCGTGTCATTGAGCCAGTCTCCCTCCAATGCCAATCAGTTGATACTGAAATGTCCAATCCTGGTCTCCAAGTTGGATTCTCAACTGCTGCCAAAAATCACAGAGAGGAAAAGGAGGAGAAACAGAACAAGGTCAGGAAGCACAAAAAAAAGAAAGGTAGGTTGATAAGCCCTTGCTGAGGTGCCAACAAAAAAGCCGCCTCCATACATCTGCTCTTGGAGCCAGTGTATCCTCTTGAGTTGTTTGACTAATTCAAGACCACTCCACCCATATGATCCAGCTCTATGAATCCAACAGAGATAGACCTCATCCATCACTCTTCCCAGTCTCAATCCTGCAGCAAGAATAGGCTCCACGGTGACACCACACAAACACCCCAGTCCCAACCTTGAGATGCAGGCTTGGATTCCCAGCAGCACGACTCATCTGACCGTGATCACTCTCCTTGGCATGTTCCATCAGATCAAGACCGATAGCCATTTTTTCCCAACCGTGTGCAACTCCTCCTGTTCCTTGGGATCAGAGACAACGGCAGTATCTGTGTGGAGTTCACCCTCTCCCATAGGCTTTCCCTTGGTTTCCTGGGCAGACTTTGATGGATTGGGGTCATCATTGGTATCATCTCACTACTCTGGACCATCTCATACCTTGGGACTGGTTCCAGATACATGGATGCCAAAACCTTCTGCCCATTCTGACTGACGTAAGCCTGACTCAGACAAATCGATCACAGGTTCCAAACCTACCCTGACGCTATCACAACTGATGCCCCAGATTCCAGTACTGACACAACATCTATCAGAACCCTCTGATGCAACTGGGTCTCCTTGCTTTGGATAGTGAATTAGAGGGGGAGAATTTCAGTTAAAATGCAGAATCTTCCCCTCCTCGTCATCTTAATGAAGATCTACCAATCTCACCCTCTGAGGAAGTCCTATGGAGATTTCATCGAGAGAATAGCCCAGTGCCCTTTGTACCATGGTCACCAACACCATCTTTAACATTGTCCAGCTGGACACATCTACAGCCACTGTGCTGCCGGTGACACTGGTTGTGCTGCAGGCTACTAAAACTCCTTTGGCCAACCAGCCTCAACACCAGCCTCTTCCAGACAGATTGACCATACGCACAAAATGCAAGAACCTGGGGTTCAATTCCTTTTCTCCCACCCCAAACCTAACTCTGTTGTTGTCGCCTCTTCTTCCAGAAGCTGTTGTACCCATAAGGAACCCATCCTGTTCATATCCTAAGCCTCAAACATGAAAGGACAGAACATTTACTCACCATCTATCAAAATGAATAGTAGAGACTATTAAACTTCGTTATCTTCTAGCCAGGTGGCCTTTGCCCAGCCCCATTTGTGCCCATTCTGCTAGACCTTTGGCTACCTACACTGCTTTCCTCAAGGGTATCCCTCTATTGGAGATCTGCAAGGCCTGTGCCACCCCAGATAATTTTGTGAAGCATTATGCACTAGGCATCCGCCTCCATCACAGAACCTCAGTCAGACATTTGGTGCTTTAGTTCACTTGTGCCTGAGAATTTGCGAGCACCCCTGTTCAGATAGGCTCGAGCTTGCTATTTTCCCATAGGTGTGATGTGCAGAGACCACAAAGAAGATAAACAGGTTGCTTACCTGTAACTGATTATCTTCAATTGGCCATCTGTGTTTTCACACCACCCTGCTTCCTTCCCTTCTGCTGTTGGTCCTATGGGATCTTACAGCGGTCAGGATCTGGTGGGATCCTCGTGCTCCTCCCAGTGAGCATGTGCAGTGGGAAGCTTATAACACTGGGAAGGGCACGGAAATTCTTCTAACTTGGTGAGTTATCGGTCAGGACCAGTACAGGTGCACCGTATCCCATAGGCGTGAATGCACAGATGACCACTGAAAGATCATCAGTTACAGGTAAGCGGCCTGTTTTTTCCAGCTTGCCGAGGGACAGCCAAAAGCAGGGACTGTTCTAATCTTCGCAGCTTCCCTGCAGCATTTTTCTGTGGGTCTCTGCTTATCCAGAATATTCCTGAGAATGAAAATCCTGTTTTGTGTTTAGTTTCTTATTAAACATATTAAACCTTATACTCCCATATATACCCTGGAGGTCGCTTTGCTTGACCTCCTAGGATCTTCTAATAGTCCCCAGCCCAAGAGATGACTGTCTTGCCTCTACCAGGGCCAGGATCTTTTCAGTCCTGGCCCCGACCTGGTGGAATCAACTCCTTATGGAGATCCGGCCCCTAACCGGCTTGCTGGCCTTTTTTAGGGCCTGTAAAACGGAGCTGTTCCACCAGGTTTTTGGATTAGGCAGCGGGCATCTATTTTAGACTGGTTGGCCTCCCCCCTACTGCATTACTGTATATGATACTGTATAGTGGTACCATTTTTTTTGCTGTACCACCTTGCTGTCATATCATCTTGCTGAATCATCTCGTTGCACTTTACTCAATGTTGTAATTGGTTTTATTATGATTTTATTGTGATTTTATTTCTATTTGAGGTACTCCGCTCTGAGCCCCCAAACGGGGGAATTGGTGGAATATAAATAAATAAAATAATAATAATAATAATAATAATAATAATAATAATAATAATAATAATACTTTAATTTTGTTTTTGCCCCGCATACCTTCATTAATATCTATAGTGCAGGAAACAATGACTCATTCAGTCCCGATGCCTCTTGTGAAATATAGTGAGTTCACTTTATGTGCTTACTAATGTTGCTCGGTTAAAGAACCATTTGGTGGCTGCCTCTGAATGTAATGGGTCACTTGACTGCATACAGGAAATAGGAGTTTCCTCTGGCATTTATGCTTAGTTGCTTCCAGAAGCATTCCTGTGGGGGAAAAAAAATTAGATATTTGGAAAATATTCCAAGTAAAGAATTTGAAAAGTTTGCTGCGTTTTGAAATGCAAATTTGTTTGTGCTATTTTTATGTTTTAAATAACAGCTCCACATTCCGTTAGGATTTATTTAGGCCGTTTTGCTTTGTTTTAAATTGTCGGTGATTTGCAGACCCAACTCTTTTCCAGAGAGCAATTTACCTATTGATGTGTTTAGCATATATACACCATGGTTATATTGTTTCCTTCCAATGGTTTTATATTTTGGTCGTTTCATCGGTTAAAACTGTATGTCTTCTATTGCAAAATAACCGCTTCTAATTTGAATTGCTATTTTAGTCCTTAATTTTTGATATCTGAATCGTGACAGTTCTGAACCTGTCGTAACGGTGGTAGAGGCAACTAAAACTTGACTGGGATAAATTCATCAAATACTGAATAAGCATTCCGTGATTTGATAATGGTGGGTTAGGTCACTTGTGCAGTCCTAAACAGAATGGCTTCCTTAGAATGGGATAACTTTGTTTAGGATTGCAATGTAGGATGCCGACGCACGTGATCTGTTTTGTCATGTACTGGTACAGATGCACAGTTGGATTTTCATTTTTTCATTTCTTTATAATTTAATTTGCATTTTGATATTGGCCTTTAGCGGCCCAGACTGCTTCTATAAGAATTGGGTTGAAGGGCCAGTTAGAGGCTTCAAGGTTGTATCTGGACATTTTGAATGAAATCACTAAATAAAACAATGGTGATAAAATTGCAAAATCAAGCAGGAAATTCTCAGCATGGATGCCCTTGTTTCTATTTTGTATTTTGCATCTATTTTGTAAATTCCATCTCACTTTACAAAATGATAGGACACATTTTAGCTATAATGTTCCAAATCCTGCTATATAAATTTATTCACTGCATGCACTGGTAAATAATTTTGTAACTTTTCTGTGCAATAATCAGAGGTGGCACAAGCGATTGCAATTTGTATATCGTTCTTTCACGTTTTGAGAACTTACTGTACCCTTTATACCTTTTTCCTTTTTGCTCGGAGCTAGTTTGACACCAGACAAAAGTCACTTTTGTCATGTCAAGGAAACATGCCAAGCTATTTGACATAATGACAGGTGGGATATTATTCAGCATTGATGAAATTTTGGCTGTATAGGTTCTTTGTTCGTACTAGATTGTGTTTTGACTTGCATGTCTTGGCTGCTACATAGGATTCACCTCTTTTAGTGGACTTGGAATTTGCCTTGAAGAATAAACGTTCTATTTTAAGATTTTCCAGTTGTAACTTGCCCAGTGTACGTGTACATACATGTTCAAGTCTAATATTTAGCTTAAAAGTGCTAATTCAGAATTTTATTCAGTTAGGGAGTATTAGGAATTAGACACATTTTAGTAATGATGTTTATTTCTTGAACACAGGATGAGTTTGTACAATAAACTGTTGATGTACCTATAGTTGGTATAACAGACTGGTTTCCTTAGAGGATAAAGTTTTTTCTTAAAAGGTGAAGTATGCCCAATAGGGCAGCTTTTGAAAGGAGAATAGCAACAAGAATACACACTACAGAGTATTCACAGGAAGCATTCCTACCATCCCCCAACAGCTCACTGGGGAAAAGCTCTTAGGTGGGAAACAGAAGAGGAATTCCTTTCAGTGCATCTGTCTAGACCAGGGGTGACCAAACTGAGGCTCAGGAGCCACATCTGGCTCTTTCACACATATTGTGTGGCTCTCAAAGCCCCTCCACCCAGTCAACTGGCTTGGAGAAAGCATGTGTCTCTTTAAATCACTTCTCCAAGCCAAGCCAGCCAGCAGCTTGGAGAATGCATTGAAAGTTAAAGTTGCTTTCTTCCCACCTCTTCCTCCTCAATCTTCCTTCCTTCCTTCCTTCCTTCCTTCCTTCCTTCCTTCCTTCCTTCCTTCCTTCCTTCCTTCCTTCCTTCCTTCCTTCCGTTGGAAGGGACCTCTAGGGTCATGTAGTCCAACCCCCTGCACAATGCAGGAAACTCACAAACACCTCCCCCTAAATTCACAGGATCTTCATTGCTGTCAGATGGCTATCTAGCCTCTGTTTAAAAACTTCCAAGGAAGGAGAGCCCACCACCTCCCGAGAAAGCATGTTCCACTGTGGAATCGTTCTAACGATCAGGAAGTTCTTCCTAATGTCGAGCCGGAAACTCTTTTGATTTAATTTCAACCCATTGCTTCTGGTCCTACCTTCCGGGGCCACAGAAAACAATTCCACACCATCCTTTATATGACAGCCCTTCAAGTACTTGAAGATGGTGATCATATCACCTCTCAGCCGCCTCCTCTCCAGGCTAAACATCCCCAGCTCCTTCAACCTTTCCTCATAGGACTTGGTCTCCAGACCCCTCACCATCTTCGTCGCCCTCCTCCGGACCCGTTCCAGCTTGTCTATATCCTTCTTAAAATGTGGTGCCCAAAACTGAACACAATACTCCAGGTGAGGTCTTACCAGAGCAGAATAATGCGATACCATCACATCATGTGATCTGAACACTACTTCTGTTGATACAGCCCAAAATTGCATTTGCCTTTTTAGCCACCGCATCACACTGTTGACTCATGTTCAGCGTATGATCCACTAAGACCCCTAGATCCTTTTCGCACATACTACTGCTAAGACAAATCTCCCCCATCCTATAACCATGGATTGGGTTTTTCCTACCTAAATGCAGAACTTTATCCCTGTTAAAATTCATTTTATTGATTTTAGCCCAGTTTTCCAGCCTGTCAAAGTCATCCTGTATCCTGTTTCTGTCATCTGCGTTCCCAATTTAGTATCATCTGCAGATTTAATAAGCATTCCCTCTATTCCTTCATCCAAATCATTGATAAAGATGTTGAACAAAACAGGTCCCAGGACGGATTCCTGAGGCACTCCACTTGTCACTCCTCTCCAAGAGGATGAGGAACTATTCACAAGCACTCTTTGGGTGCGATCTGTCAATCAGTTACAGATCCACCTAATGGTAACAGGATCAGGTTTTCTGAATTCCTAGATTTCTTTTTCTAAGTATCTAGTTCCTTTTGATATGGCGATATATATAGAAGGGCATATATCAGGGGTGGCTAAACTGCAGCTCAGGAGCCACATGTGGCTCTTCCACACATATTGTGTGGCTCCTGAAACCCCTCCACCCTCACACGATCAGCCAGCTTGGAGAAGGCATTTGTCTCTTTAGAACACTTCTCCAAGCCAGCCAGCAGCTTGGGGAATGTATTTAAAGTTCAAGTTACTTTCTTTCCGCCTCTCTGTCCCCCTTCCCCCATCTATTTGCCTTCCTTCCTCCTGGCTTTTAAACATCTGACGTTCATGTCTTGTGGCTCTCAAACATCTGACATTTATTCTATGTGACTCTTACATAAAGCAAGTTTGGCCACCCCGGCATGTATCGTCCCAGCAAAAGGGACTGATGTTTTCAAAAAGAAAGCTGGGAATTGAGAGAAATGTATGTAAAATGCAGATTTAAAAACATAAAGCTGTCTGGGGGAATGGCCATTTGGACAGGGAAAGTTATGATGAAGAGGAAAATTCAGACTTTCCCATCTACCTGGATGGTGCCCTGCTGCTTCTGCAATCTTTCAAAAAAACATTGTCACAACGAAGGTTTAGGAAGAATTGCAAGACTAGGAAAACTGGTTCATGTGTGCAAGTATAAAAGCACCACAATGCTATGGGTAAAAGGAAGAAAACCTGTTCCCTCGTAGCATCCAAGCTATGACAAGCAACCTATGTGTAAGTGACCACACACTCAGTAGGAGGGGGTGGGAGGGAAGAACGTAGCATGGACCTTAAACTGCTCATAATACTAAAGAATTTTGAAATGATCCTTTTAAAAGAGGGTGCCAACCAGTGTCAGTTATGTAACCCAGGGATTTAATTTGGGTACCAGTTGTGTTGAACACTCTGATTGCCTGTGATTATTTTTAATTCTTGGATGCCATCCAGTTGCAAGAGAAATAAGTAATTTATACCTCTAACCAGTTTGCAGTGCCAGTAATTCCTATGCGAAGCATCTAGTAAAAAGTGCCAGTTTCTTCCACAAAGTGGTTTCTCCAGGGAGCATTGTCTTTCAGAAATATAGGGGAAATATCTTTCATTCTCTGGACTGAGTCTGAACAATGAATGCCAGTATTCCCTTTATTCAGGGGAAGTTGGTCAGGAAGGTCTGCTTAGGTCCCCAAAATGGCCGCAGAATAAGAATCATTATCGTGTGGCGAAAGTCTATATATGGTTTGTAAGGAATCTATTCCTTCTTTTTCACTTTTGAATTAAAAAAAAAATTAAAGGTTCAGTGTTGCCTGTTTGCGTGCTGTCGCTATTGAGCGGCTCTTAGAGATCAACATGGATGATGCTGTAAAAACTTAATAGTGGAAAATGTTCACTTAAGATTGCTTTTTAATCTTGTATTGATTTGTTCAGATGGAGTGGGTGGGGGTGGGGGGGAGGTCCTGGTTCTATCTATGTAAAGCTAGGCATTTTCAGACTTCTGTATGTGAACTGTACTAAATCCTTATTTTTATAAGGAGTCTCATTTGAAAAAAGAAATGATTACTTGTCATAGGCTGTTTGGGCTATGCATTCCCAAATACTTTTCACATAGAAGAACATCAGAAAGGAAGCCAAAAGCTCTTACAGGTCAGTCATACATATTTGTAGTGGTAGCAGAGGACACAAATCTTTCTGAGCCTCAAGGCGCCTTTGGAATTTTGAGACCACTATAGGCACCGCTACGAAAAGGCTGCCACAGAAAAGAACCACCCACAAAATGGAGATCTCTCCCTCTCTTTCTCTGTCTCACAGAGAGAGGGGGGCGGGGGTGAAGAATATAAACACACACAGGCACAGAAGAAGCCCAAGGGGAGAATAAAACACACACAGAGAAGATGACCAGAGAGGAAAAGGGGAGGGGCGACACAAGGAGAAAATACAACTACTACTCCGGTGGTCCCTAACCACAGCAGATCTTCAGGTCCTGATTGCAGGATCATGTATCCGTATTCAGTAAACAGTGGGGTGGATCCAAGCGAAAAGCTCTTTGTGTGTATGAAGGCAGCCATTCATTGGTTCTGCTTTCCCAGTGGGCCTGACCTGTTTCCCTGAAACAAATGGTGGGCACCTGGGGAAGTGCCTGTAGGACTCATGGAATCCCTGGGCACCATGTTGGAAAACATGTGTTTGAGGTTGCATAGACTGTAACCATGGTTAGAATTTCAAACTAGGAACTGGGAGACTCAGGCTTGAATCTCTACCATGTCATGAGATTGTGCTAGTGACCTTGAGCATGACTAACGGCTGTTTCTCAGCCTGAAGTAACTGCCAGGGTTGTTGTTGTTGTTGTGAGAATAAAATGGAGGGAGAGAACAATGTTGTAATTTATTGCATTCACTTTGGGTAGAAAAGTGGGGCATAAATATCTGTGTTTCAGTGGTAACACAGAAGTACATGCAGCCTCTCAATGCACCCCTGCCCCTCACCCACATCCAAGAAGCTCCTCCAGGTGCCCCACAGTCAGCATTACAGATGCTGCCAGCCCCTGCATCTATTGCTGTCGCCTGGAAAAGGATTGCAACCACTCACTCTCTAGCTGCTCCCATTCAGTTGCTGCCCAATGGAGGAAAGGGTGAGTAGGATAGGCTGTGCTGGACTCAGGCCCCATGCCTGAAGACCTGGCAAGGGACCAGAATCTCCTCTCCCTTCCAGGCCATCAGCAACCATGACACCTGGCCAAAGGGCAACTGCCTCTCTTCCGTCTGCCAGAGCATGGCCATTGCCATCTGAAGATATTGAGTCCATGCTTTGCATTACCTCCTCCTCAGGGACCGGGGACCCTGTGATGCCAAGTGACTGCAGGACCATAGAGGCTGCCATTGCCATTGCCTCCTTGGGGTTAGAGCTTCCTTCTGCATCACAGCTTGTTTTGCCAGGCTTGTTCAATCAAGCTACAGAGCAAAGCCTCTATTTCCTCCATTGGTTGACCAGCACATGAAGCAACTTATGCACAAAAGCTCTCAATGCCCAGCCATTTCATATTTTTCTGTGAGTCTTAGGCTCAAAACATTGACCATGAAATTTCTGCAATGGATGTCAGTAAATCAAAAGTGGGTTTGCAGTTTACAGATATGCATCTGAGCAACACCTGAACAGCATATTCAAGATTGCTACAGCCGGATCCGGGCCACAGGCTGCATGTTTGACATCCCTGAAAATCCGCCCTGAGTCCGATTGTGCAGAACATAAATCTGAAAGCTTAAAATAAAATAATAAAATAAGAGCCTCACAGCAGTAAGCTTGCAGCTAATTTTCCCTTTATTTGTGGCTGAGGCCTTTCTGGGCATTTAAAAGCAACTTCTTAAGCTGCAGTGGTTTTTTGCTGCTGTTTACACTTCCTGTTGCTTCCTCAACCAGAAAGAGGAAGGAATTGCACCACTATTTTATCCCCACTTTCATGCTCTTTTGCCTGTAAGAGTAGAGTGTTCTTTTTTAAAAAAAAAACTGCAATCAGATTTGCTACTAATTTGAGCTAAAACGATTTTCCAAAACCGTTGAATCCATTGAGATTTAATGATGTTCACTCTGATCATAAAAATCAGAATTCAAATCCTGTGGGGCTTTAGCTGAGGCCATGGACATTTGATTGCATCTTGGACATATGCAGCTTTCTTAGTACCATGGGTCAGGGCAGCCCGACTTTATGTATTCTGACAGCTCATTTCAGGGCTTCAGATATAGCTTGTTAGCAAGTCCTCCTACCAGAGACCCTTATACCTAGAGATGCCTTTCTATAAGAAAACATATTTCTGAACTAAATTTATCCCCTCTTTTCATCAGAGAGAAAAAAGGTGTATTCTAGACTCTCTTGTCACACACACAAAAAAGTCTTTAAGGAGCCATAGAACTTATTTTTGGGAAATGTGTCAGTCCTCTTTACTTTCGTAAAGCATTTTGGAGATGACTTCAAGCTGTGCATTGGAGAGCAAGCGAAGCCCTTTTAGCAGCAAATACATGGTGGTTATAATAAGGTGAAACACTATATACATGTACATTTTGTGGTGCCAAAGAAATCATAGAGTGGCCCAAATTTCTTCCCTTTTGGTGAAAGAGTTTTCCTTCACTCAAAGAGATTACAACATTTTAACTTGTTGTAAAATGTATGTATTTGCTGTCAAAAAAATGTAAAGGGCAGACAGGTTAAAAAATGTAAAAATTTCATGTGTTAAAAAAATGTAAAAATTTCAGCTGAAGATTGGCAACAATGGTTACCCAGGTGGAAATGGCTGGTCTAGCTGGTGGAGTCAATGGTATTGTACCTGTCTGAGCTTCCACCCCTTCCACCCCACTGTCTCCATACTCCACCTCTCAAATATTGAGGAATTTCCCAACCTGGTGTTGGCAACCCTATCTTCTTCCCAGCCAACCATCAGCCTACCTTTATTTGCCCCTCTGACTTCAACTTTCCATCTTTTCCCTACTCCTTGCAGCCTCTACTTAGGAAAAGTATAGTCTTTCTCCACAGGGAGGACCAAAACAGCTTACATCATTATCCTTTTCTCCATTTTGATCTGCACAACCACCTTGTGAGGTAGATCAGGCTTGGAAGTCTGTGATTGGCCAAAATCACCCAGAAGAATGTGGCTCTAGAGAAACCTGCTCTGAAGCGCTAATGCAACACCACACTGGCTGTCATAGGGGGGCTGCTGCTGAACAGCAACAAGCAGCCAGGCTTAATTAAGTCATAAGAACATAAGAGAAGCCATGTTGGATCAGGCCAATGGCCCATCCAGTCCAATGCTCTGTGTCACACAGTGGCCAAAAAACCCCAAACAAAACCCAAGTGCCATCAGGAGGTTCACAAGTGGGTCTAGAAGCCCTTCCACTTTGCCCCCCCCCAAACTCCAAGAATACAGAGCATCACTGCCCCAGACTAATAGCCACTGATGGACCTCAGCTCCATATTTTTATCCAATCCCCTCTTGAAGCTGGCTATGCTTGTAGCTGTCACCACCTCCTGTGGCAGTGAATTCCACATGTTAATCATGTTAACGTACTTCCTTTTATCTGTTTTAACCGACTGCTCAGCAATTTCATTTCATGCTCACGAGTTCTTGTATTGTGAGAAAGGGAGAAAAGGACTTCTTTCTCTACTTTCTCCATCCCATGCATAATCTTGTAAACTTCTATCATGACACCCTGCAGTCGATGTTTCTCCAAGCTAAAGAGCCCCAAACGTTTTAACCTTTCTTCATAGGAAAAGTGTTCCAAACCTTTAATCATTCTAGTTGCCCTTTTCTGGACTTTTTCCAATGCTATAATATCCTTTTTGAGGTGCGGTGACCAAAATTGTACACAGTATTCCAAATGAGACCGCACCATTGATTTATACAGGGGCATTATGATACTGGCTGATTTGTTTTCAATTCCCTTCCTAATAATTCCCAGCATGGCATTGGTCTGTCATGCCAGTCAAGTGGCATCAAGTCACCCAGAGGGTGCTGTCAGGCTAGGATAGTCAAACTCTAGGTGGAACCTGAAGATCTCCTGGTATCAAAACTGAACTCTAGACAACAGATCTCTTTCCACCTGGAGGAAATAACTGCTTTGGAGGGTGGACTCTATGGCATTATTTTCAGCTGCGGTCTCTCATCTCCCAAACTCTGGCTTCTGTAGACTCCACCCCAAAATCTCCAGGGATTTCCCACCAACCTGGAGTTGGCAACCCTAGTCAGGACTGGCCCCAATGAGTTCTCCTTCAAAGGCCAAATTACGCCTGGAAAGGGCATCTTCCTCCACCTATTACTGATAGAACCAAGCTTGAAATACTGTGGTTGCCTAGCAACAGCCACTTGGTCTGGCAGGATGGAGGACCTGGCAGGATGGGCCAATAGGATATGATAGTCAAACGGGAGTCAGTAGAAAGCAGCAGTTGGCTGCCTGATGGCTAGTAGAAAGCAACAATTGGCTACCAAGTCCAGCCAGAGTTTGTGGACCTTTGATCATTGGCATAGTAGCATCAGTTTGTGTTCTACTTTATATAGTACAAGAAGACAGATTTGTGCCTGTGTGTAGAATTTAACCTAAAAGAGAAAACACAGAACAGGAGGGAGGTGATGGTAAGAAGAAACTTCCCTTTAGGGAGATGATGGGCTATAATGTTCCAAATACACATATTTCATTGAATAAACAAGAGAAAAATATATGGGTAATTATGTTTAGCATCAGTGAGGAAAAGGTGTTGTCACAAAGGTTAGTGGAAAATACGGGTTTTGAGGAGGTATTTGGAGAGAACAAGAACAAGATCATCATGCAGGAGTGGAGGGAGGGGCAGAGCAGCAGGAGACTTTGATCAGCTGAAAGTGATAGGACGGAAGGTGCAAACGTCACAGGTGAGAGTGTATTGAGGCCATGAGTGCAGACAATAAGGGACTGCAGGGCTTTGAAGGTTTCTGTTGGATCTGAGAGTAGACAGAAAGTTATTTGTGGATTTAAGAAGCCTCACATGGTTAGAACAATGAGTGGTGATGAATGCATTTGGTAGTACAGTGCTTGTTAGAGGTGAGAGGGTTGCGGTGACTCTGGGTGAGGAAATAAACACTTTCTTGTTAAAATAAGTGGACTGAGAATATGGGAGCTTGCAGGTGTGCCCAGGTTACTCACAGTCCATTCAGTTACGAATAAAATAAAAATCAATGTAAATAATTCCATTGACAGACTATTTTCTTCATACATTTTTCCACCTTAAAAGTATACTAACTTGATATATATGCTGAAAAGACGTGAGCAGACCACAAACCGGTCCCATGAGTTTCTACCATTGGGTCAATAGTAAGTGAACTTAAGGAGTAAATTACAAGTTGGACCATAATGGCTCCTTTGGACCCATTACTTTTTGACAGGTAAATAAATGCATGTTTTCTAAAGTCGTGCACGTGCCAATTATGTGTTTTTGTTTGCCATACTGAGTTTAAGCGTTTCACCATGTAAACCTACCGGATCTGTCTCATAAATCCATATATGTCTAGAGCCAGAATGCAAATTTGAATGAAATTCTTCAAGATCTTGATGTTTTACTGAAGCATCCTTAAAAACATACAACACCTATTTGCGTAGATATTTGATGCTGTTGAGGTGCTTCAGTAAGCCAGCAATTAGAATCAAGACAGGGAATTCTAAGACAGAATTTGAATATTTTATGACCACTTTTCAGTCAAATCCCTGAGCTGTCAAATCCTTTTCAAGCCTTATATTCATACAGTCAACACCTCAGCAGCTGAACACATGTGCTCACACAGAGTAGCTACAGATGTTAGAATTCCTCAGGGTTCCAAATGTTGTCACATCTTTCAAGTGTTCTGCATTTTACAGACTTCCTGTTTTTAAGCCATTTTTCTGGCCTTCAACCACCTTATTTCTGAACCTTGCTTACACTGCTCCTGTACTGCCAACTGTTCCTTTTAGCTAACACTTCCTCCTCCTTCTCCCTAACTGGAATAAGACAAGAAGCACTAAGGAGAGCATCACATAAGAACTATGGGGAATGAAAGGTTAGGAAAAGATAGGACAGCGTTATAATAAGTGAGGAAGGAAACAGACAATGAGAAATTGACAGGTATTGATGGAGGAAAATAAAACAAGGAGGGAATGAGCAATATTCAGAAAATGATAGAGTACTGCAAAATATATTGATCATTTCTGAAATTAACATTCCTAAATTGGAAGCTATCACATTTTGTTAATTATTTGGTATGTATGAATCTCATACACACATTGAGTAAAGCTTTATTGTAATCCAGCCATAATCTAAACATTGGCTTTCCAAAAATGTCCACTCTTTCACATTTTAAATTATGATTTTGCTCACTATCAGTATTTTCTTTATGCCAGTAAATATTATTGTGGTGGTGGAAAGAGCATCAAGTCACAGCTGATTTATGGTTCATTTCCAGTTCCAATTTATTACGGTCAATTGATCAGCAATAACAATATACAAAATCTCATTGTCACAGACCACAATTTCTGACTACATAAAAGCATTCTCACATTCAAATTCCACCAGTGTTAAACCTTAAAAATGGCATTATTAACTATCTCTACTTTGTTAAAAACTTCCGCTTATTTATGGCTAAAAAACAATATTTTGCTACTGCCTGAGTTACAGACAGTAACTTCCAATAAGTATTTCAGTAGCATGGCATCTGCAAATTTCAGATAATTATCCAGAGGTTTAAATTTAGAGAGTAATGTTAACTGTTGTCTCTCTCTGGAATAGAGCTCACTATGTAAAATAATGTGAGTGACAGTTTCAACTTCCTTTTCTGAGCATATACAGCATCTTTGGTGGATAGGCCAGCGAAGAAACCTTCCTTGCAATACATTAGAAGGGAGGGCATCAAAATGCGCCCTGGAAAAGGCCCATTTGTACTTTTCATATGTGATGTTAGATAAATATGGGGCTGCAGCAAATCCAGACGAAGATTTTAACTTGCTATACATGATTTTTAGTGACCCCATCAGGTTTTCAAGGCAAGAGATGTTCAAAGGTGTTTTGTCATTGCCTGCATCTATGTCGTGACCCTGGTATTGTATTCCTTGGAGGTCTCCCATCCAAATACTAGCCTGCTTAGCTTATGAGATCAGTGTTGACATTGGAGCTGGATATGCTGTCAGCTCCAAAACTACTTCAGAACCAGGGGTGGGATTCTAGCAGGAGTTCCTTTGCATATTAGGCCAGACACCCCTGATGTAGCCAATCCTCCAAGAGCTTACAAAAAAGAGCCTTGAAAGCTTTTGGGTGATTGGCTACATCAGGGGTGTGTGGCCTGATATGCAAAGGACCTCCTGATAGAATTCCACCCCTGTGTATGTGGGTGTGTGTGTATTTCAGTGCTGTTCAAAAAAACACAATGGCATACACAAACAAGTACCTGTTTAGCAACCCAAAACAATTGTACTGTTTGTTGTAGCTTCTTGCCCACAAACTGATTGTGATTGTTTCATCCCAAACAAATTGGTCTCTTTTCCTCATACCATCGCTTATCTGTATCTATGACATCAGGTCATGTATGAATTTTATTTTAATATCTTACATTATACATGGTCACTGGAAAAAAATACATGTTTTGAAGTCTATTCATGCTTAATGTACCTTTTTGAACTTACAAGTTGCTTTTGTGACATTGAGGATCCCCTTTAAATTATTAAAAACTTTGAAGTTTGGCTTCTTTCCCTTGAGGGGTAAAGTAAACCAATTCCAAACATGAACAAGCTCCATAATACAATGCTGTTCTTGTCAGAACCTCAGAGTTAGGTCTGCAGCACATAGTGTATGTATTGAAAAAAACAGCTGTTTGGTGACAGACTGCTAGCTGGGAAGTTAAAGCTGAATGAAGTGGTTAACCCACATCCTTTTGCCACTGATAAAGTGCTTTGATAAGCAAGCTATAGTGGTGAAAAGTAGCAAAAGAGCCAAAGATTGTGATTCTCTAGAATGAATGTAGGTCTTGTTTGACAAAAACAGCCTTCATCTCTTGTATACTGTTCCCCATTTTGTTTTTACTTCTTCCTGTGCATGCTAGGATTTACTCCCAGCTACCACCCACCCCTGCCCCGTGGAAGCAATTCTGTATATTTCAAAGGCATACCCTGTAAAATAAACAGAACTAAGAAGAATTCTATGCAAAAGAATTAAGTCTTCGTCCTGTAATCCTTAATGGAGTCGTTTATGCCTTCACTGGGTTGGATGGGGATAATGGGATACCAGAGGAGAGAATTTAAAGAAAGCTTCTGTTCAGAAATTCTTTTCTAGTTTAACCACATCCAGTAACACTTGGGCATATATTTCTGCCTAATTCTGTTTTTAAAAAATCATAGTAAAAACATTCTTGGTGATTAATTTCTGTGCTTCAGTTGAGCACGTTGAAACAACTCAGTGCACACTGAAATAACTCACTGCAGATGTTGTGCATTTGCTTCCACCAAATGTACTCACAGGTTCACAATTCTTATGAATAGGATAGGTATGTGTAAATAGTTAAATTCTTATCAATAATCATTTTGGCTGTTTCTTTAAGCATGGTGATTTGGAAATGAGCGTAATTAAATCCCAAGGTCTTGCACTCCTTGTCAAATAGTTAGCATTTGAGTTAGTATCTGGGTCTTCTACACTAGATTCAGGCATGGATAATAAAGTGCTACACTTATCAATTAGGAATTACAGGTTGGGGGCCATGAGGACTTATGGGAAGCACCTTAGTCTTCCTCCCCCATCATATCATGGAGGGGGGGGGAGTTCCTGGAACATATGAACATATGAAGCTGCCTTATACTGAATCAGACACTTGGTCCATCAAAGTCAGTATTGTCTTCTCAGACTGGTAGCGGCTCTCCAGGGTCTCAAGCTGAGGTTTTTCACACCTGTTTGCCTGGACCCTTTTTTGGAGATGCCAGGGATTGAACCTGGGACCTTCTGCTTCCCAAGCAGATGCTCTACCACTGAGCCACCGTCCCTCCCCAACAGGAGGACAGCTTCAACCTGAGTGGTACATCAGGGGAAGGTAGGGTACATCAGGGGAAGGAAGCCTCTAGGCAGAACTTGGGGATCCTCCAGAATTACAGCTCATCTCCAGACTTCAGAGATCACTTCCCCTGGAGGAAATGGCTGCTTTGAAGTGTGGATTCTCTGGCATTGTTGTACCCCAATGAGGTCCCTCCCCTCTCCAGGCTCCATCCCCAAATCGTCAGGAGTTTCTCAACCTGGATTTGGCAACTATACCCCACCCCATCTCCTGCCAGTGGCTAGGAAGAACCTGGCAACTCTCCAGGGAGGAGTTTTAAATTTCCCCTCTCCCTCATCATTGACAAGGCTGAGTGCTGCTGGGCCAGAGGTGTTTGGATGCTGGCTGAATTGCAGGTGGCTCACCTGGCTTTTGCCTGAGTAAAATAGATAGAAGAAGAAGGTTTTCGGGGTTGAGTGCATTTAGGAATGGTATCAATAGTAGAACTGGTATCCACCCAAATATCACTAGTCTCCATGATGTGGGGGATCTTATCAGCACTAGTTGATCTGGGATGACCTCCTTTGGCTCGGCCTCTTATTTGTTTATTTATTTCTTGTATATTGAGTTCTTATTAGTTTTTACATATTAAGGAGCAACATCAATAGAAAAGAAATTTGTAACCGAACATTGCTTTCCTTAATATCAGTTTTCCAAAAAAGAGAAAGGTTACTTTACTTTACACAGCTCCTATATTTGTACGTACAGAGGTAGGGCATGAACAAATTCCCTATTTTAAAATTGCTCGGCAAATGTATGTATAGTCTCCAGTACTAAATACTAAATTTTACAAATTATACGGATTGTATAGCAATATCTACTAATAAGTATTTTTATATTATATTACATTATTTGTAACCAATCATATAGTTTCTTTCCATTTCATAGTAGCCTCTTGCTTAGATTTACCATTTACTAGATTTGTTAATATATCTAGTTCTGCAGCGTCTAAAATTTTTACAGTCAAATCCTCTGTCGTTGGTGCTCGATCTAGTTTGTTTCCAATAAGCTGCATAAAGAATTCTAGTTGCAGTCATGTTATGTGTCACCATACGCCAGTTCTCTTTTTCAATTCCCTGTTGCGCCATACTGAGCAAAAACATCTGAGGAGTAAAAGGAATTACCGTTTTCAACACTTTTGGAATCCATTCATGTCCCTTCTCCAGAAATGACTAGCTCTCTTACATAGCCACCATGCATGGAAAAACGTACCCGGTTTCTGAATTGGCTCAGCCTCTCAGAAGCTGTTTGGGCATTATCCAATCCAACCACACCCTTATTGGCATAACGAAAAGAGATATACAGAGACTTGCCAACCAAACAACAATCAGATATGTCTGTTCAAAGCATAAAAGGTTAAACTAAGATTAAGATCACAATCAAACCTGCTTAGAATAATTTTTAACAATTCCAGGCAAGAATTTGGCAACAGCTTTTGTGATATCGATTATGTTGGCATTATCAAAAAGCTGAATTTGTCCTTTGCTATTTTTTTAAAGGTGTACTTGTTCCCTATGGGAGCTATCAACTTCCATTGTCTTCTGTGGAATCACAATTCATCCTGTTATTGAAATGTGAGAAAATGACTCCTAAGGTTCACAACAGTATGATAATTAAAGTGCTGCTTAGAGAAGTCAAAAGAATTTTCAGTCTTTTATTTCTTCTACATAGCTGCCTGTTGCTTGATCACTATAAGTCTTCCTCTGTGTTTGTCAATAAAAAGCTCACAGAAGAAAAGTTTCCTTAAAAAGCTCTAAGTTGGGAATATATTATAAAATCAGAATGTTTTACATGTCTATGAAATTGATCTAAGAGTATATAGCAGGGGTGGCCAACGGTAGCTCTCCAGATGTTTTTTTGCCTACAACTCCCATCAACCCCAGCCAGCATGGCCAATGGCTGGGGCTGATGGGAGTTGTAGGCAAAAAAAAAACATCTAGAGAGCTATCGTTGGCCACCCCTGGTATATAGGAAAGATTGTGGGGACCCATATGTATGCCAACGAGACTTGGGGCGAAAGGGGAATAAACACAGACTTTGCTCAAGGACATAAATTTCTCACGGACTCCTTGCAGTGGATTCCTTCCTGAGAATGGTACAGTTTCAAAATGATGGGTGTAGCTGATAAAATTTTGAGGTTCATCCTAGAGGTGCGAGTTTAACATAAAATAGACTTTAAAACTTTGCTGGTAAGTGGCTGTAGAGCGTCTATGACAGGTACCCCTGATTATGACCAAGCTGAAAATATTAACATTATTTTTTTAAACTTTTAAAGTGAGATTTGCAATTAGGCTTTACTGATGTTTAACTATGTTGCTGCCACCTCTCCTCCCATTGCAAACATGTTGTAGAAACTACAACTAATTCTAAAGAAGATTCGTGCAATTCCAGGGCATTAAATCGTATGAATCATCTAAAAATATCTGCAAAGACCCATTTGCTTAATATTGGAAAAACTGGGACTTACTACAAATCAGCTCTTGTTCCTGCAGGAATGTGTTTCTGTGACAGAAAAGCATCTGTCACCACGGAGTGAAATGAAAGGACCATACCTAGCTTTCTACTGCATTTCCAAGATCCACAGGGCAATCATATGCAAAGTTAGTCCAATCTGAATCCATTGGTTTGAATGGGTTTAGACTGGAGTTACTCCATATAGGAGTGCAGCTTTAGATACTAGAAACGGAGCTCTTGTTCAGGATTATCTTTTGCATGCAGTAATTTCTGTGCCTTTCACATAGTTTTAAACATTTTTACTTGAAAGAGAACCAACACCAGTTGAACTTGTGTGTACTAAATAATCACATCCGGTCTGCAGAGAAAGCCTGATACAGACCTTCTCTTAAGAGTATATGGCTGGGATCCAAAGAGCCAGTGTATGTGAGTGGTTTCTACTAGCTCAGAGGAATATTTAGCTTTTTTCTTTTGGATAGTTGCCACATCATGGACTTCTTTTAATCCTTCCTCAGTTTCAAAAGCAGTTTCTATTTTGCATTTTAAAAAGACAAGTTCAAAACCTCCTTGAACTCATGGAGCCAGGTCCATAGTTTTGATTTCAGCTGTTTCCCTGCAAAAGATATTCTCTGGGTTTTTTAAAAATAAAAAAAGCAGAAAACTAACGTCATATGGAAAATGTTTTACAACAAATTATCCAAAAGACAGAATATGGTCTTGTTTAGCTTTGTGGCAATCTGATACCTAAGACTATCATTTGCCTAATCTGCAGTAGGCGTGTGCAAATGGCTTTCTTAACTTAGAATAAGGTCTGACAATTCTTGTAGCTAAAAATTGATTAAACCAATCTCAGTTATGGATATAAACAAAATATACATGGTATATAAAAACTAGTAACCAAAAATATGCAAGATGTTTTGACTGAAACATTCTGTTTGTTGCAAATTGTCCTTTTATATATCTTTGGAGGTAAACCACAAGTTAAGATGAATTTCCAAAAATAAAAGGGTTCTATTGACTTTTTGTGTAGAAGTTGCTTATTCTTAATAGAAAGCAGCATGTGCACATCCTGCAAACTCATTTCCTTATTTAAAGTGAGCATCCTTCCTTTACTGAGATATGCTTCCTATTTTAATAGGGAAGCTAGAGTGGGCCATTGTAAGCTTTGAAGCGCATCCCTTCCAAATTACCTTTGACCTTTGGTTCTAAATTACATTGTTCAGTCAGCTGCCTGTTCCACGTAATTACATGTCCAAGAAAAGAGAAACTCAAATGAAAAATGTAAAATGCCATATTTTCTACTATAACATTGAATCAGTAATTCAGAAAGGGGGATATCATTATGATGCTATGACGTGACATGATCGTAAAAACAGTATAACTTGTTCAGAAGTACTGGAGGTGGCTGAGAGTGACACTGTGACAGTCAGCATAATAAAACAAAGTAAGCAAAACAGTTTAGCTAAAACATTTTCTTGAAAATTGGATTCTTATTTATGTTGACTCATCCGCTGATGTTTATTTAGTAGTTTTATGAACACATGTTGGTTTTAATTGTTGCTATCAGATACGTGGCCTATTCTAGTTGAAAGGTGGAATTTAATATATTAAATCCCTTTATATTTATTTTAGAGCAGAATGCTAAATATAATCTTGAAGGTGCTTAGAATGCAATCCTAAACAGAAGCATACCTTTCTAAGCCCATTGACTTCTATGAATTTCAACCCTTTTGGGCTGAGGGGGGTGTAACTCTGTTTAGGATTGCACTGTTGGTATGGCGTTAAAGAACAGTTATTAGCATACTTCAATACCTGGCAAACCACAAAATATAGACATTTACAGTGCAATCCTAAAGTAACAGCTTTCTAAGTATACTAAGTGCATGGGTTTATAACGATGTGACTTCTAAGTATTTTGCATTTAATTTGCCCTTTTTTGTTGTGATAGATCATTTAAACTTCCTACTGAATTTTCATGACTTTTAGTTAAATCTTTTCTCCTTTTTAATTCTTTCTGGCTGATTTATAGTATAGTCCTAAACAGGGGTGGGATTCTAGCAGGAGCTGCTTTGCATATTAGGCCACACACCCCTGATGTAGCCAATCCTCCAAGAGCTTACAAGGTTCTTGTAAGGATTGGCTACATCAGAGGTGTGTGGCCTAATATGCAAAGGAACTCCTGCTAGAATCCCACCCCTGGTCCTAAATATGCATGGTAGAAAGTTCCATCGAGTCACAGCTGAATTACGGCTAGGGTTTCCAAGTCAAGAGATGTTCAGAGGCAGTTTGCCATTGCTTTCCTCCGTGTCATGACCCTGGTATTCCTTGGTGGTCTCCCTTCCAAATACGAGCATGGGCTGACCCTGCTTAGCTTCTGAGATCTGACCAGATTGAGCTAGCCTGGGCCTTCCAGGTCAGGGCAATAAAATGCGCATAATCAGTAGTAATTCTCAGTAAAATATGCATAATCGGTTTCCTGGAAGGAGGTTTGAGTTCACTTTGCAGAGGCAGCCAATGGCAAACCACATCCATTCAATGAGTTGCCATCAGCCAGCTGCAACTTGATGGCACTTTCCACCACTCCTATAATGAATAAAATATAGGACAAAGATACTGCTATTCCAGTCATACAGAGCTATTCCAGTCAATTACAGTAGGTATCTCGGAGCAGTCTGTCAGACACAAAAAAGATCAAAAGAAATAAAAAAGTGTACATATGTAATAGGTAAATGACATATTTTGTTTTGTCTATTTTATTTTCTTTTAAAAAACATTTATGTTCCACACTTTGAATCCTTTTAGGCTCTAGAGGCATCCTGTATGCACAATCATATTTTTAAAAGTTTTTAAAAATTAAAGTGGGGAAAATAGCGAAGTCCCACAAAATGATCAATAAAATCATCTGAGCTTTAGGTTTGCACTTGAAACAAGTTAGGTAGAAGCTCCGGGTGAGCATCTGCTGGAAGGGAATTCCATAAGTAGGGTGGAATAGCAAAAGCAAAAAAGACCCCCTGCCTTGTAACCACTGCAAACAGGAGCACGTGGAGGATTACCTGTTTGGCAGATCTTAATTGCCACACAGGAACATGTGGGACGAGGTAATCCAGTAAGTATCCTGGTCTCTAAGACTGTTTAGGTCTTTAAAGGTAAATTACAAGCATCTCAGATTGAACTCAGAAGCAAACTGGCAACATACCTGTAAAGTTCTTTCTAGATTGGCATGCTGTGTTCTCTGTAGCCACCCCAACTAGTAATCTGAGTGCAGGATTTTGTACCAATTGAAGCTTCATTCTGCTTGGGCGTTTTTGCATTCACCTTCAGCCGGCGCGACCCCCCTCTTCACTGCGCAGGATCTGCGCGGATTTCGCACTAAACGCCGCGGAGCAGCCAGAAGAGCCGGAAACTCCCGCCGCAAAAGCCGCTCAAACGGAAACCGCCAAAAAGCAGTTTCCGTTTGAGCGGCTTTTGCGCCGGGAGTTTCCGGCTCTTCTGGCTGCTCCGCGGCGTTTAGTGCGAAATCCGCGCAGATCCTGCGCGGTGAAGAGGGGGGTCGCGCTGGCTAAAGGTGAGTGCGAAAACGCCCCTTGAGAAAGGGCCATAGCTCAGAGGTAGAATATATGCTTGTCTCAGGTCTAGTTCCTGCATCTTCAGTGGAAAAGAAGAGGGTAAGAAAACACAGAGGGTATTGAGTACCAGAGGCCACAAAAAGAAAAATCGTCTTCAATTGTGTAAAAACAAATTATTATTAATCTCAGTAAGTATAACCATTTTAAGAGGGATCGGTTTACCCAAAGACTCAATATCATATCCACATAAATTAATCATAACTGCCAAGAATTCTTTTATACAATGCAGACCATCTCCAGTAAACTGTAACAGTTTCTTGGCAAAAATATATGAATTGCCCAAGACTAAATTTCCAGATATCAAATTACACTAAGCATAACGTCTGATTCGGTATAAGACAACTTTGTGTGTATTTTGGAGTAATGTGATTTCAGGTTCAGTACACTAAACTAGGCAGGAACATTACATGTCACATAAGATAACTACTTTGCCAGGTAGTAGTTAGGATCTAAAAGTACCAGCCTTTAAACCTATCTCTTTAACAGTAAATGCATCTGTGTTTCAAGCAAACTGTCTCCATCTTTCTCTCCCTAGTTTTAGGAATCAACAGTCAGTTCTGACTTGAACTGGTCTGGTCTGACCTGAACTTCATTTTACTAGACCCATTCTGTCTGTTACCACCAACAAGCATCTATTCAGATTTCCGTATTGTAGCTGTGCATGTAATATGTATACTTTTTTTGTGAGAGCTGAAAGAGAATGCAAATTGTTTGATTAGATAATAATAGATCTTGAAAATTTTCCTTTAATTTTTTTTTTTGGCACGTTGATATCTGTTTATTTTCAGGAAAGCAGGATTTTTGTTTGGTTGTTTATAACATTTTATTGCCTCAGCACCGTACTTTTATGCCAAGCCTATATGCATATTTGAGAGGCCACTTGAGAGGTCGTTTGTAGCCAGTTGTGTTGTTACCTGTTAAACTCCCATGTTGGAAATAACAGATTCTCTATTCACACCTAAGAAGATAATTGAATCTTGGCCTTCTTTGGCATTGATACGTGGAAATTGTGATTTTCAGATTTTCAACCACAAATAAGGAAGAAAGGAAAGGGAAAAGATGGTACAGAAGCTGTGGGCTTTCTGTGATCTTGGTCTTTTAAATAAGAACAGGTGATACAATTCAGACCCTTAATGCAGTGCAGTCCAAAGAAAAATAGTGCTGTCCTGTATATTCGGGAAAATTTCAGTTCATCTTCACAGGATGTTGATTTTTATTAACTTGACAAAATTAATACCTTGTCATTCTACCCTAATAAGAATCAACAAGGTAGTATACACAATGAAAGAACACCTTAAAGACCATTAAAAAACAACAAAAAATACATCATTAAATATTTAAACTGGAGCTAAAGTACATACAAAACATTTTTAAAAAATTAAAAACAAGAAAGGAGGATCACTGAGAGAATGCCAGGAAGAACAAAAGAGGCTTTGCCTGCTTGTGAAAGATGGCCAAAGAAGGAGGTAGAGAGGTCTTCCTAGGAAGAGAGTTCTAGAGTTTTGGTGCCACAACAGATAAGGTCATGTGCTGGGTTACCTCCTGCCTAATCTCAGAAGGTGGGGCACCTGAAGCAGAACCTCTGAAGATAGCTTTAGTGGTCAGGTAGGTACATAAGAAATTAGGTGGTCCTTTGGGTATGTTGATCCTGAACCATATAGGCTTTAAAGGGCAACACTTAGCACCTTGAATTGTGCCAGGAATCAGATTGGGAGCCAGTATAAATGGGCCAAGACTCACTCCAGTCAACATCTTGGTTGCAGCATTCTGCACCTACTGAAGTTCTTGGAACACTTTTCAAGGGCTGCTATAACCAGGGTGTGCGCCACCATGGCAACTAGCTTTATTAAGAAACTATTGTTCTTTGGAAAAGTAAATTGCGTTATGAGTGTTTAATATAGTGATGACTAAATGTTCTCATAGATGATAGTCAAAAGTGAATAGAATGCGGTTTCTAGAGCTGACTGTGCAAGTCTGACATTAGGAAAAGAAGAAGAAGAAGGGTATAGCCAAAAAAAATTCTATAGTGTAGAAAAGAGTCTCTGGATATTAGTAAAATATGAACAAATGAAGTTTCCTTACACTGAGTAAAATTACTGGTCCATCTAATCCAGTGTTCTATGACTGTCAGCTGTTCTCTGAAATTTCAGAAGGAGATCTTTCTCATCTCTGCTACACCCTTTTAACTGGAGATTCTGGGAACTGAATAGGAATCTTCAGCGCCTGATTATCTCAAAAGAGTCACTTTTTTGGCCAGGACCTTTACCAGTCCTCAGATTACTGCACAGCCCAGGGGTGAGGCTTTCTGAAATTACTTGGGTTTGTACCAATAAAGCATTTTCAAGATTCACTGCCTTACGTTCATTTTTTTCTTTTTTTTTGGTATTCTGATTATGGCACCTCGCGGATTGGTGGTTGCAGCAGTCAGCAGATTTTTTCTGCAGGGTAATTGCGCTGTGGCATTAATTTAGGAGGACTGTTAAAATATTGATTTATGGAGGTGAAAATGATCTGCGTTCTTGTCAGAGAGGTGGTTATAAATAGACTTGAAAATGGTAACAAGCTGGGCATGTGCTCCCCTAATGTTCCTTTTCAAATGCTTTAAAACAAATGATTCGTCAAATAAGCAAGAATAAAGGAAGAAATCTGCCAATTTGTAGAATCTGACTCCTAATCAGAGCAAGGCTACAGGATGCTGAGTTCCTGCCCTGTACATGATTAAAGCCAAATGCACTCTGAAATGGCTGGATCTAAGAGGAAGCGCAGCACACTTCACAGTTGGGGGTAGGACAGCAAAAGAATAGAAAAGAAGCCCCTTTACCTTTGTTGTTCTTCTGGCTCTCACAGATAAGCACATTTCCTGTGATATTTGGACCTGTAAGAGACTGCAGGCCGTGTGATACAGAATTTTTAGCGCCTGGTCTTGGCAATTCTCCCCCCCTCCCCTCCAATTTTCTTCTGATATTGTAGATGATTTCTGGGTAGCCAAATTATTTCTTTGACTGTGGTCACTGGATATTCTAGATTTACTGTGTCCTGCCCACCCAACTTTTTGCAAGTGGTAAATTTTATAGAAATAAGAGGCCGAATCAGGCGCATTTGCTATCTCTGGATCATTGTGATAGCTCTAATACAACTGTAGAACTCCTTATATATTTTTAAGGTTCTTCTTTTTCTTTACAGTGAACATAGACAACTAATTTTCGAGTGGGCTTTTTAGTTATCTGTTTGCTTTTAAAGTTTAGTATGAAATGCTAGTGTGTGGGAAACAAAGTCATAGTCTCTTTGGGCATATTAAACTAGTTGCTCAGTTCTTTGGCACTTGAAATTTATCTTGCTGGTGAATTACGGCTGAACAGTCAGCATTGGATTTTGAAATTTCTATTTCAGTGACATCATTGTTCGCCCCTTTGATAGCATAAACGTGTTTTCAGAAGTGGAGGTTAAAATATGAAATGGAAATTATACCCAATGCAGGAATTCTTGGTCGGACAGGAGAATTAAAAAAATATATATATCTTGTGAATATCCGCCCTGAGCCCATTATGGGAAAGGGCAGACTATAAATCCACAAAATAAAATAAATAAATAAATATTGGATGCTGTTTAATCCTCTGTTTGCCCTGCTGCTTCTGTCAACTTATCATTATTGTTTACTCTGATATCACATAGTATACCTTGTAAGATATTGGAATGAATGCTGCGAAGGAAACTCAGACTTAAAATAACTGAAAAAATAAGTGTATGTGTTGTACATATAGAGATGACATTTCAATAACCTCTTATGCGAATTAGACTACTGTGGAATTTATTTCGCTTCAGGTTTTGCGGAAAATGCATTTGGCAACCATTGCTGCTCACAGGGCTTCATTTCATTCTTTGTTAAAATAGGAATATTGCAGCAGTTCTCTTTTTCCACAGAATAAAGACTAAGCTTTTGTAAACAAAACGTTTTTAAGAAAACTGTGATGCTTCTAAGAGTAATAAATGCCGTTGTTTTAATACAGCTGTTGGTACCTACAGTTTAACCTCAAATGCTATTTTCTGCGTGTGCCATCTTGAGTGCCTATTCACTAGTAATTTACTTGCTTCATATAGCATCAGAAACTCCTTGTAAATTGTGCATGGTCTTTGAAACAATGATAAATAGTTGAAAATAGATTGGATTAAAACCACAGTATAATTACTTCTTATTCAGAAAGGTTTTTTTTTCCTTTTTCGTGTTGCCAGAAAAGATGTCTGAAAATATTAAGACATACGCTGATTTTCTCTGACTCAGTGGAACTTGCCAGCTCGCTATTTTGGAACGCACAATAATGATGTATCTTTAGATGTGTTTGTAATTAAAACAGAAAGCAGATGTTGGGCATTGAGATGTGTGGAAATTCTACATAATATTGTGACAAAATAAGAGAGCACTACATCTTCAACTTTGTACTGAAAGGCAACATACAAAATAAACAATGACATTAAAGTTTATAACTTGTTCTAGAATATTGTAAATATGTGTTTTTTAAAAAAAGTATATATTTCACATTGTAGAGATTTATTGCATATATTTCTAAATGCAAAATGCTCTTGTTCCCTGCATGCCTGAGACCCCAGGTACACCAGGATGCAGCAATCATAATAAAATTAACAACTGTTCCTTTATGTTATATCATGAGCCGCTACAGGCAGCATTGACCAATGTGTAACTTGAGGCTCTCTAACTACTTGGTTTTCCTTTCTACGCTGCTATGTTTCTAATGCAACATTTCCTTTTTGTTTTCTGTGCACCCACCTGGATTTCTTATGCTACTGTAGATTTATCCTGTTAAATGCTTTGAACACAAACACAGAAATATTTCTAACAAATAAAGAGATAGCAAACTTAATGTATCAAAAAGATTTTTCCAACAAAGGGGGGCTTCAACGTCTGCCCTCTTGCCTGTTGGAATGACTAATTGTGTGTGTGTGGGGGGGAGAAGTCAAATGGCATTTTGTCATAGCCAAATCAATTATCAGAGTTTTGCTTTATGGTCATCGTCATCATCACCACCACCCTCCACCACCCACCACAACAACTTTCTACAATAAATCTCTGGCCTGGGAAGAAGACAGTTAACTCCCCTGTCACAAGGTGGAGCTCACAAAAAGTTATAATGTGTATATTAACACATGCTAAGAGGGGGCTGCTCAGTCAGAGTGGGGAACAGCAGTTTTGGCGGGAAAAAATCTGCCTCGCAGACTTGAACAAGCAAGGGGTTCCTCATACCATGCCAGGAGCTGCCTCTTACTGGAGCTGCAGAGGGATTGCCTAGGGCCATTTTCATAATATGCTGTCTAGCTTCTGTTATACAATCTGAGAACTGGAGCTGACTCAAGGTTTTGGTGCTGACCTCTAAGGCCCTTAATGGTCTGGGACCCATGTACCTTCAGGATCACCTCTCTTGATATACCCCCAGAAGAGCATTGCACTTGGCAGACCAAAATTTACTGGTGGTCACTGGCCCGAAAAATATCTTCTGCAGCTTTCTCTGCCCTGACTCCAACCTGGTGGAACTCTCTGCTGAATAACGTCTTGGCCCTGCAGAATATGAAGCAGTTTTGCATGACCTTTAAGGCAGAGATGTTTCGCCTGGCTGAGGACATCAACAGTTGTATCCTCTGGCACTCACATCCTCCACCTTCTTTGCCCCCCCCCCCCAAAGCAGCTGGCTCTTTTTGGATTTCTTTTGCCATCTTTTAGTAGTACTGAATTTATGGTTTTAATTGTTTTATATAATATTGCCCTAATTTTATATTGTACACTGCCCTGAGCCCCAGTTGCAAGGGGAGGGTGGTCTAAAATTTAACAAATGAATGAATTAATGAATAAAAACCTTCAAAATGTGAGAATGTACAGGATTGCTGTGGTTCATCATTTTAAATCATTTATGAAACAGATAGATTGGATTTAAATACAGACTGCATTTCTATTTGGATTCATTTAGCCAATTGTGTAAGATTAAGAACAAAGTTTTTAAAAGGGAATTTTGAAAATCAGTTTTACACCTCCCACATTTTATTCCTAGCCATTGGTTCCCATGGCTCCTATAAAACAAAATGAATTGGAGATCGTTTTACAGCTCCCTTGCTATGGTTCTCTGGTGATTCTTCAAGACTCCCCTTTTGGGGTTTTTTTTAAACAATTACACTTAAAGCTTTTAGCACAGCTGGATTCACTATGTAAGAAAACTTTGAGGGCATTACTGTGTCACTATTTATCGAATGTGCAGCATTTAAAACTGCTGGCTGCAGTGCAGATCTGTGTGTGGCTGGCCACTGGTAGGGGATGGGGGTGGGGTAGGGTTGCCAGATCCAGGTTGGAGATTTGGGGATGGTGCCTGGGGAGGTCAGGTGCCTCAGTGGGATACAATCCTACAGAATCCAACCTCCATTTTCTTTAGGGGACTGTGCTCTGGAGATGACCTGTAATTCTGGGCGAATCCCCGCGTCCTACCTGGAGGCTGGCAGCCTTAGTGCATGAGATTGATCAAGTAAATATTAGGCTTCTTTGAATGTTTAAAATATTGACAATCTCTTCTGCTATTAAAATATTTATGTAATTTTAGCTGCCAAACAGTTTGTTCTAAAATATAAATTCAAGAGGGGATTGGATAAGCATCTGGAGCAGAGGTCCATCAGTGGCTATTAGCTGCAGCTTATCGTTGGAACTCTCTGTCTGGGGCAGTGATGCTGTGTATTCTTGGTGCTTGGGGGGCACAGTAGGAGGGCTTCTAGTGTCCTGGCCCCACTGGTGGACCTCCTGATGGCACTTGGTTTTTATGACTCATTAAGAGAAAACTTGGACATATATCCTAGGTAGGCTTGCCAGTCCCCCAGTCTGGGTTGGGAAATCCCCATTTATTTGAGTGTATGCCAGAAAGAAAGCTATTAACTGTCACTGGAAGAAGTTTTTACTGTGAACGAATGGAAAATGATGACGAATGTGGAGTATCTACTCTTGAGGGAGCCTACCTTGTGAAACAGTTCCTATAAGCTAGCAGGAGTGTTGAGCGGTGTGCTGGGAATGGCTTGCAGGAGCAGTCTGTCTGGAATGGCTTGCAGAGCTGATTTCATGCAGAGATCCTTTTGTGAATACCAACCATAAGAATTTCATTTTCAAAGACTCATTAAGAGAATTGTGGAATCTCTGGAAAGTCTTCATATCAATATAGAGAGGATACAGCATCCGAAGATCACTAGTGTGCTTATTGATGAACCGCATGAAATTTTTGTATATGAACTGTACTTTATATATATATGATTTGTAATTATTTTGCAATTGAATAAGAACATCTACGGAGTTTCTCTATTGAGTTGTTTTGCACAGTTGCATTTGTTCCTTGCCAATAGCTTGTTAATGGCAATGAAAACTGACATTGCATTGCTCTGGAAATCTGATGCCACTCCATCAATCTCCCTTTGGTTTGAAAAAAATTGGAACCAACTAATCATGGAGAAGATCACTGTTCTTCATCTGAAATATTCCCTAGAACCAACTCGTTTGCTGAAAAATGGTTTCAGTTTTTGGAATACACAACCATCCATGACATATTACCAATCGACATGACTTACTGTCAGTTTCTCTCTCTGTGATTTTTTTTTTCTCACTAGTTTTCTCCAAAACATTTTAGGGCTTCCTTTTTCCCCTTATATTTCTCACAGGCTTGGGATAGTGCAAGGTTGTATCTTTCACTCATCTGTAGGTTATAAGCAATGGAAAGAATTCTCAGTGTCATGACAGATTGCTTGTTATATTTATTTATTTATTACCTTAAATTTAAGATAATAAACTTATATGCAAACTCTTCTATAGAAATTTATATCTGCATAATAATTTACTTTGTCCAAATAATCAAACTGCTAACATAGTTCTATTGCTTTCATGTACCATGTGTCATATATGTTCCTTATATGATTTTACTGTGATTTAATTCATTTTGTATCTACTTTTAATAATCAATTTAAAAAATGGGGGGGGGTGAAAAATATCTGGACAGTTTGATGTACCTGGACAACCAGATAGCTTGAACTACCTGGAAAAGTTTTAGAACAAATAATCACGCAGCCAGTCCTTGAGCATTTAGGAAGGATGGCTTGATTACTAGCAGCCAGCATGAGTTTCTCAAGAATAAGTCATGTTGGATCAGGGGAATGCCATAGAGATCGTTTATCTTGATTTCGGTAAGGCTTTTGATAAGGTTCCACATAATATTCTTATTGACAAGTTTGTAAAATGTGGTTTGGATCCTATTACTGTCAGGTGAACCTGTAACTGGTTGACAGATCGCACCCAAAAAGTGCTTGTGAATGGTTCCTCATCCTGTTGGAGTGGAGTGATATGTGGAGTGCCTCAAGGATCTGTCCTGGGACCTATTTTGCTTAATATATTTATAAATGATTTGGATGAAGGAACAGAGGGAATGCTTATAAAATATGCAGATGACACTAAATTGGGAAGAGTAGCAAATACATTAGAAGACAGAGTCAGGATGCAGGATGATCTTGACAGGATGGAAAACTGGGCCTAAAACAAATATAATAATAATAATAATAATAATAATAATAATAATAATAATAATAATAATAATAATAAACTTTTATTTATACCCCACCCTCCCCGCCGAGGCAGGCTCAGAGCGGCTAACAGGACATGGTGAAAACCATGATACAAATAGACAATAAATAATACAGTTAATAATTTAAAAATAAAACAATAAAACAGTAAGACATTAAAATACAGTCGAATAGCGTATAAGATGGCTCGGTATTACTGGTCTTATCGAGAGTTCTGTCTTAAAAAGCTAGCTGGAAGAGGGCAGTTTTGCAGGCCCTACGGAACTGGTTAAGATCCCGTAGGGCCTGCACCTCTTCCGGCAATTGGTTCCACCATTGGGGGGCCTTTATAGAGAACGCCTGTTCTCTGGTAGCTTTTAATTTAGTTTCTTTTGGCCCAGGGATTTCAAGAAGATTTTTTGCGCTTGATCGCAGTGCTCTCTGGGGAACGTATGGATTTTGACAGGGATAAACGTAGAGTTCTGCATTTAAGTAGGAAAAATCCAGTGCATAATTATAGGATGGAGCAGACAGTCTCAGCAGTAGCATGTGTGAAAAGGATCTAGGAATCTTAATGGACCCTGCACTGAACATGAGTCAGCTGTGTGATGCAGTAGTTAAAAGAGGCAATGTGATTTTGGGCTCTATCAACAGAAGTATAGTGTCCAGATCAATGCCCCCTCTAAGCTGTGGACTCTTGTGAGCAAAAATTCTACTTCATGAGCTACTGGCATTAAAGATGTGAGAGAGTAATTTGGCTACCGCATACATTAGTTTGCTCTGGGGCCATCCTTCCTGAGCTAATACAAAAGTGTGTGAGCTGGAAGCTAAAAAAATGTGAGCTAGCTCACACAGACTCAGCTTAGAGGGAACGCTGGTCCAGATTATGCAAAATGATGTTATCGCTTTACTCTGCTCTGTTTAGACCTCACCTAGTATTGGGTTCTGGGGGAGGCAATGGCAAACCACCCCATAAAAAGTCTGCCATGAGAACGTTGTGAAAGCAACGTCACCCCAGAGTCGAAAATGACTGGTGCTTGCACAGGGGACTACCTTTACCTTTTTAGTATTGAGCACCACAATTTAAGAAGGATATAGACAAGGTACAATGTGTCCAGAGGAGGGCAACAAAGATGGTGAGGGTCTGGAGACCAAGTCCTATGAGCAAAGGTTAAAGGAGCTGGGTATGTTTAGCCTGGAGAAGAGATGACTGAGAGGTGATATGATCACCATCTTCAAATACTTGAATTGCTGTCATACAGAGGATTGTGCAGAGTTGTTTTCTGGTGCCCCAGAAGATCAGACCAGAACAATAGGTTGAAATTAAATCAGAAGCGTTTTTGAGTAAACATTAAGAGGAACTTCTTGACAGTTGGAACTGTTCTTCAGTGGAACAGTCTTTCTGGGGAGGTGGTGGGCTCTCCTTCTTTGGAGGTTTTTAAAAGAATGTCTAGATGGCCAGCTGACAGCAAAACTGATTCTATAATCTTAGGTAGGTCATGAGAGGAAGGGCAGGAAGGGTTACATAAGCGCTTAGTTCTCATGACCCTTTCTTATAAGCCCAGGGAAATCTTTGGGGTCGGGAAGCAATTTTTCTCCAGGGCAGGTTGGCCGGGGATCCTGGAGGGTTTTGCCATCTGCTGGGTGTGGAGCAGGGGTTCCTGGGAGTGTTTGTAGGGAGGAGGTATTTGTGGATTTCCTGCATTGTGCAGGGGGTGGGACTCAAAATCCCTTCCAACTCTTTGATTCTGTTAATGTAAAATCAAACATGTTCTCAGTGTGCTGCTTCTGCACCTCCTTAGTTGTTGGCATTACTTTGTTGGTGCATAACTGAAATGTACTAGATGAAAAATAAAATGGGCAAGGCTATAACTAAGGTTACCTGGTCCCCCCTGTTCACCGGCAGCGGATGGGGAGTAGGGTTGCCGATCTGCGTTCAAAAAGTCTGGAGATCTGGGTAAGGAGTCTTGGGAGGGAAGGGACCCCAGTGGGGTTCAATGTTGTCGAGTCTACCCTACAAAGCATCTCTTTCCCCAATAGAACTGATCTCGGTAGTCTCAAGATGAGCTGTAATTCTAGGGGATCTCCCGGCCCCACCGGAGGCTGGCATCCCTAGCTGGAACACTGGTGAGAAAAGTCGTGTTGTTTCCCCCACCCTCAACAGAACTGAGAAAACGTAAAAGTTGTCTTTCGTCAGGTGTTTTTCTTTTGGTGTGCTGTGCAAATGGATGGGAGAGACAGCAGCAGTGGCAAAGCAGTATTAGTGCACAGATGTGCAAAGTGTTTGCAATCCTCACCTGAATATTGAGTCAGCTTGGCAAAGTCAGCAAGTCACACAGCTTCCCCCCCTTCCAGTAGACAGAGAAGTCAGAATTGAAACACCTGGTTTTTTTAAAATAGGATTTTTAAAATACAAAGATAATGATGAAGGATGCAATGAGAGAAGGTGCATTTGTAATCTGGTTTTACATATTCAAAACCAAACACTTTTTTTAAAACCTTGAAGGTTCCGTTCATAATTTGCAGTCAAATTGTAATCCAAAGACCAGAGTGACTGGGCACCCCTGGTTTCTGGGCAAGGAACAGACAATGCATTCCCATCTGGACATTTTCCCCTACAGCTATTGCAGTATGTGCTTTTATAATAAAAACCATTTCTCAGGAAGTCTTATTCAGGCTTCTCTTCCCCACCCCAGTAAGGCTCTTTTGCCTTTTTACCAGATGTGAGATAGGTAAGAATTCAGTAAGCAAAAGGTTTTTTTAAATTAAATATAATGATGGCAAAGCTTTACTTACTGACTTCCTAGTAGCTATCCAGGTGATAAAAGAGTTCTGCGTGGGGAAAATCTAAGAAAATGTGTAGATAAGTTGGAATGATAGATATTCATAGAAACGGCATTATAGCAAAGAAGTTACATGAATCTAAAATGCTGACTCCCTTTTGTCTAGTTTACGTAGATTGATGTTATTTTAAACTGAGGTGTGCTTGTCAGGTGTGCAGTTCAAATCAAATCAAATCAAATCAAATTTTATTCTTATATCCCGCCCTCCCCCACCAGAAGGCGGGCTCAGGGTGGCTCACAGACATGACACGTCATGATTTAATTAAAACAGATAAACAACATTTTAAATATAGTACAGTTACATAAATAGATTAAAAATAGATAAAAATAGGTGCTATAAATTCTGTCATCCCAATTACATACTATCACACATCAGTTTCAGTTACCCATAAGATGGCTAAAGTCAAGATATTATACATGTGAGACAGACTGATAATAAAATCTCTTTTTCCATGTAAAGTATCTTAATAAAAGGATAATTGTTCAGATAAAGCACAGCTTTTAGTATAGATTCCATTCTATATTAACCTAAACAACACTCTTACTGATTAAAGTCTGCCCCATTCAATAACATTTTACCATTTAAAAATATGGTACGACTCCAGCTGTTCGTGCAGGTTTCGCTCTGGGAATTGACAGACGTGGTCACTGAATACTGTTGCATTGTACATATTTGGCAAGTCCTAAAAATCTGAGAAAGCAGTCCAGCCACAAGACGGGAAGCTTTCCTTGCACTTGTTTGCTGTACTGGGATGGAATGTCAGCAAAAAAGGAGCAGCTAATGAGAACAGAAGCCTGTGCAAAATGGCTTCCCAGGGACTTCTGAAGGAATTTGGAAAGACACTCTCATACAATAGAAAAAAAGAAAAGTCTCAAAAAGGCAATTATTTGCGATATTGAAAGTCTTGTATTTAATACGAATGAAATATATTTCAATATTTTTTGTCTATTGATACATCTCTGAGAGCATCTTTCCAAATTTCTTCAGAGGCATTTGTATTATATATTCAGAGATGTATTTATTATGTACAGCCAATGAAACCTTGCATGCCACATTTTCAAAGGGCCTAAATTTTTGTATTTTTCATTGTGTGTTCTTTTCAGATATCTTTTGATTTAGCAGAATATACAGCTGATGTAGATGGCATTGGCACTCTACGACTCCTAGATGCTATCAAGACCTGTGGTCTTATAACCTCTGTAAGGTTCTACCAAGCCTCAACTAGTGAACTTTATGGGAAAGTTCAAGAAATACCACAAAAAGAGACTACTCCCTTTTATCCCAGATCACCATATGGTACGTATGTATGCATGTCGCCCCTGCTCATATATTGTCCCCATATTTTCTAAATATGTATTCCTTCAATAAAGCAGAGAGTGGACTTTGTGGAGACGTGCTTGGTAATATCTCAAGAAAAGCAAATGGTAGTGCAGCACCACAGATTTAGATATGTCAGCCAATTCTGAACCTTTACTTATGTGCTACAGCTTAGAACATAAGAAAAGCCATGTTGGATCAGGCTGGTGGCCCATCCAGTCCATCACACTGTGTCACACAGTGGCCAAAAAACCCAGCTGCCATCAGGAGGTCCATCATTGGGGCCAGGACACTAGAAGCCCTCCCACTGTCCCCCCCCCCCCCCCCAGACACCAAGAATACAGAGCATCTCTTGCCCCAGACAGAGAGTTCCAACAATACACTGTGTCTAATAGCCACTGATGAACCTCTGCTCCATATGTTTATCCAATCCCTTCTTGAAGCTGGCTATGCCTGTAACCGCCACCACCTCCTGCGGCAGTGAATTCCACATGTTAATCACCCTTTGGGTGAAGAAGTACTTATAAGAAATAAGAGCTGTAAGTTTATAACTTGGGATTGTTAGAACTGAATCCATTTGTGCAGAAGATAAAAATGCATGAGCTCTTCCTCTGTTCTACATACTACGTACTGTGGTGGAATAAGCTGTCATCACAGCTGACATAGTGACTCTGCAGGATTTTCAAGGCCAGAGGCATTCAGAGGTGGTTTGCCATTGCCCTCCTCCATGTTATGACCCAGGTGTCCATTGGAGGTCTCCCATCCATTTACTAGCTTTGGTGGACCCTGCATAGGTTCCAAGATCTGATGAGATCAGGCTAGCCTGGGCTACCCAGATCTGGTAATAAATTTTACATTTATTCCCTTTCGACATCTTGACATTTTCAAAACTGTAGTTTAAAAAACATTGCCTTTCACTGATTGCCCATTGGCTAGCTGCTTTTTAGATTATTAATACAGTTTTATTGATATCAGAGCAATTATACTTCTTACCTAGAGCAAGAGAAACTGTGCCGAATATTGTCGCGCCGAAGTTTCAAACCAGTTTGGGTGTTTCAAACCAGTTCAGGAGTTTTCTCCCTGTTCTTTTTCTCCTGTCCCTCTGAAATAATTGGAAGGGAGGTCATCAAAAGAGTTGCATGGCATGCCACAGCATCAGGGCTGGCTCTAGACTACCTGGCACCTTAGGCAAGGATAATTTCTGGCACATCCCCCCCCCCCCGCTCGCACTGATAACATCACCAAGTCGCACGGCGGCACCCAATTTGGCAAACCCCAAAAGGCTGGCACCCTAGGCAGTTGCCTAGTTTGGTGTAGTGGTTGAGTGCGTGGACTCTTATCTGGGAGAATCAGGTTTGATTCCCCCCCTCCTCTACAAGCGCCTGCTGATGTGACCTTGGGTCAGCCACAAGTTCTCTCAAGGCTGTTCTGCTCTGCTCAAGAGCAGTTCTGGAAGAGCTCTCTCGGCCCCACTTAACTCACAGGGTGTCTGTTGTGGAGAGCGGAAGGGAAAGGAGATTGTAAGCTGCTCTGAGGCTCCTTCGGCTAGTGAAGGGCAAGGTATAAATCCAGTCTCCTCTTCTTCTAGTTTGCCTATTGGCAGGGCGACTAGGGAGTCTGGGGGCAGGGCTGTTAGGGGCACTGTCAGTGATGTCACCTCCAGGGAAAACCTGAAAGCGCTGTCATTATGCTTCTCTGGGGATCTCTGAAAGCTCTGTATAAAAACACAGGGTTGCCAGCAATTCCTAGAAAAGACTGATGTCGCTTCCAGATTTCCACTGGCAATGATTTGACATTTGCTGACAGCAAGGTTTCCCACCCCCATCTCCCAAATATTTTTTTCCCACAGTCTGTAGAAGTGACAGCAAGAAACTGGAGCCTGGGGACAGACAGATCCCTCATCCAGTTTGGTGTAGTGGTTAAGTGTGCGGACTCTTATCTGGGAGAACCGGGTTTGATTCCTCACTCCTCCACTTGCACCTGCTGGAATGGCCTTGGGTCAGCCATAGCTGTGGCAGAGGTTGTCCTTGAAAGGGCAGCTGCTGTGAGAGCCCTCTCCAGCCCCACCCACCTCACAGGGTGTTTGTTGTGGGGGAGGAAGGTAAAGGAGCTTGTGAGCCGCTCTGAGACTCTTCGGAGTGGAGGGCGGGATATAAATCCAATATCTTCTTCTTCTTCTTCTTCTTCTTCTTCTTCTTCTTCTTCTTCTTCTTCTTCTTCTTCTTCTTCTTCTTCTTCTTCATCCCAGTGGAAAAATGGCAGCCCTACCTCTATAGTATATTTCACACATTCTAGCTGTGTGCGTATTTTTTTTTTTAAAACGCTATCCTAAATATGAACTCAAGCAAGGCCTGTGGGAGGAAATAAATGACAGAAGTCCCAGAATGCTTGCTGGTGAGAACTGTTTCATCCATCTCTCTTGTTGTACTGATAATGCGTAACAGGAAAACGTGGTATGCAAAGGCCAAGTGACCAAGCAGTAATAAGAGTTTCTTTGAATGTGTGTGCGTGTATTTTTCAGTAAATGAAATTATCATTCCAGGGGCAGCCAAACTATATGCTTATTGGATTGTAGTGAACTTCAGGGAGGCCTACAATCTCTTCGCTGTGAATGGCATTCTCTTCAACCACGAAAGTCCCAGGAGAGGTTAGAAAAATATTTGAATATTTCCAATTCTTCCTGATGTGTGTGTGAACAGAAATGCAGGCATATCTGCTCCTAGGATCGATTCAGGGTGCCTGAGGGAATGCCTCGTCCTACCTGAGCCTGCCTACGAGTCAAGATCATCAGAGACCCAGCAATGGTTGGCATCCATTTTCAGAGGCTAGCACCAGAGGAACAGTGTTCTCTGTAGTGGTGCAGGGTCTGGTACTCCCTTGATATAGAAGCTTGACCGGTGCTGAACTTGCAAGCTTTTAAGTGCCAGGCAAAGATATTCCCCCCCTACTTGGCCCTTGAGATTTCCCTTCCTCTGTGAAGTTTTCTGATTTATCAGATTACTGTGCTTTTATCCATGCTTTTAAGAGGCTTTTCCTGATGCTGTATTGGCTGTTTTAGGGTTTTAAGAGCTGCTTCAGATTATATCTGATTTTCTTTTAAATTATTTTATTGCCGTTTTCTTTTGGCGTCTACTGCTTAACGTTTTAAATTTTGTTGTGTTACAGTCATACTACTTTTAATATCTCCTTTTTGTTTTAATCTGCGTTGCGAACCTTCATATGAAAGTGTGGGCTATGAGCATTGAAAATAAATTATAGTTACTGTGGGAGAACGGAAATGCATGTCAGTTTTATATTATTAAAAGCTACTGGGGTGAAGTGAGACGTTAAGGCTCATTCTAGCAGGGCTACCTGGGACTTCTCCCCACCTAAGCTGTTTCCATCGGCAGCCAACACACCAGGCTTATATTAGAGGAGGATGAGACTGCAAGGCTATCTCCAAAGGTCTGTCTGGCTCCCTATTTCCCAGAACTGGGGACATAAACTGGCTCAAGCGCCCCCCCCCCCCGGATTTCCCAGAGGGAACAATGCCCCCCTGGACTGGGAGGTAGCATCATAAAGCTGCTTAGCCTGAAACTGTGCAGTCTAATCCTCTCCTCTTGCACAGAGGCTGCTGGCTCTGCTTTCTTTCACAATACAAGAACCCGTGGGCATTCAATGAAATTGCTGAGCAGAAAGGTTAAAACGGATAAAAGGAAGTACTTCTTCACCCAAAGGGTGATTAACATGTGGAATTCACTGCCACAGGAGGTGGTGGCGGCCACAAGTATAGCCACCTTCAAGAAGGGTTTAGATAAATATATGGAGCACAGGTATATAAAATTTTTTGCCACTGTGTGACACAGAGTGTTGGACTTGATGGGCCGTTGGCCTGATCCAACATGGCTTCTCTTATGTTCTTCTGTGACACAGAGTGTTGGACTTGATGGGCCGTTGGCCTGATCCAACATGGCTTCTCTTATGTTCTCTTATGTTCTTTCTTTGGGACTCCGGGACATTTACTGCCTTAACTTACCTTTTCCTTTTCCCTTTGGAAACTTTTTCTTGGACTTCTCCACTGTGCCCTGTGGTCTTGATCACGGTGCGACACCGCTCCTCCACAGTGCTAGAAGGTTAGCCCACCTCCTCATTGGTTGTTCTGTCCAAGGAGATGGGGTCTGCCACGGCCATGGGGGCCAAGGAGAGGGAGGAGGCTTTGGAGCTCTAGACCTTTCTCCTGTTTGGTGTAGTGGTTAAGTGTACGGACTCTTATCTTGGAGAACCGGGTTTGATTCCCCACTCCTCCACTTACAGCTGCTGGAATGGCCTTAGGTCAGCCATAGCTCTCATAGGAGTTGTCCTTGAAAGGGCAGCTGCTGTGAGAGTTCTCTCAGCCCCACCTACCTCACAGGGTGTCTGTTGTGGGGGGGGGGAGGCAAAAGGAGATTTGCCCCTCTGAGATTCAGAGTATAGGGCAGGATATAAATCCAATATCATAATCATCTAAAGACCCAACTTTCAATCTGTGAATCATTGAAACAAACAACACACTGGAAGTTAAGGTGATTCTGGTATCTTAGGTCCTGCAGCATTAGAAAAAAAGAAATGGGAATATTTCTGTCTTTAGCCATGTGTGTTGTGGGGGGGGGGGGGCAGGGGGAGAAGAGGCCTATGGCTTAAATGCCGGAAGTTAATGTGATTTTGGTATCCTGAGACTTGCAACTTTAGAAAAAAAATAGAAGATATGGGAATAGCCTTTTTTTTTTGTCTATGTGCATTTGTACATTGGAAGGGAGAGAGGAGATAAATCCGGTTCACCTGATAACAGGAAGAATTCTTGATTGTTTTCACCCAGCAACTTATTTCTCCGAGAATGGAGGGAAGTGCTAATAAAAAGGCTCAGGGCCCTGGATCTTCAGGGGAGGGGGGAGAAAGCATCTATTAAACATCTTCATTTAAAAAAAAAAAAAAACTTGATTCTACTGTATAATAATTTATTGCTCTCACCTACCTATATGTTGTATGGACTGGCAATTTCCATTTCATTGTATCTGAAGAAGTGCGTGCGCTCACAAAAGCTTATACCTTGAATAAAACTTTGTTAGTCTTAAAGATGCCTCTGGCCTTGAACTTTGTTGGGATGTAAGCAGTGAGTCTAGTCAGCATCCTGCTGCCAGACAGTCTGTTATAGTCAAGTCAAGCTTATTACGATTCAGAATCCCAAGTTGTCAGCAAACATTTACATTGGTTCCATATCTTAAATACACTAGATACACTAAACGTAAAATACAATACTGGGTTAAAATATTAAGACTGGGTTGTAAGCTTCTGTCTAATTAAACATGCCTGAGCACAAAATCTGACTACTCTACACAGCCTGTTATATTCTTTGCCCTTTTCTGACATGCCACCCCATTGGGCCATGGGGCGAAGGCCTAAAGGGCATTTAGAACGCAAAACATGTGGGCATATAGAAGGTTGGGCGTTCGCTGCCATCTCAGCTCCCAGCTGTCTTTCTCTCTTCCATCCTCAGGGTGACTGTCAGGCAAGTCCTTAAATGACCTGATTTGCTTGCAAAACTTCAGCATCAATGTCAGTGCCTCCCCTCTTTCAGAGCAGCCGCCAGTCAGGAATAGTGGAGCTGGCACCCTCTGACAGCTCCTTTCTCCACACTCCACGTGCGTGCGACTGACTGTTGTAAATGTGGCTCAGTCATGTATTTCACACATTTGGGCCACAGGCCTCTGATTACCACCATCCCTGAATACCCATAGCTAAAGACAGAACTTCTCCATCTCCATTTCTTTTCCTCTAAAGCTGAATATCCCAGGATACCAAAATCACCTTAGCCTTAATCTAGTTTTTTTCATGCACAAGGTTTAAGTCTGTCAGAGTACACCTCTGGCTAATGCAGTTAGCCTTATTCCATTTGATCAAATGCCTCTTAAGCTAGATTCGAGTTCAGTAGCATTGTAGAGACCAATAAGACATTTGGGGTATGAGCTTTTGAAACTCCGTAGATGAGAAGCATTTTTTGGCAGGGCAGTGCTTAGTGCCTTATTCTTTTAATCTCATCTGTTTCATTCTCCAGGTAGTTCAGTTACTATTCTTCCTATGCGTGTGATACACAAAGAGCATGATGAAGAACGAGCTGTTCATGTGCAGCTGATATTCTTTGAGTGGTCACCTGTACAGTGACGTAGCCCATCCACCATCTCTGCAACAGATGTTTTCTGCTGCATCAGTATAGAAACAACTGAGAGGGGGAGGCATGTCTCCACTTACTACCTGCACAGTGCCACCATGTCCTTAGGATGGGTATGGACACCGGCAAAAATAACTCTTAAGCTCAGCCGTAGCAGTTTTTGAGCCATACTCTGCATGAATCCTGTATTCATGGCTGAGTCCAGACTGGCACTTTAAGCCGACACAGGGATGGCCCCTGTGCAGCTCAAAAAACACAGACCACATGTGCACATCTGCCCAGCAGCCCGCTCCTGTACTCACCTTATTCCTTGCGGTTCGTAGAGTGCCTTAAAAAGCTACCACTTACTAAGTGTAGCATATTACGAGGTGTCTCTGAGGCACCTTTCCTGTCCATCTGGATGGCCGGGAAGTGCCTGGGTAGTGGCAGTAAGGCGCATGAGCACTGTAGATGCTCCTCCAAGGTGCCCGGAGCCCGTCCCTCTTCTGACAGCAGGTCGTGCGCCGTCTGGATGCCCCAGGGCACTTCTGTTTGTGCTGGCTTATTTCTGGGTTGGCACGCTGCTGCCACAAGCAGGCAGTCTGGACCCTGCCCATAACTTGCTTGGATGACCACTTAAATGATATCAGCTCCGGTTAAGCAGCCTGTTCACACTGGACATCCTATTTGGTTGCATGGCCACACTTGTAGTATAACGTGTGATCTGTTTACACTGAAATAATAATATTCCATGAAGCAATCTGCATTGAGATATTGTCTGATTTTGTAGAGGACTGCTGAGGCCTACACTTTATGTAAAGCCGTTAGTGGTACTGATAAACTAGTTCTGATATCAAATCTTACATCTGACATTGAATATCATACCACAGCTATTAGTTATTGTAGTCATACATCTACCTTGTATGTACGTTTTGGCATTTAAAGGTGGGGGGGTGGGGAGAATCACAGGTTTAATTTTAAATTGGAGGGAATTTTAAACTGCTGTTGTGAAACTAGGGCCTTGAAGGTAATGCGGGCTTAACATGTAGTCCTTGCACAATAGTAAGTATAGAGTCTGTTGGTAGGCCTCAACCAACTTTAGGTATTTTCCCCAGTTCTGCTTTTGAAGTGACATCATCTGGTTTACCAGTACATTTGTAGACTATGAAAATTTACTGTTAACCTCCCCAGTAGGACACCACAAAGCAGTCTGACCCAGTAATTCTTTCTTTTAAAAGCACAAGGTAGGGTAGAAAAAGATGAGTATTCATTTCTTGGACCAGAAAGCCATTTAATGTGTCTGCTAAACTTTTATGTAACGTTTTAACTGATTTTTTTTTCTTTTTTTTGTATTTGAGTATCTGTTATATAACAGCATTTGTATGAATTTCCCTTTTTGCTTTATAAGTTAGTTATTCTCTCCTGTTATGTATTTACATTTTTGAGATGGTTAGAATTTTCAGAAAGGTCTCATATTGCAGGAAATGGTGGAAAACTTCTTTTAATAGTGCACAGTTTATTGGGGCATGTGATTGAATCCTAAGAAGAAAATGTAATCAAATTCCGGAGATTAAGAATAGTGCTGAGATCTCTCCATATGTTATGGTGAATAGAGGTTATACAGAGGATATACTTGAGAGCCACTGTTCTCTCAAGTGAAACCATAGCAGCTGAACTAGTTTGATAGGCTCTGTTATGTAGACATTATTTGCAACAAACCTATGCTTTCTCTCTGATGCAAGATAAGTACCTTTACCCTACGTATTTGGCTTAATGAAATTCTTTGTGTTTTAGGGCTCTTTTCTTCCTCCCTGTTGCCTGGAATGTTACCAAAACAATCAAATATACTGCAAAATGTAATGGTTATGATAGGGTTGCCAGCCTCCAGGTGGGAATGGGGGAGCTCCTGGTTTTGTGGGCTCCTGCTCGCCACCAGCCAACAGGCTAACAGGGGAAGCCCTGCCCCCAATCATGACCTGGTGTGATGTCATCATGCCAGGTGTCATGAGCTCTGCTGAGGGGCCTGTCCAGGAAGAGCCAACAGGGTTTACAGACTCTCTCGTAATTGATTTATGGCCTTCAGCCGGCACTTCAGCTGACCAGGCTGAGACACCTCCTAACTCACCACCACATCTGAAACTCCTCAGAAAGAGGCTCCAACAGAACTTAGAGATGAGATGGAAGATGGCCCAGAGCGAGGATGAGAAGATCCTTAAGTCCTGAGTTTTAGCAGAATGTGATGCTGCTGAACCTGTGATGCTGCTGACTAATTGGAAACTGTTGCATAAAGCTTCCATTTCAGCTTCCATGTGCTGTGGAAGCAACGAGTCTATTCAGTGATTTGTGACCACCCCAGCTCCTGCTTTCTGTGACGCTGTTCCTGCTCTGTTTCCCTGGTTACCTGACTTCTGGCGTGAACGACCTTGCTTTCTGACTGTGATTTAGATTGAGGCTTCCAGTTCCTGCAGTACTCTGCCGGCTCTGACGCGGACTACACTCGGACTACTCCCTTTCCGGGACCCCAGTGCATTACACCAGGGACATTGTGTGGGTACACTCTGGCATTTGAGGCAAAACTCTATGATGATCATAGAGTTTTGTCTAAAATACCACAGCATTGCTTCTCAAGGCTCCTGGCATGATGATGTCATGTCATAGATGTTGTGTGCAGTGATGTCGCACCTTCCCCCCACACTGGCAAGAGCCAAGGCCCTGGCAACCCTAGATTATAATGATTGGATAAACATCTGGAGCAGAAGTTCATGAGTGGCTGTTAGCTGCAGCATATTGATGGAACTCTCTGTCTGAGGCAGTGATGCTCTGTATTCTTGGTGCTTTTGGGGGGGGGGGGCAACAGGGTGAGGGCTTCTGGTGTCCTGGCCCCACTGATGGACCTCCTGATGGCACCTGTGTGGGGGTTTTTTGCCACTGTGTAACACAGAGTGTTGGACTGGATGGGCCATTGGCCTGATCCAACATGGCTTCTCTTTTGTTCTTATGATGGTGCAACAGGCTTAAAAATAAGATGGAAAAATCTCACGTGATTGAACTGTGGACTTCAAATAATTGAAATTGGTCATCTTGAATCTGTGAATGGCAACGACATACCCTATTTATGAACAAGATAGGGTTCCTTTTTGTTACCATTTTGGTTTGACCTGACTGTTGAGCCTTTGACCACAGCAATTAAGAACTGCATAGCTATTGTGGGCTTAAAGTAAATATGAAAGCATACATTAATTAATTATTTTACATGGACTAGAAAGATCTGCTTGAAAGACTTGCAACAATTTAGCACGGTAGAAGTACTTAGTAAACTGAAATAGATTTAATGTGAAGAAGTACTAAAAATGACTTTTTAGTTGCTTGTCTTATCCATAGAAAAGCTTCCCCTGTGGTATACCTTTCCCACACATTTGTTCAGGATTTCCACAGCCCTACTTTATTCAGCTGTTAAGGAATAACAGACCTGGGTGTCATGCAGCTATTGGATGATACTCCAGATAGTTAGATGATCTCTCTCAGTAGTTTCACGTAGATGTTAAAAGCCCTGAGAACAAGATGGACCTCTGTGGGATCCTATAGCATAAGAACTGCTGGGCTGAGCAGTCAAGTAAACACACAACCAATACAGCAGGGAGCCCCCAGGTAACTTCTCCAGAAGTATAGTGTGGTCAGTAGTGTCAGAATCCAGCAAGAGGTCCAGGAGAATCAAGGGGGTTGGCCTTCTTTGGCAAAAATAATGGAACCAGAAGTGTTTCTGTCCCAAACCCAGGCTTGAATTCAGATGGAAATAGATCTAGATCAGGGGTGGCCAAACTTGCCACAAAGAATAAATGTCATATGTTTGAGAGTCATAAGAGATGAATGTCAGATATTTGAGAGCCGCAAGAGATGAATGTCAGATGTTTGAGAGTCATAAGAGATGAATGTCAGATGTTTGAGAGTCATAAGAGATGGATGTCAGATGTTTGAGAGTCATAAGAGATGGATGTCAGATGTTTGAGAGCCGCAAGACAGGAAGGAAGGAAGGAAAACAAAAAAATGGGGCAGGGAGACAAGGAAAGAAAGCAATTTTAACTTTAAATGTATTATATAAGTTGCTGGCTGGCTTTTAAATGCATTATACAAGTTGTTGGCTGGCTTGGCTCAGATAAGTTATTTCAAGAGAAAAATGCCTTCTCCAAGCCGGCCAACAGGACTGCGGGGGCTTTGAGAGTCACACATTATGCGTGGAGCCACATGTGGCTCCGGAGCTGCAGTTAGGCCACCCCTGATCTAGATAATCCAGGACTGTCAACACCCATTGAAACGCCTTGCTAAGAATGGAATGTTGGCCATGGAGCCCTAGTTGCTTGATTGGGTCCAGGAGGAGTTCTAAGGAGGAGTCCCTTGATTTGCTTCTTTCAAAACAGTCAGAGCTACTCTCTACCACAGAGAGGTATTTATCATCTCACAGACCAGCCTGAGTGACTGGCAGCAGTCCCCATGCTTGGGTCAGTTAATTTCTTAGCTTTGCTTGGAAAAGCTCTCTAGAGTGAATTGTATAGAGGTGCAAAACAATGAACACATGGATGAAATGATACTACAGGACAATGAAAATCAAAGAGAGGCGAAACGCTCACTTGATACAGCAGTTCCTCCTTTGTTTAGTAAATCTCAAAGCGCTAAATATGCTATTTAGTCTTTAATAATTATTGATCTCTGATCCTGACCTTTCTTAAGTGTTTTATAAGCTATTGAAAGAATCAACAAAGTTTTAGAAGCAGTTGTTGTACGGAGGGTATTTCCTTTCCTTTGGTGAAAAGATATAATTTATAAGAGACTGATTGCACTCATCTGTTCCTCGGTAGCCGATAAGTTTACTTTACCGCGGCAAGAATGAATAACAGAAAAATTGTGTCATGGGAATCAAGTAAGACATTGCAGAGGTAGGAAATCCAGTTGCCTTGTTTTACAGTTATTTGTCTTGTCCTCATTCCCTGACAAATGACAGCTTGGATCAAAAGACTTTAAGAGGCTTTCCTGCTTTAAAGTAATGAGAACAACAGAAACTTTCAAACTGTGAGCAATTCATAACTATGTCTTTCCTTCTCCTGTATGGCTACCTGCCAGTAACTTTTTTGCATAAAAGCTGCTTTGTCTAATAAGTTATATAAATTGGGTTCGCATAGCTTCTTGATTTTCTTGACTTGCAAAAATAAAAGCTGTAAAGAATTCTCGATGAAAACTTCTACAGCAGCGTGTGGAGTAGAAGAAAACTAGAAGCTGACTTTGTGTGTTTCCTACTAATGCACCAGTTTTACGTAATCTCAATGCAGTGCATTTGACAAAGTTAGGATATGGAGTAATCCTTAGGATTGGTGACATTTTTCTGAGTGTTTTAATTGAAGTAGCAGGGGATGAGCAACCTCATCTCTCTGGTACCTTTGCCCTCTCGAAGCCTTTGCTTGGAAGTATTTATTTTCCTGCAACATTGGCAAGTTGGTACATGGTAAAATTTGAACGCAAGTGCTATTTCAGAAATTAAAGAAGAACAAGCACGGGACCTTGAGGACACCTATCACGGGACCCTGAGAACCGGCGGTGTAGTGGTTATGTGCACGGACTTTTATCTGGGAGAACCGGGTTCGATTCCCCACTCCTCCACTTGCAGCTGCTAGAATGACCTTGGGTCAGCCATAGCTCTTACAGAGCTGTCCTTGATCATGGAGGGATTTAACCCCCCCCCCCCGAGTTACACTGGAGGGGTGAGAGACTTTCATCATGGAAGGGAAGGCAAATAAAGGGAGTGTGCCACTGATGAGGTGTGACTCCAGTGGGGGGAGATGTACTTTAAACCCCCCTTCAGTCTCTGGAGTCTGTCTTCCCTTGAGTGATGGGAGCCTGCCACTCCCCAGTGCTACTCCAGGGGAATGAATTATTATATCCTATGGCAGGGGTGTTGAACTCATTTGTTATGAGGGCTGGATCGGGCATAAATGAGACCTTGTCAGGCCAGGCCATGTGTGTCATAAAATGTAATGCTATGTAGCAGAGATATAAATTTTATAAAGGACACAGACAAACTCAGGTTTTTTAAAAAAGCTTAATCTAAAACATGCTTAAAACATTAGCACTTGTTGGTCTTAACGGTGCTTTCTTTGGATCTCTCCCATGTGATCCAGGGAACTGGGCAAAGGAAGCTCTGGCTCTTTCCTTCCTTCTCCTGGGTACCAGGAGGAAAAGGAGTCTCAGCCTGTAGAAGGAACAGAGGTTTGGCTCAGTAGCTCTGCTGTACATTTGAGAGAGCCTGGCAAACCAAGCTATCCCTTCCTGCCCTTCCTCCCCAAGGGAGGAGCCTTAGCCAATGGAAAAAAATAGAGGCTTTGCTCTGTAGCTCCTGTGTAATTGAGCAAGCCTGACAAAGTAAGCTGTGATGCAGAAAGAAGCAAGAGAGGGAGAAAGATGATAGCCAGTTGCTTGGGGACCTAATAGGAGCCCTCGGGGGGGGGGCAGATTTGGCCCCCAGGCCGCATGTTTGACACCACTGCCCTATGGGAACAGTCTTTGTAGGGTATAATTGAGCCAAATAAATCTGGCAATATTGATCATTCCCAAACCCCAATATCTCTCAGAAGTATTGACAAACACTGATATTTTTCATGTTTGGTACATCCAAACCTAAAGAATACTTTTGTTTTGTTTTGGTGCACACCCTTAGGAGACAGGGCTGTTCAGCTACTTCTGCTCAGCCTAGACAGGAACATTTCATTTCACTAATATATAACACAAGTATCATTTTTTCTTGCTCCGTAGAAAAGTCCAACACTGTTCTGTAAATCTCTGTCTACAAATCAAGTATGCGTATAAATAACATCTCTCTGAAACTATATTGAAAGATAGTCATAATAAACTTATTTGAGAATGCTTGATGATGAAAGGCTGCAGCTTCAACGTTTCTGGAAAATCCATGCAACAAATGGTCTGGGTTGTAAACCCCAAGTTCTTTTAGGCTTGCCTGTTAAATTTCAGTACCTGCAGTTTAACTAGTGTTGACTTTGGCTGGACTCAGTGAATAAAAGCATAGTTCCTCTGATCTTAGTGGTGTCGTTAACCAGCTGTGACATTTTGTCAATGTCTTATTTTTCTGTGCATTACACGAAGAGATCTTCAACCCTAGTGGCTCACAAAGATGTGGTCACTGGGGTTGCTGAGAGTCAGCAGATAAAGAACATGCGCTTGAATTTGTGTGGTTTTCAAGATCAAGAAGGATACTTTATTTTGAAAACTAATTGGGAGATACTGATTTTCCACTGTGAATGTTCAAACACTTGTTGGTTCAGCTTGCATCCTGTTAACTAGTCATGAACAGGGACTGGATTTTTCCACAGTTGGTTTGATAGTCCATCGCTGTTTGTTGGTGTATGGCCAGTTCCTTCACTGTATTTCTTCATCATAGTCCTTCTCCTCACCATGCACAAAAATGCATCTGGCTATTTGCACATGTGCATTCTCAGTAAGCCTGATTGAGTTCTACTACCCTTGCTGAATAACTTCTGCACTCAGTAGGCAATTAGATCACTTGCAAAATAGAGAAGCATAGAAGCACAGAGTTGGAAGGGGCCATACAGGTCCTCTAGTTTCATCCTTGGCCAATGCAGGATCAGTCTAGAACATCCCTAACAGCTGCTACTGAAATATTAATATAGAAAAGAATTTTTGGCTGTAATAGCGTTTTCCAATATACCCTATTTTAAACCCAGTTAGTATGTTTCTGATTCCTATTCTCTAATTAGTATTTATTTCTTTTCAATAATCAGAATTAAATCATAATACTATTTATTTATTTACTTTAAACTTATATCCCGCCCTTTCCACGAACACTCAGGACAGCTAACAACAACCAAAAATTACATTTTAAATCAATAAAGCATTATAAAGCTAAAAACAATAAAATTATAAATATTACATAATGGTGCTATTCACAACTTCATGGGGGTTCATGATGTTTTCAGTGGGCCAGTTCAATTTTTATTAATTCCTTAGATGGTTTGTCCATTGGTGATCCTTGAGAAATTCTCTGATTTCTCTTAGCTAGTATTTGCTCAGTTATAAGGGTGTCAGCCTTCTCCACTCTGATATAGGCTAGTTGAAACAATTCTGTCTTACAGGCCCTGCAGAATTGGGAGAGATCCTGCAGGGCCCGTATAGCCTCCGGGAGGGTGTTCCATAATGTTGGTGCTGCCACTGAGAAGGCTCTGGCCCTCATAGAGCTCAGTCTGGCCTCCCTTGGTCCAGGGATGGAAAGAAAGTTTTGCCCTCCCGAACGCAGTGTTCTCTGGGGGATATAATAAGAAAACAATAAGAAGTTCCATTTACAATGCAATAATCAGTTAGGTTTACAGGTACAGTATTCAGTATTTGTTTCCACAATTCCAATAATCATTCATTCAAAAAACATAAGTTCAATCAGAAAATAAACTTTAAACCCAGTGGTTCAAGTTTGGAGTTCACAGATTTAAAGTTCTCACAGGAATTTTAGATATATCCCGTTCCAACATTGTGTCTTCATCAGTGAACCAATAGTTGCATCAATAGGTCACCTAAGGTATATCACTGCTTAAGGTTTTTTTTTGTACCGAATGGCTAAGCTTAAATTATTTACCGAGGCCTCTACAGTATCATTCTGAGTAGAACAAAACATCCAGCTGTTTTCTAGTATGGCCTCACCATGCACAAAAGTGCAACTGGCTCTTTGCGCCGTGTGCACTCTCAGTAAGCCTGATTGAGTTCTACTACCCTTTCTGAATAACTGTCCCAACTCGGTAGGCAATTAGATCACTTGTAAAATATAGAATCATAGAAGCACGGAGCTGGAAGGGGTTGTGCAGGCCCTCTAGTTCATTCCCCTGACTAATGCAGGATCAGCCTAGAACATCCCTAACAAGGGTTTGTCCAGCTGCTACTTAAAGACTGCCAGTGAGGGGGAGCCTCCCACTTCTGTTGGTAGCTGATTCCACTATTGAAAAACTCTCTTACTGTAAAAAAAAGCTTTCCTAAGATCCCACTGGTGCCTTCCCATCCTTAATTTAAGCCCACTATTACTAGTCCTCTCGTCTGCTGCCGACAGGAACAGCTCCCTGCACTCCTCTAAGTTACTGCCCTTCAGATATTTAAAGAGAGCAATCGTGTCCCCCATCAACCACCACTTCTCCAGACTGAACATTCCCAAGTCCCTCAACCTTTCCTTCTAGGACTTGATCTCCGGGTCCCGATCATCCTCGTCGCTCTCCTCTGCACCCACTTCTTTCTGTCCTCATCTTTCTTGAAATGAGGCCTCCAGAACTGCACACGATACTCCAGGTGCAGCCGGTCCAATGCAGTGTACAGTGGGGCAATGGCATCTTGCAACTTGGATGTTGTGCCTCTGTTGATACACCTCAAGATGGCACTTTTTTGTCGCTGCATCACACTGGCTGCTCATATTTAATTTATAGTCCACTCATCCCCTAAGATCGTGTTAACACATACTGCTACCCAAAAGTGTACCCCCAACCTGGTATGTGAGTTGCTCATTTCTGTTACCTAGATGTAGAACTTAAGAACATAAGAGACACCATGTTGGATCAGGCCAGTGGCCCATCCAGTCCAACACTCCGGGTCACACAGGGGCCAAAACCCCCCAGGTGCCACCAGGAGGTCCATCAATGGGGCCAGAAGTCCTCACACTGTTGCCCCTCCCAAGTACCAAGAATACAGAGCATCGCTTGCCCCAGACAGAGGCTTGGCACTTACCCTTGTTAATTTGCATCTTGTTCACATCTGCCCACTTTTCCAGCATGTTCAGATCTTGTTGAATTCGATCTCTGTCTTCCGGTGTGTATGCTGCTCCTCCCAAATTGGTGTCATCTGTGAATTTAATGAGTAGCCCATCCACACCCTCACTCAATCTATTTAAATAATTTAATCAATCATAGATAAACGGAGTGTTTCAATACCATCCTGCCCTTTGATATTAATTTAATTAGTCTTTAGATCCAAGTGGGCAGCCATGTTGGTCTGAAGCAGTTGAACAAAGTAAAACAGTGTGGCTTGGCCATTTGGTCTATTACCTTTTATGGCTATCCAGACCAAATGGCCAAGCCACTCTGTTTTACCATGTGATCAGTCAGTTTGCCCTCTTAATCAACAAACTGCATGTATTTCAGCCCACAATACCGGATCCCCTCGTCTGATGAGATGTGATTAGAGAGCACACAAAAGCTTATGATCTAAATAAAACTTGGTTGGTCTTAAAGGTGCGACTTGACTCCTGCTTTGTTTAATTAGTCTTTAGTTATGCTAATGGAAGCCAGTCACCTTGAATCTGCAGCGTTTGTGCATGAGAAAGTTTGTGAAAACAAAATGCAAAGCAATCTTGTAGGTATTTATGGCTGTTGAGCAGTGATCAAACAGATCAGATGGTTGGTTGACTTGGAGCACAGTAAATTCAACTCTTAGATGCATTTGTGGGGAATTTGTAGCATCCCTCTACACCATATACATAAAACAAGGTATATGTTCTGTTCTACATGAGCTTTTCACTTACGTGATAAATACATGGAAATTGTTACTTACCTCCTGTCTTGTGTTTAGTCATGCTTACCTCCTATCTTGTGTTTAGTGTAATGAAGAAGAGAAATATAAGAGCTATTTTTGAGGGAACCTTCAAAAATTTCTGACTATAGTCGATTCTTTGAGTATTCAGAGTTGACTGATAATTACAAAGCAGTCTCTGACTGGGGTGGGGGAACTGACATCCAGGAACATTTATCTGAAATGGGACAGGCAGAGGATTTCCTATTTGGAAACTTCAACAGATTGGAAAGAAGAATTATTTGTTGTAGCAACCAGAAATGTGTATATCCTTGCAGAATGCAAACGGCATATCAGTTTAATAATGCGATTAGTTCTTTTAACATTTTAAAATGTCAAGGGTTTGCTTAAGAGTCAAAGCCGGGAAATTTAGTGCTTGGTGATTATTCCTTCCTTGATTTACCTCTGTATGCTTTAATAGAACTTTTAATAGTTAATAATCTAACTGCTTTTTCTGTCTTTATAGATAGGAAGAACAGCACAAAGTAAATGTTTCAAAATAAACTTACATTCAGAAATATGTAAGGAAATATAATTTTTAGTGACAAGTGCTTTCTCCTCATAATGCACAGCAGGTTGAGTTGAGAGCCAACAGAGAATTTAACTTCATGAACTTGATTGACCATCCTCATCACAATAATTCTTCATAGTATTTCTGAACAGGTGTAAATGTTAGGGGCAAATATCTGCTCTTGTTAATATTGTTATTATCATTATCAACAACAACAAGAATAACATTTATTAATCACCCTATCCCAGCTTCTGCCAGGTTCTGGGTGATGTACAGAAGAGGCATAGTGCCATTAAACAAATGTTGTTGTTCAGTCGCACAGTCGAGTCCGACTCCTTTGCGACCCCATGGACAAAGTCACGGCAGGCCTTCCTGTCCTCTACCATCCTCCGAAGTCTGCTCAAATTCGTGTTAGTTCCATCAGTAACGCTGCTGTCCAGCCATCTCATCTTTTGCCGTCCCCTTCTTCTTTTGCCTTCTGTCTTTCCCAGCATCAGGGTCTTCTCCAGTGAGTGCTCCCTTCTCATTTGCTGGCCAAAGTATTTGAGCTTTAACTTCAGCACCTGACCTTCCAGGGAATAGTCAGGGTTGATTTCCCTTAGGACTGACTGATTTGATCTTCATGCAGTCCAAGGGACTCTCAAGATTCTTCTCCAGCACAAAAAAATACAAAATGTTAAAATTCAGTATAATAAAATTAATAAAACACTGAAGAAGATAAGATTAAAAGATATTCAAGATGGCATTCCTGAAAGTTTTCCATCTCGATTCTGGCCCACTTGGCCATTTTCTGGGCAGGGGACACGGAAACACAAAATCAGAAATTAGGGGGAGGGAGGGAACCAGCCACAGCACAAAACCATTGCTATCCTCAACCAAAAGTCTGGTGGAACATCTCTGCCTTGCAGGGCCCTGATGCTATTAGGCAAAGAGTTCCACCAGGTCAGGGGCAGGACCAAAAAGGCCCTGGCCCTGGTTGAGGACAGTTGGACATCTCAAGGGACAGGGGCCACCAGCAAGTTGTTATCTGTGGAGCATAAAGCTCCCCTGAGGACATATCAGAGAAGACAGTCCTGCAGTCTGCAGATATGTTGGTCCCGGACGGCTAATGGCCTAAAAGGTAAATACCAAGAACCTTGAACCTGACTCAGTACTCCACTGGAAGCCAGTGTAGCTGGTATAACACAGGTTGAATATGTGCTCTCTGTGACATTGCCGTCAGGACTCACGCCACCACGTTCTGGATCAGCTGGTGCTTCCGGGTCAGTTGCAAGGGTAGTCCAACGTAAAGCAAGTTACATAGTCAGGTCTGGAGGTGACCATTGCGTGGATTATTATGGCTGGGTTAGGCCATGACAAGACAAGAGCCAATTGCTGAGCTTGATGAAGATGGAAAAATGCCAGCCTGGCAATGTGCATGACATGGGCCTCCATAGTTAGGGAGGCATCCAAAATTATGCTCAGGCTTCGGTCTTTCTAGATAGGAAGTACAGAACAAGGTTAATGTTTCAAAACAGATAGTCAGTTACGTGTTGGGATGCCAGTTCTTCTGTTGCCTTAATGCTTAGCGTAGGGGTTATCTTCATGGCTTGCACAGCCCTAGACTGTGCAGAGTGAGTCTAGCTAAGGCTAGCCATCTGCCTCCCTCTGGTGCTACCGTCACATTTCTTATCCTCAGCTTCACTCATCCAGTCCTCCTCTATTTGACCTGACTTTCCACAAGTATTCTTTCTCTCTCTCTCCCATTTCCCCCCCTTTTCTCTCTTTGGTGAGTGGCACTGTCTGACAGTGTCCTTTTATCCTACTATCCTTGCCTTGGGCCATAACGCATGCTTGGTAACCTATGTCTCGTCAGACCCTTACAACTGGCCAAGTGGTCTGGCTGCCTGTTTTCACATCTCTCACTGGGTGCTTCCACATAGCCACTGTTTGCAAGTGGATTTTGCTATTCTTACACAGTAAAAGTCTAGATGCAAAGGGCATTATTTAGTGTTTGTGAACACACCCACTGTTTCAACACCACTCAACCCTCCAGCAGTCTGGTTCTGTCTCTGAATTGGCTCACTTGCTTCTAACCTACCCAAGGTAACTGCCACCATTTCCAAAGATCATGATATCTGAGGACCAAACTAGACAAAACACTGGGAGAGTCATGAATAAATTTTGGAGAGCTATTCCATTCCTCAGGCAGCCTCCACAGAACTTCTGTTTTCCTAGTTCAGAGAAATGTAACTTTCCAGTGTCTCATTTAGTATGGACCTACTCAGGAAGCTGTCTTATTGAGATTGGTAAGAAATATTCTTCCAGACCAGTTTAACAATGATTCTTCTTTAATAGAGAAGAAAAAAATAAGAACATGGGGATGCTTTTGTTTTCTTGTCTTGCTCTGCTTGAAATCCCACCGCCCTCCCAGCCATGGGTAGTTTGTCTTTTCTATATCACTCCTGTTGCCCTGTAAACACCTTTGTGTAGAGTATCTTGCAAAGTATTAAAATCTAACTTGATTGAAGCAAACGAGGTTTATTGAATTCTTCTGAACTAGAATGATCACACAGGATATGTTTTACTATATATTGACTGGGAAAAACCCTAGGAAAAGTGTATTAATTAAGAGTTTAGCTTAAAGGCAATATTAATCAGACAAAATTAGATTGATCGGATTAAATGAAATTAAACAAAGTGTTGATTGATTACTACATAGGATGATTTCATCTTTTAGATGACTTTTACAGTTGAATATTCACACACACACACACACACACACACATTTTTAAGTTCTAAAATCAAAGTCCAAGTTGGTGGTGTTTTTAATTTTTTTAGGTTGATTACATTTTTGCTAACTTCAGTAGTTAAGTTTGATTTATATCAGTAGAATAAGGGGAAAAAAAACCTGTGTGTGCATATAAATGCAAGTATCTTTTTCATAATTTGAGTTCTGGTGTATAACTAATCGGATTTTTATGCAAACTAAACCTTTAATGATTCCATTAAGTATATAATTTAAAGTAAGTATTAAAAGGAAGACATGCCCTTGTGAAGAAAGGCATCAGGTGCTGTATATGTTTCAACATGCTGGACCTGTATTATAGCCTCTGCCAGAATTAAAAATTCTCTCTTCTTTTGCCAGCAACTTAAAGGAGAGTTCATAGCCTCCAAATATTGTCCACAAGGGTTACAAGATTAACAAAGCAGTCCTCAGAGGGGCCAAATGAGAATAGGGAGCCAACTGATACCAACTCCGACATAAGCTAGAGATGTACCAGTGTAAGGGCGACTTATGCTGTCACTGGCCAAGAGCAGTGCAGCACTGCGTGATCGCACCGGTGCAGCTGAGCCATGTGAATCCCCTGCAGGTACAAATGTGGGTGTCCCGAGGGCTAGCAGTCAATCTGCCTCCTAAGTGTTCCCAGCCAGGGAAGGCTCCCTTGGAGCAAGGGCACAAGATCAAAATGGAGGCACGGCCCATTGGCAGCACTGCATGATCGCACCGGTGCAGCTGAGCCATGTGAATCCCCTGCAGGTACAAATGTGGGTGTCCCGGGGGCTAGCAGTCAATCTGCCTCCTAAGTGTTCCCAGCCAGGGAAGGCTCCCTTGGAGCAAAGGCACAAGATCAAAATGGAGGCACGGCCCATTGGCACCAGTGGCAGCTCTTTGGCCACCCCTTGGCAGATACCCACAGCCGCACTTCCGAGAGCCCAAGTAGCTCAGGATCCCAACCAACAGCACAACCCCTCATTGTAGTACCCACATTGGTCCCTGCACTCAATGATGGCCTGCCCCACCCTACAAATATCCCCACTGTTGTACATCACAGCTTAACAGTAGAGGTGTGCAAAAAAAAAATTCGGAATTAATTGGATTCGGAAATATACGAGGCCAAAATATTTGGAATACCATATATTTCCAAATACCGGTATTCGGAATAGCCATATATACTGGAGATATATGGCTATTTCCGAGTGTACAGCCCCATTATACCCTATGGGCCATTGAAATCAATGGCAAAATAGGGTATATTGGAAGCCGCCTGGAGGGGAGGGCGTTTGAGGGAGAGCCCCCAAATTTGCAGGGGATCTGCAGGGGACTCTTCGCTATGAACCCCCCAAGTTCCAAAAAGAATGGGCCAGGGGTTCCCATTCCAGGGGCACCCAAAGAGGGTGCCCCTATCCCACCATTATACCCTATGGGCCATTGAATTCAATGGCAACATAGGGCATAATCAGAGGCTACTGGGAGGCAGAGGGTTTGAGGGAGAGCCCCCAAAACTGTATGGAACCCGCAGGGGACTCTCCCCTACAAAACCCTTAAGTCCCAAAAAGATTGGGCCAGGGGATCCCTGTCTTTGGGCTCCCCCAAAGGCCCATTGCCACCAATGCTGGGGAAAGCCCAATTAGCCACTTCCTGCACTATAATTGCTGTGGGGAAAGTGGCTCTGGCCAGAGGGGGGTTTGAGGGAGAGGCCCCAAAACTGCAGGGCAGCTTCAGGGGACTCCCCCACATACAAGCCCCCTGGCCCCAAAAGATTGCAGCCATCTGTGGGTACCTCAAAAGGAACAGTGTTCCCAATAGTGAGAAAAAACCAATTAGAGCCACTTCCCTCATTGTAATCATTGTGGGAAAAGTGGCTCTGGGGAGCAGGGGGGTTTTGAGGAGAGCCCCCCAAACTGTGCAGCTTCAGGGCACTGTCCCACACAAAACCCACAAGGCAAAAAAAAGCCTGTGGCAATGTCCCTGCCTACCTGGCTCTCTAACTGCTGTGAGATGATGGTTCCGAAAGTGTCTGCTGTGTGCAGCGCATCGACTGCTTCGGCGTGCAGCAAGGCCCAGCGATAGCCAGCCTGGCGGCCCTGACAATGCCTGCTGCTACTGCCACCCCCACCCTGCAGCTCACTGGGTTGCCACCAATGCGCAGACAGGGACAGATACCCCTTGAACACATGTTGGGAGCTCCAGATATCCGAGGTAAAATGAATAGTTCCCCAGGCAGCACGGGACAAAAGCTCCTTCACCACAGATCTGGTCGCCCTGAAAACAGATGGCATAATGGTCCTGCTAATGGTGGTTCTAGCATGAACTTTGTACCACGGTGCCAGGTACTCAAGCAACCCTAGCACCCCAGGATTCTCGACCACTGAAAATGGAAGCCCAAGTGCGACCGACCTGGCAAGGTTCCAGGCGATCACCCTCCTGCCGTACCTGATTTCCCCTCTTGGCACGCAGGTGCCACCCCACCAGCATCTCAGGCAGAGATGCCTGGCTTCCCTGCCCTGTTGCGGAACTCTCCTGGAGAGCTCTGGAGGTAGTCGCGGTGGGATGGACCTCCTGGCTGGGTGGTGTTGGCTGCTTGGGCACCCCGGCACCAGCCTGCTTCTCCCCCTTAAGAAGCACCACCTGGTGGTGCTTCTGCAGATGGTTCCACATCCTCCCGGAGTCAGGTGGGCAGGGTCCCACCCATGACTGATCCGAGCCCTACACAGCTGGCACTGCACATAGTGTGGATCCTCTGTAAGTCAGAAATGCTTCCAGACTTTGGAGGTGTACGGATGCCCAAGCTGCTGGTCGGAGCCACCTCTGTCTGCTTGGGGCAGACACATCGTGTCTCGGGGTGGCAGGAGGGGCTGGCCGCCGGGGGGAAGTGGGTGGAGATGGAGGCACCTCGTGTGTCTCCATTTCTTCCTCCTCCACCCCATGCTGCCTCCCCTCCTGGCGATCCCCTGAAGGACTGCTGGTGCCTGAAGAAACCAAAGAAGGGGGCTGGTCCTCCTCAACCAGCTTCTCTTCCAGCTCCTGCATGACACTCTGCACCCTCCTTGGGATGATCGTTTTGGACATAAAACTGTCCCCAAAGCTCATCTCCAAGGAAGGCTGCTCTTGCTGCCCCTCCTCCGGCTGCTGAGGCTGAGCGACATCAGCTGGAGGAGAGACTGCCCGAGCAGCAGACTCAGTGCCAGCACCTAATGGCACCTCTGCTGGGGGCACCCCAGCAGCAGCCTCGATGAAGGGCCCAAGGTGGGTTTTCTTCATCACATTCTAGCCAGAGTTCGGAGTGCTGGAAGGTGGCTGTGGAGTGGCCCTATGCACAGGTGTGTGTGTGGGGGGGGGGGAGAAATTGGGTCCTCCCCCTCCCCTCCATCCCTCTAGTCTTCTCCTTGGCTTTGCCCCCAGGGCTCCTCTTCTGCTGCCTGTCACTCATGTCACCCTTGGCCAGTCTCACACAACCTGAACTGAGAGTGGGTTTTTTTTTACAAACCTAACTCACTACACTATACTCTGAACCAACAAGTGCCCTGACTTTTTAAAAACCCTCCCACCAAAACTTGTTTGTTTGTTTGGTTCCTAACCCGTCCTTCTTTGGGTTGGGGTAGTAGTAGTCTGGTAACGTTTAGGAGACTAGGTGATCCTGCCTCTACCTGGCTACAGTTTTTAAAAGGCTACATTGAGATGAAGGCAATCCTTGTTATATCCTCCTAGTTAAACTTCTCCTAACTAGATCCTGGGACAAACCAGATTTCCTTGCAAACTAGAAATCAGGTGTCCCCTATAACTAGAGAGAAGCTGTGGTTTACCCTATGGAAATCTATGGATGCACCGGCTTTCAGTGGCTGAAAGCAAGATGCACTGCAACCCTAGTCTCTTTAAAAGGGAGCCTGATGTGGCCTAGTCGTCACGCTGCCTTTTATGAGAAACCTAAAATCTTTTTAAATTGCCCCTATCTGGCCTAGTTGAATTCTGAAAGAAAGCCCTAAACTGGATTAATTTTTTTTTAATTTCCAAAAACACAATCCCTAAAAACACCCTTATTATTGGGACAGCCTATTTAGTGGCCCTAGGCAAACTGAAAGCAGCCTCAGACTCCAAAAATAGCTCTATAAAAACATGAAAGTGACCCACCCCACACAGCCCACACACCAACCCCCTCACACCAACCAGAGGTAATTAAAAAAAAAAAAACGTGACAGAAAGAAACTTAACTTTTAACCCTCTGCCCCCCAAAAAACCAGAACCTGGAAAAGGGACAACAGGGCAGGATGAAAACCAACAGCAACAGATCCAAACAAATCCAACTGAGAAAAGGCCAATAAACTCAACTGTTAAAAAACTGAACTTTCTAGCAATAAAAATTAGGCCAAACAGCCCCCCCCCCCACGAACCAGAACTAGAAGAGAAAAGGAACAACAGCAGCACAACGCAGCAGTAACAAATCAAACACAGAATCCTTTTAAAACAGTAAAAAACTTGACTTTTAACAATACTGAAACTTAACCAACTCCTCCCCTCAAAAAAACCTTCACTCTAACCCCAAGAAATCCAAGCCATCCAAATCAGGAAAAGTAAAAGGACACTGAACTTTTAAAAGTCCTCTCACTAAAGTAAGATATAGGCAAATTGGATACCCAAGTAAACAAAAGAACAACAATGTTGCTGATGGCTGGGGGATTAGCCCAGCCATCAGCTACACAACAGCCCTGCAAAGCATACATTTGCAATGCATTTTGCAAATGCATGCTTTGGATTGGCTGCTGGGGCTTCTCTCCCCCTCCCTCCCTGATCCCAGGGAGGCTATGGGAGAGGCGGAAAAAGGCTTCCAAAGGCGGGATAGGAGGCAAGCAGCTTCCCTGAGGCTGCAGAAGTTCCTTTCCCGTCTTTTACATTGAGTCCTGTATACTTCCAAATATTTATTTATTTATTTATTTATTTATTTATTTGTGGTTTATATCCCGCCCTTCCCACAAGTGGCTCAGGGCGGCTTCCAAAAATTGGTCAAGCATGAAAGTTAAACAATTTGAGTATATAAACAATTAAATATTTAAAACAGTTAAAACCTTAAAAACCAGTTAACATTTCAATTACATATAAAACAGATGTCTGGCCAAGTTACATTGAGTTTTCATCCTAGCTAGGTGTAAGCTAGCCGGAAGAGGGTCGTCTTACAGGCCCTGCGGAACTGAACCAGGTCCCGCAGGGCCCTCACCTCCTCCGGCAGCTGATTCTACCATGTGGGGGCCATAACGGAGAAAGCCCTTTCTCTGGTGGATTTCAAGCGGGCTTCCTTTGGCCCGGGGATAGTGAGGAGATTTTGTGTTCCTGACCTCAGTGCTCTCTGGGGAACATGTGGGGAGAGACGGTCCTTCAGGTAGGCAGGTCCCAGGCCATATAGAAGAAGAAGAAGAAGAAGAAGATATTGGATTTATATCCCGCCCTCCACTCCGAAGAGTCTCAGAGCGGCTCACAATCTCCTTTACCTTCCTCCCCCACAACAGACACCCTGTGAGGTGGGTGGGGCTAGAGAGGGCTCTCACAGCAGCTGCCCTTTCAAGGACAACCTCTGCCAGAGCTATGGCTGACCCAAGGCCATTCCAGCAGGTGCAAGTGGAGGAGTGGGGAATCAAACCAGGTTCTCCCAGATAAGAGTCCGCACACTTAACTACTACACCAAACTGGCTTTAAAGCCCAAATAGGGCTTTAAAGGTAATAACCAGCACCTTGTACCGGACTTGGTATATCACTGGAAGCCAGTGCAGAGTCCGAAGACCCGGCCGAATGTGTCCCCACTTTGGGAGACCTAATAACAGCCGGGCTGCGGCATTCTGCACCAGCTGCAATTTCTGAGTCCGAGACAGGGGCAGCCCCATGTAGAGGGCATTGCAGTAGTCCAACCTCGAGGTGACCGTAGCATGGATCACTGTTGCTAGGTCGTCGCGTTCCAGGAAGGGGGCCAGCTGCCTTGCCCACCAAAGATGAAAAAATGCGGACTTGGCAGCGGCTGCTATCTGAGCCTCCATCTTCAAGGAAGGCTCCAACAGCACCCCCAAGCTCCTGACCCTGTCCGCCGCCGTCAGCGGCGCACCATCAAAAACTGGCAGGGGGATCCCCCTTCCCGGGCCGCAGCGACCCAAGCAAAGGACCTCTGTCTTCGTAGGATTTCACTTCAGCCCACACAGTCTGAGCCACTCAGCCACGGCCCGTAGTGCCCGGTCAAGATTTTCCAGGGCGCAGACCGGCTGGTCGTCCATCAGTAGATAGAGCTGGGTGTCATCAGCATACTGGTGACACCCCAGCCCATACCTTCGGGCAATCTGGGCAAGAGGCCGCTTGTAGATGTTAAATAACATCGGGGAGAGAACCGCCCCTTGGGGCACACCACAGTCGAGTGTACGCCTCCGGGATAGCTCCCCCCCAATTGCGACCTTTTGTCCCCGACCTTCCAGGAAAGAGGAAAGCCACTGTAAGGCCAACCCCTGAATCCCCGCGTTGGCGAGGCGGCACGTCAGTAGCCGATGGTCGACCGTGTCGAACGCAGCCGACAGGTCTAACAACATCAGCACTGCCGAGCCACCCCGATCCAGATGCCGTTGAAGGTCATCCACTAGGGCAACCAACACTGTCTCCGTCCGTGTCCCGGGCGAAAGCCGGACTGAAATGGGTCAAGGACGGAAGCGTCCTCCAGGAAGTATATGGGGAGCCATATTCGGAAGTATACGGAAGTATTCGGAAGTATACGGGGAGCCGTATACGGCTCCTGTATAATGCCTTCTACGTATACGGTGCGATATACTTCCAAATCGGGGTATTCGGCGATCTGTTCGGTTCGGCTTAACCGAATGCACACCCCTACTACTGCGCAGACATAGGCAAGTGTGCACCTGACTTGGTGGTAGATAGTGGTGCACAGGGCATCTGCTACTCTTGGGTGAGCACCTGGAGGGAGGAGAGTGGCAGGCAGGAGAGTGAAGTCCATACTCTGTAGCTAAACCCTCCCAGATTTCAGACCCTACAGGATGTGCAGGGCTGCAGCATGGTGGGTAGGGCAATCCGAACGGATGTGTAGTCCTTCCCTCAAGCCCAGTTTTTTGATTCCTCATTGTGTTTACATAACCACATTCAACTCTTATCCATAATAGCCCTATCTGGTGGAAATTCCTAGATCTTTTGTCATTTTCACCTCTTCCCCTTTTCAGGGGATCAAACCTCTGTGAAAAAGAGCCACTCATTTGGGCAGAGCACCATACAGACTTGTGGCTAGTGGACCCCAAGGCTGGGAACTGGTCACCTGCGGCCAGGGGATGCCAGATGCTTGTCCCGACCAGGACAGGAGGACATCTGCCAGGACCCACATGAGTCTGCACGAGCCATGGTGCCTCGTGCAGACTCTTGCACTCCCGCCTTCCCACCCTTGCTGGTACTGTGGAGATGCTGCTGAGCATGGGGTGGTGCATCCCAAGGCTCCCACACATCCAATGCGCCGTTTTGGAGATTCTATTCCTCAAGTCAGGTGGTGTACTGGGTGTGGTGGGCAGTGACTTTTAGGTGCCCATGGCAGGCCCGGTGGGCCCATAGAGCACTGCCTGCTGTGGCCTCCCACAGCCTTTCCACTCATGGTCCTCAACCTCAGTGGCCTTGCACCAGCAGCCATGTATGGGGGCTACCCTCTGATGCATGTCCCAAGTTTTTGGGTAGCAGGGGTGCATGCAAGTGCCCAGGTGCAATGAACCACAGGGTGGTCGCACCTGCAAGCCCATGACTTGCCTTTGGCCAGAGGGTGCCATGTTTGCTGGTGGGCCTCGTTTTAGGCTGCACAGTCTGAGGTGTCATTCTTGGGAGAAGGCATAATCAGATATGCTAGCAGGGGATATCCATGGTCACCTGGAAGGACAGGTGAGGTAGGCATCAGAGAACTAGAACCACGTTGCTTCCTCTCAGCCAAGGCACCACACTCACCCAGGAGCCAGCTTGTGTCCTCAGACCAGATGACCATGATTCAGACCAGAGGCAGCAAATATTTGTACATTTTTCACACTGTCTGGGAACTTGATCACAAGAGCCATGAAGATGCCTAGGTGGTAATGGGAGGCCTTGGACATTCAGGCTGTAGAAATGGTGGCAGTTGCAGTAGACCTGCAGCTCCAAGGAGGAGGCTATTAGAGTGATGTGGGTGCAGTCTAGTACTCTGACCAAATTGCAGAAGCCCATAACTTCTGCAAACTCAGCTGTTATGGGTGCAAGCTCAACCTCCCCTGTGGGGAAGTGGACATGCTCCTGGAGGTTGGCAAGCATAGTATCCAGGAAGGCACTCAAGCATTGGCTGGCTGATGACACCTCCAGGACTTTGGTGACAACCATGTGGAAGGAATCGGTAGCGAGGAAGTGGAAGGACAGCAGGACTTTCTGCAAGAAAGGAATGGTACAGGAACCTGGCCCTGGAGGGCTGGGCTAAGCTCCTTGCAGAGGGCCCGGATTGCCACCTGGTCAAGATGGAATTGATCTTGGCAGATCTAGTTCGCCAGGTAGAGGGTTCTGATGTGCTCTCGGTCGCTGCATCACCCAGATGTACAGGGCTGGTTGCTGATGAATGTGGTGCACTCCAAGTATCCAAGGAGGAGGCATAAGGGGACACCATCCCACACATTCCTGGCTCAAAAATGCAGGGAAAGGGAATAGTTATTATGATGGGGGGGGTAGGGATGCCATTACCAATATGACAGGCTTACAAGGGCTGCCAGACACGACTTAACTGTGTGTGTGGCCCCTAAGCCCCTGGCCACAGACATCACCTGGCCAGTGATGGCTATGTCATGGGTTTGAGGGGGAGAAAAAGAAATTGTGCTTTGTCAGGTGGCCGATGGCAGGACGGTGCTTTTCCTGCTGTCCCTTAATATCAGCTGAGTAGATGGAGAGTCCTCAACCGAAGCAAGCGCAATACAGGAATTTCTTCTGTTCCAGTCATGTTTAGGTCTTCAGAAAGTCCGTGCTTCCGAGTACAGTGCTCCACTGTTGCCCACTCATAAAAACAAGTTACCAGCAAGTGAGATCTGTTTTCCTTGCTGAATGTTTTATTATCCAAATTATGTTTTACCTTAACTTGCAGGAAAATCCAAGCTTGTTCTTTAGCATTTAGGTTATCTTGTAATAGTTTATATTTTGCTTTTCATTCTCATTTATTTTTGTTGGCCTTGTGCCTAGCGTGAACATTTAAACTGCAGATTAGAAATCTTTAAATTTTCAAGGAAAGCTGTTTGATGAGAATGTGCAACTCATGTGACGTGTGTTGGGCCCACCTTGCCTTGCGAAAGGAAGTGACAAATTATGGCAGAATTTAGATAACTGACGCAGGGGGGAGGGAAGGCGGAAATAAATTATCATAAACTGTACTTCTGATGTTCAGCGGTGATATAGTTATTAAGCAGTTTTTAATCCCTGTTTTCTGTCTTTCTTTTCTTTTAGGGGCTAACTTTGTAACTCGAAAAATTAGCCGTTCGGTAGCTAAGATTCACCTTGGGCAACTGGAATGTTTCAGTTTGGGCAATTTGGATGCCAAAAGAGACTGGGGTCATGCCAGGGACTATGTTGAGGTATGTTACTGGTGAAATACCTTTTTTTGTATGTCTTATTACAGTAGATTCAGTGAAAATATATGAGCTGCATGGAATACACCTGTAAATGTAACCATTCTTTAACTTATATAGCAAACTAGCTAACACTGGGAGGTAACGTCCATGTAACCTGAGCAAGTAGGTGTTCAGATTTATGTGCATTTCCGAAGTTCTTTGGAGAGGACCTGGAAGTTGAATATTTTTTTAGCCCGTAATGTTTCTGTGCTGTTTCATGTGTAATATAAAGCTCAGATATTTAACGTGCAGTGATAGCTTTCAAGATCTTGTTATGTCATGATGGATTCTTGGGATGCCAAAGTGGATACAAAGCCAGCATAAACTACGAAAGGTCAGTTTGGTTCTTATAATCCTGCTAATTTTAAATATTATTTTGTCATGTGAAACTGTATAGACAAATATTACAATAAGTGATACATATGCAAGATATGCAATAGTTTTTACATCTCAGAGATATGTTTATGGTCGGTTTTTACTAGGTTTCTAAACATAAACAATCACATCAGAATTACTTTTTAAACGTCACAACAGGTAGTTGCCCCCATTTTCTGGAAACGCTGGTTTACACCTCCTGTGGTTGTATGATTATAGAGAAATCTGACAGTATGGATTATCCCTTCATCTTTCCGTTTAAAACAGAGTTGAAGAAACATCTGAACGAGCGGAGAGAATGTTTCAATTAAATCAAAATTTGAATAAGTACAACAGATTTAGTTTAATGAATGTAATTCAGTATGTCTGAATTTTGGGATGAGGTTTATTTCCAGCGTATTACTCTCTTCCCAAACCAGTGTCATCTGCAGTATAGAATTTGTTGGGTGTGTTTTGAGTGTGTGTGTGTGTGTGAGAGAGATCTGACCTGACTTTGGGCAGCTCAGTTTGCCCAGGTTGTTGGTTGCCCTGAAAATAAAAATAAAAAATGTTTAGCAATACCACAAGAAGCAGCACAATCCTAAGTATGCTTCCAAAGAAGTAAGTTCCATTAGGTTCAGTGGGGCTTGCTCTATAACAAGTATTTTTAGGATTGCAGCCTTAGTTTCTAAGTATACTGGCTATCAAATGAAATGTACTCCCACTGAAGTCTCCAATTAAAACATATGTTGGTGATGTAAGTAACATTCCAGATTCTTCACATGTTTTGGGATTGTCCCAAAATTATGCTGAAACAACTTCTAACTGTGCTAGAGGTCATCGTGAGTATCTAAGTCCCCATGGATTAACTTATCTTTTTAACAGGGCCTTTGTTAGTTCCCTGAGACACTGAATATGTGAAAGGCAGCTGATTCCTGACTACAATATACAGTAACTTTAAGATGAAAATAACTATTTTTTTCTTCAATTTAATGAACTGGAAATATAATCTTTAAGGTTTAACATTGGAGTATATTTGCTGTAGAACACCACAAACGCAGACCATTTATGAATGTTTTAAAGTCAAATTATGTTTCACTGGAGGAGGGATCTAGATTACAGCCACAATTATTCACACTGTTTCTCAAATTTGAAATAGTACCACTTGGATCTCTTCAAACTTTCAGGTATGAGGGTGGGGGAGGACAGGAGCAATAGGAGCACTCTCCTTTTTTACTGTTTGGACTTAAAGCAACTGGTATGCGGCGGTGATTTCTGTTTTGGGAAACTGCATGTTTGGATGAATTAGCGCCTCCTTCCTTAGTGCTGCGAGCTTCATCCAGATGTCTCAACCCATATCCCACTTCCAGCTGCTTATTAGGGCCAAAATATACTTCAGAAATTTTGTATGTGCAGTATTACATTTAGCTTGACAGTCATGTCCATTATTAGGCCACCTATCACAATATGTATTGTATGCTAAACTGGAGAAGTGCTTGTTTGACCAACCCAGGGTGGAATTACTGGGTTTCTTCTTATCAGCGGATGCTCTTCAGTTGGACCGTGGCAAGGTGGTTGCAGTAGATTGGTCACCTTCCCAGACCATCAAGTACGTTCATCTACCTGCTAATGCTTCTACCACTCCATAAAGAATTGTGAACTATCAAAGATTTCAGGTTTTCACGGCTGGTAACATCATTAGGGTTTGTAGACTCTTTCGGGATCAAGTGCCGTGTTCTACTGGAGAAAGTTGTTTGGAAGGAAAACTTTCTCCAGTAGAACACAGCACTTGATCCCGAAAGAGTCTACAAACCCTAATTGTGAACTATCTCTGAACTTCTGACTATATAACTCTTGGCTTGAGTTTGGACTCTTTAATCTTACCCTTACGTATCAAAAAACCTTTTCAGTTATCTGAATATCCTTTCCCGGTGACTCCTGATATGTGATACTGGAAACAGGCGTATCTACTTCAGGACTCCAGGTTACACAACAAGCGAGGAGTCATGATCGCTAATGGATGATTCTATAGATTCTTCTCTGATCATTCAGGGAGGAGAGTAAACTTCTGGGAAGAGGAGGAGGAGCAAAATCCACCTAAATAGGATTTTGCCACCATCTCTGTCTGTAATACTGCAGAATATTAGCCAATTTTACTTAGGGTTTACAGGCTACAGGTCACTGTTTGTTATTAGCTCATGATAAGAGAGGGGCCCAGAAAGAGTCATGAGAAGGGGGACTTCTGCACTGCCTGAACTCTGGCAAGTTGCATTATTATGTGAGATGCCACAGTTAGGGTTGGAGGAGCATCACCCAAAAAGTTGTTACACATGCATTGTTCAGAACATCTGGGGGCCTTTTTTTTGGTCATTGTTTCCTCATTTTGAAATGATACCCCCAACACAATTCTAATTCTTTTGTTTTAGAAACCATGTTTTAAACCTTCTAGATTTCTAATAGTTGATTTAGTTTTTATTGTTTCTCATCTATTATATATGTTATACATGCTTGGTTTTTTTATGCAAGGCATTTATTCTCTTATTTGTTGCATTATCCCTCTTGTAAGCCACCGTGAGAACTTTTTCTGGGCACAAAGGTAGGCTAAGCTTTCTAAACAAATAAATAAATAACATGACTTATTTTGTGTTATTATTTGAATAAACAGTGGCTAACATTGAACAGTAAATCTGCTTGTTGAAATTGATTTAGAATCCATAACCATGTTCAGACGCTTAAATGATACTCAGTGTTGTGGTGCCTTTAACAACAGATATATATCATTGATAATTTTGAGTGTAGTTATATTTTGAATGGTTGCCAACACCACTGCGGGTGGCTGGCTGGGGATAAGCAGTATATCAACAATACTGATATATGAATCTTCCTTGTCTTTTTTTGTTCTGTGAAGTTAATTTATCCCTTTTTATTTGATGCAGTGCAGTACCATAAACCATCTGTTAGATATGTTCTAATACTAGTACAACAGCAAGCACTTAGCAGACAATGATTCATTCCTATACAATGTAGAAAATACCGAGACATCATACAGATATCCTCACAAACACCCAAGAGACCCATATTTCAAATTAATTTAGATTCCCACAAACATAGAACTTGGAGCAGCGAGAAAGTATTTATCAATCTATTACTAACTGCTTACTTCACCAGCCAAATATTAATAGTTGCAAAATTATTACAAGACAGGAAGACAAGTTTATTTGTAAAGTTGTAATAAGATAGTTTGCAAATATATAGCCTGATTAAAGTTTGGTGTGGGAAAAACATTAGGATTAGTTCACATAAGGCTAAACGCCAGAGAATTGGCATGCCTGTAGTTTATATGGCTACAGTCTACCTTTTTCGTTAAAAATGAGGCAAAGTAATTCTTCACTGCCTTCTATATTATCGTTCAGCTTTTACTTTCAGTCAGTCATATCTAATGCAGCCACCTTTGCTGCATTTCCTCACAATTTTGGCACGATGTTAGTTAAGAAGTTGTTGGTGATATGTGAAATTATCCCAGCAGATAGCTGAGTAATAGCTCTCTGATATCAGTGCTTTATTTATGTTGGATTCTGTTGCTTCCGTTTCTGTGGGAAACATACCCATTTTCTCCTGACAAATAAGTGACCCTTTGTAGATCATCAGCAATTGTTTCTACTTTCCCCTTTAATTATTATCAAGTGCTTTCAGAAGATATGCCAAGCTTCTTCCATTCTCTGTCTTGTTCTTAAGATATACTGCGTTTGTTTCTTTTCCTATAATATTTTATATCATTACTGTTACCATTAATTAAAATACATTATACAGTTGTCCAGTTAGTTACTGCATATAGGAGACGCGTTGCAACCTTACCCGCCCGAATATTTGTAACTGAAAATATAAAGAAAATGAAACTTGCATTTGAAATTTTGTTTTATTACACCCGTAACTTTTAATAGAATTCCTATTAAATTGGGTACAACTGGGAAATGGCCATGTAGGTTCATGGTTTGTAAGGGTTCGTGAACCATGAATTCCACGAACCTTTCCATTTAATGAACTGGTTCATGGTTTGTGAAGTTCATGGTGCAGTAGAATGGCCGCCTTGTGGGCTAGAGGTGCCATACTCACGGTGAGTCTCCAGCGGACTCTCTTCTACCTGCCCTTCAAGTTTGGTGAGGATTGGATTGGGGGGGGGGGGTGAGTTACAGCCCATTTCAGCCTGAGTTGCAGCCCCTCAAAGCCAGTGCCCCCAGAAAAGTGCTCTCTTAGGGGTGTCTGAAACAGAACCCCAGCAGGTTAGAAATATCAGACTCACAGTGGACCTCCCTGGATGCCCCTGTACTTGCTCTCCAAGTTCAGTGAGGATTGGCTGTGTGAGGGCTGAGTAGGTTCAGGAATAAGGAGGACTGTGTCAAACGAACGCCCTGCAAGCCAGAGGCATCAAATTCACAGAGGACCACCTCAGACTGCCCCTCTTCCTGCCCTCCAGGTTTGGTGAGGATCAGCTGTGTGGGGCCAACTAGAGGGCCCCAAAGCAGGTGCTCCCAGGAAAGTGCTCTCTGGGGAAATCACAGCTGACCCTTCTCCTCTGTCCCAGGAGGTGACCGCCTGCCTGTCTCCTCCTGGCGACTGTGTTTTGGAGGGTGGCCCATCATGCTCCCCTTTGTACCTGAGAGGTAGTCAATCAGTTGTGAAGATGGATTCTGGGGGTGGCCAACCCTTCCCCTCTGGCCTGGGAGGTGGTCACCTGGTTGCGAAGATGGATTCTGGGAGTGGCCAACCTTTCATTGTTGTAGTAGATGGGGAAACCTTGGGTGCAGTCAAGTGAACTGATGAGGTAGAGGTTTGCATACGTCCACTAGGCAAGTGTTATTCTGCGGTTCTATGAGGTAAATGTCGGTCCATGAGGTATGTGTTTTGCTATGAAGTAGATCTGGATTAATGAAATAGGTGTTGTGCTATCAGGTAGATCTTGGTGTATTAGGTGGGTGCTGTGCTAAGAGGTAGATGGGGGATAGAAATCATGAGTAGGCAGATGTGGGCTGGGGGAGGCTGGAAGTGACAAATCTTTGGGGGGCACAGCTTCTGAGGGGGGATGTTAAAATATCCCGAGGGGGGCAGTTCTTCAGCTAAGGAAGCTGGCACCTGCTGAGATCCTATGCTTTGCTGTAGAAAAGGTACAGGTGGTGGCTCAGCCTCACAGCCCTGAGTCCACGAGACACCCATGGAGGCAGCAAACTGTAAAATATTTCAACAAGGGGATTGCAGTTCCTCAATCAAAGAAGCCCACACTTGCTGAGACCCTATTCTTCACTGTAGCAGAGGGACAGGTGGTGGTGGCTCAGGCTTAAAGCCCTGAGTCCACCAAGCCAATGTGGGCAAGAGGAGGCTTGGAGTGATGATTCTTCAGAGGACACAGCTCATGAGGAGGAGGTGTTTGCAAATCCCAATGAGGGGGATTGTGGCACAGTAGCCTTTGAGCATGAGGGGGGAAGAGCTTTTAACATGTCAACATAGCCTTAGGTGAGAGCTACCACAGCCAGAATCCATCTCCCCAAAGGGGGGAGGGCCTGTGAAAGGCTGAAAGGAAGTCATATCAGGTCCAAAGCGTAGCCCTGAGTGAGAGCTGCTATCAACATCCAGAGTTCATCTCCCCAACTGGGTGGGTGAAGAGAGGCTGGAAACAAGAAAGACTTTTTAAACAGAGCCATTGGTGGGAAAGGGGACCAAAGTAAGAATCCATCTCCCCAAAGGGGTGAGCAAGGAGAGAATGGAATCAACAATATCTGTGAGTGAGAGCAGCTGGCAACAACCGGTATCCATCTCCCCAATGGGATGGGCGAGAAAAAGCTTGAAGTGCCGATTCTGGGTGGTACACAAGTGGTGAGGAGGCAGACATGAATGAGCCAAGACTGGAAGACAGAAACCATGAAGAGGCAGATGTGGACATGGGGACACTGGAAGCAACAGTTCTGACACATCATCTCTCCCTCAGTCCAACTCCCCCTCACACCGCTCACCTTTTACTGCCCCCAAGAAGGCTCCTGGCAAATGTTAAAATGCTAAAAGGAGAAAACAACTTAAGGGATGTGGCAAAAAATATGTGCATAGTACTCCTGCGGTGCACCAAGCAGCGATGGCGAAATAACAATAAGATCTGAGGTGCACAGAGCGGCACAGTCACGATATGAGCAAAGCAGTCCTGGAACATGAGTAGAGAGACAATACTTCTATGGGAAGGTCAAGGCTCACTCAGGCATGGCATATGATCCTGACGTGGCTTATGAGGCAGACAGCTCCGGGTACCATGACGCACCAATGCCAGTACTGCAGTGCCCTCAAGTGGAAGGAAGAGGCCATCGGCATGTGTTGGAGCAATGGCAACATGCAGCTCCCACCTTTCGAACCTCTGCCCGAGCTTCTCTATGGCCTTCTACTGGGTGGCCACCCTGAGTACGCCCATTAAAGGTAGTTAAACGCCGTAGCGAAGCATGGGTTTCAAGCTAGTCTTCTAATAAAATGTACCAAAAATAAAAGAGTACCAAAGGGGAGTCTTCTTCTCGTTGCCACCTCCCCTCTGTAGCAGAGATTCAGTGTATTCCAACCAAAAGGGTGTAATGAAGAATGCTGCCTGTGCAAATTAGCAGATAGTTTGAGGTGATTAATTAAATCCCGCAACCTTGAGTACAGCTAATTAGAAGAGAAGCAAGCAGGTTGGAGACAGATGTTTTGTTTTGTTTTTTTTTGCTGTCAACCTGCAACTGACTAAATGGCAACCCTGTAGGGTTTTCAAGGCAAGAAATGAACAGAGGCGGTTTGTCATCGCTTGCCTCTGCATCAGCACCCTACCAATACTAACCCGGGCCAACCCCACTCAGCTTCAGAACTCTGACGAGATGGGGCTAACCTGGTCAGGGCAGAATGGTAGAGATCTAAAGATACACAAGGCCAAGACTAGGTGGAAAAACCAGCTTACAGGCCAGAGGGCTCACAATTCACGTTCCTGCTGACCCAGTATATACATTTACTGAACACATGCTCAGCACCATTAGACAGACAAAAACATTCATATAAACTTTGAATTAAACGTTTCACCCTTTCCTTCTACATTTAATGTAGAATGCAGGTTTACTGTCAGTGATCACTTAATAAATCTTGCAGCATGCATGACTTTTGGCTGTGTGCCATCTCAGAAGAAGGAAAGGCTCTATCATGTGAGGGAATGAAGGATTTGGAGAGTAAAGGTTCAGAGTTTTTTTCGGCAGTACATTAATTTAAGGGGGAAAAAAACTATGCCTCACTTGTAGTAGCTTCTCCCTTACATGTGGGATATGTGTGAGTGATTGGCAACAAGGAAGGAGGAAAAAAAACACTGTAGGCTATAATTATTTCAGACATGAGTAGGTTCTGCGTTTGAAAGTGTATAATGCAGGCAAGAAAATGGTTTTAATGCTTGTATATAAGGAGTTCTACTGAGCGCAAATCATATGGCATTGATTTACAAAACTGCAGTTGTGTCTACAAGCAAGTTTTGATAATCGTTCTCCTTTTCGTCAAGAAAATTATACTAATGTTTCATAGCTACTGTGCTATGTTACCTTCCTGTAGTTATCTTCAAAATGTGGGTAGCTGAATTGGAAGCAAAGTATGTATTTGTTTATGCAGACCTCTCTCAGTTTTAAGTGTTTCTGCATTTCCCCCATTGTGATTGACCTATTAGTGGGGTGATAGGGTAACTTATAAAAGAAAAAGAAAAAAAGCTTTCCCCAGAAAAACCATCTGGTTTAGTTTCATGTGCCTCCACAACTATATGTATATAGTTATCAAGGCTACACTTACGGTTTTCTAAACAATCTTGTAACACTGGTGGTCTTAGGACTTGGCTAGAGCGGTTGCATGGATAACCCAAGGATGTCTTTCAAGTAAAACATTTCCCAGTTGAGAAATTAAGACCCACTGGCATGTTTTGGAGACTAACACAATATTTCTTTATCAACTAGACAATGTTATCTTTAAAACTACCCAGGTAGAGATATCTTCTAGCGAGTTGTTCATTAGACTATTCCAAAAAAGTGTGTTGTGCTTTAACATTATACTGGAACATATTTTTTTTTGATGTTTCCGGCTGTCACTGTATAACCTTTTTCTTAATTTTATTTAATTTGGGAGATGCTATGCAATATATCAAAACAGATAATTTAAAATTGAATGAAAATGTGAAGAGGTGTTGCTTTGCCTTTAAAAAAACACACAATGATTTCAGTCATTGTAACTCTGGAGGAGAGCTGTAATAAAAATATAATTAACAGTTTTATCTATGTAAACAGTTGGTGGTTCATAAGGACATTCTGCTGAGTTTTCCTTAATTTATTTTCCTCTAAAAACCAATGCCCTTACTTCTAAGAAGACCTCAACATCTCTAAGTCATTGAAGCTGCCACCTCATCAAGTACTGGCACAGATACGATGTATTTTTCAGCTTTGCATCAAATGGTCATCCAAGCCATTTTATCACGCTCCATTGCCTTTAATGAGATGCAGATTCAAATGCGCACCCTATCCACATTCCGTTGCAACTAGTCCCGTATAAGATCCCTCGTCTGATGAAGTGTGCTTAAGAGCACACGAAAGCTTACGTTCTAAATAAAAATTGGTTGGTCTTAAAGGTGCAACTTGACTCCTGCTTTAGTTCAGTCACATATAAGTATCTTTTTTGTGGGTAACTATTGTTGGAATGGGATATAACTGAAGCAGACTCAGTGAATTCCATACAAGGTATAAACACTTTAGAAGGCTAAGTCAGATTGTCATGGGCTCTTCAGTTGTAGCCATTAAATTCTGTACATTATCACAGAGAAGATAGTCTATCAACAGAATTCTTTGCCGTTTGTACATGAAACAATTACGATGATTCTTCCGTGTCAGGGAACATTCCTCAAATCTGCAGGGTATACTCAATATGCCACTTCTTGTTTTAGAACAAATACTTGAATTTTCAGCTGTAGGTGTTTTGGGAGATGGCTTGACCTAACAAATAATGTTAATGATCCAAAGATAGAGCAGCTGAACTTTGCAACTGGGCTTCTTTGGCAGGCTTTAAACTTTTCTCAGGGGACCAACAGCTCTGGTTATTAGGATAAATATGTGGAGAAATTTTATTGCTGCCAAGCAGTATTACTGCATAGTTGTTCTTACTCCTCCTACAGAGACATGTTTTCTTCCAACCTCTCCTCCCATGCTTCTATCAGAACATAAATAAGCACAGGTCATTTCGTAGAAAAAGAGGTGCTGGAGTGCATTAGCACAACTTATTTGCATAACATTTGCATATGCCACACACCTTTGACATCACCGGAAGGTGTACTAAATTTTATCAGCTAAGCATCTACCTTAAAATGCTTCTTGAATTATAATTGTCATAATAAAACCTGACTCCCATCTTTCTTTTTAAATTACTTTATCCTATGTGGCCACAGTGGCACGATGAAGATTTCCATCTGTCTGCTTTGCATGTTTTGGTTATTTTCCAAATTTTTTTGTGCAGGGGAAAAATATCAGAGTTTGTCAGATCTTAGAGTTCAGCAATATTCTCACAGGGGTTTGAACAATGGAGCCCAGAAGCAAGTATTGAGGGGAGGGGAGGGAGGGAAAAACAGAGCTCAATAAAATTTAGATGTTCTGGAGCTCCTCTCCTGTGAGTTCCTGCCCAAAATGAGGCCTGTAAATAAGAGAATCAAATCTACTTGCCAAATCTACACAAATCTACTTGCCAAAATGCTTCACTTAAAATAATGCCTGCTTCTCTATGAGTTTCCTCTGATCATTTTTTGCACCTAGAGGTGACTTGCACTCTCTTGGAAAGGTAGAAGTAAGTCCTGTGGTTTCCAAGAGCAAGAGACACTGTCATAGACTTTCTCCATGCTTTGATGGAAGAACAAATCTTCACAGAACGAGCCTTAGCCTTAGCCATACTGAAAGGCAGGGTTTCTTTCCTGTTGTGTCATTCTTTGTCTCCACATTGCTACTCTTAGGGCAGTTTCCCCTTTGTCTTGGAAGTGTTACCCTCTCTCTCAGCTAAAGATGTAGTTAGGAACCTACCTCTATCTCTCCTCTTTCCTATCACGTACGTTAATTCCTAAATAAACCTTTATCTACCCTTTAATCAGTGTGGTATATTTAATGTATGTATATACATATTATTATTATTATTATTATTATTATTATTAGTTGCTTTTTTCATACCTTCATAAGGTGGAACAATTCCACACATGGTTGAATTCTCCAGGGGTGGCCAACGGTAGCTCTCCAGATGTTTTTGCCTACAACTCCCATCAGCCCCAGCCATTGGCCATGCTGGCTGGGGCTGATGGGAGTTGTAGGCAAAAAACATCTGGAGAGCTACTGTTGGCCACCCCTGCTTTACACAGTACCATTAAAATCATTTTTGGACACCATCATGTACATTAATGAATCCAATAAACTAGTAGTAAGCATGTATCACAAAAAATGGATTAAAATTAAGTAGAGGCGGTCCACCACACACTATTACAGCAGCAGGAAGGAAAGCAGATATTTTCCAGCATCAACAGACTAACACAAGGGAACCTAAAGGAAATTTTAAATGCAAAAGATGTGCAGCCTGTAAGTTTATGATTGAGGGCAGTTCCTTTATGGATCCAGTGAAAATATTTGTTTAAGATTTTCCTTCTTTGCAGTGTGTTCCACGAAACAAGCGGTGCATCTTGTGAGTTGCCCTTGTGGGTTATGCTCATTGGCGTGTACATGAGGCCCAACTGGACCTGAATCCTTGAGCTTGAATTCATAACCAGATCAGGAATGCTCCTGTGGCTTAACCTTATATACAAAAAGGCCATTCAGCTGATGATTTGCAATCCTGTGTCTTATACAAGCATCAGTCTAGACCTTTTGTCTCTCAAAATATTAATCAGATTTTGTTAGAAAAAGAAACAAGATTTATTTATGATTTGAAGATTCGTGGACTAAAATAATGTCGGGTATTCTTGAATTTAAAAATTGTACATGTATGGTCCTATAAATTCTGGAACAACGAAATTGATGTCCTATTACGTTATACATATTATTGTCAAAACCTTGAAATTTTTTAGCGTGCCTGTGTGCATCCATGTTAACTGTGTGTAAATTGACTGTAAATGGATCAGTGCCTGTGAGCACATCCTGTTGGAGTGTCTGTGTGCACCCACTTTGATTGATTAGTGCCTGTGAGCACATATCGTGGCTTCAAAATTGCTTGTTCGGCGCATGAAGTTTTCCTTTTAGTGATTGTTATTGGATGTATAGAGAGTGCATTACAGAAGACTTAGAGACTCGATTAGCATTAAAGTTGTATTTTATTTTATGACATATAGCTAGTCCTAAGAGTTATTGAATATTTGGTCTTGGCATTCTCACTGAGAAGCCCCAGAGCAGCCAGGGCAGTTTCATGTAAAAGACTGCTAATGGTAAGGGCATGACGACTATACATGTTTTAACTCTTGCTGACTTTTTGTACAGGAAGCAGAAGGTTGTACGCAATATTAAAACCTGGCCAAGAAATTACATTTCATCAGGGCTTTTTTTGTAGAAATAGCCCAGCAGGAACTCATTTCCATATTAGGCCACACCCTCTGACATCACCATTGTTTCATACAGGGCTTTTTTGTAGAAAAGGCCCAGCAGGAATCATTTGCATATTAGGCCACGCCCTCTGGTGCCATGCCAGCCGGAACTGCATTCCTGTGCGTTCCTGCTAAAAAAAAAAAAAGCCCTGCGTTTCATTATCTAGTGTTTTCCTTTATAAAATTAATGATTTTTTCTTTTTTAGTCATTTGTCTAAACAACACTGATGAGGAGGACTGCAGATAGAGGTGAACAAATAAGAAAGGAGCCCTGGCTTGCTTCTTTCACATGTAGTTCCTGCCTTTCACAAAAGTATGAGCACAAGATAGGAACATAAGAAAAGCCGTGCTGGACCAGACCAGTTTCCCATCTAGTCCAGCATCCTGTCTCACGCCGTAGCCAATCAGTTTCTCTGGAGGTCCAACAACAGGGCATAGAGGCCGATGCCTGATAGAGGCCAATCTCCTGATATTACTTCTGGCTTCTGGTTTACTGCCTCTGAATGTTGAGATTCCCTTTATTCCTCATGGCTAGTAGCCACTAATAGACCTATCCTCCATTTATCTGACTAATCCCCTTTTAAAGCTGTCTATAAAAAGTTTTCCCTGTTGCTGGAGGGCAATGATAGAGGGATTCAGATGAATCTCCTTGGGAAGACAGTTTCAATAGTTTTGATGCCACCATGACCGATAAAGCCCTCTCTCAGGTTGCCATCCATCTTGCCTCATATGGTGTGGGTGCCAGAAGCACAGCTTCTGAGGATGACAGTAGGGCTGAGAAGACTGACAGTTTACTGTGCTGGTGTCTGAAAATGGCCCCAATTATGCGGTATGGAAGTGTTGAGAATGCTTGAAAATAATACATACCTGAGTCAGTTTTCTTTCTGGACTTGGATCAGGAGATGGCACTGCTGGGAAGCTGCTGAGGCCCGGGGCCCGCATCTGACTTCGACTCACCACACAGACAGCAGCCACCGTCCTCTCCCTTTTGCACTGTGTGGCCATGGTGGGATTGGCCTTTCAGAACTGTTCTGGGTAAACAGATGGTAATGGCAGCTAGAAGGAGGAACAGCAGTAACCAGTACCCACTTGTCTGTTTTCCGTCTCTGAATGAGTGGATGTGACTGCAGTACAAGCAGCAACCTATCTCTACCTTCTTTCTGCCTCTGAAGTAGGGAGACAAACAGGGCTCAGGAGGATGAAGGGATGGCTGCTGTGATGTACTCTGTGGGATGGGCCCCTAGGGGCATCACTGGACTCTCCAAGACCTGGATCCGGCCTTGGCCCATCTGTAACCTTGATTGTTGTATGTAAATTGAGCAGTGGGTTTACAGAAGGTGAATTTCTTATCTGATTGAAAGTATAGATCAGGGGTGGCCAAACGTGCGTAACATAAGAGCCGCACAGAATAAACATCAGATGTTTGAGAGCCGCAAGACATGAATGTCAGATGTTTGAGAGCTGCAAGGAAGGAAGGAAAACACATAGAATGGGGGGAGAGGTGGAAAGAAAGCGACTTTAACATTAAATGCATTCTCCAAGCTGGCGGCTGGCTTGGCTCGGAGAAGTGATTTAAAGAGAGAAATGCTTTCTCCAATGGGGTGCTGGGGGCTTTGAGAGTCGCACAATATGTGTGAAAGAGCCACACGTGGTTCCCAAGCTGCAGTCTGGTCACCCCTGGTATAGATGGTACTCAAGCACAGAAACTATGATGGCTCATAATAGGATGGGTTTACATTATCATTTGAATAGCTTCTTCCCCACTACCAAAAACATATTAAGAATGAATTCAGATGCTCTGTTTGGTTGCTAAAGTATGCTTATGGATGCATAGTATGATAGTTTTCTATTAATTATAAAGTATCATCTCTGTCTGTCTGAAACGGTATACCCGAATGTGCATGTAATACATATATTTTCTGAACTAATGTCTTTGTACTAAAATAATGTGGGAACATTTTAAATATTATGTGTGTGTCAAGTGCCATTAAGTCGCTTCCGGCTTATGGCAACCCTTATGAATTAACGACCTTCAAAAATTGTATAAATATTATACAAGATGCCAAATTGCATTTAGTTTTGGCTGTGGGCCCTGACAAAATTCTTGTTCAAGAAGATTCTGGTATTTACCTTTTAATTTATTATCTTTTTTTAAAAAAATGAGATTAATTAGCGACCAGATTTTGTCAGTATAGGTTACTTAAAAAAAACAACAACAAAAAACTTGATCTAAAGTGCCAGATGGTGTTTTTTAAAGCACTTGCTTGCTTGGGGGCATTGTGTCACTGCATTACATCAGGATACATTCCAACAGTGCTCCAGCCTCAGGAAACCAAAAGCTTTGCAAACTTTTCAGTATTCTGAGGAAATGTTCACACTGATTGCATCACTCTGCCATGCACAAAACTGCTATTGTGTTTAAACCTGTCCCTAGCTAGATATTAAGCAAAGAAAAAAACCTGAGTCCATTGAAGTCTTGGAAAGGTATAGAGGTGAAAGCCTAGAAACGTATTACGCCGCTTATGATTGCACTGAGGATATATATAATCATAGATATGTTGATAGAAGTTGCCAGCTAATGGCACAGAATTATTTTTATTATTTTTATTTTATTTTGTCAAATTTATATCCCGCCCTCCCCTAACGGGCTCTCCTCTAATGGGCCCCTAATTACTCTTATTTTAAACTGTATAAATTCAGAACGGGGCACAAATTAAGCCTGTTTCTTCTTTATCGACTGCATGAGGCTCAAAAAGATTTTTTTTAAAGTTGCTTTCTGGCTTAAGTAATGATTTGATCAATGACCTATTAAGTTTAAATGTACATATTGCAGATTCCTAGAAAATATATGTCATTAGGAAATGTGAATTAACTTAAAATGTCTCAAGTGGACTAGGAGGAAAAGCCATCTTTAATTTATTTCATACTAGTTTGAGTCAGGATTATGGTGCCAGTGTGTCTGTGTGACCTGGACAGTGAAAAACCTTTTAAATTCCAAAGTCCTGGAGGGGTTGTTTGTTATTGTCCTCACTGACTACTTAAAGTGCAACAAATTTAATCTGATAATTAAATATATCATTTTAATATTGTTCTGTTTAATTGCCTAAAGCATATAGTTCTAGAAATAATGGGTACTATGTGGTTCATTATTAAGAACATAGAAAAAAATGACATCTCCATTTCAGGATCTGTGACTTGAGTGGTGCTGAGTATAATAGAGATGGAAATTAATACGTACTTTTCAAAATCGGATTTCAGTGAACATTAAAGTTAAGTTTTCTTTCATTTATCTGCTGTTGAGACACTGAAATATTAAATTTGTATGCGTGAGGGGAGTCATGCAACTCGAAAGTTAAGAACTTTTTGTTAATTTCATTATATTGTTATTTTACAGTGACTAATTTTGAGATTATTCATCTACGCAGGGCCTGCAAAACCACCCTTTTCAGGATGGCCTTTGCTGGCTGAGAGACCGCTGTTGGGTGACTTTCGCTATTATCATTTATAAATGGAATTAGCACCTGGAAATCTGTATAATACTTGGTTAACTGGAATGTTTTAACGTTAATGTGATTTTAAACTCTGTGTAATTTTATGAAATGTTGTTAGCCGCCCTGAGCCCGCCTCGGCGGGGAGGGCGGGATATAAATAAAATTTTATTTTTATTATTATTATTATTATTACAAGTAATATTAATTATTATTACATTGTTTTGCATGTCCTGTTCCGTAAGACAGTAATTAGTTGACAAAAAGTGGTTGTTAGTTAATTACACATTTTCTTAAAGAGATGCTGTGACGGTAAGGTATGGGTTAAACAGAAAACTGAAGACGCACAGAGCCTGCATCAGGTGACCTGAGGGTGGGGGCCAGAGTGCTCGGAACTCTCAGTGTGAGATTGTCAGCTAACTGCTGAGGAGAGTCAGTTAGTGCCTGTCGGAGTCTGAGAGAGTTGGTGCCTGACAGAGCCTGAGGGAGTTAGGGTCTGACAGAGTCTGAGAGAGTTGGTCTTTGAGGGAGCTGAGACAGTAGCTAAGGAGAGTCTTTGTGAGAAGAAAAGCTGACTGCTAGCTCTATAAAAACAGCAAGGGGCTGTGTGTGACTAAGAAGGAGAGTCACTGTGAAGACCTAACGGTCACAGACACTTATATACATCTCTTAAGATCTAGAGAGGTGGTTGAGGGAATATATGTGGGTCTGGAAGTCAGAAGGGCTGGGAGTAGAGGCTCCAGTCAACTTGAGAGACTTGGCACAGTATACACAAGAGGCCAGCCTATACTAGTGGTGGAGAGTGTATTATATAGAAGAACTGTGGACCTGAGAGACCTAGGAAAAAGAAAGACATTATAAAGCCTGAAGTGACTGAGCAACTTGTTAACAGAGTGAGATACTTTATAGCCCGTGTATATATCACCCATATCCCCAGTTGAAGACTTTGTGTTTAAAATAAATATCTGTGGTTTACGTTAAAGTTCTCTGGAGCCTATATTTTGGGATAACTATCCAAGCTGCTGTGGTCCCCTACGAATTGAATGATACATACATGTGAAAGCAAAAACCAAAACAAATACCCCGAAGAGACTAGAAGAGCGAAATCCATTTCTTACCCACCCCTTGAGTTATATATTCCTGAGGTAAAAGTTTTAAAAGGAATAACTGAGAAGAAAGAGGGGCTGGGGTAGCCATAAACAGCACATAAAAGCGATCCAGTGGGACCGTGAGGCGGGTGCTGTGATAGATGCCTTACTAACATCAAGGTGAATCCAGGGCAAGATGCCATCCCGCAGCCGAGGAATTCCAGTTGGAGAATGAGCTGCTTAAACTGTAGGAACATTGCAGGTTTGATCACTGGAGTGGAAGGGCAGGGATAGGATCCAGTCCAGTGCTATCCTTAAACTTAGAAAAGTGTAACTCTGTTTAGGATTGCACTGTACAATCATGTAAATATGGAAAAAGTACCCCACTGGTATAATCAGAAGAATCTGAAATGCTTGCATACCACTGAAGGTCACAACATTATCTCTTTTATGTGTTAATTCAACTCAAGTTATATTTTCTGTTGGATACACACGAATGGAATTGGTCTTGCGTGTGCAGGCTGTGACTCAAAGCATTCTAGTTCAACCCAGTTTTGTTCAGTTTTCCAAGGCATGATGACTCATAAGCAGGACATATATGTCAAACTACTCAGAACTATTCAGAAGATGCATTAATGCAAGGAAGATCACTGAAAATGTCATCTTATATTCAGCGTGGACAAAATGGTTGTGGAAAGCAGTCAGTACCCAGTTGTCTTTCATACTCCTACTGTGGCCAGTCTTTCTGATGATGCTCCTCTTTAGCAGTTGCTCTTGGTTGCCTCCTTCTCTTAAGAGTTCTAGGTAGCATCTTCACACTAGTCTGTAGCTAACATGAGTGCCACCTATAGTGCTGTACTTTTGTCTGATGTTGCTGGCGAATAATCTTACTCCAAGCTCACTGCATGGTTATGTTTTCTTTAAATTCTCTGGAATCATTAACACTACAGAATCCAGTGCCACTCAACTTTTACTGTAGAAGGGAGTGCCGTTAGAGACATAGAAGTAGCACCTTCTACCCCAGAACAGCTAAATATCTATTTTTCATCTTGTGTACAAACCAGGATTTGGCCTTTGCCCCATATGGGAATGGCCCCTCCTGCCTAAACCTGCTCATACTAGCTCAAATAGCCGAAACTGTCCAGTTAAACCATTGACTTGAACTATCACAGAGCAGAGTTATGCATGAGCTGCCTGATCAGACCCAATTAATGCCTGCCATCTTAATGTTATTCTAAAACAGATGTAATTTTAGATTTTTTTAATGATTTTATTATATTGTCTACTATTATATGGTTTTATGTTGTAACTCATCCTCAGCCCACTTTAGTGGGAAGAGCGAGATAGAAATCCCATTAATAAATAATAAAGAAGAAAACCTGAAGGGCATACACAGTTCAAGCGAGGCAAAACACCTGTGCATAAAGGACCTTAAAGGCGCTGAAGAAGAAGATGACATTGGATTTATATCCCGCCCTCCACTCTGAATCTCAGAGTCTCAGAGCGGCTTACAATCTCCTTTACCTTCCTCCCCCACAACAAACACCCTGTGGGGTAAGTGGGACTGAGAGAGCTCTCCCAGAAGCTCTCCTTTCAAGGACAACTCCTACAAGAACTATGGCTGACCCAAGGCCGTTCCAGCAGCTGCAAGTGGAGGAGTGGGGACGCAAACACAATTCTTCCAGATAAGAGTCCGCACACTTAACCACTACACCAAATTGGCTCCCAGTGTAGTTGCTTCATCTTCATGGATTCTGACCCTATGTTTGAGCTGCTTTTTAATTTTACTGTATGTTATCTTTTTCTTTTATGAAGTTTTTGATCTGTTATTTCAACCATTACCACACTGGTTTCTGGCCAAACAAGCAATATATAGTCAATTTGCTATAAGGGTTAAGAGTGGTTTGATGCTTGGAGGTTAAGAGCATTGGACTCTAATCTGGAGAACTGGGTTTGATTCCCCCTCTCCTCCACAGGAAGCCTGCTTGGGCCAGTCACAGTTCTCTCAGCCCTATCTACTTCACAGGATGTCTGTTGTGAGGAGAGGAAGGAAGATGATTGTAGTAATAATAATAATAATAATAATAATAAATTTTATTTCTATCCCGCCCTCAGGGCGGCTAACAACATTTAAAACAATTAACATAGATAGATAAAACATAAAATTTAACAATTAAAATTTTAAACATAAAAACCAGTCAATTAAATTAAATACATAATTCAAATTGCATTAAATGTATCTGGCAGCAATAAAATTATTTTGGCGCTGGTTCTGCCAGTTTAAATGGTTCCATAATCGTATTATGGATGGCGGCTCTTTATTCCAAGCAACTCAGCAGTTGATATCAGTGTAGGCTTGTCTGAAAAGGGCAGTCTTGCAGGCCCTGCGGAACTGGTCAAGGTTCCGCAGGGCCCGCACTAAGTGGCTCAGAAACTCCTTCAGGTAATGAAAGGCAGGATATAAAACCAAAACCTTCCTTCTTTTTTTAAGAGAAAGGAAAGTAATGAAAGGAGAGAAACAATATTTTAAAAAAGCCTTCACCAGAATTTTCACAGACAATTTTTTCTTTAAAATATGAAATAATTCTAGAGTTACTTGCATCGTAAAAATGGTAGCGAATGGAATCCTTAAGAGTATTTTAAAGTATAGGTCACCGTCTCATGACGAAAACACAAGCCCTATTTGCAGAGATTAGTTTGGCTGTTTAATGTCACATGTAGTTAGGCTTGTTACTTGATTTAAATGAATGCTACAGTTTTTACCATATTCTTTGTAGATAGAAAAATTGCCCATAGATACTTACTTAATCATCAAAAGAGATGCTGATTGTGATGAAGGAAGGTCTGACACAGGGCGACATCCATCCAGCCCATACTAGAAGACACTCTAATGAAAGCCGCTCATCAGGGAAAGCATCAGCTCTGTTTCTTTGTATTTTGCTGAATGCAGATCATAGCCATCATTAACTGAAATGAGTAACTGGGAATTTATTGAACAGAATTCGAGTTCAGTGGCACCTTTAAGACCTATGAAGTTTTATTCAAGGTATACGCTTTGGTGTGCACGCACACTTCTTCAGATACACTGAAATGCCCATACATATAGATAGAGGGTGAGCAGCAATTTACCGTAACACATAACAAAGATGTTTAACAGATGTATGGAGCAAACAGGAATAAAAAGCTTAGTTTATACCAGGGGTCCTCAAACTTTTTAAATAGGGGGCCAGTTCACTGTCCCTCAGACTGTTGGAGGGCTGGACTGCCGTTACTGTACAAGGCCGCGGGCCGTCAGTTCTCCGTCTTCTGCATCTCTCTCCCTTCCCCACACCACACACCCCGGCCTGGGAACTCACCTCACCTTGGTATCACCTCACACTCTGTCTCCACCGCCTCAGCCCAGTGCCGGAAGTGTGCTTTGCTAACGCAAGTTTAGGTCGAACGTTACTTCCGGTCTGATTTTGCCATAACCCGGCAGGCCGCATAAACGTCCTCAGCGGGCCGCATCTGGCCTGCGGGCCGTAGTTTGAGGACCCCTGGTTTATACAGTCACCATTTGTTCGGATTTAATTCTGGGAAAAAACATAGTGAAGCAAATAAATATATTAAAATGGGAGATTGATGTGTAAATGTATCCTCCTTTGTTGTGGGGTAATTAACTAAGACCTTATGTCCCATCCCTCTCCTCTCAAGCAGGGGGTTAATTAACAGCATCCTTTTCTTTAGCCTCATGGTGCAGAGTGTTAAAGCTGCAGTACTACAATCCTAAGCTCTGCTCACAACCTGAGTTCGATCCCCGGCAGAAGCTGGGTTTTCAGGTAGCCAACTCGAGGTTGACTCAGCCTTCCATCCTTACGAGGTCGGTAAAATGAGTACCCAGCTTGCTCGGGGGGGAAGTGTAGATGACTGGGGAAGGCAATGGCAAACCATACCATAAAAAGTCTGCTGTGAAAACGTTATGAAAGCAACATCACCCCAGAGTCTGAAACGACTGGTGCTTGCACAGGGGATCTTTCCTTTCCTTTCCTTTTCTTTAAGATGAGGTGATTGGTTGTGCAGTGTTATGTCTGCTTTGTCACCAGACCAGAGAAATACATTCCAATCTACCATTGCAAATTACTTTACATTGTACCATTAATTCCATTCCATTACAATCACTATTCCAATCTACTGTTCCAAATAAGGAATACAATAAAAATACAATAAAGAGGATGTATGGCCTTATTTGATGAAGATCTATATGTAAGGACTGAATGATATTAGCATATGTGGTGAGATAAGAAACCAATTTCCCTTGTTAAGTGTGTGTGGGGGGGGGATTGTTCTGACAATTGCAATAATTGGTGATAACTTTTAGAGATAAGGCCTGGATTTCCCTCATTGGCACTTCTGGTAAATGTTTTGGACTTGGCTAAATGTGTGTAGCATTGTTTTATTTTCATCATCTTGAGGTCTTTTTACTGATCCCTTTTCTTTAAAAAAAAAAAAATTAAGACACATAGCCTTTTATTGCAAATTGTCTGAATTGTTTGTCATTTTGGCCACAGGAGTTGGAGATCTTTTCTTTGCATCATGTGCTCCGCATCCAACAGTGCCTTTTCTGTTCAGAGCTTGCCCTTCTCCCCAAAGCTAAAATAAATCAAAGTTGGTCGAGACTCAGTCGCCATAAATCAAGACCTGTCCAAAATTGGAGCCTGCCCAGTCAAAATGTCATAGCTTGGCTTTCACTGAGGATTAATTAAAGGGCTGATATAAAGCCCAGATGTGCTTCAGGAGAGTAGCAAAATGCATGGCGGTGGCCATACTTTAAAAAACCCAAAGACTTCCCATGAATCTGCCCACCCAAGTATGTGGTGGAGTATAAGACAGGGAGGGAGGAAAGGTGGGAGAAAACCGGATCAAGTGTGTTCTCAAATTTTACAACATTGAACTAGGTGAAAAACAAGACAAAATCTAAGCTGAAGCTCTTCTGGGGGAGGTTGGGACCTGTGTGTGTGTAACTGAAGGAGCAGCAGCAAACATAATTGTTATAAGAGTTACATTAATCAAAGGGGAGGAGAAAGCTGACACAATAAATAAACTTCTGGACTTCTTACAGCAAAAAGCCTTTCCTTGACATTGTTTGTTTCTTCAGCTTTTTTGCATTGAATTCCAAAACATCAACTGAGATTTAAAATTTTTTTTTTTAAGATTAAACAGTTTTAAGATTTCTGAGACCGACCCAAGTGACTGTTAAGGAATATTTATTTAACTGTAGAAGATTCTCAGTTCAACTGACAAAACGTACCAGTTTCTAATCATCTTACCTTTATTGTCTTTATAAGATAATAGAGTTTACGATAAACAACATGTAGTTAGGATTACACAGTATATCAGTATTTGTCTTTGGTGGGGTAATTAAACGTTTTTTTAAAGAATGAATACTGCAAATGGTAATTTAATTTGACTTAATAAGTGTGGTTTTCCTTACATACAATATGATACAGCATTTGAAACTGTCACAGACTCACAGAGCTGGAAGGGACCTCCAAGGTCATCTAGGCCAACCCCCTTCACAAATACCTCCCCCTAACTTTACAGAATCAGCATCGCTGCCATCGAGCCTCTGTTTCTTCCTAATGTTTAGCCAAAAACTCTTTTGTTTCAGTTTCAGCCTGTTGATTCTGGTCTGACTTTCTGGGGCCAAAAAGAACTCTGGTCCATCCTGTATAGGACAGGCCTTTAAGTACTTGAAGATGCTTATCGTATCAGTCACCTCCTCTCCAGGCTCAACGTACCCAGCTCCTTCAGCCTCTCAGGTGTTGATTACTGTTAGTGTGATCAAGCATATGAATGAGGTGACAGCAGTTTCCAACTGGCACAGCCCCCTGCACACACACACAAAAAAAGTGACAACATTATGTGAGACATGAGCCACATTATACCTGCTCTTACACGCATTGCCTGATTATTTGACCAGCTCCTTGGGGCGCTTGGGATCCCCCCCCCCCATTTTTCACCCTGTGTCCCCTCCCCCTCATCAAGATCATCTTGCTCTCAGAGCAGAGTTGAGCACACATCTTGACACTGAGGAGTTGTCAGTTCTGATACGCATCTCTCATTCTGACGGGGGCTACAACAATTGCTCCGAGCCAGGTGCAGCACCTTCCCCTGATGACCTTGCCACTGAGCCGTCGGCACCGTCTCTGCCAGAGGACATTAAACTTCATGTGGAACAGATTGTCTGTATGGCTAAAGCACTCGACGTTGTGTATCTCTCTGTGGAGCCAAGATCTGCTGACCCTATTCTGGACATTCTCTTCATTCCTGATTCTGGCCCAGCGGCCTTATCTTTTATACAGGGCATGCAGGATGTGGCTTTGCAGCTTGGACTAAACCAGCACCTGGACCAACGTCATCAGGGAAGCTCAGCAGCCTATGTAGACACAAAGAGGACACTTGCAAGCACTTACTTTAATACCTCAGGGTGAATTCCATGGTGGCTGTTTTCCTTCCTGTCAGAGGGCACTCTGGCTCCTGTTCTTCACCTATCGGCAAAGGAAGGAAAATAGACTTCTTGGGAAGGAAGGTTTATTTTTCTGGTTCCATGGGTTAAAGAGCAGTGGCTTTCTCTGCAATCATGGCTAGATATCAGATGCTCTTGTGGGACAGGGTATCTGCCTTCCTTGAAACATTGCTTGCTGACAAGCAGCCCTTAGCAAATGCCCTCATTCAGGAGGGCACTAAAATTGGTGGACAACAGCTCAACATTGCCCGGCCTACAGCACACTGCCGTAGCACATCTGTGGAGACTGCTTAGATGTCTTTTGTGGGTATGGTCTTCTGTTTTTCCAGCAGATACAAGAGGTTTAGTTGATGTTTTCCCCTCCAAGGGAAAAGACCTGTTGAGTGATCAAACTGATGACCCACTAGACAAGATAAGGCAATATAGGATTACTGCCAAATCTCTGGGCATTACCTCATCCCAGTATAAACAACCACATCTCAGTATAAAAGGTACTACCACACGTCAGCGAATAGGTATGGCTTTAATAGGCTATTCGGGTATTCAGATTACAGGTATCAGTCTCCAGTGCAACAGCCCATGAGACCTCGATTCTCCCAACAAGCTAACAGAGGAAGACAATATAAGGGCAGGAACAAGAGTGCTCTCAAGCAAATAAGGATTCTCGACAACAACAAAAAATGGGGATTCCATGACTAGATTCTAAGAGTTTCTTAAACCAGGTTATCTTGTTTTCTCAGTTCTTGATTACGTGCCACTTCTGACAGTTGGGTGTTGTCCATAATAAAAAAAAATCAGCTGGAATTTGAATCTCTGCCTCCTAACCAACTCCTCCACATACAATTACCCTTGATGAAGAGAGGTCACTACATTGATAGAAAAAGGGGCCACTGCTGAAGTACCCCAAAGCTTGGGTTTTTCTCCCACTTCTTTACTATTAAAAAAAAGGGAGGTGGTATGAGGCCTATTCTGGACTTCCATGTCTTGAATAAACTACTCAAAACATCATAATTCAGAAATGCTATCAGTCCAGGAGGTTTCACCCCTCTTCCCCAAGGGTCTTTGGTTTGCTATCATGGACTTAAGAGACGGTTGCTTCCGCATTGCCATAAGTGAACCCTACTGGAAGTATCTTCATTTCTCTTACAATGGTATTATTTACCAGTACAACATTCTCCTCTTGGTTTCTCAACAGCACCAAGGGTTTTTACAAAGTGTGCCTCAGTGATTGTGTCCTATCTTAAACTGCATGGTGTTGTGTGCTGGTCACACACATAAGCAAGACACATGCCAGGATTTCAAGTGAAGCCCAGAGAGCAGTCCCAAGAAGTCAATAAACCAAGAGTTCATGCCAGAGGGTTGTTACCAGAGAGGGTGAGCTGATGAGCATGGTCAGGAAATCCAGAGATCATACACGAGTCCGATTCGCAAAGCCAAAGCCGAAATCCAAATCATAAACCGAAGTCAGAATCCAAAAGCCACTCCAAGGTCAAACAAGCTGGCAGTGTTCAGGAGCTGAGGTCACAGAGTCTACCAGATTGACTTGTTATAGAATCAAAGGGTTGGAAAGGACCATACAGACCATTAGGCCGATCCCCTGCTCAATTCAGGATCAGCCTAGAGCTGGGGTGGCTAAACTGTGACTTGAGAGCCACATATGGTTCTTTTGCATATATTGTGTGGCTCTTGAAGCCCTCACCACTGTCGGCCAGCTTGGAGAAGGCATTTTTCTCATTTTTAATCATTTCACCAAGCCAGCTGGTGGCTTGGAGAATACATTTAAAGTTGCTTTCTTTCCACCTCTCCCTCCCTCCTCCGTCCCCCATCCATTTGCCTGCCTTCTTGCCTTGTGGCTCTCAAACATCTGACGCTCATGTCTTGTGGCTCTCAAACATCTGACATTTATTCTGTGTGGCTCTTACGTCAAGCAAGTTTGGGCACCCCCGGTGTAGAGCATCCCTGACAAGTGTTCAGCTGCTTCTTAAAGACTACCAGTGAGGGGGAGTTCACCACCTCCCTCAGTAGCTGATCCCTTTGTTGAGCAGCTCTTACCATAAAAAAGTTTGTCTTGCTATCCAGGTAGTACCTTTCTGCCCTGAATTTAAACCCATTATTTCAAGTCCTCTCCTCTGCTGCCAACAGAAACAGCTTCCTGCCCTCCTCTAACTGGCAACCCTTCAGATTTACCCTTACAGCGGCAGGTGAAGAACTGATGGAGGATTGCTCCTCTTCTCTCATCTTGTGACCTTTGGGTGGGAAGTTTAGGTGGGAGTTTAGAAATTTCTCAAATTAGCTTGGTGGCTGCTTTCCACAGTAGGCCTGCAGAACTGCAGTCCTATGTGTGCATGCATAAAAGACCACTCGATGAATAATAGTTACAGTAAGAGCACCTCTCAAAAATATGCAAGCATAATGGCTAGTTGGTTCCCATAGTGTTTTCTCCCCCCAATAGCGTTATGCTGTAAGTCCAGTAACCAGCAACATACAAATGCAGGTGCACAGGCTAACCAGAGTTCCTCCCCACCCCATAAACAGGGATTGCAAATTAAGGTTACAGCTAGGCTGCTTGAAAAGGGAGGAACAAGGTATATACCTGAGCACAGCAACAAGTTGAGTTCATTAATATTGCAGTGTAAATGTCTGGCTGCAGCTACTATTTTACTGAGAAATATAACCATGAAAAATATATCACTACAACTAATATTTCAGTATTGATCTATGTGGCAATATAGCCATCTTTTTTATAACAGGTATAACAGGAAATTCCATTTAATTGTTTGATTTTGGGCAGCTAGTGTAATATATTGTTAAGTATATGATAACTTCAGTTCTTTAACAGAACAACAAGGTTTGCTGTCCTTTTTTTTACTATAGTGTCACTATGTAATGTGGGCAGCCCAATCCAGACATACGGGGTGGCAGGCCGCTTGCGTGTGGACAGATCTACAGCGCCGCTCGTTGGCTTCCAAAGGGGAGACGTTACGCCATGCTTGGAGGGGGAAGAGTGGCCCAACAAGCGAGAGAGAACCCATCACCATGGTGATTCCGCCCAGGCGCATGCCATTGGCCTGCTGCCAAGGCGGGAGTGGGGAGGCGCAGGCTCACGTGGATCCACGGGATTGGCTAGCCCATTGCACGTGACCGGGCAAGGAGGCGGAAAGCCCACGCCTGAGAGGCCGTCAATCCCCCCACTCCCTCCCGCTGTCAGAGACTCTGCCAATGGCAGGCAGACGTGCAGAGGCATGCACGGACAAGCAGGAAGTGTCAAGTGCAGAAGTTCGCTGTCCTAGACAGCGGCTGGAATGTGTGTCTGGGAGCGGTCAGACCAAGTCTGAAAGACACCCCCTGGAGCGCCCCCCCGGTGTTGCCCTGCTGCTGCCCCCAGCTATGTGCAAGGAGCAACTCCCCTGGGGGCAGCAGAACTCAGATTGCAAGCCGCTGGGCATGCATCCACTTCAACGGGCCCTCCCCCAAGTGCCCAGCGCACAACAGCCCTGTGCAGTTGGGTAGGCCGTCAGCCCGGGCAGGCTGAGGGGCGGCACCCCTCCTCCCCTGTCCAGCCACGCGGGGGGCAGCATGGCGGCTCATATCCCATTCCCCTCCCAAAGAACCAAGTCTGCCCACCCTCCTAGGCATTCCCTCAGAGAGGCCACTGACAGGGGTGGGGGTTGCCCCAGGAACGTGCAGTAGATGCCAAGCAGGAGAGACAACAGAGGGCACAGCTCAGACTTTATTTTTCTGGAACAGAGTGCAACCGTCTCCCTGGAGCGCGCTGGGCAGTCTCGCCATGGGCAGGGCTCCATTCTGAGTGGCAGGCAAAAGCAGCTGAGAGAGTGGGGGGGGGGCGGTGGAGCAACACATGCGGAAGCCTCTGTGTTGGAGTCCCACCTGCAAAACGGAGACAGTGATCAAGAGCACCTGCAGGGGTGGCAGCTGGAAGAGCAGGCTGCATTTCAGCCGGGAGCTCTCTTAAAGGGACAGTCTCTGTCCCACCTCCCTGCATCGGGGCAGCTGCCACACACACACATGCCCTTCCAGGGGTTGGGAATGTGGCAGAGGGCAGACCAAAGGAAGAGAGCAGACAGCAGCACAGGAGAGTGAGCTCAGCAAATCCCCCCTGCTGGAGCCCACTGCCGGTTCAAGTGCCAGAAGTGCTCACACACCGAGCTGTCGAGAGCGAGGGGAGGGGGAGGATGGGGGGGGAGACAGTGGAACTTACCCTGCCATGGGCAACAGTCTTCTCATGCAGAGCCTCCAGGAGCCCGGAACCTGTGGAGACCGGGAAACAAGAATAGTTAGCCACAGGGGAGAGACCTCTCTCTTCCCATCGCAAGTCAAAGATACTGTCAAAGCAACCACGTGGTGCAAAACCTGTCACCAACATGCCTGCCTGTTCCTCACTCTAAGTCTGTATGGCCGGGAGCTCACCGGCAGAACATCCCGCTATGTGAACCTGTCCCTAACAACTGAGTTGTGCAAGGCAGAGCGGAAGTATTTCTAGGGGGGGCGCAATTGGGCACCGGGGAGGGGGCTCGCCAGGCCGAGGCGCAAAGGGATTGGTGAGGCAATCATGCCACTCCCTAAGGGGTTTGCGGGCTTCCGCAGTGGCAGAGGCGATCTTTGGTTTTGGTTTCAACCAGTGCCTATGGGACACACTGCTATTTTTGCAGGCATAACGTTGCGCCTCTTGGGGGGGGGGGTGTCATGGCCCAAACTGTTCAGGAAGCTGCCTAAGCCTGACTGTGCCCCCAACTCCACCCCCTCCTCTGCCTGAACGCCGCACTCCACCTCACTTCCGCCCACACTCAGACGCAGCCCTCAGGCGCCGCTGCCCTCGGGCGGAGTGGTGCTCGGGCGGCCCCCCGCCCACGTAATTCCCCTCTACTGTGGCGGCGCTGGTCGTACATTGGTGCAAACCCTTCCTGCGCCCAAGTTGCGGCTCATCTGCTCCCAAAAGACTTTCCGCCCGCCCCGTCTGGATTGTGCTGCTAATGTTTGGTTTAAGCCATGTGCATCTGGAAAGCTTGTATTATGATTTTTAACATTCTTACCTAGTTTCCTGTATGATTTAAGTCAACACAATGTTGATAATAGTTTTAGATCTGGAATAGAATTCTTCATGTGAGAGGGAAGAAAAAGCATGTAAAACATATGAATAGTTAAAACTGGCCATTTAACCACTGTGCCCACTCAGAGGATTTTAGGGATAGTATTTTTCTTTTCTCCTGGGTGGTCTGCAACATCTTTCACTTTGCAAAGATTCATTTCTTTTTTCCCCTCTGTCTTTCTCTATTTGTTCTCTTTCCTCTGTTGGAGGTCTTTCCTTCCCAGACACCCTCCTTCCTGATCAAGCTTGGGCACCGTGAAGAAATCTTTTGTTTTCTAATCTAAATGTGTTTTATTAAGATTTCAAACTGACAAAGCAAAAGAAATGATAAAGGCAGCTTTGATTAAGACAATAGAATGGGGGAAAGTGTCTGAGTTCTTCCAGACTATAATCAGATAAAGGTCATGTGCAGGCCTCAGATTCAGTGGGAGCTCACAGAAGCGCAGCTCCTGAACCTTTCTGAGAGTTCCACCTCCTCCTTCTGAGAGTTCCACCTCCTTGTTCATTGACTAGTAGGTGCAGCTGCATAACAATCCCTGGATGAGCTCCACCACCTATTTTTCTACAGAATGACCCCTGGTCATATAGATTTGTATGTGGACAAAGTTCTAGCCTGCTTGTATTGGCTGAGCTTTTGCTTGCGTAAGGGGAAAGATGGCTGTTTCCATTTGTCACCTAGAATGATTTTAATCCTGAAGTGGTCAAATCACTATCTCTTGGCAACAGGCAAAGAGTAGGCTTTGCCCCCACAATAATTCACTAGTTCCTAAATTATAGTCCATGTACATTCTCCGGTAGTTGATGGCTACCATTATTTTTTGTAGGAGTCAATTCAGCCATACGTTACAGAAGGGGCTTGGATCAAGCAATAAATGAGCGGAAAGGAAAATGTACTTAACGAAGTTGTCCTTTTACAAGCAATACCACAAGGGCTTCAGCATCACATCGCGCTTTAATGCAATTTTTTAAAATAAGGATATGCAAACGGAGCAATGGAATATACAGAGTTTTAATTTTGTTTTAATTTTTAAAAGTGTCAGAAAAAAACAAACCTTGTGCTACTTCTTGAGCATGTGGAAAAGACGGTAGGGATACAGTTGCTATCATTTCGTGTGAGAAGTGTTCCCGCTTGCATAAGGAACTTCGTGCATATGGAAATCTTTCCTGGGATCCAACCGAGAATTCGCTTGTAACCAAAATAGTATGTGGTGATTGCACTTAAACATTGACAGTAGCTGTGGCTTGATAGCAGAGTGCATATTTTTATATGCAGATGGTCCTGGATTCAGTTACTGTCGCAGTTAAAAAGTCTTGCCTAACAAGAGCTGGGGAAGATTTTTGTGAGACCTTGGAAAGCCACTACCAGTCAGTGCACTTCTAGTCAGGCAGACAGACCAGTGGTAGTGTTGAGATAAATGATGTGGTGTAAGTTAATTTTGTATATTCATTTGTGTGTGTGTTCCGCTTAGATTTTGTGATCACTGAACATACAAATGTCTTGAAGATAGGAGACTTCTGTCCAGGCCTCGGCTTCAGTGAGAGCTCACAGGAGAGCAGCTCCTGAACCTTTCTGAGAGTTCCGCCTCCTTGTCCATTGAATAGTATGTGCAGCTGCAGAACAATCCCTGGATGAGCTCCACCACCTATTTTTCTACAAAATGACCCCTGCTTCTGTCCATGCTGAAAACATAGTATGTGTTAAACCCAGGGGTGGAATTCTAGCAGGAGCTCCTTTGCATATTAGGCCACACCCCTCGATGTAGCCAATCCTCCAAGAGCTTACAAAAAAGAGCCTTGTAAGCTCTTGGAGGATTGGCTACATCAGGGAGGTGTGGCCTAATATGCAAAGGAGCTCCTGCTAGAATTCCACTCCTGGTTAAACCCCTTCCCATATTATTAATTGGCCCTAATTTACATAAGGCAACAGTTAATTCAAAGACAACTGACATGTAAAAGAGTACTTATGACATACATAGCATATGTTTCTGATCAGGGATTGTCATCCCCAGTTTGCACAGTTCACAGAATTTTCTGTTGTCTCTCCTGTAGGTGTTTTTTTCCCCACATTGCACATCATGCAAATTGTTCCTTATGTCAGTCAAAACCGATACTTATCATATGAAACAAATCTGTTTGTGTCCAAACACACATACACAAACAGATATGTATAGAAGTGTGGGATTTATGTGTACCGGGGAGATGGATGTTGCTGTTTCAAGAATCAGAACTGACTTACAACTAGATGTTTAAATGCTAGCTGCTCTTCTCAAATGGCAAAAGGCATTTTCTCTTCCCCACTGCTAGTCTAATTGGATATGGTATCTGAAGTGATTCTGAAACAAAGCATATGTAACATGTCATTTTTAAAAGCTGATATACAAATAATGAGATTTTTAAAAGCTAATATATTATGCAAATAATGGTATATATAAATTCCTCGTGCTGTTACCTTGTACAGGGCTGACTTCATTTTGAAGAAAAAAGCTTTATTTACTGACATGAAATCAAATTTTGCATCATGCTTGCTAGAAACCACCCTTCCTAGTTTCTACTTTTTGGCAAGGTGTGAGACTGTGCTTAACAAGTTATAGTAGCCCAAAGGTTTCTGCTTCATTAAAAGATTCATAGCAGGTCAGCTATTTGTTCAGTATATTTTTAAAGACCTGACAAAGCTAATTTAATTCCTCTTCATTAATTGGCCCTCTCCCCTCGTTCAAAATAAATGGCCCTTTACACGAATCCAATTAAGCTTCAATATACCTTATTTACACTGTCTTTTATTGCAAACTCCTGTTCACCTAGCTGTAAGACTTCCCAGCTGCATTGAGTTTCTCAGCTGAGCACTGGAAATGATTTCAGCCTGACAAAAAACAACAACAACACTGCTCAATTTAGAAACAGGCTCCAATTTGTTAAAATGTCCAAAGGACACCCCCTCCCTCCCCCCAAAAGATAGGTGCCTGTTAAGTCCTTTATATGATCATGTCGTTTTTACATTCTTAAATCCAGGGCTTTTTTGGTAGAAAAAGCTCAGCAGGAACTCATTTACATATTAGGCCACACCCCCTGACACCGAGCCAGCCAGAATGCATTCCTGTGCGTTTCTGCTCAAAAAAAGAGAGCCCTGCTTAAATCTATATTCTGCTCCTCCCCATGGTAGGGTTTCTAGAGTAACAATGATTAGAAGTTGCTGATGAGTTCTCAGCTTTGTGCTTTTGCTGCCCTTCTGAGTCATTATGCCCTAAGTTTAACAGCACTGTCAATACAAACTAGGGATATAGTAAGGAACTCTTTCGGAGAGTTTAGCTATGAAAAGAGTATGTTCTGTCAAGAAACCATGGCAAGAAAGGAGTATGACTTTTGATACAGCTGGGTGGTGAATATGCAAGTCAAATCAATAGGTCTAGACCTCAAAGGGAACAGATATTGTTGCTTTCCTGTATCACACAACAATTTACTTGGTTTTGAAAGTACTTTATTCAAGCTAAAATTGAGATATGTTGCCAGCACACAGCTATGTGGTGGCATCCAAAGCGATGTGCCATGAAGACTATCACTCTCTAATCCTCCAGAATCGGGGTTTTTTATAGCAGGAACTCTTTTGCATATTAGACCACATACCTCTGATGTGTAGCCAATCCTCCAAGAGCTTACACGGCTGTTCTTACAGGGCCTACTGTAAGCTCTTGGATTATTGGCTGCATCAGGGGTGTGTGGCTTAATATGCAAAGGAGTTCCTGCTACAAAAAAATGCCGTTAATAGTGGAGCTAACTGCAGCTGATTCTTTTTTGCACCCTTGTGTTAACCTCTTGAGCTAACATGAGATAATAGGTTAATTTGGCTGTGCCAGCAATATCCACTAGATGAAAATGAGACAGTTCACAGTTCACTGAGACAGCAACTGTGGAACCTGCTGCTTCCACAACCAGCTGGGGAGGAAGAAGCAGGCTGAGCAAACAGAGAGAAAGAAAGAGAGGGGCAGAGTGAGTCAGCCCGAGGAAGGGAGATGGTGAGGGTGCCGGGACCCCTCTTTTCCATTCTGAGTTGATTAGGGATTCATGTCCCCCAACCAGCACAGTAGAGGGTGGAGTTGTTGGGTTTGGGAAAGGGGAATCTTATACATAAGCATAAGTGTAGGACTGGCCACAATTAAGTGTAAAATTCTGTCTTCTGTCCTAAATCATGTACAATACTAGTAGTAACACATCTAATTGAAGTTTTGCTTCTGTGCTTTCTGTTTCCTTATATACATACTTTATAAAAATTAAAATATGAACATTGGCTTATTATGATATATTTAATACAAAAACAATACTTTATTAAAATCATATGTTGTGCTACAAGCAACTAGTTTGAATAAAAACAGGCACGGTAGACTTAATCTAAGACAACTTTTTCAAAATCCATGGCAGATTTCTTAAGAATGGCCTTATTTGTAGATTAGGGCGATAATGGTTGCAAATGAAAGCAAATTGAATTGCTGGGTATGTGATAATATATTGTACTTTTGTTCCAGCTGTTAAAGCAACCCACTGCATAAAGTGTGACGTAGTACATGGCCTGTTTTAGGCTGCTACAATTAAGTTTACATAGTCTACTGTATCATTTAACTCTAATCTCTGTGTACAGTAACCAGACAATGTGACCTTTTACATGAGAATGGCATTGCATTCTTTTCCACATTTATATTAGTACTAAAAATAAATACAGGGCAGAGTTTCAAGGGATTTATGTTCCTGATTAAAACGTCCTGTGATTAATTAAACCGAGATGAGTAAAGTGGTGAGAGACCATTCAGCGAGTTCCCAAAAACTCTAGACCTAGCTTGAAGATAACCAACATAAAAATTTGTTGCATTCTCAGAGCTTCTGCTCCCGAGCATATTCTTACTGCTGTTTGTGCATTTGAATTATATATTTAGTGTTTAGTTTAAATAAGTTTAAATAAATAAATACATAGATAAATCTGACCTTTACGGCATTATCATATCTTAATTAAATGATATAATTTCCCTAAAGCTTTAACAGGCACTCCTGTTAAATACTTCATATTATATGAAGCAGCAGCAGCAGTATTTATTGTTACGGTCAATCAGAGCAGTTAAACAACCAACAATTAACAATATTTCCCTGATAAGAAAGGCTGCTAATTATCATCCAGTTAGCCTTTTGAGTGTTGTTAGTAAATTACTTGTGACACATCTGTTTGGGAAGCAGTTAGATTGGCTTGAGGAGGCAGGTTTTAGAACTGGACATTCAACAATTGATCAGAGCTTAATTCTACAGTGCCTTGTAGATAAATATGGTTGTTCAAGAAGAGAAACTTTATTCATGGCTTTCATTGATTTTAAATCAGCCTTTGACTTTATATCTAGATATTATGAGCAAAATTGCAGAATGCATCTGTTGAAAAACATATGTTGCTATTCATACAACGACTTTACTCAGACACTAGGCTGAAGGTCATTTGTAAATGATGGGCATATGGCTAACTCTATACATGCATTTTAAACAGGGATGTACTTCAGCCCATGCTATGTTTAATTTCTATATTAACATGTTAGTTGAGACCTTAGAAGCTTCTATATACCATCTTCCCAAGCTAGCATTGTGTTCTCTTACAGCTCTTCTGTATGCAGATAATGTACTGCTATTGTCTTTAATGCCCATTAGTTTAAAACAATTTTTGAGTGTTAGCAGATTTTTGTGATAAGGAGGTTTAAAAATTTTAGTAAGTCTAAAGTTCTTTTCTCCAGATGGAAAAATAGATAGAGATGGTCAATTAAAAGAAACAACATTGATCAGGTTAAATATGTAGGAATAATTTTTCTTGCTTCTGATACCTGGCATGTCCAATTAAAATGTATCAAGGGCAATGCCCAAATGAGTTTAACAACATTGCTGAGGTTTTTCTATATTAAGGGAGGCTAGCTTGGTGTCAGGGGGTGTGGCCTGATATGAAAATGAGTTCCTTTTGGGTTTTTTTGTAGAAACAATGGTGTTGTTAGGGGGGGTGTGTCCTAATATGCAAATGAGTTCCTGCTGGGCTTTTCTACAAAAAAAACCCCTGGGGAGGACAATATATTCCTTCTGCAATTAAATATTATATGAAGCTATTCTATTGGCTCAGATTCTGTAACTTATTTGATCTTGTTGCATCAAGACTTTCTATATCAGGCTACTTCCAACCAAGCAAGGCTCCCCACAGAGTGAAAGAGAGCTGTAAGATTCAGCCCGCTATGTGTGTGTTTTTATGTGTCTTTTTTCCATATTAGGTTTCTAAGTATCTGCTGGTTCTGGAAGTAGACATTTACACCCCAGTCCAACACTACTGATCTTTTAAAAAGGTATTATCAGTGACATGACATGACACAGAGTGGCAAGCTGCAGTACTACAGTCCAAGCTCTGAGTTCGATCTGAGACCTGAGAGCCAGTTTGGTGTAGTGGTTAAGTGTGTGGACTATTATCTGGGAGAACTGGGTTTGATTCCCCACTCCTCCACTTACAGCTGCTGGAATGGCCTTGGGTTAGCCATAGCTATCGCAGGAGTTGTCCTTAAAAGGGCAGCTGCTGTGAGAGTCCTCTCAGCTCCACCCACCTCACAGGGTGTCTGTTGTGGGGAAGAGAAGATATAGGAGATTGTAAGCCGCTCTGAGTTTCTGATTCAGAGAGAAGGGTGGAGTATAAATCTGTAGTCTTCTTCTTCTTCCCGGTGGAAGCTGGGTTCAGGTAGCTGGCTCAAGGTTGACTCAGCCTTCCATCCTTCTGAGGTCAGTAAAATGAGCTTGCTGAGGGTAAAGTGTAGGTGACTAGAGAAGGCAATAGCAAACCACCCCATAAAAGGTCTGCCAAGAAAACGTTGTGATGTGATGTCACCCCATGGGTTGGTAACAACTCAGTGCTTGCACAGGCGACTACCTTTACCTTTTACCTTTTTAGTTGTTTCTGAGTATGCATGATGATGTACATTTAAGTTCACATCCCATTAAAAACAATGCAATGTAACCAGAATGCTCAGTTGTACATTCTGATATTAAAATGTTCATTGAAATTATGACCACAGCTCCTTGTCCAGCAAGTAACAAACACACAAAACCTAATTATATTTCTATTTCTCTCTCTCTAGAAATATATAGAAATATTTATACTCTGTCTTGGCTCAAACTAGTAATTAGTAGTAAGGATATAAATGAAAATAAATTCTTGTTGTCTGCATGTATAAATCGTAATTTGTCTCTTGGTGATTATGATTAAATTTAAGTAATGAGAGCAGCAATCAGCTCTGAGGTCAAACACTTCCAGCAGTTACAATGTATCACTTTTTAATAAGATAAATCATTCTTTGTGTAATTTCTCCCACAGTCTGAGACATGTTATTTTTTAATGATAGCCCCGAATAAATATACAAAAACCTGTACAGATCCCTAATATGAACTCATAGGTGGTTTGAATTCCTGTGCTTAAGGTTGAATAGTCTCTGATGGCAAGCCTGTAGATTGTATTACTTTGGCATAAATGCTAGTTTTTGCTTTATTATTATTCTTTGCTCTTGAGACTTGGGCAGAGCAATCGTGTGTGTGTGTGTAAGTGCTCTGGGAGCAGACTTACCCCTCTGCCACATTTATGCTGATGTAAATGGCACTTACCCCTGCCAGAAGCGGAAAGTTACACCAATAAAAAATGTTGCATAGCCCGTAGGTGCTCATTGAACTCGAAGATCAGATTGTCTTCCAACACAGCATCCATGCCCATGAGGCTCATAGAAGCTCAGGATGCTAACTACAGACTCAGCCAATCACTCCCTCTCCAGGGCAGCCAAGCCCCCTCCCCAACAGTCAATCGCACCCCTTTCTACAAAACCTTCCTCCGAGACAGCTTGCAACTCAAGTTGTTACGGCGCGTAGCAGGGACTCTGTCTAGGAGCCCCCTGCCATGTGGACTTAAAGCAGGCGGCAACATGCTTGGGTGATGGGAAAAGCATAGACAGGGTACTTGGTACTACAGCATGAATACTTGTTGCTTGATACTCAAGGAGAACAAAGTCTGTGGCTTCTCCCATTTCAGAACCCTAACAGGTACCCAGCTTTGGAGGCTCGAGCCACAGGGGCAACCAAGCACTGACAGATAAGCAAGGGCAAGGATCCTAAACCTGCTCCCCCATCCCCCTCACTAGCTGCTGGGTGTTGCTTATGCCCGGCATTCAGTCCGGGTGTGGGGTGGCACAAGCCATGGCAATGCAGCACTATGGCCCCTGATATGCCATGCTCTGTCATTTGTCTGGTTCCCACCCTCGTGAAAGGATAAAAAATATTTAAGGTTTACAGCATGAAAGACCAAACTAAAACTAACACACTGTTAGTTGTAATAGCACACAAATGAAGAACAATTTTCAAAAATGTCAATGATGACAAAATCTTATTGTATTTTTACACAATATTATTGCCTCTTAACATGGAGCATTAAAGCAACAGGCAGAGTACATAGTGCAATAAGCAAAGAAATTATTCACGAAGTCCAAAGTTCACACTCATTAGTTCTCAAATGGAAACCGTCAAGTCCATGAGAAGTCCAGTATGAAGTCCTAGTCCACACGTGGATTCTAGATAATCCCTCGTTCCAATGACTTCTTCCTCATTGAACCCCAGAGAGTAATGGCATGTACCAAACTATGCCATCAGAGTGGTTTTTATGTCCACCCTGTATATTTTATGGGTCCAATTAATTAATTGCGTGATTAAGTCCAAGTTTTCAAGTAATTATTTTAGACAAAGCACTCTATTTGATTCCAAAGAACTTAAGACAAATATTTCTAGGACAAAGTAGCCTTGCCTTGATGCTACAAATCAGGGGTATAACCCCTTGTGTTATTTTTGCAATTCCCTGGTGCTTCATTTAGAGCATTTTTTTTTTACTATGCGGTACTTCCACCTGTGGTATGGGGACACTGGTATGGGGACCTATGCCTTCTCCATTCATAAAGTTTCACAAGTTGATGCCCCAGCCAGGATCCCCTGGCAGGGATTGTCTCTCAGTCCTTAGATCACACATGGTCAGTGTCCTCATGTGACCTATTGTGGATTGATAGAGGCTCACACAATCTATCTTGAGTACATGCCTGCTCGATGCCACTTCATGTGTCTCTTCAAAAGAGTGCTGTTTTTTCTTTACCATGTTTTTGCATGTATTTCAGTTGGGACACCTGTAGAGAACCCGCTGCTCTGTTTTAAGACAGTTCTGAGTGAAGGTCATTATGTGAAGCAAAACACCCATTATGAAGGTTGTCCTCTGTGGTCTATTTCTTTGAGAGATTCACACCCACCTGTTTTACTTAGTGATCTTGCTAATCTCCCCATCTGGGAATATACAGAAGGCATGAAGATGAAAACATAGTTGTGCATACCTGTAACAGTTGTTCATCAAGTGGGTTTCTGTGCAGGCACAGATTCCCTCCCTTCTGTGCCACTGTGAACTCTCTGGAACCTTGGTGTCTTAGGGTCTCCAGCGTGGAGAGAACTGATGGAGTAACGCCCCTCCTCCTAGACATGTAATAATTTTGATGGGAAAGTGCCAGAGGGAGGAGCGGTGCTCATAGTCTATTAGAATGTTGGGAAATCTTTTCCATGGCAGGCCTACCCTCAGGCAATCCCCCCCATATTGGACTGCACAGAAGACCACTCAATAAACAGTGGTTCCAGGTAAGTGCAACCTTGTTTTCAGCAGACTTTAAAAGGGGATTAGACAGATTCACAGAGATGGAAAGATCTGTAAGTGGGCATTATCTGTGATGACTTAGTAGAACCTACATATTCAGGGGCAGTATACTCAAATGCTGGTTGCGGGGGGCAACTTTTCATGGTGGCTGTTGCCTTTGAGAGCCAGTTTAGCATAGTGGTTAGAAGTGCAGACGCTAATCTGGGAGAACTGGGTTTGATTCCCCACGCCTCCACATGCAGCTGTTGAGTGGTCCTGAGTTAGTCACAGCTCTCTCACAGCTGTTCTCTCAAGAGCAGTTCTGAGTCAGAGCTCTCTCAGCCCCACCTGCCTCACAGGATATGGGGAGAGGAAAGGAAAGGAGATTGTAAACCGCTTTGAGTGAAGGGCAGGATATAAATCCAAAATCTTCTTCTTTGTTCCCTTCTCGTGGGATTCCTAGGAGCATCTGGCTGGCTAGCTAATATGAGAAATAGAATACTGGACTAAAGAAACCTCTGACGTTATCCCACAAGCCTCTTATTTTATTCTTATGGAAGGTACAGGGCATGTAGTTATCCTATCTTTCCTATTCTTATTTTTACAGAGGGTTTAAAAATATGATTCAGTGATCCCACTGTTTTCTCTGCATCTTTAAGTATGCTAGGGAATTATTAAGGTATGTAGGAAGAAAGGCATTCTGTGCATGCCCTGAAGTCTTTTTCTTCCAGAACTCAGCCCATGCTGAAAACAAACTCTCAGGCTAAGCCTAGTGTGATCTTTGTGCAAACTGAATAGCTAGTAACAGCAAATTCTAGATGGGAAGCCATGTTAGTCTGTTGTTAATCTTTTGCCACCGTAAAAAATAACATGTAGTTTCAGCTTTCATCCTTAGATTCTATTTCATCAGATGTATGAAGAGAATTCTCAGTCTGTAGATATTGCTGTGTGCATGGAGAAAATATGTAAGTGGGGAAGAAAAGCAGTAATTCCCATTAAACTTCGCACTGAGGAGCAAGGATACTTTGCAGTTAATCAATATAATATGTTAAATTTTTAAAAGCTCATGTGTAAGAAAAACAGGAATTTTTGTCCAAAGGCCCTTGTAGGCATCCCTGCCTGTTTGAGCAGTTCAAACCAAGGAGAAAACTCGGAGCTGGTAGTAATCCGCCTATCATCAGCAGCATCTACATTAAATACCCATTTTTAGGGCCACCCAAAGCAAGATCCTGGGAGTAGGCTGATGTCAGAGAGCTACAGAAAATCCTTATGATCATCACCAGCAACCCAGGCAGTGCCTTCCTGCAGTTGTGTAAACAGTCTTGATAAATGACTAGAGGGAGACTTCAAACGAAAGCCACACTGGCCTGAGCCCTGAAGGGCAAGCCACCTTCAGCCCGCAGCTCTGCAAGTGTTTAATCAACAAGCAGGGCTACCCTCAGCAGAATTTGCAACCTTCTGAGTCCATTGAAATGAATGTGCTTAGAAGGGTGTAACACCAAGACTGTTAAAAATTGTTTCATAGCGATAGCGAGCCGTGGCCACAAGCAAAGACCCGAACTCGAGATCGTTGATGATCATTGCCTCTAAAACAGATCACTAGGTTCTGTCTCCCTGTGCAAAATTTGATTGAAGGGGGTGGGGGTGGGATGGAAATGTAAGGTTGGCTTTTTCCTTCTTCCAACTCGTATCTGAAGCTCAGGAGCTGTCTACCTTCCAGGATGAAAATGCAATATTAAATGGCGCGCATAATCTGTAAATAAGTAAATGGTTGTCTATCTAGGCAATTGAAATGAAGTTGAGAGGTATTTTTAGTGTATTGCACAAATGGACAGCCCTTGACCTTGATGTGTTAACAGATTTTTCTCTACTGGGTTATTCAATAGGGAATAGTCCAACATTTGAGTATTTTTTAAAAGAAGAAGAAGAAGAAGAAGATATTGGATTTATATCCCGCCCTCCACTCCGAAGAGTCTCAGAGCGGCTCACAATCTCCTTTACCTTCCTCCCCCACAACAGACACCCTGTGAGGTGGGTGAGGCTGAGAGGGCTCTCACAGCAGCTGCCCTTTCAAGGACAACCTCTGCCAGAGCTATGGCTGACCCAAGGCCATTCCAGCAGCTGCAAGTGGAGGAGTGGGGAATCAAACCCGGTTCTCCCAGATAAGAGTCCGCACACTTAACCACTACACCAAACTAGCTCACTTAACCACTACACCAAACCAGAAGAATGCTGATTTATACCCCACCCTTCTCTCTGAAAGCGGCCCTGTGGCGCAGAGTGGTAAAGCAGCAGTACTGCAGTACTGTGGTCTGAACTCTCTGCCCACGACCTGAGTTCGATTCCAGTGGAAGCTGGATTCAGGAAGTCGGCTCAAGGTTGACTCAGCCTTCCATCCTTCCGAGGTCGGTAAAATGAGTACCCAGCTTGCTGGGGGGAAAGTGTAAAAGACTGGGGAAGGCAATGGCAAACCACCCCATAAAAAAGTCTGCCGTGAAAACGTTGTGAAACCAACGTCACCCCGGAGTTGGAAACGACTGATGCTTGCACAGGGGACCTTTCTTTTCCTTTCCTTCTCTCTGAATCAAGAGACTCAGAGCAGTTTACAATCTCCTGTATCTTCTACCCTCACAACAGACACCCTGGAAGGTGGATGGGGCTAAGAGGGCTCTCACAGCAGCTGCCCTTTCAAGGACAACCTCTGCCAGAGCTATGGCTGACCCAAGGCTATTCCAGCAGCTGCAAGTGGAGGACTGGGGAATCAAACCCAGTTCGCCCAGATAAGAGTACACACACTTAACCACTACACCAAACTGGCTCTGTAAAAAGTAACCTGTGCTTTTTACAATACATAATAGCATTTGATTATTAGAGTGTAAACTGCCCCTTAATTCAGAGTGCCCCAAAAGGCAGCTTTAATAAGGTTTTCCATGTGTATTTTAATCAGGCAACTGATTAACATTTTAATTACACCAGTTAATTTGTCAGGTTGTAGCTGAGAGCCAGTTTGGTGTAGTGGTTAAGTGAGCAGACTCTTATCTGGGAGAACCGGGTTCGATTCCCCACTCCTCCACTTGCACCTGCTGGAATGGCCTTGGGTCAGCCATAGCTCTGGCAGAGGTTGTCCTTGAAAGGGCAGCTGCTGTGAGAGCCCTCTCAGCCCCACCCACCTCACAGGGTGTCTGTTGTGGGGGAAGAAGGTAAAGGAGATTGTGAGCCGCTCTGAGACTTTTCGGAGTGGAGGGCGGGATATAAATCCAATATCATCATCATCTTCTTCTTCTTAGCTCCGCTTCTGTTTTTGTATGAAATCTGGATTTCTCAGGATGTTTCCACAGGCTGAGCAATCAGGCCCTTATGGACTAATTGTTTGACCACCCATGAGATTAAGTTGTTCTAATATATCTACATATAGTTCACTTTCCTTTTAACACACAAACATTTAACCCTGTCATCTGGGGGGTTTTGTTGTTGTAAAATCTCCCACATGTTAAAATTCTCTTATACATCTATGCAGCTGTTTTTGCTTAAAAACATTTTGCTTATGCTTTTCCATCATCTTTCCCACTAGAAGTCTCGCTGTGCCATGCCGGTTGCTGATTCATTTGTTGTATCTTGAATGATGCCTCTTGCCTCATCCCTGCTGTGCCTGAGATGAAAGCAGATGCTGTTCATTATACAGTGTAATCCGAATCCTTAGATTTCACTTTGACCTGGCAGGATTTATGTCAGTAGACACTGATGTTATTCCTGCCACACAACTGTAAAAAGCAGCGCTCAGACTTTTTGCATGTGGTTTTCAGAATACATAATATTGTTTCTGTAACTCATTTCTTAAGTTGGACCATTTCAGGTTTTCAGTTTCTTCATTGGCCTATCTTATTCTTTTTGGTTGGTATTGCACAACTTTCATTATGCATCTTTTTAAATATGTGCAAGTCTATTCATAGCAGTGTTTCAGAAGGTTTTTGAGGCGTGGAATGCAAAAATAAATGTGGAGCCAAAACTATTCAAACGTTTATTAAGGGAGCTATATATTGAAATTTGTCCTTTTGGTATCTGTCCAGTCACAGATAAAACCAAGATTCCCATTCTCCGCCTCTCCCTTCCTCTCTGGAAGAACCTCAGCGAATTACAAATGCCTTCTCATTTTTCTGGCCTCTTACGAAACAAAACCCACTCACCTCCAATATTCTAACTCTTGTTGACTACTTATTTGAATGTAAAATCTCTCTTTAAAAGCTGTGTGTTTAATTGAAAATCCTTTTTAAAAAACACTATGCATTGACTGTAAGGAAAGTCTTGGGGTTTGGTGCAATTCCAATGCCTAGACATGTTAACTGTTCAGTTTGCTGAACAAAGCTTAGCACCAGAATTCTCACAGACGTAGGGTTGCCAGCCTTCAGGTGAGGCCTGGAGATCTCCCACTTTTACAACTGATCTCCGGCTGGCAGAGATCAGTTCTCCTGGAGAAAATGGCTGCTTTGAAGGGTGGACTCTATGGCATTGTACAATGCTGAGCCCCCCCCATCCCCCCTCTCCCAGATCCACCTCCAATGTCTCCAGGTATTTTCCAACACAGACCTGGCAACCCTACACAGACATGGAGAGCACAGTGAGTGAAAAGTTACTTAGGCTGCGTACATATGATTGCCAAAACTGAAGACAATATTGTAGAACCGTCATTACCCTCTCTGATCACCTGTGTTTTTTTTTCCTTGCCTTTGTCTCTAGGAAAAACTGAAACTAGCTCCCTGTTGCATTGCTGCAGTAGATACGTGTATATTTTGGTTTGGTTATTGTGGGTACATCCTGTGTAATATCCATGCTGAGTAACAATCTCATTACCAATATGCCTGAAGCAGATTTAAACGTGTTTTCAACCAACCAACCAACCGATGGACAAACCAATCAACCATCAACCAACCTTCCTTCCTTCCCTCTTTCTCTCCTTCCTTCCTTCCTTCCTTCCTTCCTTCCTTCCTTCCTTCCTTCCTTCCTTCCTTCCTTCCTTCCTTCCTTCCTTCCTTCCTTCCTTCCTTCCTTCCTTCCTTCCTTCCTTCCTTCCTTCCTTCCTTCCTTCCACCAATCTGATCAGTTTCATTGCTCTGTTGTTTTGTCTGGGGCTTGAAAATGCTAGAATGATAATAAGGGTCCCCATCACTTATTTAGTGTCCTCCAGTCTCTAATAACAGTTTGTAGAAGCATAACATCCCTCTTAAAGTGGGGTGCCTCAAAATGAACAAAGTACTCCAAGTCAGGTCTAACCAGAGCAGAGCAAAGTAATACAATCACTTTGCATGATCTGGACACTATACTTCTGTTGATGTAGCCCAAAATCACATTTGCCTTTATAGCTACCACATCACACTGCAAAGTCATATTCAGTGTATGTTCTTCTTAGACCCTTAGATCCTTTTTGCATGTACTTCTGCCAAGACATATGTCCCCAATTCTATAATTATGCTTTTGATTTTTCGTATATAAATACAGAACTTTACATTTATCGCTCTTGAGATTCATTTTGTTAATTTTGGCCCAGTTTTCTACCCTATCAAGATCATTCTGTATTTGCTACTTCTACCAATATGCAATGCTGTTGTTTGACTCATGAGCAACATGCCTTAAAGATACTTTGCATGTTAGCAGTTTTGTTCCTCAATAGGGATGCATACAAACCTAAAACATTCAGTTCGGTTTAGGGTTCAGACAGGTTCCCAAACCAGACCCAAAACTGAACCGAGCAAAAGATGCCCCAACCAAACCGGCCGGTTTGGGCCCTCCTGGCTGCAGCTTCCAAGCGGGGTGGGGGTGGGGGAGGGAGGTTGAAGCAAAAGAGACTGCTGAAATGGCTTGCAGCCATTTAAACCTAACAAGTGAGCTGCAGACCTGCACCACTGAGCTGTTAGGTTTAAATGGCCTGAAGAGCCAAACTGGACAAAAGCCCCTGGACATCGTTTTGGGGGCTTTGAACCAGGTCAAGTTCATGTCCATCCCTATTAATCAGTATTTATGTCCCAGTATAAGAGCCCCGTGGCGCAGAGTGGTAAGATATAGTACTGCAGTCCAAAGCTCTGCTCATGAACTGAGTTTGATCCCAGCGGAAGCTGGGTTCTGGTAGCTGGCTCAAGGTTGACTCAGCCTTCCATCCCTCCACGGTTGGTAAAATGAGTACCCACCTTGCTGGGGGGGAAATGTAGATGACTGGGGAAAGCGATGGCAAACCACCCTGTAAAAAATCTGCTGTAAATGTCGTGATGCAACGTCACCCAAGAGTCGGAAAGTACTGGTGCTTGCTCAAGGGACTACCTTTGTCTTTTTACGTCCCAGTATGCAGGGCACCAGAGAATGTATGCCTTCCCGATGGTTGTTGTGTTATGGAGAGGGAGAGCTTAAATTAAACACGAGGTTGGTACAAAAGCCTGAAACCTCTGTCTTTTATGGTGCATTTATTCATGTTTACATGATGGGTCATTAAAATAAATACCTGCATGTTTGATCTAAAAATTAATTTGCAAAATGTTTACACATGGCATTTGTATGATATTTTCCCATCGAGCTTCTTGGAACTACATTTGCATTATAGGGCAGCTATATGTGCCGTGTGAACCTATGCCCATTACTCGGTCGCGTTTTAATAACATCTGCGTGGCATAAAGAAATCTTCAATTACCTGTGTCTATCTTCAATAGGGAGAAAATTGTGTGTCGTTTGGAGAGGCCATCAGCGAATACAGCGATGCCAAAGACAAAGGAGCAGATGTTGTGCTCTGTTCATTTTCACTGCCTCAAACTCTTACCACCTATAGTTTTATACTCTTCCTGAAGCAACAGGTTTCATATTAAAGAGTTTTGTGTGGCTTGTTAGCTTTCTGATATTTTCCTACTATAGTATTCTCTCTCTCTCTCTCTCATTTTGCCTATTGACATATCTAACCAATAATTACCCTATCTTTACAAGCACTTCCTCATCATTTATTTCAACATCTCCCAGCATCTGCTTAATATCGGCAGACTGGTACTGCTTGTCAGCAGGCTGCTTTTAACGCCTTCTGTTAATTTGGTTCTCAAAAGATGCTTGGGTTCCAATTGTATTTTCAGACTTCCAAAAAAAAAAAAGTCGACTTACTTTGGACGCAACCCAAACATGTTGTTTAAGGAAGGGATTACAAGTTGGAAATAGCGCATAATTTTGAATAATCATCACCATCTTCGGTTCAAGACTAGCAAGTAAGAAAGACGGGGAAAGACATCTGTACGAAGCCCCCAAGTCAGAAGCTGCATTTGATACAATGTACTTCAAATGTGCTGGTATTCTAAGGCTCTTCCTTGGATCTTTATAATTTGGCAATGAAAAAATTAAATGTTTATATGCCATGAGCAATGAATAGAACAGCAAACTCAGGGCATTCAATGAAAAACTGAAATTTGAAAACCTGTCTTTGCCCTATCATATAATTTTATTTAATAAAATCCAAACAAGGATTTCAGTGCCCAGATCAATAAACTACTCAGAGAACAAACACAGTTCAGAAGAATACAGCAATACATGTTGTATTTGAGGGCTGATAGCGCAAAATAGCTATACAAATGATTACCTTAAGTTATGTAGTCTTTAGCTGTTTCCTGTTATATACTAGTTCAATAAATTAACCTGCTTAATCGCAAGTAGAAATACATACTTAGGGTTTGTAGAATCTTTCGGGATCAAGTGCCGTGTTCTACTGGAGAAAGTTTTCCTTCCAGACGTTTTGTTCTCAGCTGCGGAGAACATCCTCAGTAGCGTTGCAGTCGGAGCAGGTGCTGAGACCTTCTTGACTGCTGTGCATTGAGTGGAGCCAGGGCTGCTGCAGAGCTGCTATTTCTAGGCTGGAGGGGGTGTGATGAAAGGGCAATTGGTTTGTGGATGTGCCCATTGTTTGGTGGGGCTTCCTGGAAGGGTAGTGATAAGGAAACTGGCTGTTGAATGTGACCATTGTTCTGTGTTAATTGCTGGGAGGGTTGGAAGGGGTTTGAAGATAAGGAAGATGGTTGTTGACTGTGCTGATTGTTCTGTGGAATTTGCTGGTTGTTCTGAGACTTTCTGCAATTTATAGTCTGTAGGGTGTTTTGCAGAGCTGGGTACCAAGATTGGTGGATGAAAATGCCTTCTTCCTTTCTGTTAAAATTGTGCCGGTGTTTGTAAATCTCAATAGCTTCTCTGTTCAGGTGGGTATGATAATGTGAGACCGTAGAAAGGACTTCAGTTCTTTCAAAGTGGATGACGTGGTCTCCTTCTTGAAGTGCATGTTCAGCTACAGCTGATTTTTCTGGCTGAAACAAGCGACAGTGTCTCTTATGTTCGGTGAGACGGGTGTTGATACTGCGTTGGGTAGTGCCAATGTAGACTGCACCACAGGAGCAGGGTATTTTGTAGACTCCAGAAATACATACTGTCTGATCCTTGAAAACGATACATTTAAATATGCAAACCCTGCTGTTTTTCTAATCTATTACGTGGAGGTGGCCTCCTTTAGCCACTTATAATTCCTTCCAAGTTTCACACGATAAAAATGATTGCATCGGAATTAAGGACTGGGGCAATCATCAGATTAAACCAGGGCTCAAAAATCTCAGACACGAGGCGTCTACAATGTCGCTATGGCTAGCATTGCCAGTAATTATTTTGCTGAAGGTGGAAGGCAGGATGGGTTGCAATAGTGCTTCGTTCTTACATGCCCAGGTAATGCTGTTTGCCACTTTGGGGCCAGGCAACACTTCTTTTCCTGGCTAGTTTGGCCAGGGATCCTGGAGGGGATTTTCTTTGCCATCTTCTGAGCATGGAGCAGGTGTCGCCGGTTGGCTGCGCGTGGGAGGTATTTGTGAGTTTCCTGCATTGTGCAGGGGGTTGGACTAGATGACCCTGGAGGTTCCTTTATGATACTATTATTCTACTTCAGCGTGTGTTTTGGTCGTCCTCTGTAGATTGTTTATCATTTTGCAATACGGTACGTTTTGTTGTATGACGCAAAAACGCACGTGCGGGAATTTATATTCTGCTGCGCTTCCCACCTTTGACGGGATTCAGCTGTCCCTTGATGACTTCATTAAGATCTTAAGGATTATACTGGTCCCAGCATTATTTCTGAAGAAGCAAGTGAATGCAGCTTTTTTAATAAAACGCTTTCTTCCATCCGTTTGTTGATTTGCCCGATTTGACCATAGGGATCCACGCCACAGTGACCTCTAGCCCGGACTAATGTAGTGCACTCTACACGGATCAGCTTGGAAACTCCTGGGGCTGTGGAATGCCACAAACTGTCATAAGGATCCATATTATATCCACTCCATAGTCACTCCATTGGCCACCTATCAGTTACTGGGCTCAGCTAAAGGTTCTGGTTATCAAAGCACTCAATGACTTTGGACCTTTATCTCTGCAGGATTGCCTTTCCCATTATGCTCCACCAAATAGTTTTGTTTATCTGAGCAAAGCCTTCTCAATGTGCCAGGCTTCAATTGCATAAGATTGGCAGCTCCCCATACGAATTCTTTCACTGTTGTGGCTTCCGCTTTATGGAATGGCCTGCTTGAGCGGGTCAAAAGGCTTTTAACGCTTCTGTCCAGGGCGCTTTTTTGTAGCAAGAACTCCTTTGCATATCAGGCCACACACCTCTGATGTAGCCAGCCCTCCAAGAGCTTTCAGTAGGCCCTGGAAGAAGAGCCCTGGAAGCTCTTGGATGATTGGCTGCATAAGGGAGGTGTGACCTAATATGCAAAGGAGTTCCTGCTTAAAAAAAAACCCTCCTTCTGTCATTCTACAAACTGTGTAAAGCAGAATTGTACAGGAGGACACTTCTATAAAGAGAATAATATAATGGAATGGAGGGTGCTTTTATCAAGGGAACAGGGTTGCAGTGTTTTCCAGTGTTATGCAGTATCTTACTGCATTATGTCTACATTTGTAATTCCTTTTTTCCCTTGCATTGTCTGTGACATATCTGGTCTGATACCATTTTTGCACTGATTCTGCTTTCTCTGATCCTAGCCTAGCTGCATTGTTTGTTGAGATGCGCCATCTGTGTGACTGCATTGTCTTATACTGTCTAATCTAACTTGAGTCTCAGCCTTGACAGATGGGATGAAAATAAGGTAAATAAGTAAATCCTGAAGGATGTCCAGAGTGGTTTTTCCTTTCCTGACATTTGTCCTCCCAAAATCACAGCCCTAAATTGCTTTCTGTTCTTGGTTCTGTTGGTGGGGAGGAAGAGGGTCCTGTAGCTTAAAAAGGAAGAGAGCAATTTTGAGAGAACAAATGGTGAGGGTGGGGGGAGTTTAAACAGCCCATCCTTCCTTGGTTTTCGCCTCCCAATTTCAGGCTCCCGTGGCTGTATTTCATTTTTTTTTTTTTTAAGTACCATGAAGATTCTGGAACTCCCCATGTCATCTAGTTTGGCCAAGTTGTAAATCTGAATTTTTACAGTTGCTCTTTTCACTTTGCTCTTGATCCAAATGTTGCTTGGACACTTCCCAAACCCCAGTTTCTGTGTGAATTTCACACCTGTTAGTTGAAAAGGAATCTCTTGATAATAGAAGAAAAAGGCCTGTGGAGTGCCAATCCCGTTACCATCAGAGGGTCATTGAAGCCAAACGTTGTGCCTCTTAGCTTTTCCTGATGCTTTAACTGCCATTAGAGTTCATGTGTTCAGTTTGACATTTTAAATGGAGAGGAGACGGATCGGGGAAGTTAATGCGTGATGCATAACTGAGTTTCATTTCTCTCTCCCCTCGTTTTTGACAATCTGCTTCATATTTCATTGTTACCAGCAGCACGTACTGCAAATATGTAAACAGCTGCTTTAGAAGGGGGAAGAAAGTCGTGCAACTGATTAGGCTGCCAAAAGCATCCCTTCCATGTGTGCTGTGTAATCCTCGTCATCTCAAGTGACTCATTAAAAGGTTTCCCCTGCAATGATGCTTTGAAGTTCTGCGACAGCTTGAGAGCATCTATAAAGTGTCACCAAATAGCCCTCATACTGAGTTAGCTAATTGCTTGCTCTTTGACTTATTAGGAATCACAGAGTTAAATAATTTGTCACATGCATTGCTCTTAATAAGTCATGTAAATACCCAATTTGATAGCTGCGATAGACAGACAGACAGACAGACAGACAGACACCGTTTTGAAGATTGTCGCATACAGCTAGCAGAAATGTATTCTTTTTGACCCTATTATTATCAGAAATGAATGATGAAAAAATGTCTTGTCTAGCAATGTGTAAGAAATAGTGTTTGTTAAATGCATGAAACTAGGTTTCTTTACGAAATAGGCTTGTAGCTTCTCTCTCTCTCAATGCAAATAACACTACCATTAAAAAAAAAATTCCTATTATTACTTGTCTGTTTGTGGTACTAGTATTTATAAAAAGCTAGGTACCAAAAAAAGTGCAACCTATGATAAAGAAATATAAGGAAAGAACCTCCAAAACAGAAAAAGTGAAGTTTTAAGGATGGGAGAGCAGGTAGTAGCTACAATTGCAACATATTATTTGAAATCTTCACATATTTGCTGCTGAAACTTCAATATGAATACAATTATTCAATCCTGCTTCATGGGAATAGAACACACATGCGAATTGTCATGGGAAAGGAGTCAAATTCCTGACTACTTCCACAGTGTAGATTGCGAACTTAGGGGCAGCAGCATCCTTTGTATTGTACCCCAACATACACTTGATTTGTCATCCTTCAATTTCTATGTGCTTCTCTGTCTTTTCATTTCATACATCTCTGTGCTTGCACATTATCACTGAACAATAGGCAGTAAAAATGTCAGAAAGCCTAACATGAGGCAGGGTCCAGTAAAGTCACAAATAGCTCCCAGCTGGAGTGGTTTAAGCTTATCTGGGGTGTGGTGGGGGTTGGTTTACCTTTGTATGCATCATAGCTTACTTGTCTGCAGTTCAAATGAGTGCAGTAACTATATAATTGTTTTAAATAGCTTTTAGTACAGACAAGTACTTTCTCTACTTAAATTTACAGTGCTACTTGACACAAGACCCATTTAGTTTTAGATTCAGCTACAGAAGAAAGGGAATAATTCCTGGGGTGAAGTAAAGAACTGCATGAATTACATGCAGATATGTTTGTTCATTGGGTGTCATAAACTGGCCTAAATCCACCCGATATGAGTGTGCACTACTGATTTCATTAGAACCTCCTAATGAGAGTGTGTCAGGACTCCATTAAAGGTAAATCTAACTTCATGGGAATTTGTTATGTGTATTTATTGCGACATGGTTTGGAATGGCAGGGACTGATTGAAACTGAAAGGACTAATTGCCCTTTCGCTTTTATAGTGTTGCTGTCTTTGGAAAATATGTGTGTGTGTGTGTGTGTGTGTGTGTGTGTGTGTGTATGTATGTATTTTGATGGGATTTCTATCCCACCAAGGCAGACTCAGAGTGAGTTACAGACCCAAATAAATTACAATGTCACAATAAAAGCGTAAAATGCACAATATACAACATGTCCTCATGACTGTATGATTTCTCACTCACTTCTCACTAGAGGCAGCTTTAGGCAATGCTTGTAGTGGGCGCCCACTGCTTTCTGCTGTAATCCAATTGTCTTTTTTTCAACTGTGAGATAAAACTGGGCCAAACCTCTGTTCATCCACGGTTTTCGTTGGTTGATCTTGATCTTGTAATGACCTGACCCATTATGAGGTTCAAACAGGATAGTGCTGCTTTGAGCCCCTTAAAAGAAGGACAGGATCCAAATGTGACTAAAGAATAATAATAATATTATAACAGTAATAAAGGAAGGGTCACCACTCTCTGTAGAACCACTGAGTGGTTTAAAATGTTGTTCCTTGACAGCCTTTCATTTTCTTTTTTTCCCCCTGAGAAGTCCATTGATGTACATATCTTGAGCAGCAGTGTGTGTGTGTGTGTGTGTGGGTGGGGAGGGAGGATGTCATCTTCATTTTTGGATGCAAGGGATAGAGGGACTGAAACAAATGTTGCTACCCCCAAAGTGATCTTAGAGTCATTGTCTCTCAGCAGATAAAACAGGGTTTCCAAAGTACAGGATAGCGCCTTATCCATAAGTGCCTTAATATAGTAATTCCTAATGGTCTTTTTAAAAAGGACATTCAAGTAGAAGATGAAACAATGAGTCACTGTTATTAAGGCCATAGGGGCAGATTCTGTCAGAATGTGCAAAAATCTTCGTTGTGGAGCCATGGATAGTAAAATATTTAATTTAGCAAACAGAAAAGCTCTACAGAAGCATGGGGTAATTAAATAAGCCATATAAGGACCTTGGGAAAGAAATATTGAAGGACAGGGGTGAACAAACTCAAGGAGTTCTGAATAGCAAGCCTCCAAAGTCCATTCCTAAGATTCACCTTTTAATCAAAGAAGAAGCTTTTGTTTTACCCATGTCTATAATGGAAGTAATTGTCATACATGCTAGAGGCAATTTCTCATTGACAGCTTTCATCCAGCCCAATATGAAGATTTCCAATTTCGAGGCAGCTGGGGGTGATTTTTGTATGCTTCCATTGACCAGATTCTGCCTGTAGTACAACATTTGAGACACATGGTACATTCAGCAATTTTCTTAAAAATTGAGCTAGGGATGGATCTTGACAGCCTTATATTTGTTCTATAAGTATTTGCCAGTTTGTAATGACTTTTCTTGGGAATTACTTTGCGGATGATGAAGCCTTGACTCTTCTAGGCTGGCTGCTTGTTTATTCACTGTACATTATATATGCAGAACAGAAGGTACCAGAAAGCAGTATTTTGTGAGTCTCTCTCCTCATCCTCTTTCTTCCAAAGGAGCAGAATACTCATATTCGGGATTTCATGCATGGGGCTACCTGTCCTCAACAAACAGAATTAATTTTCCTGGTAGTAAGAGGCTTTGGATGAAGGATCGCCACCCTATTTTTCTTCCACTAAAAGGATGAGGTCTTTTCTGTCATTTGTGTGCCCAGCATCATCAGGTACACCTCTCTGTTACAAGATACACCTACAAAGATACGCCCTACTGGTGCTCCCAGATCTTATATCAAGCAGGATGGGAGGTATTCTCTATGACTTGGCCTGAAAAGGAGGATCTATGGCATCAGTGAGAGAAAGCATTGTTCAAATTTATACCCACTCTTCCTGCTGCTGTTTAGGACCCAAACTCCCAACAATTGTGTGGGAACCACTGTACTAGTCTGGTACTGTGGACGTATTTGAAAAGGTCCTAAAGCTTTGTACACACTGTGCAGTATGCTCCCAGGAATGTGTGGCATTCTTTGACTTTTCCATCTTATCGCAATGTACCGACAGCCTTGGTATAAATGCCATAGTATTATTGACTATGTTTTGAGAAATGGCTGGACATCTGCTCCTGCACTGCCCTTCTATAGAAGTCTTAGATATACATCTATTACACCTCTCCTCAAAAAAAAAAATTCCAGAAGATAAAAGGAGTGGCATGCATCCTTTCGTCTAGCAAACATTGAACCTGGAACCTCAGATAGTCAGATTCTATGGAGCTGGCAAAGTATATCAAAGCACAGTGTTGATATAGTGACACATACTTTTAAAAGAATCTTTTAATGAAAGATTTATATATGTTCTTATAACGGTTCTGATATATGTTTGTTCTGCTGGTCCGTGACCATAACAAATTACTGATTGATTGATTATACATATATACAGGCCTCGGATTCAGTGGGAGCTCACAGGAGCACAGCTCCTGAACCTTTCTGAGAGTTCCACCTCCTCCTGAGAGTTCCACCTCCTAGTAGGTGCCGCTGCATAACAATCCCTGGATGAGCTTCACTACCTGTTTTTCTACAAAATGACCCCTGCATATATATATGCAATGCTGATTCTGTGAACTTAAGCAGATCATGAGAAGGAGGGCAGGAAGGGTTGCATCAGTGCTTAGTTCTTGTGGCCCTTTCTTACATGCCCAGGGAAATGCTGTTCACTACTTTGGGATCAGGCAGCAGTTTTTCTCCAGGTGAATTTGGGAAGGGATCCAGGAGGTTTTTTGACATCTTTTGGGCATGGATCAGGGGTCACTGGGTGTGTGTGTGTGGGGGGGTGTATTTGTGAATTTCCTGCATTGTGCAGGGGGTTGGACTCGATGACTGTGGAGGTACCTACCAATTCTGTGATTCTAGGATGCTCAAAAACATGGCATCATTGGTTTGAATCCATGGAAGTGAAACCCTGGTCAGTGTTGTAAATTATCAGCTGAGTAAATGAGAGAATTTTAAATCTTTGGATAAGCTCTTTGTTAAGCTAATGATAAAATAATTCAAGAGTGGTTATAGTTCAGTATAAAACAATACATCTATATAATAGTAAAGCAAACAATGAAAAATGAATGATACATCTAACAGTATTGTCTATGCCAAATAATATAAAAAGCAGAAAACAAGATGGATTTATCCTGTTGCCTAAAAGATAACTATGTCAGTGACGGTTCCATAGAGACCATGTAAGTACAGAGAAGGACAACAGCTACAGAGAAGATCAAGCAACTCTGATAAGCAACCAATTATCAGAAGTCAGAAGTATCCAAGTAGAGCACTGGTCAAGCAAAGCGCAATAAGGACAAATGTACATAGGTAAACAAAAGAGCCCTATGGCACAGAATGCTGCAGTCCAAGCTCTGTTGATGAGCTGAGTTTGATCCCGGTGGAAGCTGGGATCAGGTAGCCAGCTCAAGGTTGACTCAGCCTTCCATCCTTCCAAGGTCAGTAAAATGAGTACCCAGCTTCCTGGGGGGGGGGGGAGTGTAGATGACTGGGGAAGGCAATGGCAAACCACCCTATTAAAAAGTATGCCATGAAAACATCGTGATGTGACGTCACCCCAGAGTCGGAAATGACCGGTGTTGGCACAGGGGACTCCCTTTACCTTTACATAAGTAAACAGGTGGACCTATATACTTGTTTCAGAATGTTTAGGGCTTTATAGGATAAAACCAGCACTTTAAATTGTGTCTCTACACAAACTGGGAGGCAGCAAATATCTTTTAAGTGTAACTCTCTTGGGTGATAATGAAGAGTTCACAAAATCCTTGCATTAATGAAAAATTCACAAAATTCTTAAATTAATGTACACAACTTCTTGAAAACGTTATAAAGCTTTGCTAGTTTGTGTCTAGTCAGAAGGCTTAGAAGGGTATAACTCTTCTTGGAATCAGAGTGATAATGGTTTAAAAATATGTTTAAAATAAACGCAACATGCAAAAATCTCCAAATACCTGATGATCTTTTAAGTTTGTTTCCAAAGCATGGGAATAGGTTTCAGAATTCTCTCACTCATTTCAAAGTAACTGGACTTCTAAAAAGACTATTTACTTTAAGTTTCACCAAAATGTTTTCATATTTGGTTGATTTTTGTTGTTGCTAGTAATATGAATTTATGTGAATTCAAAGGACCTGAATACGTTATGTTCAGTAAGTGCACATATCAAATGTTTTATATGTAGTTCCCCCCCCTTACTATTAGTTACAGTTCCTCGTTATCCTTCTTCTCTCATATGTCTGTTTATAGTACCTGCTATTAATCTTGTCTCACAATCTCTGACAACCACGAATAAACCCAAAATTCCAAAGAGGATATAAAATAATATTCGAACACAATACAAATTAAACTTCCCCTTTTTCTTTCATCTGAATGGAGGGAAGTCTCCACTGGGGTGCCACGGGGCTCAGTTCTGGAGGGGCTACTCATAAAATTTGCAGATGACACCAAATTGGGAGCAGCAGCGAACACACCGGAAGATAGAGGTAGAATTCAACAATATCTGAACATGCTGGAAAAGTGGGCAGATGTGTGCAAGGTGCAATTTAACAAGGATAACTGCCAAGTTCTGCATCTGGGTAACAAAAATTAGCAACAGGAATACCTGATGGGAGATACACTCCTAGATAGCCATGTGTGTGAACAAGATCTTGAGGTACAGGTGAAGCATAAATTAAATATGAGCAACCAGTGTGATGCAGTGATAAAAAAAAGGCTAGTGCAGTTTTGGGGTGTATCAACAGAGGCATCACATCCAAATCGCAAGATGTCATAATCTTACTGTACACTGCATTGGTCAGGCTGCATCTGGAGTATTGTGTGGAGTTCTGGAGGCCTTCCTTCAAGAAGGATGTGGACGTGATGGAGTGGGTACAGAGGAGAGCGATGAGGATGATCAGGGACCTGGAGAGGAAAGGCCGAGGGACTTGGGCATGTTGTGTCTGGAGAAGAGAAGAAGGAGGGCATGTTTGCTGTCACTTAGAGGAGGGCAGGGAGCTGTTCCTGTTGGCAGCGGAGGATGGGACTCATCATAATGGGTTTAAATTAAGGATGGGAAGGTACCAGCTGGATAGTAGGAAAAAAAACTTTTTTACAGTAAGAGATGTTTAACAGTGGAATTAGCCACCTAGGGAGGTGATGAGCCTCCCCTCATTGGAAGTCTTTAAGCAGCGGCTGGAAAAATACTTGTCATGAATGATCTAGGCCAGGGATGGGGAACCTTTTTTCTGCCAAGGGCCATATGGATATTTATAACATCATTCGTGGGCCATAAAAAATTATCAACTTAAAACAGTGCTCCGCCAAGGGAGAATGATTCAGACCAGCAAAATTAATGCAAATAATTGTTTTTCTATTTGAAGTCATGTGGGGAGAGTCTAATCTGGCCCACACACACACACACGGCCCGCCGCCCTAGGCAAATGCATAGGTCCAGGGCTTCTTTGTAGAAAAAGCCCAGCAGGAACTCAGTAGCATATTAGACCACATCCCCTAATATTAGCATATTAGGTCACACACTCATTAGCATATTAGGCCACACCATCTGGGATAATCAAGTGTAAACTGAAATTTTCCAGGCCCCGCAGCAATTCTGGCTGGCCAGCCAGGCCCCAGGGAGGCTGCCGCACAGTGCATCTGGGCCCTGTGATCCCTGCCTGACCCTGGGGAGGCTGCTGCACAGCATAGCTAGGCCCCACAATTCTCGCTGGCCAGCCAGGCCCCAGGGAGGCTGCCACATGGCTCGGTTCGGCCCAGTAATCCCCAAGGGCCACACCAAGTGACTTTGAGGGCCGTATATGGCCCTCGGGATGGAGGTTCCCCACCCCTGCTCTAGGCTGATCCTGTATTGAGCAGGGGTTAGACTAGATAGCCTGTATGGTCCCTTCCCACTCTGTGATTATTTTATTTATTTATTTGGTAAATTTATATTCCGCCCTTATCCCAGCCGCTCAGGGCAGATCACATTCAAGTAAAACAGGTCACATACAATAAAACCAATAAATACAATTAAAACAACAACATTATATAACAAAGGCGGGCGGGCACAGTGTGCATATTGAGGTATAATCATTCAGTGGCCCAGATATAGTAGTTCAGATGATTCTGTTGCCTTTTTTAAAAAGTATCTCTTACCAGAGTTGATATTTTTTTAGGATATCAAGAGTTAGAGAAGCAAAGGGACTCTTTAAAAGGCATTTGCGTCATTATTGTTATTTGTCCTGTTGCTATCAATTTGATATATGTGTAAGAGCCAGTTTAGTGTAGTGGTTAAGTGTGAGGACTCTTATCTGGGAGAACCGGGTTTGATTCCCCACTCTTCCACTTGCAGCTGCTGGAATGGCCTTGGGTTAGCCATAGCTCTCGCAGGAGTTGCCCTGTGAAAGCCTTCTCAGCCCCATTCACCTCACAGGGTGTCTGTTGTGGGGGGAGAAGATACAGGAGATTGTAAGCTGCTCTAAGTCTCTGATACAGAGAGAAGGGCGGGGTATAAATCTGCAATTCTTCTTCTTCAATTTCCCAAGAACAGTTATAGTTATCTGGTAAGTACTTACTATACTTGCTGCCTGAGGGGAACCTGGAAAGCCATTGACTGACTTCCTTCTCACTGCCTGTTCTCTTCCCCGGGGGGGGGGGGGGAGATGTTTAAAACTCATTTCAAGCCTCCAAAGGAAAAAATGCATTTCTTCACACAGGGGTTAGGAACTCCACCAGATAGGTCTTGTGGTGATCCAGTGGTGATATCTCCAGTGGAAATCCTTTGAATCCAGTTTGTAAGGAATGATTTGAACCAGTCCAACACACATCTTCTGATACCTGCTTTTGCCTCCAAATTCCTCACCCAAGATGTTATGATCCATTGCATCAAAAGAAGCCAACGAAGCCAACAGATCCTCTGTTCTGTACTGTGGCAAATCAAGTGAATTTAAACCTTCATGACAATTTGTTATGAATTGTTATTCATTTTTTTTTAAAAAAATAATGGTCTAAAAGATAATTTTTTGTTTTTATTGGCTTTCACTGACTTTTGTTTTTCCTACTTTGATGTCCTGTTAACTTAAAAAGCCCAACCTGCATGTAATTCAGTTATCTTTGGCATGCAGCTTCTGAGGATGTAAATCTGCACCGTAAAGAGTCTGATAACAGAGACATCTTTGTGCCTTGTATGTTTGCATGTACAGTGTATGTTTATCTGTCCTGAAGTATGCATTAATCTTTAATTACAGTATAAACATTTGGAACAGGTGTGGAATTACAGGAGTTTCCAAAAAAAAAAAGAAAGAAAGAAAGAGCAGTGTTTATCTGCTTGGCTCAATGGAAGTTTGGCTCCTGCCTTTGAACAATTTCACTCCACCGAGGTGGTGTGGGTAGAAAGGGGGAGGGCACGAAAATGCTCCAATCCCACATAAATCAGAAGTTTCCAGTTATAAATTGCACACCATCCTTCACTGCAGTTGGCATGCCAAGAGTGGGGGCTTGAGGTAGTTTTATAGTGGAAAAAATGGTTTCTGAATGGATAGCACACTCTCGTTCTTACTTCTCCTCCCAGGACTTTCTGCATCAGGTCTGTGGTGTGAGGAAATATAAAGCAGCATTTTTCTAGCTCACTTCTGAAAACAATGAGTTCTCTGTTACAACCAGCTCCGACTTCTCCAATCCCTGCCTCATGAGGTTGGAATGGCTAGTTAAATGCAGGTTCAAAGCTCCTGGCCTCCAAGTACTTTTAATTCAGCACTATTTTTGCTTCTCTAACCTCTGGTTTATTCTGCTTAAGCATCTAAAGTCGCCTTGTTTTTCAGGGAACCAAGTAGTGACTTTAAAAAAAAAATTAGATTAAAGATAATTGAATGAAGACTTGAATATTTTCTTAAATGTCGTTTAATCCTTTTTCTCATTTTTTAAAAATTGGCTTTTACCGGCATTTCCTCTTTTGTTGTAAGTTTGCACCTTTGTTGCATAGCTATATTTCTGGGTTGAAGAAAATGCAGTTGTTTTCTGTGTTGTCTTTTTTTGTTTTTGTTTTTTGTCATCCTAAAACTTACTTCTGCTATGCACCGGCTTTCTCAGAAAATATTATCAATGTCACTTTTATGATACAAAGAGACATGAAAGCGGCAAAGTAGCAATATAAACTTAAATAAGATTAAAAATACACAAAACTTCAGAGTGTTATTTTTCATTAAAATGACGGGTAGGACCCCTAATTGTTGTTCTGCTTGTGGAAAGAGGTCATTTATTAATTAATTAATTATTTGTTTGTTCGATTTATATCCCGCCCTACCCCACCTCAGGGCAGCTTGCAATACAAAATGCTAACAGTAAGTCAGTTTAAAATATATTAATAATTATACAATAAAATACATTAAAATACATAAAACTGCTCCAGGTCATCTGCTCAAGGGCAGGTGGTTTCACATTTTGCAGTAGGCAAAGGGAGTCTGACTCCAAAGATTTGCTTTTGCGTTCAAAGCATCTTGTGTAAGCAGAAGCTTTGACTTCTGATAAAGAATGTTCCTGTTATAGTGAACAATTGAACAAGCGGTATGCAGGCATGGAATTCTAGCAGGAGCTCCTTTGCACACACACCCCCCGATGTAGTCAGTCCTCCAAGATCTTACAAAAAAGAACCTTGTAAACTCTTGGAGGGTTGGCTACATCAGGGGTGTGTGGCCTAATATGCAAAGGAGCACCTGCTAGACTTCTACCCCTGACCATATGTCTGCAGAATCTTGTGTGTGTGTGTGTGCTTGTGTACCTGGAAGTCATGGTGACCTCTGGCAACCCCTCTGGGGCCTGGACTTTTTTAGAGAGGTGGCTTGAAACGCCTGCTTCCATGTCCTGGCCCTGGTATTCCTTTGGAGGTCCCCCTTCCAAATACTTGGCACGGTCAGCCCTGCTTAGCTTCTGACAAGATCAGGCTTCCCTGGGCTATCCAGGTCAGGAACCTAACTCAGATCTTGACAAGTGCATCATTTATGTCAACTGCTGACTTTCTGGAGAGGCTACGGCAAAGATCAGGTTTCTAATTTGTTAGATTAGCTTGACAGTGGGACTTGAGGGCTGAGAAATCTGTTTCGTATTTAAAAGGTGGTGGCTATTAAGGTCAAGGTTTGCCACGTATTATATTATGGACGTTAGCTGTCAGCTGACTAATTTTTCTGCTTATGTGTGTGTTATAATTACAGTCTGTTTACCGGGTATTTAATAATATTTTCTATTTGTTTATAGTATTTATAATATTTTCTCCAGTCCCATTTGGCCAGCGATCCTGGAGTTTTTATGTGTTTGTTTTTTTGTTTTGCCATCTTCTGGGCACGGAGCAGGAATAACCGGGGTGCGCGGGGAGTTATTTGTGAATTTCCTGCATTGTGGTTGAACTAGATGGGCTTGGAGGTCTCTTCCAAATCTGTGGTTCTGTATAAAGTTTTAGATATATGAATATCTTTAGATATATGTATTTTCTAGCTTTTTAGCTTTGTGTATTGCTAAGAACTAAAATGAGTGGGCTAGTTACATTCAGTCCGTAAAGGAATCTAGTTTTTAACCTTCATTTCTTTTTCATGTGGCAGTTGGATGTGAACTGTGTTGTTATATCGCAGCATAAGAAAACTATCATTTGAATATATAGCTTAGCATTGGGTTTATTTTATTGAACATGTTGTTTTGACTTTTTTTCTGATGATTGGTGGATTACAATGTGGACCTTTTTAAAATTCAGAATTCAACATCCAGGTATAAATGAAGCTACAAAATTGGCCTCGCACACCTTGGACGTTCACAGGAGTCCCTCTTTTTGTAGACAGGATGCAAACATTTTGAATGGACCCTTGCTTGTTCTTATTGTACCCTGCGCCAACTAAGGGCCGCAGAATTTCGCCACAAAGACTAAATGGATCTCTGCTTCCACCTGCCTCTGCTACCAACTAGCAGGCCAGCCCTTGCCTGTGAGCCCCCAAGCTCACTCCACAAGGGCTATATCCACGCCCACAGCATTTCTTGCTGGCGTCTCCACCGGAAACAACTGCAGTGTTGTCATTTGGTCTTCCCCTTCATCCGTCACATCCCTTGGATGTCAGGGCTTGCTTGATGCATCCTTCAGTCAAGTGGTGCTAAGATTCCTTTTCCACTGAGGTTTGCTCCTTCCCAGGTCCTCAACATGCATAGAATATTACATGGGTCACAAATAGCTTGTGTCAAAGCCTACTGCGCATGCATTAGATGCCAGCAGCCACCATCCTACCTGTTTCTAGCACATTAGTGTGGGACTGCATGGAGATCATGAAGGAAATAAACAGGTTGCTTACCCGTAGCTGATGATCTTCAAGTGGTTATCTGTGCTGGAATCTCTCTGTCACTTAACTTGAAGTGATGGAAGTTGCCAGCAGCGCATGGAAGGAATTGAGCAGAGGCAGCTTTCTCCTCAGCATGCACAATGCTTGCTCCTCAGAGTGGAGAAAAAAGCCAGCCAAAAAAAACCCCATTGAGGATTAGTGCTAGAATTTCCACAGATGACCACTCGAAGATCATCAGTTACATGTAAGCAACCTTTTCCCCCCCTACCATTGTCAGCAGAGAAGGAACTTGTGATAGATACTTTTCAGAGTTTTAGGAGTCAGATTAAATAAGATAAAATTATTGCTATCAATTATAGATAATTGATTCATACGTGGAGAATCAGACCTGTATAAGCAGTGTGATCCGGGACAAGTGGATGCATAAAAGATGAAGTGGTGTCATAGACCAGGGATACAATCACTCCCCACAAAACAGTCTCATTTCCTGCTGCCTTCTTAGTATTGCATTTTCTAGCGACTCTTCTCTTCTCAGGATGTGACCGAATTATGATAGCCTCCGTTTGGTCATTTTAGCTTTTAGGGAGAATTCAGGCTGCGAGAAAAGCATTAAGTGGCATGCTTCTCTCGTGTTTATCTTCTTGTAGGTAAACTTGAAACAGTTGCCCTTTTCCTTCCTTTCTTCTGGTTACCAGGTACAAAATTGTTTACTCAGTTCAAGGATGTTCTATGTGTTCTGAGATAGGGCTGCATGCTCGCTTCATTGCCAGCAGTACACCACAGGAAATATTCCATCAGCAAAGGAGCAGGGCACCTGACTGACCTCAGAACTAAGACCCAGGGAATTACTTTTGCAAAAAGAGTGTCCAGTATAGGAAGCTTGCCCAGGCCTCCACTTCAGTTGTTTAATCAGTGCCTTGTTTTAATTTCTTTGCGTCTGGTTTATATCCAAATAGGCATCTGTCTTTTTAGAATGCACCATTACCATATTACAACAATATAAAAAAAAATTAGTCGTGTATCTTATCTAAATAATGGAAATAAAATCATAATTTCAGACATGACTTTATTTTAATTGAAGAGTCATTCATATTGGTTTTACACCTCATGGAGATAAGAAGAAGACTGCAGATTTATACCCTGCCCTTCTCTCTGAATCAGAGACTGAGGGTGGCTTACAATCTCCTATATCTTCTCCCCCCCACAACAGACACCCTGCGAGGTAGGTGGGGCTGAGAGGGCTCTCACAGCGGCTGCCCTTTCAAGGACAACTCCTGCGATAGCTATGGCTTACCCAAGGCCATTCCAGCAGCTGTAAGTGGGGGAGTGAGGAATCAAAGCCAGTTCCCCCAGATGAGAGTCCGCACACTTAACCACTACATCTGACAGACTTCTGAAGGAGGAGTTTAGAATACTGTATTTATGCTAACTTGGCCCCAAATCCAGAAATGTAGCTCTGCTCATAAAATAGAACTTTTCCACCTCCCACTGTCCCCTTCCCTCCACTGAAACTCTGCCTCTAAGAATCAGGGGACCTCCTAGGAGTGGCATTGGGCAAAACATTGGGGTTTTGGGGAGAGGGACTCTGGGAAAATTTTCTCCTCCTCTGCTGGCCAAGGTTTTCCATTGGTATTTATTACGTAACCCATTGTTGGTGATTTAGCGTTTATGCTGGTATAAAGTTATACTTTGTTAGCTCTTTCATACAGGACAGTCATTTCACGTTTCAGTAGTGAATGGGAAGAGTTTTCAGTAGTTTCACAGTAAGATACAAATGTTTTCAGATGTATTCAAACAAAGGGGCTACCCAATTTTCTCTACTTTTGTGAAAATCTATATATTTAAAGATTTTCGTCTAAGATATTTTTTCATATTTCATTTCATTTAATTGACTTAGTTTTCCAAATTTAAACCTGGTAAATGTGACTTGATTGTAAGGTGCTCCTGTACTAAGGGACCTGTTGGGCTCTTGCTGGGGGAAAAGTGTAGATGACTGGGGAAGGCAATGGCAAACCACCCCATAAAAAGTCTGCCGGGAAAACGTTGTGATGCGACGTCACTCCAGAGTCGGAAACGACTGGTGCTTGCACAGGGGACTACCTTTACCTTTTTAGGCTCTTGGAGAATTGGCTACATCAGGGTATGTGGCCTAATTTGCAAAGGAGTTCCTGCTACAAAAAAGCTCTCTATATATGCATATGTATGTATATGTGTATGTGTGTAAATATATCTATATAGATATATAACATATTCCTCCCATGCAATTTTTTTGTTGTATCTCCGTGTTCATCTCCCTCTTCTTTGTGTTTGTGCTACTTCCGCTGGCAGTATTTCTAATGGCACCAAGTGCTGTCTTGCTTGACACCTTTGGGGTCAGGCTGTAGCTCTCCTTCCCTGTGCAAGCAATCAGAAACCCCTCTCCAGCAAGCTCCAAGCCCTCACTCCCCCTCACATGCTACCCTCTCACTCAGAAACTTCAGTTAATGCTCCCCAGCAGTTTACGAAAAGCAAAACTAACACACACGATCACCCGCAGTTGTGTCCCAGCTCCATCCCTCAGCTCAGCTGACTCACATGTTCATTAGTTTGCCTTAGACAAGCCACATTCTCTCAGTCTAACCTGCCTCAAAAGGTTGTTGTGAGGACAGAAGAGAGAATTATGTATGCTGCCCTGAGCTCCTTGTGAAAAAAAATATATTAGATTTAAAGTCTCTCAGACATCTAGATCACCTACCATCTATCCTGGTATTAAGCCTCAATGAATAAAGTGGGACTTACCTCTAGGGTTGCCATGTCCCCCCTGTCCTCTGTGCAGTGACCCACAAGTGATGTCATTGCACCAGTGATGTTGCGTGCCGGCCTCTTTAGGCATTTCCGGGGGAAATCTGTAGTTTTCCCAGTCGCTCTAGCATTTTGGGAGGTGAAAACTCTATGGTACCTATTCCCTTCCAAAATTCTACAATGTCCGGGAAAACCATAGAGTTTCCCCGGAAACGGTGAGTGCTGCCGGTGCGTGATGACATCATTGCGGGTGGTAAGAAACCTAAAAGGTTAATATGCAATTAAAGGGCCAAACATTAAAAACAAAGTGTAAAAAAATCATAAATCAACATGCATGTATTTATTGTAGAAAGCTAAAACCATTTAAGGGCCCATCATAAGCCTCTATCCTATGTAAAATAATAAAACCTCAATGGGAACTCACTTGGTCTTCTTCAGAGGTCAGAAATGTAAGTACACATATTGGGTCATAATACAGAACAGAATAAAACAATAGAACTATGCTGGACCACAAGGAAATTTAGTGAAGTGACAAAGGCTTAGAGATATTCTTGAGGCCTCTTGTTCTTAATGGCTTTATGTCTTAATCAAGGGCACACCTATAGCATTCAGTGTTTTTTTGTATGCCATGTGGTCCAGAATTGATCAAGTAAAGTCAGAGCCTATGTGCCAAGAGGTGTGTCAAAGTCAGCAATTAAGAAAACTTGATCTAATAAGGATTTTATTTAAACCATTCAATTTCCATTAGCCTACCTGAAACAGGTGCAGTTGAATACTTATCAATGTAATGCAAGTAGAAATTCACTACAGATTGAGAGTGTTGGTTCTCCCAGAGCAGAGAAGACTGCTGTGTACAGCACAGGTTTTTTCTTCCTGAGTCTGACTGATTTGTTCCTCATTCTTTCCCCTCCCCCTTCAGGCTCCCACACACATAGAAAAGTAACTAAGTTCACAGTATTATTTTAACAAACTAGGAAAATGAAACTCTTGTGACAAGAAGAGCATTGTGTTACTACTAGAAGGAGGTGCAGGGAAAGAACTTCTCCTTTCCCATTTAGGAAGTTAGGTCACTGGTACAATGCCATGCAGCTGCACATAATAGAAAGTAAGTTTAACTGCATATTTGGTGAGTTTATAACTTCCCCGGGGCATTTTAACATTAAAAATAGGATTGTTAACCCAGTCCATCTGAACTTAAGTATGAACTTATTTTGCAAGAAACAGGGAGTTACATCTCATGTTCCTTTTGTATGTTTTTTATTGCTTAAGGGCTTGCATAGTTTTTTAGCTGAACTCTGTCTGTTTTCATATTTATTTCTCAGCATGCCTTGATATTCAGACCGACAATTGAAGCAAAGATTGCAATTCCAAATGTAATGTTACTTTTTTTGGATACATAAACGGTGCTTGTTGTGATAGTACAAATGCTTGTTTTTAAAAAAGTAAAATTACATATACTACCAGGATTTTTACTGTCGTTCAAACAGTAGTAGTAACTTGCTGGTTTTGATTGTATGTTTCATTTTATTGTGCTATAAAATGTAAGGGAAAACCCCAACTGATCAGATATTTTTTTCCAGCCTTAAACAAATCCAACAGATGTAAAATTGAACTGCTTCTGGTAAACAGAAACTTCCAGCAGGAACTTATTTGCATATTAAGCCACACACCTTGACATCATCATTGTTTCACACAGGGCTTTTTCTACAGCAAGAACACATTTGCATGTTAGGCTACACCTCCTGACACCAAGCCAGCCAGAACTGTGTTCCTGTGCAGTCCTGCTCAAAAAAAGCCCTGGTAATAATGGATTCAGTTCAGTTTAGGCTTCCCAATCCCCAGATCCCAGAGGGGGATCCCCCGTTTTACAGGCTTCCCCCCTCCCCCAGCCAGCTGGCCAGCGGGGGAAGCCCCGCCCCCACAGCCATCATGCATCTCCATGAATGATTCCCATAGGGAATGATTGGGAATTGATCTGTGGGTATCGGGGGCTCTGGGGGGGCTGTTGTTTGAGATAGAGGCACCAAATTTTCAGTATAGCGTCTAGTGCATCTACCCAAATTACCTCCCAAGTTTCAAAACGATTGAACCAGGGGGTCCAATTCTATGAGCCTCAAAAGAAGGTGCCCCTATCCTTCATTATTTCCTATGGAAGGAAGGCATTTAAAAAGATGTGCAGTCCCTTTAAATGTGATGGCCAGAACTCCCTTGAAGTTCAATTATGCTTGTCACACCCTTGCTCTTGGCTCCGCCCCCAATGTCTCCTGGCTCCACCCCCAAAGTCCCCAGATATTTCTTGAATTGGACTTGGCAACCCTAGTTTAGTTACCACAGTTGAGTCTTGGCCTTGTGCATGCTCTCTCTTCCCATACTACTATTTTTGTTTGTTTGGATGTCTATTTCATCAGCAAATTACAATAGACTAGGATTTATAGTTATGGTTTCAAGGCAAGCTATGATTTAGCAAACCATAATTTGCCAAGTTTGAATGTTAATAAACTAGAGTTTGGAAACAGGAAATATGGGTGCTGTGAGAAGGAAAAGAGAGAAGAAAGTGCAAGAGCTTGAGGTTTGTTCACATAGCACCAAGCTATTGCCTGGCATTACATGTGAACTGAGCCATATTGTTACATACATTAATTGGCATTACTATCCTAAGTATCCAGTTTATATTTCAGACTCTGTCCTAAAATATTTCTCTTCCCTAAATGAAGCTCTCGTACTATATAACAGGTTTAAACATACCTTTACACCCTGTCTCCTTGTCTGAATGAATTTGCTCGGTGTTGTGCAATTACTGTTTTAGGTTTCTTTCAGATTTACAGGTTTCTCCTGTTTCATAAAACTGAATTTTGAGTGGAGGTATTCTTTAGTTATATGAATAAGATGGGAATAAAGGCCATAATCTGTGTTTAGGGACTCTTTAAAAATCATGCTCTGTACCAGTTTATTGTAAGGGTTTTGGAGCCCCCATTGGCCATTTTAAAGCTGTATTTATAGAGCTCTGTGTGGTTTGCTCTTGGCACTGAGTCCTTATTATCATGATTTCATGTACTATAGTGGATAAGAAGGCCTTGATTCTGTAAGCCACAAATACTTCTGTTTAACCTAACTTCTTATTAATGGGATTTCTGCGCATATATACTACAGCTACCTCCCTATATAAAGATTAACTTAATTGGCTCTGCACAGGAGACCCGTTTGGGCATTGGGAAGGAACAGAACACCCACTTAGAGAGCAGGGCACCAGCATTCCAGTCCTATTGTTAAATTCCAGGAATAGCGGTCATAAACTTCTGTAGCCCTACAGTAAGGGTTCTGCCCAAGCATCGTCAGAAAAAGCATTTGACGGCGCTATAGTCGCCCGCTGCAGCAGTTCAGCTCAGAGACTTCAGGGACATCAGAGACCAGGGACATCTGTTTAACTTCGCATTCTTTTGCATACTGCGCCAGAAATTTTGTCCACTCTTTCAGGCCTGTGGGAGCTTGTGGGAGGATATCAGAGGATCTATATGATGTACTCTGTTGGCTGTCTCCCAAGTGTTGTCGTCTCAGCCCCCCCCCCCCCTTTTTTATTTTTTTTTGTTAAAGTTCTCAACTGCTGCTTGATTTGAACTTGGCAGACATATTCAAGTAAACAGACACCTGGGTTAAATATTGTTGTCGGGGTGAGGAGAGCGCCTCATATCAGTCCACACTAGTTGTTCCCGGTCCAGGTCCCTTGGCCCAGCAATCTTCACATTTTGGACAGCAAAGTATGCTGCAAGTGTACAGTTTCTAAGTCTACTAATGAGTGGAGAACTGATGTATTGTGTATTAATCTACTATAGATTCTTGTTTTGGGTTCTGTCTTACGAAGTGGTGGGAAGCTGGTTCAGCATTGGATAAGTTACCTAGATTGTGTGTGCGCGAATGAGTGTGCTGTAGAGTTATGAATTGTCTCTTCAGTTTTTATGAACATATGAAGCTGCCTTATACTGAATCAGACCCTCAGTCCATCAAAGTCAGTATTGTCCACTCAGACGGGCAGCGGTTCTCCAGGGTCTCAAGCGGAGGTTTTTCACGCCTCTTTGCCTGGACCCTTTTTAGTTGGAGATGCCGGGGATTGAACCTGGGACCTTCTGCTTACCAAGGAGATGCTCTACCACTGAGCCACTGTCCCTCCCTTTTCAGCCGTTCCACTTAAATAGTTTAGCAAAGCTAAGGAGATTGCCAGTTCCTACCATTTATGATCTTTGCAATTTTTAAATCACACATGAATTTTACATAATTGCATCTCTCGTTGCTTTTTGACCTTCTTTGTGTTGCGCACATATGCAATGTTCATATGCGTAACACTTTGCCTACACTATGGCATTTGGAGATGTGGGCTATAATCCATGAAAGTTTGTGCTGGAATAAAATCTTTGTTAGTCTTTAACATGCCACAAGACTCCTCTTTATTTTTACTGCAACAGACTAGTGCAACTACTGTTCTGGAATTATTTTAGTGTCCTTTTATTTATATCTGTGTACACAGAATAAGTGTGTACAGATGAACACTCAGGTAGTAAGATTCACAGCAGATTAAAGTATAAAATGTCCTAAATTTATAGCAACTCTTAGCAAAGTGAAGCATTTAGCAAAGGTTGACAGCAAATTTACAGAAACTCTTAGCAAATGTTTCAGTGGTCTCAGCACTCTCCTTAGCCAAGCAAAGGTGGTTTCAACCAAGACAAATTCCAGGGGATTGAGACAAAGCATTTTCTTGAATAGCTACTTGCCCTTTCCACTGCCACTAAGCCACGTAAAGGCCTCAAGAGAAGGACATCTCAGTGCATGTTTATTTCTTTAAAACATGTTAATGCTGCCTTTCCACCCAATCAGGCAGCAAACCCAAAAACATTAAAATATGTGAACAATTATGTAAAAAGCCAGCTGCAGCTTTTCCTGGGTATAAAAGATCTGGCCCCTGCTGATACACCTAGATTAGATTACTGCAGTGTGTTCTACGTGGGGCTGACCTTGAGTGATGTTTGGAAACTTCAAGAGTGGGTCATAGGAGGCATATCACTCCAGTTTTAGTCCTTTTTACATGGGCTCCCAATTTGCTTCCATGCACAGTTCAAGGTGCTGGTCTTGACCTTTAAAGCCTTACAGGATTTAGGACCAATGTGCCCAAAGAACCACCTACTCTGTTATGAACTTGCTGGACCACTATTGTCATCTTTGAAGGCCCCTAAGTTCTGAGACTGAGTGGCAACCCAAGAAAGGGCTTTTCTGGTCATGGCATGGATTCAGGACACACGATCAGCCAAGTCAAGGTAGGATGCCATCTTGCGGGCTAGAAAAAGTTGGAAGAAAACATTGTTTGCCGACATATTTACTTACTTCATTACTTCCAGTAATGCTGGCAGATAACAGCCAGCCAGTTTGGGGAAGGTGACAGGTGTCCCAAATTGTGCCGCTCAAAAAGAAGTTTCCCAGAGTGTCCACACGTTCCCCCGCAAGCCATTCCCATCCCGTCTTCTGGGTGACTCGGTGCAATTAGACGGCTGTTGCGCACCATCCCCATAGCTTGGTTTGGGCTTCTTTTTTTACCTATTCATTATTTGGTAATGCGCATGTGCACTCATGCTCCTATGCGCTTTAAAGCAATATCCTTTTAAAATAATTTTTTAAAAGCTGGAAGTGGCTTGGAGGGTTCACACCACCAAGGCGCCTCGCTCGCATGCTTCCGCATCCAGACACCAAAGGGTTGACTGGCGTGTGGCTCAGAAATTTGCTACCACTGCAAATATGGTAATTTTTGAGCCACTCTGAGGACGCCAGAGGATGGGGTGAGTGGCAGATGTGCTCATTTGGATGGATTTTTCAAGTCAGTTTCTGAAGCGTCTCTGGGTCGCCTCAGACTGCCAGTTTGTAATCAGCCATTAAGTCCTACATTGCGACTCTATGCACAGGCCTCTTGCAGACAGCAATTTTCTAGCTTTAGAAAAACCACCCCTTAGATTACACACAACACTGTTTCCTGACAAAATCATCATGCACTCCAAGGAAGCAGTGCCCCCTTCCCTCAACATCTTCTTCACTGCTGCAACGGTATTGATCTAGCTCTTCTCCTAGTAGTTTGACGGCATACTCACGACAAAGTCACAGTAGCGTAGGAACTCCTGCAAAAAAAGGAGTTCTAAGAATCCTCCATCGCATCCGTCAGCTCTTGCCCAGCACAGTTGTTTGGGGTAATTAGGGAATTCGGCAATCAGCTGTGTGGCTTTTGTGAGCTTATTTGTGGATAAAGTCTTGTCACTCTGCCACAACTTCCTGGCCAATGTTGATACAGTAAGTGAACTGGAGACCCCTTGGCTGTCTTTGAGTTTGGTATTTGATATGTTCAGCTGACTCTTCCAGGTGGATGTTGGCAGGATTCTGGGTGCTATCAATTTGACCATATGCCTCTTAAACCCATGTCCCTTATGGCTGGTGAAGGGCAGTGCTGAGGGAATTCAGGGTCCCTTATCAGTCAATTATTATCAAACTCAGGGGTCTACCAATCTTAAAGAAACCAACTTTGGATCCTGTAGATCCTTTCACTTACTGCCCAGTCTCAAACCTTTCATTTCTGGATAAGGTAATTGAGAGAGCAATGGTGGAACAACTCCAGAATTTCTTGGATGACACTTTGACACTGGATGCATTCCAGTCCAGGTTTCACCCTGGTATTTGATATGTTCAGCTGACTCTTCCAGGTGGATGTTGGCAGGATTCTGGGTGCTATCAACTTGACCATATGCCTCTTAAACCCATGTCCCTTATGGCTGGTGAAGGGCAGTGCTGAGGGAATTCAGGGTCCCTTATCAGTCAATTATTATCAAACTCAGGGGTCTACCAATCTTAAAGAAACCAACTTTGGATCCTGTAGATCCTTTCACTTACTGCCCAGTCTCAAACCTTTCATTTCTGGATAAGGTAATTGAGAGAGCAATGGTGGAACAACTCCAGAATTTCTTGGATGACACTTTGACACTGGATGCATTCCAGTCCAGGTTTCACCCTGGCCTTGGGATAGAGATGGCCTCACAGATAACCTCCACAAACAGTTGGATTGAGGCTGGTTGGCATTACTGTTATTGCTTGATCTTATAGCAGTATTCGACGTGGTCGATTACAATCTTTTGACCCACCACCTCACTGTTGTAGGAGCTTGTGGGGTACTCTTGAAGTAGCTTACCTCATTTCTCCAGGGTTGGGGACAGAGGGTGGAGCTCGGAGAGAAAATATCAACTAGATACCCATTTGTATGTAGGGTTCCTCAGTGGGCAATCCTCTCTCTGATATTGTTTAACATCTAGATGTGCCCCTTCGCCCAGTTGGTGTGGCGCTATGGGTTGGGTTGTCACCACCAGTACTCTGATGACACCCAGCTTTATCTGTTAATGGGGTAGTTGAATTGCCCCAGTAAATTTGGCTACAGGACTGGAAGCCATGGTGGGATGGTTAAAACAGAGCAGGCTGAGACTGAATCCTACTAAGATGAAGGTTCTGTGGCTGGTTGGGTAGGACTCAGGTCAGGGGTGCTGGTTCCCATCTCTTCTTGGTGTGCCCTTAATAGCAGCACCTGCTGTCAGGAGCCTGGGTGTAGTTCTGGATACCTTGTCAATCGGGGCCCAGATCACAAATGTTGCCTGGCTTGTGTTCCTCCAGCTGCACCAGGTCAGGCAACCGGCCCCCTAACTGTCTTTGACTGAGCCACAGTAATCCACACAACAGTTGCCTCCAAAATAAACTACTGTAACTTGCTCTATGTAGGGCTACCCTTGAGACTGACCTGAAAACTCCAATGGGTCCAGAATTCAGCAGCACAGGTCCTTATGGGGGGCCTTGGAATGGCGCATATTCAACCTGTGCTGCATGAGCTACACTGGCTTCCGATGGAAAATCAGATCATAAAAACTTACTGGTGGTCCCCCAGCCTGACAGAAATCCAGTTGGCCTCTACCAGGGCCAGGGTGTTTTCTTCCCTGGCCCCAACCTGGTGGAACTCCCTGCCAAATAACATCCAGGCCCTGCGAGATCTAATGCAATTCCGCAGCACCTGTAAGGCAGAGATGTTCCTCCAGGAGTTTGGTTGATGAAAGCAATGGTTTCCATCTGCCTGGTGTTCCCTCTTCTCATGAGGCAGTGGCATAATCAGTAGTTTAATGCTATCCTATTAGATTGCTTACTGTATTTTGTCATATTTTTACTGATTTAATTGTTAAACTAATACATGATTATTCCTTATCTAATTTAACATAAGAGAAGCCATGTTGGATCAGGCCAACGGCCCATCAAGTCCAACACTCTGTGTCACACAGTGGCAAAAAATGTTATATACACACATACACTGTGGCTAATAGCCACTGATGGACCTCTGCTCCATATTTTTATCTAAACCCCTCTTGAAGGTGGCTATACTTGTGGCCGCCACCACCTCCTGTGGCAGTGAATTCCACATGTTAATCACCCTTTGGGTGAAGAAGGAAGGAAAGAAAGAAAGAAAGAAAGAAAGAAAGAAAGAAAGAAAGAAAGAAAGAAAGAAAGAAAGAAAGAAAGAAAGAATAAAATGTAGAGGTTCCAGAGCTTTGCTCCTGTGAGGCCTGCCATTGAGTCTGAACTATCCAGACTGATGGAGGTCCAGTTTTCACCACCATTTGGCTAGGCTACTGCCCTGAAGGTGTTCACAAGATGTATGGCAGTAGTGGTGGCATATTTAAGAATGAAGGGGTGCTCTATCCATCAGTTGGATAAATAGATATTAGGGGCAAAAATACAGTAAGAGTTGTTCAGCAGTGGAATCAGCTACCTCCCCCTCACTGGCAATCTTTAAGCAGAGGCAGCAGATAGTCATACATGTGAGGAGTCATGGTTGTGTTCACCAATGCCGGCTTTACTATGCTTTTTTCCTTCCCAAATCTTGCATACCTTGGTCACTACATAATGCAACACACAATAACCTTGGCAGTCACACACTGAAAAAAAACTCCGTTATAAGAATGTTCCTTTGTGGTCTTGATTTTAGTCACATCAATCATTATTAAACTGTAAAGCCATCTGACCTTTATTCTTTTGTTCAAAGCAATCAGTCGCAGCTCAGAGATCCCTACTTTGCAAACCTGAGAGATTTTCTAGTTTTGCTTTGTTAAATCGTAAGTATGAGACCATAGTAAATCTCTCAAAAATGTTCACCGTTTTGCTGGTTTCTTGCTATCCATATTTAATATCTATAACTGTTAGGGGATTGGTTTTCTATATAATAAAGCTACCCCCAAAAATCACGTTGAGTTGGATCGACTTGGGTGTTCCGCAGTGAGACGATGGTGGTTATGCCTAATTCCCAGAGCGGAGAGGGGGAATTAGGAGGAGCATCATAAAGAACAAAAGTTAGTAGACAGCCAGCTGAGTAAAGCCCTCACTGTGAACAAGCTTGAGTAATAGCAATATTTCTAAAGGGGGGGGTGGTAATGACACTTAAGTGATTTTGGTCTTGGTGTAAGCAGTTGCAGGTCTGTATCCAATAATGTATCATTTACTGTGTCTGGAATAGATTGCTTGGATAAATTAGCTGAACTCTTACCCTGCTGTGAGCTCTTTTGCTGTGTTCTCTGGGCTTGTTAGCCTCCTCGCCTGTAGTTTGACCCTGCTCCTTTCCTTAATTAATGCATCTCCAATTCCCTAATCTGGACTTTCAAAAAAAAGAGAGAGAGAGAAAGAGAGAGAGTTGTGTTTCTTTGTTTCCACCCAACTTGAGGAAATAGTTGAAGAGTTTTCAACAGTTTACCCAGAGGCGAAATTAGCAGGTGCATCCAGGGTTATTGTAAAGCCGATCAAATGGGCTGAGAGGATGGCCCAATTCCAGTTCTGATAAACAAAACAGCTTGGTAAATGACTGGAAAACTGACGGCGAGAAGCCACAACATATTTACAGATTCTAGAGTGTTCATTAAGCTTATCTGAGCATTGAACAGAGTGATCCGTGACCATTCTGAGCCAGGTTTAGAGAAAGGTAAAAAGACCTCCATTTGGCGTTTTGCTTTGTTAAAGCAAGATGCATTGCAGCTCATCAGGCACTAGGTGTTTGAAGTGTAGGTCTGTACTTATGGGCACCCACTGTGGTTTTCCGGATCACAGCTTCACATGATGAACAACCAGAACAATAGAGGATCAGCAGCATCATTTGCAAATATGTCCTAGGGCAAGTCCTGTCTGTTGTAGGGCACTGATATACAAACAATATATTAGAATACCAATATTTGAATTGTGTATTTCAGTCTGATGATATATATGTTCAAATCCTGTGAATATACTTTTGTAAATAAGAATTAAGGAATCAATACAAACCTACCTGACTACGCCAGTGATCTTTGGAGGCTACAAGGGGGGGGCGCATCCCAAAAAAGGGCCTTCTCAGTGGTGATACCAAATCTTTGAAACTCACTATCCAGGTCTCTCTCCCTCCCTCTCTCTCTCTCATTGTCTTTTGCCAACAGGTGAAAACTTCCTTGTTTTGTTTCTCTTATTAATTCTTATTAGGTCCTTCTCCTTGTTTGTGTGGTTGCAGTTGTTTATATTATGTTTCAGGTAACTGTTATAGATATTTTATGTACGTTTATATTCTAAATACTTTTTAATGTTTCAAATGATTTAATGTTTGCCACCTTGGGGATCTTTGCTTGAGTGGAAAGGCTGCATAGATGTGTTTTAAATAAATAAATATTTATTTGAGTTAGGGTTGCCGGTCCTACACTGGCAACCATTGGGAGTATGGGGGGGGGGGGGAGTGACTGTGAAAAAAAGCATTGTGCAAAACAGTGGCATCCCTTCCAGTTGTATACCCAAAAGTGACACCACAGTGTTACTGATGCTCTGGGAATTCTCTCAATCTCTTTTGTGAAAACCAAAATTTCTAGAGTGCTTTGCAACCCCATATATCACTGTTGTGCAACATTGCTTTTCCCTCTCATTTTTGTTCCTGGGAGGTGACCTCCTATGGCAGGCAACCTGTCAGCCCGAGTTTGAGCATCAAGCTGTCTATGAGAGATCATGCAGCAGCCCTTAAAACCGGAGAGCCAGTTTGGTGTGGTGGTTAAGCGTGCGGACTCTTATCTGGGAGAACCGGGTTTGATTCCCCACTCCTCCACTTGCACCTGCTATCATGGCCTTGGGTCAGCCATAGCTCTGGCAGAGGTTGTCCTTGAAAGGGCAGCTGCTGTGAGAGCCCTCTCCAGCCCCACCCACCTCACAGGGTGTCTGTTGTGGGGGAGGAAGGTAAAGGAGATTGTGAGCCGCTCTGAGACTCTTCGGAGTGGAGGGCGGGATATAAATCCAATATCATCTTCTTCTGTTTTCAAACCTAAGGTTGGACGTACACAAAAGTGGGTTGTGTGTCTTGCAGTTGGGCCACAAGGCCAGGAGGGAGGAGGCTCAGGGAGGCTTTATTTTTATTTCAGATCTTCATACTGTATCTGTCTTAGAAATACCTCAACTCCTCCTCCATTAGCCTCACTAAGTATAAATATAGATGGATAAAAGGGGGTAGTGTATGGCATTCTGAGGAAGTTGTCATGGCATGCATGTGGCCAGCCAGTAGGGTAGCCAGACCCCCACTAGGGTGGGGGGAAACCCACTCTTGTAGGGTGCTTCCTTGCAACTGACCTGAAGGGCAGCATGCTAACATTACCTGGAAGTTATGTCATCACATCGCTGACGTAGCACAATGACGCTCTAGTGCAGGAATGTTGAACTCATTTGTTATGAGGGCCGGATCTGGCATAAATGAGACCTTGCTGGGCTGGGCCATGTGTGTCATAAAATGTAATGCCAGCTAGCAGAGATATGAACTTTATAAAGGACACAGACAAATACAAAGATTTTTTTTTAAAAAAAAATGTTGAACAAAATAGATCCCAGAACACTCCACTTGTCACTCCAAGATGATGAGGAACTATTAACAAGCACTCTTTGAGTGTGATCCGTCATCCAGTTATAGATCCACCTTACAGTAATAGGATCCAAACCACATATTATGTGGAACCTTCTCAAAAGCCTTACTGAAATCAAGATAAACTATGTCTATGACATTCCCCTGATCCAGCAGAGTAGTAACTTTCTCAAGACAGGAGAGGTTAGTTTGACATGACTCATTTAAGAAAAAACCATGCTGGCTCTCAGCGATCATAGTCTTCCTTTCTAAATGCTCATGGACTGATTGACTATTTGTTCTAAAACATTTCCAGGTATAGACAACAAGCTGACAGGTCTATAGTTACCTGGATGCTCCTGGATGCTCCTATTTGTCAAGAGTCACTCCATCTTGTTCCTCTTTCCATATGTATCCAATTATACAACACTATGCTTGTGCTTGCTATGCTTTTGATATGACTTGCTGCTTGCCGCTTATCTGAAGGGAGGATGGCATGTCTTAGAACTGGCTAGTTACTATGCAACCAAGGTCAAGAACTGGAGGAGATGCGACCGGACTGATAACACCACCTGTGGTGAGGAGAGCTTTAAAGAAATCCCATGCAAAACCCCTGCTTTAGCTTGGCACGTTTTGACTTGAATTATAACAGTCAGGGCAAAGGCTTATAAGCTCTAGGAACTGGTGGGAAGGTCAGTTCCGACAACGCATGTGTATGCCCATGATGCTGGAATAAAGATCTTGAACTCCACTTGTCTTTTCCTTGGCTCTGGGTCTGACACTATTTCCCCTTGAAGACGGAGACATTTGCCTGCTTCCAATCTTCCAGCACCTCACCTATTCTCAAAGAATTCGCAACAATAATGACCAGAGGCTCAGAAATTACATCTGCAAGTTCTTTTAGTACTCTTGGATGTGATTCATCTGGCCCTGAGGACTTAGTTTCATTTTTGAAAACTAGGTGTTTATGTACTAACCCTATGCCAGTTCTAGGCTGCAACTCCCTTCCCTGATCATGTGTTCTGTTTTTGCCATGTTCTGCACCATTTCCCTCACAAGAGAAAACTGAGGAAAAGTAGGAATTGAGCAAACTTAAAGGATTGTTTAAAAGACTAAAGTGAGATAAGCTGTCCCAAGCTTACTGAAGGCAGGGCATCAACCATAGTAAATAAATACTAAAGGTATGTGTTTTACAGTATTTTGCATTAAGAGATCATTTACATGAAGTCTTCAATAAATGTTGTTTTACATGAAAGAGCAACCTAAGCAGGCACAAAAGGTCTTTGAGATCCAACTTCCTCATTGTGAAAAGTGAACCTTACGTTTTGTAAGAAATTCTTAACTCCTTCCAGGCATTCCCAGCAATCTCAATGAAAAGGGGTTTTAAAAGCTCTTTGTTAGAAGTGATTGTGAAACTTGGACCCTGTCACAATATTTTATAGTGCTGTGTGCTTTGTGAAATGTCAAGGAGCCTCAAGATCAACTGGCCTTTTATAAGAGACTGACGATGTTTAGAAGAGATGTGGAAATTATTTCTATTTGTTTGTGTTGGCATTATTGCTGTTGCTCCCTCTTTTTAACTGTGAGGTAGAATAACTTCTAGTTATTTGGGTTCTAGTTAGGAAAACAGTTTATTATAAATATCTTGTTGCATTTCTGTATGGAAGCAATTATGCAAATATACATTGTTTGTGTTTGTTTGTGTGTGTGTGTGTGTGTGTGTGTGTGAACCTGGGACCTGCATGCAAAGCAGAAGCTTTTCCACTGAGCCATGGCCCCTCCCCTGAAGGCTCTCACTTCCTGGGATCAGTATTTTGAGATGATGTTCTGAATTTCCCTAAGTGCTCTGAATCACCCTGTTTGCACTGGCTGATAGTCAGCAGATCTGTTAGTAACTAGAGTTGCCAGCCTCCAGGTAGCACCTGGAGGTTTCCTGCCATTACAGTTGATCTCCAGATGACATAGCTCATATGACTCATGAAAGCATTCAGCCACTCATCTTCTAAATGAAAAGTTGGTGTGCAGGGCTGTATCTGAAGTGGACTGAGTAGTGCTTACCAAAGTTTTATGGACTGAACTATGGTTCAGTGTGACAGAACCTAAAACTCAGTTCCCCTGGGAAAAAAATGGCTGCTTTGGTGGATGGATTTTATGGCTTTGTCCCCTGCTAAGATCCCTTTCCTCCTCAAACCCCACCATCCCTTGTCTCCACCCCCAAAGCTTCAGGAATTTCCCAACCTAGAGTTGATAACCCTACTTACAAACCAAGCCCTAAGGTGATTAAGCATCTCTGCCTGAAGCAGGCAGGATAGGAGTTGTTGATTAGAAAGGTCAATCCAGAAATAGGTTGCATTCTTCTGAAGGAACAGGTACATGGTTGTGTGTGGTCATGGATGCCCTTGAGTCTGTGTAGAGGCAAGTAACAGAGGCAGGTATGGCAAATCTGAAATCTTAAGAACAGATTGTAGTAGGAGCAATTTGTTTCTGTGCATAGAGTTGTCTTCCCTTGCCCCAGCTCAAAATGGATTCCTGTGCAGCTAGACTGTAAGAGTCAGACAGCTTCCAGAAGGCAACGGCATAATTTCGAATAGAAGCAAGATGAGAGTTATTGATAAAATTAAAAAAATGGTGCAGCAATACATTGAAGAGGTGCATCAGTTATCAGTTTTCTTACAGAGGTGGAAGAAGGAAGTATATTTGTTCAAAAATCATGTGTATATACATACTGGGATCTTAACGCATCAACATTCTGCAGTAGTAGTTCATGTAAACATGGATTTATATCCCACCCTTCACTCATGGTCTCAGAGCGGCTTACAATCTCCTTTCTGATCTTCTCCCCACAACAGACACCCTTTGAGGTAGGTGGGTCTGAGAGATCTTCAAGAGAACTGTGACTGACCCCAGGTCACACCAGCAGCTGCATGTGGAGGAGGAGTGGGGAATCAAACCCGGTTTTCCCATATTAGAGCCAGTGCTCTTAACCACTACACCAAACTGACTCATGAAAGCATTCAGCCACTCATCTTCTAAATGAAAAGTTGGTGTGCAGGGCTGTATCTGAAGTGGACTGAGTAGTGCTTACCAGAGTTTTATGGACTGAACTATGGTTCAATGTGACAGAACCTAAAACTTCACAATATGTTTTCCTATTGGCAAATTTAACCCTGGAGTAGTTGGGATTCTCTGTCTTGCATGTATAAACATGCTATGAAATGGAGATGACTGAAAGCCATTTATTGAAAGAGGAGGAGATGAACTATTAAGCTGTAATTCAATAATCTTGTCTTACAAATTGTATACATTATGTTACTCATGAGGTGGAATTTATTTTTTAAAAAGTGCAATAGCTTGAGGGAAGAATAGAGCATCAACCTGAACAATGAAGACCTTGAATTCTGTCAGTTTGACTTGCATTCTGGTATTACGGAGGTTAAGTCTGTGTATTCTTTTCCCCAAAAAAGACATGCATAAAGGAAAAGTTGTGGAACACATTGATGAATGACAGGAGAAACTGAAGTAGGCAGGCCATGTTGCTGAAAATCATATTGAAATTGTGTTTTAAATTCAATTGGGAAAGGTAAACTAGATTTTCTCTATTATTGTGGTAGATTGACGGAGAGTTGAAATATAGCTGGTAGCACACTGATTTGACTTAACTGAAATCCCAAGTAATGCATCCATGTGATACACTGAAGAAAATCCTCAGGGTTTAGCTGTGGAGGTCTTCATGATGTGTTTTACCAAATCAAATTCATATGGTTTTTTTCCCCTACCTCTGGAGGTTACTTCTGGATTTTATGGTTGTAAATGGGTTATAATTTCATTGTGACTTTAACACAATGTTTTACAAGCCCTTGGGGGTTCCCATATTTGTTGACTATACATTTTAAATAAATAATGTAGTTAGATCATGTACGTAACGTGATTCGTCACTCTAAAATCACCATATGAAAAATTGAACACGTCAATAGTAACTGAGAATCAGTTATCGACAGGATAAAGGTAATGGTAGTCCCCTGTGCAAGCACCGAGTCATTACTGACCCATGGGGTGATGTCACATCACAACATTTTCTTGGCAGACTTTTTATTACGTGGTAGTTTGCCATTGCCTTCCCCAGTCATCTACACTCTACCTCCAGCAAGCTTGGGTATTCATTTTACCAACCTTGGAAGGACGGAAGATTGAGTCAACCTTGAGCTTGGCTCCCTGATCCTGACTTCCGCTGGGATCGAACTCAGGTTGTGAGCAGAGCTTGGACTGCAATACTGCAGCTTACCAGTCTATGCCATGGGGCTCCTATCAATAGGATACCTCCTTGTAAATGACTTTACTTCCTGTAAGAGCCAAAAGTACAGGTGGTTTAGAAGGGGTCATAAGCATATGATAGTATAGACATAGAAATATGTAGTAGAAAATGACAGGTATTAGTTAGGGCCCAAAATGTTATCGTGTACAGCAGGGATGGCCAACGGTAGCTCTCCAGATGTTTTTTGCCTACAACTCCCATCAGCCCCAGCCAGCATGGCCAATGGCTGGGGCTGATGGGAGTTGTAGGCAAAAAAAAAAATCTGGAGAACTACCACTGGCCGCCCCTGGTGTACAGAATAACACATAAAAGTGAATCTATACTGAAACTGTATATATAAATACAGTTTCTAATTCTTGATAAAATTAGAATAGAATTCTTTCGGGGGTTGGGGACAGAGGGTGGCACTTGGTGAGATGGAGATGGTCTCCCAGCTGTTCCCACTGGAATGTAGAATACCACAAGTAGTTATCTTCTTACCAATGTTGTTTGACATCTACATGCGCTCCCTCACACAGTTGGTATGGAGGTATGGACTGGGTTGTCACCAGTTTGCTGATGTCATGCAGCTCTATCTGTTGATGGATGGCCACCCACTCCCCAGAAAATTTGGGCCTGGCTTTTGAGGCTTGTAACAGAGCCAGCTGAAACTTAATCCATTGAAGATGAAGATCCTGTGTCTGAGCCAAGGTGGGACTGGTTTAGGAATCAGACTCCTGGCTCTCAGCAGGGCGCTGTTGTTGCCTGTGCCAATGGTTAGGAGCCTTGGGGCGATCCAGGATGCTTGGCTTTCTATGGAGGCCCAGGTCACCACTGTTGCCAGGTGTGCCTTTTATCACCTATGGCAGGTCAGGCTACTGGTTCCTTATCTCTTCTCCCAGGACCTAGCCACAGTAACCCATGCAATGGTCACTTCCATGTTAGATTACTGTAACTCACTCTACACAGGCTTACCCTTGAACCTGACATGGAAAACTGCAGTTGGTGCAAAATGTGGCAGCATGCCTGCTGACTGCAACTCCGATATGGGCATGTATTCTGCCAGCTCTGTCTACCAATTGAATACCAGAACCACTTCAAGGTGATGGTTTTAACCTTCAAGGCCCTAAGTGGCCTGGGACTGGCACATCTAAGGGACCACCTGTCCCTATATACCCCCCAGAGAGCCTTGTGCTGTGCTGACCAACATCTGCTGGCTATCCCAGACCCAAAGGACATCCACTTAGACTCAACCAGGGCCAGGGCTTTTTTGATCCTGGTCCCCACCTGGTGGAACAAGCTCCCACCTGAGATCAGGGCCCTGAGGAGCTTATTGCAGTTCCACAGGGCCTGTTAAACAGAGCTGTTCCTCCAGGCTTTGGGATGAGGTTGTGGACAACCAAGTATTTGGCCTCCCTGCTACAAAACCTCCCATCCATCTGCTCATGTGGGTTCCTGATATTATACAAGTCTCATTGTGACTGCATCACCATCTGTTCCGGCTTTGTAGGGCTATACTATAAAGTTATCCATGTTTTGCCATCTTTTATCTTTTTAATATTGCTTAATTGGTTCTAAGATTTATATGTTAATTGGTTTTTAATGTTTATGAATCGTCGTTACCCGCCCTGAGCCCGCTTGTGGGGAGGGCAGGATAGAAATCAAATAAACAGTGTGGTCCTCCAGATTCATTTTTTGCTCTTTCTGCTACAATTGTCCTTCAGATGCTTTTTGAAATAGCTCAGAAGTCTCTTCAAACAGCATGCCCGGCTCAGCATCAAAATGACACCTAGGAACGCACACACTTCATGCTGCCTTCTATGCCTAACGTGGGGGCATGCTGCCAGTGCCAGCAATTCACCTTGAAGGCTAGGAGTGTTGGGACATCCAAGCTTGACAATAAGCGCGTGCTGGCCAGAGTCTTAGAAGCAGAATTAGTTAAATTCTCAAAGTAGCTAATGAATGGTGGCTGCCGTGCTGCCAACTGCTCAGCCAACATCATTGCTTTAGTTGTCCCTCTTAGATTACTTCTGATGTTGGAGAGATCTTACCTTGTGTTGTACTGTGGAGAGTTTGTTGTTCTTCCAAAGTTCAATGTGACGAGAATGAGCCCTTTCCCCAGTTCTTGGAGATGGGACCATCTCTGTCCTTGCACAGTATTTCAGCGATGCTTGGAACACCTCAAAAAATCCACTGTGATGTCAGAAACAGGAGTGCACCTCTCTTTTAAGTTAAAAGTGGGGCGGGATTGTTAGTGTGTGGGATAACTACAAGGTGAAACACCACTGGTGGGTCTTAGGCTTTGGTTTGCTAGCCTCATAAGGAACTTATTGTTAAATTGCGGGCATAGTTTGAAACGTGGTTGTTTCTTCCTACTGTCCCCTCTTTGGTCTGAGAAAATGAAATTTATAGAGGGGTTTAGGTGAATACAACATCAGATAGCGAATCTTATGTCCCCTTCACACTTGTATTCATGAAGGAACATTGGGTTTTATCAGTAACAACTCTTGTTCAGTTCCACTTTTCATAAAAATGAACAAAACTAAGTTCACATCCATTTGTCATATTTCCCCCCATAAATTTTCAAGTGTTGCTATCAGAGTCTGGTCATATAACACAGTTCCCCAAAATGCAGCAAATTTCCTGTTAAAGGGAAAAATTCAACGTTAATCTTTGCTGTCCAATCAAGTTGTCTAATTTGGATTGACTAGACATTTAACTCATTGGGAGAATGATAGATCTGAGATACACTTGAAGGGATAATTGTATACAATCAGTTTAAAAGCTGGTAAATATTTAGGGGTCAAGGGTTAAATGTCACAGCCACAATACTTGGGCTCAGGTCCATAAAGTATCAAGAATGGTAATTAAATCCAGGGTATCTTTCACCAAAGGGAAATAAATTTGACAGCTAACAACCAATACTGGATTACCACCTTTTAGAGGTTAGGGATCATGCTAGTAATTGTAGGTGGTTTACAGTTGTTAACATAATAAGTGGAATGATTACTGACTTCAGGACGTGCAATACTGTGTGGAACAATGCTAAATTCTCCTTGCCTGTTACAACTATGTGTCTTATGTGAATATTTTTCAGATACATTTTTTTCAGATAATTATCCAAGACACAGACGTTTCTGGCTAAAGTAAAACATTTTAAGTCTGTTCCGCCTTCATTGCTGCAGTAAATTATATAATATTCAGCATTTTGCTAGGTTTAATATTATCAATTTAATTTAAAAGTAAAACAATATTATAACCATAGCTAAAACTTCATTAGTAGAAGCCACAGGCACCAAAGCTGCAATGTTGAAAGTGAACTGTTTTCTTCATAAAATTACTAGCCTCTGTTAGATTGCTATTCGTTACATTTTAAAATAAACCTTGTGGATACCAAAAACATCTACAAATCTATAGTCTTAATTTGTTTTATTATTAAGAATTCATTAAGGGTCCTGACTCCTCGCTTTTTGAAATTACTGTTGTGTTTGATTTCTTAGCGGGAAAAGAGACAGCTTTCACTGATTATATGTTAGGTGATTGTATTTTTAGTTGCCTGGAGATAAGTGAAGGTTTGAATGGCCAGGAATGATTACTTCAGTGCAAATGAGTTAAATGAGATGAAGCATAAAGATAAATCTTTCCAGAGTTTTGCAGATTTCCTGCTGGAACAGAATATTCCCCTCGATTCAGCATGAAGGAAGTCGTGTATGAGCAGCATAAAAGTAACACATACCTATTCTTGACCTCGGTATAGATTTTTCCCATAGACTCTTTTAGAGATCCGTGTAGGCAATCATAATGTGTGGCACTGTTTTGGGTTTGTCTCCTGTTTCCTCCTTTTGGGACCCGGAGTTTCCAGTGTCTGGTGTAGATTTGGGTCTTCCTTTTGGACAGGCAAAAGCTGATCTGCAGATCCTGTCCAGACCTGTGGGAAAGTGCAGTAAAGCAGTAGCTATTAATACTGTTCATTTCCCACTTACTATGAAAGGAACTGCAACAGGAAGGTTTGAGCAGTTTGCAGAGCATAATTCTTTGTTTTTAACTCTTTGTCTCTAAGGCTATTAAAACTCCTTGAATGGACAAAGGATTTGGGAAGAGGGTCAATGTGTGTTTAATTTCAGTGTGTGGTTTTTTTTTAACGTCAATCTGACCAAAGCTGTTGAGCCGTATGTCACACTTTATCAATATGGATCCCTAAGTTTAGCTTTAGAAATATTTACAGATTGAGTAATTTTCAACTTTCTTACTAGTAATCACCTCAAGATCTTTTGGCAGGATTACAGTGCAAAACAAATACCAATTTGTATATCTTCTAAAACAGAAATGACTATCATCTAGGGCAGGGATGTTGAACTCAATAGGGCCAGATCTGACATAAATAAGATCTTTGTCAGGCTGGGTCATGTGTGTCGTAAAATGTAATGCCAGGTAACAGAGATATAAACTTTATAAAAGACACAGACAAACACAATTAAATTTTAAAAAAACAACAACCTTAAAACATGGTTAAAACATCAGCAGTCTAGCAATATTTTGTTTATTTAACAGTCTCTTATAACTAACACCTCTTACTGTGAATTATTGCATCAAAATCTGGAGATAATGTCTGTGTTGTAGCAATCTTGATTATGCTGTCCATGGGGAATTTTGGGTGTGCATCTGTAAGTTGCAAACCTACTTTTGATTGATTGACATACAATTTCATAGGCAATGCTTTGAGCCTAAGACCAGAGGAAAACATGAAATGGCTGGGCATTGTGAGCTTTTATACATAAGTTGCTTCATGTGCTGGTCAAGAACATGGGAAGGCACCATGACACAGACTGACAGCTATGTGTTTGTCTCCAAGATTATAGACTTCCACAGAGAAATAACTACAACTCCTATGAGGCAGTGCAAGAATACCAAGACAGCAATGTATAGTGGTCAGTATCAGCCTACTTATATGGGAAGCCTAGGTTCAAAATCCTCAGTTTACAAAGGAAATGTGTTGGGTGAACTTGGTCTGGACACACACTCTCAGCCTAATCTACATCACGGGCTTGCTTTTATTCCTCATCTAAATAGTTCACATTGCTTTCCTAATTCGAAAAACTGGATCATGAAGGCATGAACACAGTGAAAAGGGGAAGACAAACCCATTTACATCCAGGAGAACCCTGGCATAACAAGCCAACAGATCTCTCTCGCTCTCTCAGCAAAAAAGCTCATACCTTGAATAAAACTTTGTTGATCTTAAAGGCACATTGTCTCTTTCCCAGGGAACTGGGCAAAGGAAGCTCTCGTTCTTTCCATCCCTCCCCCCTGTTCCTCCCCAGGGGGATGAAGAGAGGAGACGTCTCAGACAATAGAAGGAAGAGAAGCTTGGCTCAGTAGTTCTGTTGTGTGATTGAGAGAGCCTGGCAAAGCAAGCTTTCCCTTCCCCTTTCTTCCCTATGGGTGGAGCCTGAGTCAATGGAGAAAATAGAGGCTTTGCTCTGTAGCTCCTGTGTGATTGAGCAAGCCTTGCAAAGCAAGATGTGATGCAGAAGGAAGCAAGAGAGGGAGAAGGAAACAGACAAGATCCAGACTGCAGGCCACAAGTTTGACACGCCTGATTTAGGGCAAACTAAAAATGCTACAAAACAAGTTCTTAGTCAACTCCTTGTTCAGGGCTTCTCTTCAGATGGACACATGGTACCTTTAAAGTGAAGTTAAACATACTGTTATTGATGGATCCAAATAGACAGTCATGTTGGTCTGAAGTAGTAGAACAAAATAGTAGAACAAAATTCTGCTATTGGTTTTTAACTTTGTACCACTTGGCATTCCAAACCCCACCAGCTATATGTGGCTCTGCTTACTGTACCTCATTCCTCATCTGAAGAAGTGTGTATGCACACGAAAGCTTACGTTCTGAATAAAACTAAGTTAATCTTAAAGGTGCAATCGACTCCTATTTGGTTCTAATACTGTTGTTGAATTGGACTGTGGAATTCTTTTCCCTTTTACGGCATTCCTGTTGTGAGTTGTGCATGAATGGAAGAAAGTGTTATGGTCACATGGGGTTTATTGTATAATTTACAAATTTCTAAAATTTGGACAAGAAATATTTTTGAATGTACAATTGCTGTGGAGAATTGTTTCATTATTTGAGGTTATGATACCTATAGTTAAGTAGAACTTAAGCAATCATAACTTTTAAAAATGATTTATTCATATGCAGATCTCACCTTCTCTGCAGACTCAGGGTCATTTAGCAGCAACTTCATCAGTATCTTTCCTTTATTTTATTTATTTATTTACTTTAAATTTGTATGACGCCCACTCCATATGGTCTCTTTACACCAGCCAGTAGAAATATAACATCTATTTTCCCCAAAAAAATTATATTGAAATACAAAAATTGGTATTGAAAGCTAAAAAGTTGAATGAATATATTCTTCTTTGCTTAAGATACATTCAAAGTTATTTATATCTTAGAAGAAATCCAGGAGATTAACAATGCAATCCTATGCAGAGTTATTCCAGTGGAATCACTTGACTTGAGTAACTGCATAGAATTGCACTGAAAGCGTAGAGGGGTGATTGCGAGTTTTACTGCATTTACAGCACAATTCAGAGGAGGGGGGTGGAAAGTCTTTTGGGAGCAGACGAGCCACTATGTGGGCGCAGGAAGGGTTTGCACCGAAGTATTACCGGCGCCACCACAGTGAGGGTAGTTACATGGGCGGGGGGCCACCCGTGTGCCACTCTGCCCGAGGGCAGCGGTGCCTGAGGGCTGTGCCCGAGCGTGGGTGGAAGTGAGGTGGAGCGTGGCGTTCAGGCAGAGGAGGAGGTGGAGTTGGGGGCACGGCCAGGCTTAGGCAGTGTCCTGAGCAGTTTGGGGCATGACACCCCCCCCCCCAGAGAGGTGCAACGTTGCACCTGCTAAAACAGCAGCGGGTCCCATAGGACTCCTTGAAACCAAAAACAAAGGTCACCTCTGCCACTGTGGAAACTCACAACCCCCTTAGGGAGTGGCGTGGTTGCCTCACCAATCCCCTCCCACCTCGGCCTGGTGAGCCCCCTCCTTGACGTCCAATCACAGTCCCCTCCCTCCCAGAAATACTTCCACTCTGCCTTGCACAACTCAGTTGTTAGGGAGAGGAGCGCGTGGCGGGAAGATCTGCCGGCGAGCTCCTGGCCATATGGACTTAGAGCGAGGGACAGGCAGGGACATTGGTGACGGGTTTTGCACTGTGCCATTGCTTTGACAGTATCTTTGACTTGCGCAGGGGAGAGCGAGGTCTCTCCACTGGGGCTAACTGCTCTTGTTTCCAGGTCTCCACAGGTTCCGGGCTCTCGGAGGCTGTGCATGCGAGCGAGGACTATCGCCCATGGCTGGGTAAGTTTCACTGTGCACCCCCACTATCTTCCACCTCCCCTCGCTCTTGGCTACTTGGTGCGCGAGCGTCCCTGGCACGTGAACCAGGCAGGTGGCTCTGGCAGGGGGCATTTGCTGAGCCCGCTCTCCTGTGCTGCTACCTGCCCCCTTCCCTTGGTTCGCCCTCTGCCACATTCCCAACCCCTGGAAGGGCACGGGGGGTGTGGCAGCTGCCCCAATGCGGGGAGGTGGTTAGAGACTGTCCCTTTAAGACAGCGCCCGGCTGAAACGCAGCCTGCTTTCCTAGCTTCTGCCTCTGCAGGTGCTCTTGATCTCTGTCTCTGTTTTGCAGGTGGGACTCCAACACAGAGGCTTCCGCATGTGTCACTCCATGGCCCCCCCACTCCCTCAGCTCCTTCTGCCTGTCGCTCGGAATGGAGTCCTGCCCACGGCGAGACTGCCCAGCGCGCACCAGGGAAACTGTTGCATTCTGTTCCAGAAAAATAAAGTCTGAGCTCTGTTGTCTCTCCTGCTTGGCATCTGCTGCACATTCCTGGGGCAACCCCCCCCCCCCCCCGTCAGTGGCCTCTCTGAGGGAATGCCTGGGAGGGTGGGCAGACTTGGTTCTTGGGGGGGGAATGGGCTATGAGCCGCCACGCTGCCCCCCGCGTGGCTGGACAGGGGAGGGGGGTGCCACCCCTCAGCCTGCCCGGGCTGATGGCCTACTCAGGCTGTTGTGCGCTGAGTACGTGGGGGGGGGCTGCTGAAGTGGATGCATGCCCAGCAGCTCACACTCTGAGTTCTGCAGCCCCCAGGGGAGGTGTCCTTGCACATCGCTGGGGGCGGCAGCAGGCCAACACCGGGGGAGGCTCTGGGTGGTGGTGACGGTGTCTTTTGAACTTGGTCTGGCCGCTCCCAGACACACATTCCAGCCGCTGTCTAGGATAGCGAACTCCTGCACTTGGCACTTCCTGCTTGTCCGCGCATGCCTCTGCCCACCTGCCTGTCATTTGCAGAGTCTCTGACAGCTGGGGGGAGTGATGGCCTCTCAGGCGCGGGCTTTCCGCCCCCTCACCCAGTCAAGTGCATTGGGCTGGCCAATCCCGTGTGAGCCTGTGCCTCCCCTACCCCCACCTCGGCAGTGGGCCAATGGTGTGCACCTGGGTGGAATCACCATGGCAACAGGTTCTCTCTTGCTCGCTGGGCCACTCTTCCCCCTCGAAGTGTGCTGTAACGTCTCTCCTTCGGAAGCCGACTGCGGCCGCTGACGCTAGCTGTGCACTCGAGCGCAGCTACATGGCAGTTCTCTGGATTGGGCTGCCCGATTCTAAGATTTACGAAACTTTATATAACATAAATTTAAGAGAATCTTATCAACAGATAACACATAGTAGCAGCTGGAGTTCATTTCATCCCTGCACATGAATAATCTTTCTTCATTACCTTTTCCATGGCAGTTTTTACTTTCTTCAGAGAATGTAACTTTGTGTGGGAGATTCGTCATTTAAGTGTGTTCCGTTATAAATTAAAGTATGACTGTAGTGGGAATGAGAGGTTTACTAGCAATCCTAATTAAAATTTATTGGAGGAAATGTATATTTTACAAAGATAAGTGTGGAAAGATGAGTTTATACAGCTTTTTAATATTTTTGATTGCTCTTTTTATGAGCTCTTCTACCTTCCTCAGTATATATTTATTCAGAGACCAAAGGAATTGCTGCTTTTAATTTTAGTATACTTCCAACATGTTAGGGATATTTTTGTGCTGGGGCTGTGAGAACAGTCTGCAGGGCTAACAGTCAGTGGCAGATGCAATGCAGTGCAGCACAATCAGAAAGCAAGAATTAAAGACACATGTAAACACTTAGGGACAAAAAATCAAAGTCATTCCAGGACTTTTTTTGAGCAGGAACACAGTTCTGGCTGGCTTGGTGTCAGGGAGTATGTCCTAATATGCAAAGGAACTTCTGCTGGACTTTTTTCCTACAAAAAAAGCCTTGTGAAACAATGGTAATGTTGAGGGTGTGGCCCAGGGCGTTTTTTGTAGCAGGAACTCCTTTGCATATTAGGTCACACCCCCAATGTAGCCAATCCTCCTGGAGCTTACAGTAGGCCCTGTACTAAGAGTCCTGTAAGCTCTTGGAGGATTGGCTACATCAGGGGTATGTGGCCTAATATGCAAAGGAGCTCCTGCTACAAAAAAAGCCCTGGTGTGGCCTAATATGCAAATCAGTTCCTGTGGAGCATACAAACACGCACAGAGCTGTGTTTATCCTTTTTAAGAGTCATTGACCCATTTCATGTATGAGGATCACCGAGGCACAGTAGCAACTAACCAAAGTTTTTTTTTGGGGGGGGGGGTTGGAGGGGAGTAGGAGAGAAAGATCAGCCCATGCATTCAGAATAGGAATGTCAATACCATGCTAGTAATTCTTGGAGATTTGGGAGTGGAGCCTGGAGAGGGCAGGATTTAGGGATTGGAGGGACCTCAGTGTACTCTTCAAAAGCAGCCATTTTCTCCAAGTGAACTGATATGTCTTTACTGGAGATCAGCTGTAATTCAAGGAGACTTCCAGGCTCCACATGAAGGCTGAGCAAACACTGACACAGAAACACCGTGTACTAAACCACTACAACATGCACGAAGTTTACTCCAAGATTCAAATATATTCAATTCTTCATACTATTAAATCAGTACACACATGCATATAGTCAGTCAATACAATGGAGTCTCTGCCTCACAGCTGGTTTCTTCGTTTACCACCAAAAGGTTCTCACAGTTTCTGGTTTTTAAGGAATTAATAGTCAAAGTCCAGCCTTAAAAATACTCATAGGCTTGTATGCAAACATATTAGGTGTAATGACACCACCCCAGGTTAAATATTCCACGTTTCAATAGGAAATCTCTTCTTCTGGTCACCTTTCATTTTGAATCGGAACTACAGAAACAAATATTCATGCATAATATCTCATTCACATACAAGCATATCATAATGGCATTGGATACATTTAACACTTCTCCCGCAGAAGTCCAAAACAGTGTATAGGTGGTATAGTTCTCAGTGTAACCAAAACGCCCTACATAAATAGTTACACAACTGCCACCTGCAACTGCTACACTATTGCAATGTTAAATGTGTAGTGCTCAAAAGTACAATGTGGTTACATTAAAGGTACAGCATTCAATCATTACAATGAAATTGCGCATTAAAATTTACATTTTTAAGACTCAATAATATTAAGAACATGGGATACAAACAATTCATCGAAAAGAACTCAAGTCCAGAGCAGCATTTAATCCATTAGGTGCCACCGTGCCAAATTCATGTATAAAGAAAGCTTCCTTTAAATTAATAACATTATGTAAATCCTGAATGTTGTAACTGTGGCCATTAACCCAATAAACAACAGCAGACTGCATATTACCAGGATCATGTTGTTTTTTTCATACAGTGTGCAACAGTCGGAGCATCTTCCTTATTCTAGACATATGCTCCAGCTCCCTAACATTTAAACTTCATATACTGGATTCAACATAGAATTTGGAGCACAGACATTTTGGGACATATATAATTCTATAGTTTCACAATTTGATAATTGTCTTAGTTTCCACTTGAAATTGTTAATAGTTATCTCTTTGATCTCCATTGTCTGAGAACATACGAGGCAATTCTTACCACAATGATAATGCCCTGACGGGAGTTGTGTTTTCTTTCCCCTCCTTCTCACACATTAAGTCAGAGTGGACAATCATGTCCCGAATATTGGTGCCCCTTATCCAACCCGTGTTGGGAAACTTAGAGCATCCTTGCAAGGATTCTGTAACATGCCAATGTCTCTCAAGAATGTTAACAATCTTCCATGCCCTTGGTGAAAAATAGAATGTGCACAAAAAAACCAGCTTGTCCATGTGTACTGTTGCTGTCTTAAAGCACCTCCTCTCTAGTTACTAGATCCGCCCTGGACTTGGCTTTTTTAACAATATCCAAAGGATATCTCCATTCCCTGAACTGTGTGATTAGCTTATTTCTGCCTTCAACGTGATTCTTAGGGTCTGAAGGATTGCATTTTATTCTCCAAAATTGTCCAAATGGTAAATAATTTCTAGTATGAATGGGATGAAATGACTCATAATGCAATGTAAAAGTGAGTTGCAATCAGTAGGCTTGCTATACACTTTAACCCCTAATTTCCCATGGCCACGAAAATACACTGTGGCATCCAAAAAATTAATGGACAAGGAATTACTTTCCATGTTGAACTTAATGGTAGGGTGCAAAGTGTAACACCACTCACCAAAATCCTTTACCACTTCTGAGTTATCCAGAATACAGAATATATCATCTCCAAACCTCATATATTTAATAATATGATGATGGAAAGGATTCACCCCATTGTCATAGAAATACTTCCCTTTAAATGCCTCCTTAAAAAAAAATTAGTAATGGACAGAGCACGTGGGCTGCCCATTGAAACGGCACATACTTGTAAAAAAAATTCAGATTTAAATATGAAATAATTATGCTCCATGACCACATCCAGGATCTGCATCAAAAAGGGTGCCAAAGATCAGCACATATGTCCAAATAATTCTCTATAATAATGTGGGCCTCCTCCTCTGGAATATTAGTATAAAGTGCTGAAACATCCATAGCTACTAATATACAGGAAGTGTTCGTTATCTGAAGTGATTCTGTGGTTTGAACCAAATGTTTGGTGTCCTTACCAGGGCTTTTTTTGTGGCAGGAACTCCTTTGGATATTAGTCCACACACTCCTGATGTAGCCAATCTTTGAAGAGCTTACAGGGCTCTTAGTACAGGGCCTACTGTAAGCTCCAGGAGGATTGGCTACATCAGGGGTGTGTGGCCTAATATGCAAAGGAGTTTCTGCTACAAAAAAGGCCCTGGTCTTTAACATACAACTTAATACCCAGTACAAATGGCTGAAGAAAAACCTATCTAAATATTGCGTCAAGGGTTCCAGTAGGGATCCCGATCTGGAAACGATGGCCCTACCTTGTGGTGGGAAAATTTCCTCATGGATTTCAGGCAGTGTGTATATTACAGGGCAATGGGGATGTTGATTACAAAGAAACTGGTCCCTCTGCTCATCTGTATGCCCCAGCATAACTTCCTCCTGAACCATCACCCTTTTAACACAGATAGAGATAGAATTATTCCTACTGGATTCCTGTTGTTGCTGCAGGTTCTCATACCATACAGTACACTATGCTGCAAGGTCCACTGACCCTCAGCATTAGCTTTTGTGGGAGCTTAAATGGTTGCTAAGGGCCAGTGGAAAGCAATAAAAATCACTTTCATTAATAAAACGTTGTTGGTCTTAAAGGTGCAGCTTGACTCCTGCTTTGTTCTACTGCTTCAGACCAACACGGCTGCCCGCTTGGATCTATTATTTCACTCCATTCATGGAAGCACTCAATCCAACATTAACATTCCAGAAAAGAATGTTTTGCATATCCGTGGTTTTCCCAAAATTCTGATAGTGTGCTCAAATAGAGTCTTTTTATGAAGACTATCTTAAAAGGAGTAATTAAGTTGGTATTATTTGGGGTAATAGGACTTCATCTTACTTTTAACTTTAAAAAATATTTCAAAATTAAGAGACCTGTGTTAAGATTTTGAGAATATACGCAAAAAAAAGGAATATTTTGTTTTCATTCATTGATGATTGTGTTTTAAGTCAATTTGAGTTTTAGGAAGTAATTTAAATGCTTTGTTCCAAGGCCTTTCCAGTTATAGATTTAAAAACAAAAAAAACCAAAACAACTTTTTGACAATTTGGGTTGCACCGTTTTCTAAGAAGAAATGATCAACAAAAATGTGTGTGTTAAATTCTTCTTCCTTTTTTGTATCATGAGCAGAAGCATACCTCCCTCTTCAAGTAATTTACTGTTTAATTAGAACACTTTCTGTTCCCTTTGGGAATATAGAGGGGGAAAGACAGAAAGGGCTTTGTAAGTTTGTGCCGCTTTCAGAGTATGGGTCTCACCTTGTAAAAAAAATTATTGCACCCTCTCCCTCTCCTCCTCCTCCTCCTCCTCCACTTGTGCCATGAAACAGTGAATCACTCCTCCTTGTCTCTGAGTACAATTAACAGCACTCATGTTTTATCCTGACATTCCTAGATGAGCTTTCCATGCTTGAGAAAGGGAGGGAGGGAGGACATTTGATGCTTCTAATGCCAGTTTGCTAAATTCTCTTCTCGGAGGAGTCGACTTCACCAGCAGCCACTGGCCATTAAACCCCTCGCAGGACTCTTGACCTGATGATTAATGTAGGCAAGGGCTCGAGTCACTCCTCGTCCTCTTCTAATTCATTCCTTCTCATGGCATAACATTTCATACAGCTCAGCTGTAGAGTGACCTTAGCAGAGGCCTAGTGGCGCCTACAGTTTCCCGTCCTTTGTGCAGGCATCCAGAAAAGCCTGGTGTGAAGAAACTGACAGTGACTTCACTCATCGCTGCTAATCGTCTTCAGAGTCTGAAGACTTCCTTCCTTGTGTGGCCTTAACACTTTTCTCGAGAAGACATGTTTGGAATGGAAGAATTAAAGACAGACTCTGCTCCTTTGATGTTTTTTACTGTCATTATCTTTGTTTTCTACTGTAATTACCTTTCCTTGGTTTTTTTTTTTAATTCAGGGAAGGATAATGTGGACATCGTTTACCTGATATATATTCAGTTTTTGCCATGAGATTGTTTTGTTCTGCCACACCTAAAGTTGTCTGATGGTTCCTGCAGAGTTGCCCCATGGATGCTGTAAGATCCAATCCAGTGTGTTCCTATTTCAAATTGCTCTTTCCCAACAGCAATTTGCATGGCGATACATAGGTTTACTCCCTTAAGCTATTCATCTGTGGCTAGTGGTGTACCCAGCCTGTTGCAGTTATCCTTCTGTCACTGCAGGCAGTTCCTCCATGACTTTTTCAGCTTTTGTGCAAGGGGATGTGAATGGAATGGCTAGCCTGTAGTGCAAGGGTGGGGAACCTTTTTTCTGCCAAGGGCCATATGGATAGTTATGACATCATTTGCGGGCCATAAAAAATTATCAACTTAAAAAACAGTGCTCTGCTGAGGGAGAATGATTCAGGCCAGCAAAATTAATGCAAATAATTGTTTTTCTATTTGAAGTCATGTGGGGAGAGCCTAATCTGGCACACACCCACCCCTGGTCCACCGCCCTAGGCAAATGCATAGGTCCAGGGCTTTTTTGTAGAAAAAGCCCAGCAGGACTCAGTAGCATATTAGACCGCATCCCCTAACATTAGCATATTAGGTCACACACATTAGCATTTTAGGCCACACCCTCTGGGATAATCAAGTGCAAACTGAACTGTGACAGTAACTTTTCCAGGCCCTGCAGCAATTCTGGCCGGCCAGCCAGGCCCCAGGGAGGCTGCCGCATAGTACATCTGGGCCCTGTGATCCCTGCGTGGCCCTGGGGAGGCTGCTGCACAGTGCGACTGGGCCCCACAATCCTCGCTGGCCAGCCAGGCCCCAGGGAGGCTGCCACATGGCTCGGTTCAGCCCAGCAATCCCCGAAGGGCACACCAAGTGACCTTGGGATGGAGGTTCCTCACCCCTGCTGTAGTGCATTAATGCTATATTACCTTTCTTTTCTGATGCTATCCTGGGGCAATCAGCCTTAAGGCCAATGCAAGAGAGTCCTGAAGATTTAATGATGTATAAGTTTTCCTGCTGCACTTGCCACTATGAAAGATATGGAATGAGCTGCATTACTATGTTCAACATTGTTGAACATTTTAGATTTAGATGTAAATTTAGATGTAAATTTTTGCCATTCCATTTTTCCCCAACAGACTTTGAGGGGTAAGCAGCCTGTGCTTACATCATGCCAGCAATGGCAACTGGAAAGGAGAGCATAGAACAGCAAAATCAGATACGATGTTAAAATCACATCCCTATATGGGGGACTTCCGGGGGAGGAAAATGCCGAGCTGAGCTGTCTCTCATAACGGGAGCAGGCTGGAACTTCTGTTTGGGGTAGTGGAAGGCAAATTAATGCCTACTGCCTACTTTTCTCAGTTAGAGAATAGTCCAAGATATGCACAGAAACTTTAAGGAGACTTACCTTGGCTAAAAGAGAGCCCCGGAGGGAACTTCTTTGAGGCTTTGAGGGGTCTCAGGAGAAGTTGCATAGTCATCGTCTGCAGAAGTGCCCAGAGTCATTTATTTGACATAAGCTCGTCAGGATCCTAACCTTCTTGGACATTGCTAAACATCTAAAGCTTTGAAAGACCCAGTGGAAACTTGGATAATTGGAAGAAAAGGTACAGAAGATTATTTTTTTCATTCCGGAGCTATTTGTAGCTTAAAGGGACAAAGTTAAAAGGTGGGAAAAGAAAATATAGAGAGCTTGGAAGAAGAGGGAAGAGGTGAAATTTGGATTTTATAAATATAAAGGACAGTGTTAAATGCTAAAAAACTGCTAAAAAATTTATTATTTTGTCTACTTGCGGTTTTGGAAGTAAAAGCAACATCGTCATACTGGAACAGACCTGCAGCACATCTGAGCAAGACAGGAAATACGTCAAGTATCGTGAGATCTCCTTGTGACTTTGTGGTAACAAAAACAGGAAGTAGTGGAAAGAAAACCTACTCTAGGAATATATACCATTGAGAAATATCGACGGCCATTGCTGGGAGGCTAAATTATAAACATTGTCATAAAAAGAATTCGGGACAGTATAAATTGTTGGAATCAACTGAAAAGAGGGTAAGAAGATAAGAACTATTGGTCATATTATTTGTGTGGTCCTTGGAAATTTTTTTTTTTAAACTTAAAATTTTTTATTTTATGAGAATTCTACTCACTACCACCCACTCTTTGGGTGAAGTTTCACAGCTTCCCAGTATTTGAGAAGCTAGGGGACAAACCTTTGGTTTCCCTTATCTGAAACTACTATCTCCCTTCTGGGAGGGCAAAAGCTTCAGTTAGTTCACATACACTCTAGTTCTACCCCCCTCCACATTTTATCTTAACATTTATAACTCCAATATACGGTTTCTTATACGTAACAAAGTCTAAGTTCTATAAAAGTAACCTGCAATCTAGTAAGTATATAAGGGTTAAAAGATGTTTGAATAGACATATAGAACTGTGACAATAAGAGTTTCTTTACAAACCTATAAATATTAATTACTTAAATGTAGTTACTTATCAATTCTAAGCATAAACATGTCTAATTACCCAGAATACCATCAATTAACAAGATTGGAGTCATGCAAATGGCTTAATTTTTTGTAGACTTATTTTCCTAACAAAGAGCTCTATTTTTAAGACTCTCAAAGCAGCTATCTATAGGTTGACAGGTCCATAACAATTCAATAAGGGTGAAAGCCCAATGGGGCTGCCTTCCATGGGCAAACTTTCACTATCAACAGCAACGCTTAGGCATCATTATGTCTATTTAAGTCGCTTCTCCTGTTGGCATTTCATCTTCAGAGACTTTGAAATTTCTTTGTAGTTCTTCTTCCTCTTCCTCTGTGTATTTTATAGCAAGAGAGTTCATTGCTGTAATTCCCGACTGCGCATCATGAATTTTGAAGAAGGCACCATTTTTATACAGCAAGAGATCAGATGTCGGGCTCCATCGAAATCTTATATTACTTGCATGGAGTTTGCTGGAGATGATTTTCAGCTTTTTTCTTTTTTCAAGTGTTTCTGGCGAGAGATCTAATAAAATCAGGATTTTTTTCCCATTGTGTGTAACTCCATCTTTTTGCCTTGCTTTTTGCAATATAATGTCTTTTATTCTGGTATTGGCAAACTGTACCAGTATGTCCCTGGTGTAGTTGCGGCGTTGCAACGAAATGGCGCCCAGTCTCTGCACTTTAACTATGTTGGCTGCTAGATTATCAGGTAGTGAAAATGTCTCTCTCAGCCAGTCTGCAATAAAGATCAATAAGTCTTTCTTCTCTTCAGCTCCCTCCTCAATTCCGCGCAGCTTAATGTTCAAGGCACGCCATTTATTTTCCAATATTGCCAATCTGTTCTGCAACTTACTCTCATTGCTTTTTAAAATGGCTACTTCTCCTTTAAGAGACAAACTCAGCTCGGCTGAGCGCTCAGCAATGCTCGTTGTTGTATTGAAGTCATCTGCAAGCTCGCTGATCTTTTCTTTTAGAGGTCTAATGTGATCTACAATCGCCTCATTGAAGTATTTGTGAATATCCAACTTTAGAAGTTCCAAGTCTTTTGTGGTAGTTGGTCTCACTTCTTCATTATTTATATGGGTAACATCGGTAGGCTGAGGGGTGGTCGGGCTGGGCGCCATGTTTGAATCGTTCGGAGAGCGCGAAAACGGGCTACCCACCTTCGTTGCACTTTCTGGTGCAAAAAACGCCGATACCGAGCTTTTCTTTTGAAGATCCTGTTTCTTTTTAGACCGGACGGCTTTGCCTTTAGTTTTTGTGGACATCGGAGTCGAAATTGTTGATTTCTGAAGGGGTTGGGGAAGGAGGCAGCCGGAGCTAGCTTATTTTGCGTCCGCCATACTATCGCGACGCTCCGCCCCCCCCCCCCCCCCCCGGAAATTTTTAAAAGGGAAAAAAATTGCAAAAAGTAATAAAAAGTTGTGGTCGCCATTTTGAAAAATTTAAAAACTTTAAAAATAAATATCTGGACTTTGGGAGCTCAGAGGACGGCGAAATTGGGCTTGCTGTAAAGGGCAAGTCCTACTCTTTTGAATCTGATAGTCAAAATGAAAATCGGTGGGATCTAAAATTCCGTTGTTTTTTGAAGGGTTTAAAAGTTTTTAAAATTTATATCTTGGTCTAGGAAGCTCTGAGGAAAGTGAAATTAAGCTAATTATAAAAAGCAAGTCCTAATCTTTTGAACATGACAGTTAAATCCGAAATCTGTGAAGTTAATTTTTTTTGTGTTTTTAAATGTCTGAAGCCAAGCAGCCCCGAACAAGGGCTCTTTCATTGGAGAAGATGCAGCAACAATTGGACGCGATGGAAGCCAGAATGATGAGAGGCATGAGGAAGATGATAGATGAATTGAAAGAAGAAATTATTGCAGAGATTAAAAAGGATATGGAAGATCTCAGAAAGGATACTGGGGAAACATTTAAGAAAGTGCAGGAAGTAGAAGGAAAAATGAAAGTATATGATTCCACCTTGTTGAAAATTCAAGAAAAAGTGACAATCCATGACTGCAAATTGATGGAAACTCAGATACGTCTGAGAGGAGTGCCTGATGGGGATTTGAAAGGATATATAATAAAAATAATTGCAGAATTTTTAGATGAAGATCCTGAAGAGACTAAAAATATGTATGATTATATGTACAGAGTGAACGCACTTTATGCCAAGAAAAATAATCTATCAAGAGATGTTGTTATAAGTTATATGACAAAGGAAATGGTGGGAAGGATCATGAATAAAATTTTTGAAAAGGCACTGATAGTGGGAGGCAGTAAAGTGAGAATCATGAAGGAGTTGCCAAGGCAAGTGATAAACGTTGGAGAACATATAAAAAGCTGACAGAAAAATTGAGGGACAATGGCACGAGGTTCAGATGGATTATACCTGAAGGTCTGAGCTTTGAACTCCAGGGGAAAAGAGTCACACTTACAAATGCTCAGGAGTTGCGTAGATTTTTTGAATAAAATAAAGAATTTGCACCATGATGGATTACAAATTATTGTCTTGGAATGTTAATGGACTAAATTCATTACAAAAAAGAAGGGCAACATTTCATTGGATTAAGAAACGAAATTGTAATATAATATGTTTGCAAGAAGTACATATTAAACAAAAGGATTATAATTTTTTATGGAACAAACAATTGGGAGTAGAATTTTTTTCATTAGCTGAACAGAAGAAAAGAGTAGTGGTTTTATATATTAAACAAGAATTGGAGCCAAAATTAGTGTTTAAAGATAAAGATGAAAGATTTGTAGCAGTGGAGACAATATTAAATGGAAAAAAACCCGTTGTTATTGGGATTGTATGCGCCTAACGGTGCAAAGGCTGCTTTTTTCAAAAACATTACACAAAAATTTGATGAACTGACCTATGATCAAGTATTGTTAATGAGAGACTTTAATGGAACAGTTAAGAACTCACTGGATCGGGAGGAAAAAAAATGATGGGAAATAAGGGAAATTGCCAAAGTTTTTCTTTGAATTGGTTAAACAAGAAAATTTAGAAGATATATGGAGGAAATTTAATCCTGAAGTGCGGGACTATACCTTTTTTTCAGCAAAACACAAAAGTTTTTCTAGAATTGACATGCTGTGGGGAACTAAAGACTTAAGTCTTATAACAAAGAAGACAGAGATTTTACCTAAAATAGGGGCTGATCATAACCCAATAATGTGGATTACAAAATTGTCCAAGAAATTGAGTAGATGGAGACTGAATGAAGATTTGCTACAGAATAAAGAAACAGTGACATATCTAGAAAAAGAAACTAAAGCTTTTTTCCAAGTGAATAATAAAGAGGATATTGATTTTCAGACAGTCTGGGATGCTTATAAAGCAGTAATGAGAGGATTGTTGATTACTTTGAATAATAAAGACAAGAGAAGAAAAGAAAAACAGTTGTTGGACATTCAAAATGAAATTAAAAAGAAATAAGGAAGGCTGAGAAAAAGACCAGGGAAAAAGAAAATTTTAAAGGAAATTACAATACTACAAACTCAATTGAGACATTTGTTGAATAAAGAAGAGGAATGGAGTTTGAAAAGACTTCAGCAAAAATCATTTGAGGGAGCAAATAAACTGGGAAAGTATTTGGCTTGGCAATTGAAGAAAAAGAGAGAAAATAGAATTATTAGCAGAATTGTGGTAGATGGAAGGGAAGTGGTTACTCAAGAGGGAATAAAAAGAGAATTTTTAAGTACTATGCCAAACTGTTTAAAGGTGTTAAAATAAAGAAAGAGAAGATGGATGAATATTTACAAAAGTTAAAAATAGAATCCCTAACTGAAAATATGAGAAAAATTTTGAATGATCCAATTGAAAAGATAGAAATTGAAGCAGCAATCAATGCAATGAAAAATGGAAAAGCTCCTGGGCCAGATGGATATACAGTTAAATATTTTAAAACTTTTAAGGATGAATTAATACCAAAATTGCAGAAGTTGATGAATATAATAAGAATAAAAGAGAAAGTACCAAATACATGGAAAGAAGCTGTCATTTCGTTGATACCTAAAGAAGATAGAGATGCCACGAATGTAAAAAATTACAGACCAATTTCGTTATTAAATAATGACTATAAAATATTTACAAGAATCTTGGCAGAACGGCTTAAACAATATTTGATAAATTTTATAAAGGAAGATCAAGCAGGGTTTCTTCCCAAAAGAGAAATAAGAGACAATATTAGGACTGTTGTAAATATTGTAGAATATTATGAAAGACATCCAGAAAAAGAAGTAGCATTATTCTTTGCAGATGCAGAGAAAGCATTTGACAATTTAAGCTGGGACTTTATGTTCGCGGAAATGGAAAAAATGGAGCTGGGAGAAAGTTTTATAAGAATGATAAAAGCAATATACTCTGAACAAAGGGCAAGGTTGTGTGTTAATGCAGATCTTACAGGAGAAATGAAAATTAGCAAAGGTACTAGACAAGGTTGTCTGCTTTCACCACTGTTGTTCATAATGACTCTTGAAATTTTATTGATGCAGATTCAAGAAGAAAAAGATATACGAGGTTTACGAATAAAAGGATGTACTTACAAATACAGAGCGTTTGCTGATGATATAATGTTTATAAACGAAAATCCCATACAAGTTACACCTTTGCTGTTAACTAAAATACAAGAATATGGGGAGCTGGCGGGACTTTCTATAAATAGAGAAAAATCTAAAATTCTGTGTAAAAATATGCAGATGAATAGACAACAAGAATTACAGAAACTAACGGGTTGTGAAGTTACCTCCAAGGTAAAGTATCTAGGGGTGGAGATAACAATGAAAAATACTGATCTGTTTAAAAATAATTATGAGAAGTTATGGCATAAAATGGATGAAGATATGCTAAAATGTAATAAGCTTAATTTGTCCTTGCTGGGCAGAATAGCTGCAATTAAAATGAATATTCTACCAAGGATAATGTATTTGTTTCAAACTATTCCTATTGTGAAGGATGCTAAATAATTTGATAAATGGCGTAGGAAAATTTCAGAATTTGTGCGGGCTGGGAAGAAGCCAAGGATTAAAATGAAAATTCTGTCAGATGCAAAAGAGAGAGGCGGACTTCAACTACCAGATTTAAAATTATATAATGAAGCAGTTTGCTTAGTGTGGATGAAAGAATGGATAACGCTGTTAAATAAAAAACTTCTAGTGTTGGAAGGTCACGGAAATAAATTTGGCTGGCACGCATATTTGTATTATGGAAAAAAGAGGATGGATGGTGTTTTCTCTCACCATTATATAAGAAGCAATTTATTAAATACATGGATAAAATACAAGAAATATGGAGATGAGAGAAGACCCTTATGGATAGTGCCAGCTGAAGTAATAAAGATAATGGCTGAGATAGGTGAAGAAAAGTGGTTGTCGTATAATCTATTGTTAAAAATACAAAGTGGAAAAATAGAACTGAAAACTGCTGAAGAATGGAGTCACAAATATGATTGGTTTCAAATGCAACAAATAAAGACCTTGGTAGAGAATGACATTAAAACTGAAAGAATAAGGAAAGAGCAAACAGAAATGGGAAAAGTTCTGCTTGGAGACAATGATAAACTAATTTCAAAAGTATACAAATTACTTTTACAATGGTCTACAGAAGATGAAGTAGTGAAATCTCAAATGATTAAATGGGCAATTAATGTAAATAAAGAAATAAAGATGGAATCTTGGGAATATCTGTGGAAGAACTCTATGAAACTCGCAACATGTCAAACTATTAAAGAAAATTGTTTTAAGATGATGTATAGATGGTATATAACTCCTAAAGAATTGGCAAAGATGAATAATAAGATGCCAGACAGATGTTAGAAATGTAAAAAGCATGAAGGTTCTTTCTACCATATGTGGTGGACTTGTGAAAGAGCTAAAATGTTTTGGCAAATAATTCAGCAAGAGATTTCTAAGATCTTGGGATATGAGTTTAATAAAGATGCATAGACTTTTCTGTTGGGACTACAAATGGAAACATTTCCAAAAGAAGATAGAACTTTAATCTGGTACTTGCTTTCAGCCGCTAGGACATTGTATGCACAGTTGTGGAAGCAAATGGAAACATTTCCAAAAGAAGATAGAACTTTAATCTGGTACTTGCTTTCAGCTGCTAGGACATTGTATGCGCAGTTGTGGAAGCAAGAAAAAATACCAGAGAAATGGGATTGGATTATATAAAAGTTATGACATGGAGTGAAATGGACAAATTAACAAGAATATTAAGAGACTATGAGTTAGAAGTTTTTAAGATGGAGTGGAAGAAGTTCAGAAGATACGTAGAAAAAGAGTGGAAAATAAAAGGACACTGGACAATTTTTGATAATGATTAAGTTTTTAAAAGAAGATTATAACTTTTGGGTTTTTTAATAGTTAAGGGTACCTTTAATATTTGGGGTTTTTTTAAGTGAATAAAACTGGCGGGGGGTCAAATAACGGGGGAAGGGGGGAGAAAAGTAAGATATGGGGTAGATAAATTTTTCTTTTTAAGTTATAAGATATTGATATAGATTTGCTACCATATGTTACTAATAAAATTGATTATACCAAAAATCGCATCCCTATATTATTTGAGTATTAAAATGTAATGGGTAAAAACTCAATTTTTTCATGCTTGTTTAAATGCAAATATTTTGATGAACAATAGAAAACACGACAGAGTATGTGTCTGATAGCTTTAGCATTGCGAGGTCCAACTCAGAAAATATTTGGGGACATTGGGGGTGGAGCCAGGAGACTTTCCCATTCCTTAAAATAAATAAATAAAAATACAGTAGTGCAGTTTCTCTAGACACAATATTCATTTCCTCATTCCCCAGTAGCTGCACTTCCACTAAAGGAAAGTGAACATACACAGAGAGCAGCCAGTTTGTAAACACATGCTTTTTGTAATATCACTGGGGAAATTTACTCACAGGATTGTGCCTTATCAAGAACATCTGCTGTATTTCAATCAGCTTCTTTAGACTAACAGGAAAACGAAAGGAGAGCAGCCTAGGAGTGGGGATTTTCCTCCATTTCATAATCAGGTTCCAGTTAACTCCATTTTACTATGCACACAACTTCTGAAACCAATGCAAAACGAACAGGACTGTACTGGCTTCGCTTCCTTTCTCACAAGGTTCACACATTCACTGGGAAGAGCCATGTGGCTTTGCTTGCTGGCCCCACAATGCAGCTTTCCTCCCACTGAGATTTAAAGGCACACACATAGTCTAAAACACAAGCAGTTTGCAAGGTTCTTTAAAGCCTGCCAAGATTCAAAGGCACATCATGGCTGTTGCAGCGTGGCAAAACCAGGAGATCCAAGCTAAAGAGCCCCAAGCGTTTTAACCTTCCTTCATGAGGAAAGTGTTCCAACCCTTTAATTGTTCTAGTTGCCCTTTTCTGGACTTTTTTCAATGCTATAATATCTTTTTTGATGTATGGTAACCAGAATTGTACACAATACTCCAAATGAGGCTGTGCCATCGATTTATACAGGGGCATTATGATACTGATTTCTTTTCAATTTCCTTCCTAATAATTCCCAGCATAGCGTTGACCATTTTTATTGCAGTCACACACTGTGTTGACATTTTCAGTGAGTTATCTACCATGACCTCAAGATCTCTCTGTTGGTCAGTCTCCACCAGTTCACACCCCATCAACTTGTATTTATAGTTAGGATTTTTGGCCCCAATGTGTATTACTTTGCACTTGGTCATGTTGAACCTCATTTGCCACGTTGATGCCCACTCACCCAGCCTCGACAGATCCCTTTGGAGTGTCTCACAATCCTCTCTTGGTTCTCACCACCCTGAACAATTTAGTGTCATCCACAAATTTAGCCACTTCATTTGAATATGTACACATGTTGAATCATACGGTGTTGGGGGGGAGGTCACAGTTGATTTGGGAATATAGCTTGGAAATACAGAGCCTTACAGATGATTTGGGAGTATAGCTCATTGTATTACAAGAAATATTCCTTCAGATTGTTAAAACGTGGCTATGTCCTTCCCTTGTATAAAAAGTATTAAACTACTCCCATCTGTGAAAAAAAACAGTATATGTATAAATTCTAGACATTAATGAGAGCAATGCATGCGTGGCTATGTCCTTCCCTTGTATAAAAAGTATTAAACTACTCCCATCTGTGAAAAAAACCAATATATGTATAAATTCTAGACATTAATGAGAGCAATGCATGCGTAATTTGTACAATTGTAGCACTGAAAATATATATATTATTTCCTTTGTTTTCCTGTATCACTGAAAATAATGGGTTTAAGCCAAAGGTGCTGGTTTCATGGCACATGGGCACTTCCATTGACCAAAGGCAGGGCAATTTTTGCTCATCCCAATATGGACCCACCCTTCATCCCCCCCCCCACACACACAGGGGCTTGTGAGGATCCCCTGACCTCTAGGAGCAGAATTTAGGGAGAGGGAACACTACAGTAGGAAGGGAAGGCAGTAAAGTACTTTTCCACAAGTTTCATTTAGATCATGGATTTTTGGACTTCCTGGGGCCATTATCAATATATATATATTGTATGGGTTCTTAATTCCAGCTGTATATGGTTTAAAATAATATAATTCAAATAAAAAAATGAGATCTGATCCAACAGGGAGATTGCAAAATGTACTCTTGTATTTTCTCTAACATAGTATATATTATCAGCAGAAATAAAACCTCAAATCTGAGCAAAGTGAGATTTTCTTTCTTACGGGATTACTTACTGATTTGCAGTCAGTTTCTCTGATTTTCTTGGAGCAATCATTTTATGTCCATATATGATTTACATCTCCTTTTATTTATGGATATTTTGTTGTATAAATCTTTCTATTTATCTACAGGTTATTATTATTTCACACCAAAAGAAAAAAATGAGATTTCAAAACTATGAGCTTTAGGGTAGTATTTAAAGCTGAAAGAAACCTGAGAAGAGCATTTGAAAGAAAACAAAGAGCTTCACATTATTTTTTTCTCCTTTTCAGGAAAACACACAGAAGCTAAATTTAGCTCCTTGATCAAATTGACCTACTCTTTAACCCTGGCAAACGTTACCACAACACACTTCCAATAGACAATAGTTTACATACCAACATCACACTGGAAACAGATGTGCCTGGAGAACAGACTTTTGGGGGAGATTCTCTGAGAATCTACTGGAGCAAAATACTGAAAAGAACTCTCTTCCTAATTGAAGTATAAACTACATCGCCTTCAAAAACACAGACATGCCTGTATTCCTTTTTTCTCTTTCTAAAATTTATTATGCCACAACTATATTTCGACCAATGTTCTATAATATTAGTCAATGAAAAACCATTGCTTGGCTTGAAGCGTGCTTATTTTCTTTTTTAAAAAAAATTGCTACCAGCTGGGCTATTCATGGGTGGTAGCTACAGTTTATATGGCATAATGTTTGGAATGTGAACAATTACTTTTATATTCTCACATAGTTTATATAAACTAGCTTTTGTCCTTAATAAACGTATGTGGTTTTCCCACTGTTGCCTTTCATTCATCTCCGGTCCATTTCCACCCCCTTCAAGCACTGTTGTGTTATTCTCTTGTTTTTCTTTCTCCGTTATGTTCTTATCTTTTGTCTCCCATAAAGCTGTGTTTTTGGTAGTGATTACCTCTTCTAGAAGAGTAAGCAAGTACATAAAAGGCATGGCCAATATTATTGGTAGCTAACTGGCACATACCCTGTTGGGTTTGTTTTTCTCTGTATTGTACCCAAATACGTAGACCTACTCATTTAAGTTGAGTCAGTCATATAGTAGTTGCCGTTTTAGGATTGGAGAATAATGCATTCATCTTGTTAGTTATTTTTTGCTTTTAATCCTGCAATAGAAGGGTTTTCACACAAAGCTGAGCAGGTTATAACTGCTTCTTGCAAACCTACGAGAAGGTTGTATAGTTATAAAGGGAAAAGGGTTGTACACTGGAGTTGTGAGCAGGGTTTTGATACACAGTCATGCAGCTTGAGTAAAATATTTGATTACTTACTGGATCTGAAAGAAGGGGGTCTAGCGACCTTTTCTATAATGGTGTATCTAGACACCTTCCCTGCGTTTCATACACCAGTTAATGGACAGTCATTCTTCTCTGTTTTGGAGTCCAAAAAATTTCTTAAAGTTTTGTTTAATATGTCCCCACTGGTTGTACCTCCATATCCCTGTCAAAATTGATGTATAACCCTTTTGAACTCATGGCCGCTGCAGACTTTTTATACCGGGCTTTTTTGGTAGAAAAAGCCCAGCAGGAACTCATTTGCATATTAGGCCACACCCTCTGATGTCACCCTTCTTTTGCACAGGGCTTTATGCAGAAAAAAGCCAAGCAGAAACTCAATTGCATATCAGGGCACACCCCCTGACACCAAGCTGGCTGGAACTGCGTTCCTGTGCATTCCTGTTCAAAAAAAGCCCTGCTTTTATATCTTATAAAATGTGTGTGTGTGTGTGCGTATGTGTGTGTGTGTGTGTATATATATATATATATATATACACACACACACACACACACACACACACCTTTTTGGTAGCAATTACCTCTGCTAGAAGAGTAAGTGAGCTATAGGCACTGCACTGTGACCTTCTTTTTATTAAATTCCACCCAGACAAGGTAGTACTCAGGTCTAGTGTAAAGTTTCTCCCAAAGGTGATATCACAATTCCACCTCAACCAAGACCGTAATGGGGACAGTGGGATATAAAAAATGCAAATAGATTTTATTTATTTATTTATTTAGTAGATTTATATTCCGCCCTTTCCTATAATAGGCTCAGGGCGGATTACAGGCATAATAAAATAATTTAAACCAACATTAAAATTATAAAACAGTCAAAAACAAACACATCAAGATAAAATACCACATAGGCGATGCTGGCACAGATGTACAAAGAGCACTCTTTTTTTATTTAAAAAGAACACAAATGTTCAGGAAGGGTAGAAATTTGTTTGTATGTTTCAATGAGTCAAATGAAGGAAGAGCTGCATCAGCACAATCAGTATCCTTCTTGGTAGTATCTGCAATCTGAACAGTTTATGGCAAAGCTAAGGTTTCTTGCCCATTGTCCCTGAAAGCTCACTCAACAAGGGCTCAGGCATCTTTAAGAGCAGGACTCCCTCTGGAAGATATCTACAAGGCAGTGACTTGGTGCAGCCCCTCTATCAAGCACTATCAAACAGTACTGGATGGATGTGGACTCCAGAAGTGAAGCTACAGTGGGAAAAGCTGCATTACAAGTGATTTTCCATTGATCAGCCCACATCCATCTCCTAGAGAATTTGAAATGTTCTAAAAATATTCTCCCATGTGGGACTGCACAGAAGCCACGACTATGAAAACAGGGTTGCATTTACCTGTAATAGTTGTTCATTGAGTGGCCTTCTGTGCAGGCACACATCCCTCCCTCCTTTCCTCTCTGTGAGCTGCTGAATGTGCAGAGGCCTCCTCACAGCAGCGAAGGAAACTGAGGGAAGCTCACCCTACCTGTGTCATGTGAGCCTTTGGGCAGGAAAAGGGATCTCTATAGACAGAGTGCAGGAGGAGCACTCCAGAACCTAGAAGCTTCTTTAGAAAAGTTTGGAAGTTCTTCACAGCTGGCCTGTAATAATGCATTCCCATATGTGTCTGCACAGGCAGCCACTCGATGACCAACGACTACAGGTAAGTGCAACCCCATTTTTTCTTTTTATAATTTTAGGGGTTACAGGACCTGTCTCATAAACTGGACTGGTGATGAACAGGTCTGAAGATGACATGTGATGAACCACCTGCATGGATGTCGTCCTGCCAGTGACCCTTCACTAAAAACACAGTCCTCCAAAACTAGAAGGCTGTTTATCCAGGGAGTGCCCATCTGTTTCCACCACCCTGGATTCACCTACTTTATCTCCACAGGGTGACATTTGCCAGAATGATCAGCCCTATCTGTAACATGCTGAAACAAAATCCTTCTAAGAAGTCACCTCAGATAGTAGTTGTTCTGTTCACAGGGAAAGAGGAAGAGGATTTTGGTCAAATCCTCTTCCTTTTTGAAACCTTGCCGTTGACATCAAGAACAGACTGCTGTCAGTTTTAGGCAGTTTGCCACAATTATCTGAAGGACTTCTGAAATGAACTAGGCTCCAAATCAAGTTGGACCATATAATCTGTTTTCATCAAACACTCTGGATTTTTCTCTGTAACTTGTAGATAGGGGTTAGCTGCATCTTGTGGATGGGGAGCATAACATATAGTCCGTATGTAAGCACTGTAGTGCTACAGTGCTATACTCGCAATGCAACTCAATGATTCTACAGTTACAGAATTCTCTTCTAAGAGAGGCCATTGGTCCAACATTGCAGATTTTCTGCAGATAGTGTGGGTATTCTTTATATAGGGAATTTCATTGGCAAGGTGAAGTTGCTTTGGAATACATTTTTATGACACAATTGAAATTGGCTTGATTGGTTTAGATTTTTTGGCTTGATGACATATTTGTCAATTTGAAATGTACTTAAAATATCATCCAATCTATTGGATGATATTCTCTCTCTCTCTCTCATGTTTGGGAGCTGGATGGGATAATGTAAATTTCATTTTCACTTGGCCTCTGTCATGAAATATGCCTAAAGAAGAAATGGGAATTTGTCATGCTGTTGTTTAATATGCTTGTGAGTTCATATGCCTCATTTGTCCATCTATATTTGTTTGACATTCCCTTTGGCCTTATTCTTGGCTGCCAGATTTTGGTGCCAAAACTTCTGTTCTCTTGAGATATGTTTGTTCCTCAGCTCTCTGCAAAGCAAAATGCCCACAGTCTAGGGTAGTGGAGAACTTTAAAAACACACACACACACACATTGTCATTATTTTAATTTATTTATTTGCATTATCTATAACCCCACCTGTCTCACAGGGACTCAAGGCGGATTACACACAGTAAATCAGTACAGTTAACAAAATGAGACATTCACTTACCAAATGCATTAGGATTTTAGGAATCTGTAACCACCGGAAGGAACTGAAACATATGAACAGCATATTATGACACATTAAGTGGTACAAGATTTACACAATAGAATCCCACTTACAGTGAGCTACACACAGCAGAATAAACCACAGTCCCTAATCATATTATCCAAGTTTGTGAACCTCTGTACACAGTACAACCCTCTTACCTGCTCAGGAAAAAAAACCCTCTTGAGCAATTCAATTTTGTATGATTTGTGGAAAGCCATGAGAGTGGGAGCTTTCCTAACATCCTTGGGCAGCCTTTTCCACAAAGTGAGAGCCACAATGAAGAAAGCACCTCTATAGGCAGTTGTTGATTTTGACTGTTTGCAGATTGGCACCTGTGGAAACCCCTGCTGACATTAGCGAAGTTGTGGTACCACATAAAGAGAGAGGCAATCTTACATTAATTCCTAATTTCTGCTAGGGCTGTGTTGGAAAATTCCTGCAGACTTTGGGGTTGGATCCAGGAGACAGCAGGGTTTCAGGAGGGGCCTCAGCATGATACAATGTCATAGAGTTCACCCTTCAAAGCAGCCATTTTCTCCTGGGGGAGATGATCTCTGCCAGCTGGAGATCAGTTGTAAAGCTGGAGATCTCCTGGCCTCACCTGGAGGCTGGTAACTCTGATTTCTGTTGAGCTCATTGAGTAAAAGTGATAACCATATTACTTGTTGTTTGGGCTCGGTGGTCAGGGTGCTTGGAAAGGCCGCTCAATTAATACAGCTACTTCCTGAATCTAAGGAATTACCATTTCTCTTGCATTTCTCTAGTTACTATTGTGTTTTCTTCTTGCTTATGATAGACAATAACATTGCCAAAAGGAAAATTAATATGAACAACAGGAAATGAGGTTCCGCTGCAAAATAAGAAATGGTTGGCTCTCCCTTTAGTTTCCTTTTTGCAGAGCAGCATGTTAAACTATGAATCTAAGGAAGCTCAAACGCAAAATCAGCCTCCTCAGCAAAAGGATGTTACTATCCCTGAGGGCTCGGCTTCATTATGCAAGTTGGCTCTCAAGTTTGTCTGATTCCTCTGTACTTTCTTACAGCAAAAGTGTTTAAAGATCTGTAGTTAATAAAATAAATGTAATAAACAAAATGAATTTGAACTGGGAAAAATGTAAAGTTCTACCGTTATGTAAGAGAAATCAAAGGCGTAATTATAGGATGGGGAAATGTGCGAAAAGGATCTAGGGGTCTTTGTGGACCATGCACTGAACATGGGTCAGCAGTGTGATGTGGTAGCTAAAAGGGCCAATGGAGGGCGGCGGGGTGTGTGTTTGTGTGCCTGTGTGTGTTGGGGGCTTGGAGGGAAGGCAGTGGGAGCTGGTCTCTCCGGGGCAGAGCAGTCTTGGTGCTTCTTAAGGGGTTCCCTGGGCCAATGCTGGCGAGGGAGGGCGGCGGGGTGTGTGTTTGTGTGTGTGTTTGTGTGCCTGTGTGTGTTGGGGGCTGGAGGGAAGGCCGTGGGAGCTGGTCTCCCCGCGGCAGAGGTCATTGTAGATTGTAGCACCATCATTGCTTGCGCTGGGTGCTGCAAGTAGATGTGGTCGGAGCTTCCACCTCTCCCTGGAGTGCTGTGTGTCCTCCCCGTGAGGCTGACTTTCCCTTGCAACATTAGGGATCACTGGATGTAAGAGCAGGGCCCAGCTGGGAGAGGTTGAAGTGGGTATTATTGGGGCTTGTGCACTTTAACATGCTCCTACCAGGCCTCAGTTGGGGAGAGGTGAAGCTCTCGAGTGGCTCTGCGAGTAAGCAGGAAAGTTAAGAAGCAGCGAGGAAAGTTTCTTTGGGATCCTCATCTTCCGTTTTTGCCAACTGGGGAGGGAGAGAGGGCAGGGAGGAGGTCTCAGTAGGACCGAAGGAGCAGGACATGCTGCACTAGCAAGGGCTGGGAAGAGGACTGATGGGATTTGCCTCTGCAGCCCCCTTCAGCAATCAAAGCTGCCACTGAGTGCTTTGGTTCTCAGACGCACAGCATAAAACGCTCAGGAGCTGGTGACCTCTCTCCACATCTCTCCCTTCCCTCCTCTGCCTGCCTCACTCATTCCTTCCCCCTTTTTTCCCCACTCACTCTTCCTCCTCTCCTTCCCCCTCTCTCTTCTGTCTCACTTCCCCCCTTTTCCTCCCTAGCACACTCTTTCTCCTCTTATTTAGCTTAATTAGCTTATTTCTCCTCCTCTGAAGAGTGATGGTAAGAGCACAGAAGATTTGTGGATGTTCTCTCCCCTCATTGGTGGATCTGTATAATATGGGATGTAAAAGGAAGATACAAATGATCTTAAGGGACCCTTCACATCCGGGCCACTTGCTATTTGAGATCTTACCGTCAGGTAGGTGATATAGAGTGTTGAAGGCTAAGACAAATAGATTCAAGGGCAGCTTCTATCCAAGTGCCGTGGTTAGGCTAAATGCAGGGTTATGAATGGTTATTTGTTTTTAGATGCATTTAAATGGTCTATGTATATGTCCTTTTTTGGGGGGGGGGTGTTGATGTGTTGGTATGTTTGTGGAAGAGCACCTCATTTCGTTGCTCTCATTTTCTTTTTTGAGAACAATGACAATAAATTTATCTATCTATCTATCTATCTATCTATTTTCTTTCTTTCCTCCCCATCTATCCCACCCCACTTTCCCCTTCCCCCTTTTTTATTTTTTACTCAGCTTCTGCTGGCACTACACTACAGCTGCTTCCATCGTCCTGCCTGCTTTCTCTTTCTCCTCCCACCCCTCTCTTCACTTTCACCAGTGCCAGATAAATAATTAAGGACATAAGAGAAGCCATGTCGGATCAGGCCAATGGCCCATCCAGTCCAACACTCTGTGTCACACAGTGGCCTATACACACACACACACTGTGGCTAATAGCCACTGATGGACCTCTGCTCCATATTTTTATCCAATCCCCTCTTGAAGCTGGCTATGATTGTAGCCACCGCCACCTTCTCTTGTGTCCCCTCCCCCTCTCCAAAAGCAGCATCCTTTGGGGTTAGGCTTCCCAATCCCCAGGTCCCAGAGGGGGATCCCCCAGTTTTACAGGCTTCCCCCCTCCCCCAGCCGGCTGGCCGGCAGGGGAAGCCCCGCCCCCAGAGCCATCATGCACCTCCATGAACGATTCCCTTAGGGAATGATGAGGAATTGAGCAGCGGGTATCGGGGGCTCTGGGGGGGGCTGTTTTTTGAGATAGAGGCACCAGTATAGCATCTAGTGCCTCTCCCCAAAATACCCCCCAAGTTTCAAAAAGATTGGACCATGGGGTCCAATTCTATGAGCCCCCAAAGAAGGTGCCCCTATCCTTCATTATTTCCTATGAAAGGAAGGCATTTAAAAAAGATGTGCAGTCCCTTTAAATGTGACGGCCAGAACGCCCTTGAAGTTCAATTATGCTTGTCACACCGTTGCTCTTGGCTCCGCCCCCAATGTCTCCTGGCTGCACCCCCAAAGTCTCCTGGCTCCACCCCCAAAGTCCCCAGATATTTCTTAAATTGGACTTGGCAACCCTATTTGGGCTTTTGATTTCCCAAATTAGCTTAAAATAGAGGGTAAAAAAAAATGGGATGAGTCCCCTTTTCTCCTCCCCCTCCTCGTTCCCCCCAGCCCTGAAGGGAGAAGCCAGTTATTCTTCCAGTAGCAGCTGTTGCAGCAGCCCCCTTTGCTTATGATTGCTTTCTTTTGTGAGTCGTCAGGTAAACTTTATAAAATCTTGTCCGTTTTCTGACGCCGCTTTCTGTTTCAGTGGAAAATGTTGCACAGGCTTGTTCTCCCCGGGGCTGGGTCATGGTGATGAAGAGAGTGTGTGTGTTTGTGTGAGCAGGGTGGAAGTTACCTGACTTAGTGTGGTGACTTGTTACTTGACATTGTGCTCTTCCTGGATGAGATGAGTTATAACGGGACCAGCATCTCCTCTATTCATTTGCACTGGCGTTTTTATAGCAATGCATCAAGACAGACATGAATTTGTTTATCCAGCATTAGCGAACAACAGAACTAGATAGCTGATGTATTTAACTGTTTGCATAATATATCATGTATTCAGGGTCACACCTAGGGTTGCCAAGTCCAATTCAAGAAATATCTGGGGACTTTGGGGGTGGAACCAAGAGCAAGGCTGTGACAAGCATAATTGAACTCCAAAGGGAGTTCTGGCCATCACATTTAAAGGGACAGCACACCTTTTCAATTCCTTCCTTCCATAGGAAACAATGAAGGATGGGGCACCTTCTTTTGGGGCTCATAGAATTGGACCCCCTGGTCCAATCTTTTTGAAACTTGGGGGGTTATTTTGGGAAGAGGCACTAGATGCTGTACTGAAAATTTGGTGCCTCTACCCCAAACCCCCCCCCCCAGAGCCCCAGATACCCGCGGATCAATTCTCCATGATTTTCTATGGGAATAAATCTCCATAGGGAATAATAGAGTTCCCAGCAGACATTTCCCTCCCCTCCCCCAGCTTTCTGATGACCCTGAAGCGGGGGGATGGTCTCCAAACCAGGGGATCCCCTGCCCCCACCTGGGGATTACCAACCCTAGTCACACCTGTGCTTGCTGGTACACTGACTCTCAGAGAAAGTGATATGGCTCTGAACCTGTTCCTTTAAAATGCAAACTTTGTTAAAAATACTATTTTAATCTAAGCGATGATATCCAAAGTGAGGGTTGTTTTTATTAAAGAGGGCTTGATATGTTTCTGAGATTTTTTCGTCTTTACATAAAGACCTTTCAGAGCTTGTTCCTCAAAGGCCTACATCGCTGATGGTAGTAGACCTGTTCTGGTGAAGGGAGTACAACTGTCTGATTGTTAAGAAATTTCTTTGTGCTTTTGAAGCAGTTTTTCTCCAGGTAGGCTTGCCAGCTCTGAATTGGGAAATACCTGGAGATTTTTGGGTTGGAGCCTGAGTGGTGGATGCTGCCTTCTGACGCACTTCCAGTGATGTAAGTGACGTGAGGCATGTGCAGATGAGTTATGCTAATGAGTTCCGGCGCCTCTTTTTCTACAAAATGATCCCTGCCTGTAGGGTATGTGATTTTTGTATCTTCTCTGTGTGCACTGCTGTTTGCCATGGGCATTCAACAGACCATCCTTGTGTGCCTTAGGGTATGTGGGTGTTTTACTAAAGGAGCATATTGGCTCTGTATGTGTGTGTCTGGGTCCAGTGTGCATAGGTTGTGTAATGACTGAGCCTGGATGGGCAGCAGCCGATTGCACTTGCTGCCACCGGCACCAGTATTGCCCAGTTGTCAGGGTTCAGTATTGATCAAGGATGCTACCTGGTGACAACTGCCAACTCTTGCCCAACTTTTTGTGGCAGCTGCTGGCAACTGGTAGCTAATATGTGCAACAATATGCCTTCACCAACCCAGCCTCGGAACAATTTTGCAGCAGTTGTTAAATGCTTATAACTGGGAGAGGGGGAAATGAGATTCAATCAAATAACGTACGTGTTTAGAAAGGCAGTAACCCGTTTGATGCAGGTCAGAGTATTTTAGTTTTGACCTCTTAGGAGCAGGAACCTTTTTCTTTTTTGTTTCCTTTCTTCATTTTTCTGAGTCTAAGGAGATGGCATGCTAAAGCCTGGATGTTTGCTGCAGTTGGTGCATTAGAAAGCCAGAAATATTTACCATGGGATGGTTAGGTGACTTACAGTGCCATCCGAGCAGAGCCAGTGGGCTTAGAAGGGTGTAATTCTGTGGAGGATGGCAGCCTTAATTTTGCTTCTTCCTCTTGGTGTAAATTCCCATATTTCAGGTTTGGAAGGGATTTTATACCTAACTCCAGCCAATGTCCCTGTTAGTGTTACTTTTAAATTAAATATAATATAAATTATTAAAAGTATGGAAACTGGTTTTTTAAATAATATTTTAATTGGTTTTGACTACATACATGGTAAATAGCAGAATAAGAAGCAAAAAGCATTTCAGAGAATTTTAACAATAGTGTTGGAAACTGCTTTAAAGCTACGGTACGTGTGGTGTTTGTCTGCTGGAGTCACTGTAGTGTCTTTATTAAACTCTCCAGAACTTCCAGGTGGCTGTTGCTGGATAACTGGAGTTCCGGTGCCATTAGGGGTGTGTGGCCTAATATGCTAATCAGTATCTGTCATCAGGGGTGTGGCTATTATGCAAATGATGGTATGTCAGAGGTGTGGCCTAGTATGCAAATGATGCGATGTCAGAGGCGTGGCCTGGTATGCAAATGATGGTGATGTCAGAGGTGTGGCCTCGCATACTAATGAGTTCCTGCTGGGCTTTTTCTACAAAAAAAGCCCTGGTAAGACCTATTCTTAGGCCAACAATTGTGTTGTGGTTTCTCATGTCCATTTATGTGTCCATGTATTGTTTGCATCCTCCTGGACTGAATCCTCCTGGACTGAATTGAGACCTAAGTTTCCTGTCTCGTTGCCAATGCTGATTTCTCAATGCCTACTACCTCTGCATATCACCCCTCATCCAGTCAAGCCAGTCACCATGCAGCTAGGTCCCGTCTGGCTCCAACAACAGTTGACTTGACTTTCCCAGAGAGAGGCTGTCAGGAGGAAAGAATGAGAAAAAGCTGAAACAGGAGCAGATAAAAGTGTGTGTGTGTGTGGGGGGGGGGGTCTGGTGGGTGGAAAGGAGAAAAGGAAGCAAGAAAGAGGAAGAAGCTATGGTGGGGCTTTCAGGTAAAGAGAAAACAGTGGGGGAAAGGGATGCAGGGGAAAATGAGATTCTCAATCCCTTGCAGAAGTCCTTGCCGATCCCATGCTTTTATAACAATATAGTCTTTACACTTTAGTATCTCTATGTAATGCAGTTTAAGTCTTTGTTGTTAAGTGCGATATATGATGTAATATATAATAACTGCCTTTGTAAGGCACTGTTCTTAGCCTTCCGTTACATTTGTTCTGTTCTAATTTTTATTGCACTGCCATATTCCAAATTTTTAAGCAATATCTGTACAATTATTGCTGGGCCGACAAAAGCCATCTTGGGAAGCACACCCCTGTAACTGTCGCTCATCCATGCCAGAGTCTAGACGCTTCCTTCCCACAGTTGGTGTTGCATGGTTTAGTATATAGCCAAAAGAGCAGGAAGCAGCAATTTTAAAAAGAATCATGGAATCATAGAGTTCAAAGAGACCTTCAGGGTCATCTAGTCTATCCCCCCTCAGGTACAGAGTTGTGTAGCAGTTCTATGAATGTTCTGGATTTTGTTTTAACTCTGCCTGGCTGCTCTAATCCTGTGGTCAGGCATCAGACATCACTATGAGGATCATACAGCTGTTATCTGGAGTCAATCTCAAAGCAATTGTAAGGAGAATACTGTCAAAATTGTTGGAACAAATGCTAAGCAGGTCCATTCAGAAGTAACTCCCGTTTTAGTCAATGGCGCTCACTTCCTGCATGGTGTACCTTGGATTACAACCTATGTATTCTTCCCTTCCTCTCCCTACAACAGACACCCTGTGAGGTAGGTGGTGCTGAGAGAGTTGTGTCTGAACCAAGGTCACCCAACATGTGGACAAATGGGTAATCAAACCCAGTTCACCAGATTAGAGTCCTGCTCCTCTTAACCACTACACCAGGGGTGGCCAACAATAGCTCTCCAGATGTTTTTGCCTACAACTCCCATCAGCCCCAGCCATTGGCCAGGCTGGCTGGGGCTGATGGGAGTTGTAGGCAAAAAAAAACACCTGGAGAGCTACCATTGGCCACCCCTGCACTACACCAAACTGGCTCTCCAGGAGGTGGAGCCAATCAAAAATGTCTGCCAGAGGAAGTGGAGTCAAACACAATGCCAGGAAGCAAAGTTATATGCAAGTGTAAAAGTAGATCTTTGACATTTCAGGTAGAAGCTCTGTTTAACGGGATACCTTTCAATCTGCCCAGCCAATCAGATGCTTTACTGGGCAGACACCCACCTAGCCATGCCCTTTCTAAAAGCACTTAGCGGGCAACTAGAAGGGTGTTTGCAGATACCATGGCACCCATTGGCACCAGGCAAAGGACCCCTGGAATAGTATATTGGACTAGAACTGGGGAGTTTGAGCTCATCTCCATTTCTCAGATTGCCACACATTGTTATGATGATGAAGGGTTCATAATGTATAGTGCCTTGACTTCTCTGGAGAAAAAAACAGAATAGATAAAATAGTGCAAATCAATAATAAAATTAAAGTCACCTTAAATTAGTAAGATTTTAAATTATTTTGTGTATCACCAGCGCCAATTAATTTGAATAACTTTGTTTATGGCTTTCCTCTTCTCAGTAAGCTTACATTTGCTGCAGTTAATTCTTATCTATTTGTACCTTTGTGATTTGAGGATTCTTTCAGAACGCCCACACATTGCACTAACTCTGATTTATGCACTTGGCTTTGCTGTGGCCCTCAGCCTGCCTACAGATTTATCCCATGTCATCTCCTTATAGCAATTTATAACCTCTATAAAATGTCATCTAGAGTTCCTTTTTATGTTTTCTGAGTAATGCTAGGAAGAATTCCATAAGGAATCAAAAATCTAATGAGCTGTACATTATTTGAGTATTTATAACCAGAAAGCAGTTACTGACAAATTTTGGCAATTTTACAGCTAAAAGCCTAGGCTATTGTGCTTTTGAATGTAATTTATTAAGCAAATAAAACTCCTTACTGGTAATGGATCCTGTTAAACCTGTGGCACTTCATGAGCTCCAGGCTTCTACAGCTGTGGAGGCTTCATAATACCTACATACATCTTGCATGTCTGGACACTAATATTTTACACTTACATCATAGTTTCATTTATTCAGTTGCTTTTATGCTCGTGATTGGATTGTAACCAGGCATTTAGAGAGAAAACCTGAAGTAGTAGGAGGAGCTGAGAAAGAAATTAATTTCATTTATACTGTGAAGATTTAAACCCCTGGTTTATGAGGCATGGCATTTCGTTCGGCCAAGCAGTGAAGAAAATGTTAATGGGTCGGGTGATTTAAAAATAACCTAAAGAAAATGGAAGGAAAAGGGAACAGGGGGAAGAAATGGGGGGAGGGGGAATGTAATGTAACTCTTTTTTAGGATTTACTTGTTAATTATGTTAATAATATCTTGTAGTTCATAGGAGAGGGATTGCTTACAACTCAGGTTCTTCGAGATGAATTCCCCTAAGGAGGCATGATCATCTAATAGCAATTGATCATATTCTTATGTTTAGGTGTTGAAGTATGCAAGGCAGTTTCAGTTTACTACTATTCCTAGTATCTTCAACAACACATGTAACCACTTTTTATTTTTATTTTTTAAAACATCCTCTTCAGTCCATCCCTTATATCATCTCGCCAATTTATAAGGTTATGTCCGCCACCTCAGGTTTCTGACATTTTACCGGGAATTACATGTACAATTTCCAACCAGCCCATAAGAGCTAGGAATTTGTCAATAATATTGTTTTTGCATTTGTTCTATGATGCCGCTAAACAGAAGCAATTTCTCTAAGCCTGTAGTATTAATTTGTGCTGCGAGCTAAGTTCCTTTGCCAATTTTTGAACAGTTCAGTTCTTTAGGATAAAAAATTAAGATTTTATTTCTTGGAAGATTTTATAGCAGGCATGTCAATATTTTTCTTTTTTTTAAAAAAAGTAAGAACTATTTTTAAACTACATTTGAATTTTTGCTTGTGGAAATAAGATACCAGTCCATTGCAGCCAATCCGTGCCTGTCATGAACCTGGCAATGGCCCAGGGAACTGGAGAAATGGGAAGTGGACAAGCCAAACTACAGAACCTTTCTCTGTGATTTTTATCTGTGAGCCCGCCTTTGGCGGGGGAGGGCGGGATACAAAAATAAATTTATTATTATTATTATTATAAAATAAATAAATAATCTTCATAACTTTAGAGCAACTAGTGAGATCCATTTTATATTCAGTCACTAAAAATGTTTAGTGAGTGAAAGATTGGCCTACTCCACACATGAAAGGAAAGGTCCTCTGTGCAAGCACCAGTCATTTCCGACTCTGGGGCGACGCTGCTTTCACAACGTTCTCACGGCAGACTTTTTACAGGGTGGTTTGCCATTGCCTTCCCCAGTCATCTACACTTTCCCCCCAGCAAGCTGGGTACTCGTTTTGCCGACCTCGGAAGGATGGAAGGCTGAGTCAACCTCGAGCCGGCTACCTGAAAACCCAGCTTCCGCTGGAGATCGAACTCAGGTCGTGAGCAGAACTTAGGACTGCAGTACTGCAGCTTTAACACTCTGAGCCACGGGGCTCTTACTCTACACATGTCAAGGCAATAAACAGTCAATCAATTAATTTCCTGTGCTTTAAAACAAATTGATCATGCAGAATTTAACAGAAAGGAACTACTGGACTATCAGAAGATGGAGGTAAAGACGTCATGTCATCTGCAGGAATCAGATGTTTGAATTGGATCTATACTCATTGTGGTACGACCGAATACAACGAGTGAAGCAATAGGCTAAGGAGCAAGGGTTAAGCTAGCGAGGAATTTTGTGTCGGGGCAGATGTGTTAAAATTCTATTTTGCAAAGTATTTGGTTTTTCTGCTCATGTGCTTGGAGACTTTTCAAACCTGAACTCCATGGAAATCCAGGATATATTGTTTTAAACGTAATTACTAGAATAGCTAACTTGTATGCAGTGTTTTTCTTGTCATCTGTGAGAAACGTGAACTCTAAATTTTGAAAGTGGATATCTCAGAATGTCATTCACAAGCATGTGTTTGAAAGAACGCTCCCAAGCGCAGCTCCTGCAATGACGTAATGTTCTGCCTACGCTATATGATTTTATACATTTTCTTGCTAAGTCTTGTAGAAAGGCAACAATAAAAGTGTCTAGCCAAAGCCTCTTTTGATTTAATTTCAACACATTGGTTCTTGTCTGACATTCTGGGGCCACAGAAAACAACTCTGCACCATTCTCTGTATGTAGGGTGGCCAGACCGTCCCGGTCTCCCAGGAAAGTCCCGGTTCTGGCCACCAATTCCCGGCTCCCGGGCTGGCTATACTGGGACCATTAGAGGTCCCGGTTTAGCCAGCCAGAGAGCCAGGGGCCGCGCGGGCGGGGAAGGCGGCGAGTGAGGGAGGGAGCGTGCGTCCCTGCGCGTGCGCAGGGCGATCGTGGCGGCCTCTGCGCATGCGCGGGGACGCTCCCTCCCTCACTCGCCGCCTTCCCCGCCCGCGCGCGGGGCCCTGCGGCGGTGGCGGAGGCCGGGGAAGCGTCGGAGAGGCCGGCGCTGGTCGCTGGAGGGCCTCCAGCGACCAGCGCCGGCCTCTTCGACACTTCCCCGGCCACCGCCGCAGGGCCCCGCGCGCGGGCCTCCAGTGCAGGCGGAGGCCGGGGAGGGCGTCGGAGAGGCCGGCGCTGGTCGCTGGAGGGCCTCCAGCGACCAGCGCCGGCCTCTCCGACGCTTCCCCGGCCTCCGCCACCGCCGCAGTGCCCCGCGTGCGGGCGGGGAAGGCGGCGAGGGAGGGAGTGCTGTCGGTCACTTCCAGGTTCCTGTCCTGTATCTCGACCTGTGTTATTAGTGACAGGCTGCTTCGGCGTGCCGCTGCGCCGGCCCCCTGGGTCCCACAACGATGGGACCGATGCCACAGGGACGGGCTCGAAACACTCTATAACCCCTCAAAAGAACAGCAGTCTAGCTCGCTTCCCCCGAGCCCTGCCGCCATAAGCCTCAAGGGGGCTCATTTTGCGGCATCTCCCGGCGGGAGGGTGGCACCCACACGGGACAGATATCAAATGAAAGAGGGGGTGCAGGGCAATCAGAAACAGCCGGCGGAGGGAGTCGGGAGACCACCCCACTGGGGGATCCACACCCCGAAAGTGATGAAGGTGGTGCAGATAGAGCCAACAGAGCAAACAGGACAAAATAAATAGGCTGCATTATGCAGCACAGTCTCACTGGAATCTCACTGGAATCTGACTGGCTTCTCAGCGTGGAACCCGTTCTCTCTAGTCTTCTCACTTTGAAAAAAGTAAAAAAAGAGTTTTATTTAACTTTATTTCCCCCTTTCCCTCTCTATAAATAATCTTGGTGTTTCCAGCGGTGATATTTGGGCGATTTTTGGGGACGTCACAGGAAGTGCTGTGAAGTCACTTCCTGTTTCCGGCAGTGGCATTTGGGGGAAATGATGTCATTTGGGGGAAATGATGTCACAGGAAGTGATGTCACTTCCTGTTTCCGGCGGTGGCATGATGTCACCGGAAGTGACGTCACTTCCTATTTCCGGCAGGTGGCGCGGGGGAAATGATGTCACAGGAAGTGATGTCACTTTCTGTTTCCGGCGGTGGCATGACATCACCGGAAGTGCCGTCACCGGAAGTGCCGTCACTTCCTGTTTCCGGCGGTGGCATGACATCACCGGAAGTGACGTCACTTCCTGGTTCCGGCAGGTGGCACGGGGGAAATGATGTCACAGGAAGTGATGTCACTTTCTGTTTCCGGCGGTGGCATGACATCACCAGAAGTGCCGTCACCAGAAGTGATGTCACTTCCTGTTTCCGGCGGTGGCATGACATCACCAGAAGTGACGTCACCTGGCCTAGTGGTCCATAGCAGACTTCCACCATCATATCATTATTATCTCTTGCTCCTTCCATTTTTACCCAGAGACTCTCAACTGAACTTCCATGCTCAGATTCACCTATTTCCTCACAAATATATATATTGTTTACATATAATGCGACCCCTCTGTCCTTTGTTATTTGTCTGTCACATTTAAATAAGTTGTATCTCTCAGTCCTAATATTCCAGTTGTGAGTGTCATTCCATCAAGTTGCAGAAATGCCTAGATTCCCTATAGAAATGTCATAGTCCCTTTCCTGTATTAGGATTTCCAGTTCTCCTGCTTGTTTCCCATATTCTGTGCATTAGTGTAGAGACCTTGAAATCCATGTTTTATGCTTCCTGAGGTTTTCATTTCTGTACTTATATGTGAGTTAATGTTACCTGGCATATGAGCCACTTCTTGCAAAACTTTAGCATTCTTATCTCCAGTTACTGACATCATACTGGCTTTGATTTTTTGTCTTGCTTTCCTATATGATTTAGTTTAAAGCCTTCCTTATTAGGTTTGCAAGGCTATTACCAAACACATTTTTCCTACCTTTGTGAAGTACAAACCATCTTCCGATAGAAGAGCTTCATCTCAAAAGCGTAATTCATGATCCAAAAATCCAGTCATTTCCTGATGACATCATCTACATAGCCAGTCATTTATTTGCAGTATTCTTCCTTCCCTTCCTAAGCCACAGCCTTCAACAGGAAGAGCTTTCGAAAATACCAACTGCGGTCCCAGGTCTTTCACCGTCTTACCCAGAGACACATAGTTTCGTTTAATATGTTCTGGGCTGTGCTGGGCAATATCATTTGTTCCCACCCAGCTCATAAAGAGAAGATAATAATTTGTGGGCTTGACAAATCTTCCTACCCTTTCAGTCATGACCTGAATGTGTGCACCCAGTAGACAGCATACCTCTCGAGAAAAGTCCAGTCAGCACACTTTAGCCCCTACCTCTCTGAGTACGGCATCCCCAATTATCAGCACACGCCTCCTTCTATGTTTGGGAGCAGAAGCTCACGTTCTCGCATCCCTGGGGGCCTAAAAATTTCCTTCAAGCTTCATGGATGCTTTGGAAATTGGCCTTGTTCTGATGGTCCAAAATCAATATCTTTGGGGAACTGATTGCTTAGCAACAGAGACTTAGAATGCCCTCCTAATTGTCCTGCTTCCGTAGGGGAATATGGGAAACAAGCAGGAGAGCTGGGAATCCTTTTTCCATGCATCTTCCTCCTGTGTTGGGTGCTCCTCCATTCACTGAGGTGCCTTTTTCTCCTTTTCAACTTGCAGTTGTGATCAGAGTTCCCTCTAAGGTGTGCAGTCATTAATTTGTACCCTGATTTTTACCCCGCTGGACACTGAGGGAAAACCTCAGTGTAGGGCTTCCTTTATCTTCAAGGTGGCCCTGCCCTCCTGCTCAGCTGGCCCTTGCGGGCCCTCGGCATCTGGCAGCCCTACTTCCACCATGTGACTTTTTTGCCGCTGCCCTGCCCCACCATGGTCTACCAGACTGAGCCACCCCCAGCGCTAAGACCGCTCTAGCCTCTAGGTGATGTGAGTTGCACTGAGGAGGCAGGAAATGGGGAGAGCCAAATGCGATTAAAGGCTGCTGCCACTGCTTCTCCCCCTACACGATCTGATGCCGCCGCCAGCTCCTGACCTCACCGTGGGAGGCCCGGGAATCGATTGAGGGGGAGGGGTGGAGTATGGCCAACCGCAAGACTGGTGCAGGTGAGGTCAGATTCAATAAGAGTGGTGCTCACCTCCAAGCCCCCACCGTGTGGGTGGGTGTGCCTGAGCTTGGATGCCTCACTGCCCTGGATTGTTTGGATGTGTTGTTGGGTTGCAGGGCAACTGCAGCATACTTGAGTGTCAAGTCGGCTGGATTCAATAACGAGGCTTTGCTGATACAAAGTAGCTAGTTTATTGATATCATTGCTCTCGACTACAGAGAGATTGAAGGACTAAAGATCATACAGTAAAAGCAATCATATAAGGTATACATCAGAGGGATTCTTGAGGGAGGGGTACTCTATGCAGGGTACATTCACACATTGATGTTACAATTTCGTTCTCAGGCCTGGCTTGGCCTTGGGCGTCTCTGGCACCACGACTCCCCCGGACACTCTGCCTGAGAAGGCACCATAATCTCTTTCCCATATTCCCATTTCAAAGCAACACTACATAACAAAGGAGAGGAGGGGGGTGAGGAGAGATCAAGCTAGCAGCATTGGTATACAGTGTGGCTTTACCCAGGATACATTTCTCCTGAACCAAAGATTGCAGGCAGGCTTGACCAGAGTTAAAGCAGACTTGACCCAGCCTCAGCCCTGCTCCCTTTCCACCTCCTCCTTGCTGCGACCTCCACCTACAGCCTCTCCTAGCTGCTCACCACCCCACTCCCGAGCTGCTCCCTGAGCAAACAACCATACAAGGCTCTCACTTTAAAAAATCTTCACCTCAAATAGCTTGTTTTAAAAGTATGGCAGGCAGGGCTTTCTTTGCAGAAAAACTCATTTGCATGTAAGGCCACACGCCCTGACATCACCATTGTTTCGCATAGGGCTTTTTGTAGGAAAAACTCAGCGGGACCTCATTTGCATATTAGGCCACACCCACTGGCACCAAGCCAGCCGGAACTGCGTTCCTGTGAGTTCCTGCTCAAAAAAAAAAAAAAAGCCCTGATAGTAGGGATTTAAATATACAGATTGCATTCCTCTTGATCCTTTCCCTTGCTCCTCCCTGTCCTCCCTTCAACCGTAAGAGTCGTCTGATCAGTTTCTCCAGATTATGGTAGGAGGGGGTGGGAGAGGAATACTTGAGAGAAGTCAATGTCTGATTTCTTTCTTTGCTAGGGAAAAGGCACTTTTAAAAAGCAGAGAGCAAACGAGAAAGGTACAAGAGAGTGGCTGAGTGTGTAATTCAACGAAGAGGAGAGGAGTACTGAAACCCAAGATGCCAGGTGGGAGCAAAAAGAAAAAAGATAAGATTTAAGGAGAGTGAGAAATCAAAGGAGGAGTGGGAAAGTTGCCTCTGATGCTGTGTCCCGGCCCAATCTTTCTGGATCGGGATGGGTTTCTGCAGCCCCTCTCTGTCTCTCCCCTCCCACGCGTCAAGTGTGACCTCCAGCCACCAAAATATTATAACAAGAACAGCTGCTTCTGTGTTCCATCTCTCTCTCTCTCTCTCTCTCTCTCTCTCTCTCTGAGTTTGGTGTAGTGTGAGGCTAAGTGTGTGAACTCTTATCTGGGAGAACTGGATTTGATTCCCCTCTCCTCCACTTGCACCTGCTGGAATGGCCTTGGGTCAGTCATAGCTCTCTCAGGAGTTGTCCTTAAAATGGCAGCTGCTGTGAGAGCCCCACGCACCTCACAGGTTGTCTGTTGTGGGGGAGGCAGATAAAGGAGATTGTGAGCCGCTCTGAGACTTTGAGATTTGGAGTGGAGGGCGGGATATAAATCCAATTTCTTCTTCTTCTTCTCTCTCTATCTCTCACTCACTCACTCACATACACACACACACACACACACACGGGGGCATGGCAAAGAAATGCCATTCCTTATAAAGCCTCCTCCCCATGCAGTAACTTTACAGACAAAATGTTCCAGGATTCTCGGCATCAGGAGGAACAGTATAACCAAAGATGTTCCATGGGTGTGTCTTGTTTTTCCCGCTGTCATTTGAATACCATTGAGTTGTTATGGCTTCTTAGTTGCCTGAGTGGGTCGAACTGCTCCTGGTCAAGCATCTCATTGATACTTTCATACAGTGGCCTTTCAACAGCGCAGAGCTGCGGGGGGCTTTGATGAGGAGTGAGAGGGCAATTATGGAGATAGACTGGGGAGATCAGGTTCTCTTTGGTGAGCCCCCTTCGATACCCTACTTGTAAATACTGTTATTATCAGACTTGTTCTAACTGACGGTAGAATTCTTTAAGACTGGCTTGGGCATGTATTTGTAATGTGTAGCAAGCTTAGCAGCCAGTTATGTGTGTTATCTCTAAGGTACCTATGTAAAATTCTTGTGCCTTGTAAAATAACAAGAATGTGCAAGTCCATGATATCCCTCAGTCTCGTGATTGGCAGTTTCAAACCTCTCTGCATTTGACAGATCTGATTTTTAAAATTCTGGTGGTATGCTTTTGAAGACTAATGACTAAGGCTTCACCGGTGAATACATAATCACTCATCAGCATCGTTTTTGTTAAGTTTTAGATGTTTGCTGTTCAAGGTTTTGGAGATACAAGGTCTGTTTATTGCTGTTAACTCAAGTGACTTCTGAGTTTAGCGGTACAAGCTTTTTATCAGCTTGCATTATTGCTTTGTAGATTACATGATCTAAAATACTTTACAGGGTAGCAACCTGGTTCTTACCAAGTGGAAACAACTCCCCCCTCAGTCTTAGTATGTATTATATTTCTTAATAAATTCTTAGCATGTATTATATTTCTAGCCCATGCATTGGATGTTCCATTGAAACCTTTATTAATTATTGAATGGTGTCCTATTACTTTTTTTGTCAATTCTCATATAGGTCTTTCTGGTAATTTCAAAATTTTGTTTGACTGCTTTCTTAGCTGTAATGCAACAGAGGACAAGCAGTGATGAAGTGTTGAACCAGTGGGCATTTGTAGAGTGTATGTGATGCTGAGAGATACCACCTCAGTGCACGAGATACTCTGGACCATGGAGACTTGCAGTCAAACCATCTCTCCTAGGCTTCCAGCTAAGAAACAGCCTATGTGTCTCAGCAAGATTCTGACTGATTTTCACAATAGTCAAATGTAGGGTCTCTCACAACAAGTGTTCCCTCTAAGCTGAGTTAGCGTGAGCTAGCTCACAGGTTTTTAGCCGCCAGCTCACCCATTTTAGTCTTAGCTCAGGAAGGATGGCCCCAGAGCACACTAATTGATGCAGCAGCTCACAACTTTAATACCAGGAGCTCACAAAGTAGAATTTTTGCTCACAAGACTCTGCAGCTTAGAGGGAACATTGCTCACAACCGGCTGTAGACTCGCTCACAACAAAATATAGGCTCGCTCACAAAGTGGAATTTTTTGTTCACAAGACTCAACAGTTTAGAGGGAACATTGTGATGCTTTACAAGTCTAGCTACATTTAAAGTTTTCAGATTCCCTTGGCTGTCTTGAGGAAGAATGGTGAGGTAGAATGCTTTTGTCTAGTACCTCTGAAGTCTGACAATGCTTCGGGCTTCTCGTTTCATAATAAAATGACTGAGATTTCCTCCCCACTGCTTTCTAGCCTTCCTGAAAGGAGCCCCTGCTATCTAAAGTAAATTGTAGTTCTAGACTTGATAATACACTGCTTGGACAAGAGGGGCTCAAGGGTGCTTACTGAAAGAGATTAAACTGTAATTAAGCTGCCTGTGAGTAAGAGGGAAGGAAAGGAAAGATATGTGGTTTTCATAAAACAGAAAACATACACAGGGTGGTGTTTACAGCATGGAGAAACATTTTTGCCATCAACACAATTTTATTTTTAGCAGACCATGGCTTTGTGACGTTCCTTATCAATCCCATAATGATGTTCAATAAAATAATTCTGTAGTGGTCCCAATTCAACAGTAACTATCTGAAGTACAACAATTAAGGATCCATGCATACAAATAAACTGTATTCACCCTAGGAGACTGTATTTAGGTAAGCATTTTGCAATTCTTTTTAAATGAAACTTAATTGAACGTCCATCAGTATAATATCCTTTTGTTTAGATTCAGAAACAGTTGGTGTGTGTGCGTTGTTGAAAGCCCTCTTCTTATCAGGCCAGCTATTAAATATTGTGGCTTACCAGCTATCAGTCTCCGATCAGCACAGTTTGTGCATTTTACCTTCCAAGAAAGTGCACTTTGAACCAGCCGGAGCACGAAAAATGTAGGAGCTGGAGAAAGTCCTAATTGAAACAGGCGACTCTCCAGTACAGACAGGAAATAAAAGGAAGACTGGACCCTTCAGTGGATTAAATTAGATGTTTAAATTCAGACAGTATCGGGGGGGAGAAAGAAGATGTATTTCGAATTAAAAAGGTAATAGTGAGTTCATTCAGATGCATGCCTCCCCTTCCTGTGCCTCCGTACTCTGACACACATGCGTTCTGCTGTAATCTCTGTGATGCACTGTACAGTAGAAATTGCTAAGGACGCTCTCCTAGCCAGAAGAGCAGCACGTTCCACTGGTAAACTTTCATTTCGCCTGTTCCCCTTGCACACAATATTAGAATGCAGGGAGAAACTTCATAGAAAATGATGCTAGGCAGGGAAGATGTTTTAACATCACAGCTCTTGGGTGGGGTGGCGGGGAGAGCATGAAATAGCCTGAGACAGGGGTGGTCAAACTTGCTTAATATAAGAGCCACAACAAAAAAAATGTCAGATGTTTGAGAGCCCCAAGATATGGACATCAGATGTTTGAGAGCCACATGACAGGGAGGGAGGGAGGGAGGGAGGGAGGGAGGAAGGAAGGAATATAGATGGGGGAGGGAGGGGAAGGAAGAGGTAGAAAGAAAGCAACTTCAACTTTAAATACATTCTCCAAGCGGCTGGCTGGCTCGACTTGGAGAAGCCATTTGAAGAGAGAAATGCCTTCTCCATGCTGGCCAACAGGGTGGTGGGGGCTTCAAGAGCCACACAATTTGTGTGAAAGAGCCACATGTGGCTCCCAAGCTGCAGTTTGGCCACCGCTGGCCTGGGGAAATATATGTTTTCAAAATAAGACTTCAAGAAAGTGTTGCCTTGTACTTGTGCACATATTTAGAAAACAAGAATGCTTTCCAGGGCTTTTTTTTTTGTAGAAAAAGCCCAGCAGGAACTTATTTGCATATTAGGCCAAACCCCCTGACACCAAGCCAGGCAGAACTGCATTCCTGTGCGTTCCTGCAGAAAAAAAAGCCCTGATTGTTTTCTATCTTTGATAACTACCTTTCCCCCTTAATATTGCTTCACAGTAATCAGAAATGTTTCCTGAAATAGTTCAAAGATTTCACTCTGGCACTTTCCTATTAAATATTTCTTGCGCCGCGCATGACAGTGCTGACTTATATCATGCAGCAACGAGGATGTCTCAATGTCATTCCTGTGCTGCTACCAACAGGTTCCTCCCATGTACGCAGTATTGGTATGTTAAGGTTACATAGACAGGAAGCTGCCTATGTAGACAGGAAGCTGCCTTTTCCCTTCGATTTCATTGCTGGTTGACTGGCAGGATGCTATAATATGAAATGGACTGTTTGAGTCAACGACTTGCTCTTGGTAGATGGCCTGATTTTTAGCACTTGCAATGACTCTCCTAAAGAAACCAGAGGATAGAATTGAGCTGATTCCCAGGCTTGGTTTAGGCATGATGTTTCCCAGGGAGGCACTGATTTGAATGACCATGAAAGTACAGAGGGTTGGATCCAACAGAGCCATAAATACAGTAGATTTGTGGGAGGCCTTTTTGCCTTCCACAAAGTCCAGCCCCGAGGCATCCATGTTCTCCAGAGGAACTGATCTCTGTAGTCTGGAGATGAGTTATAATTCCAGGGGATCCTCAGGTTCCACCTGGTGGCTGGCATCCCTATGAAGGATGGCAAAAAGGCCTTCCACAAATCCACTGTATTTATGGCTCTGTTGGATCCAACCCTATAGAGACATATTAGATCGTGCCAAATTAGGTACTCTGTCTCAGGGAGACTACTCAAAAAATCTCGACCAACAAAGGAGTCAAACAGGGTTTTGTTCTTGCACCCCTTCTTTTAAATTTTTTTCTATCTGATCTTGCCCCACTTTTGACCCAAGTGGACAGCCACAGCCCTAAATTGGGTACCACCAATGTCCCAATTTTGCTTTATGCATATGACGCGGTCTTATTGTCCTGCTCCCAAGTAGGTTTACTTCGACTTGGTTGGGGGGGGAGGTTCCTGAATGAATTTTGTTGAAGACCTAGATGCTGTTTTCTTAAACCTTCTTTTTGATTTTGGTGTTGTGGTTAAGTGCGCGGACTCTTATCTGGGAGAACCGGGTTTGATTCCTTGCTCCTCCACTTGCACCTGCTGGAATGGCCTTGGGTTAGCCATAGCTATCGCAGAGGTTGTCCTTCAAAGGGCAGCTGCTGTGAGAGCCCTCTCAGCCCTACCCACCTCACAGGATGTCTGTTGTGGGGGGAGAAGATATAGGAGATTGTAAGCTGCTCTCTGAGTCTCTGATTTAGAGAGAAAGGTGGGGTATAAACCTACAATTCTTCTTCTACTTGGAACCCTGGTACAGTTGGGTAGCATGGCATTTTGCAAGAATTAATGGGGAAATCTTGTGGTGTGGTGTCGGTCCCCCAGTAAAATGCTGCTAACAGGTTCAAAGCATCGGGATACTTTTCCAGAGTCCACAGATTCCCTTTCCAAGCTTATAGTTTAGTGATGTCAGTCAGTCAGTCATTATTATGGCCATTTGACCAATCATATAACACGTTTACACGTTAAAAAAAATTCAAGGCATACATAAACCAGATAAAACAATTTAAAATAAAGATCTAATTATAGTATGGTTTCTGATACCTAAAAATCACCAAGCAGAATCTAGCTACTTGATGGGTAATCTTAGCAATGTAAGTTCAGCAAGCAATAAAATGGAAGTGCTTCCTTCTTATTTCATAGAATTGAATTACCTATACTGCAAGCTTGTGCTGGGCCCATAGAAATAATGCTTAAGCCCTGACTCCTATAGTTTGGAAAGAACTGCCTGTTTAATACAGATCCTATGAAGTGAACCAATGTACTAGCAAAAGACAAATTAGCATGGGAGGCGTAGGGCAAAGTGAGGCCTGGAATTCTTCTAGAATTACAACTGATTTCCTGAATACAGAGCACTTCCCGTGGAGGAAATGACTGTTTCAGAGGGTGGACTCTTTCTCCCCTCCCGTCCCGAAACACTATCATCCTGAAACACTGCCCCTAGATCTCCAGGGATTTCCCAAGCTGGAGGGGCCACACTAGATGCGACAGCATCCTGTGTGGCTGCCACAAGAATGCTGATGCCATTTTAAACTGATTTTAAAATGCTGCAAAGGGGGGTTGAGGTGCTCTTATCTCCTCCTCTCTGTGTGCCTTATCAAGTGTTGAAATGTCTGGACACAAACCCACCCACAGCTGTTTCAAAACTAGAAAAGGTGCAGCAGGGAATCGGGTTGCTAGCTCCCCCTGGCTGCCAGTGTGGGGGGGGGGGTCGAGTTGCTGCTTCAAGGTTTGGCGATTCCTGCAATTTTGGGGGTGGAGCCTGGAGGGACAGGGGCCACAGTGGAGCACAACGCCACAGAACCCGCCCTTAAGAGCATCCATTTTCTCCAGGAAAACTGATCTCTGTAGTCTGGATATAAGCTGTAATTCCAGGGGTACCCAGGTCCCACTTGGAGGCTGGCAACCCTATAGGGAAACACGAACAAAGCACTGTGGGCCTGATCGGGATCTGGTCCTCACAGCATTTTAAAATCACTTTAAAATGGCGGCTGTCACATCTAGTTTGGCTCAGAGTTGGCAGCCCTAGGGAGAGGTTAAGTCATCAGGAATAATGTTAGTTAAATTGTCTGCCTTATTATTGCTATTCTTATTCAATGCCCCTTTGTTGGGTTTTTTTTCCTCCCCCTTTTTCTTTTCTGAGCGCAGCTAAATTCTAGCAAAGGCGTTGGGTAATAAATGCTGTCGCCGGGTTTCTCCCTGCCATTTCGGTTGAGAGTGGGTATTGTAAGTTTGTTTCTAATTTAATGCTAATTTAGTCATACACTTGGCACACACAGTCAGCTTGGAGTTTGGTGAATTTTCTGTTGGATGCCGTTCTGTCTTTAATAGAAGTAGCATCCAGTAAGGTCAGTGCAAGTTATACTCATACGCCACCCAGATAATAGAATGCCTTGTTTCAGAGATGGACTTATCACATGTTTAGCAGCTGGAATTTATATGGAGACTTATTAAATAAAACAGCAGTAACCAGCTACCTCCTACTGTAGCGTACTTGGAACCGGAGTACCTGAACTTTTCCAAATATGCTTGGCCTTTTGTACTTCAGTCTGCATCCCTGCATTTCATCTTGCCTGTGTTTGACAGTTTTTGACCTCACAGTAATTTATTATTCTCTTTATTACTACTTAGGATCATGATAATTGAAAGGCTTTATTTGTATGATTACAACTTACTTAAGGGATGATTAAGGCACACCCAGAGTACATGCCATAAAAATGAAAGTCTCAGGCATTAATTTCTATTTTATTAAGTTGCAAATTTCCTTCAGGGGCTTTTGCGTTGCAAGATGGTGGTTAGAACACGTGCCATAATTCTTCAGGACTGGTGCATGAAAGGGAGGAATACTGCACTTGCATAACAGCACTGTTTATGCAAACAATATATAGATGACTGTGATGGATTGCACAGAAAAGCAGTTTTTTAAACTGCTGCTTGTGTCAGGGAGTTCATGAATTAGTCTTCCCTGGAGTGCAGAGCTTATGTATGAGGGTTTGGCTTCTGGGGGAAGAGACATTTGAGAATCAGTATTTTCTGACAGGCAATAGTGAAAAAAGTACCACTACAGAGTGAAGAAGAGAGACCCCTTTGTCTTAAATATATTAGAACTACTCTGAGGGAGAATTTAGAACATCAGTCCAGAAGGCTACAGAACACCTTGATACAGACCACGGACACTGGAGGAATGTTTGGCAGAAGGTCTGGGTAGTTAGAGAGAATTCCCATGCAAGCCAAAGAGAAAAAGGAGTTATTGCTTCTTGGGGACAAGGAGAATAACTTTCTGCCAGTGAAACAGAACCCGGGTCTGTGATAAAGGGGAGAAACTTAGATGCCTCAGGAATTCTTGACAAGCTATAATATCTAAAGGGAAAGCTTAGAGCATAGAGGGAGAAATCTAAACACTATACGCAGACGTTCTCAAAAAAACAATATTAAGAATACTAATCTGTATAAATGAGAAAATTTACTCTCAGGATCTCTAAACCCTGATTCCTCATATGCAGGGCTTTTCTTGTAGAAAAAGCCCAGCAGGAACACATTTGCATATTAAGCCACAAACCCCAGACACCACCATTGTTTCACACCGGGCTTTTTTGTAGAAAAAGCCCAGCAGGAACTCATTTGCATATTAAGCCACACCCCCAGACACCACCATTGTTTCACACAAGGCTTTTTTGTAGAAAAAGCCCAGCAGGAACACATTTGCATATTAAGCCACACCCCCAGACACCACCATTGTTTCACACCGGGCTTTTTTGTAGAAAAAGCCCAGCAGGAACACATTTGCATATTAAGCCACACCCCCAGACACCACTATTCACACAGGGTTTTTTGTAGCAAAAGCCCAGCAGGAACTCATTTGCATATTAGACCACGCACTCCTGATGCCAAGCCAGCCAGAATTGCGTTCCTGTGCATTCCTGCTCAAAAAAAGCCCTGCTCGTATGTATGCATATATTCCCTGCCTGTGTAATAAAATCTTTAGTCTGCATCAAGTGCCATTTCACAAGGGTTTATGAAATAGGACAGCTCCTGTATTTCCCACAAGTTCTTGTACTGGGTCTAAACACTAGACAAATATAGAATCATACAACTGGAAAGGGCCATATAGACCACCTAGTCCAATCCCCTGCCTAGAGCATCCCCAACACGTGTTTGTCTAGCTGCTGCTTAAAGACTGCCAGTGATGGGGAGCTGATTCCATTGTTGAACAACTCTTTTGATTAAAAAGTCTTTCCTCATATCCAGCCAGTACCTTCCCATCCTTAATTTAAACACATTATTGTGAATCCTCTCCTCTACGCAACAAAAAGGGCTAGAGAATTAAAATGAAAGGTACGAATTCAGAGAGGGGGCTTGACATATTCCCGGTGAGTCAGTTTCCCCATATGACCCCTACAGTTACAGATCTATACCAAGTAGGAAACCTCTCTGCTTTTGTTTAGCATTAGGCTATGGGTTCAGGTAGCCGACTCAAGGTTGACTCAGCCTTCCATCCTTCCGAGGTCAGTCAAAGGAGTACCCAGCGTGCTGCGGGGAAAGCGTAGATGACTGGAGAAGGCGATGGCAAACCACCCCATAAAAAGTCTGCCATGCAAACATCGTGATGCAACGTCACCCCAGAGTCAGAAATGACTGGTGCTTGCACAGGGGACTACCTTTACCTTTATACTACAAGTAGGGATCTGTGATACTCATGGGGGGGGATTCCTCCCCCCACTGCTGCCAGTTCCCTCCATATGGCTCAGTATGGGAGAAGACTTGCAGGGGAAAATTCTTCCCCCCGCATAGCTAAACAGCTTCAGGCCCCACCAACTCTTACTGAGCCCTGAGGTCAGGATGGAGCAGCTGTGGAGGTGCTACTGGAGAGCCAGTTTGGTGTAGTGGTTAAGTGTGCGGACTCTTATCTGGGAGAACCGGGTTTGATTCCCCACTACTCCACTTGCACCTGCTGGAATGGCCTTGGGTCAGCCATAGCTCTGGCAGAGGTTGTCCTTGAAAGGGCAGCTGCTGTGAGAGCCCTCTCCAGCCCCACCCACCTCACAGGGTGTCTGTTGCGGGGGAGGAAGGTAAAGGAGATTGTGAGCCGCTCTGAGACTCTTCGGAGTGGAGGGCGGGATATAAATCCAATATCTTCTTCTTCTTCTTCTACTCTACTGCTGCCTGGCCTGAAGCGGCAGCTGCCAGCATGCTCTCCCACCGCTTCTAGGCCCGGAACAGCAGCTGGTGTCCTCCCCTGCCGCAACCGGGCTGGAGCAGCTGCTGATGTGTTCCTCTGATGCTGCTGGGCTTGGAGCGGCAGCCAGCATCTTCCGCTGCCATGACCAAGTCAGGCTAGCCGCTGGTGGGGCTCGTGCGCTGCATGGTCGCCACTGGACCCAGTGAGTTTTCCCCAGCTGTGCTTCTGCCACAGATTTAAACCCCCCTCTGTGTGTGTATGATCAGATTTCCCAACAAACTTGGGGAGTGCCCCCAGTTTGCTGATAAATCTGTGCAGATATCCACAGATGGAGACCACATGCGGTTAATATTATAAGGGTATTTATAAAGAACAACACGACCTTTGACATTTATATAATTACTAATTCGGGCCGGTGCTGGGGCTTTGGCCGCCCCAGGCAAGGCCCCACCCTCAACTTCCAACGGGGGGTGGTGCGTCAGTGGGTGCGCTCGGAGCCTGGCTGCCACCACAATGCCCCACCAACCCCACTCGGGCTTTGTGGGTCGTGGGAAGCCTGAGCGGGGCCAGGGGAGTGCTGCGAGGCTTGCATAGCCCGCTTCTCGCAAGGAGCATGCCACGCTGGGTCCTGGGTCGTGGGAAGCCTGAGCGTGGTCAGGGGTGCTATGACACGCCTCCCCGACTTGGGAAGCCTAAGCGGGGTCAGGGAGGGTGCTGCGATGCCCCAGAGGTGACCAGGGAGAGAGGAGGCACCCAATGGTGCCCCTGAGGCGGGGTGGCACCCCAGGTGTTGCCTACCCCACCTGCTCCCATGCGTCGCCTCTGTTAATATTTAGACACTGCATATGTGGAAACTGACAGGCTATGTTAAAGGATGACAGAGCTTTTCAGGACACGCCCTCAACGATTTAAGCAGACAATATACAAGACGTGACCTTACCAGCCGTTTTAGCGTGATGTGCAGTCCCGGCTGCTTCGCTTTGCAGAAAAAGGGGTTTTATTCTCAGCCGTTGATGTAACCGTCAAAGCTGTGTATCTCAATAGCTAGGTGATTTCGTTAACCTGCCAGATGTTAAAGAAATAATACAGTTCTGAGACTGATGTTCTTTAAAAAGAAAGTCTTGGGCCATTTTCTTTATAGTTTGTCTGGGAAGTTAAAAAGTGGGCAGCTTTCCCAGCTAGAAACAGAAATTTGAGGGGCATTTTGGGCTGCTGCAGGTAGGGGAAGCTGAGAAGGTTGTACTTTGTGGAAAGATAGTTGCTCCAATAATTGCTCTTTCTCTTTACTAAATACTATAGTTCAAACCTATTTTGAGAGAACATACAATGTCTTTGGGAAGCCAGCCTGAGGAGCATAGCATGGTTGCTGGGCTGCATCTGTAGAGAAGCAGTTAGAGATAAAATCCAATTAGAAGTTCTGGAGATTTGGGGGTGGAGCCTGAGGAGGGGAGGGACATCCACCTTCCAAAGCAGCCATTTGCTGCAGGGGAACCAACCTCTGTAACCAGGAGACCAGTTTGCAGGGGCTTTTTTAATACCAGGAACTCCTTTGCATATTAGGCTACACCCCCCTGATGTAGCCATTCTTCCAAGCCATTCCTCTTACAGTAGGTCCTGTAAGAAGAGCTCTGTAAGCTCTTGGAGGATTGGATACATCAGTGGGGCATAGCCTAATATGCAAAAGAGGTCCTGATAAAAAAAAGTGCTGGCCAGTTGTAATTCCAGGAGATCTCCAGCCACCACCTGGAGGCCTATAGCTGTACTAGAAACAGCTGTACTATGCCTTAGACATTCAGATTTTAATTAAATTCCATGTGTGGTGGTCCAATAAAAAAATAACACTTATATTAAGCATTGGAAATTGAGAAGAAATTTTGATGGTTGTACATAGTTTTATATTGTTATGTTATATTTTAGCTTGGTGTTGTGTTGTACTGTTATTGATGAGTTGTGTTGTTGTTGTTGATTGGCCTAGAGCTGCAATAAACTGACTGACTGACTGACTGACTGACTGAAGAAAACCAATGAGTCAATACTTCAGTGGATTCAACATTAAAATACACTGCTATGCCTAGTTTTAAAATGCCGTTTACCCAAGGCTTTATCCTTGGTGGTAGATCTCAGACAATTGCAGAAATATACATTACTGGAATGCATTATGGTAAACAGACCTGTTTGTTGTAGCAGAAGTACAAGTAGTCTGATATTCACAATTGTTGTGTGGGGGGAGCAGTCTGAAAGGGGGTTCACTCAGAAGATGACAAAGTTGTGAATGGCAGACAAAGGACACCATGGAAATTAATTGGGCATCTTATTAAGTAATAATGTTTTAATCCCACAGTTCTGTGCAGTTTGACTGAATTCATATTTTATGACTGTGTTAGAAGCTCACATATTTTAAATCTTGGCAGGCGTTCAGTTTTAGAGGTTCAGCTCAGGAAACACGCTTCTCTGCTCTCAAAGACCGGATTTCATGCTTTGTATTTTTTGCCCTGGCATCATGCGTACAGTTTTCCCTGTTTGCTATCTTTCTGTTGAGTTTTCCACATCAGCTCATTTATCTTTCAGGTGTTATAATCATTGACCCTCAATCAGTATTACATTATCCAAAACAGGCAATTATCCCCATTGTCACTTTTGCATTTGCTCTTTTGACCTAGGGGTCACGGAGGCCTAGTGTAACTGAATCCCACAAAATTATTCCCTTACCTGTCATATAAATAATCATCCCAGCAAAATGAGACCCATGGGGGCCTTTGCTGAGGTGTTGAGAAGGCCAGTCTAACTCGATCCTTTATTCTGCTCTTTAAGGAATGCAATACTGTTTTGGCACTCCATCAAAATAAAACAAAGTTCCATTTTTGAGACTTTTTTTTTTTTAATTGAGCACCCCTGCGCTTACAAATGCTTCTTTGTGGCCTACTTTATTGAAATTTCCATTCAGCTCTTCCATCTGTTAGCTGTGTTTGCCACTATTCCTAGGGCAAGAATTCTACCTTTCACCTTCATTTGGGGGTGCAGGGTCATAAAACTGTCTGGGTTATTTCTGCTGCATTTATACCTAAATTAATATTACTTCTCTAACAGATTTAAAGCTTTTTAATTCCCCAGCTCATTATCATGACGCATTTGCCCACTGAAGAGAATAACATTTGTGTTCCATAGAAGAGAAAAGCATTTTAGATTAATACTGTGTTGCCCAAAAGCGGTGGGAACTCAAAAAGCATCTGATTAAGAATACATTTTTCATTTTTTTTTTCTCTTTAACCTGACTGTAGCTATAGGAGATAAGTCTGCTTCAGGCCTCCATAGCTACCATTTCGCTAACAAGGACATTCCCTTTCCACAGCAGTGATACTCTTGAAAAGGATTGCTTTTAGAAAACACTTTAGGAAAGGTCCCCTGTGCAAGCACCAGTCGTTTCCGACTCAGGGGTGACGATGCTTTTACGTTTTCACGACAGACTTTTTTACGGGGTGGTTTGCCATTGCCTTCCCCAGTCATCTACACTTTCCCCCCAGCAAGCTGGGGACTCATTTTACCAACCACCAAAGGATAGAAGGCTAAGTTAACTTTGGGCTGGCTACCTGAATCTAGCTTCCGCCGGAATCGAACTCAGGTCGTGAGCAGAGAGTTCGGACCTTTCCCATACTTGATATCGTGATAGCACACAGTATGTGTGTTGCTCATTTTTGTTGCCCAGATGTAGAACTCAATATTTATCCTTGTTAAATGGTGGATGGTGGAATCAACTCCCAGAGGAGGTGCGAGCCCTGCGAGACCTGAATCAGTTTCGCAGGTCTTGCAAAACCGCCCTCTTTCAGCTCGCTTTTAAGATGGAACCCGGCTAACTGACATCTAGCCATCCTATACATGTTTCTGAATTGTAGCACCTTAATTAATAACTTATAATGGTTAACTGTTTTATCTAATTTTTAACAATTTATAAATGTAATTCAACTGTATTTTAATCTGTTTTATAGTAATGATTGTATTTTATTGTAATCACGGTTACACCATGTCCTGTGAGCTGCCCCGAGCCTGCCTTTGGCAGGGGAGGGCGGGATATAAAAATAAATTTATTATTATTATTATTAAATTGCACCTTGTTCACTTCTGCGCACTTTGCCAGCATGTTCAGATCTTATTGAATTCTATCTCTGCCTTCTGGTGTGTTTGCTGCTTCTCCCAACTGGATGTCATCTGCAAATGTAATGAATAGCCCCTCCCACACCCGCATCCAGATCACTGATAAAAATATTGAAAAGTCTCAGGCCCAGAACTGACCCTGTGGCACCCCACTGGACGCTTCCCTCCATTCAGATGAAAAGCCACTGTCAGCTACTCTTATCCACCTAACTATCCTAGGGCGTTTTTGCACTCACCTTAATCGGTAGCGACGCCCATCTTCACCGCGCAGGATCTGCGCGGATTTCACACTAATTGCCGCGGAGCACCCGGAAGAGCCGGAAAGACCCGCGGCTTTTGCGGCGCAAATGAAAACTGGGTTTTGGCAGTTTCTGTTTGCACCGCAAAAGCCGCGGGACTTTCCGGCTCTTCCGGGTGCTCCGCGGCAATTAGTGCGAAATCCGCACAGATCCTGCGCGGTGAAGAGGGGCGTCGCTACCGATTAAGGTGAGTGCGAAAACGCCCCTAGAGTCCAGCCCCTAGTCCTCATGGGGAACCCTGTCGAAAGCTTTTCTGAAAGCCAGGTAAACAACATCAATGGCATCGCCTCAATCCAGTAAGCTCATCGCTCGATCAAAGAAGGGGAAAAGGTTGGTCCAGCAGGACACGTTGGGAACAAATCCGTGCTGGCTTCCCTGGATCACCAGATTGTCCTTCCGATGCTCGCAGATTGATCTTCATGCATTTACAAGACTCTGCTCATCGTGTGTAAATAAAAGTTTTTAACAAAAATAGACTATCGTTTAACCTTCTTTGTCGAATGATCCCTTGTAGCGACTCTGCAGTACATTCGTAATAAAATAATTATGTGCTCACCACCACTGTACTCATTTGGCCCCCTATGAAAATTTTCTGAGGCCCATAGCCATATGGAGGCTTACAGGGGTGATGCCTCACCCCGAATTTGCCTGTCCCCCACCATTCGGCCCCGGGCTGCCACACCCTCCCCCTCAGCCAGTCCCCACTGGTCCTCTAGAGCAGTGGTCCCCAACCTTTTCGGCACCAGAGACCGGTTTTGTGGAAGACAGTTTTGCCACAGACCCAGGGGAGGGGGGCAGTGGTTTCAGGATGATACAATTGTGCACTTTATTTCTAAAGCGTTTGGTGTGGTGGTTAAGTGTGCAGACTTTTTATCTGGGAGAACCGGGTGTGATTCCCCACTCCTCCACTCGCAGCTGCTGGAATGGCTTTGGGTCAGCCATAGCTCTCACAGAGGTTGTCCTTGAAAGGGAAGCTTGTGGAAGAACTCTCTCAGCCCCACCCACCTCACAGGGTGTCTGTTTGGGGGGAGGAAGGTAAAGGAGATTGTGAGCCGCTCTGAGACTGAAATTCTCAGTGGAGGGCAGGGCGTAAATCCAATATCATTGCCGTCTTCTTATCGGAATACATTGTACATTGTAATATATAATGAAATAATTATACAACTCACGGCCCGCTTGCCAACAGGTCACGGACTGGTGCTGGTCCACAGCCCGGGGGTTGGGGACCCCTGCTCTAAAGGGCAGCTCTGGTGCCCGCACTCAATAGCCCTCCTTCCAACAGCAGTGCAACAATCTTTCTGCAGTAACGTATCCTTCCCTTCTCTTCTGCCATTAACCTACTTCAAAATCTCCCCAAAGAGAGGAAGCTTCTGCTGGATTTATTTTTTGCAGCTGCAAAAACAGAAGGGGAGGAGAGCCCACTCTGACAAATCTCCCCGCCCCCCCCCCCCCAAATAATGCAGTTCCATTTCTCTGCACTGCAGGATCTGGAGATCTGATCACTGCACCTTGATATCAGAGTCTGGAGAGGGGAGAGTGGGAATCATCTGCAGAGGAAAACATTTCCTCTGTGACCTGCCAGGACGGCCCCTCTTTGGAGCCTCTGATATGCTCATATTTCCATATTAGATGTAGGAAAGTTCTGCTTGGTTTGGCTGAGAGCGCTCAGGCAGCCCCTGTTTCTACTGAGACAGGGCTTGTGTTTGATCTCCAGAATGCTTGCTGGGGGTGGGCGGGTAGGAAGGTTATCTTGCTGTTCTGCTGCAAGCATTGGCAGTCCCTTACAGGTGTGTCTCCCCCCCTTCCTCATTACATGTACAGAAAAAGAGCAATTCACTCTATAGCCTCATCCCCCTGCCCCCCCTCACAGCATGCACTGAGAAAAGCTGCACTGTGAAAGCTGGAAAAGAAAGGTCTCCTGTGCAAGCATCAGTCGTTTCCGATTCTAGGGTGACGTTGCTTTCACAATGTTTTCACAGCAGACTTTTTACGGGGTTGTTTGCCATTGCCTTCCCCAGTCCTCTACACTTTCCCCCCAGCAAGCTGGGTACTCATTTTACCGACCTCAGAAGGATGGAAGGCTGAGTCAACCTCAAGCCAGCTACCTGAAAACCCAGCTTCCGCCGGGGATCGAACTCAGGTCGTGAGCAGAGCTTAGGACTGCAGCACTGCAGCTTTAACTCTCTGCGCTGCGGGGCTCTTCATGACAGCTGAGTGCCCCTCAAAGAACATTGCAACAAGATCGCTACCTCTGGAGGGCTGCCGTGGAGCCCACCTGCGTGCGCCATTCAGGGAATCCTTCTTGTGGCTTACTCTAAAATGTCTTGTGGCTTTCTTTAAAATGTTTGGTGGCTTTCTTTAGAATTTGTGATTGATATTGTGATGAAATTTAACTGAAGGAATATATATTTTTTAATTTTCGTGAGGCTTGGTTCCACGGAGCTTCAGCTTTTCCCTGCTTCATCTTATCCGTGGTTTCTCTTGGGTTGCTAATCCCCAGATGGAGGCAGGGGATCCCCAGGTTTGGAGGCCCTCCCCCTGCTTCAGAAAGCGAGGGTGGGGAGGGAAATATCTGCTGGGCCCTCCATTATTCCCTATGGAGACCAATTCCCATGGGGTATAATGGAGAACTGATCCACGGGTATCTGGGGCCCTCAGGCGGCTGTGTTTTGGGGTAGAGGCACCACATTTTCAGCATAGCAGCTTGTGCCTCTCCTCAAAACACCCTCCAAATTTCAAAAAGATTGGACCAGGGGGTCCAATTCTATGATTCCCAAAAGAAGAGGCTCCTCTCCTTCATTATTTCCAGTAGAGAGAAGACATTTAAAAGGTGTACGGTCCCTTTAACTGTGATGGCCGGAACTCCTTTTGGAGTTCTATTATGCTTGTCACAACCTTGCTCCTGTCTCCACCCCCAAATCCTTCTGTCTCCACCCCCAAACTTCCCAGATATTTCTTGAATTGGACCTGGCAACCCTAACCACAGCCCTCCCCACAGGTGGGTCTCAAGTAGGGGTGTGCATTCTATCTACCCAAGCAAAAAAAACCCCTCAAAATACCTTACCAGAATTTTCCAGGTGTTTTGAAACCAAAACAAATTAGAGTTCCTTTTTTGCTACCAATATAGCCGAGCCTGAATAAAAGCCTTCTTTCAGTGAATCAAATGTGGCACCGTGTATTCAACCAAAACTCCAGGCCATCTGTTGCTATATTCCTTACAGAGAGTAAAACGATCCATGCAGTGACATGACTCCACTTAAAACTCCTTCAATATTGACATGACTCTACTTAAAACTCCTGCAAAATATGACGGCACAAAAGACCCAGAGACAAGAGCCACATTGTAAAAAGTTTTTATCTGTTTCTTATTGCCTGGTTGTTTCTGAACAATTGTGGGATTGTGTTTCTAGGTTCTATATATCTTCTCCACTTATCACTGAAGGAAAGTGCTTATGGTGGACATCAAGGAAATATAGGTTTGACCAGAACTACTGCAGGGTGGAAACATTATTGATTGAGCTAATAAATGAATTTGGTGGACATATGTTAAAGGAATTTATATTAATTCCATTCGTGTTGATGCCTGCTGGTGAGAGCCGAGCTGATCAGAGTCAGCTTATGCAAGCCTTTGGCAGATTTTTGTGTTCTTCTAACTGTGTGAAAGACTATTTTGTCCCTCCATGTATGAAAGAAAGAACAATAAATCTAAAATTATGTTGCTTGTCAGTAAGACTAGGGTTCAGATCAGTCTAGAACAGGGTTGTCAAATGCATGGCCCACAGGTTGGAGCCGGCCCCCACAGGGCTCCAATCTGGCCCTTGAGCAATAGCCTCTCCTGCTTCCTTCTCCAGTTCTGCTACTGCTGCCCTGCAGCTTGCTTTGCCAAACTCTCAGTCACACAAGAGATATAGGCAAGCCTCTGTTCTCTAAATTGAATGAGGCTCCTCCTCGATGCTATTTTTTGTAGGAAAAACCCATCAAGAATTCATTTGCATATTAGGCTGCATCCCCTGATGCCAAGCCAGCTGGAACTGTGTTCCTGTGCATTCATTCTTAAAATAAAAAAGCCCTGTTCCTCCCTCTCCTCCTTCCAGGGGGAGGGAGGGAATGAGCCAGAACTTGCTTTCTGACCAGGCTCTGTCAATCACACAGGAGACAAAGGCAAGCCTTTCTTCCCTTCCATTGGCTGAGGCTCCTCCCCTTTGCTCAGTTGTCTCAATCTCACAGGAGAAATACAAAGCACCTTTAAGCCTGATAAAGCTTTATTCAGGGTATGAACTTTTGTGGGCCTTGTTACAGTGTGTGTGTGTATTTTGTTGGGCTCATTATGCCAAGGCTCCCCTGCTTGCAACTGGGCTCCCCTCCTCTTTTTTGCTATAGTCATGCCCTCTTGATCCAGTCTTTCTCAGTAGGAAAGCAGTGTGAACTAGATGAGGAATAACAACAAGCCAGCGAGGTGGATAAAGCTGAGAGTGTGTATGCAGACCAAGTTCACCCAGAACATTTCCATTGTAGACTGAGGATTTTGAACCTTGTCTTCCCAGATAGCAAGCCGATACTGATCACTATACATGGCTATCTTTCTATTCTTGCACTGCCTCATAGGAGTTGCAGTTATTTTTCTGGGAAGACTATAGTTTTGTAGACAAACACATAGCCTTCAGTCTGTGTCATGATGCCTTCACAGGTTCTTGAGCAGCATGTGAAGCAATTTATGTACAAAAGTTCACAAGTTTCTCCTGGGTCCTAGGCTCAGAGTACTGACCGTGAGATTTCTGTAATGAATGCCAATAAATCAAAATAATAAAGAGCATATTCAAGATTGCTACAGAACATACATTTTGATGCAATAATTCAGAGCAAGAGGGGTTAGTTATCAGAGACTGTTAAATAAACAACATATTGCAAGAGTGGTAATGTTTTAAGGATGTTTTCCTTTTAAGTTAAAAAATCTTTGTGTTGTGTCCTTTATAAAGCTTGCATTCTATTATGTGGCATTACATGTTATAACACACATGGCCCAGACCAACAAGTTCTCATTTATGTCAGATGTTATGCTGTTTGCTAGAGCCAGTTTGGTGTAGTGGTTAAGTGTGCGGACTCTTATCTGGGAGAACCGGGTTTGATTCCCCACTCCTCCACTTGCACCTGCTGGAATGGCCTTGGGGCAGCCATAGCTCTGGCAGAGGGTGTCCTTGAAAGGGCAGCTGCTGTGAGAGCCCTCTCAGCCCCACCCACCTCACAGGGTGTCTGTTGTGGGGGAGGAAGGGAAAGGAGATTGTGAGCCGCTCTGAGACTCTTCGGAGTGGAGGGCGGGATATAAATCCAATATCTTCATCTACCTCACAGGGTGTCTGTTGTGGGGGAGGAAGGTAAAGGAGATTGTGAGCCGCTCTGAGACTCTTCGGAGTGGAGGGCGGGATATAAATCCACTATCTTCATCTACCTCACAGGGTGTCTGTTGTGGGGGAGGAAGGTAAAGGAGATTGTGAGCCGCTCTGAGACTCTTCGGAGTAGAGGGCGGGATATAAATCCAATATCTTCATCTACCTCACAGGGTGTCTGTTGTGGGGGAGGAAGGTAAAGGAGATTGTGAGCCACTCTGAGACTCTTCAGAGTGGAGGGCGGGATATAAATCCAATATCTTCATCTACCTCACAGGGTGTCTGTTGTGGGGGAGGAAGGGAAAGGAGATTGTGAGCCGCTCTGAGACTCTTCGGAGTGGAGGGCGGGATATAAATCCAATATCTTCTTCTTCTTCTTCTTCTTCTTCTTCAATATGGAGGCATTGTTCATTTCTGCACCATAGAGTCTCTTCCCAAATTGCTAGAGGCTCCCCGCCCGACATGCCCAATGTGCCTGGAGTGATTATACCACTTTCAAGTGATGTCATCGCACTGGACATGTCACATGTGAAGGAGCTCTTTGGGGGCAGGGATCCCCTCAGGGTCCAGCTCTGTGCCAGCGGGCGGGGGGCCTCTGAGCCAGGGGGAACCCCCCCCAATGAGATCCCTTCCCATTACCCACCCTCCACAGGTTCCACCCCCCAAAAAAATCTCCAGGAATTTCCCAGCACAGAGTTCACAACCCTAAATAATGCAGTTACGGAGTGACATGCTGCCAGAAATCTAGTTTTATACCTTTATTTCTTGAGCAAGTCTTACCATCGAGCAATGAGAGATTCCCTCTCCTGTTATATTTCTCACCAATCAGAAGAACATTCATGACAAAGTTTGGACAACATGCATGATGTAAGTTAGACCAGTCGACATTGGGTGGAACACACACAGTTGATCAGATGCAGGAATCTTGGGCCTATGACTTCAGCAGGGGCAGCTGGAAAACATATGTGAATGGAGGGGCAAAGTGGTACACAGGGACCACGTTCAGGTTCCACAAGACACAGGGTAATATTGAACAGGTAAAGTAGCTCCTGATCCCAGGAATTCCTACATTGCATGGATGATTGGCGACATGTGAATTTACAGACAAGGGGGACCATTGTGTTTATCTTCAAGGCTTTTGTGCAGTTCCACATGTAAGAACATAAGAGAAGCCATGTCGGATCAGGCCAATGGCCCATCCAGTCCAACACTCTGTGTCACATAGTGGCCAAAAAAACCAAGTGCCATTAGGAGGCTCACCAGTGGGACTAGAAGCCCCCCCCCACTGTGCCCCCCAAGCACCAAGAATACAGAGCATCGCTGCCCCAGAGAGTTCCAACAATACACTGTGGCTAGTAGCCACTGATGAATCTCTACTCCATATGCTTATCCAATCCCCTCTTGAAGCTGTCTGTGTTTGTAGCCACCGCCACCTCCTGTGGCAGTGAATTCCAGTGAATTCCCTTTGGGTGAAGAAGGACTTCCTTTTATCCGTTCTAACCCGACTGCTCAGCAATTTCATTGAGCGTCCTTGAGTTCTTGTATCGTGAGAAAGGAAGAAAAGTACTTCTTTATCTTCTCTATCCCACACATAATCTTGTAATCTGTAACTCTGCCTGCACAGAAGGCCACTCAATGAATAGCAGTTATAGATAAGCACAACCCTGGTTTTTTCCCCCCTTATCCTAGTTTTTATTGGAAATGTTTCTACTTTTTAATGATTTTTTCCCCCAAGATGACCATGATATAATTTGCAATGATCAGTTAACGATGGCTGCCGTATATAGCCTGACTTTTCCTTTTCTCATGGAGAGGGGCTCTGACTCAGTGGAAAAGCCTCTGCTTTCCATGCAGAAGATCCCAGGTTCCATCTCTGGCATCTCCACTTAAAATGACCAGGTGGTGCAATAGACCTCCAGCTGTAATCCTGGAGAGCTGCTGCAACCTGAGAAGACAATAGTGACCTTAACAGACCAGTGGTCTGATTTCATATAAGGCAGCTTTGTATGTGTTCAATATACTTATTTAGCCCAAGCAGTAATTAAGCCTTCAAGTATCAAAACGCGTTTAGTATTTTAAAATGATACGCAAACAACTGGGGTATAGGTTTCTTCCCACAGCAGATGCCGCAGGTCTATCGTTATGTTCCTCCTGCTGAGCTGCCAGCTGCTGCTATAAGTTCACAAAGGTCACCGTGTTTCCCCCCCTCCCCCCCCCCCCGTGGCTCCTCCAGGCGCTGAATTTTTTGAGCAGGGGGCGAGCTATAAAATATCCCCATTTGTGATTCAGCAACTGCAAAAATTAAAAGGGTTTGCCCTGACTTGGACAGCCCAGGCAAGCTCGATCGCATCAGATCTCAGAAGCTAAGCAGGGCTGATTCTGGCCAATACTTGGATGGAAGACCTCCTTGGAATACCAGAAGTGGGGGGGCAGGGGCAGGCTTTATTCAGCCATCTCTCTGGATATCCTCCAGGCTCCCAGTAGGGGTCAGTCACCAGAGGTTGCCCGGACTTCTAGTTGCACATGCACACATGCACATATAACCCTGCCCCCTCCTCCCCCCCAAAAATTAGGGATTTGCTTTGCTTATCTATTCATACCAACAATTTGCATCTTGGCTTCTCTGTACCGTATTAACTTACCAAAAAATAAAATAAAATAAAATGCTTCCATAGAGAGACCAAGATGTTTGTAGGGTTTCCAATTCTGGGATGGGAAATTCCTGGAGATTTGGAGGGTGCAGCCCCGGGGGGGGGGGGGCGGTGGTGGCGGGCAGACCTTAGCAGAATACAGTGCTGTAGAGTCCACCTTCCAAAGCAGCCATTCTCTCCAGAAGACTTGTTGACTGTACTCTGGAGATTGGTTGCAATTCCAGGGGATATCCTGGCCCCTCCTTGGAGATGGAAATCCTATGTGTTTGGCAAGACATATAATAACTGAGGGAGGCCTTGTCCATTTTAGTCTATATTCAGTGATATACACGTCAAGGCCTCAGTTTGCTCCAAGAGGTTATCATGTGCATATTAGGGCCTGCTGTGTTACTTTGCCCTAAGGTTGCCGACCTCCAGGCAGGGCTTGGTGAACTCCTAGAATCAGGGCTTTTTTTGAGCAGAATCGCACAGGAACACAGTTCCAGCTGGCTTGTTGTCAGGGGATGTGACCTAATAGTCAAATGAGTTCCTACTGGGCATTTTCTACAAAAAAAAGAGAACCCTGCCTAGAATTACAGCTTATCTCTAAACTACAGTCAAAGTCGAAGTATTTTATTGTTGTAGCCATAGGCCATAACAACCCAGCAACCCCACCCCCAGTATACAGCTTACTTCTAGCCATAAAAATTAAACATAAAAAATACATAGCAAAATACAGTACTATGAACAAGATTTTAAAAATATATAGGAAAGGAAAGGAAAGGTCCCCTGTGCAAACACCAGTCGTTTCCGACTCCGGGGTGACGTTGCTTTCACAATGTTTTCTCGGCAGATTTTTTACGGGGTGGTTTGCCACTGCCTTCCCCAGTCATCTACACTCCCCACCCCCAGCAAGCTGGGTACTCATTTTACCGACCTTGGAAGGATAGAAGGCTAAGTCAACCTAAGCTGGCTACCTGAAACCAGCTTCCACCGGGATCGAACTCAGGTCGTGAGCAGAGCTTCGGACTGCAGTACTGCAGCTTTAACACTCTGCGCCACAGGGTAAAACAACGTGACAAAATGAGACTATAACTTGGCCAAAATTCTTGTATGAGTGGCTGTAGATATCTTCTTACGTATTTTTATTGCTAAAAAGATGAACGTAGCCACCTTAAGTGTAACATCTGGAATGGCATCAGCCCATAAAAATTTAATACGTTCTTCTTCTGATTTAAACTTTGTGAGACTACGGAGATAGTTGCCCTGGAGAAAATGGCTGCTGTTGGAGCATGGATTCTATGGCATTAGACAGGCCTGAAGTCTTTTCCCTTCCCAAACTCCTCCTTCCCTAGACTCCACCACCCCAAATCTCCAGGAACTTCACCACCCAGAGCTGGCAGCCCTAGTCGAACCCATATTCTGAAATAACTGCCCCATAGCAGCTACACTTAGAGATGTCTGTTTCAGTAAACCAGTTCCTGCCTTGATAAAGCTAGGGCTCATAAATATTCATGGAAACTTTGACTAGGAAAACTTTGACTAGCAACAGAAACTTTGACTAGGGAAACTTTGACTAGCAACAGAAAGGACCTTTTAAGATCTGTCTGCAGAGAATACAAACTTTGAAATTAAGATCATAGCACCAATGTTAACTTTGTCTATGTTTTTAACTGTTTTTTATGGTTTTATGTTCATTATATTTTTGTACCCATGCATACGCATGACCATGTGGACCGCCCTGAGCCCGCTTTGGCGGGGAGGGCGGGATGTAAATGGAAATAAATAAGTAGGGTAGAAAAGTTACTGCTGATGGGTTTTTCCTTGAAATTAATTTAGAGATTTAAAAATCTGTATCTCATTCATCTTCAAAGGAAGGGTCTGATATAACATTTAAATATAAAGATTTTCCATGTTCAAAATGTTATATAGAAAGAAAACATGTAAACATAATTTTATGTATAAATAGATGGATGTGGAGGGGTTTTTTTGTTTGTCCCCCCCCCCCCCGCCCCGGACTGTATAAAATCCTGCGCTGCTTGTCACAGTGCAAGTTCTTAACAGAGTTCCATACTTTAAAGAAAATCTGGAAGGAAATTGCTCCAGCATTTCTAGGTCTGATTTATTCTTCACTTGATAGGACATTAAAGTGCCTGTTTGAATTGTGCCTGTATCCTTTGGAGGCATAACTGTATTTGCTTTGCTAATGAACACTGAAATCCACAATTGTATATATCTAAATTCCACTAGACTCTCATATTAAACTGCTCATGTTTCCTGTTTTAAAAGCTCATATAAGGCTGAAGCACTGAAATGTTTATCTTTTGCCATTGGATCTCTGCACTCCACAGAGTGACACACAAACAGGCAAAAGCAGCTACTAAACCAACTCTTTAAAACCGCCAAACTCACTTTTTGTCTTCCTTATGAAACTAAGATTTGGTCAACTGAGGTCAAGTTATGCACTTAACACAGCTTTCCATTACAGGCAGTGAACTCTCGAACAGAGAGTAAAGTCATCTTTAAGCACAAAACTTTTGTGCCGCTGCTCAGGGCTGGGATTAACTTGGATCACCTAGTCTTCTGCTTTTAATGAAATTCTCTCCCTTCTATTTTCATGTTTGGAAGACAGTCCAAAGTTATCTCATGCTAATTTAGTTAGGCAGTGCCCTCCAGGGATGTCACAGGCCTCCCTGACCCCTCCAGAGAGACTCCGGGAAGAGTTGCAGAGAATTAAACATTCCTGAGAAATTGCAAAGCTGGAGCCCCCAGAGATTTTGCAGAAAAACTTGCTCCAGACTATCTGCCAGAGACCCAAGTCACCTTTTCAGCACTTCCTTGACATATCTCCAGCGATCCCATCTGGCTTAACTCAGGGGGGTCAACAGAGGGACTGGAAAGAGGTGGCAGTGAGAAAGTGTGGAATTCAGGGGAGGTCTGATTTACACGGTTTGTGTGGGATACATCACATTAATGGAAGAAAAAGTGCAAGCAAAGAAGAGGTCTTATTTCATTCCAGGGCCTTTTCACTGGGGCTGAAGGAACGGGGAAGTGAGATTGTTTTCATTTAAAGATACCGCTTAAGGAGATTAAGCAGCTTATTAGCAGTAGAATAATTTAATATAGAGGTTGGCTCTTTGGGTTTGTAGAGAGAATGTGATTAAGATTTGTTCCCTCCATCTTTCAAACTCTTATTACTATGAATTCATTTCAATGGCATTACTCATAATAAGTTTTTATTCCCTCTGGGATAAAGCTGTTTTAACTGTTTACGAGTCTTACGTTTAAATGGAATAGAAGTGTGCCCTTGTATTAGCCTTTTGCATAAAATCCTGTTCAAATACTACATGTGGAGGGTTAAAACAAAGCACAAGCAGATAGGATGAGGCCCAAGAAATTGGCTGGGTTTTGCAGGATTTGAGATAATGCTGTTTAGGGAGTATAGTTGTATATTTTGTAAGTGCTTATAAAATTATCCTGAGATCCACACATAGAATTTGTAATCAAATGGAAAGACCTTTTTAGCCCTCTGGCTGTGTCAAATGTGGAAGAGGAGACTAAACAAGGACCAATATTGTTACAGGATTGGTCAATATACATTAGGGTTGCCGAGTCCTCTTCATCCCCCGGCGGGGGACATTTGTGCATGCGATGCCCGTATGAGCGATGAATGACGTCACCCGGAAGTGACATCATCAAAATGGTGGCGCCCGTACAGGGCCATTCTAGGCATTTCCAGGAAAACTCTATGGTTTTCCCAGACGCTCTAGCCATTTGGGAGGTTAAAACTCTATGGTGCAAAAGTGCCATAGAGTTTTAACCTCCCAAATGGCTAGAGCGTCCAGGAAAACCATAGTTTTCCTGGAACCACCTAGAGTGGCCCCACACGGGTGTCGTCATTTTGATGATGTCACTTCCGGGAGACATCATTGCAGGGGGAGGTTCCCCCCGCCGGCCCGATGTGGGCCGGCAGGTTGAGAACCTCCCGAGTGGGATATTCCCCACCCAGCCCGGGGGGTTGGCAGCCCTAATATACATACCTTCTTAACTTTACAGGCTATCTGTCCTACTACTGTGACTGTACAATGTAGTAATGTGTTCTTTGTTTTTTAACAAAATTGTCTTCATTGGATGAGTCATCTCCAAAATAGACTCTCCTCTGCCAGAATTGACAAAGTAAATGGGAGCCAGAAAGAACTGGAAACACATAAAGGGGGGAGGTTATCAAAAGAGTGAGATAGAACCAATGGTGAATGTGTATTGATGCATTTCCAGCAAAATTGTGCTTTTGGGGGCTATTTAGCTTTTCAATATTTTTTTCCTTTCCTATTCCCATATGCCCATATTTTTTTTTCATTAACAGTCTATGGCTTTATTTTTAATCACACACATACACAAGTGCTGGTAGAATATCCATATACTCTTAGGTGATGAGGAACATGGCTACTCTATGTTTGCTCTTGCTTTGATTTGATTTATTAGATTTCTATCCCACCCTCCCCGCCGAAGCAGGCTCGGGGCGGCTCACAACCAATAAAAACAATACATCACAGTAAAAACACTTAATTAAACAATTAATCAATTCAGCAATTTAAACAATTAAAACAATATAACAATGAAAACAATTTGGTGCTAGTATCATTTTATTTCAGATGGTATTCATAACTCTTCATCATAACTTTACTGGATTATTCTGAAGTGTTGTCTGTTGGATCTGATTGCTGACCATAACAATAAAACTGAATACTGAGGGGCTAACTTTTTTTTTTCAAATGCAAGGTGCATGATTAATCCTGTTTTCATCAAAAATAGAAGGAAGTGTATAAGCATCTTCATCTGATGCCAACAACTCTTCCAGCCAGTTGTTTCACCATACTGTGTGATGAATAATTTTAACAGGATTAAGTTGTTAAAGCAACAAACCAACACTTCACCTGAGCATCTAGTCAGTTCCTTGTGACAGAACGTGGTTTTGACTACTCGTTTCCCAGCATTCATTCCTATGTCTGCCTCAGCCTGACCACATTCTGGGTACCACCCTTTGCTCTGGCAATGATTAAACTTTGGGTGGTTGCCTTTCTCGCCTGGATGTTTGAAACTTCATTCATATGCAGGAGAGGGAAATTAATTCTTCAAGGAAGAAGGTCACTGCTTAAAAGTTCTGTCTTTTGGAATAAGCCAGAGGCCAAAGCCTTGTTAAAACACTTTAATTTTTGCAAGTTATACAATCATAATAATGTTAGTAAATCTATGGGGTCTTTTCCCTTGATAGGAATGGAGATTTCAGTAAAAAGGATTACCTATTGCTTCGTCCTTAACAGTCAAGATATTTAAAATCTTACTTCTGCTTTTTCAGATTTGATTTTGTACTCCTAATTTGGTTTTCTTTCTGTTCTTCATGGACATGGTGAACTTTGGTCATTGGGACCGGCCTTCCCCTGGGACACAGGTAGGACACTCCCCAAATGCTCAGACCACTGCAAGCAGCAGGGTTCTTGTGGTAAAGGAACCAACTTTAGAAGAAGAAGACATTTTGTAGGATTTCCCCTCTTCTCAAGGTCCAAGATAGGTGCTATGAAGACTTCTGTCTATAGGCTGAGCTGCTTGCTCTTCCTATTTCCAACTGGAGCCACAATAACAGTGCAACGCTTCGTACCAAACTACCAAGGAGGCCTCCCGTCCTAATCTTCAGGATAGTTTAGGTTCCTTGGAGCCAACCTTTTCTCCTCAGTAGCAGGAAATGATCATTGTCCTCACTTTCTAGATTCACTGAGCCTTGGAAGAGACACTGTTTTGAGCAACAGCACTCCTTCCTAGCCAGTAAGAATGTAGATTGGCCTAGGGTTGCTGGTCTCCGGATGGGGCCTGGAGATCTCCTGCTTTTACAACTGATCTCCAGCTGGCAGAGATCAGCTCCCCTGGAGAAAATGGCTGCTTTGAAGGGTGGACTCTATGGCATTGTACCCTGCTGAGGCCCCTCCCCTCCCCAAACCCCACCCTCTCTTGGATCCAGCCCAAAGTCTCCAGGTATGTCCCAACGCAGGCCTGGCAACCTTAGGTTTGCCTCCTTTTGCTCCCACTTGGATCATCACATATTCTGTCAGTTGTGGAAAGCAGTGCTGCCCAGTCGCAGGTAGTCTTATCCCTCAATCCCAAGTAGATAGGGGCTTTTCTTCAGATGTTCCATTGAATTTTCCAGTTACCTTCTCAGACCACTAATGGGTTGGTTCTGAGATGTCCCTCTCTTCCTCAGAGAAGGTTGATAAAAAGATCCAGAGGAAGCAGATGTAACTCAGAGAACCAGGAAAGGCATTCTAATAAAAGCAGAGAGAATTCTTCAACTAGGTCCACTCTTCAGGGGCTCAGAGGGATCATCTTCATTTTCCCCATGTGATTTCTTAGCCACCTAGCCTTGCAGAAAGGTGTGGTAAAATGTTTTCAAGAAATAATGCTGGACTGGAATAATCAAATCATCACAAGTATGAATTTCCATAGGCAACTCACTTTTCTCAGTCTCTGATTCTTCATTGTGTGTATGGAACTGAAAGGGCCGGTTTGCCAAGGATGCGTAAAAGGGCAAACAAAATAGAGACACTAAAGCACTTGGCACATTTTAAATGACAGACTTTAATAAAGAATGGAATAAACTGCTCTGGAGATTTATTTTATTTTTTTTTTAACCCAGTTTTTTAGAGAGTGATATCTTTAAAGGTTAATATAAAGTTCTGTTGTTTAGTGAGATTTCCCAACAAGCAGTTTTTTTGTTTCATCTCGCCTGCGGCAAATACCTGCAGATCAGTAATAAAGCCTTATATAAATACTTTCATGTATTGAAAGAACAGTATTTTGACACTCACTGACACAAGGGGGGGGGGGGGAAATGACAGCACTAAATTAGTGTTCAACAACACAGTAAAAGCATTGTCCATTCACCTTAAAATGAATTATTAAAATCTGAGACTATATTCAAAGGTTCCCAGTGTCTACCTTTTAAAGTTCACCTAGAGCCCGAATGTGTGTTTTCAAATACTTTTTGCTGTTGTCTCAGTTACTCATCAGATGCAATTATAAAACAGTTGGATTAAATCATTATTATATTTATTGACCCCCTTAGTATTTAAGCATTGTACAAATTACAAGAAAATTGTATTGTCAGGTATCAGGGTGCATTTTTCTTTTCTCCCCAGGCATGCCAAAGGCCATAACTTGTATTCTTTGGGAGGCTGGTAAATAATAATGAAAAAACACTGCAGCAAAAAGAGGGCTTAAAATCATGGCCTGAAACATTCCTCCCTCCCCGCAACCACTTTTTTTTTTTTAAACCATCTGCTTAATAAAAAGCATGTGACCGCTGCCCTGTATTCCGATCATCAAAGTCTGTATTCTCTTCTCAGACCAGCAGCAGCTCTCCACGTTGTCTCAGTAAGGAGTCTAAAGACTCACATCACCAACTGCGTGATCCTTGGAGGTGCCAGAGATTGAACCTGGGACCTTCTGCGTGCCACCCACGTTCTCTGCCACTGACCCATGGCCTCTTTTGAGTTCTCGCAGACTCAAAAATCTGCACGCTGTTTTGCGTCATTTTGGTTAGCCCTAATAAAAGGTATTACGTGCACTGGGCTTTGTAGCAAAATCATCGTTTTATTCCTTGGGGAGGCACTCACCTCTATAAATCAGTGGTGTACCTTTGACACAGCTCCCCAGGAGTACAAAGTCAGTGCTACCAGTAGCATATGGGTGGCGTGAGTGAATTCAGACTAAAGCTTTGCACTGCTGGGGGAAGGAGAGCTGCAAGGAACACACACAGCTAAAACCTGAAAGAAGAAGAATTGCAGATTTATACCCTGCCCTTCTGTCTGAATCAGAGACTCAGAGAGGCTTACAATCTCCTATGTCTTCTCCCCCCACAACAGACACCCTGTGAGGTAGGTGAGACTGAGAGGGATCTCACAGCAGCTGCCCTTTCAAGGACAACTCCTACGAGAGCTATGGCTGACCCAAGGCCATTCCAGCAGCTGCAAGTGGAGGACGTGGGGAATTAACCCCGATTCTCCCAGATAAGAGTCCGCGCACTTAACCATTACACCAAACTGGCTCTCTTCGTGAGCATAGTTATGCCACTGCCTGATTTGTCCAACAATTAAAACAATGGTCTGTTTGACACATAAACCGGTGCACCGTTAATTTATAAAGATACCATGTAAAATTTCGCATGGGTTTTCCTGTACCATGTTCGTTCGTTTGTTTTGCCATCCAGCCAAGGTTGACCAGTGGCAACCCCATGGGGTTTTCAAGGCAGGAGATATTCAGAGGTGGTTGGCCATTGCTTGCCTCCGTGTTACAACTCTGGTCTTCCCTGGAGGTCTTCCGTCCTAATACTAACCAGGGCTGACCCTTCTTAGCTTCCAAGATCTGATGAGATCAGGCGAGCCTAGGCCATCCAGGTCAGAGCAGCACATTCGCCCCGCATCGCAGTTTCTTACCACATAGTCACAAGTACGGCAAGGACTCTTTCATGGTACTCCCAGTCACAAAAAAGAATTATCCTCCAGCACTTGTTGTTTGAAGGGACAATGTATGGCAAGTAACTGTGGTGTGGAAATTAACACTACGAAGGCATCTCTTTTACACCAGGAGTGGCCAAACTTGCTTAACGTAAGAGCAACATAGAATAAACACCAGGTGTTTGAGAGCCGCAAGACACAAGCATCAGATGTTTGAGAGCGGCAAGACAGGAAGGAAGGACAGAAAAAAACAGATTGGGGAGGGGGAGGAGGAAGAAAACAACTTTAACTTCACATGCATTTTCCAAGCCGCCTGCTGGCTTGACTTGGAGAAATGATTAAAGAGACAAATGCATCCCCCCCCCCCTCTCTCTCTCTCCCTGCCTTCTCCAAGCCAGCTGACAGGATTTGAGAGGTGCACAATATGTGTGAAAGAGCCACATGTGGCTCCAGAGGCACTATTTGGCCATCCATGTTTTACACTGCTTGAAAAAGAGAATGCACATGTTACAGGCTTGCCTGGTGGGAATAGTGTATGGTTTTTAATACAAATTCTTTCACTTTGTACTAATTTTATTTTCCATCCATAACTGGACAAAAGGAAATTATATGGGTGTTCTCAAAATAAAAAATTGAATTGCACACATCAAAAACAAAATATACCCACATTATTATATAATATCTTCATTTTACATTATTTCTGCCGCCTGGCTTGTGAAAAATTAACCCTCCGTAATTTCAGCAAATAATTTTCCATCCTGGTTAAGTGTCCTGCATCCTTTCAGATTTTGATGTATTGGTTTCATGTTTGTTTCCCCTCTCCTCCTTCAGATAATTGCACCCCCCCCCCCATTTAAGACATTATCCAACAGAGCATGGTCTTGCGACCTCACGCACTTGAGTAGCACCCGAAATCATGTAGTTAAATTCAACCATGATTAACAAGACGCATAACTCATGGGTGACAACACAGTTAATAAGTGCTTTTGGTTGGGATACTGAACAGTGAGGCCCTACCCATAATTGCCTTACATTCTCAAGACAGACACTGTGTGAGAGCGTGCATAGAATTAGTATGGCTGGAACAACAATAATCCAATTCAAGGGGTTTTTTTTACCCCCCCCCCTTTACTTCCTGCACTAATCCAGGTGTGAGCAACAGAGAGTAAGGCATTTCTGAAGGGGCGTTGGCCCGCATCAATATTGGCTTACACCCAATTTCAAAACATTTGACCTGTCAAAGCTTCTCTGCAATGCCAGGATAATACCCTTGTCATAATATCCTCTTCTGTGATGTTACATTAGGTCAACAGTATAGACTGCTCTCGCCCCGATTTATCGGTTTGCAAAACCAAGCCTCAGGAATGTGGGGATTATCGCTTGCGCTCATCACTTCCGATATAGTGGAAGGATTTTGTCGTTTCTAAAGGAAACGCCAGCAGCCGACATAGGAATAACGTCATGTGCCGCAATCCCGGCCACATCATTGAAAGCAACTCTAACCAATAGGCAGTCAGCATCATATTAAACATTGATGTCAGCTGCTAGAGGAATCTTGCCTGAATTCACAGACAAAAAAAAAAAATGTGATTACTAACTTTGTGTGCTTGAGGCATTTGTGCAGCCTTGAAAAATCCTTGGTATGTCACAGATCTGGAACCTCCAGAAAGCTGAAACCATTGAAGAAAAAAATAAATAAAAGGATTGAGACTGTTTTAATTTCCGCATTGGAGGTTTTGTTCTGTTTTATAGAGTAGCAAAAGTTCCTTATTCACATTTGGTAACTGAACAACTGATCGGCAAAGGGGGGGCGGGGGGCGGAATGCCTGCAGTTACAAACAAAAAGTCTGTCACCCCACTAGATCATCCTTCCAAGAAATTCAAGGAAACCATGGCTCTTCTTTGACTCCACAAAAATTACTCAAGAATGTGACCTTGTGATAGCCCAAGTCATGCAGTGGTTTTATCGCAGATTGAGACCTAGCCGTGTCATGGGTCACGGGGTTCAGTATGTGAACAGGAAGGTGAGAACGGCTGAACTTTTGCCTCAGTTGTGCTGCCCCATCAAAGAATAAATGGACCAAATCATTGTACAGCTGTATAAAGAGGTGAACTGCCGAATACCTATCACACAGAGGCCTTTGTGTTCTGGACATGGTCTAGCATTATGATGGGATGAACTAGGCTGCGGTTTTGTAGCAATTACTAAGCTATTATCACAGAAGAACACAGGATCATTTATCTTCTCATTCAGAGTGTCACCTGTTCTTCATTTGCAAGTTAATAACCATTAATTATGCTCAGTGGAAGTTTAAACAAAGATTTTCCCCTCTATTAAGACCAGTAAGCCATTTAGTAATGGCAAATAAATCTAGAACAGCAGTATTTCTCTCCCCCACCCCTTCTGAACCTGACATCAGTGCAGCAAAATCTTGAAATTGGTGGATCAGGAGCTTTATATATTTTCTAGGAAGGGGAGGAGCAATTTCCTGGCATTATAGCTACAGGGAGGCAAACCTTTTCTTGCCCACAGACAGCCTCCAAACCTTAAGCAGTGTTTCGCCCACAACAGTGCCCTTTCTAACATGGACACAGACTATGAGACCAGAGCATGCAACAAACCAAGATGCCAAACCAGCCAGCTCCATCCCCATATTCACTTGGACAACACGGTCACTGATCCGAACAACACCAGCTATACCATCTCAGGTTCATTTTCTTGTTTCATGATCTTCCAATGTTACATATGCCATCACGTGTCAACACTGCCCTACCACTCTCTTCATCGGATAAACAAGTCAATGGACATTACAAAGTACAACACTCAAACACTAATGGGAGAACATTTTAATCTTCTAGGTCATTCCACTGCTCACCTAAGAGCGGCAGCCTCAAACGGAGAAGTTTCAAGGGAAGATTGCAATATGAGGTTGCTGAATTCGTGTTCATTCACAAATCCAGGACAACAGACCTCATTCCCCAGAGCTGAATAGGGACTTTTGATGGTGTGCCCTTATTACTGGCACTAACTGTCAGGAGTCTGGGCATGACTGTGGATGCCACCCTGTCTGTGGAGGCCCAGGTCATGAAGGCTTTCAAGCTGGCATTTTTCCAATTGTGCCAGGTTAGTCGACTGGCTCCCTACTGATGCTGCTCTGACCTAGCCATGGTGATCAATGCAGCAGTCACCTCCAGGATAGACTACTGTAATTTGCTGTATGCGGGCCTTCCCTTGAAGCTGACCTGGAACCTCCGACCGATCCAGAATGCGGTCACACAGGTCCTTATGGGGACCCCTCAGACAGCACATATCTAACCGGTACTACATGAGCTGCACTGGCTTCTGGTGGAACACCGGGCCAGGTTCAAGGTCTTGGTCTGACGCTTAAGGCCCTTAGCTGTCAGGGACCCACATACCTTTGGGACCACCTCTGTCCGTATTTACCCGGAAGAGCATTATACTCAGGGATCAAGAACCTCCAGCTGTCCTCAACTAGGGCCACGGCTTTCTCAGCCTTTGCCCCTCACCTGGTGGAACTCTCTGCAGGAGAACATCCACGCCCTGCAGAATCAGTTATCTTTCCGTAGGGCATACAATGCAGAGATGTTCTGCCAGGCATTTGATTGAGGACCGCGACAGAACAGTATAAATCTGGCGTTCTCATACCCCCATTCTCCTCAAACCTCCCCCCCCAAGGAGGCCTGTAGAGGCCAAAAATTTTTTCCCATGCCATCTTGGAAATCATACTGTTTTATCCATTGATGTTTCTGTGTAGACAGACAGACAGCCCTTATTGGCATGTCATGCTCTATGTATTTTAACATTTTTTAACTTTATTTATTGGGCATGCCTTGCTGTAAGCCATCTTGAGCTCTGCCTAAAATACAATAAATAAATAAATACTTTGCCAAATCAGCGTCTCCTATAATGTGTTACAGCGTGCCCCCCCCCCCCCGGCCCTGCCTGGTGCACTCCTCCTTCCCCCCACCCTCGCCCCCAATGAGAGCAAGCTCGGCTGGCAGCGGCACAGTTTGCACAGCACGCCCCGCTGCTGACTGCCATTGATCCGCCTCCCACGCTGCATCTGTGCTTCCAGAAGCACAGACACAGTGTGTGTGTGGGGGGGTGGAGCTATGGCAGTTGGCAGTGGGGCACGCTGTGCAAACTGCTGTTGGGAAATTTACCTCGCCAAGGGCGGTGTGGGGGAGACAGCTGAAACCAGAGCTATGGCAGCTGGCAGCGGGGCACGCTGTGCAAACTGCATCACTACTGCCAAGCTCGTAAATGGCAGGGGAGGAGCTGAAACCAGCGCCCCCTGCAGGCTGCCTAATGGATGTGCCGGCCCTGGGAATTATGTATTTTGTCTTGCCAAGGATCCTGCAATTATAACATTCAAATGCTAAATATAGTGTGTGCAATACAGTGGAGCTCTGTGTGTGGGCAAATCACACAGAGGTCATTGCCCTTCACGGATATGAATAAATAGCTCCAGAATAACCTGGAGCATCAAGGCATATTGAACAGCTATTGAGGGTTGGAAATGTGATGACGGGAGACATTGCAGTGGATACTCTGAACACCTTTGTGTGAACTTTTCATTCAATATAGTAAATAGGAATAATTCTAAAGTACAAAAGGCTGCCGGATAATATCTGCATAAGTCTTGCTTCTTTTACCAGTGCCATTTAATTGATATAGCTGCACTCGTTTCCTTTAACTTAGTTTTATTCATGTCATTCAGACTTTCTTATATGCTGCATGTCTGCAATCGTTCCCTATTTACTTCCATTTCTGAATAAAATTAATTGTGCTGTAGTCTTGTTGACATATCAGCCTATTTCCATGGCTTCCAGGATATGAGCCACCATCTGTTAGAAGCTCTGGCCTCTGAAACATCAGTACATCTGTAGTTAATCACTGTATAGGCCATCCTCACATTACACAGTAGGTTGATCAGGAGAACCAATGGAGAAGAGCGTTTGACCTTGGAACAGACACATTGTAAAATGATTTTTCCCCCTTAGTCGACCAAGCGGGCCTTTAACAAAAAAAAAGGTCTGTCTGTAGGTGATGAATTCTGACTTCCTGAAGCAAACGGACATCACAAGATCTTGGAATTAAAACACCCTTTTAGGGAAGGATTTAATCATAGACTGGAATGCTTTGGGATTGTGGGGGGGGAATCATAACACGGGGAATCTTCTCTTTCCCAACCTCGAAAGGCTAACATAGCATAACTGTGATAGCAAAATGCAAATTCTTGTACTCCCAAAAATACAAATCACGATAGCCTTCATAAGCTTACCCAACCGTTTCTTATTCAAAGCTTTTGTAAGATACAGGTATGGGGGGGAAGCATGTTAATACCCACATGTCTGGCTACAAAAATGTCTTGTAAACTCGGTAGTCTTGTGAAATGCCTTCATTCTACACACACTACTTGGGGGTGGGGGGGGAGACCCTGGACTTTCCTGGTAGTATTTATGAAAAGAAATTGAGCTGTCCCAAAGCTTTTATTAATCTGATTTGCAGAGTATCCACAAGCATCTGGGGACCCACTAAAGTTGTTTTCTTTAAATGCAATGTGAAAAGGTCAACGCAAATAGCATTGTGATTACCCTACGAGATAGCAGTGCCTTTTTGCCATATGGAGAGAGTCTGAATGGTTGTGTTTGTGTGTGGACTATTTATTGAACAAGGGCTCAGCCTTGCAGGTAGCACCCGGTTTTTCTTTTCACTAAGGGATTAATGTATTTCATTCCTTTTGGGTTGACTTACAGTGGTATTTTTCCCCAGATAACATTTCAGAAGAGCAGTGTGGTCTAGACGCCTGAGCGATAGACGAGGACTCAAACCCCCCAAATTCTGTTCCTTGCTCAGCTGCTTATTCAGTGAGGGATGTGGAAGACATTTGTTGTTCGGGGCTTGCCCTCCTTACCCTACATCTTCACTATTTAGCACTGAAATCCCTCCATAGCAATGCAGGACCGGATCCACATGTTTTTTGAGGAGGGAGGGGCAAAATTAAAAAATGACTCCCCCTTATGGGCCATTCTATCTTATGGCCCCGTAGAATACAATGGACTCCATACCCAATTTGGCGCTCCCCTCCTTCGGTGCCCAGGGCAAGCACCCCCCTCTGCCCCCACCCTAGATCTGACCCTGTAGCAGTGGCCCGTCTGTAATACGTGGCCCAGAAATGCGACTTCGCCACCAATGAAAATTGGATGAGGGAATGTGTGTAACTATTGTAATTTCTTCTTTAAAAGAAAAGCTTTCCATGAGCATTTGGATTTTCTCGTAATAAACATTTGCTGTGGTCCTTAATGATGTTAATGCAGACTAATCAGCTGCAGCTTAAATGGCTTGATATTCATTCGACGAGTTTCGCTTTTATTTATTGGCAGTCCCAACTGAGATTTTAAACTGTCGTCTTTTATGTGGTTTATAACTTCCTTTGCTTTTATTGTAAGCTGTCTTGAGTGCCGCAAGGTAGAAAGGTGGCTAATAAATGTTTCAAATAAATAACTAAAGCCTGGGCTTTTTTTGAGCAGGAACTCATAGGAACGCAGTTCTAGTTGGCTTGGCATCAGGGGGTGTGGCCCAATGTGCAAATGAGTTCCTGCTGGGGGGGGTTTCTACAAAAACACCCTGTATGGAAAAATTGTGACATCAAGGTGTGGCCTAATATGCAAATTAGTTCTTGCTGGGCTTTTTGTATAAACTATGGCGTTATCGGGGGTGTGGCCTAATATGCAAATGAGTTCTTGCTGGCCTTTTGTGTGTGTGTAAACAATGGTGTCGTCAAGGGGTGTGGCCTAATATGCAAATGAGTTCCTGCTGGGCTTTTTCTACCAAAAAAATCCCTGCAGAAAGCTATATGGCATGGAACATTTTTTTTTATTTTAATTTTAAAAAGTCTTACATTTGAAAAACTACGTTGTACCTGTCTTAAGTAGTGATTAGACTGCCAAGCACATGGGAGACCCAAATCGAATTCTTCATGCTGCCATGGAAACTTGCTGGCTGGCTGTGGGCCTAGCACTTTCTCTCAACCTAACCTGCCTCAAGGGTTCAGATAACAAGATAATAGTCTGCAATCTGGAGGAGGGAAGATGAATGTAAGCTGTAAGCAGGGTGTGGATATCGAAATAGATAAGGCTGATTTTTCTATAGCCAAGTTAACAAACAAAGCAGATTTGCAGAGTTTAAAATAAGGGAGATATTCAGGTTCTTAATTTATTGTACTTGCTAAATCTGAATTGGGAGGGCAAGTTGGATGGTGACAGTTTCCAGCATGACAAGAGATGTGAATGAATCGTACAGTATGCTGGAATTACAACTTTGGAGAGTAAAGCCTATGGCAGGAGTGTCAAACATACAGCCCATGGGATGGAAACTTCCCCTGCAGGGCTGGTATCTAGCCCATGGCCACCAGCCATCCATTGGCGTTTCCTTTTTAGCCATTCCAACCTTTCTGGACTCACCCTCATCCCTTCCTTTCATTGGGCCAGGCCTCTAACTGCCTAACCTATGAAGGAGCCCCAGTCCTCTCTCTGCTGGGACCCCCTCCAGCTCCTCAGCATGGAGTGGGCCCATCCATGCCAACACATGTGGAGTACAGTTGCCCCATCCAACAGCCTGGGGCTCATTGCCTCTGTTGTCCTCTGTCCACCCTGACTCGGCTTGCCCATTGGTTAGAGGTGGAGTTCCCTGGAGGCAAAGGCAGATACCTGGTTGGACTGTCTCCCTTGCTGCTGGCTACAGTCTGAGAACACCCTGCCCAAACTTTGCTGCTTCTTCCCAGGCCTTAATCACCTTCTCCCCAGCACAATTGAGATCACCATATCCCACTGTTTACTTGGAGACTTGATCTCTCTCTCTCTCTCACACACACACACACACACACACGCACACATTAAAAGGAGGATTCCTTTTAGTCTCTTCTTCACTTCCCCCTTCCAACAGCCAACAGAAGGATTTAGGACTGAACAGGATGAAAGTGGAGGGGGGGGCAAAGACCTCCTTAACTCTTGTGTCTTGTGACAGAGTGACATTTATGTCAGATCCAGCCCTTGTAACAAATGACTTCATTCCCCAAATCCTGCCCTCCTCAAGTTCCACCATCAAATTTTCAGGAGTTTCCCACTCCATAACTGGCAACCCAAGCTGTGAGCTACAATTTCAGAAATATCCACATAATTCAGTGGATCGGCTGCCATGTCAGACACCAAAGACATTTTCTCATGTTACTGGCAACCAGCTCTTACCTTCACTGGAGCAGCGGACTTTGATGGGCATTCTGAGGATGGGCAGAGATATCGTGCAATGTCCCCGGTGCAATGACATCACCCAGGATTGACACCATCATGCCAGGGAGATAGCGTGGGGACAATCTGCTTTTGGACAAACTCTTTTTTTTTTTTTTTTTTGGCCTCAAAACCATAGAGTTTGCCCAAAATTGCCAGAGCATCCTGGAGCAATGATGTCACTTCAGGGATGTCGTGTGATGATGTCCCTGTTTGGGGGTGGGGCTTTCTCCACTGGCCAGTTGGCTGGCATCAAGCTGACACCCCAGAAATCAGGGATTTCCACAGCGCTGCTGGCAACCTGACATGTTACCACTGTGGATGATTTAATGTATGTGTTGCTGTTGAATAGTTAATCAAAAGTAATGAATACTGTGTAATATAAAGCAGTTTAGATATGGAAATGTGCTAGGATGATTTGGGGGGAGGGCACTCTGGCAGCTAAGAAACACCGCATTAATCTGTTACAAATTTAAAGGCCTTTAGAAAGCACTGCCTTAGAACACTTCTGTCCAAGGCCCAAGTGCTGTGTTTGTACCTATTTTATGTAGGGCCTGGACATTTTTGCCAGTTCCAGAAGGAACACCAGTATTTATCACAGCTGCACAGTTGTACATACTTTTGAACCGTTCGACAATATTCAGCAAACAATAAAATAAGCCCTGTAGGGTAGGGAGCCCGAAACATATCTTAAATAAAGTAATTTCTGGTTATGGAAGCTAGAAATTTAAGGTTGCATTTTGTTATTTCTTTCTTTAAAGATTGGTGCTTCACCAAAGCTGTACCAATTTTCCTAGTAGTATGATCCTGTTATCAGGATTTTTAAAAAACCAAACTGTACTGATACAAAGTACTCTAAGCTTGCTCAGCAGGAGGGCTGTGCAAGAGGAATCCTTTTCAGGCAGAAGATGAAGAAAACAATGCAAAAGAGCAGAGAAGATAAATTTCGTATGTTCAGTTTGGCTTCTGTATGCTGCAAAAGAGCAATAAAACCCAGAAAGCGAAAACAAAAAAGGAACGGGAGCAAGTTGCGAGAGCCGTTACTAGCCGGGCTCCATCTTGTCTCCAGATTCTTCCTGTAGTAATACAATATCGTTGCCGAAGACTGTTTTGAACAGATTCACAAAATTAAAATGTTATCTTTCTTCAGGCTATGTGGCTGATGTTGCAAGTAGATGAACCAGAAGACTTTGTGATAGCTACTGGGGAGGTTCACAGTGTCCGTGAATTTGTGGAGAAGGCATTTGCGCATATTGGAAAAACCATCGTGTAAGTAGAAGCCCACAGTCACAATGATTTTACATATAAGTCGTGTGTTTGCATGTTCTTGCGTAAAGCATTATTTCTGTTTAATTCCTGATTGTATTGAAGAGCTTTTTGGTTTTCTGGTGCTGACATACTATAAATCACTTATGTAAAAAAAAACATAGTTATATCTATTTGAAGGACAAAAATCCTAACATTATAGCTGCCCTTTACTTGGATTTTATCCTGCCCTTGATTGAAAGCTTAGTGAAGCAGCAATTCGCATTTTATACAGAGCCGGCCAAGATAACCGATCTTAGAATCGTGCAATCAAAGAGCTGGAATGGACCCCCAAGGTCATCAAGCCCAATCCCCTGCACAATGCAGAAAATTCACAAATATCCTCCCACACCCCCAGTGACCCCTGCAGGCTCCATGCCAGAAGATGGCAAAAAAACAAACAAAACCTCCAGGATCCCTGGCCAAACTGGCCTGGGAAAAAATTGCTGCCTGACCGCAAAGTGACAACAGAATTTCCCTGGGCATGTAACCCTATGCAAAAAAGGAGAGCCCCAGGCAAGTGAGACCTGCTTGGGCTGGTTAGAAATCCAGCCCAAACAGGCCTTGCTCACCTGGGGCTCTCCTTGCCCCCCACAGTCAAAAGTCCAGCGAGCCACCCACCACCCAAAATCACATAAGAAGTGGTTAAACGGTGGTGCGGGTTTCTCCAGGGGTTAATGAGGGCTGCTGGGGACGTGGCAAAACCCCTGGTGGCTGGCTGGCTGGCTGCCTGCTCTCCTAATCCAGAGATTGCTATGCAACTGCACCTACGATTCAATGGAGAAGATAGGTAGGTGTGGGGGAGGAGGGGGAACCGTCAGAAAGGTTCAGGAGCTGCACTCCCGTGAGCGCCGTCTGAATTCAACGCCTGAATAGAACTGTGGCATTCTGCCTTCTGTTTGCAGGAAGAAACCATGTGCGTGTTATCAATATAACTTTCTCACAGTCCCTCCTGCAACAGTTCACCTATCTGTTTCTTAATCATTTTAGTTGCATTTCCAGGGGTCTTCACATAATGTATTTCATTGTTTAATTCTCTGTGTGCCTCATAACAGGAATGCACAGCTACACAACGAGGAGCTGCTGTTTGACAATGGCTGTAGTTCCACTGTATACTAACATTCCACAAGACGTGGCCCTTGAAATGTTTGGTCTAGTGGTTATTTTGTGTAGCCAGTGCTTTGGTCTTAGTTCCTGTACTTGCAAATTACATATGTGGATATAATGCGGTACCCACTACCTCATGGTTTTTATCTTTGTTTTTAATCTGTATTTACTGTGCACTTGGTAATAATCATTCTTTAGTTCAGCTGCATTCTATGTTCCTGTAAAAATAGTTTCAGCCATAGACGTTTTGCCCATGTACCTGAGTACCTCTGTGACGCAGTGATATCAATTCCGTCACATGCTTGAATCAGTGGCACTGCCAGGGGTAGAATTCTAGCAGGAGCTCCTTTGCATATTAGGCCGCACACCCCTGATGTGGCCAATCCTCCAAGAGCTTACCAAAAAGAGCCTTGTAAGGCTCTTGGAGGATTGGCTACATCAGGGGTGTGCGGCCTAATATGCAAAGGAGCTGCTGCTAGAATTCCACCCCTGGGCACTGTGTTGCTGGTGATCTTGTTGAGATGCTGGCCTAGGCCTCCCACTGCCAGTAAGACTCCCATGCCGCCCCACCTGTTGCCAGGGGGTGCCTGGCAACACTGATTTAAAGTACATGTATGTAAGACCCTCTCCATGTGCTCTCACAAGAGGCACAGTGGGAAAAAGACGTTCCTCATCATCTTTCACACCCAAATCTCTCAATGTACAAGCGTCGATCCTATCTGGTTTAGGAGTGAGCCTGACTGCGGCCTGGATAGTGTGCACTAAAGACTAAAATGGAGCAGAACAAAGCAAAAATGGTTCTGGCAGCAAAGGACAAAGCCTGACTTGCTATTTGGTGAGGTGGCTGTAGGCCGTCTGTCACGCTAATGATTTCACACACACTCCTCTGCATTAGGGAGCCCACTGGAAAGAAGAGATTTCCTCCACAATGCAAAAAACTCAAACACCTGGTTCCTCCCTTTCTTACATCACCGTAATCAATGGGCCATTCTCACAACTGGGGCCGAGGTCAGACGCACATAAACTGACGAGATGGGCATGGATGAAAGCCAGATGCATGTTGGATTTTATGCGGTTGTCCAAACATCAGCATTTGGCAATGGTCGTTGGCTCGTTCGTGTCCCGAACTGCCACGACTGAGACGTGGACTTTTTTGATAGTACATTAAATCCGGAATAAGAATGCTTCCGACGACTCCCACACGTACTTTCTATGTTTGAACGCTCCATTGTAGCTGACTCATCGCAAGTGCACATCCGCTTCCCTGCGAGGGCCCACTCCAAATGATGTCATTGCGCCAGCAATTGTTGACTCAGCCTTCCAACCTTCCGAGGTCGGTAAAATATGTACCCAGCTTGCTGGGGGGGAAAGTGTAATGACCGGGGAAGGCAATGGCCGGGGAAGGCACCCCGTAAAAGGTCTGCCGTGAAAACGTTGTGAAAGCGGCATCACCCCAGAGTCAAAAACGACTGGTGCTTGCACAGGGGACCTTTCCTAAATGGAGGGGAGGCAGATCGCCCACCTTTGCTGTCTCCCTGCCAGGGGAGGAGGATGACCCCCCTTTGCCGTCTCCCCGCCAGGCGGAGAGACAGCAAAGAGAGTTGCCGTGCTCCCCCCCTCATTTAAACACCACATCGGGGTGTTTAAATGGGGGGGAGATCACCCACCTTTGCTGTCTCCCCACCAGACGGAGAGACAGCAAAGAGAGTTGCCGTGCTCCCCACCCCCATTTAAACACCACGGTGGGGTGTTTAAATGGGGAGGGACGACGATGACCCACCTTTGCTGTCTCCCCACCAGGCGGAGAGACAGCAAAGAGAACTCCAGGGCTTCCCCTTCCTTTCCGGGTGTTTAAATGGGGGGGGGGGGTGCAGATCGCCCACCTTTTCTGGCACCTTAAAAAAAAAAGCCAAGCACAATATCCCACGTACTGCGCTTGCGTGAGTGTGGAATGCCATCTCAAAAAATGAGGTCCGGTTGAGACCTCTGATCAACCAGCGACGGGACCAACGCTGCTTAGAACTGAAGGATGGAGGGATGTCTGATCAGGAAATTCGTTGTAAAAAAGCTGCGGGGTATAATAGCGACGGGTTAGGGATGGATTTAATGGTGAGTGTGACCGCTGCCTTGGTAGCCTGTTCTCTACAGCAATCCAGGATCACCAGTGGATCATTCATTCATTTGATTTATATCCTGCCCTCCCTGTTAGAGCAGGCTCTGGGCGTCTTACATGTTCGTGTATGTACATGACATATAAAAGAGCATTAAAAGACATGAAAAAGCATTAAAAACATAAAAAATCAAAAACATTTAAAGTGCTATATCAATCTTTGGATGACAATCTGTTTGACAAGATTAAGATCTCATTCCTAGCCACATTTCGACAGAAACATTAACAGTTCCCGTTTAGCCCTGGAAACCCATCCGTTTACACAGATGCAAATAGGACATCTTGGGAACCCCATTCAGCATTTCCCAGCGCATCGTTTCACTCCCAGTTGATCCCATCGATACATTGTTCCACGGGGCAATTGTGTCACTTGCCTCAGGACACATTGTTTTTTCCTATAAAAATAGCACCCAGAGCTTAGTTTCTGTGTGTATTTTCCAGTATCCAAATTGCACGCCTGAGGTGCTGAAGGTCTTGCTCTTCTCCCGGATCGGTAGCTATAATTCCCCCAAATTCCTGCTATATTCCCTCTAACCAGCGTTTCCTCTAAGCTGAGTTAGTGTGAGCTAGCTCACAGTTTTTTAGTCTCCAGCTCACACATTTTTGTCTTAGCTCAGGAAGGATGGCCCCAGAGCACGCTCATTTATTCAGTAACTCGCAACTTTAATGCCAGGAGCTCACAAAGTAGAATTTTTGCTCACAAGACTCCACAGCTTCGAGGGAACATTGCCTCTAACCCCTGTATTTCTGCTAAACTTGTGTGTTTGTTTCCAGTGTGTATTTATTCTCTGTATGCTTGCATTATTTTAGTATTTCCCCTTTTCAATAAAAACAACTTTTCTTTGTTAAACAACAGTCTGCTTCATTTTGAGAGTTTCTTTAAGGGAAAAATCTTGGTATACAATTTGTGGAGAGATCCCACTGTTACAACTCTCACTTGGCCTAAGGTCCCGTCCCCTTTAAGAGCTAATATTCCCCCAAATATTAGGAGACCTCTCCCCTTTGGGTAACGTGTGCCTGAATGTTAAGGAGCTATATAGAACATAGTTTGCCATTTCTGCTAGTGAGTTTTATTTTAATAATAGATCAAGGAAGTGCTACAAAGAACTAGCACATTCCGTGAATATATAGAAAGAGTAGAGTCTTCATCTATGTACAATGAAGTAGAATTTGGACAGTGATCTTTCAAAGGGAGATTGGGATATTACAATCATGTCTCTGTTTTCATCTGTGAATTGTTGGGGAGGGTATGTTATCATTTGTGCCTTTTCTGCAGAACGCCCCAAAGTGTTTTCTCTTTAGGTAAATATCTAGATCAGCTAATGTTAAGCATGTTTCCTTGAAATCCATTTTCCTTGTCACACCAGATTTGCCCAACCCATCGTTGTCTTTAGGAAGATCTACTAGATTCATCATATCCTTTAAATAGTTCTCATCCTACTAAGCCATAAAAGCATTGAGGCGTGGAGGCAGAGTATTTGCAGTGCATAGTCCGCATACTTTCACTGCAAATACTAAATTCCTCCTCAAGGTCAGATAATAAAATTAGGATGGCTTTGTATGTGTGTTCTGTAATATATCTTCTTATTGCTTACTATTTTTTTTTCTCACTTTTCTTCCTTCTGTCTTTTCTCTGGGCCCCATTCACCAGCACGCCAGTCTCGGGAAAGAATCAAACCCAGTCCTCCCAGATTAGAGTCCGCGCTCTTAACCGCTATACCACACTGGCTCTTAGCCACCTTTCTACCTTAAAAGAACTCAGAGCAGCTTACAATAGAGGCAGCAATAAAACACACAAAACCAGGAATTTAAAATCGATAATTTGAAATTGTCGGTGGGCAGAATAACTAAAATTAATTGAATGCCATCATGACTAAAACCATCTCCAGCTGCCTTCTAAAGGTTAAGTGTGAGGGGGCCAAGCACAACTCCCTGAGGAGGTCGTTCCATAGTTGTAGGACTGCCACTGAAGAGGCCATCTCTCAAGTACCTACCAGACAAGGTCAGTCAAGGGGGACTCTTCTTGTGATCTTAGTACCCAGATAAAAACACATGGGAGACAATGGTTGTTCAGATAGCCTGCTCCCAAGTGGCTCAGTGGTAGAGCATCCGCTTGGGAAGCAGAAGGTCCCAGGTTCAATCCCTGGCATCTCCAAAAAAGGGTCCAGGCAAATAGGTGTGAAAACCCTCAGCTTGAGACCCTGGAGAGCAGGGGAGGGACAGTGGCTCAGTGGTAGAGCATCTGCTTGGTAAGCAGAAAGTCCCAGGTTCAATCCCTGACATCTCCAAAAAAGGGTCCAGGCAAATAGGTGTGAAAAACCTCAGCTTGAGACCCTGGAGAGCCATGAATGGGGCTGTGGCTCAGTGGTAGAGCATCTGCTTGGTAAGCAGAAAGTCCCAGGTTCAATCCCTGACATCTCCAAAAAAGGGTCCAGGCAAATAGGTGTGAAAACCCTCAACTTGAGACCCTGGAGAGCCGCTGCCAGTCTGAGAAGACAATACTGACTTTGATAGACCAAGGGTCTGATTCAGTATAAGGCAGCTTCATATGTCAAGTCATGTAGGACTTTAAATGTCAAGAACAGCATCTTGAATTGGGCTTTGGAGTGTAATTGTTGTAAGATTGGGGTCCCATGATGCTGATACCTGGGCCCAACGAACAGTCCATCTGCTGCATTCTGAACTAGCTGCAGCTTCTGAGCGTACTTCAAGAGTAGCCCCAAACTCAGCACATTGCGTTAGTCTAGTCTACAGGTAATGAAGACATAGATCACTGTGACTAGATCAGACTGATGCAGGAGCAGGTGCAGCTGGTGTATCAGCCAGAGATGGGCAAACGCACTTTTAGCCACGGCAGCCACCTGATTTTCTAAGGTGACCATGATGTCAAGCACCTCCCCTAAGCTGTGAACCTGGCTCGTCAATGAGCGTGTGATCCCATCCAAGACAGGGGAGAACTCGTATCTCTGGTTTGCCTTTCTACTAACCCAGAGCACCTCTGTCTTGGCAGGATTAAGCTTCAGCTTGTCCACCCTCATCGAGCCAGTGACTGACTTCAGGCATCAGTTATATTGAAAAATATAACAATTACAAAATGTATATGGTATGCAGTGAGGAGTAATATACTAAGAGCTTTTTCCCACACAGCTTACCGCGGAGCGAAGTCCCTCCTCACCGCGCAGCGTCTGCTCGGATTTCCCACCAACTGCTCCGCGGAAGAAGGAAGTGCCGGGCCTTTTGTGTCGCAAATGGTAAATCGCTAAAACCCAGTTTACGTTAGCGATGCAAAAGCCGCGGATCTTCCTGCTTCTGGTGGGAAATCCGAGCAGAAGCTGCGCGGTGAGGAGGGACTTCGCTCTGTGGTAAGCTGTGTGGGAAAAAGCTCTAAGAGAGGAAAGGAAAGGTCCCCTGTGCAAGCACCAGTTATTTCCAACTCTGGGGTGACATTGCTTTCACGTTTTCATGGCAGACTTTTTTTTTATGGGGTGGTTTGCCATTGCCTTCCCCAGTCATCTACGCTTTCCCCCCAGCAAGCTGGGTATTCATTTTACCAACCTCAGAAGGATGGAAGGCTGAGTCAACCTGGAGCCGGCTACCTGAAAACCCAGCTTCCGCCAAGAATCGAACTCAGGTTGTGAGCAGAGCTTAGGAATGCAGTACTGCAGCTTTAACACTCTGCGCCACGGGGCTCTATACTAAGAGAACAGAACAATAATAACAAGTTATATCTAAAGGAATAAATGCAAAAGTTTTTTAAAAATCATTACGCTAATAGACATAAATTTATAAATAGCATTAATTGTTTCCAAAAGCAAAGAATATTGGTCGTATTTAGCAAGAAATTCAAGGAATGGGAACCATACAGCCACAAAATCAGATTCATTTTGGGTTAGAGACTCTAATTTTGTCCATTATGCAGATTTCAACTACTTTAGACAACCAATTGGAGATAGATGATGAAGTGGCATTTTTTCCAATTTGCAGCTATTTCTAGTCTAGCTGCAGCACAAAGTTTTTCCAGAAGTTCAGAATTGTTGAGGTGGACTGAATTAAATGTCCACATGTTTAAAACAAAATATTCAAATGGAAGTAGGATGTTACAATGAAGGATTTCTTTAATATGGTACTGGACCAGTTTCCAAAAGCATTGTCTAGAAACACATTCCCACCAACAATGGAGTGGGGTGCCTAGGGAGTTACAACCTTTCCAGCAGAGTTTTGAGACAGTAGGAAGTGTGAACATTTATTTGGTGTAGGGTACCATCTTGTGATTGTTTGAATGATTGTGCTTTAATTTTTATATCTGAGGCTTTGAAAGAGTGAGGTTTCCAAACTTCCTTCCAATTATTTCTGGGAAAATCATGTTTCAATTTTTTATGCCAGTTCTTAATAGACGACAGCATGGCATTTAAATAATTAGTGATATTTTATATATAATTGAGATGAATTTTTTGCCTGTTGGATGCGGAAGCTTCCTCGGAATCAGGTGGAAAAGAAAGGTAGCATTGGGTGTCATTCATTTGCAGGTGGCACCACTGCCAAAACCTCATCATGACCTCTCCCCAGCGGCTTACGGTAGGCATTAAATAGCATAGGAGACAGGACTCTTTCTAGCAGAAGCTCCTCTGCACATTAGGCCACGCCCCCCTGATGTAGCCAATCCTCCTGGAACTTACAGTAGGCTCTTTACTTAGAGCTCTCTAAGCTCTTGGAGGATGGACTACATCGGGGGGCGTGGCCTAATATGCAAAGGACCTCCTACTAGAAAAAGAGCCCTTATAAGGGTGAGCCCTGCAGAGACCCAAAAGGCCAAAGGCTGTGGAACAGAGCAGGAATCCTCTAGCACCACCTTCTGAGACTGACCCGCCAGGTAAGACTTGAATCACCGTAATATGGTCTCCCTTAGTCCCAGCACTGAGAGGCAGCTGAGTTCAATACCATGGTTGATGGTTCCAATCAAAATCAGGGCCCCGATCAGCATCGTAGGCAGATTTTTAGAATTAAATTTAGTATTATTGGGATGTGTTTGTGAACTTCTGAGTGCTCATCTGTGTGTAAAAAGGTCTGCCCGGTGTGACGGGGGTTGCGTGTACATGTGTGTACATTTGTTTGTAGTATTTTCCCTCTCTGGTTTTTTTCGCTTTGATTTCAATTACAAAAAGATTGCACTGGTCTGAAATGTAATCGCTTACCAGAAATCTAGTTCAGAGGTAACACTGTCTCATTGTTTTCCTTATCTGAAACAGTGAGGAAAAGGAAATGTTGATTATATGAAGCGTGAGGTGTTTCATCTACAAAACAACAGCATCTTTCATCTCTGAAATCTCATTTAATTTATGGAGGGAAAGGGATATTCATAATTTTTAACACCGTTAGAGCCCAGGAAAATTTTGGAATGATAAGGCTCCAAATTATTCTAATTCAGTTCTTTGCACTGACAGGTAGGCCTTTAAACTACAAATATCCCCCCGCCGCCTGTAACTATTACACTTTCTCCCCCCCCCCTCCTTCTCTTTTCCTTCTGCCTGTTACTAATTAAGTAATACTATGGGGAAACACTTCCCTTCTCTAATCTGAACTCCAGCAGGATAAACCATACAGGCAAACACTTGTCTTGACTAATTTTCTGTCATTAATCTTATTAAAACAGAGGAGGATTATAAGGATCGCCTCAAACCACTGCAGAACTCAAGAGTTCTTTGCAGACTATTGTCTGTGAATAAAGGGGAGGGGGAAGACCCACTCGTGCGATGAAAAGATTTATGAATTCTCTGTTAATATCATTCTGCGTATAGATTTGCAGTGGAAGTATGCATTGCTTTCAAGGGTGGAGATTAACATGCTGAAAGCTCTGCACTGACTACCAATAATGCACCGGATTCGCTTCAAGGTGCTGGTTTTAACCTTTAAAGCCCTATATGGCCGGGGTCCTGCATACCTTAGGGACCACCTTTCCCTGTATATGCCCCAGCGAGCACTTCGGTCCGGGTCTCAAAATCTGTTGACAGTCCCCAGCATCAACTAGAGTCAGGGCCTTTTCTGTGGCTGCACCTAGCTGCACCTAGCTGGTGGGATGAAGTGGGATGCACCTAGCTGCACCTAGCTGGTGGAATGAGGTGCCAGAGGACGTTAGGGCCCTGCGAGAGCTCCCACAGTAAAACGGCATTCTTCCACCTTGCTTTTCCATAAGGACAACTTACAGCAACGGACTGGGCCCATAAACGAGAACTTAACATCATTCTGGACTTCCTACCAGGCTATGGCGATTTGGGGTCCCTTGGAACATCTAATATTGACTATCCAGTTATACTGCTACCATTGAAATTTAATTGCATCATGAATCATTGTACTAGCATCTTTTGTTATATAGTTTTTAACTGATATTTTAATATTGTTTTTATGTTTCATGTATTATCGATGTTTTTATCTTGTTTGGTCATTTTTTGACCCTAACCTGTGAGCCGCCCTGAGCCTGCCTTCAGTGGGGAGGGCAGGATATAAATTAAATAAAATAAACACAAAAAAGCATTGAATGTATGATGATGCCACGCTGGTTTCATTTTTACTTTTCTTGACTGAAATTGATGAAATTGACCCTTCCCCCCCCTCGAGTACTTTTATTTTGTGTAAGCCATTTTGAGCATTTGGTGAAGGGGGGGACCTATTAATATTCTAATGAAGTAAAGTTCTGAAAAGTTCCACAAGAAAGGCTATCTTCAAGAATGTGCAGCATGATCAGGGAGCCAGTTTGGTGTAGTGGTTAAGTACGCAGACTCTTATCTGGGAGAACCGGGTTTGATTCCCCACTCCTCCACTTGCAGCTGCCGGAATGGCCTCTTGCAGGAGTTGTCCTTGAAAGGGCAGCTGCTGTGAGAGCCCTCTCAGCCCCACCCACCTCACAGGGTGTCTGTTATGAGGGGAGAAGATATAGGAGATTGTAAGCCCCTCTAAGTCCCTGATTCAGAGAGAAGGGCAGGGTATCAATCTGCAGTCGTCGTCTTCATCTTTTTCTAGGAGTGCCAGGTTCTCAATGTGGGTGGGGGATCTCCTTTCCTCAACTCCTGTATCCTATCAGCACAACAGCCTTCAGTCACTTAGAGAAGAACATTCCTGTGCAGGAGAGACCCTTTACAATCCATGCAAAGCTTGCTGTCGATTTCAGTGACCCAAGGACAATTTGGGGGCTGGTTTTATGCATACTGCCAAACTGTGGCTTGGCGTTACATGAGCATACTTTAGGCTTATGCTCTTTCCCTTCCTGTTCCCTCCTGTGTCCTGACTTATTCTTTCATAGCAACTGTAATTTGCTATTGTATCCTTATTGGCAAAGTGTGGGTTGTGTTTGCCTCCAAACCAGCACTGGAAACCATGGTTTGAAAGCCAGTTTTTAATTGGAGGGGAAACATAAATTGTGACTGACCAATTGGGTAATGACAGAAAGATTGTGATAGAACAAAGTGGGAGTCTAGTAGCACCTTTAAGACTAACAAGTTTTATTGAGGATGTAAGCTTTCATGTGGTGCTGGAGAAGACTCTTGAGAGTCCCTTGGACTGCAAGAAGATCAAATCAATCAGTCCTAAGGGAAATCAATCCTGACTGTTCCCTGGAAGGTCAGATGCTGAAGCTGAAGCTCAAATACTTTGGCCACCAAATGAGAAGGGAGCATTCACTGGAGAAGACCCTGATGCTGGGAAAGACAGAAGGCAAAAGAAGAAGGGGACGGCAAAAGATGAGATGGCTGGACAGCGTTACTGATGTAACAAAACACGAATTTGAACAGACTTCGGAGGATGGTGGAAGACAGGAGAGACTGGCATGACTTTGTCCATGGGGTCGCAAAGAGTTGGACTCGACTGTTCGACTAAATAACAGCAACAAGCTTTCGTGTGCTAGAAGCACACCTCATCAGACAATGAAATGGGGTACAGTTTATTTTCTGACAAAGTGTGCTTCTAGCACACAAAAGCTTACATCAGGGGTGGGGAACCTCTGTCCCAAGGACCGTATATGGCCCTCAAGGTCACTGGGTGTGGCCCTCGGGGATTGCTGGATAGAAACATAGATTGCCATGTGGCAGCCTCCCTGGGGCCTGGCTGGCCGGCTAGAATTGCTGCAGGGCCTGGAAAAGTTACTGTCACAGTTCAGTTTGCACTTCATTATCCCAGATGGTGCGGCCTAATATGCTAATGAGTGTGTGACCTAATATGCTAACATTAGGGCATGCGGTCTAATATGCTAAGAGTCCCGTGGCACAGAGTGGTAAAGCTGCAGTACTGCAGTCCTAAGCTCTGCTCACGACCTGAGTTTGATCCCCGGCGGAAGCTGGGTTTTCAGGTAGCCGGCTCGAGGTTGACTCCGCCTTCCATCCTTCTGAGGTTGGTAAAATGAGTACCCAGCTTGCTGGGGGGGGGGGAAGTGTAGAGGACTGGGGAAGGCAATGACAAACCACCCTATAAAAAGTCTGCCGTGAAAGCATTGTGAAAGCAACGTCATCCCCGAGTCGGAAACGACTGGTGCTTGCACAGCAGAACTTTCCTTTCCTAATATGCTACTGAGTTCCTGCTGGGCTTTTTCTACAAAAAAGCCCTGGACCTATCCATTTGCCTAGGGCAGTGGACCGGGTGTGTGTGTGTATGTGTCAGATCAGTCTCTCCCCACATGACTTCAAATAGAAAAACACTTATTTGCATTAATTTTGCTGGCCTGGATCATTCTCCCTCGGCAGAGCACTGTTTTTTAAGTTGGTCATTTTTTATGGCCCGCAAATGATCTTATAAACATGCATTTGGCCCTTAGCAGAAAAAAGGTTCCCCACCTCTGGCTTCCATTCTCAATAAAACTTTGTTAGTCTTAAATGTGCTACTAGACCTCAACTTTATTCTATCGCTTCAAACCAACACAGCTGCCCACTTGGATCTATCGAGAAGTATTGCAAGAGATAATTGTTACGCCAGGAGGTAGGGAAACTGAAAAAATACGATATACAACATTCAAGCAAATGTTTTTGTCGTTGAGCGTGTCCTGGCGTATTTTTATTCGAGAGGGCAACAAGGAGGACTCAGACAGAAAAAATAAAAGATGGTAGAAGTATAACATTATTATCATCTTCCATATATGCACAGGTTTCTATGCCGCCTCCTTTGTTCTAATGTCCTTCATTCTACAGAAGAGCATGTATTTTTCTCATCTATGAGTAGGTACAATGATCTGTTCACGGGGGAGGGGGGGGTCATTGCCCCTGGTGAAGCAGCATGCAAACTGGAATGAATGGGAGTCTGATGCTGCTACTATGTGGTATAATCTTATAGGTCATATTAAAAATGTAATGCTATCAGATCTAACTGTAGGGTGGTAGCAGCAGAAATGGCAGTTTCGCCCTCTAACAACATAAAGACCAGGGAGGGGCACTGTATCCATCTGAGAGCACTGAGATCTAGTTCTCAAAATCTTTTAAAAGTCCCTGGACCAAGGGAGGTTAGATTGAAAACAACGAGGGAGCAAGCCTTCTCAACAATGGCTCCCCAATGGTGGAATCAACTACCAGAGGAGGTGCGAGCCCTGCGAGACCTAAATCAGTTTCGCAGGGCTTGCAAAACTGCCCTCTTTCAGCTCGCTTTAAGATGAAACCCGGGAAATGACACCCAGCCATCCTACACATAGTCTGAACTGTAGCACCGAAATGTATGACTTATAATGGTTTAACTGTCTATTTAATTTTAACTTAATTTATGAATGTAATTTTATCTATTTTAATTGTTTTATAGAAATGATTGTATTTTACTGTAATCATGGTGCATACAATGTCTTGTTAGCCGCCCTGAGCCTGCCTTTGGCGGGGGAGGGCGGGATATAAAAATAATTTTATTATTATTATTATTATTATTATTATTATTATTATTATTATTATTATTATTATTATTATTATTATTATCTGTAGGCTTAAGATTGGCAAGATGTTGTCTAGGATGTCTGCAACTGTTCAGTATCAAGAATTCCTCAAATGTTAGAGGTTTCTGAAGAACTGTACATATGAGTACACTGATTCTTGTGTATACAGAAAGATGTTTTTGTGGGCAGGACTTTTTTTGTCGCAGGAGCTCCTTTGCATATTAGGCCACACACCCCTGCTGTAGCCAGTCCTCCTGGAGCTTACAGTAGGCCCTGCACTAAGAGCTCGGTAAGCTCTTGGAGGATTGGCTACATCAGGGGTGTGTGGCCTAATATGCAATGGAGTTCCTGCTACAAAAAAGCAGCCCTTTGTGTTGGTATCTAGTTGAATGTGTGTAATGCCTGTGCTAAGAGAGTCAGTTTGGTATAGGGATTAACAGTGTGGACTCTCATCTGGGAGAACCAGGTTTGATTCCCCACTCCTTCACAAACAGCTGCTGGTGTGATCTTGGGGCAGTCACAGGTTCTCTCAGAGCTGTTCTCTCAAGAGTTGTTCTCCAAGGAGCTCTCTCAGCCCCACGTATTCCGCAGGGTGTCTATTGTGGAGAGAGGAAGGAAAAGGAGATCATAAACTGCTCTAAGTGAAGGGTGGGGTATAAATCCAGTCTGCTTCTCCTCCTCTTCCTGATATTTGTGCCCATTGTTGTGTTTTATTAGCACCAAGTAAGTCATAATTCCATTCAAATATCAAATTAACCTGATTTGAAAATTCACTTTCACAAACACTTATTGTTCACCCATTGACATTTGTCCAGAGTCTGATTATCATCTTGTTGTGTGTTTATGGCTGCTGGGATATTTTAAGAGGAAATATAGGCATACCCTTAATATTATGTGTTTAATCCTCCTTTAGCAGAACAATTTAGCATCTCTAAACATGAAGGCAGAAGCAGGGGATCTGACTTAGTCAGGAGACAAGCAGGCTTATAATTTTTTTTTCAATGAATAAACAAATATCAATAAAGGGAACAAGCTAATGAAATGAGAGGTCTTCTCACAAGAAGGCCCTTCATCTTGATGATCTAGAAGACCAATGTAAGATTTTATGTTGGGCATTAATATTCCATTATGCATCTACCATGCAAGCTCCAGTGGAGTGGCCACCCCGAAGGATAACTGAGGACAAAGTTCAGTAGCCCAACAAATAATTTCCCATATCAATCATACCTGTTTCAATGGGACAAATATCATAATCAGCATCAGCCATGCATACCTGAAGCCAGTTTGCAGAAGAAGTAAAGTTTTATGGGGGGAAAAAACAACTGCGAAATCCACTTTTAAGAATTCTTTGCTTTTGTGATCATCTGTATTTTAAGTCTACCAGGGCAGCAGGCACAGCACACAGAAGTCCTACCTGGAAATACTTTTCAAGCCTAGGCAGTGGTTTGAAAAGAGCAACCTTAAACCATCGTGTTGAAGCCACTCACTTAGAAGCTGCCCCATAGGAATTTATGAGACCAATCCGGAGTAAATGTTTTTAGACCTAAATGTCATTTGACGTGTATTGCTGCATTCGTCTTGCTTTCAACCTGCTTCGTTTCATTTAACTGTTGATGCTGACAATGGCCATGTTTTTCCCCCTCTGCTTTAGACAAGTATATCATAGGCTTCCCATAAACTTTCTGTTTTATCCAGTGTGGCTTTTACCCCTGCCTTTTGAGTAATCTGAGTTTGCATTATCTCTGCCTTAGATCAGGACTCACGCAGAGAGGATCCTTCTGTTCTGTCAACACGCTCGGAGAAGAAAAGTCGACACACCTTAAGAGAAATTCCCCCCCCTCCCCCTCCCCCAAGCAATTGAGATCCTTTCAGGATAGTTAACGGGGTGTGCTCTGTTTTGTGTGAGGATAGCTGCAGAACAAATTATCCTCAGTATGCTTCTCTGTAAAATCCTTGAAAGGAATCTCCATTATTATACCCAAGTAACTCAAACTGACTAACAATTACTTCTGCTTTGGTTACTGAAGACAAAAGATGTCTGTGCCTGTTGAGAGAGACTTTTTCTGCACAGGGCTGGCCACGCTTCCTTTGTTCCTCTGAGTTACAGCCTCCAGCTGATGTTTCCAGCGTTGTTCTCAGGGCCACAGAGTTATCATGAGGTTCACTGTGAGGTTTCAGAGACCTCTGAGCATAAGGGATACTTCCAGGTCAATCAAAAGGTAACTCAGAGCACAATTCTATAGCTGTTAGGTTACACAGCTAAGAGACCCGTGGCGCAGAGTGTTAAAGCTGCCGTCCTAAGCTCTGCTCATGACCTGAGTTCAACCCCCGGCGGAAGCTGGATTTTCAGGTAGCCGGCTCGAGGTTGACTCAGCCTTTCATCCTTCTGTGGTAGGTCAAATGAGTACCCAGCTTGCTAGGAGGAAAGTGTAGATGACTGGGGAAGGCAATGGCAAACCACCCTGTAAAAAGTCTGTGAGAGCAATGTCACCCCAGAGTCGGAAATGACTGGGGCTTGCACAGGGGACCTTTCCTTCCTTCCTAGGTTACACAGGTTTTTTCCTGCTCTTTTCTCACAAAACCATTAAAACAGCAATCGGGGAATAAAATGATACTCAGAGTTGCCTCCGACATAATGTTCTCAGGATTTAAAGGATTGAGAACATGCTGCGGGCTGTGTCCTTCCACTATTCCCTTTGTCCCTGCTTTTCATATATGTGATTTTATCCGTCCCATTTTCTCTTCCTGTTTCTCAGGCCAACTGACCGACCAACAGCCAGGAGGAGAGCATGCTGGCCGCACAATAGTCCTCCTTTAGGCAAAGCTTAAGGCAGGGCAAAATGTCAAATGAGACACAGCTTCCGGAATCTGTGAAACAACTCGTCTGCAGCCATTTCCTATTCACTCCCTGGTGGGAGGTGGGAGGGAGCTCTTCAGGAGTGCAGGGGGAGCGGCCGGCCGTGTCACTGCATGCAGTGTCCCCAACATGATGACATCATGCAGGACTCACGTAGAGAGGATCCTTCTGCTCTGTCAACACGCTCTGAGAAGAAAAGTCGACAAAAACGCTATAGTTACAATGGAGCAAAACCCTATAGTTACAATGCAGTTTTTCCTTAAAAACCTGGACACTGCCACATGGCATCCCCAGCACTTCATCATGATGCTGAGGACATTGCACCGAGGGGAGGGTAGTGGGTGGGTGCAGGACTTCCCCCCCACCAGCCAGCTGGCCAGCAGTGGATTGGAGCCCACCAAATTGGGGGAAACCACATTCCCGCCTGGGGGCTGAGCCGCCTCGGTGGGAAGGGCGGGATATAAATCGAATAAAATGTAAATGAAAAATGTAAAAAAAAATCCTAAGCCAGACAAGCTGTGTGCTGGGAGTTCTGTGTCTGAAGCGCCTAGTGAATTTTTAAAACTCAGTTATTACTTATGTGGTGGCCCAGTTCCCGTTGGGACCACAGGACAAGCACAAGGAAGGTTTAAAACATCACACCATTTCAATTGCCTAAAAACAGCTACAGTGCCAGGGGAAGCCTTCAACACTTCCTTGCCTTGTGGAAATGGAGAAATGACTTGGATGGTGGACATAATGGCTCAGGAGTGCCCTGTCCCCTCCCAGAGAGCCTGGAATGCCCCTTGATTTATTGAAGAGCTTGGAACAATGAAATAGTTGAAGAAGCAGTTCATGGTACATCTGCAATCCCACATGAGTGCTGCACACATGCAGGCCTGCAGAGGGGGGGGTGTTTTTTTTTCTTTGAAGCTCAAAAACTGTTGGTGCTTCCCCCCCACCACACACACACACACACACACTGTCTTTCACAGCAAGATATAGAGGGGACAGAGCACCTTTCTCTCATTTGTCTCACTGCCACCTCTGAGAAAGGTTCCTTTATTGCTGCATTTCCAGTTAACAACTTAGCACAGCCGACTGCCTCCTTAGAGCCAAATGCCCAGAATATGGCACAAAAAAAAGCACTCTTCAAAACGTGCAGGTCCCGTGGGTCAAAAATCCCCCAAACTGATGACCATGACTAGACATGGGCTCGGAACGTGAAAATGGTGGTTTGTGTAGTCACTTCTACTGGAGGTTTGTTTGATTTGGTTTGGGAGGTGTGAAGCTCACCTGGAGTCTTCAGCAGGCTCTCCTCCGCCTGCCCTCCGAGTTTGGCAAGGATTGGTTTTGGAATGTCCAAGTTATAGCCTCCCAAAGCAGGTGCCCCCAGGAAAGCTGAGCTTCAACTCTCATGATGAAAACCCAACCACGTATCACAATTAATGCATGAATCTGGTTGATTTGTGGTTCATTCCGAACTGGTTTGTTTGCTTGCAGCATGCTTGAACTGGAAAACGAACCCTTTTCCTTGGTGCTTTGTTTGATTCGTATTTGTGGTTCGTTTTCCCAGACAGCCTGACGCCAATTCAATCAATTCCTAGCTAATGCTGGGGATGGACTTCTGGGAGCCCTAGAAACACCCATAGCAGTTGTCCATAGCTTGATTTACAGTTTCTTTTTTTCTTTTTTAATTAAACTTTTTTAAAAATCAGATGTGTTAGTATAGGTTTTTGTCTGGAGGGAGGGGGAATTTAAAGGGTTAAGAGTTTGTGAATATTTGACTGTGTTTGTTGTATATCATTTTTTTTTGTTTTTTGCTTGATTGACAGCTTTGAGAGCCAATCACAGAGTTCTCATTCTGCTCTATGGAAGCAGATACCCTGATTCTGCCGCCCTCACTTTGCACTGCAGCACAAAGGCATAAAAGTTAGTTCGTGCTCACGTCTTACCATGACAAATGTATCCTGTGCCTTGGCAAAGAGCACAGCATCTCACACTGCTGCATTTGTCACCAGTTAATTCCAGAAGCTAGACACAATAGAACTTCCTGCCTAAAAGCAGCACACTGGGAAAAGGCTTTGTCTGGCACTGTTCACAAGAAAGATCCAAATGTCCAAATGCCTTCTGTTGCCAATAGATGGATCTAAGCTTCCTTGTTTCCTATAGCTCTGAGACCAAACCTGACCGCACTGGTTTCAACGCACACTGCCCAGCCTTCCTGAAGATCCCCTTCCCCAAGCCTTACTGTATGTGCCCTGGTCTGCAGAGGTGAGATGGGTGGCAACCAGAGACTGGCTTTTTCAGTGGTGGCACCTTCCCTTTGCAATTAACTCCCTCTTGAGGTTCACCTGTGAAATCTTACGAAATACCCAATAGCCTGAAACATAAGAACTAAAGTCTGAGTTACCTCAGAAATTTTACTCCTCATTTCACCTGACCTTAATTTGGAATTTCAGAAAGCCTTGAGTGCCATTTCAGTTAAAGGGGACTTTTGACTCTTCCGCCATTTCCTAGGCTGAGCCAGCAGCAAAATATCATACTGTGCCAGGGTGGGACAGTCAGAGTTCTTCAGGAAAAAAGAAAACAGATAACTTGAGTGACCCCGTCACAAAGGGAAAGAAAAATGGAGGGAGGGAGGTGGATGGATGCATCATAGAGATCTATGAATTATGGGAATTTTAATACAGAAAATACCTAAAACATATTATTTAAAATACTCTAGAAATTGTTTTTAAACAAGCTACGTGTTCTGCAAGCAAGCAGAATCTACCCCGTTCTCTTTAACAGTGACCTAGCTGTGGACCTGTGTGGCATATGGTTGAGGGTGAGAATGTTTGATGTTCCAAAAAAAAAGTGCTCCGTGAGACAAAATCTGCATAGGGCCATCCGTGTTTAAGCCTCAGAGAGGGGGTTTCAGCCTTGTGGAAACATATGCACACCATTTGCTCGTTCTGGTTGTAATTCACCCCATGAACATGAGGTCTACTCACCTCCTTTGTTCCATTTCAGTATTTTTAAAAAGGAGAGGCTATAAGCAAGAGTGATTGCGTGAATAGAACATATGCTAGTCCACAACGCAAGAGTCAAATTCTCCCTCTTTTGCAAAATCCAGCATGTGGCTTCTAGGAAGTATTTACATAATAATGTAAGGACTGTACTAAAAAAAAAATCAGAAAGCTTGTTTAAAAATAGCTTTTTTCTTTCATCGTACTTTGACTAACAGCAATATAGATATAAAATAGTAGGCCGTAATGAGATCCCTGGCTTTTATTCAGGTTTTCCAAGTGATTACTTGAGTGTTCTTGTTTCAGCAGATCAGAAGGCAGCTTGGAGATTCCCTGTAAATGTGGGATTTGTCAGGGCTGGGGGCGAAAAACCCCAAAACTAGCTTGAAAAAGCATTAAGTGACAAACTTATTGACTTTATATAAAATTATAATTAAAATGTTACAGCCACGGCCCTGGAGAAAACTTAGGTGTAATATATATCCAGCTGCAAATTACTGATTTTGAAGATTACTTTTTTCTCTCTGTGAGCATGCTACATTGTTTAATAATTCAGTTTCCTGTTGTCTTTAATATTCTTGTTAATTCAAAACACAAATTCCAGCGCAAGTGTCGTGATAACCTGTAAGGACAAGAAAAGCAGAATCTTGTGGCATAAAGGCTCATACACCACGCTGCGTAGACATACTTTTTTTTTTCAGATTGTGTACATACATGTGAATTTTATACACACAGAGACAGAAATGTGGATGTCAACTGCAGATGACATTTCCTGCACCTCCAGCTTGCAGAAAGCTTCTCCCGCACCTCAACCACAGGATCAAACACAGTGTGTGCTCTTTAAAAATCATTGTGCCTGATGTCTGGTCAACCGTCTGCCTTTGTCCCAGTGGCTGATGGATTCCCATTGCCCCACAGAGAGACTTGACACCAGCCTCGTTTAAGAGCCAGCTGGCCAAATGCTCCTGCCATCAGAGTAGTGAAGTCATTTTGGAGTGATCTAATATTCGTCCTCTTTACAGGTGGGAAGGCAAGAACGAGAACGAAATTGGTCGATGCAAAGAAACGGAGAAGATCCACGTGACGGTTAATCTCAAATACTACAGGCCAACCGAAGTGGTAAGCAAAGGCAGTCTTTCAGCTTTACCCACTGGTGATCCAGTCATTCGGTCACCAAATTGCTGTGTTTGGACAGCTGCTCGCAAGAAGGCTCTAATTGCATTCTCACTGCCAACCATCACTCTGTCTATACATCACCACGGCTCCTTCTCCCCCCCCCCCACCTCCCCTTTCTAATTCCGTTCACTTGTCTGAAGAAGATGACCAAGAGTAAATGTCGGAAACTGGGATAACTGAACATAAAATATATTCTTATATACATATTAAATATATAGCCTATATTTTGAGCAGATCAAAAATAGGCTTAGACTGGAGTAACTGTCCTTAGGATTGCACTGTAAGTCTCCAAACTGGTGTTGGAGAATAAATACTTGCCACAATCCATTTGAAAAAAAATAGAATAATAGTTTTATAATGGCGATGGTATAGTATAAAACTTCTGTTTTCGAGCTGTCTATTTGAAAATGCCTAATAATTCATATTTCCATAGTTAGCAATATGCTGCTATAATAACTATACAACACAACCAAGAAGGGAACCGAGTGTTCCAAAATACAGTACAACGCTGTGTATTTTTATTTTCATCAGTTTTCTCCTAAGAGAAAGTTAACAGAAAGTGACTGGTAATCCATATTTAATTCAAAATAGTCCTTTTCATTCATTGACAGAAAATACATGCTTATCGTTTGACCAGTTTACTGTTTATCCGATTTTGTAAATTTGGGAAGAGGTTAAAATCTGGCAGGCAGTATTTTAAAAGAGCACAGCTGTTTCTATGGCTGTACCTCAAAGAGAACAAAAGGCGCCTGGTACTCGTGATCCGGATTCATTATAAGCATTTCTATTGGAGATGATCAGATATTTCTATTTCTGCTGGAGATGATTAGATGAATATGATCCCTTCCTTCTGTTTGGATTGATAAATGAAGCAGTTATATAACAAAGAAAGATCCCATTACCTCGAATACAGTCACTGACGGCAACTGGATACCGACAGCACTGTTATGCGTTTAGTAGCCTTTTGCATTTGCTAGGGAAAAGATGCAGAGCGTGGTTCTGGCAGGTTGCACAACCTCTCCTTGTACCTGTATAAGCAGTGAGCCGGTTTGGTGTAGTGGTTAAGTGTGTGGACTCTTATCTGGGAGAACCGGGTTTGATTCCCCACTCCTCCACTTGCACCTGCTGGAATGCCATAGCTCTGGCAGAGGTTGTCCTTGAAAGGGCAGCTGCTGTGAGAGCCCTCTCCAGCCCCACCCACCTCACAGGGTGACTGTTGTGGGGGAGGAAGGTAAAGGAGATGGTGAGCCGCTCTGAGACTCTTCAGAGTGGAGGGCAGGATATAAATCCAATATCTTCTTTACATGTACGGATACAAAGCAAGAATACTTGGGTTTCACGAACATGTGGTTATCGACTGCTTTTCCACTGTGCTGCTTTCACTGGCATTTAGAAACAAGATTTTCAAGATTATTGTGTGGAAAAGCTGAGCCTGCTCCGGCGGGGAGGGCAGGATACAAATAAAAATTGTTGTTGTTGTAGTTGTTGACTGGTGAGAAGAGTTTCTCTTCTCATGAGTTTTTGTTTAGTTTGTCATGGTTTCTAGCTCTTCCTCTGAGCTCTTCTGGAGGGAAAAAAAAGCAGTTTATGTGAGTATGCTCACAGGGAATTGCTTTAGTGTGAGCAGTGCTATTTATCACATCTATTACAGCAGTGGTCCCCAACCTTGTTGGCACCTGGGGCCAGTTTCATGGAAGACAATTTTTCCACGGACCAGTGGGGGTGGGGTAGCACTGCGTTTGTTGCCACCCCAGGCTGCTCCCTTGCCTGCACCCTGTCCCTGCTCCCCATGGGGATCTTTAAATGGGGAGTGGAGACTGGGCTGTTTCTGCCACCTCCCCGCTAGGTGGCCGGGCGACAGAAGGCCAATCTACCTCCCCCTTCCATTTGAAGGCCCCCTCCAATCAGCTGATCAGTGGGGCCTATAAATAAGGGGTAGGCTAAGGTCACGGCAGCACTGCCTCTTCTGCCAGCCTAGGACCCAAGCAGATGAAAGAGGTGGTGTGGCCTTGCTCTGCAGCCCGGTTGCTAGCAAGCCACGGACTAGTACCAGTCCATGATTGGGGACCCTTGTATTACAGGACCCTTTCCTTTAGGAGCAAAGAGGGAGATCAGATATTTCTGAACTGCATCAGTGGTGAGACAAGCTGTCCTATAGTTCTTTGGAAACTCAAGACATGCATGACTAATGCACCATGTGATAGGTTGAGCTGCCTTTGAAGGTGGAGATTATAATTTAGAGGCTCCCAGGAAACCATTACAGAAATAGCATGGAGTCTGCGGAACTCCCAGTTAGTTCTCTTCCGGGAACTATTAACAGTTCTGATTGTAATCCATAGAGTCCAGAGCTGTATTGGATCTATTATAATCAGAGTAGGATTGCCAGGTCTGGATTGAGAAATACCTGGAGATTTAGGGGTGGAGCCTGGCGAGGGGAGGGTTTGGGGATGGGAAGGACCTCAGCAAGGTATAATACCATAGAGTCCACCCTCCATAGCAGCCATTTTCTCCAAGGGAATTTATCTTGGTCATCTGGAGATCAACTACGAGTTGTCAGATGGTGGGAACAAAACAAATAAAAAAAAACCTTGGGGAGGTCATTACTTCATTTTTATGACTTATTTCTAGGCTTTCCAAAGCTGGTTGGCTGCTTCTGAAAACAGAAAGCTGGGCAGTAATTATCTGCTCCCGGAGAGGCTATTCTTGGGTTCTTGGCAAGTTAGTGTCATAATATCTACTATAAGCTCAAAGTAGATCTGTCAATTAAGGGCTGCATTTCTGTATAGTTTGAGGATTTTGTCTGAAGCCTTATAAAATGTCCTACGTCTGTAAAATAGAACAAATTAAAAATGAAGTGCTGGAAATCATTTGTTTGGAAAGGCTGGGATCATTTTGCTAACTTATGAGACATCAGAAAACGGATTGTTTTTCTCTTTCATTTTGATCTCTTTCTTGGGGCTTACACTGTTGGCTTGCACTGCTAAGTGGCCAAAGAACTGTGACAGTGTACGAGCTGGGAAAAACATCTTTCAATAAAACTAGGACTTGGGATTTGGTGGTGGGGAGGGTTGCCAATCCCGGATTGCGGGAGGTGGGATTTCTGGAGGGTGGTATGTGCAGGGAGAATGGTGTTTGGAGAGGGTCTTGAAGTTTTGTAAATTGTTATATTGTTGCTCTATTATATTGTCTTGTTTTTAAGCTGAATTGTTGTTTTAAAATGTTCTTAGCCACCCTGAGCCCGGAAGGGGAGGGCAGGATACAAATCTGATTAAATAAATAAATAAAACAGGGAGCTCAGTGAGGACCACGATGTTCAAGTTTTCTAATTATCACTCGTATTGGGCTTCCGCCACCATGGCTGATCGCTGACCAAGCCCAGGAACCTAGGGGTTCAGTGCTCCTGTAATCTTAACTGCAGAAGTAATAAGTTTACCAGCTGAATTTCTGTGTATTCAACACAGAAACTCTATTGGGGGGGGGGGATCAGCAATCCTGCATCTAGATGCCAGAGAATCAGATACTATGGTCTCTTGTAGCTATAAATGAAGGAAAAAGGAAAGGTCCCCTGTGCAAGCACCAGTCGTTTTCGACTCTGGGGTGATGTTGCTTTCACAACATAAGAGCATAAGAGAAGCCATGTTGGATCAGGCCAATGGCCCATCCAGTCCAACACTCTGTGTCACACAGTGGCCAAAACAAATATATATATAGACACACACACACACACACACACACACACACTGTGGCTAAAAGCCACTGATGGACCTCTGCTCCATATTTTTATCTAACCTGCTCTTGAAGCTGGCTATGCTTGTAGTCGCCGCCACCTCCTGTGGCAGTGAATTCCACATGTTAATCACCCTTTGGGTGAAGAAGTACCTCCTTTTATCCGTTCTAACCCAACTGCTCAGCAATTTCATGGAATGCCCAGTTCTTGTATTATGAGAAAGGGAGAAAAGTACTTCTTTTTCTACCTTCTCCATCCCATGCATAATCTTGTAAACTTCTATCATGTCACCCCGCAGTCGATGTTTCTCCAAGCTAAAGAGCCCCAAGCATTTTAACCTTTCTTCATAGGGAAAGTGTTCCAAACCTTTAATCATTCTAGTTGCCCTTTTCTGCACTTTTTCCAATGCTATAATATCCTTTTTGAGGTGCGGTGACCAGAATTGCCACAGTATTCCAAATGAGACCGCACCATCAATTTATACAGGGGCATTATGATACTGGCTGATTTGTTTTCAATTCCCTTCCTAATAATATCCAGCATGGCATTGGCCTTTTTTATTGCAATCGCACACTGTCTTGACATTTTCAGTGAGTTATCTACCACGACCCCAAGATCTCTCTCTTGGTCAGTCTCTGCCAGTTCACACCCCATCAACTTGTATTTGTAGCTGGGATTCTTGGCCCCAATGTGCATTACTTTGCACTTGGCCACATTGAACCTCATCTGCCACGTTGACGCCCACTCACCCAGCCTCAACAGATCCCTTTGGAGTTCCTCACAATCCTCTCTGATTCTCACCACCCTGAACAATTTAGTGTCATCTGCAGACTTGGCCACTTCACTGCTTACTCTCAACTCCAAATCATTTATGAACAAGTTAAAGAGCATGGGACCCAGTACTGAGCCCTGCGGCACTCCACTGCTTACCGTCCTCCACTGCGAAGACTGCCCGTTTATACTCACTCTCTGCTTCCTATTAATTAGCCAGTTTTTGATCCACAAGAGGACCTGTCCTTTTACTCCATGACTCTCGAGCTTACTAAGGAGCCTTTGATGAGGAACTTTATTAAAAGCTTTCTGGAAGTCAAGGTAAACAATATCTATCGGGTCTCCTTTGTCCACGTTTTCACGGCAGACTTTTTACGGGGTGGTTTGCCATTGCCTTCCCCAGTCATCTACACTTTTCCCCCAGCAACCTGGGTACTCATTTTACCAACCTCAGAAGGATGGACGGCTGAGTCAACCTGGAGCCGGCTACCTGAAAACCCAGCTTCCGCTGGGGATTGAACTCAGGTTGTGAGCAGAGCTTAGGACTGCAATACTGCAGCTTTAACACTCTGCACCACGGGGCTCTCTAAATGAATCTCTCTCCTAAATGAAGAGAGGAGCAAAAAGCTACACCTATTGATTTTCTACCTCAGATCCCACTCTTAGAGGCACTACTTTTCCTACCTTCAAACTTGTCAGGAATTCTGTAATTTTGTGCATACTCTATAATGTTAAATGAACAAAGCTCTCCATCCTAAAGAGGAGAGAAATGCATAGAAATGGGGGAGGGGGAGGCCAGAGATATATAAATTTCTCATTTCAGGTTCTTTTTTGAACACCATCACATATGCAGGCAGAATGGGCAAGCTGCTCTCTGTAATTCCTTATCCTATTTCTTTACAATGGCTGCCCCACCTCCTCCAGAAGCACATTCAATTCAGAACCAGAGGGGTCATGTCAGTATAACTTCATAGCACCCAGCCTCTGGGAAGTCCGTCTGGTCTTTTCCAGGGAAGCTTGCATCCCCACCTGAAGACTGGCATCCTTAGTTGTGGGTGAACATTTTACACATTTAACTGGAAGACTATGGACTGTGCTGCTGTGCAGTAGATGCTGTCTGTTGCCAGTGCTGGCCCGAGGGCGCATAGCGCCCCAGGCAGACTTCCTGCTTGCCACACCCCCCCCGCCTCCTGCCACTGCCCGCCTTCCCTCCCTCCCCAGCGCTGCAATGCTCGAAACCAGAAGTGAGGGGGAGTGAAGCCTTCTCCCACGTGTGCTTCAAAGCATTAGATGGTGTGCCGGCTGCATTGAAACCAGTAGGGCCCAGCCAGAGCACGACACGCTCTGATGGGGGTTGGGATGGAGCGTGGCACTGCATTGCATCCCCCAGGAAGGCAGGCAGCAGCGGGGGGAGACAGGCAGACAAACTAGGCAGTTGTTGTGGGCACCGGGAGGGGTGGGAGCCCAATTTGGCGTCTCCTCCTCCTGGCACCTTAGGCGACCACCTAGTTTGCCTAGTGGGCAGGCCAGCCCTGTCTGTTGCTATTATCCTCTAATGTAATTTCTGCATTTAATATGCCATGCTAATGCTTTTTCTTTGCTTCAGCGCTTTGTTCTGGATTTCTTAGTTTTAATTTCTGCATCCAAATTATTGGATCCTACTGACTGCATTTACTTACACTGTGCAGTCCACCCTGAGTCCCAATGAGAAAGGTGAACTATAAATAAAAAAAATGCTGCCCACTATGACCCATCGAGAAATAGTTTTTGTAAGACTTTTGTGCACACCGTGCTCTTCCCTGTTCAGTGTCCTTGACGTAAACTGCTGGAAAGAGACTATTCTTTGGTCTCTTGGTGAAAACTGTACTCTCCATTACTATCCTGCCAGCGCTTTCCACACTATCCTGTCTCTTCTGAGGAAATGGGTAATCCTAGTAACTTCAAATGAAAATTCCACAGAGGAGCTGAGAACCCTGCCAGTATTATCCTCTTGATCCTCTGTCTCCTCACAGATGTGTTTTGCTATGCTCCAAAACATTCTGGGCTTTAACAGGGCTAGCATAAAATTGATTTTGTGTCACCTTCCTTGCAGACAGGCCACGAGTCAAATAATAAAACAGCGAGCCACCAAGACGTGGCAGAGGGTTTTAACATCTCTTATGAAAAAATCATTAGCGATGAACGGTCTGGTGAGAAATTCATGCTGTGAAGGAGGTGCGGCGGATGCCTACCTGAAGCAGAGGTCTGCTGTCTAAATGTCTGCTCCCCTCATGAGCGAAGCATAGTGTCAGATTTCCCAGTAGCCAATTAAAATCATGGCTCAATTATCTAATCCAAATGTTAACTCTGATTTGTACTAGTTATCAAAGTGACTGAGAAGGTCCCCCGAGACCTTTAAGGCCAGCATTTTACAGAATTGCTGATTCTGGCCAGCACACAGTGACCTTTTGTGTGGGGTTTTTTTTTTTTTTTTAAGTTACAAGCGTTTGATATGCAAAATTAGGGCTGTGGCTTTCATTCTGTTTAACTATTCATCTCTGTTTCGCTTCTGTGCTGAAATGCTTACCAGCTTAAGGAAGCAGCTCCTGAACCAAAAAGTGAATTTAAAATGTAACGTTTTCAGATTAAATGGTCTATATCTGCTTTTTTTTTTTTGATGAGGGTTTTGCTTGCAGATGGTTCCCTTTAATGACCCCCAAAATTATGCATTTTCAGTCCCTCCATCTCAACGCCATTCCCTTGTGACCATCAATCCATAAGTAGTACAAATGGAAGTTGTTATTCTTTAAAAAAAAATGGCTTCTAAGAATTTGATGAATCTTTGTGGTTAATATGCCCTGACCTGGATGGCCCAGGCTAGCCTGATCTCACTAGATCACAGAAGCTAAGTACGGTCGGCTATGATTATTACTTGGATGGGAGACCACCAAGGAAGACAGGGCCTGCTACACGGAGGCAGGCAACGGCAAACCCCCTTCTGTTCATCTCTTGCCTTGAAAACGCTATGGAGTCACCATAAGTCAACACCTTCCACCATCACCGTAGTTAATATCTCACCACTCGGAAGAAATAATAGTACAGTCATCCTGTACTATTAAAAAAAGAGAGACTGGATGATTCGATTTTAATGGAGGAAATTATTATCCGTTTTCTTGGATTTGTATTCAACTGCTCCCATGTAATGTTTATGTCGCATTTGTCGTTGTGTGGTATTCTATTACACGGTGGTGACTGCATGAAGAAGTAGCTCTTTTGAGTCCGGTACTATGCCTCAACATAGCGAAGGAAGCTAGAGCTGATTTCTGTAGCAGATGAGCACTAAGATACTAGTTTTGTGAAGAGATCTGAAAGACGAGAGACAGGTTCTGGGAGGGAGCTGCGAATGGGGCAGCAAAGTAAAACAGCAGAGACATTTAGGTTGCTAAAAGGTGGTAGGCCTTGAGGAATGGGCATGGACTGAAGTATTTCTTGACATGAAGGCAGAGAGCTAAGAGGTAGCAAAAACCCAGAAGGCTTTGAAAGTAAGTTGTGCTAGATCTGAGAGTAGGCAGGAAACCAGAGCAGGGATTTAAGAATGACCATCCCATTGTTTGAGGGTGCGATCAGGCTGGAAGTCTGGTGCAATTTGGACACCACATTAATTACTCCATCTCATTTTGTGATGGAGATTTTTTTTTATTAGACTTCCACCCTGATCCAGCCTCACCATGCGCTTCTTGTGACCGCTCAGATTAGTGCTGTGCATTGAGATTAGTGTTGCACTTCAGTCATGGACTGTGTGGTCTGGTCTTCTTCTTTTCTAAAACAACATTGACTTTTTAAAAAAAAACATTACTTGGGTGTGCATGAGTGCCCATATGCCCATGGGAAAACTGTTCATACTTCTGAACCAGTCTGAGTGCGCACCAGGGAAGTTCAGACATCTGAACACATGGGATAAATGTATGGACATCCTTAGCACTGAACTTTCTCCAGTGGCTGTTCACATCTGACTCATCATACGATGAGGTGAGTGAGACTGGGGAATGGGTGCCAGACATGGCTGGGTGAACAAGCCCATTTAATCTGTAAGGGAGCAGCAGCTATATCGGGCTAAACTTCCCATCTGACCACAGCCTGAGTGATGAAAGATGTAGACGCTTTTTCAGACAGAGATATAGACAGAAGGTACACCTGGAGACCTGAGAGAAGTTGTAGTAAGAGACATGAAAGATGACCACAGTAAGAACCATAGTTTTTGCTGAAGGGATGGAGAAGAAGGGCTACATTTCAGCCAAAGCATAGTTTTGAGACCTGGATTCTAGGATACAGCTTTTGATGCTGTTGTAAAAAGGAACGGTGATGATAAGAGCTGATCCAGTTGGGCAGCTGTGTTGGTCTGAAGAAGTAGAATAAAGTTTTAAACCAGTGGCGCCTTTAAGACCAACAAAGTTTTATCCAAGGTGTGAGTTTTTGTGTGCACGCACACTTCCTCAGACACATTGGAATGGAAGTGAATAGTTCATATATGCAGATGTCTCTCTGCTGTTCACCTATGTTGAGGCGTAGCATTGGAGTCAAAACCACCAGCTTTCCCACATTTTTTTCCAGTATCACGAGTGTAGTAGGCAGCCACGCTAAGTGGGTTGCCTCTGTGATCCATTCAGACAATTGTTTTTTGGGAGTCATTCCATGGATGCCAAATGTCACATAGCAGTTGGCTGGTTTCTAAATACAAGAGCCACTTGTTAAATGAGCTACTTATCTCTGTTAAATAAGGCCAGATGTGCAGAGCTAAAGGATAATTGCCTTTTATGAAATAACAAGGTCTTAGCCAGGCCCTCCCCACTTTGAAATGCCGGTTTTAGCTGCTTGGTCTCTATCTAGCATTTGATTGTACCCTGACTTTCAGCTTCCCTGTGATTTTTTTTTTTTAAAAAATTCAGCTTCTTGCATTATAAAGGAGCTCAAAAAGGTGGCGTTTCTTTGAACATGATACAGAATGAAGCAAGGTTGGAGTGCAAAGGTTAGGGGGGATGAAGATTATCAGAGAGAGAAAAGCATGGAAAGGTGGAAGCGTTTGTGTGCACGAGGGGAAAGTAGAGGAAAGAAACAATGATGGATAGACATTCTGTTCAAGGGTATTGCCGGAGATGGAGTCACATGGCCAAAAAGATCAGGATTGTAAACGTGCAGTGATTTCACAAAATGGGGCAGAATGTAATGCGGGAGGGGCACTTACCAATTATTGGCAATTTCAGTTTTGAAAATAGCAACTTTCTGGTTGCAGAGAAATGCTGGCAAGTGTGTAGGCAATACCTGACCAAATCTCAGAAGTATAATGAGCTGCTGCATGAGGTCTTCACTAACAAAGCTCTATGTGCCATGCTAAAATGAAGAGTATTACTATGCAAAAAAAGGAGGCTCCTTTTAAACAATCCAGTTGTTTTGTTGAAACTGCCCTTACAGTTTTGTTAGCCACTGAGGGGTGCCAGTAGTGGTAGAACACTGGTATAAATGATAACTAAACAGATTCAAAATGATAAAACCATCATAACATGGCTTGGGTGATGGTATTACTATCATTTTTCAAAATATCAGCTGTTTGGCCAATGTCCACATGTTTGAGACATGTGCTGTGATGGTTTCTCTATCTATTTCCTATTTGATTAAGATTTCAAAGGTTTTCTGAGCACTTAGTGAGTATTCCTCATGACCCGCATCTGAGCTTTCAGATAAGTAGTCAGCTCTCCCCCATCACCTTGTAGGAAATTCACGACCTCATTGCACACTTCTCCATTCTAAAATTGTTTTTCAGATAGCACTTGGGGAAGAATGAACACGTTAGGGGGAGGTATTTGTGAATTTTCTGCATTGTGCAGGGGGGTGGACCAGATGACCCCGAGGGGGGGGGGTCCCGTCCAACTTTATGATTCTACATTTCTACATGCTTGGGAGTGAGGGGGAGAGCTTCAGGATACTTGCTAGGGTTACCAAATTCACAGTGGGACCTGGAATTCTCCAGACTGCAAAGATCCATTCTCCTGGCCCCTTCCCAGGCCAAACTCTGCAACATACCATGGAGTTTAGGAGAAAGGGAAATCCTAAAGTGACATCCCATCACCATTGAGCTCTCTGCCCTCCCCAGACTCCTCCACCGGCACCACCCCCAGACCTCTAGGAAGTCCCCAAGCCAGAGTTAGCAACTCCAGACTACTTACATTATTGCAAGAAATGCATGCTAGGTATTTTCAGGGGTGGAATTCTAGCAGGAGCTCCTTTGCATATTAGGCCACACCTCCTGATGTAGCCAATCCTCCAAGAGCTTACAAAAATGAGCCTTTTAAGCTCTTGGAGGATTGCCTACATCGGAGGCGTGTGGCCTAATATGTAAAGGAGCTCCTGCTAGAAGTGCACCCCTGGGTATTTTCCTTGTGTATAAGGAAAACTGGTGTTCGCCTCTCTTAAAAAAGACATAGAGGTATTTCTTTTCTGACATTGCCTGCTTGGCTCCAGACCTGAAACTCTTCTCCCCCCGCCCCCCCCCCCCCCCGCCCCATGTTCTAATATTTGTGACAATTCAATAATTCTTTGTCCCAAACTAAAATTGCCTTTTTAACCCTTCCTGGCTTACATCTACAGATCCCCTCGATTTCTCTTCAACTCTGTGTTTATCTTTCTAAACAATTTAAAGTATTTTTTTTTTTAAATGTGTCTCCTCTTTCTAGCTTACATTAATCTCTACATCCCTACTTAATCACACTTGGCCTCATTTGCCCTTTTTTTCTTCTTTGGACGTCACCAGAATAGCTTTGAGATTTTAGTCTCTTCAGGGGGAAAAAATGTTTTTTAATAATCAGCTCAACATTTCCCAGACTTCACAAGATTCCAGTAAAATCTCCTAGGGGCATATCATATTCTCCCAGTCAGTTCTCCTCCAGTCCGAAGCATTTGTGGCAGTTCATACTCCAAAGAGTTATGACTCCTTAAAATATAATGCAATTGATCGCAAAATCCTGTCTCCCTCCTCCCTCTTAGTCTTTGCATACATATCTCATTTCCTTCGTTTTTATACCAAATGGACTATGCATCGGAACATTGTTCGGACAGCTGTGCAAGAAATGTAGTTTCTCTTACTTAAATGCCAGTTTTTCTGTCACTGCATTTGTATCCCACATTATCTGTGAGGATTTTTATATTTTACCATGGAGACTAATCTACCTTTAATTTCCGCCGCGCCCCCCCCCCCCCCCCCCGGTTGCCAAATACAGTTACAGTCATGATTTTTGTCCTCTGGCAAATCTTGCTTATCTTTAGGGGGGGTGGGAACTCAGTGTGCTATTTTTCCTCTCAAAATAAAAGTTTATGTCAGCTTCTGAAAATCACTAGTTTGGTAAATTATTACCTTTATTGTTTTTTCTGAACTGAGTCACTCTGTTAGCCAAAATATTTATATTGTTACTTTCTTTAAATGCAACATTACCCTGGACTGCAGTTACTTTAGCCATTGGAAAACAACCAGGGATACTGTAAACTAGGGTTGCCAAGTCCAATTCAAGAAATATCTGGGGACTTTGGGGGTGGAGCCAGGAGACTTTGGGGGTGGAGCCAGGAGACATTAGGGGTGGAGCCAGGATCAAGGCTGTGACAAGCATAATTGAACTCCAAAGGGAGTTCTGGCCATCACATTTAAAGGGACGGCACACCTTTTCAATTCCTTCCTTCCATAGGAAATAATGAAGGATAGGGGCACCTTCTTTTGGGGCTCATAGAATTGGACCCCCTGGTCCAACCTTTTTGAAACTTGGGGGGTATTTTTGGGAGAGGCACTAGATGCTATACTGAAAATTTGGTGCCTCTACCCCAAAAAACAGCCCCCCCAGAGCCTCAGATACCCGCAGATCAATTCTCCATGATTTTCTATGGGAATAAATCTCCATAGGGAATAACAGAGTCCCCAGCAGACATTTCCCTCCCCTCCCCCCCGCTTTCTGATGACCCTGAAGCGGGGAGAGGGTCTCCAAACCGGGGGATCCCCTGCCCCTACCTGGGGATTGGCAACCCTACTGTAAACTAAGCCTAATCTAACATCCTATTTGAATATGCAAATTTTAAGTAATTTGAATGTGCAAATCAATAACAGCATGATCTTTTGATTTTCACTCCTACCCTTCTGTTTTCATGTCACCTGTCAGTTGAACTTTCTAGCTGGCATCAATATGTTTTGATGGTTCTGCTGTTTCAAATACACAATTTGAGTTAACACAGGTTTTTAAATCACAATTTTTCTGAAAGATAACAGTGGTGATTAGGTAAGCAAATTGGCATTTCTGTAGCAATTTCGAACCTATAGAATGTTTAACCATTTTTATCTAGCTTATAAATAAGTTCCAGTACAACTCCTACATAGTGTGCTCCGAACATCAGAATCTCCGTGTGCAGGTGGCGTTTGAAAACATAGGGGGCCACTCACACCCTGACCAGGTGAGAGTTTCATGGAAGCAAGACTCTGACTTGTGCATGCACCTCCCTGAGAATATGCCAAAAATGAAGCAGGTGCATGTATACGTCACTGTGTGCGTGCTCCTTGCCCATCAGATGTGTTCACCTGTTTTGGTTGGGCAGGGGAGTGAGCCAGTATGGTGCAGTGGTGAAGTGCACGGACACTTATCTGGGAGAACCGGGTTTGATTCCCCACTCCTCCACTTGCACCTGCTGGAATGGCCTTGGGTCAGCCAGAGCTCTGGCAGGGGTTGTCCTTGAAAGGGCAGCTGCTGTGAGAGCCCTCTCCAGCCCCACCCACCTCACGGGGTGTCTGTTATGGGGGAGGAAGGTAAAGGAGATTGTGAGCCGCTCTGAGACTCTTCGGATATAAATCCAATATCATCATCATATGCAGGGTTTTTGGGCTTACTTATTTAGACCACACAATACATTCTGTAATGCTTTTCTTGGTATCTTGGAATCTGTCTTGAATCTTGAGTCAAAGTAACCTTACTTAGGGCTGTATTTATTAGTGGCACCTGAATCGGCATTCTTTAACTACTCTCGTTTCCTGTTCGAATCTCACCCTGCTTCTTATCATCTTAACTTAATTCAGCTTAGAAATAGTCTTGTAATACTTGATGACAAGTTGCATGAATGTTCACCGTTGCCTTGGGGAGCGGGATGCCTTTCCATGCCTTGTGCCATTCAAGAAGCGTGCTTCCGTCTTCTAGCGACATCACTTCCCTTTCAATACCGAAATTGTTCTGGATTGCCAAGCTTGGTTAAGCTGATAGGTCATTAGGTAGCCTGAACAGAGACTGGCAACTAGAAATATCTCTCCTCCTTCAGGATGTGATGCATTTCTGCTAGGGCAACAGCGCAGAGGAAGGTTGTTGCTGCAGTCTGGATACAGCTCCGCGGGACAGCTAGGAGTTCACTAGGCTGGAAGCAGAAGTGAGCAGACCTGCAGAAGTCCAGGCAGTTGTCTTCTTTGGAATCTGATGCTTCAGTATCTTCTTCAGTATCTTCTGCTTGCTTCAGTATCTTCTGCTTGCATATCGGAGAACAAATAACCCTCACAAAGGCACTATAGATGAGGGGTCCCTAGTGTGGTAACTGTGGTCACCACAGTGCCCACAAACACCTTTCCCAGGGCCCATCAAGTATTGTTAGAATGTGGAAAGGGCTAGGTCAGGCACTCCCCAGCAGGACTTTTAAGTGGACACTGGAGATCCGATTGGCTAGGCAGATGAAAATATTATTGTTTGCATTGACCTGGATAGTCCAGGCAAGCCCAATCTCATCTTGGAAGCTAAGCAGGCTTGGCTATGGTTTGTACTTGGATGGGAAACTTCCTTGGAATACCCAGTTGAGAGAGACAGGGGGCAGGCTCTATTCAGCCACCTCCCTGAATATCCTCCAGGCCCCCCAGTAGGGATCAGTTACCAGAGGTCGGCATGACTTCCAGGCAGTGTTCCCTCTAAGCTGAGTGAGCGTGAGCTAGCTCACAGATTTTTAGCCTCCAGCTCACACATTTTTGTCTTAGCTCAGGAAGGATGAACCCAAGGCACACTAATTTATGCAGGAGCTCACAACTTTAATACCAGTAGCTCACAAAGTAGAATTTTTGCTCACAAGGCTCTGCAGCTTAGAGGGAACATTGCTTCCAGGTGCAAACACACACACATTATCTATCTGTCTGCCTCTCCGTCCATCCATCCATCCATCCATCCATCCATCCATCCATCCATCCACCCACACACCCATATATATATATATATATATATATATATATATATATATATATATATATATATATATACACACACACACACACACACACAAAATACCAAAAAACTATTGTTTCAGTGGTAGTTGTCACCACAGTGTTAGCTTTATTCTCTCGCTCCTCTTTTACAATGTATTTTTAAAATTACCCCCTTTCCCCCTACAATTGGGCTTTCTCGTTGTGTGTGTCTTCACCTCCTGCAACATCCCTTTTGTAGTTGGCTTCACCTCCTTTGGCAGCCATTTTGTGGCTGCACCCACCACCCTCCGTGAGAATTCCAAAGATGTCTGTGGGCTCAAAAAGGTTGGGGACATCTGCACTCGGTGCTGCCTCATCCAAAATAAATGAAACCTTGAAGCACTACCCCTGTAATTCAAAGGAGTAGGAAGCACTTCACGATATGTATCTTTGACCTTACTGGTTACTTGAAAGCTGTGACTTCTGTGCTGGTATTTCCTCCTGTACACAGATACTGATATGCTTCATAACTTTCCCCTTACATCATTTTCTACATGTCTTACCTGCCTCTGTGACATCCAATACTTCAGCTTTTGGGAGATACTGTTGCTATAACCATCCCATGCTGTGCTGTACAGTTGACCAGTTGTAGCCCTTTACATCATCCCATTTCACCTCTGCCATATTTTTTCTACCACGCACGGCTGGTCCTGTCTCATTCCGACCCCCCCAACAATTCCACCCTGCACTACTTCTCACCCTTCAGCCCTGTCATTCCTGAGCTTTTGAAATCAACCATGTGTTGTCTGTGAACTCCACGTATTAATTGATCTTCCTGAGAACATCGGCCTGTCTCTCTAAATCTGCCATCTGATCCCTTCTAACCGACAGCTCTCAGCCCCCCCAAAGATATACACTTACTTCCTCAGATCTAAGTGAAACCTGCTTGCTTACCGAATGTGGCATCTTGCTCTCCATATATCAGGGGATCAAGCTGTAGTGAGTTGTGGTTTAAAAAAAAAATAGTGAGAAGGGCCCTGTGATCTTCCTCCCAAGGAGCACATTTTTGTTTTCATCGCTCATTCCTGAGGGAAGCTGATAGGGAGGCCAGCCTGACTCTGACCCTAGCCCAGAAACAACCCGAACGTGCACCTTTCCATTATAGTGCATGGCAGCTGAGGAGTGTAAGGTAAAAACTCACTTTGCATGTAATAAAATTCATGCACAAATGTGTTATGTGTGCATGCAGAGTGTGAGAGGGAGGCCGTGTGCTTAAGAGGCAAACAGTGGTTATCACTTACGCATGCCAGCCTCCAGGTGCTACCTGGGGATCCCCCAAAATTACATCTCCTCTCCAAACTACAGAGATCAGTTCCTCTGGAGCAAATGGCAGCTTTGGGGGCATTGTACCCCACTCTGTGGCATTGTACCCCACTGAGGACCCTATCCTCCCCAGACTCCGTCCCCAAATCTCCAGGAGTTTCCCAACATGGACATGGCAACCCTACCCCCCCCCCATCCCTCTCCAGTGGGGGATGCTCTACAAATGCCAGTTCCACTCCATTCCACCACTGGTGGACTTGAACCTCTGGTGACTGACTTCTATTGGGGGCCTGGAGATAGTCAGGGAGGTGGTTGAATAAAGCCTGCCCCTACCTCCCGACTCCTGGTATTCCAAGGAGGTCTCCCATCCAGGTACTTGCCAGAGTCAACCCTGCTTAGCTTCTGAGATGTAACCAGATCGGCCTTGCCTGGGTTAATCAGGTCAGGGCTATTGAAACAGAGATTCTTGTTGAGCATTTCCATGCCAAAATGGAGCGTCTGTAAGGGTTCTAAACAGCCACCTGTTAGCACTAAGTACGTTACGAACCTTGGCTGGTTATGCAGTCCTCCCTTATTGTGCAAAGGGCCTTCTCCTCAGTGTCTGAATCACCAGAGTCCCTACTTGTGTGCTCTAAGTGAAAATAATATGAAGCCAGAATGGTATGAGCCCAAGCCATACATCCATCTGGGTGCTGATAAAGCTGGACTGGCGTCCCTGGCATGCCATTGCAGAGTTGGGCTGGTATTGAGTTGCCACTAGTGTAGAGTCCATGGAGAAATGAGGAAAGCCAGAGTTGGGCTGGTATTGAGTTGCCACTAGTGTAGAGTCCATGGGGAAATGAGGAAAGCCAGCAGGCTGGTGGGCAAGCTCTCTGTGACACTTAAACAGAGCACCACAGAGCACAGGCCAGGAGCTGCCCAGGCACCCTCCCAGCCCTACTTCGCCATGTGCACCTGGGGAGGGGGCGGAAGGGTGCAGGCAGTGGGGTGCAGCACCGCTGCAGAGGAGGGTAGCGGGTGGCAGCTGGGGTATTTGCCTAGGGCACCAGGAGGGGGGGAAGAGCCCAATTTGTTCCTCCCTCCAGCCCAGCCTAATTTGCCTAGTGGCAGGACCACCTCTGCCCCTAACAATAGGACTACCATATTCCAAACCAGCTGTAATTTCTGGGTGGTGGGAAATACGGTTGAATTCAGAGGTGTGGAGTGACAATAAATGGAGACGAGGCTTGAGCTTAGCAAAAAAAAAAAAGTTTACTAGAAAAACATCAGGAAAAGGTACTTGGGATAAAAAAGAAATACAACTTAGCTTACTAGCATGGCTAAATACATCTGGTCTCTACATGGCTACGGATTACAAAGCTTTGTCTTCCAGTCCTTGTTCCCAGAAAGCATTTGGGACAGGAAGACAGGCTATTCAGCTTTGCATACAAGATCAAAGCTTTTCATACCTAACGTGCTGTCTGACCAATGGAATATTTACATGTTTCCCGGGCTTAGAAGAGTCCGTCCCTAATTGGGTTTAGGCTACAATACATCGTTTCCTCTTTCAGGTAAACAAACAGTTAACTCTATAATGTCTGAAATGTGCATAACTTGTATTCCAACACCGGGTTGTCTCCAAGGGCAGCCCAAGGGTAGAGTGCATTATAGTATTCCAGCCATTAGCTTATAGGAAGATGGATTAGCTTGGCAAATCTGCTGAGTGTAGGAAAGGAGAGATCTGGTGAACCAGATGGAGCTGATAGAAGAAACTCTTGGCTATCACACCATGCTATCAAGAGTCCATGAGTGCTAACTCCCAATCTTTTAAACTGCTCTACAAATGCAAGTTCCACTCCATCCACCACCGGTGGACTCAAACCTTCCTAACCAAATACCTTCCCAGCTGGTATTACCTCTGACTTATCTGGTATTAAGTAAAATCTTACAGCACAATCGTATGCACATTCATGTTTATAATGTACAGTAACTGTTGAATTAGCGGGTTGGATCCAGAACTGTGTTAGGAGTAAAGAAAATGTATTCCTTGGTCTTCCACTTTCCAAGGTGTAGCTCAACGGCTGCAGTAACGCATAGTGAATTACTATAATATTTAATGAAATGGTGTGCATGTGGAGCAATGGAATGTACAACAGAAGGTTCATTGATTTCATTTAATTTCGTTTTGGAATTGTATCAGAAGAAACACCTTGTGCTATGTCTTTCACACATGGAAACATTCGTGAGGATGCAGTTGTTTTCCATACAGCCAATGAAGGATAATTTTAGCACTTCAGATTGCACAAGGGACTATGGGGCATGCAGAAATCCAACTGATAATTTTCCAAACTTTATATTAAGAATTTTTCAAGTGGAAGGAATAGAGAAGTTACGAGAGTTTGTTGTTGTTTATTGCTGTCGGGGAGGGGGGGGGAGTTTGTCTTCTTAGCTCTTCTTAGCTATTAAGAAAATGTCTCCTATGGTTTTACCTAAGTAATGCTTCTAAGTACCAGGGCAAGAACCTCTTTGGCTGAAAGGGTGAGTCTGTGTTCTGTGTATTTCCAATACAACTTTTAAATCCCTGAATTCTCTGGCAGTGTTTCCCTTGATCCTAGACTCTGTTTCCCTGTGTTGGGGGGGATTAGAAAGCTGGGGGTGATGATCACGCTGTTAATGGAGGAAATGGGAGGTATTACTGAAACCGCAGGTGAGTGATACGACCAGGTTTGTTCTCTGGTATGCTGGTAGCTATGCAACAAAGCCTGCCAAACCCTTTTGATACCAGCCTGTGTCACTGCTGAGTGTGTGTTGTGACATCTGCTCTTCACTACAAATAGTCTTCCTGTAATGCTAATCCTGTATGGTTAGCTCAGCCTTTTATCCTGCACGTAGTAAGGTTAGAGAGGCTACGCTGGATTTTTTCTGTGAAGGTATAGTCAGGATTTTCCCCTCTCCCTGTTAAAACTGGTTTGTTTGTATTAGCTAACACATTGTTTGTGTCCATTCCCACTTAATTTAAAGGGCTGCCCATATTTAAAAACAATGTATTTAACTGATCCATAAAGCCAGGGTTTTTTTTTTTCTTTTTTTCTTTTAAAGCAGGAACGCAGTTACGGCTGGCTCAGTGTCCGTTGTAAAATAATTTTATTAAATTTCAGTTACGGGGAAAGGAAGGGGGAACATAAAGGGGAAGGGAGAGAAAGGGGATTGGAGGGGGAGAACACATACCTTTTCCATTTCCATTTCCATTTTCCTTTCATTTTATCAATTAGCATTTACAATTATTTCATAATCTTTATAACATTAATACTTATAATTACTCTTTCAAATCATCTCTTATATCATCCGAGTGTTTCGTTAATGCCCCTTTATAGTTCACATTTTTATCTTTCTTATAACTGCATCTTACAAGTTACCACTATTACCAGTACATCCAGTTAACCTCTTATCTAGTATACATATGTCCGGTCATATTACATCTTATATACATTAACTTCTTACTATTCTCTCCACGATTATAAAGATTGTCAGTGTCGGGGGATGTGACCTAATATGCAAATGAGTTCCTGAGGTGTTTTCCCTACAAAAAAGCCCTGTGTGAAACAAATGGTGATGTCAGGAGGTGTGGCCTAATATGCAAATGAGTTCCCACTACAAGAAAGGCCCTGCTCTTTACCGTTGCTAGTTATGATGGGGGTGGTTGGAGACCACTGGAAGAAGGTTCAGACACTACCTGCCCCCGCCCCCCCGTTCCGCTGCTTGACTTCTGTCTTCTGCCAGCATCACAAAGCCCAAAATGCTTCACGGCGACAGAAGTGGAAGAACCAGCTTTGTACATGTATTGACGAAGAGCTTTGGGAGAGTGAATAAGATAAACTATTCTTTTCCTGTCTCTCGGCACTAAACTTGGTTTGTCTGACTAATTAGCAGGATGTTCACAAAGAACAAAAAGAAGTGCTCTGTTAGGTGACACACAATCACGGTATGGAATTCATGATCACTACACTGAAAAAGGATTTTTAAGGATGGCACTGTGTGCCACCCCTACTGTCAACCAGGCCTCAGATTCAGCAGGAGCTCACAGGAGCACAGCTCCTGAACCTTTCTGAGAGTTCCACCTCCTCCTCCCCACCTTGTCCATTGAATAGTAGGGGCAGCTGCATAACAATCCCTGGATGAGCTCCACCACCTATTTTTCTATGAAATGACCCCTGCTGTCAATCAGTTTGCCATCTTTGCCATCAGTAATGAGCATGGGGGGGAAAGAGGAGGAAAAATATCTTTTTAGCATTGAGGCATCATTTTAAGCTAGAGTGCGAGCAGAAAAAAGATTAATTGATATCACGCAAGGAAGGGCAAACAGTGTTGTGTCTGTGGCAGAAAGTCTAAGCAGTGATACTTCGTAAGCTACCAGCTTGAGTCCAGGCACAGATCTAAGGATTTAGATAACAGAAAAATAATTTACTGAAATAAAATAGCCATAGCAACTGCTGTGGATTGAGAGTATCTTCCACACTTTTTGACTTTCCAATGCTATGCTTAGACTAGAGGCAGGCTTAGTAACAGTGCCGGATTAAGCCCTCTGGAGGCTCCTAGGCAGTCGAAATCTCAGGGGCTCCCTCGCAAATTACCTCAGAGTTAAAGCGCCCGCCCACCCCGCCACCCGTGGCCCCTGCTGCAGCCTGCAGGCGCCTTCTCAAAAGCCCCTTTGCCAAAGCTGTGGGGGAGAGGCAGAGAGAGGCAAACTTGGTGATGATGCCAGCATCAGCCACACCAGGCAAGTCGGGCAAAGAGCGGCTCAGTTGCTGGCTGCATGTGCAGGCTGGGAGGGCTGCAAGCAGGGGGGTAACTGTGGGGGAGGAGAAGCCGGCCTGGGGCTCCTAAAGGCATGGAGGCCCATAGGCCAGTGCCTACTTTGCCTAATTGTTAATCCAGCCCTGCCTGGTAACTGTAGAATCGCAGGTTTGGCTGGTTTCTGGTTCAAGTTAAACTTTCCCCCCTCTAGTTTAACTTCTTTAATTTTGGTAGACAGTTTTTGTTCAAGTTGGATAGGAAAAAATAGAGGACAAACTACAACATCTCGGTTTCCCTAGTACGGCTGTCTCGCATGTTGGTTGTCATGGAGCTGAAACAATAGTTAAGCAGAGACTTTGGGATACCTCCATTCAGTTGGATGGAATTCGAGCCCATCTCATTCTGGCAGTGGGGAATCGCAACCCTACGTTTGTTCCATCGGCATACCTCTATACATTGGGATTCCCCAACATTGAGAGCTTTTACTTTTGCCTGGCTAAATGTCCTTTCATTTTCCCTCCTTGAAGGGGGATATGCCTGCATTCTGTTTGAAAAGCATCTCGGAGCATACCACTCTGGTATGGTGGAAACAACTGAGCATGTTCTTTTATATTGCCAATTTTACCAGATCATTTGAAATGTATACATTATCTGGCAGTGATGCCAGATAGATAAGATAAGCAGGGGTTTTTTTTAGCAGGAACACACAGGAACATAGTTCCGGCTGGCTTGGCATCAGAGGGTGTGACCTAACATAAAATGGGTTCTTGCTGGGCTTTTTCTATAAAAAGCCCTACATGAAGCAATGGTGCCATCAGAGGGTGTGGCCTAACATGCAAATGAGTTCCTGCTGGGCTTTTTCTACAAAAAGCCCTGCGCGAAGCAATGGCGCCATCAGAGGATGTGGCCTAACATGCAAATGAGTTCCGGCTGAGCTTTTTCTACAAAAAGCCCTGCGTGAAGCAATGGTGCCATCAGAGGATGTGGCCTAACATGCAAATGAGTTCCTGCTGGTCTTTTTCTACAAAAAGCCCTGCGTGAAGCGATGGTGCCATCCAGAGTGTGGCCTAATATGCAAATGAGTTCCTGCTGGGCTTTTTCTGTCAAAAAAGCCCTGAAGATAATATTTAAAAATCCACTTGCAGTACCCAGTTAGTGTGTTTTTTTACTTGTGTTCAGACTTCATAAACATCCCATCACTGTCTGATATCTTCCCCATTTCCCCCCATTCTTAATAAAACTGGTTTCTTCCACACTTTTTTCCAAAGCAAAACGTATCTGCAGCGAAGCCTCTGCTCATAAATCTGAACAAAGTCTTTTGCACTGGTGACTTTCGGCACAATCCGCCTGCCAAAACCAGCCCAGAGAGGGGCGGGTGGCTTTAGGTGTTTTGCTTTCTTTTAATTTGCATCTCAGTGGAGAAATGTTTCAGCAGTCAAAGGTGCCTGCATTGAAACAAGCAGCCATTCCCATTGGGGGCACTTTCCTCTTTGCTCCGCCTTGTGAGCACACTCACATGTTCATGTATGTCTGGTCTGGCCTCCTCTCTCCCCAGCGTGAGAGCTGGGATCATGTCCTCCTCTTGCTTTACATGAGAGTACACATACCAAAGCCAATGGTGCTGCTCTTGTGTAAAATCCACCAGATCACTTCTTGACTCTTGTCACCTTTCTTTCCAGTGAGGAAAACCCTTCTTCTTTTTTGTAATATCCTTGTTAAGGTTTTCAGTTTTAAAATGTCAGGGGCCAAGTGATCCTGCAAGATCAATTCTTTTTTTGTGCTTCAGAGAGTTGCTATTTGAGAGCCTCCTTTACTTTACACAAGAGTAAATGGGGCTATTCTCATGTAAGGAAGACAGGCAGAACAAATGAGGCTGCTGAAATGCTCAAATACTTCAGCACGTGTCCAAAATTGAGTCAATCCATCTCCTGTGTCCAAAATTGAGTCAATCCATCTCTCTTCATCTTTTGTTGCTGCCATCTACTTTTCCTGGCATGGTTGTCTTTTCCAGTGACTCTTGCCTTCTCATAATGTGAGCTAGCCTTAGTTTAGTCACTTTAGCTTCTAGGGAGAGTTCAGGCTTCATTTGGTTCCGAACCTCCTCATCTGTCCTTTTGGCAGTCCACAGTATCCATAAAAGTCTCCTCCAACACCAAATTTCGAAGGAATCAACTTTCTTCCTGCCTGCTTTCTTCATTATCCAACTTTCACACCCATATATAGTAATGGGGAGTACTATAGTATGAATTAACTCGATCTTGGTCACCAGCGACACATCCTTTCTCAGACTCCTGGCTATAAAACATTTGTGATCAGTGTGTCAGTGTAAGAGGCGCTGCAGCTCACTGGCAGAAGAACAAGTAATCCTTTCAGCACCTTCCGTCTCAGGGAACTCATCCTCTTTGCTGGAAACTCCCTGGATGTCACATTAAAGGGCTGCGATTCTTTAATATAACTTTCGGTCATATATGGCTTCAATAGGAAATGTCTTCTGAAAGCCAGCCCTTTCTTCCTGTGCATTAGCAGTGTGTTTATACTCCTAGTTAATGGTCCAAAACTGTAAACTTAGATCATCAGTGAGTGACATGAGTTTAATATATAAGGCTCTGTGTGTATGTGTACTTAAAACAGTGTAAAGTACACACATGCACTGAAGGTAGGCTTGTGTGTGCAGTGTGGCTTTATATGCTATTTCCCGCCACTCTAGAAGTGTGCCCGTGAAGTGCTTATTTTCAGTGGCTTAGAGTGACTTGCAGGGCTACTTTTTCAGCAGTGTGCCATTTCTCTTTGTATAGCAATGGTGAGCAGTGTCTATATATCAGTCCTCAGAGAACATAAGAGAAGCCATGTTGGATAAGGCCAATGGCCCATCCGGTCCCACACTCTGTGTCACACACTGGCCAAAAAAACAAGTGCTATCAGGAGATCCACCAGTGGGGCTAGAAGCCCTCCCACTGTGTCCCCCTCCCCAAGCACCAAGAATACAGAGCATCACCACCTCGGACAGAGAGGCGTTACGTGGCAAAGGCACATGCTGTATCACCCTTTAAATCTGCAAGATGGCTATGTTTTTGGTGAATAACTCATTAAGGGAAATAACTAAAATTAAGGGAAGGGTAAAGACTGTCAAAGAGAACAGCAGACGTATCAAGCGTACCCCACTAAGGGGTGGACACCAGTGATCCATGCCACAGCTGGACTGTTACTTTCATTCCACAAACCTGTTTAAAACTGGTATAATAGAGAGCTTAAACTTCCAGCTGGAAACAAGTGGTATGGAATAATATAATACCAACACTTTTAGCACCAAAGCATTTTGCTTTATTCTGCCAGTCTTCAGGTGATGGCTGGCGATTTCGCGGAATTACAGCTGGCCTCCAGATAACAAAGATCAGTTCTCCTGGAGAAAACAGCTGCTTTGGAAGGTCGACTTAATGGCATTATACCAAGTTGAAGTCCCTCCTTTTCCCATGCCCTGCTCTCCCCAGGCTCCACCCCCCAGATCTCCAGGAATTTCCCAACCCAATTGGTACTTTGGCAACGTTAGAGTCCACTAGCACCTTTAAGATCAACAAAGTTTTATTCCGGATGGCCGATTCCTCACCGGCATTTGCTCCGCCCCCACTCTTCTCCCTGCGCCAGCTTAGGCAATGGATTCCCCACTAGTTGCTCCGTGGGCACTTCTAAAGTCGCGGCTACTTCCTGTTACCATTGCAGCAACAGGATGCTGTTTTTTTGGGAGTTCCAGTTGCCACAACGGGAACCGGAAGTAGCCCCGAAGGAAGAGGTGCTACAGAGTGACTGGTGGGGAATCGATGGCTTGTGCCAGTGTAAGGAGAAGCGCGGGGGCGGAGCAAATGCCAGTGAGGAATCGGCCGATGTGAGCTTTCACGTGCATGCACATTTTGTCTGATTCCGTCCTGCTTGACAAACCACGCATGCACACGAAAGCTTACATCCTGAATAAAACGTTGTTGGTCTTAAAGGTGCTGGTGGGCTCTGTCGCATTGCTTCGGGCCAACACCGCTACCCTCCTGGATCAGTTGGTATTTGTTAGGGGCCTGTTCTTACAGCCTTCTCAACCTATAATGGCTATCACAAAAAACAATTTTTGGGTGTGAATTTATGGCTCATCTTTGATCTGTGCAGGCACACATTGGGACTGCGCGTGTACAGGCCTGCAATGGAGAAAATTTCGTAAAAATTTCTTTAGAAGGCATTTGTGTACACATGCAACATGGCATAGAAAGAGCTGTGATTTAGTAGAAGCATTTCATCTAACACCTCAAATTGTCTGTGCATATGCGGGCGAGATTCCAGTAGTGTTAAGAAATAAATCTTTGTTGGATAATAACCTGAAGTGCAAAAGGCAGCAGCTGTAATTCAACACAAGAGTTCATGCCTGTTTATTACAGTCTTTGAGCCAAATTATCATGGAGACTAATTAACTTTCTCCCAGACGCGACACTTTTCTTCAAAGGAAGGGTAAGGTAGTGTAAAGCAGTTGCCTTCTGCTTTGCTTTCATATGGGAGTGCAGCCCGGTGATCCTGAAAAGTCCTAAGAACCCTATAGGGAAAACCTGTGAAATCTACCCATTCATCAGACTTTGCCAAGATACATTTTCCAGGCCTTTTTATTATTATTTTTCTTCATCTATTTTTTGCCCTCTCAAGCATGTTGGCTGCATTGAGCAGCACAAAATGAAATAGTTTGTAATTTTGGAAAGAATATGTAGTATGAAACTTTTCCTTGAGATAATGATATCCTGAGGAAATCACCCTTATTTTGGTGCGCCAGCATCTATTTGCTGTCCGGCTGAGGATTTGGCTTGTCTGGCTCGTCTGTACTTTTTATTTATTTGTTTTTATTTAATTTATTTCCGTTCATTTATACCCCGTCCCTCCCATGAACGGCTCTGGGAGACTGAATGTTACCTTTATCCAGGGCTTTTTTTGAGCAGGAAGGCACAGGAACGCAGTTCCGGCTGGCTTGGTGTCAGGAGGTGTGGCCTAATACGCAAATGAGTTCCTGCTGGACTTTTTCTACAAAAAAGCCCTGCCTTTATCACATTTATGCCTCCTCGTTGCAAAAATCCCACCAATTGGTGACTGCCTGAATGTTAAAAAAAATATACAAGCTGCATGTTGCCTGACACACAAGCAAATTTAAAAGTGTCATTTCTTCATAAGAAAACAGGCTTTCTTGGCAAGGCATCTTAATACTCTTTTCAGCAGAATCTTCTGCCTTTTGACTGCCTCCAGTACAGGAAGGAGTCATATCAGCATTCTAGCCCAATTCAGGATTTGACAATGCCCGAGGGAAAGAATACGTCAGTTTTAAGGAATCCCACACCCTACAAATCTTGGAAATCTTAACGTCTATAACATCATGTCTGCCGTTAAGTGGCAAATATTGTTCTCAGGATCGACTTACAGGGACGACGGGGGTTTATGCAAGTATTTTAGGGCTTTTTAGAGGAGCTGGTTTGACTTAAAATTCTGGTTGGCTGATGTTACGTGTCAGTCATCAGTGCGAAACTGAATTAGCAATATGTGATTAGCAGTGTGTAAACAGATGTCGCTGAAAGGCGATAGACGAGAGCGTTCCTAGCAGATTTGGATCCTCAAGCGGTGCAAATTAACATTGCTTCATTTCTGTTTGGTGTTTTGTCAGGTTTTGTATTTTTACTGAGATAGTAACATTTTTGTTATTATCAAGAATTTTCAGGAGTTATAGGTTCCGTATGAAGCGAGTCAGAGTGATAGGGCTTTTCATTCTGAGGTTGGTCACAGGTGCTTTATCATGTGCTCCTAGGCTTCCGAGTGGGCTCCTTCCACTGCAGCCTCTTCTGCCGCTCCCCACCCCCTCCCCCAAGCAATTGCCGAAGAACTTTCAATCCAACAATGTAATTCCCATGCCTGAAACTTGCCATGTCTGGGTCAATCCATGTCTCTATATCCACTCTGCTGCCACCCCCATCTTTGCCATTCTACCCACCCACTCACTCCATCCTAGTTGCTCTGCCTGCCCACCCCACTTCGCTTAATCTACCCACCACTCTCCTCCCCATGCTGCCTGCCCGTTCCCCTCCTTGCCATCTTTTCCACCTCCTGGCAGCCCCCTAGCCTCACCTTTCCTTGCTTCTTTCTGTCATTCCCACCCCTAACCCAACTAACTTTTATCTACCCTACAAATTCAGTTATAATTATTTACTTACTTCATTTATACCCTCCCCTTCCCTGCAATAGAGACCCAAAAGACTTTATATCATTCTCCTTGCCTTCTTTTTTTTCTTCACAACAATCCTATGGCATACGTTAGTCTGACAGTATGTGACTGACAGAAGCCAAGACTTGAAGGCTAGCAATAATGCTGTTATTGCCCAGCAATGGCCACTTAGGGCATTCATTCCTTAGAACTATAGGTGCCCCTTCTATTAGATGCATAGTTTAACACACACACACCCCCAATATACAACCTTGGGGTGGAAAGATCTGTATAAACTATTCATGGCTACAGTCTCCAAATCTAAAGATTTGGCCATGTTAAGAATTAGATATATTAATAGGACTTGTTCCAACCCCCTCCCAGTTGCCTCATCCATAGTAGTAAAAAAGACTCATGTCTGTCTAGAAGGCAGAAGAAAGGAGAATTCTAAAAGACCTTCATATGACCTCAGTGATGCATGATAAAGGAGAAAGTTTGCCTAAAGTATGTGTGAACCATACTGAAGGCGCACTTAACCATGTAAGTAAAGGGAAATTAGAAGATGGTAATTATCCTACATCTCTCTACTTTTAGGACTGTAGCTGCAAGGGTCAAAGAATGAAAGCAAGAAGTAACAATGAAAGAGATAATAAAAACAGAATAATGATTTCCTAACTCTTAGTTTAGCAAACTTTATATTGCCATTTCTTTTAGTTTTCAAGATTCCTTCTGTTGCCTTATCTGCTGCTGTAGGAAACATCTCTTTGACAGCTCTCCCCCCACTCCCCACAACAGATAAGTTTCCTGCCTCTCCATGGAGTCCTGCTCCTCTTCTCTAGTTAATGTCCTAAATACCACAGCAGGCTCAGATTTCCACCACGGAGGCTCCTCAAGACAAAATCAGCTGGAGACATTTATGGAAGTCTGTGCTGCTTTGAAGAGTATCAGTTTTAACAGACTTCTCCATCAAGCTCCTCCAGGGCCACTTGGAACATGAGTTAATATCTTCCCACAAAAGCTACACTGAATTAGGCAGCCGATGCTTTGGTGAATGAAATATCCACCAGTTTTGATGTACAAGGCCACAGTGTACCGACCAGAAACACTTTTGCCCCCAGGTCACTCTCCTCCGAGTATTCCTCCTGCATTTCAGTGGGTTAATAATGTCTGCAATTTATTTCCTTTCTGTCTTTCATAGGAATTTTAAATATGATTCAGTATCTCTCCTAACACAGCCTCTGACCTTGGCATGTCAAATGAATGACTTGAGGCTTAAAAACATCCAATTTGCTCATTCTGTGAGAACATTTGCCTGAAGATTATTACTAAGATTGCCAAGTCGAAAGCAGTCACATTCTTCGAGCCATTGAAATGAGCAGTGATAGCACATATGAAGGGCAGAAGTGAATGGCTGCATTCAAGTGTCACAACCCACCCCCCCCCCAAAAAAAAACCCAGCACCATTCTCTGTAAAAAGAATGAGCCAAAGTCCTTGCACACTCCCTTAGTCTTGCCTCAGCAAACAGTACTAACATTGCAGACAAGGAAGCTTTCAGTAAACCACAATTCTTTATGACGTCTGAGACCTGTAACAATTTGTGATCTGTTTCTCACTTACAGATCCAGATTCTGGAACAACTGTAAAAAATTAACAGTTGCTTGAAGACTTTCCAATTTCTGTACTACATGCATGGGGAAAATATTGCCATATTTTCATCACATGTTTATTATAAATTTTAAGCAAAACCAGACAATATATTCATAGGAAGCTGGGAGGAGGAGGAAGAAGAAAAGGATGAGGAGGAAGAGGAGATTATTGGATTTCTACCCCGTGCAAGGACCAGGCAACCTCTTCCCAAACCATCTCACTCTGGCTTGTCAAGGCCATCCAACTGGGGTACTCTGCCTCTAAAGTGGATTGCCCACTCCAGCTCAGGGCTCACTCGGCCAGGTTTCAGTCCTCCACTGCAGCCTTCCTCAGCAATGTCCCTTTGGACAGCATCTACAAGGTGGCCACCTGATCCTCCCCATCAATGTTCATTAAATACCGCACATTTGGTGTCAATTCCAGACAGGATGCAGCTGTGGGGACAGTGGTTCTTCAGTCCTTAGTTCACTGAGTATCCCACTCCCACCTCCTACCAGTAAGCCAGCTTGCTATTCTCCCATGTGGGACTGTACAGAAGCCACAGAGATGAAAACCAGGTTGCACTTACTTGTAACTATTGTTCATCAAGTGGTCTTCTGTTCAGGCACACATTCCTCCCTCCTTGCTATTCTCCCATGTGGGACTGCACAGAAGCCATGAAGATGAAAACAAGGTTGAACTTACATGTAACTGTTGTTCATCGCGTAGTCTTCTGCTCAGGTACACGTTTCTCCCTCCTTTTCCCTTCTCAGAAGAATCATATGAGCCAGTTCTTGCTCACCTAAATTATTTCTGATTACAGATAAAGGATCATATATTAGAATGAAGCTCATGTGTTGGGGTGAACAGCTGTAGTCCCCCCCACACACTTTTATGCAGCCCTGTCTACATTAGATCTCCAGTCTATTATTTGTAGGGTGAAGTCTACGGAAAACTACAGTTATCGCTAATTCCACAGAAGGCTTTTTTCCCATGATGATCATGTTGATAGTGCAATTGGTGCTTAGTTCTTACTTGCTACAGAGAGTCCAAACAGCACAGGCGAATCCTTTTTTTTTTTGTTTAGCCTTGTGAGCCATGGCTTCCCTTTCATATCAGAAGCAGAAGATTGCCCCAACAATGCCATCCTGGGAAAGATGGAGCCTTCAGGTTTATTAAAAGAAGAGTGTTTAGGGGGGAAGCAGACTGTTCACAGTTTGAACAGGAAAGGAGGATGACCTCATGTAAAAACAAAAAAAAAAGTATATGACTATAGTTGCTGAAGAGGGGAGCGGGACCTTCCGTGTGGAATCGGCGTGTGTGTTTCTCCAGGCTGTGCTCTTCGATTATAATTATTCTTGTCAGCGCCACTTCCTTACCTGGGTGGTATCAGAAGGGAAGAAATTGAATTGGAAGGGTCAACAAAGGATAAATGCAAAGCTGGTTTCCATTGGAGTGCCAGAAAGAAAACGGATGGGGCTCAGGATTTCCCTATAGAGGGTTTGTAAGTTGTCCTTCTCATATATAAGTGTGGTCTGCTAATGAAGACCACTAATGGATAGTGAAGGGAAAATTCAAATTAACTACCCTGTTCTGACTCACAGATGAACATTGCTCCAGAAATATTTATTGTGCATAACATTTATAAATATGAGCAACTGTATGTCTGTGTCTGTATTTTACATATACACACGTGCATGCACACTGAGAAAGCAAAAGTTTGTGTATCTCTCTTGACAGAGAGAAAGAGAGGGGGAGGGAGATCCCACCCAGAAATATAAAATGTACATTAATCAATATAAAATTGGTTTGTCAGAACTTTCATCTCCGTGGGGGGCAGTTATTGTTGGAGTCAGTGTGGAGCACCAGCTGACTGTAGGAAACTAGATTCTGCCTGGCAGACTCCATGATGAGTCTCTTTTTTCACTTTCCTGCTTCTTTTAGGATATACAAATAATATAGGTGGCCATGGGTGATGTCATACATGCAACTAAGTACTAAAACACCATCCTTCTGAGCTGCTCCTTTTAAACTATAACTAACATTGTGCAGAGCTGCTATTTTAGAATGTCACTTTCCAATGAAAGGATATTTCTATAAATAAGGTGGTGAGAATGAAAGAGCAAAAGAGGGCTCCGTGACCTCTGTATACAGTTTTGTTCTGCCGGCGGCCGTGATCTCTGCTACTTTTGCTTAATGGAAGAGCACTTGCCAGAAATTTATGAAGCAGACTTCTAAGACTCATACATCTTGTCTTTGGGCTTTGCTATGGGGAAAGGCATTTGTTTCCACGAGGAAGGCATAAGCATACTTGTTAAAAGCCACTTCAAACCCAGCCTCAGTGCCGCAGCCAGCTACCTCAGAACTTTGTCTCTGCTTCATCTAGTTCATTGGGGCCAGTACAATATCTCTATCTGAACAGTGGCTGATTATTCTGCTCTAAATGAAATAGAGAACTGAGATGTTTGGAGTCGCGAGAGAGAGTTAGGGAAATGACAGAACACCAGCATGTACATTTAGATATGTCCTCAGAGAAGTGCAGATTCCATTAATGCTACAGAGCCCAGCACCTGCTCTCCATGATCTGTTGTTTTTTTGATTCATCAAATATTATTTCAGTGCAGGTTATCCGTATGGATTTCACTCTTCATATTTTACAGTCCTACAGCAAGATACAGGCTTTCATTCCATCCTGAATCTTATTCCTCACAAGCGTTTTCCCCCTGTACTGAAAAAAGATTTTTAAAAATTGCATTCACCTCTCTGAAGATGACCATACCAAGTTTCAAAGAGGCAGCTGTGTTGGTCGGAAGTAGAACAAAATAGGAGTCAATCGCACCTTTAAGACCAACTTAGTTTTATTCGGAACTTAAGCTTCCGTGTGCGTGCACACTTCTTCAGACGAGGAAGGAGGAGGTTTTTCATGTTGGCAACAGTCCAGATCGTTTTGAATACTAGGTCCTTGGTTTGGCATGGTTCTCCATGTTTTCATTAAATGTATAGTGAATAGTGCAGTCTTCTTAAATCTAAAGACAGTATTTTTGATTCCATATATAAAGGACTGACTTCATGGGGTGAGTTTCAGGGGAGAACTTCTATGTTAGGGGTGTCAAACTCATTTGTTATCGGGGCTGGATCTGACATAAATGAGACCTTGTCAGGCTGGGTTATGTATGTCATAAAATGTAATGCCAGTTAGTGAAGATATAAACTTTATAAAGGACAAGACCTGGAACCAATTGTTATATAGCTAATGAATTGTTACGGTAATATATATTAGAATAATGCTTAAGAAAAAAAAACACCAAAAGAGTCATAATGCTAAAATACATTCTAAGCAACATCCTTGAAGAGTTGCAAAACCATATAACTAACAGGTTTGCATTACCAAGTTGTCAACAAGATAAATTCAAGTTAATATGAACCAGAAAAACAATGGATTAAAACCAGAGATAAAAACCTGAGACCCAGTATGGTGTAGTGGTTAAGTGTGTGGACTCTTATCTGGGAGAACCGGGTTTGATTCCCCACTCCTCCATTTGCAGCTGCCGGAATGTCTTGGGTTAGCCATAGCTCTCACAGAGCTGTCCTTGAAAGGGAGGCTTCTGGGAAAGCTCTCCCAGTCGCAACCACCTCACAGGGTATCTGTTGTGGGGGAAGAAGGTAAAGGAGATTGTAAACCGTTCTGAGACTCTGATTCAGAGAGAAGGGCGGGGTATAAATCTGCAGTTTTCTTCTATTAAGGGGAAATGTGCAAAGACTATTTCCATAGTCAAGGAAAAGCCTCATTGGATGACTGATGAAACTCTTAAAATGGCTAAAGACAAATAAGAAGCAAAAGTAAAAGGTGGCAGAAACAGAATCAAAAGCCTAAGCACCATGTTCCAAACGCAGAGACAAACAGAACTGTTATAATGACCAGTGTAAAGAAAGAGATGTGAACAACAAAAAAAGGAAGAACAAGACATCTGTTGCACAAGATCAAGAAATCAAAGGGACATTTAAACCATGGTTAGATGTGCTGAAAGAACCACACGTAAATACATTATCTGGGGGAAAAATAAAGAAGAGATGGGAACAATATACTGAAGAACTGTACAAAAGAGAAGAAAGGATGATCGATTCCTTCCAAGAAGCATTGATCAAGAAAATGATAGGATGTTTTGGAGGACATTAATTCCTAGGGTCGGAAGCGAGTTGACACACTTCACACACACACACACGCACACAGAGTTACCTGTTCTTTTTATATGAGCAGCATCAGGCAGACAAGTATAAAATCCTCTTGTCAGCACCTAATTTGGCTGACTAGTCGGAGTCATGACTCATGAGTGATTTGGAAAGGCATCACGGGTTCAGAGCTGTATAAAAGCAGAAATTACCATAAAACCTGTCTCTGTCAAAGCGCAAGTGGTGCCATGAATTTGTGCTGTACCTTTCATGAAAATACAAGCCTTGTAGCCATCAAAATCAGTGACTATAGCAAAACGGAACAGATTGCCAATCTAGATTTGGGGCACATGGCCTGAATAGTCACACACACACACACAAACACTTATATACACACCCATTCAAACATAACTGTCTGATTGACCAAGGCTTCAGCAAGAAGGACACATTCAGTAAAGGAGGTAGCCAGCAGTGGTGGTATTGGAAAGTGCCTTCATATAACAGATGACTGACGACAACCCTGTAGGGTTTTCAAGTCAAGGGATAATTACATGTGGTTTCTATTGCCTGACTATGCGTAGCAACCCTTGATATCTTTGGTGGTCTCCCATCCAAATGCTAACCAGGGCTGACCCTGTTTAGCCTGGTCTGACAGTAGTAGAAATTTTTTTGTTCATGTACGCAAAGGAGAACAATAAAACAGAGGAAAAACCTGTTATCTATCATTCTGCATCACATATTTATGCTACCATTCCTCCAATGAACTCGAGTGGCATAACAGAGGCATAACATTGGGGAAAGTGCAGAAAAGGGCAACTAGGATGATTAAGGGTTGGAACACTTTCCCTATGAAGAAAGGTTAAAACGCCCAAAGGGTGATTAACATGTGGAATTCACTGCCACAGGAGGTGGTGGCAGCTACAAGCATAGACAGCTTCAAGATGGGAAAGGATAAGCATATGGAGCAGAGGTCCATCAGTGGCTATTAGCCACAGCTTATTGGTGGAACTCTCTGTCTGGGGCAGTGATGCTCTGTATTCTTGGTGCTTGGTGGGGGGGCAGAGTGGAAGGGCTTCTAGTGCCACTGGTGGACCTCTTGATGGCACTTGGGTTTTTTGGCCACTGTGTGACACAGAGTGTCGGACCGGATGGGCCATTGGCCTGATCCAACATGGCTTCGCTTATGTTCTAACATCCAAATTACAAGAGGTCATAGTCCCACTGAATCCTGCATTGGTCAGGCCACACCTGGAGTATTGTGTGCAGTTCTGGAGACCTCCCTTCACGAAGGATGTGGACAGAATGGGCAGGTGCAGTGGAGAATGACAGGGATGATCAGGGACCTGGAGACAAACCCTGTGAGGAAAGGCTGAGGGACTTGGACATGTTCATTCTGGAAAAGAGGATGTTGTGGGGGGGCATGATTTGAAGGGCTGCAACTTAGAGGGCAGGGAGCTGTTCCTATTGGCAGCAGATGAGAGGTTTTGCAATAATGTGCCTAAATTAAGGACAGAAAGGTACCGGCTGGATTTTAGGAAAAACTTTTTTTACTGTAAGAGTTGTTCAGCAGTGGAATTGACTGCCGAGGGAGGTTGTGAGCTCCTCCTCACTGGCAGTCTTTGAACAATGGCTGGACAAACACTTGTCAGGGATGCTCTAGGCTGATCCTGCATTGAGCAGGGGGTTGGACTAGATGGTCAACTCTATTCATCTGTAGTTCTCCTCTTTAACCTCACTATAGGTTAGGTTGAAAGAGAGTAACTGATCCAGAATTACCCACTGAGCTTTTATGCCTAAAAAAGGGTATAAACTCAGGTCTTATATGTGACTAGCAATGCACTGTGTCTCTCCTTTTCCTCTCCTTTTCTTCTGCTCTTCCCTGTTCTTTTCTCTTTTATTTCACATGCCCCCCCTCCTCGTCTTCTTCCTTCATCCCTAACTTTTCCTAGTGTCATCTTGGAAGCTAAAAACACTGGAAAAGGTGAAGAAGAGCCTCTTTAAACTAACTTGGGTGTTCAAGTTGTAACCTCTTTCTTTTTTACAGAGAGATAGCATCCCTAGCTGTACGAGTGCTATCTACACCTTTTGTGCAAAACTGCAAATATAAGGATCAGCTCATTAGGAAGTGGGTTTGGGGGCTCTTATTGCCCCAAAACTACTTAGTGGTCTTCATTTTCATTCTGAAGCCATACATTCAACCCTAATTTTTACAAAACATGGTGTATGGTAGATATTTATTCGGAGGCTGCAACTGGTGCAAAACGCAGCAGCCAGGTTGTTAATGGAGCTACCTGTACGGGAGCACATTCAGCCTATGCTGAAAGCGTTTCATTGGTTGCCTGTGGCATTCCGGATTCACTTCAAGGTGCTGGTTATAACCTTTAAAGCCTTATATGGTCTGGAGCCTGTCTTTCTACCTGTCTGCCTTTCCCCATACGTACTCCAGAGAGCACTACGTTCACGGTCTCAAAATCTCCTTCAGATCCCTGGACCGAGAGAAGCTCGATTGACCTGCACTAGAGCCAGAGCGTTCTCGGTACCAGCCCCCACTTTGTGGAATGCCCTCCCCAACAACATCAGGGCCCTGCAGGACCTGCCACAGTTCCGCAGGGCCTGTAAGACCGAACTTTTCAAACTTTCCTTTAATGGTTAGGGAGAGGTGGCTATTACCTTCATCATCGACAATCTCACTGAATTAATATAATGGAAAACAGAAGCTTGCCATCTCGGATTTTTAATATATATGGAAATGTTTTTATAGATCTAATTTTAATATGTTTGCTAATGTTTTAAACTGTTGTTAGCTACCCTGAGCCTATCGAGGGAGGGCGGGATATAATCTGATAGATAGATGATAGATAGATAGATAGATAAATAGATAGATAGATAGATAGATAGATAGATAGATAGATAGATAGATAGATAGATAGATAGATAGATAGATAGATAGATAGAATAACCCCTTCTCTGCCAAAGCTCTTGACGCATGTTCTGAACAGTGTTCCCTGTAAGCTGAGTTAGCATGAACTAGCTCACAGATTTTTAACCTCCAGCTCACACATTTTTGTCTTAGCTCAGGAAGGATGACCCCAGAGCACAATAATTTATGCAGTAGCTCACAACTTTAATGCCAGTAGCTCATAAAGTAGAATTTTTGCTCACAAGACTCTGCAGCTTAGAGAGAACACTGATTCCAAGCATATAAGATGAGTCTCTTATATCGTGGGTGCATGAGTCTTTCTTTGACACCGTCCGCTGCCATCCAGTTTTTAGTTCATCCCTTGACTGGGCAGCAAGAGTCAGGGTGTGGTCCTCTTGCTTTTCTCAGTTTGTATAGCACTTGTTATGGAGCTATTCCCCACATGCTGTGTGGACTGGTCAGGGCTTTTTTTGTAGAAGAAGCCTAACAGGAACTCATTTGCATATTAGGCCACACCCCATGATGCCAAGCCACTTAGAACTGCGTTCCTGTGCATTCCTGCTCAAAAAAAGCCCTGAGACTAGTGTTTTTGAGAGGCAACTGAAGCATATTTTAGCTCAGAAGTCCTTCAGAGATGTTGCGTTCCTTCCCTTTTGTATTCATCTGCTTGGCCCGTTGCATGGGCCAGACTGTGCCACTTTTGTCTCCGCTACAAATTTGTCTCCACCTCAAGCATCATCACAGAGTTATCCTAAGTCAATGAGACTTAGGATAACTCTATGACAGTTCTTGAAGCACCCTGGTATAGCATATAATCAGAGTTAAATATAATGCAATGGAGTACTAAGTAATTGTGGGTTGGATTCTGCAGATCCGTTCTTTTGTTTTTTATTTATTTTTTCATTGGGCTCCTAGCCTGCCCTCTCCCACACAGAAGGCTCAGCAGTATTAAAAACATACAAGATAAAATATATGACTTCACTTTCTGCTAACAGATGGTTTCTTCTCCTGATAGCAGGGGAAGGAAGGCTCCTTGCACTGGAGGAAAGCCACTGCCATTAGTGGAACAGATCTGTGGGATCCAGTTCAATGAAAGCCAGCCAATGTCTCTTTATTCAGAGTGCAAGCAGACTTTAGTTCCAAACTGAAGGATTCATACACTGGGTGCGATCACACTCAGAATTTGCCATGGCTGTCTCCCATCTTTGAAGGAACTGTTGCTCTTTAATGCTTTCTGCAGCAATCACACAGCCTCCGCCCAGAGAGGCATGAGCCGCGCATGTACAAGAGAAGCATTTATACTGCTCCCAGGGTGCATGCATTGTGTGCACCAGCCGTTCAGACAGCCAAGAAACGCACCATACATGTGCTTCAGAAATTTGCTACTGGGAAGTTCCTGGTGACTATTTAATCCAGTCCCAGCTCATCTTACAACGAGGTAAGTATGGGCAGGATATGGGGCAGATGTGCATGTGCGATCGTGCCTGTTTAATCCAGAGGAGAAGCGTGGCTAGGCCGGGCCATATCTCTCATGTGATCGTGCCCACTGCGTTTTCATTCAAAGATGTTAGTTTTTGGAATGTTCGGTATATTTAAGGAAGTTTTTTAAAAAAAAAACCAGAATCTGATTTGTAAGTTATTTCTGTTGTGATCTTTCACCGCATTACAAAAGCGTGTAGGTTGTTTAAACAAAGTTAACATAAGACTAGAAATCTTGTTTGGACAACAAAACTGTACTACCACCAAGTGTAATGTAGCATAGGCCAGTTAAGGTAATCCAGGAGGGGCTTTTTCCCTTCATAATAATGATAAGAGTGTGAATTCAGAAGCATGACGCTCTTAGGCGCTTAAGATTAAAGTTAAAAACATGGTAATAATGCCTTGATGATGGAGTGATGTCTGCCAAACTTCCTCAGGGACTTCAATAATATGAAGGTAATATATCATTAGAAGTGCTGAACACTGTGTCTGACATGTTTAAATTTATGTATCGCATTCCTCTAAAATAACAAGTGGTAAAAGGTTAAAAAAAAATCTGAAAATATGTGATCGTTTATGGAAAACCTTGATGGAGATGATAGATTGGATTGGTGGTGCCAAATTAAAGCACTCCCTATTCCGTGATACTGTACATTTAATCTAATATAATTGGGGGGATGTTTTTGTGATATATTAAAACGTATAATCAATGGAAGGATGCTGCACTCTGAACTAGAATACTTCAGCCATTGTTAACCTGACCTGGCATAACATCTCTGCGGTCAGTGGAACGAATACTGTGATTCTAGGCACATTTATTTGACTGCAGATTTCACTGGACTTTGCTTTCTTATAAATTACTTACCAGCTCAACCGTAAGTGGTTTGCAGATCCTGTTTCTGTGATGCAGTGGTAAAAACCACTTGCTCCTGAGCAATTCGGCTGAAACTGTTGCAGCTCTCGTGCAATTTCACCAATTATGTGGTTTTAAAAAGGGCTGGTTTTTTTTTTATCTAGTCTAACATTCTGCCCTGAAATAGAACATTCTGTATCCAGCAGCCAGTGCTTCAAGCGTCATTGCCAGATAACTGTCGGCAGCGTTCTTGAACTGTGGTGCCCAGAACTGAAGGCAAGTCAAGTCCTACCAATGCTGTCAGTAGGTTAGTTTAATTTCTCCAGTTCTGAAAAGAATGCTGGTTTTGATGTAGCCCTACTGGAGCCCCGTGGCGCAGAGTGTTAAAGCTGCAGTACTGCAGTCCTAAGCTCTGCTCACGACCTGATTTCGATCCCCGGCGTAGCTGGGTCTTCAGGTAGCCGGCTGGAGGTTGACTCAGCCTCCATCCTCCCGAGGTCAGTAAAATGAGAACCCAGCTTGCTGGGGGGAAAGTGTAGATGACTGGGGAAGGCAATGGCAAACCACCCCGTAAAAAGTCTGCCGTGAAAATGTTGTAAAAGCAACGTCACCCCAAAGTCGGAAACGACTGGTGCTTGCACAGGGGACCTTTCCTTTTCCTACTGGAGCTGGGCTTTGAAACACCATTGCCACACTGTTGAGTCATGACCAGTTGTTTTTTTAACTTGCTCATGGTAAAGACATTAGTACCACAGGAGAGGGGAATACCTCATGAGAAGGGAGCATTCGTTTTGTTAACAAATGCGGTCTCCATCAGAAGTCTCTGTTTGCTTAAAATACTGAATGTGGTTGTGATTGATCATTCCAAAGCATATAAAACTTGGTTGGTCTTAAAGGTGAAACTTGACTCCTGCTTTGTTCAACTACTTCAGACCAACATGGCTGCCCACCTGGATCTATCCCAAAGCATAGTTAAGCATTAAGGTTGGGGACCGCAGAAAACAGGAGCACTTCACGCACATGTGGGAGAGTGCCAACAATTCCTTTTGGTAACAATCTCTCACACAACATGAAATGCTCTTTCGGGGGGGGGGGGATCTCCAGGGCTGGCGCGTGGGAGTAGGCAGTCGCCTAGGGTGCCACCTGGCCTAGGGGTCACCACTGGCACCCCCTCCCCGATGCATGATGACTCTGGCTCCTGACCACTGTCACCTTGTCCTCTCTCATCACCAAGCCTCCCTCAATAAAGCCAAGCCACCCCCCCCTCTCCCTAATGTGAGACTTGGCCTCTCACCTCATCCTATTCCGCCATCGTCCTTCCTGGCGTAGCCGGCAAGCACTTACTCCCACCATTTTTTAAATAACTTATCACATTTTTTTTTGAAAAATTAAAAATCAGTAAATTAAAAATGTGAAAAGTTTCAAGTTTGGCACTCTTCATTTTCCCTGTTTTTTTAATAATGTGGGGGGCGCTAGTGGGTGGTTTGCCTAGGGCGCCAGAAAGCCTAGCACCGGCCCTGGGGGTCTCTCTATTCCAGGCAGACGCCTTGAGGCGCATACTCTATGGTATACCACAAGATAATGCATGGGATGGAGAAAGTAGAGAAAGAAGTACTTTTCTCCCTTTCTCACAATACAAGAACTCGTGGGCATTCGATGAAATTGCTGAGCAGACAGGTTAAAACGGATAAAAGGAAGTACTTCTTCACCCAAAGGGTGATTAACATGTGGAATTCACTGCCACAGGAGGTGGTGGCGGCCACAAGTATAGCCACCTTCAAGAAGGGTTTAGATAAAAATATGGAGCACAGGTCCATCAGTGGCTATTAGCCACAATGTATGTGTGTATATAAAATTTTTTGCCACTGTGTGACACAGAGTGTTGGACTTGATGGGCTGTTGGCCTGATCCAACATGGCTTCTCTTACGTTCTTATGTTCTTAACTGTTCAGGGGGCTTAATGTGGAAGGGTATAGAAATCTGTATGTGTATGTATGTGACTCAATGTAGGAATGCCAGTCTCCAGGTGGGACCTTGGGATCCTCTCCAGGCTACACAGATTAGCTCCCCTGGAGGAAATGGATGCCTCGGAGGGTGGACTCTAAAGCCTTGTACCCCTGTGAGGTCCCTGTCCTCTCTAGACTCCATCTCCAAATCTCTAGGGGTTTCCCAACCAGGATTTGGAACCCTACTCCCCCATCTCCCTACAGTGGCCAGGGGGAACCTAGCAACTGTAGATCCTTGTGGTCCTGGCCTTAAGCTTTAAAGCATTCAAAATATAAAATTGACAGTTGCCTAAAGAAACCTAGACAAAGAAAACAGACAAGATTGGACATATCCTGATTTCTACAGAAGATGCCTTAATTTACTTGAGAACATCTACCCCTAAAATGTGGTTGAATTTACATCTGATTGTTCTGTAATGATATCTTAATTCAGCCACTTGGTTTCAACTGCTGTGTTTTTTTAACAGAAAGGCTGAGAAAAAATGGTGGTGTGGTGGAATTTTTTTTTATTCCAATACATTTATAACCCCATATTGGAAGGAAATTTTCTTCTGTACATAAAAGGCAAGCCATGTTGCTGACGACTCACCTTGCTTTCCATTGGCTGAGCTCAGTCTTGATGGAGATCAACCCCACCCTCCAGCCCCAGGGCAGATGAGGATTGGACCACTGGGGAAGCTGCCTTTCCTGACAGCTTACTTTTCCCTCAGTGGCTGTTGCTAGGCAACCATAATATTCCAAGTTTGGTTCTGCCAGTAAAAGGCTGGGGGAGAAGGCCTTTTCCAGGCCTATTTTGGCCTTTGAAGGAGAACTCATTGGGGCCAGTCCTAACTAAGGTTGCCAGCTCCGGGTTGGTAGGAAATCCCTGGAGATTTTGTGGTGGAGTCTACAGAAGCCAGAGTTTGGGGAGAGTAGATGCCTCAGCTGAATATAACGTCATAGATTCCACCCCCCAAAGCAGTTATTTTCTCCAGCAGGAGAGATATCTGTTGTCTGGAGTTCAGTTGTGATACCAGGAGAACTTCAGGCTCCACCTGGAGGTTGGCTACCCTAGGCCTGGCAGCACCCTCTGGATGACTTCATGCCATCTGACTGGAATGACTTAACTAGGCCTGGCTGCTTGCTGCTGTTCAGCAGCAGTCCCCCTATGACAGCCAGTGTGGCATAGCAGTTAGTGCTTCAGAGCAGGGTCTCCCAGACCCAGGTTCATGCTGTGGAAGCTGATTGGATGATTTTGGGCCAGTTCCAGCCTAACCTACCATACACAGTTGTTGTGCAGGTCAAAGAAGGAGAGGAGAATGATGTAAGCTGCTTTGGTCCCTACTGTCCTTTTGCTAGGTATAGGCTCCAGGGAGGAGATGGAAAGCTGATCAGAGGGGCAGATAAAGGTAGGTTGATGGTTGTCTGAGGAGGAGGAGACTGGATTTATAACCCACCCTTCACTCGTAGTCTCAGAGTGGCTTACAATCTCCTTTCCCTTCCCCTCTCCATAACAGACACCCTGTGAGGTAGGTGGGGATGAGAGAGCTCTTTCAAGAACTGTTGAAAAAACAACTCTTTCAAGAATTCCGATTGACCCCCTTAGTGTAACAGAACAAAACTGTAAGATAGCTGATAGTGTTAGGTCATAGGCCTGTCTTTGTGTAATTCAAAATTAGATATGAATATGTGTTTCACAGTTGAATAGATTTTTTTCAGACATAACACCTCTAAGAACAATACATTGGTATGATATTTAGAACAACATATAGTAACTGTCACCTTCACGCTTGAGGGGAGGCAGATGGACATCATAAAGTTAACTTACCCAGCAATTAGAAAAGATTCTCTTACACACTTATCTTCTGTTTTGACATATTTATTGCATCAACTGTTGTTTCCCCTCAATTGGATCCATACAGCTGTTGACCCTATGCACTTGTCTTGTTGTCCCTGCTTTGCCTCAAAATGTTTACATCATGCTATATGCGAATTCATTTTTTTCAACTACGTCTCTAAATTTGAAGACTTTTCTCCCGTTTCATTGTGTCTGAAGAAGTGTGTTTGTAAGCACGAAGGCTTATACCTTGAATAAAAGTTTGTCGGTCTTAAAAGTGCTGCTGGACTCTTACTTTATACCGTTGAATTCTGTCAGTCTCCGGCTAGTGCATTCCACTCTTATTGGTTTGGCAGATACAATCTTTATATTGTAGTCTTTAGCACTCAGAGGCGGCACTTTGGGGTTTTGAGTAGAAACCTGCTTTCCAAAGTACCACGACTGGCCGCTGAGTGAAGCCAACTTTATTTCCAGATGCATGACGGAACTTCACAGTTAGGTCCAGATATATGTGTGAATATTGCTACATCTCTAGGATTTATCCTCCACTCTCTTTCCTCTTGCTGAGTTTACCAAAATGTAGGTCTTTATTTTGAGGATCTGTATCCCGCGTGACCAGCTCCAGTGAGCTCTTGAGCTGTTTTAGAAGGGGTACTTTACAGCCCTCTTCATGCCAGGTGCAGAAGGACTGTGAACCAGCTAGCTGAAAAGATGACACTCACCTTTCTGTATTTTTTTTCAGCTGAATAAGTTTGAAAAATACTGTACAAAATTAGGGTTATGAACCGATTTTAAAAATCGTTGCAGCTGATGAATTAAAATGTCAGAACCTCAATACAGGACATAAAGAAGAGCACAGATTTGCTGAAAACTGTGTTTCGTTATCACTGGTCCTCTTAATTACAAACTTGCAGGTTGATGTTTATCAGCAGAGCAACAAAACATGGCCACCCACAGACAAGATAGGAGTCTCTGCATATTGGGAGGACTAATTGAATATGCTAAACGATTGCTTTGTAAATTAAAAAAACCAGGAGAATTTAAAGTAGCTCGATGGGTTAAGCATGCTAATTGCACTTGGAACGTTAAAAGCAGTTGACAGTCAATTTAAAAAAAGAAAGGGGGATCGGGAAATTGGGCTACTCTAGTCCCTAAGAGTTTTCTGCAGAGGAAGAATTGGAAGGGGAATCCCAAAGATTCACCCCACCCCAAGTTTATTGCATTTAATGTAAAATGGGTGCAAATGGCAAACATCAAAAACTGCCCATTCACAGTCAAACTGGGGGTCTACCTACTTGAATGTTTCCAAGTATTCAGAAAAGTATGACTTTGTGAATGAACTGAAAGAATTCCCCTGTTTTAAAAAGGACTACTGCATAAGCTCCAGGAGACACAGGATGCTGAGAGTGAAGAGGCAATTAAAGGAGAGAAAAACAGGGCGGGGGGGGGGGGGATTGACCTGTTCAGATCTGGAGGGGGGAGGTCCAAATCATTTATGGCTCCATTGAATCCTTGTGGTCCCAACCACTACTTTTAGCAGAGAGCTCCATCTCCTTCAGGAAAATTAACTCCTCAACAGGAGCAGCATGGGGGACATATTTGGGGCTGCAGAGGTTTTGAACAGGATTCAACCCAGGGGTATTAGGAGATATCCCACAGATGCAGTAAAAAATGTGCTACTTTTTAAAAAACTTAGGAGCAGGCCCTATTTTGGGCAGGAGCTCACAGGAGCAGAGCTCCGGAACCTCTAAATTTATTGTGCTCTTTCTTTCTTATTCTCTCCCCCCCTCACCCAATGCTTGTTTCCGGGCTCCATTGTTCAAACCCCCTGTGGGAGTTTTGCTGAACTCCAATATTTTACCCTACAAAAAATGGAAAAATAACCAAAACATATAAAGTAGACCGATGGAAATCTTTATCATGTCACTGTGGCCACATAGGAGAAAGTAATTTTAAAAGTATGATGGGAATAAGGTTTTGTTATGACTAATATAATTCAAGAAGCATTTTAAGGTAGATGCTGAGATGATATAATTTAGTACACTTTCCGGTGATATCAGGGGTGTGGTGTATATGCAAATGAGTTGTGCTAATGAGCTCCGGCACCTCTTTTTCTACAAAATGACCCCTGCTTAGGAGTACCTACTGATTACCTTCTTGTAGAGGGCGATTGATACTCAGTTGAAGGGTAGGGTAGGAAAACAGACTAGAATGGGAAATTGTACGGATGGACAGTAGTCCTTTAGATTATAGCATCTTGTCTGGGAAGCAGTATGTTTCGGCATATCGGGGAGCAAACTCCACCTATTCTTTCTTTCTTATCCCCTCCCCAAATACTTGTTTCTGGGCTCCATTGTTCAAACCCGTGTGGGAGTTTTGCCTGCTTCGGCAGGGAGGGCGGGATATAAATCAAATCAAATAAATAAATTCTACATATAGTATCCTCCCTATTATAGAATACTATAAACTTTTAAGGGCTCTGAATCTATGAAAATAAAAGAAATGGGGAGAGAGATTTACTGAGATCAAAGGAAAAGGGATTTCTCCAGTCCCGATTAATCTTCACACCTACAAAGAATGAAACTAGAAATGGAAACTTGGATTCAAGCTCGACTTGAATGAGTGGTGAAAACTGGCGTGCCTCCCCCAGTCTCAGTTTCCACTCAAATTCAGAGCTAGACGAGTCAGTCCTGTATGGAAGAAGAAGATATTGAATTTATATCCCGCCCTCCACTCTCAGAGTCTCAGAGCAGCTCACAATCTCCTTTACCTTCCTCCCCCACAACAGACACCCTGTGAGGTGGGTGGGGCTGAGAGAACTCTCACAGCAGCTGCCCTTTCAAGGACAACCTCTGCCAGAGCTATGGCTAACCCAAAGCCATTCCAGCAGCTGCAAGTGGAGGAGTGGGGAATCAAACCCGGTTCTCCCAGATAAGAGTCCACACACTTAACCACTGCACCAAACTGGCTCTCAGCTGTATAGCTGTTCATAATAGAGGTGAGATTGTTCAGATTCGAAACTGCCCCTCTGGTCCTGGAGCTCAGCAATATCCTGCTTGTAGCACTTAGGTGGGAAGGGGATTTTCCAAATGCTCACCTCCCCTGTTGTCCCTTGATTCCTCACAAGCCCTCAAGGCTGTTATTATTCAATTACAGGTTCCCAGTTGTTTGTAGAAGGATTGGTGATTAGTATTTCCTTTCTTATTCATTCTGGAATCTGGAAAGACAAAATTGATCGATCAGATGGTGCATTAAAGCAACAATGGCTTCAGAATAGGAGAATTACAAATCCCGTCAACAATGTGAACAATCCAGATTTTAAGACTCTGTTGACACTGATGGGACTCGTCGGCTCTCATTCGTCTGCTGTGCATCCGTCGATTGAAGGAAAGCCCTAGTAATGTCGCCAAATACAAGATCATTGATACGAGATCTTAGGGTCGTTGTGGATAACTCACTGAAAATGTTGAGACAGCGTGCGACTGCAATAAAAAAGACCAGTGCTGTGCTGGGAATTATTAGGAAGGGAATTGAAAACAAATCAGCCAGTATCATAATGCCCCCGTATAAATCGATGGTGCGGCTTCATTTGGACTACTGTGTACAATTCTTGTCACCGCCCCTCAAAAAGGATATTATAGCATTGGAAAAAGTGCAGAAAAGGGCAACTGGAATGATTAAAGGGTTGGAACACTTTCCCTATGAAGAAAGGTTAAAACGCTTGGGGCTCTTGAGCTTGAAGGAACGTCGACTGAGGGGCGTCATGATCGAGGTTTACAAGATTACACATGGGATAGAGAAGGTAGAGAAAGAAGTACTTATCTCCCTTTCTCACAATATGAGACCTTGTGGGCACTCAATAAAATTGCTGAGCAGTCGGGTTAGAACATATAAAAGGAAGCACTTCTTCACCTAAAGGGTGATCAACACATGGAATTCACTGCCACAGGAGGTGGTGGCAGCTACAAGCATAGCCAGCTTCAAGAAGGGATTGGATAAACATATGGAGCAGAGGTCGATCAGTGACTGTTAGTCACAGCATATTGTTGGAACTCTCTGTCTGGGGCAAGTGATGCTCCGTATTCTTGGTGCTTTTTTGGAGGGGGGGGCAACAGGGTGAGGGCTTCTGGTGTCCTGGCCCCACTGATCAATTTGGATTTATATCCCACTCTCTCCTGATAGCACCTGGGGTTTTTTTGCCACTCTGTGACACAGAATGTTGGACTGGATGGGCCATTGGCCTGATCCAACATGGCTTCTCTTATGTTCTTATCACTGCTAGCTATAGATGCAAAGTGAAATAAAAGGTGTCTTTAATGATGTGACGTGAAGAAGATGTCACAGATTTACTGTCTCAGCAGCAATGTTACCAGGGCTGTAGACAGTGGGGAGGTGCAGGAGGAAGGTGGCGCCCCCCCATTGCATCAGGGGCACCCCATCAGCTGGCTCTCCCCACCCCCACTCCACGCCTCACTGCGTGATGCCCAAAAGGCCAGATTATGCTGACAAGACAGCGAGCAAGTTAAGCGGGCAGGCAAGGAAAGGGCAGACCAGGAAGGCAGGCAGACCTCTTTGCATTGCGCCTGTGCCGAGGAGTCATGTGGCACAGGTCACATCCATCACATGACTCCTGGGCACCTGAATCTGCCTGCTCTTTGCCTCCCTTCTAGGCTTGCTCACTGCCCTGCCAGTACTCCTGGACAAGCTGGCCTTTTGTGTGGAGAGGCATAGGGCAGGGGTGGGGGTGGTGAAGAGCCGGCCAGACTATATTGGAGGGAGTGTATTTTTAACTTTTGTTTTGTGTTGTCAGTGACATCACGCCTCCTCTGGTGCCCCCCCCCGAAAAAATTCCCCGCTACGAGCCTGACCGTTATTTACAATCACAGCCCACTTTAACGTGCTCTTTCCACTTTAGTTGATATCCTGACTAAAGTTTAAAAAAAATAATATCATGGCGTTTTCCCACTCAATGCAAGCAAGCAACCCAAGATTGACGAGACTGCAATGGTTGCCATTTGCCATATTATAGAAGGCACACCCCGACTGGCATGTCCTTTCTCTGCCGTAGCTCAGTGGAGCAGCAGGAGGAAATTGGAGGAAACGGTGTTGGTGCACAATGGCAACAGCCTAGGAATTTTTCTGCTCTCTATGATTTTTGCTACAGAGACTGGAGAAAACCCTATTGCTTTGCTGCATCACTTCTGGATCGCTAGCTGAAAGTGATGTCACGGCTGCAAGTTTTGAAGTCTCTGCCCCAGATTCTCCAGCCCCAACTTATCTCTTGAGTTATACTTTCTTAAGGCATAATTTTTAAATATGGAGATCTGAAGTACTTCGAATGTTAGGTGCGTCGGTTCAAGGCAGTAAAATGGCATCCTGTTCAGTAATTGAAGAATACACACCTATAGTCCGCTTGACACGTATTTTTGCATTTACTCAACCTGATCTAATCGCATCAAAATTTAAATTATCAGTTCTTCACTATATACATAGCGTGTGCTATAATAATAAAATTATATGGTCCATCTTTATGTCCATCTTTAATATATTTCAAGCATAAGCCAGTTCACTCTTCACATGTGAATGATGGAGGATATTCTGAGCATGTTTCTATTGACAGCCTCCCTGACTCAAAACATTCATGACCATAATAGGTCCTAATCTTGTTTAGCAAGGGCAGTTCCAAGAATCCCTGTGAAGTACTCCCACTTTGTTATATGGCATAGTTCAGCTATTATAAAACATTCCCTTGACAGTAGCAAAATCAGCGAATGTGCTGTTTTCCTATGGCAGCATAAACTGGAATAATGCTAAAGTAGGTCTGATTCAGGAAATCTAATATGGAAATAAGTTATCATGTTGGTGTCTTATTGTTGGAACACAAGCTTTCACAAGGAATACTAGCATGCCTTATAGATGCTGGATTGCTGAATCAGATTGTCTGGGAGGGATGGAAATAATTCGTACTAATTATGAAATAATAATAATTGGGGGAGGGACGGTGGCTCAGTGGTAGAGCATCTGCTTGAGAAGCAGAAGGTCCCAGGTTCAATCCTCGGCATCTCCAAAAAAGGGTCCAGGCAAATAGGTGTGAAAAACCTCAGCTTGAGACCCTGGAGAGCCGCTGCCAGTCTGAGAAGACAATACTGACTTTGATGGACCAAGGGTCTGATTCAGTATAAGGCAGCTTCATATGTTCATACTTATATAAATCCCAATGATGGCACATTCAGTCTTGACATTTTCTTTGTAGGAGCCTCTTGCTATTTAATTTGTTTTTATTATCTCAAGGTTTAAAATATCCTCCTTAAAGTGGAACAATCCAAAATTGACATGCAATACTGCAAATGTGGTTTGCCATAGTCATATGTGTTTGTAAGTGTAAATAGTTACTAATAATAATAATAATAATAATAATAATAATAAATTTTTATTTATACCCTGCCCTCCCCGCCGAGGCAGGCTCAGGGCGGCTTACAGGACATGGTACATACTGTGATACAACAACAATAAAATCAAAACAATAACAATATAAAACTGTTCATACATTAATTAAATTACATAAATAGTCTAAAATCCAGTAAAATTTAACGGTGCTACAAACTCAGTATATATAAAGATGGCTTGATGTTACTGCTAAGTTCGACTTAAAAGGCTAGTTGAAAGAGGGCGGTTTTACAAGCCCTACGGAACTGGTTAAAATCCCGCAGGGCACGCACCTCCTCTGGCAGCTGGTTCCACCATTGGGGTGCCATTATTGAGAAGGCCTGCTCCCTAGTTATTTTTAACTTAGCCTCCTTTGGCCCAGGGATTATTTGGCCCAGTTATTTGAAGAAGAAGAAGAAGAAGATGATGATGATATTGGATTTATATGAATCTCAGAGTCTCAGAGCAGTCGCAATCTCCTTAACCTTCCCCCCACCACAACAGACACCCTGTGAGGTAGGTGGGACTGAAAGAGCTCTTACAGCAGCTGCCTTTTCAAGGACAACTCCTATAATAGCTGTGGCTGACCCAAGGCCATTCCAGCAGGTACAAGTGGAAGAGTGGGGAATCAAACCCGGTTCTCCCAGATAAGAGTCCACGCACTTAACCACTACACCAAACTGGCTCTCTTGATATGTGTGTTACCAAATATTTGTTTAGCGGATGTTAATTAGCTTTTGATACATGGAAAATATACGTGGACTACTACTATTTTCTACATGGAAGCACTCTTGTTATACCTTTCTTAAAATATTTGTAAATTTCAGTTATCATATTGGAAAACAACCACTAATTTATATTTTCTTAATTTCTCCCTTTCCCTTCTTTTCTTCTTTTCCATATTTATTATCCATTTCCACCTTTGGCTAGTATCCTGCATCAAAGACTATTTTACCTGTAGAATCATAGAGTTTGAAGGGATCTCTATGGTCATCTAGTCCAAACTCCTGCACAACGCAGAAAATTCACAAATACCTGCTCCCACACCCCCTCAGTGACGCCTGCTCCACACCCAGAAGATGGGGGGGGGGACCCCTCCAGGACCCCTGGTCAAACTGGCCTGGATAAAAATTGCTGCCTGACCCCAAAGTGGCAAGCAGCATTTCACTTGGAGTGTAAGAAAGGTCCATTAGAACTAAGCACTGATGCAACCCTTCCTGCCCTTCTCATGATCTGCCTAAATTCACAGGATCTTCATTGCTGTCAGATGGCCATCTAGCCTCTGTTTGAAAACCTCCAAAGGAGAGCCCACCACCTCCCAAAGAACTGCTCTAACAGAAAGTTCTTTCTAATGTTGAGTCAAAAATTCTTTTGATTTCATTTCAACCCATTGGTTCTAGTCCAACCTTCTGTGGCAACAGAAAACAACTCTACACCATCCTCTAAAATGACAGCCCCTCAAGTACTTGAAGATGGTGAGCATATCACTTCTCAGTCGTTTCTTCTTCAAGCAAAACATATCCATCTCCTTCAGCCTTTCCTCATAGGACAGTCTCCAGACTGCTCACCATCTTCATTGCCCTCCTCTGGACATGTTCCACCTTCTTAATCTGTGGCACCCAAAAATGAACACAATACGTTAGGTGAGATCTAACCAGAGCAAAGTAAAGTGATAACATCACTTCGCGTGATCTGGACACTATATTTCTGTTGATACAGCCCAAAATTGCATTTGCCTTTTTAGCTACCACATCACATGGTTGACTCATGTTCAGTGCATGCTCCACTAAGACCCCTAGATCCTTTTCGCACATACTACTGCCAAGTCTCCCCCATCCTATAATTATACACTGGATTTTTCCTACCCAACTGTGGAACTTTACATTTATCCCTGTTAAAATTCATTTTATTTGTTTTAGCCCAGTTTTCCAGTCTGTCAAGATCATCGTGTATCCTGACTCTTGACTTCTACTCTATCTGCTACCCCTCCCAATTTAGTATCATCTGCAGATTTCATAAGCATTCCCTCTATTCTTTCTTCCAAATCATTTATAAAAATGTTGAACAAAACAGATCCTTGAGGCACCCCACTTATTATTGCTGTCCAAGAGGATGAGGAGCCATTAATAAACATTCTTCGGATGCAATCTTTCAACCAGTTACAGATCCACCTAACAGTAATAGAATCCAAACCACATTTTACCAACTTGTCAACAAGATGTTATGTGGAACCTTATCAAAAGCCTTACTGAAATCAAGATAAACTATGCCTGCAGCATTCCCTTGATCCAGCAAGGTAATAACTTTATAAAAAAGAGAGAGTTATAAGGTTAGTCTGACGTGACTTGTTCTTGAGAAACCTGTGCTCTTAATAATCACAGCTGTCCTTTCTAAATGCTCAAAATTTGACTGAAGATTTGTTCTAAAACTTTTCCAGGTATAGATATCAAACTGAAGGGTCAGTAGTTACCCAAATTTTCCTTTTCCCCCTTCTTGAAGATGGGGACAACAGTTTCCCACTTCCAGTCTTCCAGCGCCTTACATGCTCTCCATGAATTCTCAAAAATTATGGCCAGAGGCTCAGAAATTACATCTGCGAGTTCTTTTAGTAACCTTGGGTGTAGTTCATCTGGCTGCAAGGACTTAGTTTCATTTACCCCATGCCAATCCTAGGCTGCAACTCCCTACCTTCATCACGTGTTCTGTTTTTGCTGTGTTGGGCACCATTTCCCTCTAAGAGAAAACTGAGGGGAAAGTAGGAATTGAGCAGTTACACCCTCTTTTCATCATCTGTTACAATTTCACTTTCCTTTCCCCACAATGGGCCTATCATGTCCTTGCTCTTTTTCTTATTTTGAACATAAGAAAAGAACCCTTTTTGCTGTTTTTAGCATCTCTCACTAGCCTAAGCTCATACTGAGCTTTAGTTTTCCTAACTCTCTCTACAAGCACTGATTATTGTTTATATTCATCCTCGGTTATAAGGCCTTACTTCAGTTTCCTAAATGAGTCCTTTTTTTATTTCTCAAATCTTTAGAAAGCTGTTAATGGAGCCACCTTGTCTTCTTTTGGCTCCTCCCATTTTCCCTTCTCATAGGAATAATTTGGGATTGTGCCTTCAATATTTTGCTTTTAAGAAATCCCTACCTCTCTTGAACCCCCTTCTCCTTAAGTATTTCTGTTCCAGCATAACTTTAAGTTTATCAAAATTTGCTTTCCTGAAGTCCAACCTATATGTCTGAGCACATACATCTTTTCCCTTCCCCAAGACTGTAAATTCCGGAATTACATAGTCACTACTACCCAGGGTGCCCACTTCTTTCACCTCATCATCCAGTTCTTCCCTGTTGGTGAGAATCAAGTCCAGGATAGCAGATCCCCTTGTTTCCTTCTCCACTTTCTGGAAAATGAAGTTGTCAGCAAGATAAGTCAGGAATTAATTTGACCTTTATTTTTAGCAAAATTGGACTTCCAACAGATACCTGGGTAACTGAGTAGTTTCCTCGTCTTTAGCAGTTTGTTCTTCAAAATCCTCCTTAAATTGCCTTATTGTGGATTTCCCTTTGGTTGGCCAGAAGTGCTTTTTTAAAAAAATTCTTTTGGGCAAAACTTCTACTTATAAAGGAAAGTGTCTTGGCTTTTATCTCCTTTTTAACATTGCTGAAAGCGTACCCTTTTGACTTTGTTTGTCTCTTTTCTATTGCTGAAAATGTTGTATTGTTTCAAAGAAAAAAGAAATTGCAAAAATACAAAAAAATCAGTCATTATATTGTTTGTATCTTTTCTAGCTTGCGATATTCATATTATATTGTCTTGTTTTGTTAGCTCACAAAGTGTAGTTGAACTAATTAACACTTAAGAGTAATATTGTATGAAAAAACTGAGCAAAGGCAATCGTCTAGCAATGCTATGTGATATCAAGTGGCACATTATAACTGTTAATTTTGAGTGATACGTTGTAAATCATTGATAACATTAAATGAAATACATAACATTTGTAAAGTTAAAGGCTTGTGAAATGATACCTCTGCAGCTAGTTGGTTGCTTAAAGGGATGTGGAGGTCTGCTGATTGACGTATTAGGTTGCACTAGCGTATCCTTCACACTGAACTGTTGGACTGGAATCGTTTTAAAGTCTTTGTGTTTATTGTGAATGGAGCAACTTACACATAAGCTACCTTATCTGGAATTTCTAAAAGCCCTACAGCTGTATGGACATATAAAAACCTTAAGTAACACTCAGCTTTGGAGAGTTAGGGCCGGAAATGAAAGGTGAGGGAGCTTAAATTAGTGATTGTTTATGAAAATGAAACTAAGTGGATTCTCAATGTGTAGACAGTGTAAAAATACATTTTATAAAAAAGAAATTGTTTAAATAGCACCTAAGGGCATAATATGACCATCAGATGGCATCTGGCTTTAAAATGCATACTGTAGAGAAAAAAAAAACAAAGAAATGTAGTGGCAGAAATGAAAGTGTAGATAATTCCTTACCTCTTGCCTACTGAGGACATTTTTGCTGTAGATATGTTTTACTTTGGCTTATTAAAGAAAAAAAGGACATCCTGAAGTTTTCCAATAAAGCTGCATCTTTCTCCACCCACCCTCGATAATGCATGGTTATACTAGAATTTATGAGGAATATTTTTACATCTTTCTGTGTCATGCGTACAACTGGCACTTGCCTTTTGTTTTGTAACCTTCAGTAGCCTGTTGCCTGCTGATTGTTCTCTGCACAACTGCTAATAAATGAAATTTCTGGTATAGATGGAAGATATATCTATGTAAACATGTTTTTTTCTTTTATTTTAGAGGTGGATTTTGAATTAGAAAAGTCAAAATCAGGTAGCCTCCAAATAGGAAAAATATGCACTGAGGGTAACAATAGTGAAGGCTACAAACCTTGATCACTAAATGCAGGGCTTTTTTGTAGCAAGAACTCCTTTGCATATTAGGCGACACCCCCCCTGATGTAGCCAATCCTCCAGGAGCTTACAGTAGGCCCTGTACTAAGAGCCCTGTAAGCTCGTGGAGGATTGGCTACATCAGGGAGGTGTGGCCTAATATGCAAAGGAGTTCCTGCTACAAAAAAAAGCCCTGACTAAATGGAACTTCTCCGTACAGAGACAGTGTATCTCTGAATACCAGATGCTGGAGACAATCAATCAGGGGAGATCATTACCTTCCTTGTTCGGCTATGATGCTCAAAAGCATCTGGCTGGCAGCTGTTGGAAACAGAATGCTGAAGTAGATGTACCTTTGACCTGATTCAGCAAGGCAATTTTTAGATTAGGTAAGCTTTCCTTGGTCTGGAGGGAGCCATACATGCATAGGGAAGTTATCTATATGATCAGTTTAAAAGAGACCAGGGCCCACTGAAATCAGTAATATGATGGGTTTTTTTTCTCCCAGTGGAATTGGCTTAATTAAGTATCCAGCACACAAGTAAAAACTTAGCCAAGAAGTAGCAGCCATCTAAAGTATAGACAGATTTCAAATATAAACACTTAAAAGACCCAGTTTTGGGGGAAACATCATAATCTCTGTTAGGGACTGGACCCTCCTGTTTCATTTCAAGGATTAAGGAGAGTATAGAAGAAGGGAATGCAGGAGAATCTGGATTTCCTTTTCACACGTGTTCCTGTAGATTCATCTCAAAGTCTTGAGTGGATCAAATCAAATGCCTAAAGCTTTCAAGGAGAGCGGTTCTGATGGATTTGCCTCTGCTAGTAATAGCAGGATGGACCATTTGCCCATACTAACCTAACAGAAAACTGCTTTTGATTCAGTAATTATAGTTACATTTTCAGTGTTCAGAAGCATTTCAAATAGTTCTTGGACCTATATTGTAGTACATAAAAACTCACAGAATATAATGGTGCTAATTACATTTTAAATTTTTTTCAAGCTTTTTTTTTAATTGGGGAATAACTGTTGGCTGTAGAAGTTTTTGGCAAAAGCCTGCTCCATTTAGGAGGGAGCAGTTTCTCATTCCTCATACCTCCGGCGTGCATCATAGATCCTGCCTGGATGAGAAAGAATGCAGTGTTTCCTGGCATTTGTCTGGGCATTCTTGTTATTTCTTCTCTGGGAATGCCAGTTCCAAATGCTATGTTTCCAACCTGGAGTGCAGCCATATTTGCATTCTCATATAGCAGAAAAGTCTTCTGCATTATAAAAATTCCAGAAATGTGGATCCCAAGCTCAAAAAGAACATCAAATGCCACTTTCAGAAATAAACTTTTTAAAAAAAAAAATTAAAAAATTTTTATTGTTATATATTCCAACATCACTCCACCTCTGTGAGAATCCCAGGCCATAGATACATAATAATATTCCATATATTTATAACCATTAACTTTCCGTCCAAGTACAACTCCATCATTCTGTTTAAACTTCTTATCCATTCATTTTCTTATTAACCAACCAATCCTCTTAAATTGTTTAATCTTTTCCAAATACCTCACCATCTTTCTAAACCAGCCCTCCTCCTGTTCCCTAACCTTTAATCCATTCATTTTCCGTATCTTCATCGTTAAATACTCCAAAATTATTATATTATTCATTTTATCCCTCCAATGATTAATTGTCAGTTCCTCAGCTTCTTTCCAATTCCTTGCTATCACTTGTCTTGCTGCTACTAACATCAAATTAATCCATTTACCGTCCTCTTTTGATCTTAACCCTACACCATCCAAATTAATAAATGCCATTGCTTTAGATATACTTATTCTTCTTCCCATAATCTTTGTCATCTCTATTCCAACCTGAACCCAGAACTTTTTCACTAAAGGACAATCCCACTTTCAGAAATAAACATATATGTGGGCAGAGTGTGCCATTTAGACAAGGAGGATTCAAAGAAGCAAAAAGAGAACACCTTTGAACCATCTACCAATTTATAAAAATCACCAAAGGAAACAGCACCTTTTATTAATGACCCATTCAACCTAGTCACTCTGTCTAGAGTGTTTAAAGATGAGCTTCCTTGGGAAAATTGAGGGCAGGAGCTAAAGTCTGTCAGCCTGTAACCCATTTCCTTTGAGTTTGTTCATAAACTTATATCTTCATATAAATGGGAGTCAGAATACTGAGTGTTATAATATGGCTCTAGAAGAACTCGATATGAATGTGTAATTTCATCTGTATGTCTTTTTGATAGGGTTGACAAGACCCCACCGGCTGCTGGTGGGGGATTTTTTTTCACGTGTCATGGCGCACAGCATAATGACATCACCTGGAAGTGACGTATTGCATTGGGCACTTCACATGGGAACTCTCTAGCAATTCAGTGGAAACTCTGTGGTTTCGCAGTTTGTGGAAAAACATTTTCCCCCATGTTGCTAGAGCATCCCCGTGCAAAACCATAGAGTTTTCCCTGAATTGCTAAGAGCATCCCTGGCACAATGCATCACTTCCAGGTGATGTCATTGTGCCCCATGCCACCTTTTATGATGGGGTCTTTGGGGCAAGGATCCCCCCAGTGGCCAGCTCCATGCCAGAGGGTTGGGGGCCCCAAAGCCAGGGGAACCCCCGGCCCCAGCGGGAGCTTGGGAAGCCTACTTTTTGACCATGTGGCAGAATGTGCTTGCTCTAACCTGCAGACCATATTCCACCCTACCCTCCTGGGGGTTCCCAACTCCCTGGAGGGGCTTTTCTTCGACTGTCAGCGTATTCCACCACCATCACCTGATCATTGTTGGGATTTCCCACTGGGTGGATCAGGACTCCCAGCTTCCCTTCCAAGTACGGAGGCCTTGCCTCAGTGTCTCCTGCTGCCCAGTGCCTGGCCACCACAGGGACAGATTACTGCATTGAGTGCCCTTGGAGAGATAGCTGCTTGCCAGCTGCCTGCCTTCCCCTGGATTCTCTCTTCAGATAGTGTGTTTGAGAAGGTGGAGAACCTCTCCCAGCATCAAAAGTTCCAAAGTATTTATTTAAAAGAAAATGTTTACAAGCAGACTTTAAGCACAGCACCACACCAGGCAAGAAACACAAATGAAATTGGTAAAAATGCAAATCCTCTGACCCTTTCTCTACACATGCCATATCAACTATTAAAATATAGGACAGGCTCTTTAGCTTAGAATGTTCGAGTTCTCAGCAAAGCTCCATTACGTTGAAGCTCCCTTCAACTCTCCAGACAAGCCTATGGTCAAAATGGCCGCCTGCTCCAGAGCAGAGAGAGGTCTGTGTCCTCTCAGGCATGCAGCATCCCAAGAAAAGAGAGAGCAGCTCCCTCTCTGGTACTCTACCCTCTTGACGCTGGTCAGCCCAGGTGAAGGAATCTTTTCCTGTGTCTCAAAAAAAAGTTCCTTCCTCAGTCTCTCTAGAATTTGCCAGCCTCCCAGGAGAAAATGCATTTATTCACAAACCAGAACAGTAAGAAGAAGAAAAAATAAGAGAAACAAATACGTCGTTCTGCGATAAAACGTCTTTATTTTTAAAAAAGGTGATTTAGTGGGTGGTTGAAAGAAGAATGCGAAAGGAGAAATACAAAGCTATAGTTAACTCTGAAAGAGGTTGGAGGAGGGTTACATCTCACAGCTAAACTGCACGAGAGAGAGCACCAATATCTCTCCCCCTTTATCCTCCAATGGTCCAGTTTGCTATTCCCTGTTCCTAGTCAGTCATTCAGTTGCTCCATCATGCTGTTTGAAGCAACAGGTTTTAGATTTCCAGACTACCAGAAGAGCTTAATTTGGGTCACGGAATCCCTGTACAGCCATTGGGATGGCATCTTTGTGCATCTTTCGGCACATGACTTCAGGAATGCTTACTCTCAAACACAGAATTAGTATTCATTCTGCACAGTAAGTAATTAGGCACTGAATGCTTCCCAGTGTAATTTTCTTCCCATGATGTCTATGTTTGCAATACCATCTTGTTTTAAAACAAGATGTCAATTAAAAGAAATAATTGACTTACAGTGATTTCAGGTTGCGTTTTCATTATTTTCTTACCAGCAGACTAATTTTTTTTGTTTTGTTTTATCTGCATAACTTTACCTCCCGATGTAATGTTTAACTTTTTCAGAGACTGAGACATTCCGTGTATGTGCTTGTGGTATAAAGAAATGAATCCAGTTTATCTCTTTTCTACCCTACTGGTAGACAACAGATCATCGGTATATTAATCAAAATAATCTTAATGTTCGTTTTTTAGAAACAAGAATAATGTAGAAGCAGTATTCTAGAAAGGGGGGGAATTGCTGAGAGATCGCTGTGATTAAAACTAGTTTGCTTTCACGGTTATGGGCTTCACACAAGAAAGCTGAGAATCTGAGTACACAGTTTTCCAGAAAAAAAATGTTCAGTAGCATGATTGAGGTCACCCTTACGTGTTCTTGTGATTTCATATATGCTCAGGCCAAGAGGGAGAGAACATTTAGCTAGCTGAGCAACCCCCGAGTCTGTTAAATGTTTGGGGGGTTCACTGTTAATTTTTCAGAATCAGGTACTGAAACACTGTCACCCTTGCACAATAGAATGGACTGGATTCAACCAACTTTCCATTAGCAATGGAGGGAGGAGACCCCTTTGGCCACCAGAAAAGTTATGCTGAGCTCATGGGAAATAAAAGTTGCATGGGACAGGAGCTGTGGTAAGGAGGAGAATTAAGACAAGGCAGTGCAAGCAGGGATGGGATCCAACCCAAAATCGCTGTTTGTTAATTTCACAAGATTTTCCTCAAACTTGAGTTATTTTAATACTTACGGGAAAACACATTGCTCTAAGAAATGCAAAACTCTAGTACATAAGAACATAAGAACATAAGAGAAGCCATGTTGGATCAGGCCAATGGCCCATCCAGTCCAACACTCTGTGTCACACAGTGGCCAAAAAAAAATTATATATATATATATATACACACACACACACACTGTGGCTAATAGCCCCTGATGGACCTCTGCTCCATATTTTTATCTAAACCCCACTTGAAGCTGGCCATGCTTGTGGCCGCCATCACCTCCTGTGGCAGTAAATTCCACATGTTAATCACCCTTTGGGTGATTAACAAATGAATTCAACACCCCTGCTATGGGCTATAACACTGGAATGAGAGATGACCTCCTATCTCACGGCTTTTAAAAAAAAATCCTAGTTCTAAATAAGATTTGATCATTTTGACTTCTTCAGAAACACAATATTTAGGGGCGACTCTTAGAAACATACACAAATCCATCTTATTTTTTAAGAACTCTATTAGGCCACTTTCCAAGTTGTGCTGACATCCTCCACACTGGCTCTCCGAAAGCACTGTCACCATCAATTTCTCTTTTCAAAAGGACTTTAATTCTTTCAGCATGTTCATATGGTTTTATAAAGCCCCAGATACATGGCAAATCCCCTCGGTGTTGTAAGACAAGATTGCTGTTAAAAAATGTTTAGGCTTAGTCAGCTTCTTCTCACCACTGAAGTCATGAGGGACTCTGGGAAACGGTGTTTATACTAAGCTTAAATTGATAGGGCAAGTTTAATGCAATCAGGTCAAAGGTACAACTGCTTAGCTGGTCTCATCAACCACTCGGGTTTCAGCATCAGTTTATAAGCAAAGGCCCGTAATGATAACATCTGGCTGCTAACTCATGGGCTGCTTTTTTGTGTGTGTGCCATGACTGAATGTAATTTAATGGTAGGGAGGAGCAAACCTTAGGGGCAGCTTAATTCCTGAAATGTATAATTCCAGTAGATAAGATGGATAGGCCAGCCTGATTGATCTCAGTATCTGTTGCTTTGTTTAATGAAGAGCTTTCTTTCAGCACGCCCATGGGCAAAAAGCATTCATGCCAAGCGAGAAGCACGCAATTAGTTGGTTTCTCGGCCTTTGTGTTTTGAAGGGACAAAAAGTCAAAATCCTCATTCAGTGTTCTCTTCTTAGCACTTATTTACCAAGCTGAATTCACAAAGATGCTGGGTCCAACCTTGTATTCACTGTGAAGCAAGAATGGGGAAGGGTTGGCTTCCTCCCTGTCTAGTTGCTCCAGCGCCATCAAACCACCATAAAGAAGGCCGACCCCCAAGCTTTTGTTAGCTACCATGATTCTTATAGGTAAGTATATCATTTTCATTGCGAATTACCATATAGACACTTGCCCACCTCCTATTACATAAAAGGGTAAACAACAATGATTAATCCAGATTGGCCGCAGTGCCATTTTTGTCTCAATTTAATTCTCCATTAGAATTCTAAACCAATTAAATTATTCTGTTATTTAAGTCATTTGGGATTTTAGAAGAAGAGGAAGATAGTGGATTTATATCCCACCCTATACTCTTAATCTCAGAGTCACAGAGCGGTCACAATCTCCTTTACCTCCCCGCCCCCCCCTCCCGCCACAACAGACACTCTGTGAGGAAGGTGGGGCTAAGAGAGCTCTTACAGCAGCTGCCCTTTCAAGGATAACTCCTACGAAAGCTATGGCTGACCCAAGGCCATTCCAGCAGGAGCAAGTGGAGGAGTGGAGAATCAACCCCCGTTCTCCCAGATAAGAGTCCGCGCCCTTAACCACTACACTAAACTGGCTCTTTAGGTTGAATTAGTAGAAGCACTGCATATCTGTAATTCCTACTGCATTCTAGTCAGATCTCACGGAGAGTACTATAACACTGCACTTGAAGAAGGGGGCGGACAAATTGAAATGGGTTCAGAGGAGGGCAGTGAAGAGAGGCGGGGAGAAGGATCTGAAAAACAAGTGAGAAAAGGTAGAATGATCTGAGCTGCCTGGAAAGAGGAAACATAATTGTGCTCTTCAAATACCTGAAGGACTGTCACATGAAAGAAGGCAAAGACGTGTGCTCTACTGCCTCTGAGGGCAAGATTACATCTAATTTACAGGAAGGTAGATTTCAGTTGCGAGTGAGCCCCATGGCTCAGAGTGGTAAAGCTGCAGTACTGCAGTCCAAGCTCTCTGCTCACAACCTGAGTTGGATCCCAGTGGAAACTGGATTCAGGTAGCCGGCTCAAGGTTGACTCAGCCTTCCATCCTTCCGAGGTCAGTAAAATGAGTACCCAGGTTGCTGGGGGGAAAGTGTAAAAGACTGGGGAAGGCAATGGCAAACCACCCCATAAAAAAGTCTGCCGTGAAACCATTGTGAAAGCAACATCACCTCAGAGTCGGAAACGACTGGTGCTTGCACAGGGGACTACCTTTACCTTTTTAGATTTCAGTTGAACATTATGTAACTTCCAGTTGTTAAGAGTGGTCTGATTTTTTTTCCCCCCAGCAAATTATCTGATGAAGCAGCTCTCCATCACTGGAGGTCTTCAAGCATAGGCTGTCAGTTGTTTCCTAGCTCTTCATTTCCTGCATTGAGCAAGGAATTGAACCAGATGGCCCCTGCAGCCCTAGGATACGATGATAGATCCAAATCCTTTTATTACTCTTCTGTTTATCTCTTTTCAGTCCTGCTGTATCCTTGCAGATAACTTCACCAGATCTACCTGTGATTGACAAATAATGGGTTACAGCTTTAAATTTTCAATTTAATTCCTAACACTCCTGTTTATCTGAGATGCTTTGGGGCTCATCGCAATATTATGCTATCAATATCACAGTCAAAAAAACCGTGACTGTGACAGAATCCAGATGCCAGGGGGTCAACCAGTTAAAGAGATCTCAGCTGATTAAACAAATATGTTTAAATTAAGTAAATTTGCATAAAATGGATACTAATGTGCATAGATTAACATATAGATAGAACACTTCTGAAGGGGAAGGGTCCGAAGACTAAGGATGCAGGATTTCAACGGAAATAAAGGGTTTACATGGGACACCACAGGTTACAGCCTGAACCTCTGCATCTGTGGCTTAGTGGGTGATTCCAAATGCTGCCAAGCAGGCTTTGAATTCAGCAGGAGCTCACAGGAGCACAGCTCCTGAACCTTTCTGATGGCCCTCCTCCTCCTCCCCATCTACCTACCTTGTCCATTGACTAGTAGGTGCAGCTGCATAACAATCCCTGGATGAGCTCCACCACCTATTTTTCTACAAAGTGACCCCTGCTGCCTTGTGCTGTATAGAGGAAGCCTAGCGGCAGCAGCAGAAAGCAAAAGCAGAGAGGCAAGAGGAGCAGAGAATGGTTGGCGGCGGCAGCGAGCCGACTGGTTGTTTATCCCAGGGGTCCCCAGCACGGTGATCTGGGGTGCCATGGTGCCCACCAGCACCTTTCCTGGCACTCACCAAGTGTTTTTTTAGAAAGTTGGTGGGGCCAGGTGGGCTTCTGCCCAATAGAACTTCCGGTGGCCCATCTGAGATCTGATTGGCTGTGCAGATTAAAATAAGGTTTCAACAACAGCTTCCAGTATGGTGTTGATTTTATTCTCTCTCTGAGTCCTCTTTCCCAGGGTATTTTTAAAAACTTACTCCTGTTATCCCCTACACTTGGGCTTTCTCTGCCTCTCATGTGGCCTCTCATGTGGGTGCACCCATCACCCCATGTCAGAATTCTAACAATGCCTGGAGGCTTTAAAAGGTTGGGGACCCACATTTACCCTGGAGTAAGCCTCACTGAACAAAACTTATTTCTGAGTTAGCACGTAGAATTTTACTGTAATGGAGGCAAGGGAAGAGAGAGGAAGTGAGCAGAGCCAGTTGTGTCCAGGGATATGCACACTCAGCCTATGCAACCCTGCATCCCGCAACATCATCATCAGGGCTTTTTTTGTAGAAAAGGTCTGGCAGGGACTCATTTGCATATTAGGCCACACCCCTGACCTCACCATTGTTTCACACAGGGCTCTCCTTTTTTAAAAGAAAAGTCCTGGCAGGAACTCATTTGCATATTAGGCCACACCCCTTAACATCACCATAGTTTCACATGGCACTTTTTGGGGTAGAAAAAGCCCAGCAGGAACTCATTTGCATATTAGGCCACACACCCTGACACCAAGCCAGCCGGAACTGTGTTCCTGTGCGTTCCTGCTTTAAAAAAAAAAAGGCTTTGATCATCATTTCTACCTAAATGGCAATAGTCATAAGGAGGTCCATTTAGAAGTTGTGGATTCCATTGACTTTGACTACATATTTTGTCTTTACCTGAAGAACACCAGTGGTTTATATTTACAAACTTCCAATACCCATATTTCCCATTGAGTCATTCAGTTTTCCCTCTTGAATGTCTAATGTTGATAGTTTCTAGACACAGCCAAAACTAATTTGTGCATGTTTACGCCTAAACTTTTTTTGGTAGAAAAAGCCCAGCAGGAACTAATTTGCATATTAGGCCACACCCCCTGATGTCACCATCGTTTTGCACTGGGCTTTTTTAAAAAAAAAACTCAGCAGGAACTCATTTGCATATTAGGCCACACACCCTGACACCAAACCAGCAGGGACCGTGTTCCTGTGCATTCCTGCTCAAAAAAAAGCCCTGCTCATAAGTGGTTTCAAGTTTAGTTGAATTTACTGCCAGGTAAGTGTGCATAGGCTTGCAGGGGATAATCCTTTAGTCTTTGAGTGACTCTACAGGGGAGGAGGGAAGGGCAGCATTCAGAAGGCCCTTCAAAAGCAAGAGGCCAAAATCACTTAACTGCACCAAAGAGCATGTCTGAAATTCACTTGCCTTTCATCCTATCTTTGAAACATTACCCACATTCTCCCAATTATACTGTATAATTTATATAGGATTTTTATTAATAGCCTCAGTCAAATTTTAACTCAATTTATCCATTTGTCTTAGTGTGCATTGTTCAGACTTCAGTGCTTATATTAGCCCATTTACATTTCTTCCCTCAAAGACAGGATAGAGTCATTTTGAACAATAATGATTATATACATAGAACTGTTCAAAGCATCAGCAGACTTTGAGGAGATTAACAAAAGCTAAAGTACCAACAGTTAAACCAATGAATCATGCTTTGCACAGGGGTGTTTCCTGTTGAATACTCTTAGCGAAATCCAAATATATATATATATGTGCTTCATGTGGATATATTTATGCACTAGATGTATAAGATATAAATGATATCAGTTAATATTGTATAAGTGAATTATATTAATGTTCTAGTTTGGACTAATTTAGTATTGGTTTTAAATGTTATTAATTATTGTCATAGGTTGAATATAAGCTAAGTAAAGGAAGTTAGACGATTAACTAAAAAATTAAACATTTGGTTTATACATTGAACATTATCCTCTTTAGTCTTTAATTTCAAGCCATATATTTCAGGAGGATGAGGAACAATTTGTACTATTTCTTGGGGTGGAAAGGCGGCTTCCAGATTCATATGCCTGCATAATAATTTTTTTGTGGATTTATATAGAACTATTCATTAAGAGTATTTAAATCTTTTGAAGAGTCATGTGCAGCTCAAAAACTTCTCACTTTATCTGTGCTGTTCTGGCAGAGCACTTGGCACAATAACAAGTGTGTGTGTGTGTGTGTATATATATATATATATATATGTATACATATGTATATGTATATATATATATATATGTATATATATATATATATATATATATATATATATATATATATATATATATATATATATATATATATATATATATATATATATATATATATATATATATTAGGGTTGCCAATCCCCAGGTGGGGGCAGGGAATCCCCCAGTTTGGAGGCCCTCCCCATGCTTCAGGGTCATCAGAAAGCGGGGGGAGGGGAGGGAAATGTCTGCTGGGAACTCTTTTATTCCCTAGGGAGATTTATTCCCATAGAAAATAATAGAGAATTGATCCGCAGGTATCTGGGGTTCTGGGGGGGTGCTGTTTTTTGAGCTAGAGGCACCAAATTTTCAGTATAGCATCTAATGCCTCTCCCCAAAATACCCCCCAAATTTCAAAATGATTGGACCAGGGGGTCCAATTCTATGAGCCCCAAAAGAAGGTGCCCCTATGCTTCATTATTTCCTATGGAAGGAAGGCATTGAAAAGGTGTGCCGTCCCTTTAAATGTGATGGCCAAAACTCTCTTTGGAGTTCAATTATGCTTGTCACAGCCTTGACCTTGGCTCCACCCTAATGTCTCCTGGCTCCACCCCCAAAGTCCCCAGATATTTCTTAATTGGACTTGGCAACCCTAATATATATATATATATATGGATACCACTGAAAAATACCCAAATGAGTATGTTTGCCAAAATTGTACTGACAAAAAATGGTCTTAATTTAATGTTTCAATTTATACCCCGCCCTATCCCTCAAGCGGGCTCAGGGCAGCTTACAACATTAAAACATTAAAATGAATCACTTCAAAAACATCATCACCATAAAAATGTCGATCAGATTCAAGAGCAGTAATCAGTACAACAACCACACAACGTCGTGTAGGCTGGAAGCTTTCAGCACAGTTTAAGCACCTTGATGGTAGGGTGCTGGGAGGAGCAATGACTTCATAGGTCACCCGCCAGATCAAGTAAAAGCCTGGTGGATGAGCTCTGTTTTACAAGCTCTGTGGAACTTGAGTAGGTCCTACAGGGCCCGGATCTCCAATGGGAGCTCATTCCACTAGGTAGGGCCTGGACCGAATATTTTTCAGCATCACTATGGAATGGTTCCTTGTATAATACAGGCAATACTTGGTTCTGAATTCCCCCCCCTTTTTTTTTCTTTTCCCTTTTTGCTGTCAAGTTCCAGCTGGCTGATAGGGTTTTCGAAGCAAGAGATGTTCAGAGGTGACTTGCCATTGCTTGCCTCTGTGTAGCAGCAATACGATTCCAAATACTGACCGTGGCTGACCCTGATTTGTTCCCAAGATCTGATGAGCTCGGACTCTCTTTGCCATAGAACAGCACTAAGACACTTTGGGTAATGAATCCACAGGAATAATTTGCCAGGAGCTTAAGGGCTGCGCCCAATTAAGATCTAATGGAGCGCGTTGCAGCCACCTTTCTCTATAATACAAAGGTGTGTCCCATTGCTTGTTTAAACATGCCATGATGTATTGAGGCTAAGTACCCAAGAGAGAAGCTACATAATCACTGTGGCCTGCATTTCATATTGCAAACTATATTTTTCCTGCAGGCTTAATTTCAGCCATGCCTGGTGTAGGTTGCAGTTAATTATGTTGGCTGTATTAATTATATTCTAGCCTATTCTATATTCTAGGAAGCATAATCCCACACAAGTTCAGAAAGAAAGCCTTTCCAGTCTCATTAGATGAAATCATGCCTTTAGTGATGTACATGACAGTTTAATAAGCGACTTGCCAAGCGAACAGACTATTAGGCTGTTTTAGAGCCCTTTCAGCTACCACGTTTGATAACGAAAAATAAAAGGTGTGATTGACTTCCATAGCAGCACTGATTGTTCTGTTTAGTGTTATTCAGACTAATACAGCTTTTTTGTTGTGGTGGTTGTTCAGTAGCACAGTCGAGTCCGACTCTTTGCAACCCCATGGACAAAGTCACGCCAGGCCCTCCTGTCTTCCACCATCCTCCGAAGTCTGCTCAAATTCGTGTTAGTTCCATCAGTAATGCTGTCCAGCCATCTCATCTTTTGCCGTCCCCTTCTTCTTTTGCCTTCTGTCTTTCCCAGCATCAGGGCCTTCTCCAGGGAGTGCTCCCTTCTCATTTGGTGGCCAAAGTATTTGAGCTTCAGCTTCAACATGTGACCTTCCAGGGAACAGTCAAGGTTGATTTTCCTTAGGACTGACTGATTGGATCTTCTCAAGTAAATAAATAACAAGTAACTGAGTGCAGTTCATTTAAGTATGGGACAATGGATACTTTCACACAGATCAAATAACATACTTCAGTCCACTTTCAATGCGCTTTGTAACTGGATTTTACTGTGTGAAATCGCAAAATCCACTTGCAACCAGTCACTGAAGTGGATTGAAACTCCGTTATTTATCATGTGTGAAAGCGCCCATTAATGTCTGCATGTTGTGCAATTCCAGGAGGTGGAGCCCCGGTTATCTTATTCTCCCCACCAGCACAGACCTGCACACACAAGCAAGCACTGCAAGGGATAGGAGAGATCCATGCAGACCTCCTTATTCCCACCCATGTGTGTGCCAGGCAGGCTGTGGCTGCTCAGAGCACAAATGACTTGCATAGCTTTGGGGGACAGACAGGATGGAGGAGATGCTTGCGGCTAGCATCGTTTCGGTGCCTTTACTGACTGGCGTAAAAGAGCTAAGCTTGCTATTGCAAGGGACGACACCCTAGTGGCTTAACACCAGCGGAATATATTATGTCATAACACGTTCCCATTCTTAACATTTCAAGAGTTTGTCTCTTCTTAGTAACATAATTACCATCCACTGGAATCAATTAGCACTGTTGCAGCACGGCTTCTGATCGCTGGGCATGTATAACAGTATTATAAATACTAAGACTTTGAATTGTAGATGTCAGAAAAAAACATGTCCAAGGTCTTAAATTACATCCCCACCAATTAACATTCTCACCAATTAAATTGATTAGTCTAATAACTACACAAATTAATGCCTGCAGCCCAGCTATTTCTCATCATGACGCCTTATAAACCACAAGGCAAAATGTATGATCGCATGAGCAAGTATGAGAAGCCACAATTCTGTGTCATAACTGTTGGTCCACACAAGTGTTCTTTAAGCATGGGATGGAGAAAGTAGAGAAAGAAGTCCTTTTCTCCCTTTCTCACAATACAAGAACTCGTGGGCATTCAATGAAATTGCTGAGCAGTCAGATTAAAACGGATAAAAGGAAGTACTTCTTCACCCAAAGGGTGATTGACATGTGGAATTCACTGCCACAGGAGGTGGTGGCGGCTACAGGCGTAGCCAGCTTCAAAAGGGGATTGGATAAAAATATGGAGCAGAGGTCCATCAGTGGCTATTAGTCACAGTATATATGTGTGTGTGTGTATATATGTATGTATGTATGTATGTATAGGTGTGTGTGTGTATGTGTGTATATGTAAGTATAGGTATGTGTGTGTGTGTATACACACACACACACACATACATTGGCCACTGTGTGACACAGAGTGTTGGACTAGATGGGCCATTGGCCTGATCCAACATGGCTTCTCTTATGTTCTAAGCATGATAAAATATAGCAAGGAAATGTATTTGCTGTGTAGTAGTCATAAGCATGTTAAGCAACATTACCATGGAAATATAACATTATTGGTAGTGTCCCTCATATTTTGTGAGAATAAAATGCATTTCAAGTAGACTGTCCTAAGGGTTGCCAGCCTCCAGGTGGGGCCTGGAGATCTGCTTTTATGAGTGATCTCCAGCTGGCAGAGATCAGCTCCCCTGGAGAAAATGGCTGCTTTGAAGGGCGGGCTCTGTGGCATTGTACCAAGTTGAGGCCCCTCCCCTTCCCAACCCCACACTCTCCCAGACCTACCCCCAAAGTTTCCAGATATTTTCCAACACAGACCCGGCAATCCTATCTCAGGTTGTCACCGACCATATCGAACACTCACTGAGTTATCCTAAATGCTACACTCAGTTTGTGGAAGGAAAGAAGAAGAAGAAATGGGATTTATATCCCGCCCTCCACTCCGAATCTCAAAGTCTCAGAGCGGCTCACAATCTCCTTTATCCTCCTCCTCCACAACAGAAACCCTGTGAGATGAGTGGGTTTCAAGGACACCCTCTGTCAGAGCTACGGGTGACCCAAGGTCATTTCAGCAGGTGCAAGTGGAGGAGTGGGGAATCAAACCCGGTTCTCCCAGATAAGAGTCTGTACACTTAACCACTACACCAAACTGGCTCTGTATATATAAAAAAAGGTTTGGCCTTTGTTATTAACTTTATAAAAAGGGGCTCTGTATGGTGCACCCTGTTTAAAGAAAAGAATGCTGACGGGAGAAGCTATAATAATAATAATACTTTTTATTTGTATCCCGCCCTCCCCACAAGGGCAGGCTCAGGGCGGCTCACAGCATATGAATACAATACAATAAAATTATAAAATTATACATAGTACTTACACTTATTATAAAATCAACATAAATCCATTTACAAATTGTATTAAAATTAATTATGGTGCTATAACTTAGATCTTTGATACATTCTGTGGCTAAAAACATCCAGCGACACTTTCTTAGCTTGGCATTAGGTGAAGGCTATTTTGAAGAGGTAAGTCTTACAGGCCCTGCGGAATTGATCTAATTGATATAACCTGTGAGACTGGAGAATGTGTTGGTTTAACCAGGCTCTTCCCCTTCATGTACTCCTCCCATTGGAGCGCAACTGTCCTTTATCCACAGCTGTCATGAACAAAGAGGTGAGACAAAAGAAACATCACTGTGCCCTAATTTTGCAAGGGATCCTCCATGTGGCCTTGCTGGCAGAAGGAATAATCCTTTCTGTTGCATTTTCAGTTATCCTGGCCTACTTTTCACTACAATTAAACTTCTTTGTTTTGTGCCTTTTGATTTTCATTGCATTTTACTGCGATGCAGTAGTGCTTAGACCCAAGCCATAGAGTACAATCATGACACTGCTCCAAAAGGTTACTTTTTTGCCACTCCTTCTGTTGAGATCTTTTATCCTAAAGCCTTCCAGAGTTAGAATACGAATACACTCCAACACACCTAGGCACAGTAACGTTAGAGTGCTTTAACGTGTTCCAAAATTGACTTTTATGAGTTCACACAGAAGTGTTTCCACTTCCCAATCACCACCTGGCTCTCTTCAATAAAATCATGGTAGTAGAACAGTACATATTGGAGCTATATGTAGTCAATGATATGACTCGTGCAAATACAGGGAAAGAATTCCTTTACCTCTGAAACTGCACAAAATATTTTAATCTCTTTACTCTAACCATTGGTCATTAGTGTAGAGGAATAATTTTATGAAAATAAGTATGACTGTTAAAGTGTTGCAGAGTTTCTTGATCAGCATGGAATGAGAATCCAGCAAAGATCAAGTGTTGTGCTAGTTTTCAATCTGAATGGCCTTCCTTCCTTCCTTCCTTCCTTCCTTCCTTCCTTCCTTCCTTCCTTCCTTCCTTCCTTCCTTCCTTCCTTCCTTCCTTCCTTCCTTCCTTCCTTCCTTCCTTCCTTCCTTCCTTCCTTCCTATCTTGCAGCTCTCAAACATCTGATGTTCTTGTCTTGTGGCTCTCAAATATTTGACATTTATTCTATGTGGCTGTTACGTTAAGCAAGTTGGGCCACCCCTGCTCTACATCATCCCTTGAGAAGAACAGCCTCTACCACATCTTACCACGTTGGAAAAGACTATATCCATTTTCATTCTTTGACTTAAAGATAGTTTAAGTGGAAACTTCCAGTTTTTCATTTAAAATATGGATTCGTTTCCTTCCAGCTACTATTTGCGAGACAAGTAGGAATGGACAGCGAAGATGTTGCTATAAGAAGTTGTCCAAGTGAACCAAAATCAAGGGCATACAAAATGCCGCTTGTTTACTTTGTAAACTAAGGTATAAGGGAGCTGTCCTGTTTTACCTGTATATCCTGTGAAAAATAAAATGTAATTAAAATAAGCTCATTGTTTTCCATTATATTCAGAGAGATGCAATGGGAAGAGGAATAAAATAAAATGTAATTAAAATAAGTTAAATGTTGTCTATTACGTTCACAAAGGTGTATTAGGGAGAGGAAGAAGCTATCATCAGATTGTACTTGAAACATTAAGATTCTGGGCGGAGGCCATATTTGTGAATTCTTTCTGTTAGCTGTCAACGTTCTGTTGGAAGTCTGGCAATGGGCCATGAACGTATATCCCAATTGGCTAAATTGAGGGAAGTATTTTGTGTAAGAAGAGTTTGGATCCCCTGTAATCCTTGGAAAAGGATATGGAAACCTCAGTTGCACAACTCTTTTCTGATGCTATTAAGGAAAAGGGTGAGGTTTAGGGTGAAAAGTTGGTCAGATTGTTCAGGCAGATATACTGTGACATGATCACTAGGTAAAGGTAACAGGTAGGTCTTGCAGTAGGATGAAGTTTGTAGCTGCAGTATTTTGTATAGATAAAAGCAGATGGTATTGCAGGTAGTAATGCATGACCCCCCCCCTCCCTGAAAACTTTGTGCAGCTCTGAACATTGGATCCAAATATTTAAATTTGAATTTTGATTCTACAGTTTCTTATAAAGACCACAGCATGCAGTTCCATAATTTCTGGAATGCAATGAAAATGCAATGGAGCGAGAACGCTACAGTAATAATACAAAATTATGATTTATCGATTACCATCTCCTTGTGTAGTACCCCTTTGAGTAACAGTCATGTGAAGACTTAAATAATGAGAAAAACAGGTAGAATTCTTTTAGTGATGTGTAGTGCTATTATAAAAATACCAGACTGGTCTGGTTAGTTTATAATAGGTTTTAACACAGACAATCTGGGTGCTTTATATTTTCGTGCTTAATTTTTTTATTCATTCAAAATTCAGATTCAGGTTTTCTCTCTTCTGCTTACTAGCATGAAGTTCACTAACATGAAGAGGTACACTTTGCAACACTGGTAAAAATCTCAGTCCATTTGCCCAGTTCCTGCCACTGAAGGGCTCTGGGTGTACATGTCTATAAAAAACATACAAATAAAACAATCGGTAACATAAAAAAAATTAAAATCAGATGGTGATAATTAATCCCAGTTCACACTGCCAGCTACTTCGCAGGCAGGGGGAGAAGGCAAAATGCATCTAGAGAGCAAAAAAGGGTGCAATCTAAGATGGTAACCATCATTGTCCTCAACTGAAAGCCTGCCAGACATGGCTTGGCCCCACTCAGTCCCATTTGTGTCAAATCTGTCCCTCATAACAAATGAGTTCTACACCCCTAGCCTACAGAAAAAGAGGATTGACGTTGAAATTGACACCCTTAGAAGGGACATAAGAGAATTTTTTGGAGAAAATGTTAGAACCACCTGGGCCCATAAATGACTCTGAAATTACTATCTTCAGTGGTAGATTACATATTTTTGAAGGCTGTTTAATTGCATTTTAACTCCAAAAGTACACTGATTTTGCAGGGTTTGGTAGGGCGGTTGATGGGTACTATACTGATAAGGAAATAATGGCCATTAGAAAAACTTAGAAGTTACAATTTGATATTAGTATTACTACTAATATTATTTGTAATTGCTCTGGGCTTTTTACAACTCTCACCGCTATATGTGGTTTGTGAAACAGGATTGTGATACTTTACTGAGAATTTTAGCTGCTCTAAAAGTATTACATGATCATCACCATTTTATAATTGATGTAGTAATAGATTATCATTTTATAAGCATAATTAGTTTTTTACAACTTACTACATTTACTATTTCGGCAATACAATAAAACAATAACTGTGCATCTCTATGCACAGTTAGGGTATCCTTAAATGTGTATCAAATATAGTTTGAGGTGGATCAATATAGAAAATAGATTCCTGGGGATTTCTATGGATTATTATTGTCTTTGTCTGTAATCTATCTGTTTTTTTTTCAGTGGGGTCTTTGGGGCCACTGGTACATATTGGGATATTTGACGCCTGAAAACCTCTACCCTTTAAGATAACTTTTGGAAGTTTTTATATTTGAGATAGTAATAGATCTCAATTTCCCTGCTCAAAATTTTACTATGTATCCGGTATTGGTATGTAATTGTATTGCAATAAAATTTTCTACTGGGGGGGAAATACCAAAACCTTGAACTTGACTGGGAACCAGTATAGCTGGCACAGCACAGGTTGTATATGTGCTGTCCATGGTGTTCCCATCAGGACTCATCCTGCTGCCTTCTGGATCAGTTAGAGCTTCCAGGTCAGTCTCAAGGGTAGGCCAGCATAGAGAGAATTACAGTAGTCTATCCCGGAGGTGGTTATTTCATGGATTACCATGGCTAGGTCAGAGCACGACAGGAAAGGGGCCGATTGCCAGGCTTTGCACAGATGAAAGAATGCCAGCCTGGCGATATGCATGACTTGGGCCTCCATATTCAAGGAGGGATTCAAGAGCACTCCCAAACTCTTAACGGACTGTGCTGGGGTCAGTGGCACCCCGTCAAGAGTGGTCAACCTATGCCCCAATCCCAAAGCCACACCACCCAGCCACAGAACCTGCATCTTGGTTGGATTCAGTTTCAACCTGCTCTGTTTCAACAATCCAATCATGGCCTGGAGACAGATTTTGTGGGGCAGTATCCAGGTGGCCATCCAGTAACAGACACAACTGGGTGTTATCGACATATTTGTGGCACCCAAGCCCCAAACCTCCACACCAACTGATGCACGCCTCCTCATTGTTCTTTATAGAAGGATGATGTTGACGGGAGTATGTCTGGAAATGACTCTTACCGACTTGCTGTACTTCCGATATGGGGTGGGGGCAGTGTTGACAATTATTTTCCAGTTTGGTGTCGTGGTTAAGTGTGCGGACTCTTATCTGGAAGAACCGGGTTTGATTCCCCACTCCTCCACTTGCACCTGCTAGCATGGCCTTGGGTCAGCCATAGCTCTGGCAGAGGTTGTCCTTGAAAGGGCAGCTGCTGTGAGAGCCCTCTCCAGCCCCACCCACCTCACAGGGTGTCTGTTGTGGGGGAGGAAGGTAAAGGAGATTGTGAGCCGCTCTGAGACTCTTTGGAGTGGAGGGCGGGATATAAATCCAATATCTTCTTCTTCTTCTTCAATCAGAATGTTTGACTTGCAGGGCTACTGAAAAAGTAATAACTTGCTCTTCTTGTGCTGATTAGTCACTGTAAGCTTAGCGTGCTGCTTGATGTGTTGGGGGAAATGGAGAACTGGTCTTACCTTGCAATAGTTACCCACCCTGTCTTTGCTTTGCACATTAATTGCAATTAGTCATCAAATAAGGCTGTAAGCTAGAGCTGTGCTGTGGAAGAGTTTAGCTATATTAGCAATGCTCAGGCTTTTAATTGCTGCAATTTAATTTTAAAAGCATCTCACTAATTGACAGGAGATAATTGGGAGGACACGGTCCATAGCTTTGTCAGAATGCTGAAAAATCTGTCTGGAGAGAGGAGTCCCATATATTAGGACTACTGGTCAGGGAAGTCTGTAGAGATAAAACGTGTGAGATAAGATGTAATTATCCTGTCCTAACTGGAGAAAGCAACTCAATGTAAATAAAAGACAGTAGATTTATAACATGATGATTCATATTTTAGTTCCTATTCTTGATTTTACACTTCAGGTCCAATGTCTTTTATAAAAGTATTTTGACGGATTCCTCTTGCACGGTTTTTGTTTCAGCATTGTTCTGTTATCTATAAACGTTTGGATTATGTGTCATTGGTATTTATTCCCTAAAGCTGTGTTATTTAGCTGTAAAATGGTACTTTCAACAACAGCAAATATGTCTAACCTACCATGAAAAAAGAGTTCTGTAACCAATTTAATGAACATGACTTACAACTGAGCTTATAAGCAATAACCTACATGCTTGAAAGTTTTCAGATGTGCAGCCAAAGAGCTGTTTCGCTGAGTGTGTTTTCACACATCTTTCACCTAAATCAGAAACCCAAGTTCAGACTCCAATATTCGTGAAACGTTATGTAAGTTTCTGACACTCCCAGAAGGAGTTTGAGTCTATAAAAATAATTGAATGGGTCACAATGATTTACACAAGGTCTTTCCCAAAAAAAAAAATAGCAATCTAATAAATGGAAGTTAATTTTGTGGCATGCATTTCTCTCATTTAAGTCCCAGGTTTTTTTCTTGCTGCTACTAACAGCCAAAGGACCTATAGCCATATCCCTTGTTAATAAATAATGTACAAATACAATAGAGATTTGGTATGAGAATTCAAGTTTGAAAGCTTTCCATGACTTAGAAGGTATACAGTTTGGAATGGAAAATGAAGTTGGTAACTTGTAAACAAAAATCATGATAAATGCATTTAACTTCCAAGGCATTTTAACTTCCATTTAAAAGAAAATGCAGTGCAGTCTTTGGCAATATAACAGACCAATGTGTAGTGCGTGGTTGTGATTTTGTCACATGTGTACTGATTTGATTGGAATTCGCATCTGGCCACATATATGGAAGAGCAGAATTATGAGTAATGCATCCAGGCATCTGCTGAACATGTTTACTGAGTCAGACATTCTACAGCATGCGTGTGCACACGTGTGCACACACACAAACATGCAAAAAAAACCCAACCCTTTAATTTGATGTCCCTATAGAAACGGTTCAGCTGGGGTACAAACTGAATAAATTGATGGAATGAAATTGTCTCAACTTCAAGAAAATATACCGTATCTATATAGCAGGGTACACTCATATATAAAATATGGATGAAAGAATATAAGGCATTAATGAATCATATCAGTATGGAACCTTAATAATATAATGTCCAAAAGGTTTTTTGAAAAAAAAACAAGGCAAGAAAAGCACCTAGTTTGAAGTGGTAATTCATGGTATGTTCATCACCCAACACCACTTGGATTGCGTGGGGAAGTCTTGCTGTGAACTGGCTGTATGCAACAGCACTTTCTACGGTCATTAGCATTACAGGTATAACTACATATGTATCAAAACTAACAAAAGTGTGGGGGGGGGGGGGGCGGGCGGGTTGCAAGGTATAAGCTAACAAGTTTATTAAACTATAATCTATTGTCTTAGGTCCCAATGGACTCCTTTTGGTTTTAGATGTTGTTGTTTTTAATGGTACAGCAGACTGGAATTTTTGGCTATATTACTGTGTGTGTTCCATTTCATTCTAATGTATTCCCATGTAATTAGCAGTACAAGCGAAGCTAAAGAAGGTTCTGTTCATATTTATGGGTAAGAGAAAGCTACCTGTGTGAACTAGTTCCTGTTAGCCTCAGAATCGGTCATGGCTTCAGCCAAACCTTCGCAACATGCTCAACTTCAAGTCATTCACTGGAGGAACCATTTGCTTCTTTGTGCAGGCAATTGCTTCCTGTTTGCACCTCTAATCCTATTTTAGGGGTATGTCTGCATAAGGTAATTTTTAGGGATTATTGTGCTCATTCAGGACATCAAATAAGATTAATATTATATGTAACCTCAGATTGATTGGCCTAAACAAATCCGTTTCTTGATTGCTGTGGAGACGGGAAAAGTAAAAGAGCTGATGGGCAAACGTGAAAGTACCGGGGTGCATATGCTAGAAGCTTCCATGCAGCAATAGCATAAATCAGGTAAATCTGAAAGGTGCCTGACAAGGTAGACAGTTTTTCAGCTGTGGCAAGATGGCAGTCACAGTCAGAACCGCTGAATATTGATGCTGCTGGTGTTTCATTCAGAGTCTTGAGGAATTTGCAGTCTAAATCTGACAAAGAGAAAAGAGAGCGTTACAACCCGCAAAAGTGTAGCATGACTGAGAGCATTATGTGTTCTTCTGCTTGATGACGAATAGAGACTAAACACCAAAACTAAAAGACCTCACAGAATAGAAAGGACCTTAAGAACAGGGTCCATTGGTACTATCTCATTGTTCTGAGCTTGGATCTTGGAGAGCAGATTTTTGTCATAAAAGTTCTGAGGATCTCCCTTCCTCAGTGGAATTACATTAAAATCCACTCAAGAGTTTCATAAAGATGAAAATGAGAGTTTGCACTTTGTGCAATGGAAGTGTTACAGGAATTATAAAAAGAGCCTGAAAGTATAATTATTACTTTCATCCCCCCCGCCCCCACCCCCCCCACACACACCTCTTGCTTCTGTGCCCCAGGAGAGATGCACAAAGAGAAACGCATTAATACACGTTTGGTTGAAGAAGTGTTTATCCAGCCTTTGAAAAGGGAGTGATTAAATCTTTACTTTAAGAATATTTGTCAGTAGATCAGGTGGCCCATTATGGACCCGTCTGTAATTTATGTTTTTCCAGCAAGGTGGTCAAACGGGTAGTGGCAGAGCATCTCCAAGCATTTGTGGATAGCGTATCAACTCTTGATCTGACTCCAGATCTGGGGTTGTGTTTGCTCTTGAAGACAGTCAAGCTTCAGAAGGTGCAGCATGTGACCACTCATCTTCTGGCAGGATTTGAACGCTGAAAATGTTTGCTTGGCTTCTAGCTTCTGGCATCAGTTCAGGAAGGTAGTTCTTACCTATAAACACCCTTAATGACTTGAGACTCACATATCTGAAAGATTGCCTTTCTCAATATGCACCTGTCAGTTCATCTGACCCAGATGTTCTCTGTATCTTTGTCCATAGAATGGTTTCCCTCTTCCGGTGTCTGAGCATGAGCCCCTTCCATTACTAGCCTGATGTTACGGAGTAGCCAGTGCAAAGCAGTTTTAGAAAGGTGTGAAAATTAGAGCTCTCTCATAGGGCATGTTTTTAAATAACTGGCAGACATAGTTTCCTGTCACTTCCATTCTGATGTGCACTGAATCTTTTGGACCCACGGTTGGCCCTTCCACTAGGCAAACTAGGCAGTTGCCTAGGGCGTCGGCAGAGTGGGGGTGCCGGATTTGGCTCTCCCCCCTCCCCATGGCGTAGACAAAATGCTACTTTGCCTCTTCTTCCGCCCATTCCTCTGCTCCTTGCTTGCCTCTTCTCCTCCTCCACTCGCCTGCCCTGCCTCCTCCCCAATTCCCTTTGTCCTCCCGCCCATCCCACCTCCTCCCCGTCCTCTGCTCGCCCGTCCGGCCTCTCCCTCACTGATTTGTGAGTCTACTCATGAGTAGGCAGCCGTCATGGGTCTACTCACAAGTAAGCTGCAGGCTCAGGGCAGAGCTGTGCTGCCTTAGGCGCCAGAAGGGCTCAGGCTGGCCCTGTTTGGACCAGTGTATTTGATAGCCCGGTCTGAATCTTACACTGTAAGATTAAACTGGCTGAACGTCATGCTGTCTTTTGGTTTAGCATATTTGCATGGTACGAGCTGCCATAGCCTTACAGAAGAAAAAACAGATACCATTTTTAAAGCTTTACTTTTTGTACATTCAAGGGGTGACATTAAAATTCTTAATTCCCTTTCGTATACTGTGTTTCCTGATGTATCACTGAGAATTGATTGGCCTGAATATTAATTGTCCTCATTCTCATTGTTCGATTTCTCTGCACAACAGGATATTTTGTAGACCGGAATCATGTGTGCACACAAAAGCCAATTCCTTGAATAAAACTTCTTTGGTTTTAAAGGCACCAGTGGAGTCTAATTTTGGCCTGTTGCTTCAGACCAGCTTGGCTCCACACCTGGATCTAGCTGACTTTGTAGATTGTTGAAGTTTGCCCCGAAAGGCGGGGAATTTAGTTTATTTTCTAGTTCCTTGGTAAGAGAGATAAACGTTATTCAAATGTTCTGCTGCTCATATTACAAAACTGAACAGAAAACTCATTTTTAATCTTAAACCAGAACAAGGTGCCTCAGTATGTCTAAGAATGGGGAACTGGAAATTTCTGCGTTAGCAGGAAAGGCTGCCTGCCTTAGTTGGCCGTGTGTGTGTGTGTGGAATGTATTCATCATCCCAATCTGTCAGTGCAGCCTTGGTAGCAACAGGAAGGGAAAGATGAGGCATAATCTGCATTAATTTGCTCACAATCAAAGAGGACATCAGACTCTACACTTCCATACATTGGTAGCATCAGTCAAAAGGTTGTAAGGAGGGAACATGTCTTTTGCCCTAAGCAGTTAATTAAAAAGTTGCAGTAGATCAGAGAACTACTTAATTGATGCTTCTCGTCTATCGTGTCTCTCATCAGCTCCAGCACTGGTTCTCTCTCCCTTTTTTTCCCCTTAAAAGGACTTGCAAAGGAAATAATTAAAAGACTATGTAGGAAAATTAAGACAGAGGTGCCAAAAGCGTATGATTAAGGAAGGTGTCCTAAACTTTCTCTCTTGCTCTCTTTACTACCCATGCCTTCCTAGCCAGTGTAATAGCTTGGGCACATTCATCATGACATACAAGCAATAACAACCTGCTGTGCATAGAGGCTTACAACAAGAATGATAAATTATACAATTATAATCAGTTTTAATATAATATAATAAAATATGTGACTGTTTATTACAGTTTTGTATCAAATTGTGTACCTTGTCAGTGGATCAAGATGGGTGGAAGATGAATGCCACAGGTCCCAAAGTATACTCTGCAGCGGCCTTGAATTTCCACATTGCCCATTGCCAGGCCATTATGGCCGCTTACCAATTATTCATGCGGGAGTGGATGTTATCTTACCTCAATCTCGTTCCTCAAGATAAGCGCTGGAGTGAAGGTGTTTCAGGTAGAGGTGATAAAGCTGTCCAAACAGCAAATGACTGCTGGGCAACATGTGGCTGATCGCTTTGCCCACTCCCTGGCTTCTGCTGTCACTCAGTGCTGTTTTGCTTGGCTTAAATCCATAGCCTTGCCCCCTGAAACATGGGCAAAGACTGAGCTTTTGAAGGACACCATCTTTTCTCCCCTAAGACAGATGACACTGTATTGCAAATAAAAAGGAACAAGCGCACTGCCAAATCCTTGGGCATTACTGCTCCAACTTCTCAGCCTTACAACAAGCAGTGCACCCAACAGTGTCATCAGCAACTACACAGTAGGTACCAGAGGAATTTTTCACAGTATTTTACACTTTCACAATATTAGCATTATGTTCTTATGAAATGCTTCCCCGGAGCCCGTTGGTGTAGAGGTTAAGTGTGCGGACTCTTATCTGGGAGAACCAGGTTTGATTCCCCACTCCTCCATTTGCAGCTGCTGGAATGGCCTTGGGTCAGCCATAGCTCCCTTATCTGGGAGAACCGGGTTTGATTCCCCACTCCTCCATTTGCACCTGCTGGAATGGCCTTGGGTCAGCCATAGCTCTCTTATCTGGGAGAACTGGGTTTGATTCCCCACTCCTCCACTTGCAGTTGCTGGAATGGCCTTGGGTCAGCCATAGCTCTCTTATCTGGGAGAACCGGGTTTGATTCCCCACTCCTCCACTTGCACCTGCTGGAATGGCCTTGGGTCAGCCATAGCTCTCTTATCTGGGAGAACCAGGTTTGATTCCCCACTCCTCCACTTGCACCTGCTGGAATGGCCTTGGGTCAGCCATAGCTCTGGCAGAATTGTCCTTGAAAGGGCAGCTGCTGTGAGAGCCCTCTCAGCCCCAGCCACCTCACAGGGTGCCTGTTGTGGGGGGAGAAAATATAGGAGATTGTAAGCCGCTCTAAGTCTCTGATTCAGAGAGAAGGGTTGGGTATAAATCTGCAGTCTTCTTCTTCTCAAATCTGGTTGGTACAACCTGGAATTGTGACGAAATAGATGTGGCTCTGCTCTCTCCTCTCAAAGTTCAGGGACAGAGGAAAGAGTTGTTCATTGGAGTATTCCAGTACGGTGTAGTAGTTAGGGTTAGACTAGGATCTAAAAGACCCACATTTGAACCCCCCACTCTGCCATGGAACGGGCTAGTCACACATTCTCAACCTGGTGGTTGTTAGGAGAAGGCAGGTGCGTAAGGCACATTGGGTCCCCAATGGGGAGGACAGAGTATACAAATAAAATAAATGTTTGTCCTTATGTATTTGAGTTGGACACCTCTACGTCTCTTGGCCTTCAGTGGCGCTAAAGAATTCTCGCTTTGCTAAGTGATGCTCCGCTTAATTGTCCAGCCTTATTCTCAGTAGTCCATTAATAGAGGAAAGCTAAATATGGGATTTAAAAGTCCAGAATTTCAACTTATTATTACTAACTTGGCTAGACACGTATGTAGAAGAAAGAGCAGGAAATGCTCCTGTTGGGCCAAGAATGCAACTTAAGTGTAAAACGGATTTGGTGGGGTTCGGCTTTGCTGTAAACAAGCACCTGTAAAGGGTTACTCTTTATAGAGTCCTACTTGGGCTCACGTACTAAAGCTGTCATCAAAGTAGATCTGATTATTCTGCACATGACTTTCCTGAAAGGATGTTATGATTTTCTAGATGTTTGGTGGCTGGTGATAAATTAGGCTTTTATGATGTCATGTGAAAGGCCGTTGCTTGGATTTCCTCTTCTGCTGAGCATGCTGAGGGGGTACATTCGGAGACCTGCTTCAGATACAAAACTCTCCTGCCCCGTTTGATCTTAGGAAAAGAAAGGAAAGGTCTCCTGTGCAAGCACCAGTCATTTCTGACTCTGGGGTGATGTTGCTTTCACAACGTTTTCACGGCAGACTTTTTACGGGGTGGTTTGCCATTGCCTTCCCCAGTCATCTACACTTTCCCCCCGGCAAGCTGGGGACTCATTTTACCGACCTCGGAAGGATGGAAGGCTGAGTCAACCTTGGGCCCGGCTACCTGAATCCAGCTTCAGCCGGAATCGACCTCAGATGGTGAGAAGAGAGTTCAAAACACAGTACTGCAGTACTGCTGCTTTACCACTCTGTGCCACGGGGCCACTATTTGATCTTAACCCTTTCATTAATCATGTGCTTTGCCATGGGAAAATAAAAGCAATTCGAACCATATATAAAAACTTTTGGTGGGTGCATCATTTATATCTTTGGGTGCTTAATTATACTGAAAACCATACAAAACCTGCTATTACAAAACTGTCATTGGGGAGGGGGTTCTTTTTATTATTATTGGTTCATGATGATAGTGTTTTAGGGAAGCATAAGTGTTGCTGGGAAGTAAGCAATCATGCTGTTCAGTAGTTTAGACTCTAGATTTTTTTTTATTTTGCAGGGAGCCCTTTAGATCAGGGACGTCAAATGTGCTGCCCAAGGGCCAGATCAAGCCCCCAGAGGGCTCCTATCAGGCCCGCAAGCAATTCACTGTCATCTGCTTCCTTCTCCCTCTCTCTTGCTTGCTTCTTCACCGCAGTTTACTTTGCCAGGCTTGCTCAAGAGCCAGTTTGGTGTAGTGGTTAAGTGTGCGGACTCTTACCTGGGAGAACTGAGTTTGATTCCCCACTCCTCCACTTACACCTGCTGGAATGGCCTTGGGTCAGCCATAGCTCTAGCAGAGGTTGTCCTTGAAAGGGCAGCTGCTGTTAGAGTCCTCTCGGCCCCACCCACCTTACAGGGTATCTGTTGTGGGGGAGGAAGATAAAGGAGATTGTGAGCCACTCGGAGACACTGAGATTTGGAGTGGAGGGCGGGATATAAATCCAATATCATCTTCTTCAATTGCACAGGAGCTGCACAGCAAAGCCTCTGTTTTCTCCATTGGCTGACCAGCACATGAAGCAACTTTTGCACAAAAGCTTGCAATGCTCAGCCTTTTCATGTTTCCCCCTGGGTCCTAGGCTCAGAGCATTGACCATGAGATTTCTGTAATGAATGTCAGTAAATCAAAAGTAGATTTGAAAACAAAATATTGCCAGAGTGCTGATCCTTTAAGCATATTTTATTTTAATTGTGTTTATCTGTGTTCTTTATAAAGTTTATATCTCCACTACCTGGCATTACATTTTATGACACACATGGCCCAGCCTGACAAGGTCTCATTTATGCCAGATCTGATCCTCATAACAGATAAGTTTGACACCCCTGCTTTAGATGGTAATGTAGACTTCAAATGTGAACCTACCGCCTGCTTTTTTTTGGAGGGGGGGTGAGGTGGGCTGCAGTACCTGTAAGCCCAGAACTTTCTCATCAAAGTCTGGCTCTGATGGACCCACAACATAAGACCCAAGGTTGCTCTTATATAGCTCATATGTGTTTTTAGCAGGGGCAGCTGGACTCATGACTGTTGGCTAAAAAAGTCTGGAGGGAGATATCACTCACCCTAGAACCGCACTGATAAAAGAAAGTCATATAAATCACAGCCTTCTCTCTCCATGTCTTAAAGTACTTGTGTCCTTCAGTCACCAGCTATTTTATGTGTTTGAGTCCTTGAAGAGACAGAGTTTTATGAGTACCATGAGAACAGTTCAGTGACATCATTTATCATTATCATCATCATCATCATCATCATCATCATCAATAGGATTTTTGACTGCCCTTCCCAGGAACTAGGCTCAGGATGGTTTACAGTGATATATAAGTCCAGCAAAAAAAAAAAAAAATTAAAACGGAAATAGCAGTCATCTATGGTAAAGAGCTCCAAAAGCTGACATTTATCGGTGATTAAATGCACTGTCAGGAAAAGACCTCTATGTATTCACAGGATCATGGAACTGGAAGGAGGTGAAAGGCCACCCCACGGTGATCCCGGACAATCCATCTACCAGATTCTTGTGGATCATTTTATGCAATCTGGACCACGGTGTGCCTCAAGCAGAGAGCAGATGCCTTGTAGAAACGAATGTTTTGTGAAGATGTTTAGGACCCTTGTGTGCTATAAATAGGAATGAGCTTCATTCCAGGGATCCAGTTGCAGTACAAAACAGGAACAAAACAGAGATGCCCCAAGGAATCATGGCAGGAGACTGATGACAGTAGGATATATGGACATATGAAGCTGCCTTATACTGAATCAGACCCTCGGTTCATCAAAGTCAGTATTGTCTACTCAGACTGGCAGTGGCTCTCCAGGGTCTCAAGCTGAAGTTTTTCACACCTATTTGCCTAGACCCTTTTTTGGAGATGCCGGGGATTGAACCTGGGACCTTCTGCTTACCAAGCAGATGCTCTACCACTGAGCCACCATCCCTCCCCTAATACAAAAATGGCAACTGGTAAATATTGAAAGCATATAATGACACCTTACATCTTTTGGCGTCAGTAGATTGTAAGATTAGGCTGTTCTGATCCAGCAACTAAAATTGTATAAATCTCTACGCTCACATGCATAACAAGCATGGGTTGGTTCCCACCAGTTTCCTACTGGTTAAAGAGGAATATATGCCCCCTTTAGACCCCCAAAAAGGTTATGCTGGAGGCGGGGGGGACGTATGCATAGACAAAAGGCCATGCATGCCTCAGGTGAGACCACTTCTTCTCCTTCCTGTACCAGTAGAACAGCTGGTCGGAGCCAACCCATTGTCTGCAGTTTCCCCTAAAACACTTGCGTAAAACACACACGTTTGCTATCTTGTGAAAAATATGGGATGCACAATTTATAATTTCAACCTTTAACAGAAGTTCAGGCACACTGGTAATGAAGACACTTAGTCTGCCCTTCTCATTTTAAACATTTTTATTAATAACATATGGTAATAATGTCTGTTTATATCATTACTATCCCTAACCCATATGATATTTTCTAATCCCCCCTCCCTCCGTTACTAGACTCCCGCCGAAATTATATACTTGAGTTCACTTTTCAAGGTACCCTTAACCAATCAAAGTCCAATTGCTCCCTTTTCTCATATTCATTATTAAAAAATTGTCCAATGTCTTTTTACATTCCACTCTATCTCTATTTATCCTCTAAATTTCTTCCACTCCCTTTTAAACACTTCCAAATCATAGTCTCTTAAAGTTCTTGTTAGTTTGTCCATCTCACCCCACGATAAAACTTTCACGATCCAATCCCATTTCTCTGGTATTTTTTCTTGCTTCCACAACTGCGCATACAATGTCCTAGCAGCTTAGAGCAAGTACCAAATTAGAGTTCTATCTTCTCTTGGAAATTTTTCCATTTGTAATCCCAACAAAAACGTCTCTGCGACTTTCTTAAAGTCATATCCCAAAATTTTAGATATTTCTTGTTGTATCATCTGCCAATTTTTTTTCGCTTTTTCACAAGTCCACCACATATGATTAAAAAAACCCTCATGTTTCTTACATTTCCAACATCTAGCCGACATCTTTTTACTCATCTTTTAGTCTGCCCTTTGGTTGTTACTTTTTCATGCAATATAATCACCAGATGGTGACTTTGTCACATCACTTTCATTTGGTGAATGTGTTGTTTGAATACACAGGGAATGGCTGTCATTTTTGTGATGAGCAAACTCCAATCTTCAGTGGTTACTTGCAGGGGTGGAATTCTAGCAGGAGCTCCTTTGCATATTAGGCCACACACCCCTGATGTAGCCAATCCTCCAAGAACTTACAGGAGACCCTATACGAATAGCCCTGTAAGCTCTTGGAGGATTGGCTACATCAGGGGTGTGTGGCCTAATATGCAAAGGAGCTCCTGCTACAAAAAAAAAAAAGCCCTGGTGACTTTTCCACATCAGAATGTCACATGAAGGCTTCCACAATGAGATAACAGGACAAAAGTGAAACAAGAATCAATGTCATCTATATTGGGCATGTTATGTGATTTTGTCATAACTGAGGGCAGCATAACTGAGGGAGAGCCAGTTTGGTGTAGTGGTTAAGTGTGCGGACTCTTACCTGGGAGAACCGGGTTTGATTCCCCACTCCTCCACTTGCACCTGCTGGCATGGCCTTGGGTCAGCCATAGCTCTGGCAGAGGTTGTCCTTGAAAGGGCAGCTGCTGTGAGAGCCCTCTCCAGCCCCACCCACCTCACAGGGTGTCTGTTGTGGGGGAGGAAGGTAAAGGAGATTGTGAGCCGCTCTGAAACTCTTCGGAGTGGAGGGCTGGATATAAATCCAATATCTTCTTCTTCTTCTTTTCCCCTAATATAGATGGGGGCCTGATGTTGTGATCGGAGACCTTTGAAGCTGTCACTGATTCCAGTGGTCTTTGGACCAGCCTTCTCATGGGAGGCATTTATCCGCCAAAGAATGGTTTTTGGACAGGGAAATAGTTGGGTAATTTTCCTCTCGCTTGCATTGCCAACCACATGACTTGGTTGACCCAAGCGCAATGATAACAAATGTTGAGCTAAGGTCTGCATGCACTCTCTTCAGGACAGATAACTTGTTATGTCCGTGTGTGTTGATCAGCCTGTGCGCTGTTTCCATCAAAACGATTAAGCACCAGAACTGCACAGCTCACTGAGCCAGCTCCCCCCCCCCCCGTTTTGCTCCATTGGCCATTTTATCGCCATTGTCAGTAGGCTTGTCAAAGCTGGTGCTGACTGACTCCCTTTCCCTGGGGTCGGACCGGAGCATTGTTTTTGGTCTGACGGCATTCTCTCGGCCCCACGGATGGACAATGCCACCAGCTCCCGGCTTCCTGAACAGACCAGACAGCTTGCTGTTTTCTTCTCATCCCTTATCACTCCCTGTCACTGAAGGAGCCCTCTGCATTCAGCCTCAATTTGGGCTGATATACAGCAGTACGGTGGGAAACAAGCGAAGGCCATTTGTTACTATTATCAGCCTTATGTTTATGACTTCTTAGGATCCGTGCGCCTGGACTTTTGCAGAGACGTTAGGCTGAAGATTAACAGGCAGGTTCTTGGCAAGTGATGGAAGAGGACAGGCTGAGATTTCCTGAGTTTGTATTACTTTAGTCAGGATCGTGGAAACTTTTTCACGGGACCTTTTTGTAAAATGCACAGTGCCAACAGCCCCCTCTCCTCCAAGCAATGGAGAACTCCACACTTTTCAGAATTGGTCATAAAAAAGAAAAGCACACTATTCTATATGTGTTTCATAAGTAAAATCAGGGCTTTTTTTTTAGTAGAAAAGGCCCAGCAGGAACTCATTTGCGTATTAGGCCACGCCCCTGACACCGAGCCAGCCGGAACTGCGTGCCTGTGTGTTCCTGGTTTAAAAAAGGCCCTGAGTAAAATACCTCTATGATGGATGGGAGGCAGAGAGGCAAGAGATGCTGTGATAGTTCTGTGGGTGAAAAGGCACCCTGGCATCTCTGTGGCTGGGAAGCAGGAGAAAGGTGCTCTTCACCAGAGGGAGAGCCTCCTTTAGCAGCTGAGAGGGAAACATGCCTCGCCCTGAGATTTGTCGGCACCACTTGACTGGGGGTCCAGGTGTGGTGGGGTTGAGTCCTGGGACTTGGCACCCAGGTTAGCTATGGGCCCTGGAACACACATGGGGTGGGGTCTGAAAAGGAGAGCTGCGCCTTTGTCTGAGAGCGTGCTTGGAGTCCATTTTGAAGTGTGTTAAGGAAGCCGTCCTCCTCTGCCATTACAGATGACAGGGAGGAATGATGCTAAAGAGGCTGCAGATGAACTAGGGATGGGATATCATGCAACTAACAAAGACCAGTTACACTATGGATTGCAGGTACCTAGTTAGTAACTGTCCTTGTGATTATGTTGCTTAGTGCAGTGGTCCCCAACCTTTTTGGCACCAGGGACCAGTTTTGTGGAAGATAATTTTTCCACAGACCGGGGGGTGGTGGTGGTGGTTTTGGGATGATACAATTGTGCACTTTATTTCTATTAGTTTGGTGTGGTGGTTAAATGTGCAGACTCTTATCTGGGAGAATCAGCTTTGATTCCCCACTCCTCCACTTGCAGCTGCTGGAATGGCCTTGAAAGGGCAGCTTCTGGGGAGAGCTCTCTCAGCCCTATCCATCTCACAGGGTGTCTGTTGTGGGAGAGAAGGGTAAAGGAGATTGTGAGCTGCTCAGACACTCTGAAATTTGAAGTGGAGGGAGGATATAAATCCAATGTTGTATTATTATTATTATTACATTGTAATATATAATGAAATAATTATACAAGAAGAAGAACTGCAGATTTATACCCCGCCCTTCTCTCTGAATCAGAGACTCAGAGCAGCTCACAATCTCCTATATCTTCTCCCTCCACAACAGACTGTGAGGTGGGTGGGGCTGGAGAGGGCTCTCACAGCAGCTGCCCTTTCAAGGACAACCTCTCCCAGAGCTATGGCTGACCCAAGGCCATTCAGCAGGTGCAAGTGGAGAAGTGGGGAATCAAACCCGGTTCTCCCAGATAAGAGTCCACACACTTAACAACTACACCAAACTGGCTCTCAACAATTCAAAGCCCAGTTTCTAACAGGCCACGGACCGGTATCGATCCATGGCCTGGGGATGGGATCCCTGGCTTAGTGTATCTTGATGTGTTCTTGTAGTCCCCTGCCTTATAGTTGTTCCGTTAGAGAGAGTCTGCACAAGTCCTGCATATCCTACACATCCACTTCCCTTGGCTCCTACGCATGCTGCAGTGATACACCCAGGTGACCCACGAGAGAGGGGGAGGCTGGATTTTCCCAAGATGCTGCTAGTGACAGTGGCTAGTCTTGCCCCAAAGGCGACAGAGATCACAACAGCCTCTTTGAGAAGTAGTCTAGCTATTAATTGCAAGTAAACAACTATATATCTGTTCAGTAGGAACTGCTTGCATTTTCCATTCTTTCTGGCTCTTCTTGAAAATTCTGCCTTCCTAAAAACGTTTCTGCCTCAATTGGCCAACTCATGTTAACAAATGGAGGCGAGCATTATTCCTTGGTGTCAGTCTTGAACCAAAAATATGGGGGGGGGGGCTTAAAAAATAGTGGAGGGGGGGAATGCACATTTATAAATGCCATTCATAGATGCCCTGCTTGGATTCCTAAAAGTGTTTTATTTCTGTTACGTAGTGGATCTTAAGCCTTGTTTTTCAAAATGTTTTGATGTGCATTTTGCTTTCACTTAGAGTGTGATTGCACAAGCAGCTAGCCATGGCAGTCTCTCTTGGCTTTTAAAAAGCCAATACCATTAGAAGCGTGCCATGACTATCAGATGGTGCCTGGCCAGCTGGCCGCTAAGGCATGGGGTGCACACGCGCACAGTGAAGCGATCACTGCTCCTGCGTATACATGGCGCATCCCAGCCATTCAGGCAGCCAGAGACGCACTATAAGAACATCAGAGAAGCCATGTTGGATCAGGCCAGTGGCCCATCCAGTCCAACACTCTGTGTCACAGAAGAACATAAGAGAAGCCATGTTGGGTCAGGCCAATGGCCCATCCAGTCCAACACTCTGTGTCACAGAAGAACATAAGAGAAGCCATGTTGGATCTGGCCAGTGGCCCATCCAGTCCAACACTCTGTGTCACAGAAGAACATAAGAGAAGCCATGTTGGATCAGGCCAGTGGCCCATCCAGTCCAACACTCTGTGTCACAGAAGAACATAAGAGAAGCCATGTTGGGTCAGGCCAATGGCCCATCCAGTCCAACACTCTGTGTCACATAAGAACATAAGAGAAGCCATGTTGGATCAGGCCAGTGGCCCATCCAGTCCAACACTCTGTGTCACATAAGAACATAAGAGAAGCCATGTTGGATCTGGCCAGTGGCCCATCCAGTCCAACACTCTGTCACAGAAGAACATAAGAGAAGCCATGTTGGGTCAGGCCAGTGGCCCATCCAGTCCAACACTCTGTGTCACATAAGAACATAAGAGAAGCCATGTTGGATCAGGCCAATGGCCCATCCAGTCCAACACTCTGTGTCACATAAGAACATAAGAGAAGCCATGTTGGATCTGGCCAGTGGCCCATCCAGTCCAACACTCTGTGTCACAGAAGAACATAAGAGAAGCCATGTTGGGTCAGGCCAATGGCCCATCCAGTCCAACACTCTGTGTCACATAAGAACATAAGAGAAGCCATGTTGGATCAGGCCAGTGGCCCCTCCAGTCCAACGCTCTGTGTCACATAAGAACATAAGAGAAGCCATGTTGGATCAGGCCAGTGGCGCATCCAGTCCAACACTCTGTGTCACAGAAGAACATAAGAGAAGCCATGTTGGGTGAGGCCAATGGCCCATCCAGTCCAACACTTTGTGTCACATAAGAACATAAGAGAAGCCATGTTGGATCAGGCCAGTGGCCCCTCCAGTCCAACGCTCTGTGTCACATAAGAACATAAGAGAAGCCATGTTGGATCTGGCCAGTGGCCCATCCAGTCCAACACTCTGTGTCACAGAAGAATATAAGAGAAGCCATGTTGGGTCAGGCCAATGGCCCATCCAGTCCAACACTCTGTGTCACATAAGAACATAAGAGAAGCCATGTTGGATCAGGCCAGTGGCCCCTCCAGTCCAACGCTCTGTGTCACATAAGAACATAAGAGAAGCCATGTTGGATCAGGCCAGTGGCCCATCCAGTCCAACACTCTGTGTCACACAGTGACCAAAAAGACCAAGTGCCATCAGGAGGTCCACCAGTGGGGCCAGGACACTAGAAGCCCTCCTGCTGTGCCCCCCCAAGCACCATTGAAGTGCTGCAAGGACATTGCCACTGGGAAGTTCCTGGTAGCTACTTAATCCATTCCCAAGGGGGTGGCTATGGCGCACCAAAGAAGCCTGTGTGATTGCTCCCGTTATTAGTACACTGCAGCTTTGTCCATCAATTTTGCCTTCTTTTGTATTTATATAGCGCTGCTCTCACACACACACACATTGCATTAAGAATTGTCATTAGCTATCTTAAACTATCCGTATGCAGTGGGATGTAGGAAGGAAGGACTTTCTTGCACAGAACCTGCTAGTGGTTTGGTGATGACTTAAATTAAATAACCTGACTAAGAAACCCCATCAGTTGTAACTCAGGCCCTCTGATCCTGTATGCTTTCCTGGGATGGAGAGCGAATTATTCCCATGGCACCATTCTAGCACCTGTACTGTACAAATAAAACTGCTTGATATGTCTTTCTTAGTACTGTCCAGGCACTGTTGCAAGCCTCAGGATTCCTTTTTAAAAACAAAAAACCTTTTGGAATTGTGCTAGCAAGCCACTGGCAATGTGTTGTGAGGCTTTCAAATGTTTTGCTAAAGCAAATTGAATTAGACAGTAAGAAATTGCATAGTGAAACCAGACCATTCACCTAATGAGCTAGAATAAAAGCTATGATGACACCCAGAACTCAGGAAATTGGATATTTACATAGAAATGGTTTGCATTTTTTTTTCCTCCTCTGGCTTTCGCAGCTCTGTTTTTAAAAATTCCAGACCACACTCTGCAGCCGGGACTACGACGCAAGAATGTAGGCCTTTCTTAGACTGTAAGACAGAATTGCCAAGATCAAGTTTAATCAATGTAATCGTGTAAAATTTGACTCTTAAACCTGCAATTACAAAAGGGAGAAGGGTTAAAAAAATCTTACTAGATAAACTCATTCTTTTCCTGTCCTAGAGAGATCATATCACAGCTAAGTGAATTCCAGTCTGTGGGAGATTTGTACAGTAGTGTTAAACAGCAACCATTTGGCTGTTGGCTTTGGGCTCTTTTGCCAAGTATTTGGTTTTCCATGGCCGAGAACAGGTTGTCACATTTAAAACTTGCCATTTTTAAGCTTTATTTTCCTTTTTCGCGGAACATAAAAATCTGGGGTGTTTTGAGTTTGTTTTTTTTAAAATGCATGCTTAAACCCAAACATTTTACTGGAAAATTATGAATGAAAGCAAAAATGCCGCGTTGATAGTTTCGGTAAACGTTGTGGTTCTCTTTGTACTGTGATGAATTCTTCAGAAAGTCTGTTTTTTCAAAAAAAAAAAAATCCCCCTTCCCTCATATTCTGTATTTTAAAAACCCAGTGATTAAAAAAGAAAAACTTGTATCAAAAACTTAAATGCATTTTCATATAATATTCTAACTGTAAGAGGAAGGCGTTTGTTGCCTGACTTTTGATATCCAGTTTTTGCCTTCTGGGACCTCATCCTAAACTTTCTGATCCCGTTCTGCCCCAAGAACACAAACTCCAAGCACAGAACTTCTGTCGGCTTCTGGGCTAGCAAGGAGGCTCCGGTTTAGGCAAAAATAGGAAGCTAAATAAGCGCATATCTCATTTCATGGAACTATTTTAATAACACAGCAGAGCCGTGATTTTGCTCCAAGATTGCTTTCATTCCCCCCCTCCCTTTTAATGTAATTGTAATTACTTTATTTTTCATAGCATGAGCAACTCATAGAAATAGACCCGCCACTCATAAACTTGGTCGCCATCATGGCTGTACTTTTTCCTGCCCTTACTCAAGGGATCACTGAATTATGCCCATTATAGTTTGCCTTCATGTAATGACTTTAAATACTAGATGGCTAAGAAAGGCTTGCTACTGTTGGTATCAAACAAGAAGCCATTCATGATTGTTTTGGCCATTTTTGTGAAACCTGAATTGATTTAGCATTTCCTGTATCAGTAAATAAATGGGAAAACCTAACTGGTTCAAATATCGATTTCATGTCAGGTCCCCCACCCCATTTCTGGCTTGAACTGACTCGTAGAAGAGCCAGTGTGGTTTAATGGTTCAGTGTGTTGAACTAGTATTCGGGAAGCCCAGGTTCAAATCCCCATTCTGCCATAGAATCCCAGAGAATTCCCCACACATGTGTCAGCAAAGGGGAGGAAGGGGGTTAAAAATACCTCTCTGTTTAGGGGTGGGGTATGGCTCATTTCCTCTGTGCTCTCCTCTCTTGTTAGCCCTACCCAACCTAAGTCTTCAAAACAACCTCCTATTGGCTGGTTCTACTCCCAGGAAGAAGAGAAGGAGTTGGGATTTATACTCCACTTTTCTTTGACCTAAAAGTAGCTTATAGTCGCTTCCCCTTGGCCCAGTCGTATATTTTCAAACAAACCTACCCCACTGGGTTGTTGTTGTGAGAATAACACAGAGGAGGGAGAGAAAGGGAGAGAAAGGTGGGGTACAAAATGAAGCAAAGAAATACAATGCAGACTAAAAGGTGTACTTGACATTCACTTGCAAAAGCGTATGTCTATTTGGGACCCACCTGCAGTCTGGAACTCTGGATGTCAGAGTCTGGGGTAGACGTGCCTCCCAGCCTTCTCCTTCCTTTAGCACATCCCACACATGTGTCAGCAAAGGGCAGGAAGGGGGGTTAAAACATCTCTCTGTTTAAAGGTGGAGCATGGCTCATTCCCTCTGTGCTCTCCTCTCTTGTTAGCCCTACCCAGCCTAAGTCTTCAAAACAACCTCCTACTGGCTGGTGCCACTCCCAGGAAGAAGAAGAGTTGGGTTTTACACCCCCCTTTTCTTTGATCTAAAAGTAGCTTAGAGTCGCTTTCCCTTCCTCTCCCCACAACAGGCACTTTGTGAGGTAGGTGGGACTGACAGAGTTCTGAGAGCATAACTATGACTGGCCCACAGTACCCAGCAGTCTTCATGTGTAGGAGAACTGGAGAATCAAACCCAGTTCTCCAGGTTAAAGTCCACCAGTCTAAAACACTTCACCACCATGCTGGCTCCATCGCGACCCCCTAGGAGAAATGTGTGTGCTGGTAATTGGGGACTCCCTACTGAAAGGGGTAGAGGCTGAAGCGTGCTGACTGGACTTGTCATCTCGAGAGGTACGCTGTCTACTGGGTGTGCACATCCAGGACAGATGGCTGAAAGGGTAGGAAGATTCGTCAAGCCCATGGATTACTGTCCTTTCTTGCTGACCCATGTGGAAACAAATTATACTGGTCAACACAGAACATATTAAAAGAGACTGTGGGGCTCTGGGTAAGAAGGTGAAGGACCTGGGAACACAGGTTATGCTTTCATCAGTTCTCCCTTGTCAAAGGCGCCATGGCTTAGGAAGGGAAAGAAGAATACCGCAAATAAATGACTGGCTACATAGATGGTGTCATCAGGAAAGGTTTGGATTTTTGGACTTGGGCGCACTGCGCTCCGGTGCCCCAAACCGCTTTGGAAGCCAACGAGCAGTGTCATAGATCCGCCCACACCCGAGCGGCTGGCCGCCAAGTATGTCTGGATTTGGCTGCCCGTATTGTAAACTTCCTTCTAAGTGGATGTAAAATCTCATTGTTGTGTCTTTTTTAAGGTTAAAAACAATCTCATTTTTGTCTCTTTTTTGCCCAGAATGCCTGAGAAATATTAAAATGTTAATCAGGGGTGGAATTCTAATAGGAGCTCGTTTACATATTAGGCCACACACACCTGATGCAGCCAATCCTCAAAGAATTTACAAGGCTCTTTTTTGTAAGCTCTTGGAGGATTGGCTACATCAGGGATGTGTGGCCTAATATGCAAAGGAGCTCCTGCTAGAATTCCAACCCCTGGCTTTAATTATTCATGTCTCTAAACTGAATGAAAGAACCACATTGAACTTTTTAAGAAACTTCCCTCTTACTCCTGTATGTATTATCAGTGTTCACAAGTAACATGGAGACTTAGTGGTGTTTTTAGGATCACTTACAAATAGTTATTTTATAGCACAAATAAAGACTGTAATTAAAAACCTGAAATACATGGTAATTCCAATTTTAAAAAATAATAATAATTTCTCTTCTCCCAAGATTTTGCTAATGGACTTCACGGTTATCGCATGGATTTTATCTGATGAAAAACATTCTAGTTGTCATGTTTGCTTTGAGATTTACTTCTGCAATTTAACCAAAGTATGTGTGTTGTGGGGGGGGGGGGGAGTCTGGGATAAGAAACATTAATTTGAAACAGCTCTGCTAGTAGCAAGACTGGGGCTGTATGACAACTAAAAAGGTGTTCTCCGTTAAAGAGTCAATATGATTTGATGCATAGAATGTGTCGTATAGCAGTTCTCAAATGTTGCCTCCTGATGGTATATAAGCCACAGCCCTTCAGCTGGAATTGCAAAACTTGGGAAAGGGTGGGATGGATTTCGGAGAATTAACCACAACTTCCAGAAACAGTGTGGATGAATTAGTCTGCTCTGGAATGAGCAAAATCTATCAACATTTTTTTTTCCCAATCATTATGTTGCCTTTCCATCGCCACTGAAATCCAGAAAGGGATTCAGGCTCAGGATTTCTGTAGCGAAGACTTGCACTTTTTGCTCTTTTAAATGCAAACTGCTACTGGTTCACGTGAGAAAGAGCGTACAAGCAGCTCGGTAGTAAAAACAAGCAAGTGACAGCCCTGCAATTTCTCCCCAACTTTTATTTCCCCTAGGATTTTCTTCAAGGCGATTGCACCAAAGCCAAGCAGAAGCTCAACTGGAAACCCAGAGTCACTTTTGAGGTAAGCCCTCCTTGTTGCTTTCTTCCTGTTCAGGAAAAAAACAAAAACAAAACGGAACTGAAGAACTACAAACTGTTTGCTGCAAAGACAAAGTTACACCTTAGTGCAAGTGTGTGAAGCCTAAATTTTTTCAAAATCCAGAAACTCCTGTATAGTGAAGATATACCAGACATTTTGCTCTAAGTCTGTTAGCAGCTAGCCACAGGAATCAAGACTTCAGGACGTAAATAAGCTTATTTTATTAAGCCCAGCAGATTGCGGTACAATTTGCTCCCATGTAAACCTGTTTTGGATTGCATCCTTTCACCCCACCGCGAACATATTTAACACAAAGTCAGATGCACTGACTTCAGTGGTAATTATTTCTAAATAAGTATAGAGAAAACCCTAGAATTTTAAGCAATCCGCAGTGCAATCCCAAGCAGAATTATACCCTTCTAGCACCACACAATTAGGATACTTGTCCTTTAAAAAGGTGTGCAAGCACCAGTCGTTTCCAACTCCGGGGTGACGTCACATCATGACGTTTTCATGGCAGACTTTTTACGGGGTGGTTTGCCATTGCTTTCCCCTGTCATCTACACTTCCCCCCCCCCCCAGCAAGCTGGGGACTCATTTGACTGACCTCAGATGGAAGACTGAGTCAACCTTGAACCGGCTACCTTGAACCCAGCTTCTGCCGGGGATCGAACTCCAGTCACGAGCAGAGAGCTCGGACTGCAGTACAGCAGCTTTACCGCTCTGCGCTACGGGGCTGCTTATACTTGTCCTTGAGAGGTTAAAAATATCTAAAAGGCCTTTTACGAAATGAAACTGGCACCGGGGAAGAGCGGAGTTGTCAATAGTGTTATAAGCAGCGTACAGTAAAGGGTTGATGAATCTTGCCAAAGCACATTCCGCCCGCCCATCCCCATGACGGTTAACAATCTGAGAGAAGGTACTGCGTTATTCTAAGAAGAAAATGCTGCAGTTTGTGTACTGGGAGAATGCAGTGTGCAATACAAAGAAACACAACCTTCACAAATGTGTGCCTGCACAAAGACATTTCCATTTGTGCGACACCCCCCCCCCCCGCACACATACACAACACATGCATCATGCCCAGCATTGTTCCTGGAGGCCCCCTGGTGCTGTGGATTCCAGAGGGGGGTGGGAGCTGTGCTCATGGTTTGTTGGAAAGGATGCACAATTCTTTAGGAGGAAAAGAAAACAACTGCAAAGCCAAATATGCCTCCGTGGCACCAGAAACAGCCAAATGCTTTGCTGTGGGAGGTGAAAAACCCAAGCAGCAGCCCCATAATGGTTACCTATAAAATGTGTCTAAATAACTGGCAATTTGCTGTCCTACAAGCCTACCAAAATCAGCTACCTGGAGCAGGCCGCTTCTCCTTTGTGTCTAAGGGTAGGTTCAGTCCTGCAAGGCACAATAAACGTTATGCGCAAAAGGACCTCAAAAATGTTTTAGATCAGCATGGCCTATAAGATAGAAATTGATAGAGATTATAAATGGAGCAAGCCTAACAAATGTTCTCCATCGCCCCCTTTCTGTCTGTCAGGAGCTGGTTAAGGAGATGGTGAATGCAGACGTGGAACTTATGAGGAACAACCCCAATGCATGAATTTTCACCAGCGCCTCTCACAGAAAGCCACGACTGAAGTGCCAGCCACGAGGCCGGATTTTAACTTTCGAAGATGCCTTCGCAAGGGTGGGGATGACAATCGTTTTAATAGGTATCAGATGATTGCAGCCATTTTAGTTTCCTGCGTCCAACAGATCAATTTCCTCCCCCCCCCCCAAAAAAAATCTAAACCATGCGTTGACTTTACACTCCTTGTAGAGGTAGACTGAAGCAATAATGTTTTTTTTCTCCCTGATCAAAAAGAAATTCTGCAATATGCAGCCACATGCTAGCTAGTTTGCCACTCCAGTTCATTTTCTTCTGATATTAAAAATACCTTTCCATAAACTAAATTCATAGTGTGTTTTTTTTAAAAAAAAAAATGCTCGCTCTGTTCTGATTGTGTGGGCAAGACAATTATGCTGACCTTCCAAATTAAGTCACTTCCTTTTGCAATAAGCTGAACAAAATGTAGTCTTAAGAAAGAGCGGAGAAACTCCCTCCCGCAGTTCAAGTAATTCCATTAAGTTGTCCAACAGAATCACGTTAAATTCTGAACTTCTAAACATATCTCTTATTTAATATTCAACTAATCAGACATTCAGTAATTAGGAAACCTATAAAATCATCCGCGATCTCCATTTGGATTGTATTCTATTTCACACACGGCTTTTCTTGCGGGGAAAGAGTAACGCAGGAATCATCCAATTCAGTGGAACTTGATTGAAATGGATGCATTTAGGACAGACGCCCAAGATGACTTTATTTGTCCCTGAATCACAGCAAGTATGAATAACTCCAGCACACAGTTTACAGCTACATCACCCTTTGCCCTTGCTGAATGAATTCATCTTTCCAAAACAGAGGAAGGACTGGTTGAATTTTTTCTCCTTCAGTTCTCCAGCCTGGTATATTTGTGTGCATTTCTGTATGTGTGTGTGTGTGTGTGTGTGTGTGTGTGTGTAGGGGGGGGGGAAGTGTGTGACAATAAGCTTCTCTGTGTGGCACCCAATTCCTGCACACAACTGAGCTATTCACATCTCATCCTGTTTCTGCTTGCTATAATTAGACATCATATAGGAGCCTGAACCAGCCACAAAGATGGCCTAAGAAAGATTTAAGAGGGAGGAAAAATCCAATCTTCAAGGGCAAGTAAATATTGTGGAAGCCTTGGTGCCAGCATACCCGGGCTATCCAAAGGTCATAGATCATCCTGCATATTTCCCTTCCATTTGGCTTTTTGTGCCCTTCAGAGCTGAAAATTTGGAACTTTTGAGACGGGTCTGTAGTTTTTTCTTTCGCTGTTATCGCTGGATCTGGGGATCCTGGCGATTTAGAATAGGACAGTGGCTTGAGAATGATTCCCATTGACCTAATTAGGGATCATTTCTAAGTAATCCTGCAAAAAAGACTGCTCTACCCTAAAGGCTGCGACTGACCATCACCCCCTTGGGTGCTCCAAAATTAAACAGGATGTGGTGGCTGCAGTCCACAATGCTGAAAAACTAAAGGCGTTAAAACCAGTGTTCCCTCTAAGCTGAGTTAGCGTGAGCTGGCTCACAGATTTTTAGCCTGCACCTCACACATTTTTGTCTTCACTCAGGAAGGATGACCCCAGAGCACACTCATTGATGCAGGAGCTCACAACATTAATGCCAGGAGCTCACAACGTAGAATTGTAGCTCACAAGACTCTGCAGCTTAGAGGGAGCATGGGTTACAGAGGCGGATTTTGGTCCAGCTTGCAAGTAAAGCAAACTTCTTGACCTCGACTCATCTTGAAAACAGGGATTGAGCCTTCTAGTTTCAATTAGGCTACTAGTCCTGACATGGATGGTTATGTGCGCAGCGAATCCCGTGGAGTAGAGAGCCGGTTTGGTGTAGTGGTTAAGTGAGGGACTCTTATATGGGAGAGCGGGGTTTGATTCCCCACTCCTCCACTTGCAGCTGCTGGAATGGCCTTGGGTCTACCATAGTTCTGGTAGTTGTCCTTGAAAGGGCAGCTGCTGTGAGAGCCCTCTCAGCCCCACCCACCTCACAGGGTGTCTGTTGTGGGGGGCGGGGGGGGGGTAGAGGAGATTGCGACTGCTGAGATTCAGAGTATAGGGCGCGATATAAATCCAATATCATCTTCTTAGGTGAAAGGGGAGGGGAAGGGATGAGATGGCAGGAAGGAAGGGACGTCTTTTGCAAACAGGAGTGCTTGGGGGGGGGGGGATGGTTGGAGGGTGCGAGGGAGCAGCTGCGTCCTGGCGGCGGCGCAGAGCAGAGCAGAGCGCGCCGAAGCGGACGCGCGAGAGAGACGGCTCTTTGTGCTGCGCGCGGGCCAGGAAGGGCGGGCGGCGGGCGCTGCTGCCAGGGGAGGCGGCGGCGGCGAGCCAAGGCTTGGGGGCGGGCGAGGCGAGGGGCACCTCGGCAACTGGAGCTGGCCGGGCCCGGGCGAGCCTCCCAATTGGGACCAGATGCCGCTTCCTCCTCCAGGCCGGCGTGGCCCAAGCGGCAGGAGCTCCGGGGCCGGTTTGCAGCCGCCACGGTCGCTGCCTGCGGGTGCAAGGCCGGGAGAACAAGAGGGGCTCTTGTCTGGCTCAGGCGAGGCGGGCGGGGCGGGGGAGCCAGGCAGGCGGGGAAGCGCCGACCAGCCCTCCCTGCTGCGCTCTTCAGCCCCGGCACCGAGGAGAAACTACAAATCCCGTGAGGCGCCGCGAAGCAGCCCAGCGTCGCCTTTAGCCGCTTAGTCCCTCCGGCGCCCCCCCCCCCCGCGCATGCCCGACGTTGAACGCCCCCGAAGCGCAGCAGCAGCAGCAGAGGCCTATAAGCTCCGCTCGCTCCAGCATTGCCCAGCCAGACCTCCCTCTCTCTTGCTTGCCCCACTAGGGTTGCCAATCCCCCCAGGTGGGGGCAGGGGATCCCCTGGTGTGGAGGCCCTCTCCCCCCCCCCTTCAGGGTCATCAGAAAGGGGGGGGGGATGTCTGCTGGGCACTCCATAATTCCCTATGGAGAACGATTCCCATAGGGTATGATGGAGAATTGTTCCGGAGGTATCTGGGGAGGCTGATTTTTGAGGTAGAGGCACCGAATTTGCAGCATAGCATCCAGTGCCTTTCCGCAAAATACCCTCCAGGTTTCAAGAAGATTGGACCAAGGGGTCCAATTGTATGAGCCCCAGAAGAAGGTGCCTCTCTCCGTCATGATTTCCAATGGAGGGGAGGCATTTAAAAAGGAGCAAGGTCCCTTCAAATGTGATTGGCAGAAGTCCCTTTGGAGTTCAAGTGTGCTTGTCACACTCTTGCTTCTGGCTCCACCCCCAAAGTCCCCAGATATTTCTTGAATTGGACTTACGCCCCACCACTCAGTCGGCAAAACCGGCTTCCTCCAGGGAGGAGGAGGAGGAGGAAAGAGCCCGGTGGCCATTGTTCGAAACCCCCTGGGGGTCTTCCTTTCCTCTCTCTCTCTCTGGCTCACCGAGCTAAACAAACCTGGGCTGGGCTGGAACCCTCCGGCTGGAAGCACTGCCCTCTCCCTGGCTAGGCTACCCCCCCCCCCTTCCCTCTATTTCTAGCCGCTTCCCCCCGGTTGTAACGCCGGCGCTTTGGAACAAGCCACCGGCTCCTTCTGCGCCATGCGCAAGGCAAAGGACGCCGTGGGCTGCCTTTAGGAGGCGCTGTGCTGACCCTGCGGGCTGTCCGGCCCCGTTGGCCAATCGGGCAGCGGGTTGTTGTCAGCCGCCTCGAAGGGAGGAGGTGGTGGGGCGGGACCGTCGAAGCAAGCAACAAACTCCGTCACTGGCCCCGGAGAGGGGCGCCGACTTCCCCCTGGGAGAGTTTCGCCTCCTGCTTTCTAGATGCGAGTTAGGAGGACGCACCGTTGGGAAGGCTCTTCGGGCAATGGCTGCGACCCGATTAAAGACACTTTCCTGGGAGTCAGCCTCATTGAATAACATGTGCATGCTTCCACTTAGATAGAGTTGCCAATCCCCAGGTGGGGGCAGGGGATCCCTCAGTCTGGAGACCCTCCCCTGGGCCATCAGAAAGGGGGAGGGGAGGGAAATGTCTGCTGGGCACTCCATTATACCCCATGGAGACCATGGGCTGTTGTTTGCGGTAGCGGTACCAAATTTGCAGCATAGCATCCAGCGCCTCTCCTCAAAACACACTCCAAGTTTCAAAAAGATTGGACCACACTCCAAGTTTCAAAAAGATTGGACCACAGGGTCCAATTCTATGAGCCTGAAAAGAAGGTGCCCCTATTCCTTCATCATTTCCAATGGAGGGAAGGCATTTAAAAGGAGCAAGGTCCCTTTAAATGTGATGGCCAGAACTCCCTTTGGAGTTCAATTACGCTTGTCACAACCTTGCTCCTGGCTCCACCCCCAAAATCCTCAGATATTTCTTGAATTGGACCTGGCAACCCTACCAGTAGAGGTGTTTCGGAGGGCAAAGCCGAGTGGAGGCTGGTCTCAGGGCAGAGGTACTTTCCAGAGAATAGCTTCAACCGGGTAGCCGCATTGGTCTGAACCACTATGACAATGTTAAAGAGTCCAGCCGCCCCTTGAGGACCAACAGCGTTTAATTCTGGTCATAGAAAAATGGGGTGCATGCACGGGAAAGCTGACTTTGATGGACCAAAGGTCTGATTCAGTATAAGGCAGCTTCATATGTTCACCCAGAACTGAACTTTTCAGGGAAGGCAGCGCCGTTTCCAGACAGAGGCCTTTAGGGTCTGGTGTGTAAGAATACAGTGGGTTTGGATGGGAGTTCTACTTCTGAGTAAGCATTCTTCACCCCACCGTTTATGGAAACCAATGGAGCCGGCATCTCTGAGCCAAGCAAGACGGATTTCTCACTTCAAGGAAGCAGAATACGAATCCATTCGGGCTTACCTGTAATTGAAGCAGATGGCCGCTTTGTGAGCTGGTGTGGGTGGTAAGGGAGACCCGGAGGCCTTCCATCCCACCATGATATTAACAAGAATGCCCTGCAGTATGACTCATGTGGTCACTGTCTTTCCAGATGATCAACTTTCCTTTTCAGCTTTTGTATTGTCATTTCGATGAATCATCGGTGAATTATTTCAATGAACACACATGATTTGTGTTCCTCATTCAAGGAAGGAGGTCCTTTAAGCACAGTGCCCCCCCCCACCCAATGTTCCCTCTAAGGTGAGTGAATGTGAGCTATCTCAGTTTTTTAGCCTCTAGCTCACAGACTTTTGTCTTAGCTCAGGAGGGATGGCCCCAGAGCAAACTAATTGATGCAGGAGCTCACAACTTTAATGCCAGGAACTCACAAAGTAGAATTCTTGCTCACAAGTCTCCACAGCTTAAAGGGAGGATTGCCCCCACCCACCCTTCTCCCATGGCAATGAATGGGAACTGCGGAAGAGGAAGTCCAGCTCAAGATGAATGGAAACTGCAGCAGTTGGGAAGGGGGCGTGAACAGATCAGGGAATCTGGTCGGAAGGCCTCTGCAATTCCACAGTGGGGCAGTGCTTGCGCCAAGAGCATATTCCTGGGTGATGAATTCCTACTGCCCTCCCATCCACCCATTTAGCTTCGAAAAATGAAAAAAACCCTGATTTGAAGCGGAAGCAATCGCAAACCGCATGCAACTTTTCTGAATTGAGCTCCGTTGCATTTCCTGTTTTTGCTCCACGGTAAGTTCTCAGTAGCCGTCAATTTTCGTAACCTTTCTCTCTTCCACAAAGGTTTGTATGTATAACGTGTTTAGGTGACTGTTGAGTTATGTACACCTCTGATTTTTGAAATTATTATTATTCCTTCTTCCTGGACGAGAAATGCCAAGTGGAGAGAGGGGGAGCGACCTAGAAAAAAGATCTGGCTTTTAGGAAAGAGGTCACCTCCTGGTAAGAGGGAGAGGGGCTGGCCCATTGCCTCTGGGGCTGCTGGGGGGCAGGGGGGGATGCCTCCCCTGGAAGCCAGCCTTTCTGATACAGCAGCTTTCTTCATAAGGAATTGGTTTCCCTTCCCAAGCGCCCCAGAACTGCTCAGGGGCTCTGCAACGGTCTTGCAGAGACCCACCAGGCCCTCTCCTTGTTATGGGCAAGCCCTTTCCCCTCCCAGGCCTTGGAAACCTGACTTCACCTCCCTCCCCCAAGACTAGACGACAGAAGAAGCCCCTGACACCCCGCCCTCCGCTCAGAGTGGCTCACAATCTCCTTTACCTCCCCGCCCCCACTCACAACAGACACCCTGTGAGGTAGGTGGGGCTTTCAAGGACAACTCTGCCAGAGCTATGACTGACCCAAGGCCATTCCAGCAGCTACGAGGAGTGGGAAATCCCAGATAAGAGTCTGCACACTTAACCACTACACCAAACAAGCTCTCAGGAACAGTTTGGGCCTTCCAGCCGGGGAAGGGATCTTCTTGGCCTTGCTACACTTGGCTTGCTTTTGCACGACAGAGGCTGCGGTCTGGTGACAACCAAGGAGGCCCCGGCTGAGCGCAGCTTCCAAATTCACCTTGGGCAGGCCCAGGCTCGATCCCGGCCTCTTGGCTGCCCTGGGGGCTGAACCAGGTCTTTGAAGCCCTACTCAGGCCGCCTCTTCTTCCCTCAGGGAGAAGCCAGTGTAGCTGTTGCCTGGGGGGGGGGGGGAGAGTTAGTGGGACCCACTTGCAAGCAAGGCAGGGAGGGTTTTGCAGCCTTGTGATCCTCCCGAACCCAGCCCCCATGGCAGGCCTTCCAACAACAGGCCTTTCCCAACGATCAATCTACGGAACAGGGCTCTTTTGAGCAGGAACGCAGTTCCAGCTGGCTTGGTGTCAGGAGGTGGGGCCTAATATGCCAATGAGTTCCTGCTGTTTTTTTCTACCAAAAAAGCCCTGTGTGAAACAAGGGTGATTTCGGAGGGGGGCCTAATATGCAAATGAGTTCCTGATGGTTTTTTCCTACAAAAAAAGCCCTGCATGAAACAATGGTGATTTCAAGGGGTGTGGCCTAATATGCAAATTAGTCCCTGCTTGGCTTTTTCTATTTTAAAAAAAAGCCCTGCTAGGGAAGAACGAGGGACGGTTCCCTCTTGGCGTTGCCCTGATGCTCTCTGGCTCAGAAACAAAACTCTTTAAGGTGACCTCCCTACATTGACTGCGACCGGGACCGCAGGTCACCCCAGGAACTTACCCTATCGCTTCCAGGGTGACACGCGAACCCCGCCCGCCTGCCCCAAACTGAAACGAACAGGTGATCAGAAAGGCGTCTGAAGGGCCACTGGAAGTTTGGGCGAGAGGGATAGATTTGGGGAGGGAAGGAGATCAACTTTGGAGGCAAGAGGGGAAAGTCTGCAGCCAAGAGACAAAGAAACAGGTTTGTGCCTTTCCTGCACCACGTGGAGAGGAAAATGAGGAAAGCAAGAGGCCTTGTTGAGAGACAGGGAAGGATGGAGGGTTTCTAGTGTCCTGGCCCCACTGGTGGACCTCCTGATGGCATTTGGGGTTTTTGGTCACTGTGACACAGTGTTGGACTGGATGGGCCATTGGCCTGATCCGACAGGGCTTCTCTTATGGATGGATGGATGGATGGATAGATAGATAGATAGATAGATAGATAGATAGATAGATAGATAGATAGATAGATAGATAGATGATAGATAGATAGATAGATAGATAGATAGATGATAGATAGATAGATAGATAGATAGATAGATAGATAGATTGATAGATGATAGATAGATAGATAGATAGATAGATAGATAGATAGATAGATAGATGATAGATAGATAGATAGATTGATAGATGATAGATAGATAGATAGATAGATAGATAGATGATAGATAGATAGATAGATAGATAGATAGATAGATAGATAGATAGATAGATAGATAGATAGATAGATAGATAGATATTGGACAGATGACAGAGAGAGAGAGAGATGATGATGAACGAACACAGGGCTTTTTCTGTAGCAGGAGCTCCTTTGCATATTAGGCCACACACCCCTGGTGTAGCCAATCCTCCTGGAGCTTACAGGGCTCTTCTTACAGGGCCTATTGTAAGCTCCAGGAGGATCGGCTACATCAGGGGGGTGGGGGCCTAATATGGAAAGGAGGTCCTGCTACCAAAAAAGCCCTGGATATAGCTCTATTTTGTGAGTGCAGAGGATCGGGGCAGCAGTGGACGCACCGCAGTGGCGATGCTGTTCCATGAATCTGGAACAAAAGGGGTTGGGGTTTTATTCCGGATTACTGGAACCATCACAGCTACTCCAGTTAGAAGCACTGGGGGGGGGGGGGGAGGGGGGAGGTTTTCATCCTCCGTCGAGTCGGATTCCGAGGAGACATGCTTAGGAGGATCACCAAACCCATTCACCGGAGTCGTGGATTTCCAGGAGAGCTGCCTCCCCAGTGGGCTGCATTCTGCTGCTTTGACCCGGCTGTTGCCGCCCCCACGGCCTCCTGTCCCCCTCGCGGGCGGCGGGCGGGACTCCTGGCTGCTTCAGACACAACAGTCCTCCTCAAACACACAAACACCGCGCCGCGTTTTGACTGGGGAAGGCGGGCGGACAAAAGGCCCGCCGTTTGGGGAGGGGAACCGCGGGGGAGGCGAGCAGGAGGCAAAATCCACTGGAGGGCCTTTCTGTCTCTCTCTCTCTCTCTCTCACACACACACACACACAAGCTTTCCCCGCCGCACTCTTGACCGCCCTTCTCGCCTCTGAACGCTTCACCGTCTGTTTAGAACAGGGGTGGCCAACTGCGGCTCAGGAGCCACATGTGGCTCTTTCATACATGTTGTGTGGCTCTCGAAGCCCCCACTGCCCCGTCAGCCAGCTTGCAGAAGGCATTTCTCACTTTAAATCACTTCTCCAAGCAATCCAGCAGCTTGGAGAATGCATTTCAAGTTGCTTTCTTTCCACCTTCTCCCTCCCCCATCTCTCTCTCTCTCTGACTCATGTTTCCTTCCTGCCTTCCTTCCTTCCTTCCTCCCTTCCCTCCTTCCTTCCTTCCTTCCTTCCTTCCTTCCTTCCTTCCTTCCTTCCCTCCTTCCTTCCTTCCCTCTCTCCCTCCTTCCTTCCTTCATTCCCTCCCTCCTTCCTTCCTTCCTTCCTCCCTCCCTCCCTTCTTCCTTCCTTCCTTGTAACTCTCAGACATCTGCCACTTATTCTATGTGGCTCTCATGTTAAGCAGGTTTGGCCACCCCTGGTTTAGAAACTGAATGAGGGGAAACGGTCTGAAGATTCGTGTCCCCCCCCCCCCCAGCTGCCTTCTGTCAGATTCCCTCCGCCCCACATTTTAAGAAAGAGATACTTTAGGAGTGGCAATGCCACATTCTTTCTAACACAGATGCCCTGGTGTTTGATCTTTCCAGCCTCGACTGCCTTCCCACCTTTTTGTGACAGCAACATCCCACCTCCACCCCAAACACGCTTCTTGTTTTCTGTAGGGAGGTCTAAATTCTGACGCTTTCCCAACCTGGGAGAGATCCGCCTGATCGCCGCTGAAGAGCGCCGTCCATAGCTTTTCTTTCCAGCCTTTTCGATAAGCAACCCGTCCAAAAACGCTGGCGAGGGCGCAGGGCTTTGGTGTGAGCCGACTTGTTCTTTGAGCGCTGAAAGAGCCAGCTTTATTGGAACACCCATAGGCGACGAGTCAGACCCCGCCTGGCATTTCGAAAGAAAGAAAGAAAGAAAGAAAGAAAGAAAGAAAGAAAGAAAGAAAGAAAGAAAGAAAGAAAGAAAGAAAGAAAGAACGCTGCTTCTCTGTCTCTTCTCACGGTCAGATTCGGGTTGAAGCAGCAAAAACGTTGGAGTCCAGCGGCACCTTTTAGACCAGCAACGTTTTATTCTGGGTATAAGCTTCCGGGTGCATGCGCACTTCTTCAGATCCATGCACACAATATGTGCATGCCCACGGATGCTTATATCCAGAATAAAACGTTGCTGGTCATTCAGGGGTTCTCCTCCAAGTGGTCAGAGCAAACCCGCTTCTCATATTGAACAACCCCGTTCGTACCCCCTTGATTTAAACCGCGCTTTGCCCGCCCCCTCCGCGTCACTGTTTTGCAGGACCCTTCTCAAGAATGCCTAAGGCAGGCGTGGCCTTATTTGCTTGATGTTAGAGCCACATAGACTAAATGTCAGATGTCTGAGAGCTGCAGACATGAATGTCAGATGTTTGAGAGCCTTGAGTCAGGCAGGCAGGCAAATAGATGGGGGGGAGGATGGATGGAAGGAGAGGTGGAAAGAAAGCAACGTTAACTTTAACTGTATTCTCCAAGCCCCCGGCTGGTTTGGAGAAGTGATTTAAAGGGAGAAATGCCTTCTCCAAGTCAGCCAATGGAGTGGTGGGGGCTTCAAGAGCCACGCAATATGTGTGAAAGAGTCACACGTGTCTCCCGAGCCACAGTTTGGCCACCCTTCTAAAGGCATCTTAAAGGTCTCGATTTTTTTCTCCCCCCCCCCCCCCCAAAAAGTTGTTCTGTATCCGGTAAAATAGAAACATTTTAAGGATCTTGCTGTTGCTTGTCTTCTGGTTTCCAGGGGGCATTTAAAAAAAAAATGCGGTGGCATGACCAGTGTTGCCTCTAAGTTGCAGAGTCTTGTGAGCAAAAATTCTACTTTGTGAACTCCCGGCATGAATGAGTGTGCTCTGGGGCCAGCCTTCCCGAGCTAAGACAAAAATGTGTCAGCTGGAGGCTAAAAACCTGCGAGCTAGCTCACGCTCACTCAGCTTAGACGGAACACTGCCCCCAACCAATGCGCCCTCTAAGCTGCAGAGTCTGGTGAGCGAACAATTCTCTTTCGTGAGCCGCTGGCATGAAAGTTGGGAGCTGCTGCAGGAACGAGGGTGCTCTGGGGCCATTCTTCCGGAGCGAAGGCAAAAAAAAAAAAAACCCGCGTCAGCTGGAGGCGGGAAATCGGTGAGCTGACTCACGCTCGCTCAGCTAAGAGGGAACACTGGTGGCGTTTCCCGCCTCGGGGCACGCAGGCGCCCTTCGTTCTGCGAGGCGCAAAAGCCACCGAGGAGATTCGCCTCTGAAGAGTTAAGGGCTCCAAAAATGTGTTGCTTTTCCTGCTTTCTCCCCTGGGGCGAGGGGGGAGGGGGACCTTCCCGCGCTCTTCCCCCTCCCCTCCCCTCCCCCGCAGGCCTTGTGGAGAGCGACGGCGCGAGCAGGCGGGCGGGCCTCTTTCTCTCTCCCTCCGCGCAGGGGCGGCACAGCCGGAGCCGCCATTCCCTCTCCAGCCCCCGCCTCCCTCCAGCCTCGCGGGGCGAAAGGTCAGGTGAAAGTCCCGCGCAGGTAAGGCCCCGCTCCCGCGCCTCCCAGATTGCTCGCTGCTGCCCCCCCCCCCCCGGCCGAGGCAGAGGGGGCCGAAAAGGAGAAGGGAACAGTAAAAAGAGCCCACCAGCCATTTCCATCGCAGGACGGCTGGCAGCCCGGAAGAAAAGCTCGGCCTACGTTCCCCACCCCCCCCCCCCACCCACACACACTTTCTTTCTCCCTCGCTCTTCCCGCCCAGCCCAAGACACCAGCCGTCCCAGGCAGCAGCAGCGACCCAAGAGTGCCCCATTGGCAAAGCGAAAAAGGATTTTTAAAAAAGGGTGGTGGTGGGGGGGGACACACAGCCAGAAATGCTCTCCTTTTGGCCCAGGCTTATAACAGGAGATGGATGAACAGACATTCTCACAAAGTAGGAGTCCAGTCCTACCTTTAAGACCAACAATGTTTGATTCAGAATGTGCACACGAAACTTTGTTGGTCTTAAAGGCAACCTGATGCCTCGTCCGATGGAGCGTGCTTAGAGCACAGGGAAGTTTCCATTCTGAATTAGGAGGGACGGTGGCTCAGTGGTAGAGCATCTGCTTGGGAAGCAGAAGGTCCCAGGTTCAATCCCGGGCATCTCCAACTAAAAGGGTTCTGGCAAATAGGTGTGAAAAAACTCAGCTTGAGATCCTGGAGAGCCGCTGCCAGTCCGAGTAGACAATACTGACTTTGATGGACCCAGGGTCTGATTCAGTATAAGGCAGGTTCATATATGAATAAAATTTCGTTGGTCTTAAAGGTAACACTGGACTCCTGTTTTGTTCTACTGCTTCAGACCAACACGGCTGCTCGCCTGGATCTACGGACCTTCTTGCGTTTTGACGCTGTTTTATTGGTTTCTAACGCACATGCTGCCCAGATCAAAGGTTTGCTCAGTTTGTTAGTTTTTACTATTCTGCCACTGGAACTTAAATTTGTACCATTTTGCATTCTGAACCACGGCCTACTAGCTGTAAGTAGCTCTGCTCACTGTGCCTGATTCCTCGTCTGATGAAGTGTGCTTGGAGCACACGAAAGTTTCCATTCTGAATAAAACTTTGTTGGCCTTAAAGGTGCCACTGGACTCCTGTTTTGTTCTACTGCTTCAGACCAACACGGCTGCCCACCTGGATCTACAGACTTTCTCACATTTTTATTGGTTTCTCACGCTTGTGCTGCCCAGATCAAAGGTTTGCTCCATTTGTTAATTTTGCTATTCTGTCACTGGATCTTAGATTTGTACCATTTTGCATTCTGAACCACTGCCCACCAGCTATAGGTTCACTGTACTTGTTTCATCGTCTGATGAAGTGTGCTTCTGAATACAACTGGGTTGGTCCGGTTGGTCAAGTGGCCCTGCTTTGTATCCAATCGCAATTGACAGGGGAGGGACATCCGTAGCTGAGGATACACCCACATCAGCCCAGTCCCTGCCAGTGTTCCCTCTAAGCTGAGTGAGTGTGAGCCTTGCTCACTGGGGGGGTTTTAGCCTCCAGTTCACACATTTTTGCCTCAGCTCAGGAAAAATGGCTCCAGAGCAAACTGATTTCTGAAGTAGCTCACAACTTTCATGCCAGTAGCTCACCGAGTAGAGTTCTTGTTCACAAGGCTCCACGGCTTAGAGAACATAAGAGAAGCCATGTTGGATCAGGCCAACGGCCCATCCAGTCCAACACTCTGTGTCACACAGTGGCAAAAAATTTTATATATACACACACACTGTGGCTAATAGCCACTGATGGACCTATGCTCCATATTTTTATCTAAACTCCTCTTGAAGGTGACTATACTTGTGGCCGCCACCACCTCCTGTGGCAGTGAATTCCACATGTTAATCACCCTTTGGGTGAAGAAGTACTTCCTTTTATCCGTTCTAACCCGACTGCTCAGCAATTTCATTGAATGTCCACAGGTTCTCGTATTGTGAGAAAGGGAGAAAAGTACACTTTCTCCATCCCATGCATTATCTTGTAAACCTCTATCATGTCACCCCGCAGTCGCCGTTTCTCCAAGCTAAAGAGTCCCAAGCGTTTCAACCTTTCTTCATAGGGAAAGTGCTCCAGCCCTTTAATCATTCTAGTCGCCCTTTCCTGGACTGTAAGCCGTGTTCCCTCTAAGTTGAGTGAGTGTGAGCCTAGCTCACAGCCCTTTAGCCTCCAGCTCACACATTTTTTTCTCTTCGCTCAGGAGAAATAGTCCCAGAGCAAACTCATGGATGCAGCAGCTTACAACTTTAATGCCAACAGCTCACCAAGCAGAATTGCTGCTCACAAGACTCCACAGCTCAGAGGGAGTCCTGGCCCCTGCCCCTCAACCTGCGCCCCCATCCGAAATCCGGGGCTTCAAACAAACAAGGCTCCTGGATTCCAGGAGCTGAGAAGAAGGCTGGCTTGGAAGGCCTTCTTCTTCCCTTGAATCCACAGGGAACTCCCGCTCCCCCCCCCCCTCCCGTGGTGAGGCCTTTAGGAGTCGGGTGGATCAACAAAGCGCTAAAGAGCAAGAGCCGCGGCCCAACTGCTTTGGGGATCAGCGGCTGGACCCCTCTCTCCTTATTTCCAAGGAAGGGACCCACAAGGGCCTTCTTGCCCCCATTGTCCCGCTCCCAGCCCCTAAAAAACAAGCCTAGCTCACCACTAGCATAAGTTAGGGGCTAGAACTTGCGGCTGCCAAACCGTCTTCAGATCTCCAGGCTATTCTACCCACAATGCCGTGCCATCATTTATTCCCTCCCCCTACGCTCAACACACTGCAAGAAGCTGCAGAGGATAAAGCGCCCAATGCTGCGCGGGGAGGCTTGAAACAGGAGACGCGGGGAACTTTTGGGAAGCCGCTTAACGAAGAGGCGGGCCCAGCTCTCCCCCCCTCCCTCCCCCCGCGCTCGCGGCTCCTGCGCTCCCCGGCTAGGCTGAGCCTCTACTGGAGGGCGGGGCAATATTGGGTAGGAGCGAGCCCCACTGCTTGAGGGACCCGTGTGCCAAAGCAGCAGCAAGGCCGAAGAGCAAGCCCGGCTTCGGTGCAAACTAAGCACAGGCCTGTGTCGATTTTGCGGGAGTTTCGCTTGCAGCCAGGGAGCCGGCGGGGCCTTTCCAAAGTCACAGGCAACCGCTTGCAGAATCGGGCCCTGGAGGGCTGCTAATCACAGGGACGCCAAGTTGGAGGCCCACCGGCTGGCTGGCTGGCAGAGGCCTTGAAAAGAAAAGAAAAGCTCGGGATTTTGCGGGACATTCTGAGCCAACGGACTTTTTTCCCCCGGATGAGAATCGTGCATTGAATTCCTCGGGCATGAATCCACTCCAGCAAGCTTGTTGGGACTGCGCTGGGAAAGGCCGGCTGTGCCGCCCCCGCGGAAAGGAGCCACTCTTGTCCTGGAGTCCAGCAAAGCGCGCATCGCTCGTGCCCCAGGGCTCCCCGGCGCAAAGGCTCGCCCTCTCCCTCCCTCTCCCCCACCTCGCTTTCTTCATCGCCTGGCCGGCAGAGGCGAAGGAAAGAAGGAAGAGAAAGAGAAGGAAGGAAAGAAAGAAAGAGAAGGAAGGAAGGAAGGAAAGAGAAGGAAAAGAATGGAAAAGAAAGAAAGAGAAAGAAAGAAAGAGAAGGAAGGAAAGAAAGAAAGAAAGAAAGAAAGAAAGAAAGAAAGAAAGAAAGAAAGAAAGAAAGAAAGAAAGAAAGAAAGAGAAAGGAGAAAAAAGGAAGGAAGGAAGAAATAAAGAAGGGAAGAAATAAAGGAGGGAAGAAAGAGGGAAAGAAAGAAAGAAAGAAAGAAAGAAAGAAAGAAAGAAAGAAAGAAAGAAAGAAAGAAAGAAAGAAAGAAAGAAAGAAAGAAAGACCCACCCCAAGCTGTAGGAAGAAAACCCGCAAGCACATTCCGTCTAGGGTGGAAAGCATGATTTCAACTAACAGATTTCTAAAGCTGCACAATTTAAGGCCTGGCGCCTGCAGTTTAGGGTTTCGCCCTCGCTGGTTTGTGGATGAGGCTGTAACAGGTCAGCCTTAGCTCAGGGGTCTGAGAAACTAAATGCACCCAAATAAATACACCCAGAAGAAAGTGTCACTAACACCCGTGGAGACAGGACAAAGACCGAAGTTTTATTCTGGTTGTGAGCTTTCCTTTGCACACACACTTGGTCAAAAAGAATAAATTTTTTTAAAAAAAATTAAAAACCTGAATAAAACTTTGTTGGTCTTAGAGATGCCACTGGACTCCTTATTTTATTGCTTCAGACCAATAGGCTACCCACCAGTATTCCCTTTAGCTAGCTCAGTTTTTTAGCCTCTGACTCATGCATTTTTGCTTTTGCTCAGGAAAAATGGCCCCAGAGCAAACTAATTTGGCAGTAGCTCCTCAAGTAGAATTCTTGCTCACAAGACTCCACAGCTTAGAGAGCATCTCGCCCACCTAGATCTATCTCCATGGAGAAAGAAAGATCAAGATGCATAAACCGTGTTCGTCTGTCTGTAGCAGTAGAAAAGAACAAGTCTCTGCAGTACCACCTTAAAGGCTAACAAAAATTTGGGGCAGGGTAGAAACTTCCTCACTGTTCCTGGGGCGTCATATGAACATATGAAGCTGCCTTATTCTGAATCAGAACCTCAGGGGTCCAGCAAAGTCAGTCTTGTCTACTCAGACTGGCAGCGGCTCTCCAGGGTCTCAAGCTGAGGTTTTTCACGCCTACTTGCCTGGACCCTTTTTAGTTGGAGATGCCAAGGATTGAACCTGGGACCTTCTGCTTACCAAACAGATGCTCTACCCCTGAGCCACCTTCCTTCCAAGTGAGGGTGATGATGGTAGAAGGGTTGGGGGGAGAGGTCCGGGCGGTGGGCTCTTTTCTGCAATTGCCTTCCCTAATGGGCCATTTCCAGACAAACCCTTTTCCTCTCCTTCTCACTTGCAGGCAGGGCGGGTTTTTTGGTATCAGGAGCTCCTTTGCATATTAGGCCATGCCCCCTGTTGTAGCCAATCCTCCAAGAGCTTTCAGGGTTCTTAGTATAGGGCCTACTGTAAGCTCTTGGAGGACTGGCTGCATCAGGGGGCATGGCCTAATATGCAAATGAGTTCCTGCTACATAAAAAAAGCCCTAAAGGTAATAGTGGTGGGGGTGTAGGCCACTTGCTAGCCAGCTCTTGGCCTGCTGAGATCATTCCACCACCTCCTGTCTTACTCGCTGGATTCATGCCATGGGAGACTCCATTGCAGGAGCAAAAGCCCAGCAGAAGTGCAGTGGCAGGCCCTTGGTGGCGCTGGCCCCTCCCGCCCCAGCTGGCCTATTTGGAGCGCCCGGCGGTGCTTTCCTCCGCCGTGAACTCGCGCCTCTTCCTCCCGTGGGGGACATCTGGCTATTGTTTCATTAAATGAGACGCCGGTTAATTAAAATAAAACACAATCCCCCATTAGGCCGGGGGCATCCTCTGCGCTGACCTCCGCCTCCCTTTCGCTCTGCTCCTCTGATTGTGTCCGAGTCCTTCCTGGCCGGACCTTACAGAAAGGAGGACGCCCCATCCACGCCTTGAAGAGCAGGACCGGGAGGCCGAGCATCCTGAGCAATGCTGCCTCTACGCTGAGGGGGTCTCGGGAGCACAAATCCTACTTTGCAAGCTGCTGGCACCAAAGTGGCGAGCCGCTGCGTGAGTGGGTTTGCTCTGGGGGCCATTTTTCCGCAGTTCAGACAAAGAGGCATGAGCCAGAAGCTGAAAAACTGTGAGCTCGCTCACACTTACTCAGCTTGGAGGGAACACCAGGCCTGAGAAAGAAAAACGGCCTCAGGCGGAGGTTCCCTGGATCCTGTTTCTGTGGGAAAGAAAGCCCATCTCTTGCAAGCCCCTTAGGAGGGCCTGCATAAGCAGATCTCAAACTGCAGCCAGGGCTTTTGGGGTAGCAGGAACTCCTTTGCATATTAGTCCACACACCCCTGATGTAGCCAATCCCCAGAGAGTTTATAGTAGAACCTGTAAGAAGAGCCCTGTAAGCTCTTGGAGGATTGGCTACATGGGGGGGGGGGGGGAGTGGGTAGCCTAAGATGCGAAGGAGTTCTGCTACCCAAAAAGCCCTGGCTGCACGGTCGAAATCTGCTTATGCAGGCCCTTGTAAGGGGCTTGCAAGAGATGGGCTTTCTTTTCCCCAGAAACAGGCTCTCCCCCCGCCTCCCCCTGTGTTCAGCCCGAGCGCCGCTGGCTCAGCTGACCTGGGGCAAAGCTGACCCAGAGCAAATGAGCTTTTGGACTGTAGTCATTCCTGCTCCCCGGAGAGCCATCCATCTCTTCCTGCCCTGGATGCTTTTCCAGTAAAAGGAAAGGTGAAAACATCCCATATGCGGAAAGTGTCAGCTTCTCACACCTTTAGGTATTCCTCCTTTGGACTGCAAATCGGCCACTCTTTTCTTTCTTTCTTTCTTTCTTTCTTTCTTTCTTTCTTTCTTTTCTTTCTTTCTTTCTTTCTTTCTTTCTTTCTTTCTTTCTTTCTTTCTTTCTCTTTCTTTCTTTCTCTTTCTTTCTTTCTTTCTTTCTCTTTCTTTCTTTCTTTTTCTTTCTTTCTTTCTCTTTCTTTCTTTCTTTCTTTCTTTCTTTCTCTTTCTTTCTTTCTTTCTTTCTCTTTCTTTCTTTCTTTCTTTCTTTCTTTTCTTTCTTTCTTTCTTTCTTTCTTTCTTTCTTTCTTTCTTTCTTTCTTTCTCCCCCCCCCACTCCCCTTGTGCAAGTTTCAGAAATTCGGAGCGCCTCACAAAAGAATGAGCCAAATTTCCGTAAACATTAAAAGTAAGACTCTTTCCCACCCCCACCCCCCATAGAAATCTCTACATTTACTATTTTTTAAAAAAAAAATAAAAATAATAATATTTTTATGCAGGCAGAGAGGTGCAGACAACATGATCCGGTTTCATTTAGAGGGGAATCAAGACATCTTCAAAGCCCGTTTCAAAAGTTAAAACAAATGTGGTAGATAAAACAAAATTTCCCAGTGGGGGTGGGGTGGGGTGGTTTACAGCTGCTCACAGGCTAGGGAGAGAGGGGGGTGGGGTGAAAATAAAGGGATAGAGGCGTCACTTGTAGAAATGGGCAGCTGAATTTTTTCTCCCATGACCTGGAGATAAACAACATCACCTGGTAAATAACATCCCATTCAGCCTCTATTAAATGGGCAGAACTCCCCCCCCCAAGTTAGCAACCCTAAAGAGAGAACCAGGCACGTTAGCAGCCTATACAGGCCCCCATTTTGTATATTAGATCTTATTCTCTGAAGACATAGTCTCTATATACACACTCCGTGTGTGGCCTGTTCGATGCAAGGTCCTCTTTATAACAATATCACTCGAGCCTCCTAGTTGTGCGCTTTACCTTTAGGTGAGAAAGATAATGTGTGGCCCACTATATAATAATAACGCCAACTGAGCCAAATACGACCCAATAGGGAAAGGGTGTTCCTGGTAACGAAATTTTACAAAGAAAGCCCGAGGAAAGATTATCTTATTTAAAACGTTTTTCACCTCCGCCTGACTTCGAGGAGGCTGGAAAGAGCGCAAGGAAGACAACAGGGTTTTTGTTGTTGTTTGTTTTCAGTTTTTTTTTCTCTGTTGAAATGATAAAAAGAGCAAGATGGGATCCACCAGATTTCTGGCAGCACAGGAAGCCTTTGAATTCGCCATCGGGGCTGGTTTTGTGTGTGTCTTCTAGATATCATGCTGAATCAGGAAGGAGGGGGGAGGGACAGATTTCTTTCTGTATTCATAAAATGTATACGTGAAAAATATCTACTCGTCAATGTTCCTCGAAGCAAATCCCTGAAAGGGCTAAGCCAGAAAGGGCTAAGGCAGAAACGGGTTAACAAATGCTTGAATCGGTGGATGTCTCCTTTTAATTCCTCCCTCAGTCCTAGAGACTGACCTTGGTTCCCTAACCCGGGAGTTCAGATTCTGAAACAGCAGAACAAGGCTTGAGTCCAGAGGCACATTTTTATTCAGAATATCGGCTTATTTAATGGCGCTTACTCCTTCGTAAAGATGCTTAGAATGTACAGAGAGAATCTGCCAAGAGGAAATTTTCTGGGATGAAAAATATGGATGCCGGGTGATGTTTTGAGGTTCTTTTGTTTCGTCTTTAAAAAAAAAAAAATCTATCCCAAATGGAGACTGCAGTCTTATGTACGTTTACACTGCGAAAGACCCACTGACCTCCGGTGGATTTACTGCTGAATACACACACGCTTAGGGTTCCCCTGGATATTGTGCCGCAGGATAACAGGACAGAGTTTTTGCCTCTAGGCAAAAGGAGCTCGGATTTAAGTTGACTCGGCTGTACTGAAGCCCACCAAACGAAACACATTGAGATCCAAGTTAATCTGAAACCTCACCTACATTATCCCTCACCTAGGAAAAGACAAAAGTGGCCCTGATTGAGAAGACGAGAGAAGGGTACGGTTTTAAATACCCTGGGCCCCCATTTTCCCCAGTCCCACATACCTCCTTGCATCTTACTGCCTCCTAAAACCGATTTTCCTTGGAGGTTTAGAAAACGAAGGCTCAAAAGCAGCCCAAATGACGTCTGAAGGGGACTCTGCCGTCCTTCCTCTCAGCGCCATCGATTAGGCCCATCCACGATCCAGTCTCGGAAAGGTAGCTGCGAAATCATGTTCGAGAGCTCACGCTAACTCCGCTGAGAGGAAACGCCGGCCCTAGGAGAGAAGCCCAAAGTCCCAGCCAGTGGCACGCAGGGCCTACAAAGACCGGTTGCCAGGAGAGAAAGGACTTCTATTCCGTTGGAACCTCTATGATATTTTCAAGCTATTTCAAGCCCTCTGAAATACATTTTGACCCCACGTTTGGGATCGCTCTCTCCGACACCCCAACACACTCGCAGGCAGGCAGTCCAATCTGCTTTTGAAAAGGAAAACCTCAAGAACGGAGTTTCTCGGTGGGTTCCCAAGTTCAGGGCAGCGCCTGGCTTCTCCCCTGAATCTCCCGATCCATATCCCCCTCTCCCTCTCCCTAGCAGGGGCGCAGGCGAGTCGCGATCCCACCCTGCTGCTTCCTAGCAGGAAAGGTTCCCGCAATCTCGCGCGCAGCCGGTTCCAACAATCGATCCAGATCTCCGTGGGTTTCCAGGGGAATCCCTGACCGAGGATTTAGACGGATCGCGTCAGCCTAGCCTCGGAGGAGCCTCTCGAACCCCGCGGGGCTTGCCAGGTTGCCCTCCTTCTGTCCCCACCTCTAAAGAATCTCCCCCGCGTGCTGCGCTCAGCATCCAGAAAGACACTCGCTGGATCCCTTCGCAGCCCGATTCGTCTCCCGTAAGGCCGTTCCAGCTGCCGCTGGGCCGAGGGGAGGCTCAGGCCGTGGGCCGGACCGGTTCCTCCCCCCCCCCCCAGCCTCTCCCCCTTCCTCCCACGGCCCCCCAGGTCAGCCGAAGGGTCCTCGGCAAAGTTCCCTCGAAGCTGCAGAGTCTGGTGAGCAAACATTCTGCTTCCTGAGCTCCTGGCATTAAAGCTGGGAGCTGCCGCGTGAAGGAGCGTGCTCTGGGGCCAGCCTTCCTGAGCGAAGACACAAATGTGTGAGCCGGAGGCTGTGAGCTGGCTCGCGCTCACTCCGCTGAGAGGAAACGCTGGTGCGAGGAGAGGAGGCCAAAGTCCCAGCCAGTGGCAGAGCCGCTCTGCAAAGACCGGTTGCCCGGAGAGGAAGAACTTCTCTCCCGTTGGAACGCCTATGATATTTTCCAGCTACTCCAAGGCCATCCAGATTTCAAACAGATTGTCTAAGGGTGAAAGGGGCCCACTTGCCATCGGGCCAGTCCCGCCGGCCCCAGCCGCTGATCTCGGTCTAATCAGACCACGAGGGGGCAGAGGCCCAGCGCTTCTTAGGAAAAGCCCGGCAGGAACTCATTTGCATATTAAGCCACAGCCTCCCGGATTCCCCATTGTTTCACGCAGGGCTTTTTTTTTTTTTTGTAGAAAAAGCCCAGCAGGGACTCATCTCCATATTAGGCCGCGCCAAGCCAGCCTGCGTTCCTGCGCGCTCCTGCTCAAAAAACGCCCTGGAGAGGCCCAGCCACAATTCCCTGCTGGAGCCGGGCCCGACTGGCCATGATTCACCGTCTAGCTACGGGCCTCCCCTCCCGTCACCTCCACCCCGGGCGGTTGGGGCGCCCTAAGCGGAAAAGGCAGCTTCGGTTTTTTTTATCCCGGGACGCCGCGCGGGCCAGCAGCGGAGGCGGAGAGGCCTGGAGTGCGTCAAAGCGCCGGCAGCACAAAGGGGCTATTCATGCGCAGCCTGCTGCAACAACCCCTTTGCTCCTCCGCTCCCAGGTGGGGCTCCTCCAGCCCGAGCTCTCCTCACCTGCAAGTCAAACGCTCCGCAGGCCTCCTTGCAGCGGGCATCACCTGGGGATCTGTCTGAGGAGCAAAGGCTGCGATCAGGCGCGCCAAAAAAGGCACTTTCTGTCCCCAGCTCTAAATAATACACACACTTTCAAGGCACTTCCCAACTGGATTTGGCCAATTCACGCTGTAAAATCCAGTTAGGATCTGTCTGAAGAGCAAAGCCTGCGATCGCACACACTAAGCAATGCACTTTCAAGGCACTTCCCAACTGGATTTGGCCAGTTCACACAGTAAAACCCAGTTGGAAAGTGGATTGAAAGTGCATTCTTTAGTTTGTGTGATCCCAGCCGAAGTTTCTACGTGGCTTTGAAGGGATGCTCAGGCTTAAGGTGCCCAAGAAAACTCCTTCCTCCCCCTTCTCTCCACCCTCCCTTTGATCTGGGGTTGCTTCCCTCCCCCTTAATATTGTCTCAGAACAAGGTCACAAACTCAAGACGGCTTTCTAAAATCGCCTGGTCTCCCTTCAAGAAGAATCAGCCGTTTGGGCTTCTGCTCCTCGGTTTTCCCGTCAGAGAATCGGAGGAGTGCCAAGGCCCACCTGCACGTCTACCTGCGACCGGCAGCCTTCCCTCCCCCTCCTCCCACGTGTCTTCAATAGAACTTAGATAAGATGCACACTTCCAAGAGGCCTCCAAGCCCTGCAGTAAATCCCGAGTAAATGGCTGCAGTCACACACCATAATGCACTTTCTAACTGGATTTTTGTGAGTTCGCACAATAAAATCCAGTTGGAAACAGTGTTCCCTCTAAGCTGAGTTAGGCTGCGATCACACACACTCAATAATGCACTTTCAGTCCACTTTCAATGCACTTTCCAGCTGGATTTTGCAAGTTCACACAGTGAAAGCCAGTTGCAAAGTGGATTGAAAGTGCATTATTTAGTGGATTGAAAGCGCATTATTTAGTGTGTGTGATCAGCCAGCTCAGTTTTTTAGCCTCCGGCTTGGCTCTTTGTCTTAGCTCAGGAAAAATGGCCCCGGAGCCATTTATTCACTAATTTATTCAGTAGCTCACAACTTTAATACCAGGAGCTCACGAAGTGGAATTTTTTTGCTCACAAGACTCCACAGCTTAGACGGAGGATTGATTGGAAAGCGCGCTGAATGTGGATTGCAAGTGCATTATTTAGTGTGATTGCGGCCCATGTGCGGAGCACTTAAGTGATTCAACCCCGTGAGAAAAAAAAACCCCAAAGCAAAGTAGTCTTGAAGTCTTTCTTTCGGCCAGCCGGTGGTCCCTTCATCAGCCGCAGTGGAGCCAAGACAGAGAAGAGCCGAGCGACCCCTTTGGCCGCCCTATTAGCGGGAGGGTGGGCTTCGGGTAGGTCAGACCCCACAGCATCAAGACCCGGTTGTCGCCGCTTTCCACTCGAAGGAAACGAGGGGGGGCGGTAGCAATAGGGGGGCGCCTAGCTTCGTGTAGGTCCTTGCTCCAAGGAGAATCTGACTGAGACCAATCGAAGAGATCTGCAGCTAGATTTCCTGCCCGCCGTGGCCAGGCACCAACAAGCCGCGCTGCCCGAACCAACTTCACTGAGAAACCCGTCCAAATTCAATTCAACTTTGAGCCTATCCCGACAAATGCCGGCGCAAGATTGAAAGTCCTCCGGTACACGTCACATGCTACTCCCAAATAAGCACGACTGCTTTAAATACACAACGACTGTGATCACACACACACACACACACTAATGCACTTTCAATCCACTTTCAATGCATTTTTCCGTCTGGGTTTTGCCAGCTCACATGGTAAAATCCAGTTTAAAAGTGCACTGAAAGTGGATTGGGCGTGCATTACCCAGCCCACGTCGCCTTTGCCTTGCAATCAAGAATGTTTCCCCGGAAGTGTGAGGAAAGCGGACTTGAACCGCTCAGCACCGGAGCCTGGAGCGCGCGGGGCGGCCTACAGACAGATCCGAGCGGATTTCCCTCGCAAGCAAGGCCCGTCGACTTCACAGGGACTCGCTTCCGAGCAGGAGCGCTTGCAATGATTTGCAGCCTGTCCCAGGCAAGCCAAAACAAAGATCTGAAACTGCAATCCTCCGCGCTCTTATCTGGAAGAAAATCCCCCTGGCCGCGGCGAACTTTTACTTCCGAGTGGAGCATGCAAACGTCCGAAGTGCCGAGCGGCTTGGGCGCCGATCCCCTCCGGCTGGCTCGCTTTGTTCTGCGCCCGGCAGGTTAGTTAGGCCTTCTCTTCTCTTCCAACATTCTGCCCCCTCCAGCCCCCATCTCTGTATTTTGTCGGGGGCTCTGATCCCGCGGAGAAACTGGCGAGGTGCTTTTGGGTCCAAGAAGCCCCCTTTGCCAGTGACAAACCAAACCATCAAAACAACCAGGACCTCTAAGAGCCGCCCTAGCCCCCCACACCCCCCCGCCCCATCGATCAAACAAGCAATTATCGAAGAGCGAGCCCGGGATAAAAACAATTCTTCCGTTCCCCCTGTTAAGATCCGGGAAACCAAGACTTTCAGCGGGGTGGGGATAAATCGCAGACAAGAGATTCTTACGCTAATTTTGCACACATTGGATGATGCGCTTCCGGTGGACTTTAGCAGGCGTCTGCAGCTGGCTTTTCCTGTGCGAAACAAGAAAATCGACTTGATAAAGTGCATCGAAAGCACGTTATCCAGTGTGTGTGGAATTGCCCTTAATAACCTCAGAAAGCCCTGCTGGATCAGCCGCAAGGTCCAGCCAGTCGAGCGTCTCGTTTTCCACAAAAGCGGGAGGGGGGGGAGGCAACCCCAGAGCAATTTCTGCTGGCCTCGCGCTGACCAGAAACATTTTCGCTGCGGTCACACGCACTCAATAATGCACTTTCAACCCACCTTCAATGCACTTTCCAACTGGATTTTGCCAATCCACACAGTAAAATCCAGTTGGGAAGTGCACTGAAAGTGGATGGAAAGTGCATTATTTGGTGTGTGTGATCGCAGCCTTTCATTAAAAAAAAAGATGGCAGAAACCAGGCAGCCCCCACTCCCAGCTCCCAGCGTTCTCTCTTCTCTTGTTCCTTCCCCTTTCGGCTGCTCCCAAGTACGCAAAGGGCAGCATCCGGCGACAGTCAAACCAGAATGCGAAACTGAAGCGCAAACGGGCTTCTTGTCTCTCGCCCTGCAGTCGACAGTTCTTCAAAAGGCCCAGTCGGTTTTCAAGAGTTTTGGCCTTCAGGCGTCCACGTACCCAGCCGCTCTATTGTAACACACCTAGTTAGAAATATGAAAAATATAAACTAAATAAAAAAAAAGTTGTCACGAGACTAGGCCCCAATACAGAAACAGGGAAACCATCCGATCGGAAGAAATTCCACAGAATCTTTGGCTGCGATCACACACACGAAATAATGCACTTTCAATCCACTTTCAGCGAACGTTCCTGTCGTGAACTGGCTTTTACTGTCGTGAACTGGCAAGTTCCAGTTGCAAAGTGCCTGGAAAACGGATTGAAAGTGCATTATTTAGCGTGTGACCACAGCCTTTGTGTAAGCGTCAGGACTGGGCCGCTGAGCTCTCCACACACCAGTTCAGTCAGAATTCAGAGTTGTGCCCCCAAGACCCTGAGCCTCTTTTTACTACGAAGAATGCCCCATTCAAAATGTCAAGGGCAGGCGTTTTCTTGTTCAAACCTTTAGGGTCTCAGACTTCATCTTATTGACGAACGGATTCACAACCCTGCCAGTTACAATATTGGAGGAACTATACGCCATCCAGGCAAGCCTCTTTCATTCTATAGATTTGCTCCTCGATTCATTCGTATCGTATGGCTTCGTGTTAAAATTAAATGCGTTTCTGACTACGGAAGTCCCCGAAACCGTTTCCATCCTCGTAGCCAGCTCGACTGATTTATGGACTGAGGCTAACAAATTGAGAGGCAACGCTCCGAACAATCAATCGCCGGGAGATAAGGAAAACACGCGAGAAGGAAAGCGCAGAAACCCACCCAAGAATGGCTAATTTTCAGCTTTGTCCCGCAGCGTCCCCGGAAGACTCACTTAGCAAAGTTCACTCCTAAGCAGTGTCCTCTCGAAGCTGAGCGAGTGTGAGCTAGCTCACAGATTTTTAGCCTCCAGTTCACACATTTTTTTGCCTTAGCTCAGGAAAAAATGGCTCCAGAGCATGCTAATGGATGCAGGAGCTCACAACTTTAATGCCAGTAGGTCACAAAGTAGAATTTTTGCTCACAAGACTATGCAGCTTAGAGGGAACACTGCTCCTAAGGCTGCAATCCTTTACAGGGTTTTTTTCTTTTTTTGGGGGGGGGGGGAGGAATATAATCCCATTCAACTCAGCGGAGCTCACTTCTGAGCAAAAAAACGCGAAACGTTTCAAAGACGGGGGGGAAAAGCAAACCACCCAAGAAACACAGCAGCATTTGCCATCGCGCGACGTGCATATTGGAACTAGAAGTATTTGGTGCAAGGCATAAAAAAACCGAAAGGCGGATCAGAGAAAGGGCGATCGACCCCCCCCCCCCCGCCGCTTTCGAAGACGGCTCTCCGCGGAGTTCAAGGATCTAATCAGGTTTTAATTAAGCGAGCCTTGGATTTATTTACCGTTTGCGGCCTTTCACAACCGGGGCGCAATTAACTGCGAAGTGTTGCCGGAGATAAGAGCTGCTGATTAGGGAGCAGCCGGGGTTGGAAAAGGCGCACCGGAGGCACCCGGGGAGAAAAGCCTCCTCTCCTCTCCGCCCGCCCGCCTCGCCTCTGTCTCCTGACAGGAAGGCCGATCCCGCACAGATAAAAAGCTGGAGTGCATTTTCTGGGGTTGTTTCCAGCGCCGGGAAAAGCCTTCCCACCCAGCCGCCCCGTTCCAACCTCCCGAAGTGGCGCTTCCTCAGTCGACAAGCGTCGCCCTCTTGCGCTACTGGCCGAGTCCTCTCCGCAACGGGAATGGCTTCTGTTTTGAAAGAGGCCCGGAGAAAATCCGAGGAGACGAAGGGACAGCAGAGGGTAGAAAGGTCTTTCTTGGAGGCGGGAGAAGGTCGCCTTCTGAATTCTTTCCAATCAAAAAATATTTTTTTTTTAAAAAAACACCCCTTAAAACCATTTAAGAGAGGAAAAGAAAGAAGCTTTAAAACACACTTTCATTTTTAAAGCGATCTAACTTTCAGGCCTTTTTTGAGCAGGAACGCAGTTCCGGCTGGCTTGGCGTCAGGATGTGTGGCCTAATACGCGAATGAGTCCCTGCTGGGCTTTTTCTACAAAACAGTCCTGTGTGAAACAATGGTGACAGCAGGGGTGTGTGGCCTAATATGCAAATGAGTTCCTGCTGGGCTTCCCCCCCCCAAAAAAGCGCCCTGGATCTAAGTTACTTTTAAATGGGTATGGTCTTCGGCATTCATTTAAATCTGCCCAGCCCTCGGAGATAACTAAGTTGCAAAGATCCAAGGACATCCTTCCTACTTAAGGATGAGTTTAAAAGGTTCGGTTGACGGAGACTTCGGGGTAAAATGCATGCATTCATTTGCAGGTGGAATCGATGGACTCCTTTTTGCAGTTACTTTAGTAACACACTTCCCACGATCCGCTTCATACAGGGATTCTCTACTGTAATACTTTCCTGAGTCCCAAAGTATGTTAAAATGCATCAGGGTCCTCTTAATGCGCCGCTTGCCAAAAGTGTTGGCTCGGCGGCTCCTACTCTCCTGGCATTATTGTCTTCATTATGATTTGGTCTGAGCAGTTAAGAGTTAACGCTATCCCCAAAATAAATACACACGTCTCAATCAATAGGTCAGTGGAATCGAAGCCTTTGGTTTCCAGCCAGTTCTAGCCACATCGAAGTTCAGGGACCACACACAGGGGGGGAAAAATCGACTTAAATCGATTGCATTAATTTACAAGTTTAGTGCTTTTAAGGATTGATACATAGACTTCAGTTCAAGAGGTGTGGCTTAAGCGGTTTGTAGATCAGGGCGGCTGTAGACCACCTCCTACAGAGTAATTTTCAGAATGTTTATCTTATGCATATTGGAACTAGAAGTTCTAACATCCACATTGTTACACTGTCGAGTATATTTATTTATTTTTTTAAAGAAGGGATTCAGGTATGCAGACATAAGAGGTCAGTTCAATTGCATGGTAATTTATTAATAAACAAACAAGTCAGTAACTTCAGAATATCTTCGACAAAAAGGGAAAAAAAGGATAAACGATAAAATAAGATTAATACACTTTCCCTTTTTCGTATATAATGAAAGGAAGAAAAATCAGCCTTTTGATGCCATATTTAAAGTCAGTTGTGGGGGCGGGGGCGGGGAGAGAGAAGAAAGAACACGTTCTGGTGTTTGGTCCAAAAGATTCAACTACAGATTTTTTTAAAAAATAAATTACTATATATCAATTTACACTTTAAAACAAGTCCTCGCCTTATCAAGAAGCCTATGCAGAGAGAGAGGGAAAAAAAGGGAAGACTGTTTCCAAAACGGAGTCAACTTTGTTTTTTTTCTTCCTTTTTAAAGCGTCCCTTCTACATCACCTTAGAAATCAAGGGGGCAAAAACTGGCATCGATTGGCCTGGACCTGGATCGCGCCTTTCGTAGGATAGCAATTATTCTCTCTCTCTCTCTCTCACACACACACACACAGACGCACAGGGGCGCGCACACACAGACCCTCTCACTGAAGCCAAAGGCAACATCCCCACGGATTCGAACGTAGCCCGACGGTTACCTTCCAGGGCCAGGCCTAGAATCCTCCTCCACTGGTCTGCGAACTCTCCCCGCAGGCTCTGCGGCGCTGCTCTGCCCCGTGCGCCCGCGGGCACCAGAGCGCACGGCGAGCCCCCTATAAGGTCCCGGCCAAAGGGCGCGCGGGAGAAGGAGCCCCATTTCCCGAAGGGCTTGAAGCTGGAGGGGAGCTGGGTGGTCAGAAGCAAACCCACGTTACGTGTCATTTGCAGCCGCGCCGTCCTTCGAACAAAGCATCCTCGCCAAGCAGGAGGGAAATGTCCGCGGCAGGGTTTTCGGAGGAGCGTGGGCGGCCTTGGGGGAGAGGGGGGCGTCAGGACTCGGATTGGGGGGGGGGGGTGTCAGAACTTGCCGCAGTCGTAGACGAAGGCGCCCGAGGGCCGGTACAGGGCCTGGCCGGCGGGGAAGGCCATCTGGCAGCTGCTGGCCGGTCCGTTGCCGTTGCCGCCGCCGGGCGAGTGCGCCAAGCCGAGGCGCTGCGAGGACTCGAACATCTCCCGCACGGCGTGGAAGTTCTGCTGCTGGTGCGTTGGGTAGCCGGCCGGCGAGGCCGAGGAGGCAGCCGAAGAAGCCGCCGCCGCCGCAGCCGCCGCGGCTGCCGGGGCCAAGTGGGCGAGTTCCCCGACGGCGGTGGCTTGGTTGAGGTACCAGGAGGCGAGGCGGCCGCCGGCGGGCGGGTGGCCCTCGGGGGGGCTGAGGCTGAGCGACGAGGCGCTGCTGCTGCCGCTGCTGGCCGCCAGGCTGTAGTCGGGAAGCGGGTCCTGCTCTCCCGGGCTCCCGCCCAGGTGCCCCCCGGCGCCGCCTCTCTCGCCCCCAGAGCCTCCCGCAGCGGCGGCGGCGGCGGCGGCCGCGTAAAGGCTCATGGCTTGCAAGTTGCAATGGTAGCTGCTCCCCCCGCCGCCTCCTCCTCCGGCTTGCGTGGCTGCGGCGAGGGCGCCGCTGTGGCTGCCGGTGGTGTTGGCGCCCTGGCTGCAGGGGGCGCTGTAGAGCGCGCTCTGGCCCGCCGCCGCCGGCGCGTAGCAGCTGCTGAGGGCGAGGGAAGGCGGCGGCAAGGCGGCGGTCCGGGAGGAGGCGGAGGAGGCGGGCGGCAGCGCCAGCAGCTCCCCCGCGCCCTGGGGCGAGGCGCGCAAGGAGGTCAGGATGATGTTGTCCACGCTGAAGCCGCCGCCGCCGCCGCCGCCCGCCGGGTGGTGATGGTGGTGGTGCGCCGCCGGGTGGTGGGGGTGATGGTGCGGGTGGTGCTGGTGGTGCTGCTGCGCTTGGGGGTCGGGATCCAGGCCCAGCGCCCTGCCTCCTCCGCCCGCCGCCTGCGGGCTGCCTCCACCGCCTACTCCTCCGCCGCCGGCGGCGCTGGAGAGGCTGCTGGTGCTGGAGCTCTCGGGGCTCTCGATCTTGGGCACCGGGGCGCCGCCCAGCGGGGAGACGGTGGGCGGGGGCGAAGCGGCCCCGTTCTCGGTCTTGATGTCCTGCAGGCGGACGGGGGGCGGCTGGGCCGGGGCCGGGCCGTCGGGGGGCGGCGGCGGGGGGCGGGCGGCGGCGCTGTGGGGGGCGGCGGCGGCGGCTGGGGGCTCCTTGAGGTGGAGGCGCTCCTTCTCCTCCTTGTCCTTGACGGCGTCCTTCTTCTTGAAGCGCCGGCGGCGTCGGAGGAAGGAGCCGTTCTCGAACATGTTGTAGGAGTCCGGGTCGAGGGTCCAGTAGCTGCCCTTGCCGGGCTTCTTGTCGTCGCGGGGCACCTTGACGAAGCACTCGTTGAGCGAGAGGTTGTGGCGGATGGAGTTCTGCCAGCCCTGCTTGTTGTCGCGGTAGAAGGGGAAGCGCTCCATGATGAACTGGTAGATGCCGTTGAGCGTGATCTTCTTGTCGGGCGCGTTCTGGATGGCCATGGTGATGAGCGCGATGTACGAGTAGGGCGGCTTCACCAGGTCCTTGGGCTGCGGCGCCGCCACCGCCGACGGGTAGGGCCCGTACGGCCGCCCCGGCCCCCCGCCGCCGCCGCCGCCGCCGCCCGCGTATTGCTCATGGGCCGCCGGGTGCGCCCGAGTACATGCTCATGGGCGCCGGCATGGCCGCGTAGCCTCCTCCAGCCGCCGCCGCCGCAGCCGCCGCCGCCCGGTAGTAGCTCTGCTCGCCGCCGAGGTAAGGCACCACTCCCAGCGAGTTGGGGCTGGAGACCGGGTAGCGCGCCTGCATGGCCTCCCCCGCGGCCGCCCGGCCGAAGCCGGCAGCAGCAGAGCGGCCGCCCGCCGCCTCCTCCGCCGCCGCCGCCGCGTCCCCCCCTCCAGAGCCACGGCAGCCCGAAGCAGGCGAGGCGACCGCGAGCTTCTTCTGCCTCCTGCAGTCCCCGAGGCGAAGGCTGGAGGGGTGGGGGGAGGGAGGGAGGGGGCTCCTCCGGCGCGGCTCCTTCCCCCGCTCAAGCGCGCAGCTCCTCCAGGCAGCCGGAGCCACCCGCCGGCGCGGGCGCACGGCGAGGCCTTCTCAGCTAGGGCCCCCGACGCTCCGCCGCAGCTGGGACGCTCCAACGACTTCCATCGAGAGCGGGAAGCGCCGCCGCGCCCTCCCGCCGGCTCCCCGCCGGCGTCTCTCCCGTTCCTCCTTCCAGCAAGAGCGGCGACAGGTTGGAGAGGGCGAAGAAAGGCGAGCCACCAAACCGGGGCGTTGCGACGCAGCAGGCTGGGGAGGGGGGGAGGGGAGCCCGGAGCAGGAAGAGAGAGTTGCAGCGGGGGGGGGGGTTGAATAGCCACCTCTTCGCCCCTGCGATCGCCGACTGCCTGCGCCGCCTCTGTCTCTCTCTCTCTCTCTCTCTCTCTGTCTCGGTCTCTCTGTGTCGGTTTCAGGCTCCTCTTCCCAAGCGCGGGCTGCCGGGGGAAAGCATTGGGGGGAAAACTTCTCTGCGCTTTTACGCATCCGTCACCGAGGCGAGGACTTTTTTACGCACTCGCCGGAGTCTTTTCTCTCTCCCCCCTCCCTTTCCAGACTGGAAGGCCCCGCCCCTCCCGGGCCGCTCAACCAATGGGCGGGCGGAGCCCTCTCGGCATGGGAGGGGCCGGCACAAGCGGCCGCCGCGGCTCGGAGGGTTACAGTTCGGGGACGGGCCACACGCAAGCCAGGCTCCGGTGCCCTCCCCGCCAAGAAGGTCGACTGTCTTCGCGCGCCCCCCCCCCCCCCCGGTCCAGCTTCCCCCGCCCAAGCAGCTTGGGGCTCAGATTGCTATCTGCCAGCACCACGAAGGGTGTTTGGGGGGGGGGGGGGCATATGGAGACGCACGCGCACACAGACACACAAAAGTCCGGGGGCACCTTGAAGACCAACAACGTTTCATTCTGGGTAGAAGCTTTCGTGCGCACGCACACTTCTTCAGATGCATGGCACACGAAAGCTTATGCCCGCAACTGAATTTCGTTGGTCTCTTCAAGGCGCCGCTGGACTTTGTTCTGTTGCTTCAGACCAACACGGCTGCCCACCTAAATCCCATCCCTCTCTGTCTCTGTCTCTCCCTTCCCCTTTCTCTCCCCGTAAACTCGTCTAGATGCCGCTCGGGTTGCTGCCAGCCACATGCATTATATTCCCAAATCCCAGCACCGTCGTCTATTTCATGCAAGGACAACAACAAAGTCCTTCAGTAATAGGAACGACCAATCACGCAGTAAAGAATGAGCGTTCGAACTTCACGGGTCCTTTCTCCGGTTGTACCTTCCACAGAGAAAAGGGGGGGGCGCTAAGGGGAGGCACCGCTTCCCCCCCAAAAAGGGGGGGGGCACGACAATGTGATCTTCCGCCAGCGATGGTTTCCCTTTTCCCCACCGCCCTCTTTTGCTGCCGTCAGACCTGAAGAACAACTTTGTCAACCTGGGAGGCGAAGTTTGGCCTCAATTGACTCAAGACCTCGTGCGGAACCTTAAATTTATCTTCTGGCTTAATACCAGGACTTCCAAGTGATTTCTCATCTGACTTCGGAACAGGGATTTTGGGAACTTTCTTTCTTTCTTTCTTTCTTTCTTTCTTTCTTTCTTTCTTTCTTTCTTTCTTTCTTTCTTTCTTTCTTTCTTTCTTTCTTTCTTTCTTTCTTTCTTCTTCTTTCTTTCTTTCTTTCTTTCTTTCTTTCTTTCTTTCTTTCTTTCTTTCTTTCTTTCTTCTCTCTCTTTCTTTCTCTCTCTCTCTCTCTCTCTCTCTCTCTCTCTTTCTTTCTTTCTTTCTCTCTTTCTTTCTCTCTTTCTTTCTTTCTTTCTTTCTTTCTTTCTTTCTTTCTTTCTTTCTTTCTTTCTTTCTTTCTTTCTTTCTTTCTTTCTTTCTTTCTTTCTTTCTTTCTTTCTTTCTTTCTTTCTTTCTCTCTTCCTTCCTTTCCAAACCCTAGCCAACTGTGTTAAGAGTTCGACTTGCTCTTCGAGTTCTGCTCCTGGTTGATTTTTTTTTTCACCTCCAGGTTTTTGGGTGGGAAGGTGTGTTGTTGTTGGTGCCCTCGTTCCATAAATCTAGATACAAATGGCACGAACGACGACAACAAAAGCGTAACCAGCAAAGTGCATTTCCCTGCGGGTGCAAATGCTGGTGACTTCTCCCTGGGGAGAGACAGGGGCAGGATTCTCACCCAGCTCTCCTGCGCGGAAGCTCAGCCTCGTTGAAACCAAGGGCGCGTGAGAAGCTTTGGCTGTTAGATACTCCAAAGGATAGTTGAGTGCGCAACTGAGAATTAGTTGCAACAAAAAATGTGCACGTGTGCCTCCGTTTCCCATATCAGATCATTAGGCATTTGATCCCTGCGGCTTTTGCAGAGCGTTGCCCCGACCGCCCTACAAACAGGTTATGTTCCTATTAGCGACCTCCACATCTGCTCCTAAAGGTGCCTTCGTCCTCCACATTTCCTCCCCTGCCTTTCTGCAGCAAACTCTCCCTCCAACGTGGGGGGTTCCCGGCTACCTGCGGGGCGCCGAGGCAGACAGGAGGCCCTTCCGTCTCTGGCCTCTCCCTCTCCGACCTCCCGTCCCCGGCTGCGGCTTCCCAGCTGCTGCGGCCTTCTTCGGGGTCCACCCCGGCACTTCCCCCGCGGCCTTGCAGCCCAGGCAGGCCAAGCGCTCGGCGGGCAGGGCTCGACCACAGCGCAGGGGAAGGGGGAGAGGAACGCCCCCCCCCATGCTCTCCCCGCACCCTCCAGGCAGCTGCCTGACCTGCGTCGCGGGACGAGGCTTGCACCAGGCCTCCGAGACTTCAAGCAGGCTTTTCGTGGAGGACGGGGGGGGGGGGGAGCTTGCGAAGAGAGAGAGAGCTGCCTGTACCTCGTCTATAACACAAACCAGAATCTCTTCCCCCCCTCCCCCGGTGACCTTCTGAAGTTCATCCCTGAGCTTCTCTTTGTGCGTGGGGGTGCGTGCGTGTGCGTGTCCGTGTGTGTGTGTGTGTGTGTGTGTGTGTGTGAGAGAGAGAGAATTTCAAACGTCAAAGTTCCGCCAGGCCAGCGCCTCGATTCTCATCGCCGAACGAAATTCCTTTTGCAAGAAACGAACTTTATGACTCAATGATTCTCGGTTTTAGTGTAGAAAGTCCGTTTGGGGGACGGAGTTAAACCAGGGTTTAAAGCTCTAGTGCGACATTGGTGGGGAGCACCCTGGTTTAACCTCCGTCCCCCAAACGGACCTTCTACACTAAAACCAGAGAGTCGTAAAGTTGGTTTCTCTGATTCTAGCGTAGAAAGCCAGTTTGGGGACAGAGTTAAACCAGGGTTAAAAGCTCTAGTGCGAATTAGGATCCGCGCAAAAACGCGGTGTCAGAAGAACAGCCTGTGTTCCTGGGAGGAGGGGAACTTCTCTTCCCGCCCGGTGATGCGAAGTGTCAAGAGAGGGGTTCAAAGAAAGAATGAGGACGCCCACCTAGAGGAGGGAAACGCGGGATGGCGGAAGAGGGGTGGGGGGGAGCGTCTTCATTAAGCTGGTAAGATAAACGAATGCGCGAAAAAAGTTGGAGGCTTTGCAGGCGGCCCTTGGGCTTCATCCTCTAGGGGAAGCTACTTGTCTAACTCAATTCTTCACAAATCTTCTCAGCACCTTCACAAGCTTTACCTCCAGTAAACAGGGATTCGCAGCCTTTTGCTCCAAGAGCATCGGGATGGAAGGAGGAGGACAGCGGGGTTGGAACTGAGAAGAAACCATCTCATGAAGGAAGGAGACGCAAACGCCGGCAAAACGCTTGGGCGAGTGTGGGGGGGGGGGGGCCCTCCATTCATCTGAACTTCAGCCCGCGCCCAAATATCGCGCAGAGAAATCGATCGAATTGTTCAAGGATGAGATTCGGCTGGATCTTGTCCTAAAAGTGTGTGTGTGTGTGTGTGTGTGTGTGTGTGTGTAAGAAGTTTCACACTCGGTCTTCTCTGGGTTGTCGACAAACCTCCCACTTGCCTTAAATAAAAAAAGAAAAGGTGCCAAAAGGCATTTCTGGGGTCTCCGGCTGCGTTTCCCTCTGAGCTGAGTGAGCGTGAGCTACTCACAGATTTGTAGCCTCCAGCTCACCCATTTCTGTCTTTGCTCAGGAAGGAGGGCCCCAGAGCCCACTCATTGATCCGGGAGCTCGCCGCTTTAATACCAGCAGTTCTCCAAGTAGAGTTTTTGCTCACAAGACTCTGCAGCTTAGAGGGTCTCAAGCCGGGGTTGCCGAGGCGCCAGCCTCGCTCCGCGGTTCGGTGTCTTCGCTCTTCCGCTTCGAAGGAGCCCCAAACCGCAGCCATTGGGGCCTGAGAAGGGACCGGGGTTTTGTTTGGGGGCTTTCCAGGGGCCTTCCACCACGGCTCGCTTAAGGAGGGCGACACCTTTGCGAGGGACTGGCGCTTGACGCAAAAAAGAAGGGGCTTTTCGCAAAGGGACCGGCGACAAGGAATCGTTCTCGCCTGCGGGCCGTCGTGTCTCCTCCTCCAGCTTCCAGCCGCTGCTCGACCTTGGTGGCTGCCCGGCCCCCAGGCGGGGGGCTCCGTTTCCCAACCCCGAGAATCCCTCTCTCGCCCGAGGAAGAAGCGGCCAGTTCTGCCCTTCGGAGCCCCGGAGGCGAGGCGAGCTGCGCGCCGGCAAAGGAGCCCCTTGGCAATCCGCGCCGGTCGCCTGATGCAAACGATCAAAAGAAAGGAACGGAATAACGTAGGCGCGTTCAGACGAAGCCGGCCGCGGACTGGCGGTTCCCACCTGGGTCTTGGCTCTGCGCTCCCAACGATTTCCAGAGAATCTCGCGGTGGTGGAGGGGGGGGGGGATGATCGATTTGTGAAAGGTTGTTTTGGAGAGGGGGCGGGGAGAGCGTGGCTGGAATCCGTGGGGCTCAGGACTGGGGCTGGAGCGCTCGGACAGATGGGAATCGTTAGATCTGCGCACTGCTTCGGGGGGCGCCCAGCAGCGATGCGGGTCTCTCGCGCGGCATCCTGAGAGATATTGGCTGGGGTCGCGCCCACGAAACGATGCACTTTCTGCGCACTTTCCAACTGGGTTGAACAGTGCGAAGTGGCAAAATCCAGTCGGAAAGTGCATTGAAAGTGGATTGTTTCGTGTGTGTGATCACAATCATTGGCTGTGATCACACGCGAGAAATGACGCACTTTCAATCCACTTTCAGTGCCCTTTCCAACTGGATTCTACTTTGTGAACTAGCAAAATCCAGTTGGAAAGTGCATTGAAAGTGGATTGAAAGTGCAATAGTTAGCGTGTGTGATCACAGCCATTGACTGGCAGGTTAAACCCCATTGGTCCGCGGGGCACTCCCTTCTAAGATTTAAGCAAACCCAGGGCATCCCCCTTGAACACTCTTACTAGGGAGCGAAATCATTCCACACCAATAGGATTTGTTTCTGAGTAGCTATAAAGCTCCCCCCCCCCCCAACAAAAGCTCATCCGTCGAAGCTGAGCCGTTTACATCAGTTCCCCTGACAGGGACTTTCCACTTCTCAGACTGCCTTGGCCCCGATCCCGAAGGGAACTGAAGCATGTCTGCTCCGAAGCAAATGTCCACGGGATTAGATCGAAGACTCCTCCACCCCTTTAAAACGTGGAGCAAAACTGCAATTTCGTCAGGCTTGGGAATTCAGGGGATCCCTCCCTCCGTCCGGATCACCCCGCCCCTCCGCATGTTTTAACCCCAAGAGAGCATCGTTTTGCGGGGTTCCGCACGAATAATTCTCTCTGGATCGTTGCCCCCATTTCCCTCCGAGTAAAACACGTGGAGGAACTGCAGGTTGGCTCCGGAGTCAGCCCTGTTGGGTCCAATGGGGATCTCTTGAGTAGCCCGTGAACACTGGATCTGGTGTGCTTAAAAATCCCCGGTGCGAATTGCGAAAGGAGCAACAACCCGCCGGGGTGCAAACTGAGCCGAGGAGACAGGCAAAGATGGTTTCCTTCCACCGCTGGGGTATGGAATGGCAGCTTGTGTGTTGGACAGAACCAAGTTTTTTTGCGTGTCAGAAGCGCTCCTGTAGCGCTTGGGTCGTCTCTCTCCGCCCCCGAGCTGGGTGACATTCCGGAGCGGAGGTGGATTCGTTTTCCCTCGGCCCCGACGCAGTCCACTGGCTCCGGCTGATTCGCTGCCAGATCAGCGTCGCAGCTGGCGGGTTTGCTTTTGAGCGTTGTTGGTTAGGATTGCGTGCCCTTCAACCTCATCGTTAACTGTGGAACACCGTTTGCGGCCGCACGCACGAAATAATGCACTCCCCATCCACTTGCAAAGCACTTTCCAACGGGATTTTGCCAGTTCACACAGCGGTTTGGAGGTGCATTATTTCGGGCGTGCGATCACAGCCGCTGGGTGCTGCCGGCTTGCACGCAAAAGTTTCGACTGGAAAAACTCCTCGACCGGGTTTTCTAGGGGTTCATCAATGGCGACTGGCGCTGACGCAAAACCGTAGCAAGGACCTTTTCATCTCCCTAAACCCCCATCCTATAGGAGGGTCCCCCAAAGGGTGCCCGTGGGCCCATTGGTGGGGCCACTGTTATGGGCTGCCTCCCTTCAAATGAAAGGGTTTCCTACAGTTCCCCTCGCCCCCTGCGGCGGTCGTTTTGGGGCGACCCTCAGGACTCCATCTCAAAACCCCCAAGATCCAAAAAGGTTTAGGGCACGCTGACCTAAAGGGATGAACTAATGCCCTGCAAAGAAACTCAAGAAAGAGGCCCCTTTGGTTTCCAAGGAGACCTGCAAGTTTAAGCCAGACTTGTTAGATGACAGTCTGGGACACTTTTTCTTGAAACGCGTTTGGAACGCTTCAGATTTCATGGGCACAGGATCGGGTTGCGTGTCTCACGGAACTAATTGAAACTTCAGAGGCAAAGTACTCTGCGTGCTTCGTTAGGGCGCAATCCTAAGCAAAGTCTCTCACCGTCCTAAACAAACACTCGCAGTAGAGTGCCCCGGAGAAGAAAAACGGGGAGGCCACCTGGTCCCAAGAAAGATCGGCACGAGCCAGACCAGGGTTCGCTCTAAGCTGAGTTAGTGTGAAATAGAGGTTTACAAGATTATGCATGGGATGGAGAAAGAAGTCCTTTTCTCGCTTTCTCACAAGACAAGAACTCGTGGGCATTCGATGAAATTGCTGAGGAGTCGGGTTAGAACGGATAAAAGGAAGTCCTTCTTCTCCCATAGGGTGATTAACATGTGGAATTCACTGCCACAGGAGGTGGCGGCGGTTACAAGCATAGACAGCTTCAAGAGGGGACTGGATAAAAATATGGAGCAAAGGTCCTTCAGTGGCTATTAGCCAGTATGTGTGTTTGTGTGTGTGTGTATATATATATATATTTGGCCGCTGTGTGACACAGAGTGTTGGACTGGATGGGCCATTGGCCTGATCCAACATGGCTTCTCTTATGTTCTAGCTCACGTTTTTTAGCCTCTTGATCGCACCTTTCTGTCTCAGCTCAGGAAAAGCGGCCCCAGCGCAAGCTAATGTACCCAGTCGCTTGCAAGTTTAATGGCAGCAGCTTCTCAAAGCGGAATTTTTGCTCCCCAGACTCCTCCGCTTAGAGGGAATATTGATCCTAGACAACGCCGCATGCATTTGGGTGCATTCATTTCAGCAGAGGCGAGCGAAGTTCGAATTTAAGATCCGCTGAGAGATCAAGGGGACCTGTGAATTGAGAGGGAGGGGTTTGTGAGTTTCCTGCCTGGTGCAGGGGGTTGGACTAGATGACCTGGGAGGTCCCTTCCCAGTCTATGATTCTGTGAAGGAAATAAGGAAGGAGGGAGGTATTTGTGAGTTTCTTGCATTGTGCAGGGGTTGGACTAGATGACCCTGGAGGTCCCTTCCCACTCTATGATTCTAAGCGCTGGGCTTTCGCCACGTCGGTTTGAACCAGGGCGGAGAGAAGCGGATCGCGCGTGGGAAGACTGGGCCTTAACCTGCGCCGGACATTTCTGCTCCCTCCAGTTTTGACACCCCAGCGCCTGGACTTTTGGAACGAGGCCTCCTGGATGCTCGGGGAGCCGAGTTCCTAACGCGAATCAGAGCCTCCCTCCCTCCCTCCTTGTCTGGCTCAGCTGCCCTTTCTCCCACCTGAAGACAAGCCTTCCCTTGTTCCCTACTAGAACGGCGTTGGGGTGGGGGTGGGGGGGAGAGAGGAAAGAACAGCTGCCCTTTTCTCGCGGAAGCGGACCCTGGAGTCGAGCAGCTGGGAAATTCCTGCTGGGGAACCCGTCGCTGTCCGCCCCAGTGGGGCAGGGTGCCCTCGGCTCCCCACGAGGAAGGAGGCGTTTCCACCGATTTCGCTGGATGCGAAAATCCGAATCTCTCTCCTCCCCCCGCCCCCCTTCCCCTCCCTGTGGCGAGTCAGGCGGGCGGTTGCGAAATCACACCCTGAGATCAGCTGCAGGGGGGAGATCTCTTCCGCGCGGTCACTTGGGGCTGCCCGCAGACGCGCACACGCGACGCACTTTCTAGCCGTTCTCAATGCTACTTTACAACTGGATCTTGCCAGTTCACACGGTCAAATCCCGTTGGAAAGGGCATTGAAAGTGGTTTCAAAAAAGTGCATTATCTGGTGTGTGTGACCGCAGCTTGAATGATCTTATGGACCTCTCGCAACCGGTTCCGAACCTGGAGGCGCCAGATGGGCCGGCTAGTCCTGCGTCTTTTAGGGCTGTGGAGCCCAATGCAGAGGAAGGAGATCTGGGCTGACCTGTGCGGGTCTCCCTTGCTGGATCGGATGGACCACTTTGCCTTCTTAACCACGGTGGCCCACCTGCTCTATGTAGCTCTGCTCACCGTCTCCGGTTCCATTGCCTGATGAAGTCTGCACGCATCCCAAAGCTTACAGTCTGAATAAAACTTGGTTGGTCTTAAAAGAGCTCCCGGACTCCTCCTTTGCCCTTCTTCCTGGATCGGGTCACTTGGGGGGCGACGCTCCCTCTAAGCTGTGGAGTCTTGTGAGCTACAATTCTACTTCGGGAGCTGCTGGCGTTAAAGTCCTGAGTCACTGCCTAAATGAGTTTGCTCTGGGGCCATTTCCCCACAGCTAAGACAAAAATGGTTGAGCCGCAGGCTAAAAAACGGTGACCCAGTTTGGCGCAGTGGTTAAGCGTGTAGACTCTTATCTGGGTTTGATTCCCCACTCCTCCACTTGCAGCTGCCGGAATGGGTCAGCCAGAGCTCTGGCAGGAGTTGTCCTTGGAAGGGGGGTTTGCTGTAAGAGCTCTCTCAGCCCCACCTACCTCACAGGGTATCTGTTGCGGGGCGGTGAAGGTAAAGAAGATTCTGACCGCTTTGAGACTCGGAGTCTGTGGCCACACATACTAAATTGTAAAATAATGCGCTTCCAATCCACTTTCAGTGCACTTCCCAAAGTGAATTTTGCCAGTCCACACAGTAAAATCCAGTTGGAAAGTGCATTGAAAGTTAATTGGAAGTGCCTTATTTCGTGGCTGTGGTCACAACAACCTGAGATTCGGAGAACAGGGCGGGATAGAAATCCAGTATTTTCTTCTTATTCTTCTACACATGGGCTGGGATCGCACACACTGAAACTTTCAATGCACTTCCCAACTGGATTTTACTGTATGGACTGGCAAGATCCAACTGGGAAGTGCACTGAAAGTGGATCGAAAGCGCATCATTCAGCGCGCGCGATCACAGCCCAACTCAGCCTAGAGGGAACGCTACTTGGGGGTTCCCTTCTAGAGAACGGAAAGGTAATGGGGACCTTTTTATCCCCTCTCCTTTCGAAATTCCCGAGAGAAGCCCCGTCAACCGCTGAAGCCGCTTCTGGCGAGCGACGGTCTCCCTCCTCGAGAGGAGAAGAGGTCTCCTCTCCGTCTCCCTTCCCCTTCTCCGAGCTGCCCTCCTTCCCCTCTTCCTCGCTCTGCTTTTTTCCCAGCCAGGGAAGAGGGGCAGAGGAAGGGGGAAAGAGAACCCAGACGGGGGGGGGGCGGGCGTCCTGCAACACTCCCGTCCGCCTCAGACCCTCGGCTGGAGACCCGCCCCGCTTGGCCGCTGGAGCTGTCGTCGGAGCAAACGGCTTGGCTTCGGAAAGCAGTGTCAGCTCGGCGTCTTTCTGCACGCAGGCACCTCCGAGCCAGACGGGAGGACGGCGGCTGCCTTTGGACTCGCCCCCAGGCTTTCTGGGAAGCCCGACGGCTCAGGGGATTTCTGTGGCACCGACGTTCCGAGCAGACGCGGCCGAGATCCGGCGGGGAGCTGGGAAGGCGCTGCGCCCTGCGCCCCTCGCCGACTTTGCTCACACTTCCCGCAGCAACAGTCTTGCTTAGCGAAAGTTCCCCACCGAAGAGGGAAGCGGCCAGCTGTGGGGCTGAGCCGAGCCTTGCTTAGTAGGGCTTTCTTTGCGCAAGACCGAGCAGCCCAGTTGTGGGGAGGTTTGAGAGGCCACAAGCTCAACTAAGCTCTCCAATTGCGCAGCTTCTCTTTCCGAGCTGGCGGAGGGGAAGACCCCGAGAGCGACTGCTCTGCTCCGATTCGGACCGAGGCAGGCTGGTCTGGACCCAGCCGGCTTAGAGCGGAATGGGGAAACCTCCTGCCGGGAACCGCGCAGAATTCGGACTCACAGCAGCCACAGAGCTGCGGGGCATCAGAGCGCGGAGCGCCCAAGGGCGGTGGGGTTTGGGCTGGAGGCCTGGGGCGCAGAGAGAGGCGGCGTCACTCCGAATCTACTCCAAGCTGGCTGTTGCTCCCCGGGATCCCAATATGACAGCTCTCCGCTCAGATTGGGTCTCTCTTGCAACCCTCCGTCATCCAAGCTGCCACTCAGAAGTTTTTGGCTGGGTGGGGGATTATAGACACCCTCTTAACGCCGCGCGGATCGCAAGGAGAATCTCCGGCAGTGCGCAGCGACCGGGCCACCTCTACGCCGCCTCCTCCGGCCACTGGACCTGGAGTGCCCCCTGCCGGTCTAGATCGCAACTGCGATTGCGACTCAGTTCCTTCTCCTCAATCACAGAAGGCCCCTTGAAGAGTGCAGCCCCCGCAGGAATTAACAAGTCCACCTTGGAGTAGTGGTTAAGTATGCGGACCGGCTCCACTTGCAGCTGCTGGAATGGCCTTGGCTTTAGCAAGAGTTGTCCTCGCAAGAGTTGTCCTTGAAAGGGCAGCTGCTGTGAGAGCCCTCTCAGGCCCACCCACCTCACAGGGTGTCTGTTGTGGGGGGAGAAGATATAGGACAGGGGTGGCCAACGGTAGCTCTCCAGCTCCAATCAGCCCCAGCCAGCATAGCCAATGGCTGGGGATGATGGGAGTTGTAGGCAAAAAACATCTGGAGAGCTACCGTTGGCCACCCCTGATATAGGAGATTGTAAGCCGCTCTGAGTCTCTGATTCAGAGAGAAGGGCTGGGTATAAATCTGCAGTCGTCGTCGTCGTCGTCGTCGTCGTCGTCGTCGTCTTCTTCTTCTTCTTCTTCTTCTTCTTCTTCTTCTTCTTCTTCTTCTTCTTCTTCTTCTTCTTCTTCTTCTTCTTCTTCTTCTTCTTCTTCTTCTTCTTCTTCTTCTTCTTCGTCGTCGTCGTCGTCGTCATCGTCTCTGCTTCTAAGACAAGACAATGCCCTCAGTCTGAAGGAGCAAAATAAAACAGGAGTCCAGTTTCTACGCTGCTTCTTGACTGCTTGTTAGATGTATATACAGAGCCTGAAGCTAAAATCCAATGAAACCTGTCTTGGGTTATATTTTCTGTTGTCGTAACAATAGAAGATCAGTGCAACAACAGCTATGAATCGGTGTGGTTGAATCAGTATTTGTGTATGAGTTCAATGCATGAATTCGCAGTTGCTTTCCCACCAAAGTGCTTGTGTCATTAGCAGCAGGAATTCAAGTGGTGAAGCTTTGCCCAAGGTCACAAAGAGCAATGAAGAAAGGTCCACCTGTTGGATGGCTGCCAGTCGACTGGTTACATAAGGGGATGGGGATACTGCAAATATTAACACATCCCTTGTGACATAAGCTTTCAAAATGTGAACATTAAGTATGTAGGAAGAGCCCTGCTGGATCAGCCCAATAGCCCACCAAGTTCAGCATCCTGTCTTTCACACAGCGGCTGGTCAGCTGTGGTGGGCTGGGTCTAAAAACATTTGCTGCCAGGAGATAAAGAACTTCTGCTATATTGGAACTTCTATTACATCTTCAAGCTATTAAAAGATCCTTAACATTTTAAACATGTTGTCTAATGTTTAAAGAGCCCCGTGGCGCAGAGTGTTAAAGCTGCAATACTGCAGTCCTAAGCTCTGCTCACGACCTGAGTTCGATCCCCAGTGGAAGCTGGGTTTTCAGGTAGCTGGCTCATGGTTGCCTCAGCCTTTCATCCTTCCGAGGTCGGTAAAATGAGTACCCAGCTCGCTGGGGGGAAAGTGTAGATGACCGGGGAAGGCAATGTAAAAAGTCTGTAAAAAGTCTGCCGTGAAAACATGAAAGCAACCACGGCCGGTGTGTGGGAGTAGGCAAAGTAGGCAGTCACCTAGGGCGCCACCTGGCCTAGGGGGAACCACTGGGTGCCCCTCCCTGACACATGACTGTGTCACCTTGTCCTCTCCCATCACCAAGCTGCCCTCAAGCCACCCCCCTCTCCCCGATGTGTGACTTGGCCTCCCACCTCATCCTGTCCTGCCACCCTCCTTCCTAACATGGCCGGCAAGCACTTCTCACATTTTTTTGATAACATCGTATTTAAAAAAAAAATAAAATTAAAAATCAGTAAATTAAAAATGTGAAAAGTGTCAAGTTTGGCGCTCTTCAGTTTCCCTATATTTTTAAATAATGGGTGTGTGTGTGTGCTAGTGGGTGATTCGCCTAGGGCACCAGAAAGCCTAGTGCCGGCTCTGAAAACGACGTCACCCCAGAGTCGGAAATGACTGGTGCTTGCACAGGGGACCTTTCCTTCCTTTCCTAATGTTTAAGGGGGACAACTTCATCAGGGGCCCACTTGCCGTCGGACAAGCTGACACCCTGGCCAGTCCGTCACTGCCGGTCAGTTCCTCTGGAGGGCCAACAAAAGCATACAGGCTGAGGCCTTCTCTTTATGTTGCTTCCTGGCTCTGGGATTCAGAGGTTAAGTCCTTCTGAACGTGGAGGTTCCCCTCAGTCACCATGGCTAGTAGCCATCGATAGACTTATCCTCCATGAACCTACTTTTAAAAGCTTTTTCTTCCCGCGGTCTCTGGTGAAAGATCTTTAACATAAGAAAAACTTAAGTTAAATACACTTTGCTAGTTTTTTCAAGAGTCACAAGTCCCCTTGGGTGTTTTGGATGCAACAGGTTAACATAGCAACCCCACCGGAATTTGTCAGTTGATCAAGACACTGGAACTTTGCCAAAATAAAAAACTGGTAGCACCATTAGGGGTGCAGAGGAAAGATGTTACATGGCAATTTAACTAGGAAAAAAAAAATGCAATTATTTTTGCAGGTGCCAAACTGTGTCTTATGTTTCAGTTTGATCTATCAAGGCAAAACACTGAGGTCACCTTCCTATTTATGTTCAGCTAACAACCAGAAGGTCAGGCAGAAAGGGACTGTAGTCGAATTGGTGTGTTTCTATAGTTTGGAGAGAGACCATTTTATACACCTTCCAAGCAGCTTCTGGAACCATCAGGATTTTCTCTCCTGATATCATCCATTATGACAGCTTCACTTATCTGAACAAGGCATTTTGAAGGTGTTATTCTGCAAATAGGTATGATCGATAGCTGCCCAACGCAGTGCCTTTTAAAAATATGTATATATTTATAGTCCACCTTTCTCACCAAGACTCAAGATGGATTACAAGGTGTAAATCAACAGGTTAGGATACTCAGGGCTTTTTTTTTGTAGCAGGAACTCCTTTTCATATTAAGCCACAAACCCCTGATGTAGCCAATCCTTCAGGAACTTACAGGGGCTCTTAATATAGGGCCTATTGTAAACTCTTGGAGGATTGGCTGCATCAGGAGGGTGTAGCCTAATCTGCAAAGGGGTTCCTGCAACGAATAAAGCTTTGAGGACACCCAACCAACAGGTTAGGACACCCAAACATAAATGTAATAGGAATAGGATTGTGGACATCAAAAACCAAGCAAAAACCTGAAACAAAGCATGAACATGTTGAACAATGCAGAAGTTGCACAGTAGGATAATACACACAGCAAGGGATTGTATGTACTATACACGGCAGTATAGTGCTCAGTTCCTATTTCTTGACATCTTCCTGAACCATTCCATTATGGTATCTCTCTATGATCTCTGTAGAAATGCCCTCCTGTATAATTCTGTTTTGCATTGTCATGATCCTAGGCCTAGTGAGGCCTACAGGCTCCAGGGAAGCCTGTATCAGAGTAGCTACAGGGCCTACATTTCCCAGGATCCCTTCTGTCCCTTTGATTGGATGGGCAGAAGTTTAGGAGGGAAAACTTGCCCGCGGCGCAGAGAGGTAAAGCTGCAGTACTGCTGTTCAAGCTCTGCTCACAACCTGAGTTCGATCCCAGCGGAAGCTGGATTCAGGTAGCCGGCACAAGGTTGACTCAGCCTTCCATCCTTCCGAGGTCAGTAAAATGAGTACCCGGCTTGCTGTAGCGTAGATGACTGGGAAAGGCAATGGCAAACTACCCTGTAAAAAGTCTGCCGTGAAAACATCACGATGTGACGTCACCCCATGGGTTGGTAACAACTTGGTGCTTGCACGTACCTTTGCCTACCTTTAAATAAACAGGAATTATCAGTGAGCCTCTGACCTTTTCATGCTAATCCAAATCAGGTTTTAAGTGTTTGCTTCAAGTGCAGGTTTCTGAGGAGGCAGTCCTTATAAATGCTAACCTTCCTTAAAAATGGCGCTTATCTTCTATCGCTGTCACAAATACTTCCCCATATTAAATAGGTGGAGAGCTATGTGTAAAGTGCGGTTGGTCGAATTCATACACGGCTCAGTCGAAGTTCGCAGCTGTACTTTCCTGCATCAGCCTTCCTTGGTGGGTGCCCACACAGGGTGTCCTCTGTTGCCCTGCTCTGCTCACCTGCCTTTGAATAATAATTTGCAATGAAGCAAAGTTTTCCCTTGGCAGGGACATGCAGCGATTGCAGTCTCCGCTTGGTCAATTTGCTTCAGGTTGTTAGGAAGGCACAAGGTGGGCCTCACCGGCGTCGGCAAACCGGTCTCTTTGATTTCAGATGGGCAGCTTCTGAAATCAGCCCGGCTGCTTGTGCAGTCGAACAGAAAGCTGACAATGCTGAACTCCTGGCAGGTCAACGCTCAGCTTGCTGGTCTCCAGAGAGGGAAACGCCACAAAGGGCGCTGGAATAGGCTATGTTAGTTAACCCTTCCCTGATAGGGTTGCCAGTCCCCAGGTGCGGGCAGGGTAGGGTTGACAAGTCCAATTCAAGAAATATCTGGGGACTTCGGGGGTGGAGCCAGGAGACTTTGCGGGTGGAGCCAGGAGACATTAGGGGTGGAGCCAAGGTCAAGACTGTGACAAGCATAAAGGAACTCCAAAGGGAGTTCTGGCCATCACATTTAAAGGGACGGTACACCTTTTCAATGCCTTCCTTCCATAGGAAATAAAGAAGGATAGGGGCACCTTCTTTTGGGGCTCATAGAATTGGACCCCCTGGTCCAATCTTTTTAAAACTTGGGGGGTATTTTGGGGAGAGGCACTAGATGCTATACTGAAAATTTGGTGCCTCTAACCCAAAGAACAGCCCCCCCCCAGAGCCCCAGATACCCGTGGATCAATTTTCTATTATTTTCTATGGGAAAAACTTTCTATGGGAGTTCCCAGCAGACATTTCCCTCCCCTCCCCCTGCTTTCTGATGACCCTGAAGCGGGGGGGGGGGGAGGGCCTCCAAACTGGGGGATTGGCAACCCTAGGGCAGGGGATCCCCTGGTTTGGAGGCCCTCCCCCTGCTTCAGGGTCATGAGAAAGCAGTGATGGGGGGGCAGGGTGGGGTTGCCAAGTCCAATTCATGAAATATCTGGGGACTTTGGGGGTGGAGCCAGGAGAGTTTGGGGGTGGAGCCAGGAGACATTAGGGGTGGAGCCAAGATCAAGGCTGTGACAAGCATAATTGAACTCCAAAGGGAGTTCTGGCCATCACATTTAAAGGGACGGCACACCTTTTTAATTCCTTCCTTCCATAGGAAATAATGAAGGATAGGGGCACCTTCTTTTGGGGCTCATAGAATTGGACCCCCTGGTCCAAACTTTTTGAAACTTGGGGGGTATTTTGGGGAGAGGCACTAGATGCTATGCTGAAAATTGGGTGCCTCTACCCCCCAAAACAACCCCCTCAGAGCCCCAGATACCCGCAGATCAATTCTCCATGAGTTTCTATGGGAATAAATCTCCATAGGGAATAACAGAGTTCCCAGCAGACATCTCCGTCCCCTCCCCCCCGCTTTCTGACGACCCTGAAGCGGGGGAAGGGTCTCCAAACCGGGGGATCCCCTGCCCCCACCTGGGGATTGGCAACCCTAGAAGAGGGAAATGTCTGCTGCACACAGGGCCGGCGCTAAGGGTTCTGCCCCTAAAGGCAGACCCCTGCGCTGTGCCCCCCACCCTCCCAGCTCCCTCTTTTTTTTTGTTGTGCGCTCGCGATAGCACGCACCACAATGACATCACTACGTGACGTCATCATGAGGCCACTTCCCCCCTCCAAAGAGTGCAGTTTTTGGCGCTGGGATCTGTTTGCACGCCAGGCTCCTCTCGGGGCCTAGGTGTGGGGCGGCAGGCACAGGGAGGCAGCCATAGGTGAAGGGAGGTGGTGGGGGAGGAGGCAAGCGAGGGAAGGTGGGTGCGGGGAGGCAAGGGAAGGCGGGTGTGGGGAGGCGGCGGGCAAGGGAAGGTGGTGGGTGGAGGAGGTGAGCGGCAGCAGGTGAGGGAAGGTGGCTGCGGGGAGGCAGCTGCGGCAAGCGTAGTGAGGAGGACAGGTGGGAGGGCAGCAGGAGCTGAGAGAGGGGGTGCCTCATGGTGCGCCTAGGCCAAGTGGTGCTCGAGGCGGCGGCCAAAGTGGCCTACTCCTGCACGCCGGCCCTGGCTGCACACTCCATTATTCCCTATGGAGACTGATTCCCATAGGGTATAATGGAGAATTGATCTGTAGGTATCTGGTGCTCTGGGATGGGGCTGTGTGTATCTGAGGGGGCTATTTTTTGAGGTAGAGGCATCAGATTTGCAGCATAACCTTGCTCCTGGCTCCACCCCCAAAGTCTCCTGGCTCCACCCCCAAAGTCTCCTGGCTCCACCCCCAAAGTCCTCAGATATTTCTTGAATTGGACCTGCCAACCCTATTCCCCAGTCGATGGGAGGCGTGACTCAGCTGGGGCCTGAGATCTAAGAGATCCTGCAGTAGCCGGAGGTGATGTGCCTAGCAGATGCAGGTTGGTGGACATTCAAATACACTCCATGCCCAGAAAATGGCAAAAAACCCCTCCAGGATCCCTGGCCACAGTGGCCTGGAGAAAAATGTTTGCCTGACCCCGAAGTGGTGATGAGCATTTCCCTGGGCCTATAAGAAAGGGCCATGCGAACTAAGCACTGATACAGCCCTTCCTGCCCTCCCTCTCACGACCTGCTAAGTCCAATTTAAGAAATATCTGGGGACTTTGGGGGTGGAGCCAGGATACCCACGGATCAATTCTCCATGATTTTCTATGGGAATAAATCTCCATAGGGAATAACAGAGTTCCCAGCAGACATTTTCCTCCCCTCCCCCCGCTTTCTGACATCCCTGAAGCGGGGGGAGGGCCTCCAAACCAGGGGATCCCCTGCCCCCACCTGGGGATTGGCAACCCTACGACCTGCCTAAGTTCACAGAACTGTGGTGCTCTTGGGGAGGGACGCCAAGCTGGTAGCAGGAGCCCCAGCAAGCCTCTTGCTACTGAATCACTGAAGAGGGGGTGGGGGTGGGGAAAGGTGCTATGCAAAGCCCCAGTTGCCACTGAATCCGCCGCAGGGCTCTCAATTAGGGAGATTGGGATCTCCGTCAAGGAGGAGGCAGCCGTCACTCCTGGGGATCCCTCGGGGGCTTGGACTGATGAGGCAGATTGCCTGATAAAAGCCCGCTGAAAGGAGAGCAGGCCGGGCCTCCTCTTCCACCGGCTCCCAGAGCTGCCGGATGGTGTCTGGCTGTTTCTGGCATGCCTCGGCTTCCCTGGCGTTTGCAGGCATGCGACGTCTCCCTTGCAAGAAGGTTGTGGTTCAGTGAAACAGATCGACACCATGGGAGCCTTCCTTCTGCTAGGCCAGAATTCCTACCCAAATGAGGAAGGCAAATCCAGGCTACGCCTTAAAGCAAGGGTGTCAAACATGCAGTTTGGGGGCTGAGTCAGGCCCCTGGAGGGCTCCTATCAGGCCCCTGAGCAACTGGCTGTCTTCTTCCTTCTCCCTATATCTTCCTTCCTCCTACATAACAGCTTACTTTGTCAGGCGCTCTCAGTTGTGCAGCAGACCTACTGAGCCAAGCCTCTCTTCCTTCTATTGGCTGAGGCTCCTCTCCCTCCTGGCCTCCTGGGGAAGAAAGGAAAGAGCCAGAGCTTCCTTTGCCCAGTTCCCTGGATCCCACGGCAGAAATACAAAGAAAGCATTTTTAAGACCCATGAGCACTAATGTTTTAAGTTTTTAATTTATATATATGTGTGTGTGTGTGTTTGTCTGTGTTTTTTTATAAAATTTATGTCTCTGCTACCTAATCTTAAATAGGTACACGCATGGTCCGGCTCAACCTGGCTCGGCCCAACCCGACATGGCCCGGTCCAACAAAGTCTCATTTATGTCAGATCCGGCCCTCATAATGAATGAGTTTGACACCCCTGCCTTAAAGGAATGCTGCTAGATCCAGGGGGGCAGCCATGTCGGTCTGAAGCAGTAAACCAGGGGTGGCCAAACGTGCTCAATCTGAGAGCCACATAGAATAAACAGCAGATGTCTGAGAGCCACAGGACATGAATGTCAGATGTTGGCGAGCCGCAATGAAGCAAGGGAGGGTGGAAAGCAGGAAGGGAAGAAGAAAAGACGGCAAATAGAAGTGGAAGGAGGGGAAGAAAAAGTGGAAAGAAAGCAACTTTAACTTTAAATGTCTTCTCCGAGCTGCAAGCTGGCTTGGCTTGGAAGTGATTTAAAGAGACAAAGGCTTTCTCCAAGCTGGCCAATGGGGCGGTGGGGACTTCGAGAGCCACACAACATGTGTGAAAGAGCCACAAGGGGCTCCCGAGCAACAGTTTGGCCACCCCTGCAGTAAAACAAAGCAAGAGTCAAGTTGCACCTTCAAGACCAACACCGTTGAATGCTGTTAAAGGAATGTTGTTGGTCGAATGGCCTTTGAAGCGAACATTCCCTTCAATCTGGAAGCTTGCTTCAGTTTTTCTGTTAGAATCACAGAGTTGGAAAGTGTCTCCAGGGGTCATCTAGTCTAACACCCTTCACGATGCAGGGAATTCACAAATACCTGCACCCACACCCCCAGCAACATCCGCTCCACACTCAAGAGATGTTCACAAACAAGCAAAAAAAACCCTCCAGGATCCCTGGCCAAACTGGCTTGGAGAAAAATTGCTGCCTGACTCCAAGGCAGTGAACAGCATTCCTTGGATGGGCCACAAGGACTAAGCACTGATGCAGCCCTTCCTGCCCTCCTTCTCATGATCTGCCTAAGTTCACAGAAGCAGCATTGCTGTCAGAAGGCCATCGAGCCTCTCTTTAGAAACCTCCAAGGAAGGAGAGCCCACCACCTCCCGAGGAAGCCTGTTCCACTGAGGAACTGCTCCGCCAGGAAGTTCTTCCTAGTGTTTAGACAAAAACCCTTATGGTTTAATTTCAACCCATTGGTTCTGGTCTGGCCTGGAGCAACAGAAAACAACTCTGCACCATCCTCTACATGACAGCCCTTCAAGTACCTACTTGAGGATGGTGATAATATAATCTCTCTGTCATCTCCTCTTTTGGCCACTGTGTGACACAGAGTGTTGGACTGGATGGGCCGTTGGCCTGATCCAACATGGCTTCTCTTATGTTCTTATGTGACACAGAGTGTTGGACTGGATGGGCCATTGGCTTGATCTAACATGGCTTCTCTTATGTTCTTACGTGACACAGAGTGTTGGACTGGATGGGCCATTGGCCTGATCCAACATGGCTTCTCTTATGTGACACAGGGTGTTGGACTGGATGGGCCGTTGACCTGATCCAACATGGCTTCTCTTATGTTCTTATGTGACACAGAGTGTTGGACTGGATGGGCCATTGGCTTGATCTAACATGGCTTCTCTTATGTTCTTATGTGACACAGAGTGTTGGACTGGATGGGCCATTGGCCTGATCCAACATGGCTTCTCTTATGTGACACAGAGTGTTGGACTGGATGGGCCATTGGCCTGATCCAACATGGCTTCTCTTACGTTCTTATGTGACACAGAGTGTTGGACTGGATGGACCATTGGCCTGATCCAACATGGCTTCTCTTATGTTCTCTCCAGGCTAAACATACCCAGCTCTTTCAGCTTTTCCCTATAGGATTCGGTCTGCAGACTGTTGTATTGAAAAGTGTAAAGTGCAATATCGTATTGGCTTGATATCCTGTTAACTTTGCAGGCTAGCCTGATCTCATCAGATCTCAGAAGCTAAACAGGGTTGGCTAGTTTTTGGAAGGGCACCGCCAAGGAATACCAGGGTCCATGACGCAGAGGCAGGCAGTGGCAAACCACCTCTGAAATGTCTCCTGCCTTAAAAACAACCACCTAGAGGTGCATAGAGCTAAAAGGGATAGAACTTCCGACTGCCAGACAATCTTAGGATCTCCTGGCTATTCTACACACAGTGCCATACAACAACACAAAATCAGTTATTGAATTGATATGGAATTCAGGCCATGGAAGGGGATGGGATTATGGCTCAGTGGAAAAGCATCCGTCCTTCATGCAGAAAGTCCCAGGTTCAAATCTCTGCCACCTCCAATAAGAAGATCCAGAAGTCTGCAGCGGGAGAGAGATCTACCTGAGATCCTGGAGAGCTGCTGCCAGTCAGATCGGGCAATACAGACCATGACAGGCCAATGACCTGACTAGGTGGCTTTATGAGGTCATGTGGGATTATTTGACTCGCTAGGTAAAAGTGATGCTAGTAAATCATCCACTCCAATTTAGTTCTAAGACAGAAGGGAAGGAAATTATAAAGGTTTTGGCCATGGCTTTTTTTGTAGCAGGAACTTCTTTGCATACGACACCACACACCCCTGATGTAGCCAATCTTCCAAGAGCTTACAAAAAAGAGCCTTGTAAGGTCTTGGAGGATTGGCTACATAGGGGGCTGCGGCCTGATATGCAAAGGAGTTTCTGCTAGAATTCCAGCCCTGGCTACATCAGGGGTGTGTGGCCTAATATGCAAAGGAGTTCCTGTTACAAAAAAAGCCCTGGTTTTGGCCATTTGGTAAGCCTGTGATGAAATCCACTTCACGGTTGGCCTGCGGACATTTGTGGTACATTTCTCAATTTCCAAATGAAGTGGGAGATCAGGGCAAGCCTTGTTCCCACTAAGCTGCTTTCTCTCTCTGCTGTGGAACCTGCCTGGTCATTTGTAGCAGGCAAAAGGCTTGATAAAAGGAACCAAAGTGGGGGAATGGTGGACCAGCCCTCCATGCCCTGAGGAACTTCACGGTTTTATATTATCGTTTTCAGGGCTTTTTTTGTAGCAGGAAGTCCTTTGCATATTAGGCCACACACTCTTGATGTAGCCAATCCTCCTGGAGCTTATAGGAGGCCCTGTACTAAGAGTCCTGTAAGCTCCAAGAGGACTGGCTACATCAGGGGTGTGTGACCTAATATGCAAAGGACTTCCTGCTACAAAAATAGCCCAGGTTGTCACCCACATTGCCTTGTGTAAGCAGAGTTTGAGAACACTGATTGTGGGGCTGTGGGGAAAAAATTTGGCCCCATATATGTAGGGTTGCCAATCCCCAGATGGGGGCAGGGGATCCCCCAGCTTGGAGGCCCTCCCCCCGCTTCAGGGTCGTCAGAAAGCGGGGGGAGGGGAGGGAAATGTCTGCTGGGAACTCTATTATTCCTTATGGAGATTTATTCCCATAGAAAATCATGGAGAATTGATCCACAGGTATCTGGGGCTCTGGGGGGAGGCTGTTTTTTGGGCTAGAGGCACCAAATTTCCAGTATAGCATCTAGTGCCTCTCCCCAAAGTTCCCCCCAAGTTTCAAAAAGATTGGACCAGGGGGTCCAATTCTATGAGCCCCAAAAGAAGGTGCCCCTATCCTTCATTATTTCCTATGGAAGGAAGGAATTGAAAAGGTGTGCCGTCCCTTTAAATGTGATGGCCAGAACTCCCTTTGGAGTTCAATTATGCTTGTCACAGCCTTGATCTTGGCTCCACCCCCAAAGTCTCCTGGCTCCACCCCCAAAGTCCCCAGATATTTCTTGAATTGTACTTGGCAACCCTACATACTGTCACACTGGCCTGTTTACCTATCGTTGTCAGGGCTGTCGTGCTGCAAATCAGTCGTGTCAGATGGGCTAACTATGAAGCCTGGACACGATCCAGGCTCCTGCGTGGCATGTTTGCCTTCTTATCGTTTTAGATTTGAATTGGAAATGTTTTCCAATTCCAAATTTCTGGGAACCCCCCTCCCCCTCGCTCTGCTCAAAACACCCGGCCAGCTGCTTTCTGTCTGGGAACTCCTCTCGTCTCAGTCATGCTTTCTGCTCCAAGGCTGAGCCTGCAGTCCAGCACAGAGTTAAGCATGCTCCAAGCTCTCATTACAATAGGATTAGGCTTTCTTAACACTGTCTTGGATGGGGGCCCAAACCTTCTGGGCTTGCTTGCTGTTTCCCCAGGGTAATCAGGTGGTGCTGATTAATTTTGGAGAGTGTTGGAAGGGCATCCTTTGGTTGTTGCTCTCTTGCCTGTCGCTGTTGCTTTTTCTTGGACCGGAGTTTGGAGGTGCGCAGGATTTTGAGTCCCATTTTGCAGTTCTGGGGCAGTCCTGTGTGACAGCAATTGCAGGTTCCTGACCTCACGGCAAGGCGACCTTTTGTCTGCCCGAAAGACTCCAGTGTCAACGTCTTTGATCTATAGCCAAGCTTTCAAATTTTCAAAATACATTTATTTAACATGCTCTAATAAAGAGCTCCGTGGCGCAGAGTGGTAACGCTGCAGTACTGCAGACCAAACTCTCTGCTCACGACCTGAGTTCGATCCCGGCGGAAGCTGGGTTTCATGTAGCCGGCTCAAGGTTGACTCAGCCTTCCATCCTTCCAAGGTCGGTCAAAGGAGTCCCCAGCTTGCTTGGGTGGGGGGGAATGTAGATGACTGGGGAAGGCAGTGGCAAACCACCCCGTAAAAAGTCTGCCATGAAAAAGTCGTGATGCTTTGTCACCCTAGAGTTGGAAGCGACTGGTGCTTGCACAGGGGACTACCTTGACTTTTTTTTAACATGCTCTAATTAAAAAAAACAACAAAAAACCCACAAGAGCTTTACATGGTTCTGTCGGGCTTTCTACTAACTTAGCCAGGGGTCATTTCATAGAATAAGAGGTGCCGGAGCTCATTGGCATAACTCATTGGCATATGCCACACACCCTTGACAGCACTGGAAGGTGGACTAAATTAAATCAGGTCAGCATTGACCTTAAAATGCTTCTTGAATTAGAATTGTCGTAATAAAACCTGACTCCCATCCAGGGCCAGAGAGTAGGATTAGGCTAAGAAGGGGCTGCTTAGGGCCCCTCTCCCCGTGCCCTGCGGCTGCGTCTTTGCTGTCCTGACTTTGTCGCAGCCTCCCGAGGCTCTGGAAGCAGCGGCAAAGGGGTGTGTGTGGCAGGGCAGCGAGTGTGCTCCAGGTGTGCTGCTGCCCTTCTGATGTTTGTCGAGGTCTCCCAAGGCTCAGGAGGCCGTGGCAAAGTGGTGGGGGTGTGGCAGGGCAGCGAGCAGCAAAGGATGCACGCAAGTGACGTCACTGTGACATCATCAGTGCGCACTATGCGCGCACACCAAAAAAATTCCATGGAGGGCGGGTGAGCACGTTTTGGCCTAGGGTCACAAACCCCTCTATCGCCGGGACTGCTCCCATCATACGTTTTAAATTCCTTTCTCCTCTGTGGCCACAGTGGCATGATGAAGATTCCATCCGTCTGCTTTATATGTTTTGGTTCTTTCCCCATTTTTTGTGGGGGAAAAATATTAGAAAGCTTGTTCAGTCTTAGAATGCAGCAAAATTCTCACAGAGGGGTTTGAACGATGGAGCCCAAAGGCAAGGGGGTTTTTTTTGTGGGGGGGGGAGAAAGAAAGAACACAATAAAAACTTGAGGTTCCGGAGCTCTGCTTCTGTGTGCTCCTGCCCAAAATGAGGCCTGAGCTTAGCAACATCTTTGCAAGTGCAGCTGAATTTACAAACCGGAGCTGTTGTCTGCCCAAAAGACTCCAGTTTTAACGTCTTTGATCTATGGCCAAACTCTGAACCAATTTGCAAAATATACCTCTTTAACATGATCTAATTAAAAAAAAAAATCAGAAGAGCTTTACATGACTCTCTCATGCTTTCTACTAACTTAGCAATATCTTTGCAAGTGCAGCTGAATTTACAAACCAGAGCTGTGCAGCCACAGTGGTCCCATTGTTAACACTGTGGCTCCATTCTAGGATCCATCTAAATAAGAACTTTTGGGGGGCTTCCGCAATAAAGAGCTGAAGTAGTTTACAAAGCAGACGGCTGGAATCCAATCAGACCACTGTAAGAATGTACTCTGGAATAGACCTACCTGTTCAAAAGAAAGTGGTCTATAGGTGGGGCTGAGAGAGCTCTGATGGAAACTGCTCTTGTGAGGAACAGCTCTGAGAGAGTTACGACTGACTCAAAGTCATTCCAGCAGTTGTATGTGGAAGAGTGGAGAACCGAACCTGGTTCTCCCAGCAAAGAGTCTGCACACTTAACCACTGCTCCAAACAGGAGGTCAACATTCTGGGTCGTCCTGGGACCCCCCCCCCCCCCCCGGAGCTTGGCAAATCATGAGATTTTATTCCAGGTGGAATAAAATCTCAGTTTAGCAACATTTTTTTTTAATTAGAGCATGTTAAAGAGGTATATTTTGCAAATTGGTTCAGAGTTTGGCCATAGATCAAAGACGTTAAAACTGGAGTCTTTTGGGCAGACAACAGCTCCGGTTTGTAAATTCAGCTGCACTTGCAAAGATGTTGCTAAGCTCAGGGTTGGTTGGTTGGTTTTGGATAGCAACAAGGAATTGTTGTCAGAGGGCCCATAGCATTTCTGCATAGGGGCTTAGGGTCCAGAGTGGAGTAGTGTATCATGCACCTAGAATGCATGAGGTCCAAAATTCCTTTCCAGTTGACCTTGGAAGCATTAGGAGGGAGAAATCCTGAGATCTTGGAAAATGGTTGCCGGTCAAGGTAAGACAATATTAGTCAAGTGCAGGGCTTTTTTGTAGCAGGAACTCCTTTGCATATTAGGCCACACCTTCCTGATGTAGCTTACAATAGGCCCTGCACTAAGAGCCCTGTAGGCTCCTGGAGCATTGGCTACATAAGAGGGGTGTGGCCTAATATGCAAAGGAGTCCCTGCTACAAAAAAAAGCCCTGGTCAAGAGGGACCAACCATTTTGGAGCAACCTAAGGCAGATTCCAAGCATCCTGTACAAACATTATTGTTAGTACAGAATAGGCAAAAGTCGAGCGCAAAACTGAGCCATTCTTTAGTCCCAGCTTTACTGCCATAAAATCCCACACTGAACCCAATGGAAACTAAATTGAGACCATGATGCATAACCACCGTTCTTTCTCTCTCTCTTTTTTTATAAATCAAATGTTATCTTTATCTGGCATATTTAGCAAGAGTCTTGTAAATGCTTCTGAGTAGAGGCTCACTTGGCCCAGAGAAGCCTGTAACCATAAATTGAAACACGATGCTGATAATCAAGGCTTGGAGAATGTGTTTAGTCTAGCCTGGGATGGATAACGAGAATGTGTACCAGCGAATACTTTTACAGGCAACGAGAGATAAAATATTGGGAACTGGTTTCATTTCTAAATAACTTTGATATCTATAGAAATTGGTTTAATTGCACTTTTCTCCTTTCTTAAAAAAAGTCTCCCCCCCCCCTCTAAAATGAGTCGTGATTTATTTATTCAAAAACCATCATCGTGCAATGGTGACATGCTAATATTTTTGCACACCGTAGAAGGCGCAAAGAACCAATGGAAAATCTTTGCAACAAGGAAGCTGTCAACTCAATTCAAACAAAGGCCCGGGCAAATTCTTGGTGAATAGCTGCTGTTATCCAAAACAGTCATAGCAGAAAACAATTCAAGGAATTCAGTATTCCGAGAGTGTCTGATACCCTGTATAGAGGTCATGCGACTCTAAGAAAACGATACTCCCCAAGGTCTATGTCACCTGCATGCAGCCCCGTAGCCAGAAATTTTTGGGTGGGGGGGCCCAGGACATAAAATTTTGGGTGGGGGGGGGATGTGGAGTCTTGGTTGCTTTTTGCAGCAGCCAGCCTCTGGGCCCCAGCTTTCTCTTTCTCTATCACGCTCTTGGGGGTGGGAAGAAGAGCCCGGGGAGAGTGGCGGCGGCAAAAACGGGGCTTTGGGCAGTGCAGAAGAGTGGGAGAGGCAGGGAAGAGCCCAGGGAGAGTGGCAACGGGGAAAAGGGGGCTGCGGGGAGAGAAGGGGAGGCAGGGAAGAGCCTGGGGAGAGTGGCAGCAGGGAAAAGGGGGCTGCGGGGGAGAGAAGGGGAGGCAGGGAAGAGCCCGGGGAGACCGGCAGTGGGGAAAACAGGGCTGTGGGGAGAGCGGGGGGGGGGGAGGCAGGGAAGAGCCCGGGGAGACTGGCAGTGGGGAAAACAGGGCTGTGGGGAGAGCGGGGGGGGGGAGGCAGGGAAGAGCCCGGGGAGACCGGCAGTGGGGAAAACGGGGCTGCAGGGAGAGCGGGGGAGGCAGGAACGGGGTGGGAAGAGCCTGGGGAGAGCGGCAACGGTGGCAAAAACAGGGCCGCAGAGAGAGCAGTAGAGAAAGTAGGGGCCACACAGGTGGAAGTGGGGGTTGGGTGGAGGGGCCATGTTCCCCCTGGGGCCCACCATGGCTATGGGCCTGCCTGCATGGTTGCTGTGATGGCAGCCCCACAGGGTGTCAGGGATAAGAGCAGGGCTCTTTTTTGTAGCAGGAACTCCTTTGCATATTAGGCCGCACCCCGTGATGTAGCCAATCCTCCAAGAGCTTACAGTAGGCCCTGTAAGAAGAGCCCTGCAAGGAAGATGGGGGTTGCTATGTAGATGAAGGCAATGGCATACCATCTCTGTTCATCTCTTGCCTGGAACGCCCCAAAGATGCCGTGGGTTGGTCTTCCTTCTTCTCCCCCCTCTCCTGTCAACATTTTAAGAAGCTCCACCTAGTTCTGGTGGAAAGCCTCACCCTCTCAGCCTGAAGTATAATGATAGGGCACAGTTTGAGGGAGGCATTTCATGCCAGTCTGCTGTTCTACAGAGTGGACCGTGGCCACCCAAGCAAACATGCTAATCTGCCTGATTGTGAGGAAGGTGGTATGTTTTACCCTCCCCCCCACCAATTAACCTTCCTGTTTTCCAAAGTCAGGAGGTTTTTTTTTTGTAGCAAGAACACCTTTGCATATTAGGCCCCACCCCCCTGATGTAGCCAATCCTTCAAGAGCTTACAGGGCTCTTAGTACAGGGCCTACTATAAGCTCCAGGAGGACTGGCTACATCAGAGGTGTGTGGCCTAATATGCAAAGCAGTTGCTGCTAGAAAAAAAAGCCCTGTAAAGTCGGTAAAAATGTAAGCTGGTATCTTATTTCCCTGAAACCAATATTGAACTACTTTTGAGTGGTGTGTGTGTATGTGTGTAGGAAGTTAATAAAAAATCTCAGAGATATTGTTAAACAATTTAATTATTAAAAAAAACCCCAACCCAATGGCCAAAAGCTAACCAATCTATCTCAGATATGCCTCTGATTTTGGGCATGGCCAGCGGAATTTGTTTCTTCCACCAGCACCAGTCCATGCTATATTGTAACGCTCTCTGGTGAGTTCCTTCATTTTCATATGGTCCGAGAGCCTATACTTACAGAACAAAAGTCCAAGGGGCTCTTGTATGTGTGGAATATGTTGCACAGTTCTTCAATTCCCGCTGATATGTTTTGGGGGAAGGTAGTGATTAATACATAGAATTCACTGTCACAGGAGGTGGTGGCAGCTACAAACACAGACTCCTTCAAGAGGGGATTGGCTCAACATATGGAACAAAAGTCCATCAGTGGCTCTTAGCCACAAGGCATAGATGGAACTCTCTGTCTGGGGCAGTGATGCTCTGCATTCTTGGTGCTTAGTGGGGCAACCGTGGGAGGGCTTTTGGTGTTCTGGCCCCATTGGTGAACCTCCTGATGGCACCTGGGTTTTGGCCACTGTTGCACACAGAGTGTTGGACTGGATGGGCCATTGGTCTAATCCAGCAGGGCTCCTCTTACATTCTTATGCTCTAGCACTGAGACCAGAGGACGCCTTGTGTACCATTGCAAGCTTCCCATGACCTGTAGAAATATCCAGGTGGGAGAACCAGTCTGGTGTAGTGGTTAAGTGTGCGGACTCTTATCTGGGAGAACCGGGTTTGATTCCCCACTCTTTCACTTGCACCTGCTGGAATGGCCTTGGGTCAACCATAGCTCTGGCAGAGGTTGTCCTTGAAAGGGCAGCTGCTGTGAGAGCCCTCTCCAGCCCCGCCCACCTCACAGGGCGTCTGTTGTTGGGGAGGAAGGGAAAGGAGATTGTGAGCCGCTCTGGGACTCTTCGGAGTGGAGGGCGGGATATAAATCCAATATCTTCATCTTCTTCAGTCATGTTGTTCTGAAGCAGTAGAACAAAGTAGGAGTCCAAGAGCACCTTCAAGAGCAGGCCTTGAATTCAGCAGGAGTTTGCAGGACCACAGCTCCTGATCCTTTCTGAGGGTTCCCCCTCTTCCTCCCCACCTACCTAGCTTGTCCACTGAATAGCAGGCACAGCTGCATAACAACCCCTGGATGAGCTCCACCACCTGTTTTTCTACAAAATGACCCCTGTTTAAGACCAATAAATGAATAAAACTTTGCTGGTCTCAAAGGTGCTGCGGGGCTCCTACTTTGCTCAACCTGCAGGCCTCTCAGATCTAGAAACTCCGATTTGGAAGTCTTTGTTGGCAAATGACAGAGAACATCAGTTTAGAAACTCTCAGCTGTTCTTGAGGTTTGCAGCTACTAATATATCTGTTCACCAGAGCAGCAGTCCCCAAAGCTGCAAGAGTCGGCACGCTTGGCTTGTCGGGGCGTATTCGACGGAGGAGGGTGCTGCAATTTCAGGCGGTCGCGATGCAAACTGGAACACGTCGGCTGCGCTGCTGTCCAGAAGCTGCTGATTAATTCTGCTTGTGTGCGAAAGGAGATGCACCAAGGGTGGCCCACAAACACATGACAACTGATAAAGGGTAATTGCATCGGGCCAGCCGCTTATTGAAATGCAGGCGTTTCACTTGGAGACTGAAGTATAAATTCTCATTAAGGTCTAATGAGTTTGTCTGCAGCCTTCTCCCCGTCTCCTACCTCCCCTTGACTTTTGTCACGAGCTGCCCCAGTAGAAGGCCACATGGGTTGCCATTTCCCCTCCCTCCTTGCCGGCTGTCCTCTTTGTTCTCCTGGGTCCTGCTATTTAGCAAGGCACCGAACTCATCACTCTGCCTTTCCAGAGCTGCCCTGGAGGCATTACCTCCTGTACATTCTAATGGACTGCTGAATAGGGAAATGAAGCCCTCGTTCCCTGTGCTGTGTGTTTCCTTCCCAGGGACGATTCCAGGTGTCTATGGGCGCTGGGCAGAGAGTGTCCAAGGAGGGCTCTTTCCCCTCCTCACCCTTGTTTCACACAGGGCTTTTTTTGTAGAAAAAAGCTCAGCAGAAACTTATTTGCCTATTAGGCCACACCCCCTGATGTCGCCATTGTTTCACACAGGGCTTTTTTGTAGAAAAAAGCTCAGCAGGAACTTATTTGCCTATTAGGCCACACCCCCTGATGTCGCCATTGTTTCACACAGGGCTTTTTTTGTAGAAAAAAGCTCAGCAGGAACTTATTTGCCTATTAGGCCACACCCCCTGATGTCGCCATTGTTTCACACAAGGCTTTTTTGTAGAAAAGCCCAGTGCCATCATAGGGAGGAGCCAATGACATAACAGTGAGGGGCCTCTGTTGCTACTGTCTATGGAGGCAAGACCATGGGGAGTTTAGGGATGGGCTCCCCAGAAATTTAAGTGGGCCCAGACACCCCCTAACCATGCTCTTGGGCTGGGCCAAAGCTAGGAAAAGGTGGGAATTGGCCAGCGGTTATAGCCTCCACACCTGCAGTGTCCTGTTTTTGAAATTCACTTTTAGAATAGTCACCTTGAGATCTGTATCATATCTACATAATGTGTGCCCAGGACAAACTAGTGGTCACAAATCTGACACTAAGAAAGGCGACGCAGCAAAGCCTGTGGAGGGACGTGTTCTGGATGTTCATTTAGTGGAGTCTTGTTTCTGCCTTATTCGCAAGGGTTCAAAACGAAACAACAAAGCGACTGTGTAGCCAGACAAATCACTTAGTGTCTCAAACAAGCTTACTTAAATCAGTTTCTATACAAAAGTATCTTATGCAGTTCAGAGCGCCCAAAGGTGCCTCATAAACAGTCAAAGTCCAAAGAGTCTTATAAAAACTACTAAGGTGTGGTCAAACCAAAACGGTTCTATAACCGAATGGAGCGGTGGAAACGTGTTCAGAGGATGACTGTGACATGGCGTACGGCAGCACTCTTTCTCTCTCCTCTCCGCCTTCTGAAGCATGAAGGTAAGTATATAGAAGCTCTCAATGTGTTTGTTGACTTGGCTTGCTGCGCGTTTCGAACAACTGCCGGAGGGCAGTTCCAACTTTTTCAAGAGCAAATCAATAAAAACCTTCTTCTATGTACTGCATTTAGGGAAACTTTTCTACAGTGGCTCATGCGTTTGCCGGTGCTTCGGAAGGCGGAGAGGAGAGAGAAGGAGCGCTGCCGTACGCCGTGTCACAGTCATCCTCTGAACACGTTTCCACCACCCTGTTCGGTTTTGGAACAGTTTTGGTTTGACCACACCTTAGTGCTTTTTATAAGACTCTTTGGACTCTGAGACTATTTATGAGGCGCCTTTGGGCACTCTGAACTGCATAGGATACTTTTGGATAGAAATTGATTTAAGTAAACCTGTTTGAGATACTACGTGATTTGTTTGGCTACACAGTTGCTTTGTTTGGTGTAGTGGTGAAGTGTGCGGATTCTTATCTGGGAGAATTGGGTTTGATTCCCCACTCCTCCACTTGCACCTGCTGGAATGGCCTTGGGTCAGCCATAGCTCTGGCAGAAGTTGTCCTTGAAAGGGCAGCTGCTGTGAGAGCCCTCTCCAGCCCCATCCACCTCACAGGGTGTCTGTTGTGGGGGAGGAAGGGAAAGGAGATTGTGAGCTGCTCTGAGACTTTTCGGAGTGGAGGGCGGGATAGAAATCCAATATCTTCTTCTTCTTCTTCTTGTTCTGTTTTGAATTTTCCACTGTGTTCTGCTTTATTATTATTTATTCATAAGGGTGACAGACAGTACTGAAATGTACTAAATTATGACATTACAGGTACTTTTTGTTTGGTAAATGCCTGGCTGAAGTCTCTGAGCCAAGGTATGAAATAAAACAGTACCAAACAGAAACAAAGCCCTGAAGAATCATGGAAATTGGGATATGATACAACAGGAAGGGCAGGCAGTTGTGACTGGCAGCTGAAGCACAGCTTGTGTGAGTTTGTCAATCTTGCCTGGAAATGGTTGCCCAGGAGAGGCTCAGGACTTCCTGGTCAAATTCAAGAGGTGCTTGAGCACTTTAATACCCTGAAACTTACACCTATGCAGGGATTTTTTTCTAGCAGGAACTCCTTTGCATATTAGACCACATCTCCCCTGATGTAGCCAATCCTCTTGGAGCTTACAGTGGGCCCTGCACTAAGAGCCCTGTAAGCTCTTGGAGGATTGGCTACTTCAGGGGTGTGTGGCCTAATATGCAAAGGAGTTCCTGCTACAAAAGAAAGCCCCTGTATTGGTAGTGTAAGCTGAAACAGACAGATGGAGGAAGAGAGGCGTCCTCCTCTTCAGGTTCACCAAGGCGCCAGCGTCTGAGGTTTTGTTGTTGCTTCTCTTCAGGCTACTTAGTGGCTTTGGAACCTGTATGCAATGCCAGCAAACCAGACTAAACAGCTGGGTTTGTCATCCAATTGTGTCAGTCATTCTTCTCTCACCACATCTGGTTATTGGGTCACCGGGGAAGCCATGTTGGCACCCTGGCAAGCCATGCTACTTAACATTTATATGAAGCTGCTGGGCGACGTCATGTGGCGTGTGGTCGAGATCGGCGTTAGCAACCTCTGATAACACCTGCTCTGTAATTAAAAGCCAGGCCACAAACCTGTATTTGGAGGCTGCGGAGAAGATTAAATAGAAGGAAGCTGAGCAGCAATGAGGTAGGAGGGATCACGTTGGTAGGCAGCCCCACTGCTCTCGAGGGACCTGTTACGCGGCCTTTGGGTGGGGTGGGACTACTGAAGTCAGCAGAGCAGCGCCAGGACCTTGGGTTTCTTAGGTACCCCCAGGACTTTTTTTGTAGCAGGAACACATTTGTATATTAGGCCACACACCCAGATGTCACCATTGTTTCATACAGGGCTTTTTGGTAGAAAAAGCCCAGCAGGGACTCATTTGCATATTAGGCCACACCCCCTGACACCAAGCTAGCTGGAACTGTGATCCTGTGAGTTCCTCCTCCTCAAAAAAAAAATCCCTGGCTGTCTTCATGCATCTGGTGAAGAGAGCTGTGTTTCTCAGAAGTCTGCAACAATGAAATGTGTTAGATTTAAAGGTGCTACAGGACTCTACTGTTTTGCAGGAATAGACTAAACACGACTAACTCCTCTGGATCTATCCCCATCAATACAGTAATTTAGCTTACTAGTTTCAGTAATTACCAACGGAACAGTGGGTAGACCAGGGGTGGCTTAACTTGCTTAATGTAAGAGCCATATAGAATAAACGCCAGATGTTGGAGAGCCGCAAGACATGAACGTCAGATATTTGAGAGCCACAAGATGGAAGGAAGGAAAGTGGAAAGAAAGCAAATAGATGGGGGAGAGGTGGAAAGAAAGCAACTTTAAATTCATTCTCCAAGCTGCCGGCCAATTGGGTGGTAGGGGGTTTCGAAGGCCACACAATATGTGTGTGAGAGCCACATGTGGCTCCCAAGCCACAGTTTGGCCACCCCTGGGGTAGACTTTCCTCTTCAATGTCTGCAAAACTCAGGCCAGGGATGGCAGGTTATGTTCTGCATGAGCAGGTCACTGAATCTAGGCACCCAAGATGTACACAGACCCACGATCGCTTAAGCAGGGGAGGCCGAGTGTTACTTGACGCCTGCTGTCTGAATCATAATTTTTTTTCTAAAAGCTTGGAACGATCCAATAGTAAAAACAGATGGCTCATGAACAGGTTGCTCGCAGACTGCCAACTTCTCAACCATCCCCAGTATCTGCGCCTTTAGCATGCCCTTGATCTGCAGCAGATAACAGGTGATAGCATTAATCTCCATGCCCTGAAAAACTTTACCTGCCGATGCCTGTATATCACACCTTTGCTGAAAGATTTGACAGAAGTTCTGGCACCTCTAGTTGCCTGCCAACTCGGATTTTCTGGAAGCGGTCCACCGAGGCTGTGAATTTTCCCTGGCTTTAGGTTGCCTCCTCTTTTTTAATGAGCTGTGTCTGACATGGAGAAATGTAACAGGGAAAGCTTGGCTTCATGTGGCGATAAAAGGTGGACCGAGTTTTGCTCGCTAAATTTCGCCGCATCGTTGTTTGAAGGCACAAAACCCTTTCCAGTCCAAAGCAAAAACTGGCAACCCAAATTCACTCCACATTGGAACTGCAGAAAAGAATGAGGAAAGAGCCTCCTAACTGCAAAGACACTTTCTGTTCTAGTCTCTGGCAGAGAATACTTCCAGTCTCATACTGATTCAGCAGTAGCAGTTGCTCTGCCCTCAGGCTTCTGCTCTAAAAAACAAGATCAGGAAGACGTGGGGGAAACTGGAGGGAGATGCGGGTCAAAGTGCGGCCACGCAGCAACTGGTGCGGAATTGATTGGCTGAGCTGGGGAAAGCAGAAACCTGACAGCAGAGCAACTGCTACTGCGGAATTGCTAAGTCTGTGCCAGTCAATGGGCTTAACACCACTTTGTGGAGGATGTACATCGTCCAGAGCCCGGCATTCAACCGGGATGGGATGAATCATTAAATTGAATGCCCTTCGGCTGTCTTGAAGGGCAGATATAAGGGTATTCCTTAAAAGGAACATAGGAACGTAAGAGAAGCCATGTTGGATCAGGCAAGTGGCCCATCCAGTCCAACACTTTGTATCACACAGTGGCCAAAAACCCCAAGTGCCATCAGGAGGTCCACCAGTGGGGCTAGAAGCCCTTCCACTGTCCCCCCCGCCCCAAGCACAAGAATACAGAGCATCAGTGCCTCAGACTGAGAGTTCCAACAATATGCTGTGGCTGATGGACCTCTGCTCCATATGCTTATCCATTCCCCTCTTGAAGCTGTCTATGCTTGTAGCCGCTGCCACCTTCTGTGGAAAGAGTTTGCTCCTGTCGCTTTAATGAACCTGATTCTGTGCGTCATATTCTTTTTTACTGCTCTCATTCTTCTCCGCACCACTTATTCGCCCTCTTCTCCCTTCTGCAAAATCTATGACCGGTCATGATTTAGCCTTTTTATCTGACAAGTCCCCTGAAAAGTTTCTTGTGTCATGTGTATGGAAGTTAAGGACTAGAGAATACAACATATAGATTTATTCTGCCTGCCTACTTTGCCTTTTTAATTTCAGTGGATTTTGGTTGGTGGTGACCTTCTTTTATATTTTTAGGCATATGAACATATATAAACATATGAAGCTGCCTTATACTGACTCAAACCCTCTTTGGTCCATCAAAGTCAGTCTTGTCTACTCAGACTGGCAGTGGCTCTCCAGCTGAGGGTTTTCACACCTATTTGCCTGGACCCTTTTTAGTTGGAGATGCCGGGGATTGAATCTGGTACCTTCTGCTTACCAAGCAGATGCTCTACCACTGAGCCACCAGCCCTCCCCAAGGCATCTAGTGTTTGGACTGTTTTATTGTATTATGAAGCCATTAAAGGTTTGTTTGAATGGAAATTGAACAAACAAAAAATAGATCATACTGTTTCTTCTCTCTCTCTCTTTTAAAAAAATTCTTGTATGGAGATTTGAAATGGGTTCCAACTCTCTTAACGCCCCTGTCATTTACACATTGCCCCAACCTGGATTGCCCTTGCTAGCTTGATTTCAGAACCAGTTTGGTGTAGTGGTTTAGTGTGCAGATTCTTATCTGGGAGAACCGGGTTTGATTCCCCACTCCTCCACTTGCACCTGCTGGAATGGCCTTGGGTCAGCCATAGCTCTCGCAGGAGTTGTCCTGGAAAGGGCAGCTTCTGGGAGAGCCCTCTCAGCTCCACACGCCTCACAGAGTATCAGTTGTGGGGGAGAATATAAAGGAGATTGTAAGCCACTCTGAGAGTCTGATTCAGAGAGAAGGGCAGGGTATAAATCTATGGTGGTCTTCTTCTTCACATGGCCAGCCCCAGTTAGTACTTATTTATTTATTTCTTTTATATCCCGCCTTTCACCCTGATGGGGACCCAAAGCAGCTCCCATCATTTTCCTCTCCTCTGTTTTATCCCCACAACAATCCTGTGAAGTAGGTTAGGCTGAGAGTGTGGGGCCGAGGTCAGACGCACATAAACTGATGAGATGGGCATGGATGAAAGCCAGATGCATGTTGGATTTTATGCGGTTGTCCAAACATCAGCATTTGGCAATGGTCGTTGGCTCGTTCGTGTCCTGAACTGCCACCACTGAGACGCAGACTTTTTTGATAGTACATTAAATCTGGAATAAGAATGCTTCTGACGACTCCCGCGCATACTTTCTATGCTTGAACGCTCCATTGTAGCCGACTCGTTTCAAGTGCACATCCGCTTCCCTGCGAGAGCCCACTCCAAATGATATAATTGCGCCAGCAATTGTTGACTCAGCCTTCCATCCTTCCGAGGTCAGTAAAATGAGTACCCAGCTTGCTGGGGGCGGAGGGGAAGTGTAATGACCGGGGAAGGCAATGGCAAACCACCCCGTAAAAGATCTGCCGTGAAAACTTTGTGAAAGCAGCATCACCCCAGAATCGAAAACGACTGGTGCTTGCACAGGGGGCCTTTCCTAAATGGGGAAGGGGCAGATCACCCACATTTGCTGTCTCCCTGCCAGGGGAGGAGGATGACCCACCTTTGCCGTCTCCCCGCCTAGCGGAGAGACAGCAAAGAGAGTTGCCGTGTGCCCCCCCCCCCATGAGAGCCAGTTTGGTGTAGTGGTTAAGTGCGTGGACTCTTATCTGGGAGAACCGGGTTTGATTCCCCACTCCTCCACTTGCACCTGCTGGAATGGCCTTGGGTTAGCCATAGCTCTGGTAGAGGTTGTCCTTGAAAGGGCAGCTGCTGTGAGAGCCCTCTCAGCCCCACCCACCTCACAGGGTGTCTGTTGTGGGGGGAGAAGATATGGGAGATTGTAAGCCGCTCTGAGTCTCTGATTCAGAGAGAAGGGCGGGATATAAATCTGCAATTCTTCTTCTTCTTCTTCTAAACACCACGGTGGGGTGTTTAAATGGGGGTGGGGGAAGGAAGATCCCACACCTTTGCTATCTCCCCGCCAGGCAGAAAGACAGCAAAGAGAACTCCTGGGCTTCCCTTTCCTTTCCCGGTGTTTAAATGGGGGGGGGGGGCGCAGATCGCCCACCTTTTCTGGCACCTTAAAAAAAAAAAAAAGCCAAGCACGATATCCCATGTGCTGTGCTTGTGCGAGTGTGGAATGCCATCTCAAAAAAATGAGGTCCGGTTGAGCACTCTGATTGACCAGCGACGGGACCTGCATGGGATAGAACGGTAGCCTGGCTGTTGTCTGATCGGGAAATTGGTCGTGCAGTTTATAATAGAGGCGCGTTGAAGATGGATTTAATGGTGAGTGTGACCACACCCCAAGATTGGCCCAAGGCCACCCAGCAAGCATCCATGGCACCAGTGGGGATTTGAACCTGGATTTCCCAGATCCTAGTCCAGCACTTTAACCACTACACCATGCTGGCTCCCTCGGGAGACCACCAAGGAAGTCTGGGGTTGCTATGCAGAGGCAGGCAAAGGCAAACCATTGAACATCTCTTGCTTTGTCAAACCCTACAGGGCAGTAACGAGTCCAGTAGCAGCTTTAAGACGAACAAGTTTTACTGTAGCATAAGCTTTTGAGAAACACAGCACTCTTCATCAGATGCATGGGCTGACAAAGAGAGCTGTGTTTTCTTGAAAGCTTACGGTACAATAAAATTCGTTACTCTTAAAGGTGCTACTGGACTCTATACTGTTTTGCAGCAAGAGAGACGGCGAACTCCACTGGATCGAAAACCCTACAGGGTTGCCGTAAGCCAGCTGTGACTTGTCCCGTTCTGCTTTACGTGGGGTTTGCTCTTTGGGGGAAGAGGGTGTAAGCAGGGCCAGCCCTGGACTGTCTGGCAGGGGGTGCCCAATTTGCGCCCCCAGAAGGCCAGCACCCTAGGCAATCACCTAGTTTGCCAAGTGGCAGAGCCAACCCTGGACGTAAGATGCAAGTCCATACACTGCACGGCAGCTTAAATCGATTCCCAAGCCTGGACTTTGGATGAGTTCTGCTATGCACTCTCTTCACTGGCCCACACTGATCATCTTGGCTTCAAATGACAATCAATACAGTCAAGAAAATGCCACTGAGAGCCAGGGCTGTCTTAACCAGTGGGCAACATGGACAACTGCCCCAGACACCATTGTGGTGCAGCAGCTGTTCATGATTCCCACCCCTCCCCCCAACAAAGGGATGCCAGCTTGGGGCAGTGGGCAGCTCATTCTTGTCCGGTCTGGGCAGCTGACTTGGTGGCAGCTCACCCCTCCTCAATCCGATGCTTGGGCATAGGGTTACCAGTCCCCAGGTGGGTAACAACTGAAATAAACCATTCGTGCAAACTGAAGAGACATAACATGTTACGTGAGCTTTTGCCTTAAGCACAGGTTCCAGGACATAAGAAAGCGGCCAGTAGAAGACCTGAGTCAGATTGAGGTGACTCAGAGGAGGTCCTACAACTGATAGACGAATTAAAAACTAATAAGTCACCAGGTCCGGATGGCATACATCCAAGAGTCTTGAAAGAACTCAAAGTTGAACTTGTGGATCTTCTGACAAAAATCTGTAATCTTTTATTGAAATCTGCCTCCGTTCCTGAGGACTGGAAGGTAGCAAATGTCACCCCCATCTTTAAAAAGGGTTCCAGAGGAGATCCGGGAAACTACAGGCCAGTCAGTCTGACGTCAATACCGGGAAAGTTGGTAGAAACCATTATCAAGGACAGAATGAGTAGGCACATTGATGAACACGAGTTATTGAGAAAGACTCAGCATGGGTTTTGTAAGGGAAGATCTTGCCTCACTAACCTGTTATATTTCTTTGAGGGGGTGAACAAATATGTGGACAAAGGAGACCCAATAGATATTGTTTACCTTGACTTCCAGAAAGCTGTTGATAAAGTTCCTCATCAAAGGCTCCTTAGTAAGCTTGAGAGTCATGGAGTAAAAGGACAGGTCCTCTTGTGGATCAAAAACTGGCTAATTAATAGGAAGCAGAGAGTGAGTATTAATGGGCAGTCTTTGCAGTGGAGGACGGTAAGCAGTGGAGAGCCGCAGGGCTCAGTACTGGGTCCCATGCTCTTTAACTTGTTCATAAATGATTTGGAGTTGAGAGTAAGCAGTGAAGTGGCCAAGTTTGCAGATGACACTAAATTGTTCAGGATGGTGAGAACCAGAGAGGATTGTGAGGAACTCCAAAGGGATCGTTTGAGGCTGGGTGAGTGGGTATCTACATGGCAGATGAGGTTCAATGTGGCTAAGTGCAAAGTAATGCACATTGGGGCCAAGAATCCCAGCTACAAATACAAGTTGATGGGGTGTGAACTGGCAGAGACTGACGAAGAGAGAGATCTTGGGGTGGTGGTAGATAACTCACTGAAAATGTCAAGACAGTGTGCGATTGCAATAAAAAAGGCCAACGCCATGCTGGGAATTATTAGGAAGGGAATTGAAAACAAATCAGCCAGTATCATAATGCCCCTGTATAAATTGATGGTGCGGTCTCATTGGGAATACTGTGTGCAATTCTGGTCACCGCACCTCAAAAAGGATATCATAGCATTGGAGAAAGTCCAGAAAAGGGCAACTAGAATGATTAAAGGTTTGGAACACTTTCCCTATGAAGAAAGGTTAAAAAGCTTGGGGCTCTTTAGCTTGGAGAAACGGTGACATGATAGAGGTTTACAAGATTATGCATGGGATGGAGAAGATAGAGAAAGAAGTACTTTTCTCCCTTTCTCACAATACAAGAACTCGTGGGCATTCAATGAAATTGCTGAGCAGTTGGGTTAGAACGGATAAAAGGAGGTACTTCTTCACCCAAAGGGTGATTAACATGTGGAATTCACTGCCACAGAAGGTGGTGGCGGCCACAAGCATAGCCACCTTCAAGAGGGGTTTAGATAAAAATATGGAGCAGAGGTCCATCAGTGGCTATGGACCAAAGTGTGTGTGTGTGTATGTATATATATATATATGTGTGTGTGTGTGTGTGTATATATGTGCATGTGTGTATATATATATATATATATATATATATATATATATATATATATATATATATATATATATATATATATATGTGTGTGTGTGTGTATATAAATTTTTTGGCCACTGTGTGACACAGAGTGTTGGACTGGATGGGCCATTGGCCTGATCCAACATGGCTTCTCTTATGTTCTGACTGCTACCCAAGCTAGAAGTAGCACATTTATTGGCACTGCATACGTTTATCAACGAAAGGATACAGATGGAGGACTTTGGTACCATTACAGCAATTGGAAATTAATTTGTATTTTGAGTTGTGCTGTATTCATGGACATTTGTAAGAATTTTGGTGAAGAATACATGAATAGGATATAAGAAATATCTGTGGAGCAATTATTTGCAATATATAAGTAACGCGTTGATTTATTTCAGTTGTTACACTGGGGTTTCCGGTTTTGCACAATCCCCAGGTGGGGGCAGGAGATTCCTCAGTTTGGAGGCCCTCCCCCCGCTTCAGGGTCATCAGAAAGTGTGTGTGTGGGGGGGAGGGAAATGTCTGCTGGGCACTCCATTATTCCCTATGGAGACTGATTTCCATTGCAGGGGTGGCCAACGGTAGCTCTCCAGATGTTTTTTGCCTACAACTTCCATCAGTCCCAGCCAGCATGGCCAGTGGCTGGGGCTGATGGGAGTTGTAGGCAAAAAACATCTGGAGAGCTACCATTGGCCACCCCTGTCATAGGGTACAATGGAGAATTGACCCATGCGTATCTGGGGCTTTGAGGGGCCTGGTTTTTTAGCTAGAAGCACCAAATTTGCAACATAGCATCCAATGCCTCTTCTCAAAACACCCTCCAAATTTCAAAAGGATTGGATTGGGGGGATCAAAATCTATGGGCCCCAAAAGAGAGAGAGTAAAGGCACAGACTATGATTGCATGAGGAGTTTTCCATTTCTGTTAGTGAATGTTCTCTCCTCTCTGTTAGGGTATACCTTAGGGGGTCTTCTAATCCCTTTCTTCCTCCTTGCTGTATCACATAATTTATGTGGAAAATGTAATTACTTTATACATGTTGTTTCTCTCTCTCTTTTGTTCATTGTATGTCCTGAAGGGTTATAACAATATCCCAGACTATCAAAATGCATTTATAATGTATAGCTTTCCGTTTTTATGAGGCACAGCAAAACCTTCCAAAACTTCAGTACTGAAGCACCATCTTGCTATTGTATTCTGTCACCTTTGTAATTAATAGTTGCCAGGGCTTTTTTGGGAGCAGAAACTCACAGGAACACAGTTCCGGCTGGCTTGGTGTCAGGCTGTGTGGCCTAATATGCAAATGAGTTCCAGCTGGGCTTTTTCTACAAGAAATCTCTGCATGAAACAATGGTGATGTCAGGGTGTGTGTGCCTAATATGCAAATGAAGTCCTGCTGGGCTTTGTCTACAAAAAAATCCCTGTATGAAACAATGGTGACATTAGAGAGTGTGGCCGAATATGCAAATGAGCCCCTACTGGGCTTTGTCCACAAAAAATCCCTGTGTGAAACAATGGTGACACCAGGGGGTGTGGCCTAATATGCAAATGAATTCCTGCCAGGGTTTGTCTACAAAAAAATCCCTGTATGGAACAATGGTGACATCAGAGGGTGTGGCCGAATATGCAAATGAGCTCCCACCGGACTTTGTCCACAGAAAATCCCTGTGTGAAACAATGGTGACACCAGGGGGTGTGGCCTAATATGCAAATGAGTTCCTGCTGGGGTTTGTCTATAAAAATCCCAGTGTGGAACAATGGCGACATCAGGGTGTGTAGCCTAATATGCAAATTAGCTCCGGTGGGCTTTTTCTACAAAAAATCCCTGTGCGAAACAATCAGGGGGTGACATCAGGGGGTGTGGCCTAATATGGATATGAGTTCCTGCTGGACCTTTTCCTTCAAAAAAAGCCCTGCTAGTTGCCTTCCCAGCACCATCCTACAGGTTTTGGCAAATCTGGCTATTTACAAGCAGTTCTGGGGGGGTGGGGAGGGGAACCAACTTTTGCAATCTTATGGGCCACTGAGACATTCTTTTTTAGAAAGAAGGGCTCATGTTATATATATAATGTGCAGTAAACACACAGATCCTCAGCCTGTGAACCACAAATGTATATGTTGCTTCACTTGTGTGAGACGTCCAGCAGCCATTCACAGAAGACTTAATGGCAGGCAAACATGACAAGAAGAGGTTCTTTGGGGTTTCAGGATCACTTAAGTTCCATCAAATAGTAATCATTTCATTCTAAGCTAAACGATTTTGGGAGACTTAGAAGAACGGGTTTTCTGTTTGATCAGTTTATACTGTTATAATTTTAACCCTCAGACGGCGCGATTCTTTGGTGGCAATGGAATTCTTTACCAGCAGCTCAGATGGAGACAGCCTGTATGGTTGCACAGCTTGTAATTTACTGTAACCACAGACTTTTATACAGTACGTGGGTTTTGGTCCTGTTCCACCAGACAGAGCCTTGTAAAGGTTATCATGAGTTCTGGCATGAGTAGCATCCAGAAACCAGCTTTTCCAGTGGCGAGAAAGAGAACAAGGTTCCTATTGGACCATTCACATGGCTGTGCTGGAGGAAAGGGGGCAACGATGGACAGAAGCCATGTGGGACAATGGTTGTAGTAAGAATGGGAATTGGATGAGATCTGAAGAGGAAAGCTGCTTGGATCTAATCCAAGACTTGTAGATGGAAAAAATGCCTCCGTTTTGAACATTTCTGTTTCTCCTCCTTCAAGAGGGGTCAGAATATTACTTTGATGGGGGAGGTTATTTAGATTTTATATCCTACTTTACTATATGTTAAGGGTTACTTAGGAGTCCTGGGGTACAGAGTGGAAAGCTGCAGTCCAATGTTGCCTCTAATTTGCAGTCTTGTGAGCAAAAATTCTACTTTGTGAGCTCCTGGCATTAAAGTTGTGAGCTACTGCATAAATTACTGTGCTCTGGGGTCATCCTTCCTGAGCGAAGACAAAAAATGTGTGAGCTGGAGGCTAAAAATCTGTGAGCTAGCTCATGCTAACTCAGCTTAGAGGGAACACTGCTGCAGTCCAAGCTTTGCTCAATCCTGAGTTCAATCCTGGTGGAAGCTGGGTTCAGGTAGCAGGCTAAAGGCTGACTCAGCCTTCCATCCTTCTGAGGACAGTAAAATGAGTACCCAGCTTGCTGGGGGTTGATGACTGGGGAAGGCAATGGCAAACCATCCCATAACAAAAAGTCTGCCAAGAAAGGGTTGTGATGTGACATCATCCCATGGGTCGGTAACAACTCGGTGCTTGCGCAGGAGATTACCTTTTTAGGGCAAGTTGGGAGGGAAGGCGGCATAGAATAGCCGAATCTCGCTAGATCTCAGAACCTAAGCAGGGTCAGTACTTGGAAGAGAGGCCACCAAGGAAGACTTTGCAGAGGAAGGAAATGACCAGCCACCTCTGCTTCTCACTCGACTCAAAAGCCCTTTGCTGGGGTCACCATAAGTCATCTACAACTTGTTAGCCCTTGAGAGCCAGTTTGGTGTAGTGGTTAAATGTGCGAACTCTTATCTGGGAGAACTGGGTTTGATTACCCACTTCTCCACTTGCATCTGCTGGAATGGCCTTGGGTCAGCCATAGCTCTGGCAGAGGTTGTCCTTGAAAGGGCAGCTGCTGTGAGAGCCCTCTCCAGCCCCACCCACCTCACAGGGTGTCTGTTGTGGGGGAGGGAGATAAAGGAGATTGTGAGCCACTCTGAGACTCTGAGATTGAGTTTGGGAGTGAGCAGTGAAGTGGCCAAGTTTGCGGATGACACTAAATTGTTCAGGGTGGTGAGAACAAGAGAGGATTGTCAGGAACTCCAAAGGGATCTGTTGAGGCTGGGTGAGTGGGCGTCAACGTGGCAGATGCGGTTCAATGTGGCCAAGTGCAAAGTAATGCACATTGGGGCCAAGAATCCCAGCTACAAATACAAGTTGATGGGGTGTGAACTGGCAGAGACTGACCAAGAGAGAGATCTTGGGGTCGTGGTAGATAACTCACTGAAAATGTCAAGACAGTGTGCATTTGCAATAAAAAAAGGCCAATGCCATGCTGGGAATTATTAGGAAGGGAATTGAAAACAAATCAGCCAGTATCATAATGCCCCTGTATAAATCGATGGTGCAGTCTCATTTGGAGTACTGTGTGCAGTTCTGGTTGCCGCACCTCAAAAAGGATATTATAGCATTGGAGAAAGTCCAGAAAAGGGCGACTAGAATGATTAAAGGGCTGGAACACTTTCCCTATGAAGAAAGGTTGAAACGCTTGGGACTCTTTAGCTTGGAGAAACGTCGACTGCGGGGTGACATGATAGAGGTTTACAAGATAATGCATGGGATGGAGAAAGTAGAGAAAGAGGTACTTTTCTCCCTTTCTCACAATACAAGAACTCGTGGGCATTCGATGAAATTGCTGAGCAGACAGGTTAAAACGGATAAAAGGAAGTATTTCTTCACCCAAAGGGTGATTAACATGTGGAATTCACTGCCACAGGAGGTGGTGGCGGCCATAAGCATAGCCACCTTCAAGAGGGGTTTAGATAAAAATATGGAGCAGAGGTCCATCAGTGGCTATTAGCCACAGTGTGTGTGTGTATATATAATTTTTTTTGCCACTGTGTGACACAGAGTGTTGGACTGGATGGGCCTTCTCTTATGTTCTTCTCTTAGATAAAAATATGGAGCAGAGGTCCATCAGTGGCTATTAGCCACAGTGTGTGTGTGTATATATAATTTTTTTTGCCACTGTGTGACACAGAGTGTTGGACTGGATGGGCCTTCTCTTATGTTCTTCTCTTATGTTCTTATTCGGAGTGGAGGGCAGGATATAAATCCAATGTCTTCTTCTTCTTTACACACACGCACGGGTTGTTCATAAACTGTGGAACAATATGGAATCCACACCATATTGGACATACTTAAGAACTTCTTGACAACCTATTTCCAGAAGTGCTAAAAGCAGCAGACAGAATAAACAAGCAGCCTATTATACCCCCAAAAGGTAATCTTAAAAAATGTGTATGTTGCATTTCCACCTCCCTCACCCCCCCACTCAATGAAAGGTAGGCATGCTGACATAACTATCCATGCAGTCCTTCCTTGCACGTCTTTTAATATATACAGTTCAATTATATTCTAATCCTAGTGTTTTTAATTGGCTTTAGTACAAAAAAAAAAAGTCTTGCAGTCATGTGCATACTAACCCAAAGGGTGTGTTAGATAAATACCACAAGCCACATTCTGGAGCAAAGACACGTGCTTAAGCCTCATCAAAAATCAATAAAACATTAGTGTCTGTACAAGCAGGTTTCATTTTGTCAAGGCTGTGCCTTAGACTACAATCCTGACCATTAAAATCCATGACAGTGGGACACTGTGTCACCACAGGGGAGCAATCAGAAGACTGCCTTCTTGTGTGGTATGTTAAGTTGCCCTCATGAGAATGAAATCTTCAGAAGAAGAAGATATTGGATTTATATCCTGCTCTTCACTCTGTACTCTGAATAAAGGTAGTCCCCTGTGCAAGCATCAGTCGTTTCCAACTCTGGGGTAACGTCGCATCACAACTTTTTTTATGGGGTGGTTTGCCACTGCCTTCCCCAGTCATCTATACTTCCCCCCCAAGCAAGCTGGGTACTCATTTGACCGACCTCAGAAGAATGGAAGGCGGAGTCAACCTTGAGCCGGCTACCTGAACCCAGCTTCTGCCAGGATCGAACTCAGGTCATGAGCAGAGCTTCGACTGTAGTCCTGCAGCTTTACCACTCTGCACCATAGGGTGTAGATGTAGTGTAGATGACTGGGGAAGGCAATGGCAAACCACCCCATAAAAAGTCTGTTGTGAAAACGTTGTGATGCGACGTCACCCCAGAGTCGGAAATGACTGGTGCTTGCACAGGGGACTACCTTTACCTTTTTTAATACTCTGAATCTCAGAGTCTTCAGAGTGGTCACAATCTCCTTGATCTTCCTCCCCCACAACAGACACCCTGTGAGGTAGGTGGGGCTGAGAGAGCTCACACAAAAGCTGCCCTTTCAAGGACAGCTCTGCCAGAGCTATGGCTGACCCAAGGCCATTCCAGCAGCTGCAAGTGGAGGAGTGGGGAATCAAACCCAGTTCTCCCAGATAAGAGTCCGCACACTTAACCACCACACCAAACTGGCTCTCATGCTTCCATTATTGCTCTATATCAGGAATGGCATGCTTTTGTACGCTTAACAGTCACTTATTTCTTGTGTGGGGAGGGGAGGATCATAGATGAGGTTGCCAATTTCCAGGTGGTAGAGGAATCCAAAGCACAACGCTACCGCGAAAACCATCCTCAATAAGAACAAACCAATACAAATATATATATATATATATATATATATATATATATATATATATATATATATATATATATATATATATATCAAACAATAATTGCATTATATTATATGCCCACTATTTGAAAAGGTGAATTCAATCAGTCTCTATGCAAAATACAAGGAACATATTCACTGGGAAACCAGTTCCATTTCTTCCCGGCAACTCAATGCCTGGCTAGAGAAAGTGATGATCTGACTTGGGTCATTTCCATGGAGAGTTTTTTGCCCCAAGTTTGATGCTGCCCAGCTTCCCCTCAGCATTATGGCACATTTGTGCATCTCGTGAGGATTTCCTGGCTTCCCTCTAATCTTTCCCAAACCTCCTCTGCTCCAAAATTTTGAGAAAGATCATAGCAAGATGTGAATGGTAGTTGTGGACAGGAAAGTTTAAATTTTCCCTGTCCCATCTACAGGGCTTTTTTTTTTTTAGTAAGAACTCCTCTGCATATTAGGCCACACACCCCTGATGTAGCCTATCCTCCAAGAGCTTACTGGGCTCTTAGCACAGGGCCTACTGTAAGCTCCAGGAGGATTGGCTACATCAGGGGTGTGTGGTCTAATATGCAAAGGAGTTCCTACTGCAAACAAAGCCATGCCCATCCACATGGCATCCATTTCCCTCACATTTCCTTCTCCTGCCACTTGGAAGCACTTAAAAAAACCAGCACCTGCATATCATTGTATCGATATAATGATGTTTCATTTCTTCTTCTTCTTCTTCTTCTTCTTCTTCTTCTTCTTCTTCTTCTTCTTCTTCTTCTTCTTCTTCTTCTTCTTCTTCTTCTTCTTCTTCTTCTCCTCCTCCTCCTCCTCCTCCTCCTCCTCCTCCTCCTCCTCCTCCTCCTCCTCCTCCTCCTCCTCCTTCTCCTCCTCCTCCTCCTCCTCCTCCTTCTTCATCTTCGAAAAGCACCCTGGAAAGGTCCTGATGTGTGTGTGGGGAAATAGTTGCTGCTGGGGGAAGGAAACTATGGGGAAGCCTGTCATGAAGTCCCATAGCTGCCAAGGTGGGTGTCAGCTGCAGCAGCGAAAGAGAAATAACACAAACTTGTCCCAGTGCAGAGAACACCTTGCCATGTGGTAGCCTTTCATATTCAAGTTTCCTGGAGAAGTCCAGAGACTGTGGATAGTTAAGTTCAGGGTGTCCAAATTGTGGCTCAGAAGTCAAATGTGGCTCTTTCACATTATATTGTGTGGCTCTCAAAGCACCCTCCCTGTTGGCCAGCTTGGAGAAGGCATTTCTCTCTTTAAATCACTTCTCCAAGCCAAGCTAGCATTAAAGTTGCTTTCTTACCACCTCTCCTTCCCCCATTTATTTTCCTTCCTCCCTCCCTCAAATATCTGGTGTTCGTGTCTCGCGGCTCTCAAACATCTGATGTTTGTTCTGTGTGGCTCTTACGTTAAGCAAGTTTAGCCACCCCTGGTCAAATTCATGAGGAAGCTGATACTCTCTGGAAGTAAAGCCTGTCTCAGGTGCAGATCACATGTTCAGATGTAGCAGCGCCTCTTCCGCCCTCTCTCTCTTTACCTGGCACCATACTAAGCTACCTTCCAGCACCAGGCTCAACTGTTTTTTTTACCCTCCCCCCCCTTTCACTAGGCACTTAAGAACATAAGAACATAAGAGAAGCCATGTTGGATCAGGCCAACGGCCCATCCAGCCCAACACTCTGTGTCACATAGTGGCAAAAAATTTAAATGATCTTTTAATGAAGTCTTTATGCCCTTGACCTGCCTTTCTTGCAGTTCATATCTTTTAATGGCTCACTTTATGCTGGGCCTTAGACTGAGTTGTTTCTAGTCTATTCTAGGATTCTTGGGAGACAAGACATCAGCTTCTTGGTTCCTTGTGAAAGTTCTCTTGCCCCAAAACAACAAGGTGAGTTGAAAGGTACATCCATGGATTAAGGATCTTACTGTGATTTGATCTCTGCTGTGGCCATATTGAAGACTAGACTCTTGGTTGCAGTCATCTCTCTTATTAAAGTTTGAGAGATGACTGTTTGGTTTGGTGTAGTGGTTAAGTGTGTGGAGTCTTATCTGGGAGAACTGGGTTTGATTCCCCACTCCTCCACTTGCAGCTGCTGGAATGGCCTTGGGTCAGCCATAGCTCTCATAGGAGTTGTCCTTGAAAGGGCAGCTTCTGTAAGAGCTCTCTCAGCCCCACCTACCCTCACAGGTGTCTCTTGTGTGTGTGTGTGTGGGGGAAGGTAAGGAAGATTGTGACCACTCTGAGAATCAGAGTATAGGGTGGGATATAAATCCAATATCTTATTATTATTTTGCTCAAGTTGCCTTGCTGAAGCCCTTGCATGTTGGCGCCAAACCTCCTCAATGATCAGCTAATGTATACGGACTCTGTTGGTGGCCTTGTCAAGTTATAGGAGCCCTCTTGCTGCAGTGAAGGAAGTTGAGCCAGGAAAAGGCTCGCTACCTTTTGCCCATCTGAGACTCTTTGCTTTGCAAGTTATGACAGGGTACCTTCTTAGTGTGGGTGGTGCATTGCTTCAGATGATTCCTCTGATTCTGAACATACTTGATCCTGAACTGAACAGAAACAAACCAGATGAGATGCATTTGCAAAATCTTGATAATTTGATTCCAAGAAGGCATTGGGAAGCTGGTTTTATAGGCTACAATGTCTGGTCTCTTGACTCACAGTAAAACCAGTCTTCCTTTTCTGTGGACTTCCTTGGTTGGACAACTCTATCGTCAGTTGATCCAATGCCAAATTCTTCACTCAGGTTTTCTGTTTCATGCAACCCTGAGAGCCAATTTGGTGTGGTGGTTAAGTGCGCAGACTCTTATCTGGGAGAACTCATAAGAAATAAGAGAAGCCATGTTGGATCAGGTCAATGGCCCATCCAGTCCAACACTCTGTGTCACACAGTGGCCAAAAAAAAATATTATATATATAAATACACACACACACACACTGTGGCTAATAGCCACTGATGGACCTCTGCTCCATATTTTTATCTAACCCCCTCTTGAAGCTGGCTATGCTTGTAGCCACCACCACCTCTTGTGGCAGTGAATTCCACATGTTAATCACCCTTTGGGAGAAGAAGGACTTCCTTTTATCCGTTTTAACCTGACTGCTCAGCAATTTCATCGAATGCCCACGAGTTCTTGTATTAGGAGAAAAGTACTTCTTTCTCTACTTTCTCCATCCCATGCATAATCTTGTAAACCTCTATCATGTCACCCCACAGTCGACGTTTCTCCAGGCTAAAGAGCCCCAAGCATCACTCCCTGTTTATTCAGCAACTCCTCCACTTGCAGCTGCTGGAATGGCCTTGGGTCAGCCATAGCTCTTGCAGAGCTGTCCTTGAAAGGGCAGCTTCTGTGAGAGCTCTCTCAGCCCCATCTACCTCACAGGTAGTGCGGAAGGAACATAAAGGAGGTTGTAAGCAATACTCCCTCTAAGCTGTGGAGTCTTGTGAGCAAAAATTCCACTTTGTGAGCTAGTGGCATTAAAGTTGCGAGCTATTGCATGGATTGGTTTGCACTGGGGCCATTTTTCCTGAGCTAAGACAAAAATGTGTGAGCCAGAGGCTAAAAAACTGTGAGCTAGCTCACACTAACTCACCTTAGAGGGAGCACTGGTGGTAAGCCACTTTGAGACTCTGATTTAGAGAGAAGGGCGGGGCATATATCTATGGTCTTCTTCTTCTGTTCAGCAAATTAAACAATGGGTGGTCATCTTCTTGGGTCTCATCAAAAACTGTTCCTCTGCTTGGTGTGTGTTTTGATGCAACGTTTGGCCAACGAGAATCCTAACCGCTCATCCCAGCCATAAATCACAGATGTTTCCTATTAATAAACAGGGAGTGACAACCCCTCCTACTGCTTATGCAACGGGATAATGTAATAGGGGTAATTACACTTCTCATCTACTCCAATCTCTGTCTTTCATCTCCAGAAGGCTTAATGAGCACGGGTACAGATAACCATGAAGCAGACGAGTGTGGCACCATGTGAAGCGCAGCGGAGAGTCTTCTGTTAGCACATGCTTTAGGGACCCAGGATACACAATGAGTGTAACTTGCCCAGATCCTTGGAGCCAGGGAATTTTTTTTTAGCAGGAATGCAGTTCCGGCTGAATTGGCACCAGGTGGTGTGACGTGATGTGCAAATGAGCTCTTGCTGGGCTTTTTCTACAAAAAAAGCCCTGTGTGAAACAATGGTGTCATCAGGGGGTGTGGCCTATTATACAAATGAGTTCCTGCTGGGCCATTTCTATTTTAAAAAAAGCCCTGCATGAAACAATGGTGCCATCAGGGGGTGTGGCCTAATATGCAAATGAGTTCCTGCAGGGCTTTCTCTATAAAAAGCCCCTGTGTGAAACAATGGCCGTTTTCCCACTGACCTTACTCCGGAGCGACGTCCCTCTTCACCGCGCAGCATCTGCACGGATTTCCCACCAACTGCTGCGCACAACTAGGAAGAGCCGCGGCTTTTGCGTCGCAGATGTAAACTGGTTTTTAGCGGTTTACATCTGCGACGCAAAAGCCGCAGCACTTTCTGGTTGTGCCCAGCAGTTGGTGGGAAATCTGCGCAGACGCTGCGCGGTGAAGAGGGACGTCGCTCCGGAGTAAGGTCAGTGGGAAAACGGCCAATGGTGACATCAGGGGTGTGGCCTAATATGCGAATGAGTTTCTGCTAGGCTTTTTCTACAAAAAAGAAAGAAGAAAAGCCCTGCTTGGAGCTCACATTTTTGCTCCCTGGCCTGCAGATGAGACATTCAATTTCACAGGAAACCTCCCACCATACAATAAACGAACAACCATTAGTGGTTTGGAAAGTGCTGAGTTGGTTATGTCTCGAGATGGAGGCTGGATGCGAAAACGTCAAGACGAGATGAGTTCTTTTGGCTAGTGGCCTAAGCGGCTTGTAGCATACCGAAGAGCTCTCCTAGGCCGATGGGACGAATGAGTTCCTCATTTTGGAGGGGTGGGAAGCTGTGGGTGATTTCATCCTGTACTGGGATATGGAAAAAGCCCTCGATGCCTTGAAGCCAGCTAAATATTTGTATGCATTTCTCTTAGCGAACTTCACTTCCACGGCAAATGTTTTCCATATCTAACAGAAATGTCACATTGCATAAAAATCTCGTGCAAACATTTATCTCTTCTGTCTAATAAAAACTTGGATTTCCTCCCAGGAGGCTCTTGGCGCATCTTGAAACCAGTTACACCCAATGCCTCTTCATCTCAGATCTGCAACCCGGTCTCCCTGCAGATCAGAGACCCTTCACCCTGGACTGGAAGAGCTGCCCCCTCCCATTTCGCTTCTTAGCATCCAGTCTGATGGAGATTCCAACAAACTTGCACACTGGGTTGTGATCTTCTGCCTGGCCTCCATAAATCTAGCACAGGGCTTTTGCTCACCCGCTCCTCACACCCCCAGGATGAGCACAACAGTCTCTTTCATAGCTGCATATCTTAGCCACTACATTGACATAGCTATATTCTCACAGCTTATGTTTCCTGTTATTATGGTTTGGATATCTAGGGGTTGTGCATGTCCTCCGACTGTCAGACCTAGAAGCAAGCAACAGACAAGTAAAGTTCAAGATCTTTATTCCAGCATCATAGGCAGGTACAGGCGTTGTCAGAACTGGCTCTCCCACCAGTTCCTCACTCTTATAATTCCTTGCCTTGACCATTACAATTCAAGCTAAGCGTGCCAAGCTGCAGCAGGGATTTTGCACAGGTTCCCTCCTACTCTATCATCACCCCAGGTGCCCGTTATCTACCCCCGCGGCCACATCTCCACCGGCTCCTTTGACCTTAGTTGCATAGTAACATGCGAGTTCCCAGACATGCCAACCTCCCTCTAGATAAGCAGCGAGGATGCTTCAAAGCAATCAGCCAGCATAGCAAGCACAAGCATTAGCATTGTATAACTATTAGCCATTTGGATACATGTGGCAAGAGGAACAAAGATGGAGGGACTCTTGACACTGACATGCAAGTGTCACTGGTTGCTTAAGAACATAAGAGAAAGCCATGTCGGATCTGGCCAATGGCCCATCCAGTCCAACACTCTGTGTCACATAAGAACATAAGGGAAGCCATGTTGGATCTGGCCAATGGCCCATCCAGTCCAACACTCTGTCACACAGTGGTCAAAAAAACCCCCGGTGCCATCAGGTGGTCCACCAGTGGAGCCAGGACACTAGAAGCCCTTCCACTGTTGCCCCCCCACAAGCACCAAGGATACAGAACATCACTGCCTCAGGCAGAGAGTTCCATCTATACCCTGTGCCTAATAGCCACTGATGGGCCTCTGTTCCATATGTTTATCCAGTCCTCTCTTGAAGCTGTCTATGCATGTAGCTGCCACCACCATGTGGCAGTGAATTCCATGTGTTAATCACCCTTTGGGTGAAGAAGTACTTCTTTTTTCCCCTTTCTAAGCTGATTGCTCAGCAATTCCATTGAGTGCCCATGAGTTCTTGTATTGTGAGAAAGGGAGAAAGGTACTTCTTTCTTTACTTTCTCTGTCCCATGCATCATCTCTATCATGTCACCTCTCAATCGATGTTTCTCCAAGCTAAATAGCCCCAAGCACTTTAACCTTTCTTCATAGGGAAAGTGATCCAACCCTTTAATCATTCTAGATTCCCTTTTCTGCACTTTTCCCAATGCTATATCTTTTTTGAAGTGCAGTGACCAGAAATGTACACAGTACTCCAAATGAGGCCGCATCATTGATTTATACAGGGGCATTATGATACTGGCCGATTTATTTTCAATTCCCTTTCTAATAATCCCCAACATAGCATTGGCCTTTTCTATTGCAGCCGTACACTGTCTCAACATTTTCAATGAGAATGTTGCTTGCAGCCAATGACTGTTTTTAACAAGGCTCCAAAACCACAACAGTGTTTCAATGTTGGTTTAGATACAGTTGTTTGTTTCATATCCTATGTTGTTTTCCTCCAGTTGCTTCTTAAGCACTTAGATCAGGGGTGTCAAACATCAGGCCAAGGGCTGAATCAGGCCCCCAAGCAACTGGCTGTCATCTGCTTCTTTCTTCTTCTCTCTTGCTTCCTTCTGTGTAATGGCTTGCTTTGCCAGGCTTGCTCAATCGCACAGGAGCTACAGAGCAAAGACTCTATTTTCTCCATTGGCTGCGTCTCCTCCCTTGGGAAGATGGGGGGGGGGAGGAAGAGCTTGCTTTGCCAGGCTATCACAATCGCACAGCAGAGCTACTGAGTCAAGCCTCTTTTCCTTCTATTGACTGAGGCTCCTCCCCCTACTGGTCCCCTGGGAAGGAAGGAAAGAGCCAGAGCTTCCTTTGCCCAGTTCCCTGGATCCCATGGGAGAAATACAAAGAAAGCAATGGTGGGAGGGATGGTGGCTCAGTGGTAGAGCATCTGCTTGGGAAGCAGAAGGTCCCAGGTTCAATCCCTGGCATCTCCAAAAAAGGGTCCAGGCAAATAGGTGTGAAAAACCTCAGCTTGAGACCCTGGAGAGCCGCTGCCAGTCTGAGAAGACAATACTGACTTTGATGGACCAAGGGTCTCATTCAGCATAAGGCAGCTTCATATGTTCATAAAGCACCTTTAAGACAAGTGCTAATGTTTTAAGTTTTTTAAAAAAAACTTCAATTGTGTTTGTGTCCTTTATAAGGTTTATATCTCTGCTATATAATCTTAAATAGGCACACATATAGCCTGGCCCAACATGGCCCGGCCCAACAAGGTCTCATTTATGTCAGATCCGGCCCTCGTAACAAATAAGTTCGACACCCCTGACTTTGCTCGTAAAGTTGGAAGGTGCCTCCAGGCTCAACTAGTCCAACCCTCTGCATAATGCAGACAAATTCACAAATACTTCCCCACCACACACACACTCAGTGACATCTGCAAACATGCCCAGAAGATAATCGCTTGCTGTTGACTGCCCAGCCCCAGGATTTTTTTTTGTAGTAGGAACTCCTTTGCATATTAGGCCACACCCCTTGATGCAACTAGTCCTCCAAGAGCTTACAGTAGACCCTGTAAGAAGAGCCCCGTAAGTTCTTGGAGGATTGGCTACATCAGGGGTGTGTGGCCTAATATGAAAAGGAGTTCCGGCTACAAAAAAAAGCCCTGCACCAGCCCTATTGGGAAGTGCTACCGAAGTCAGTAAAATGAGCTTGCTGGGGGGGAAAGTGTAGATGACTGGGGAAGGCAATGGCAAACCACCCCGTAAAAAGTCTGCCTTGAAAACGTTGTGAAAGCAACATCACCCTAGAGTTGGAAACAACTGGTGCTTGCACAGGGGACTACCTTTACCTTTAGCAGTAGAAAGGAGTAAGAGCCCTGTAGCACCGTGAAGATTAACAAAAATTGTGGCAGGATATCTGAAAAAGTGAGCAGTGATTCACAAAAGCTATTACCCTGCCACATATTTAGTTAGTCTTTAAAGCATTACAGGACCCGTGCTCTTTTCTACAGTCACTGTAAAAAACGGTAAATGTAGTCCCCTGTGCAAGCAGCAGTCATTTCCGACTCTGAGATGACATCGCATCACGACATTTTCACAGCAGACTTTTTAAAGGGGTGGTTTGCCATTGCCTTCCCCAGTCATCTACACTCCCCCCCCCCCACCCCTCCCAGCAAGCTGGGGACTCATTTTCCCGACCTCGGAAGAATGGAAGGCTGAGTCAACCTTGAGCTGGCTACCTGAGACCAGCTTCCGCCGGGATTGAACTCAGGTCGTGAGCAGAGAGTTCAGAGTGCAGTACTGCAGCTTTAGCACTCTGCACCACGGGGCTCTTACTGGGTATTGCTACCAGGCCTCATTTTGGGCAGAAGCTCACAGGAGTGGAGCTCTGGAACCTCTAAAATTTTATTGTGCTCTTTCTTTCTTACCTTTCCCCCCTCAACAATACTTGCTTCTGGGCTCCGTTGCTCAACCCCCCTGTGAGAATTTCATTGGACTCTAAGATTTGACAAGCTTTCTAAGATTTTCCCCCACAAAAAAAAAAAATGGGAAAAGAACCAAAACATATAAAGTGGACAGATGGAAATCTCCCTCATGCCACTATGGCCACATAGGAGAAAGTAATTTAAAAAGTATGATGGGAATGAGGTTTTATTATGACAATTATAATTCAAGAGGCATTTTAGGATAGATGCTGAACTGACAGAATTTGGTTCACCTTTCCATGATGTCAGGGGTGTGTGGCATATGCAAATGAGTTATTCAAATGAGTAGTGCTAATGAGCTCCAGCAGCTCTTTTTCGGCTAAATGACCCCTGACCGCATTGCTACAGACAGACTAACACGGCCACCCATCTTGATCTGCTGCAGGGACTGACAGCCACAGAGTCTAGCGCTGTTCCATTTCCCTTCCGTAGCCCCGTCGTTTGACATGAAAACAGACAGGGCACATTCTGCTGTGTAACCCACCCGTTCCAGGCAGTCCCATATCTAGGGCCTGCTGGGGGAAGAGGCCACTGGGGAGCAGCCCATGGGGGTGAGTACAGGATGCTGGAGGGGCTGCGGGACCATCCCTGTGTGATTTAAAGAGCCTGCAGATCAGCTGATTGGCGAGCCCTTTAAATGGTGTGAGAGGGGCAGTAGCTGCTCCCCCAAGCCCCTCCCATGCAATTTAACTCACAAAAGAAGGGGCACAGTCCTGGGATGGGAGTGACGCCCTCAAATACTATCAAGGGGCCAGGCCCCCATGGGCCAGGCCCCCTGGTTAGATGCAAGCCTGGTTCCATGTGCAATGAATGGGCTGCCAAGGAAATGCTTAAAACACACGCACACTTTCTCTGTATTGTATCACCACCTTGAGTTCCCCTTGCAAAGTGCTTCCCCCCCTTTCCTTGCAAAAGCGAACTGGAAAGAATGGCTTAACTTTTGAAAGGGAACTTCCAGCAACTGATGATCGGCCGCTGCCACCCCAGTAACCCCTTGTGGGAAAGGCTGAGGGATGTAATCCTTTGCAACCCGATCACACCTTTTCTTTCCAGGTGTATGAGGACAAATGTTTGTGTGCGGCCAGAGAGAGCTGGAATCCATCCTCTTGCGCCATGAAAATGAGCAAAATCCTCCCTCTCAATTAAGTGCAATCAGTTCACCTTTGGCTTAAGTTATCTTTTGTTCCAACTTGCCTTCAGGGCTCTTTCATAATTGCACAGCCAGACACAACAACCAGCTTTCATAAAGGAAGAGCGTAGGTGTTTTTCCTTCAATGGAATCCCCTGTGCATCCACGTTCCCTCATACCTCCTTCCTGGGAATTAAGGCCACACAGAATTTGTATCCTGCAACTGTGTATTCTGCCCCTCCCTCCCTTTTTGTCAAAAAGGGAGAGTCCTCCTCATTTGAAAGCAAAACAGACCAGGGAACACAAACATTTCCACAGCGTTGGAGGAACTTGGGGCATGCAAAAGGTGAACAGTGTGTTTATGAACCTCGTTGTTACAAAGCAAACAAGAAGCCCAGGGATCATATTTGTAGAAAAAGAGGTGCCGGAGCTCACTAGCACAACTCCTTTGCATATGCCACGCACCCCTGATATCAGCGGAAGGTAAACTCAATTACATCAGCTCAGCATCTGCCTGAAAATGCTTCTTGAATTAGAATTGTCCTAAAAAAACCTAGAATTGTCCTAAAAAAAGAGGTGCCGGAGCTCACTAGCACAACTCCTTTGCATATGCCACGCACCCCTGACATCAGCGGAAGGTGGACTCAATTACATCAGCTCAGCATCTGCCTGAAAATGCTTCTTGAATTAGAATTGTCCTAAAAAAACCTTTCTCCCATCACACTTTTTAAATTATTTTCTCCTATGTGGCCGCAGTGACATGAGGAAGATTTCCACCTGCCTGCTTTATATATTTTGGTTCCTTCCCATTTTTTTTTTGTGTGTGGGGAAAATATTAGAAAGTTTGTCAGATGTTAAGAGTTCAGCAAGATTCTCACAGGGGGTTTGAACAATGGAGCCCACAGGCAAGGGTTTTTTTTTGGGGGGGGGAGGGGTAAGAAAGAAAGAGCACAATAAAATGTAGAGGTTCCAGAGCTCAGCTCCTGTGAGCTCCTGCCCAAAATGAGGCCTGAAGAAGCCCAATTTTCAGTGCTGGCCTATGGAGGCAGGTGGCATTGGGGAGATGCATGTAATTTGGCCACTGCGTACTGTTCAGTGTTCAAGGAGTTGCTGTGTGTTGGAGATACATGAAAATTCAGAGGTGTGGAGCGGCGATAATTGGAGGGGAGGCTTAAGCTTATCAAAAGAAATAAAGTTTACTAGAAACCATCAGGATAGGGTACTTGGGATAAAAAAAGAAGTACATAAGAACATAAGAGAAGCCATGTTAGATCAGGCCAATGGCCCATCCAGTCCAACATTCTGTGTCACACAGCGGCCAAATATATACACACACACACAGCGGCCAAATACACACACACACACACACACACACACTGTGGCTAATAGCCACTGATGGACCTCTGCTCCATATTTTTATCTAACCTCCTCTTGAAGGTGGCTATGCTTGTGGCCGCCACCACCTCCTGTGGCAGTGAATTCCACATGTCAATCAGCCTTTGGGTGAAGAAGTACTTCCTTTTATCCGTTTTAACCTTTCTGCTCAGCAAACTTAGCTTACCAGCTTGTCTAACTTGTCTAACTAACAAGTTAGACCAACTTGTCTAACCAACTTGTCTAACCATGTCTGATCTCTACATGGCTATGGATTACAACCCTTTGTCTAGCTTCTTGTTCCCAGAAAGCATTTGGGAACAGGAAGATGGGCTATTCAGCCTGCATACAAGATCAAAGCTTTTCACACCTAACGTCCTTTCTGACCAATGCTATGTTAACATGTTTCCCGGGCTTAGAAGACTCGGTTCACAATTGGGTTTAGGTTACAATACATCACTTCCTCCGTCAGGTAATCAAACATTTAACTCTATAATGGCTGGAATGTAAAGAACTTGTATTCCAACACTGTGTTATTGACTGCTTGGCAGGGTCTGGCCAAAGCATTTGGTCTGTTTTGCGTTTATGTCACCTTTCTTCTATCCTGAACCTTTATGCGCATATGTGGGATTCCCAGAAGCTTTCCCATCCAAGCAATGTCTAGAACTGAGACCGATTCCTCACTAGCAGTTCCTCTGCCCCCGGGCTTCAACTTTCTTTGACTCAAGCAATCGGTTCCCCATCAGTTCCTGCACAGGCAGGGGCGACCCTAGGACATCTGGCACTCTAGGCGCCCCCTACCCTTGCCACCGGTGAAGCTGTAGGGCAGGGAGGGCGTGTGCGGCGGAGCAGAGAGGTTGCACATCACCTGTTCATCAGCTTTCCACCTTCCAGAAGCAGAAGCAGGACAGCAGCTGGGCAGCCTCTCTGCGCCACCACGCATGCCCTCCCCGCCCTCCAGCTTTGCCTGTGGGGAAGGCCAGGTGCTGTGGGGAAGGCCAGGCAATGCGTGGCCTCTTCCCAACTCCCAGGGCCTCTCCTCCCTGGTGATATCAATCGCTCTGGAGGCAGAGGTGGAGGAAGGGCCCAATCCCCGGCCTGCACCCTAGGCAGCTGCCTAGGACTGCCTAGTGGATGGGCCACCTCTGTGTGTGGGTGCATTTTGATCTGTGGCTCCCTCCAATTACTTTCGCCATCTCTTGCTCTCCAAAAAAAACAAGACCAAGAAACCATGTGGGTACGGTTGCCAAGTCCAATTCAAGAAATATCTGGGGACTTTGGGGGTGGAGCCGGGAGACATTGCAGGTGGAGCCGGGAGACATTGGGGGTGGAGCCAGGAGCAAGGGTGTGACAAGCATAATTGAACTCCAAAGGGAGTTGTGGTCATCACATTTAAAGGGACCGCACACCTTTTCAATGCCTTCCTTCCATAGGAAACAATGAAGGATAGGGGCACCTTCTTTGGAGGCTCATAGGATTAGACCCCCTGATCCAATCTTTTTGAAACATAGGGAGTATTTTGGGGAGAGCCACCGGATGCTATGCTGAAAATCTGGTGCCTCTACCTCAAAAAACAGGGCCCACAGAGCCCTAGATACCTGCAGATCAATTCTCAATGATTTCCTATGGGAATAAGTCTCCTTAGGGAATCATGAGTACCCAGCAGACATTTCCCTCCCCTCCCCCCGCTCTCTGACAACCCTGAAGCGGGGGGGGGGGAGGGCCTCCAAACCAGGGGATCCCCTGCCCCTGCCTGGGTATTGGCAACCCTACATGTGGGAAATTAGAGGGAGCCACGGATCAAATGCACCCATGCACAGCAACAGGTGGGAGATTGGTTGCTTGAGCTGGGGAAAGCAGAAGCCTGGGGGGCAGAGCAACGGCTAGCGAGGAATCAATCTGAGTCTGCAAAAGTTGTGTGTGGTGTGCCTTGAAACCCTGTCATATGACCTCTTCTAGCTGCTTGGCAGGAAGGAAGCCCTTACATCTGGTTTCCATTGTTGTCCCTCTGTGTTCTTCCTATTCTCATGGTTTGATGCCACTGGAGAAGGCCATTGGAGGAGGACACCTTCCTCCCAATCTCTTGCTTACTGGGAGGATTGACAACCTCCAGGTGGATCCTGGAGACTTCCTGCCAGGGGTGGAATTCTAGCAGGAGCTCCTTTGCATATTAGGCCACACACCCCTGATGTAACCAATCCTCCTGGCCCTGTACTAAGAGCCCTGGAAGCTCTTGGAGGATTGGCTACATAAGGGCGTGTGGCCTAATACGCAAAGGAGCTCCTGCTAGAATTCCACCCCTGCCTCCTCCTATCATCTCCAGGCGATTCAGGCCAGTTGCCCTGGAGAAAATGGCTGCCTTGGGGGATGGATTTGAGGGCATTCTGCTCTGCTGAGGTCCCTCCCCGCAAATAGGTATGCATCGTACTTCTTAAAAACGACAACTTATTGCTGCTGTTTTAAGATTTTGTGTCTTGAAAACTGAAAGACACACAAAACAATGGGGTTGGATCCTCTCACAGAAGATGGCAGTTGCTTCACCCGTGGGATCCTCCCACTGCTAAGATTTACGCCACGAGTTAATGGGGCTCGACAAGTTGCCTCCCGGAAACTTCAGCTCACCTAGTAAGGTTTTTTCTCCTTTGCTGCTGCTGCTGTAGGCTAAGGAGATGTCTCCATTACCCCGCCCTCCAATTAGGCTATTAGCCAAAATGGCATTATGCCTGGAAGTGTGTAACTATAGAGAAGGCAGAGGAAAAGAGCTAATGGACTACATGTTGAATAACCTTGCAGGCCAAACAGAACAAGAAGGATGGATCCCTCAACTGAAGCCATTGCAGTCTTTTAAAATTATTATTATTATTAATTTATTGGCCGTTTTGTAGAAAAATAGGTGGCGGAGCTCATTAGCATAACTCATTAGCATACAACGCCCCCCACCAGCCAAAAGCAACCCGACACAAGAAAGGAGAGCCCCGGGCAAGTGAGGCCTGCTGGGCTGTCTAGAGATCCAGCCAACCCAAGCAGGTCTCACTTGCCTGGGGCTCTCCTGGCCCCCCCCCTTCAGTCAAAAGGCCAGCAAGCCATCCACCACCCACAATCACATAAGAGGTGGAGAAAGGGTGGTTCAGGCTTCTCCAGGGGTGAATGAGGGCTGCTGGGAGTGTGGCAAAGCCGCTGGAGGCTGACTGCTTGTTTTCCTAATCCAGGGATTATTATGCAGTTGCACCTATTATTCAATGGACAAGGTAGGTGGGGAGGAAGAGGGGGAGCCCTCAGGTTCAGGAGCTGTGCTCCTGTGAGCTCCTGCTGAATTCGAGGCATTATTATTATTAATATTAATATTATTATTATTTTGTTGTTTTGTTGTTATTCATTCTAGCCAAAGCCAAGCTCTGGGCGATGTACAATAGATTAAGAAAAAATTAAAAACCAATACAATTCCAATTAAAACATTTCAAAAAGTTGAGCCAATGAAACCCTAAAAATCCATGATGGTGTCCCACTAGTTAAGTTCTCCTTTCGAATTATCAGAGCATATAGGGAGGGGGGTGACAAATTTGTGCCACTAAAGTTATGTCGAATCCAAGGGTTATATTTTTACTGGCCGGTGTAGTGAGTTGGAAGGAGTGAGAAGGATGTACGTTGGAGATGTTTTGCTTTCCTGTGGGCCTAGAGCAGGGGTCACATTGGGGAGTGAAGATGTAGTTGTGAATTTCCTACATTGTGCAACGGGGTTGGACTAGATGACCCTTCTGGTCACCTTCCAGCTCTCTGTTCCTGTATTTCCATGAAGATCAGCTGTACACTGGAAGACAAGGAGTGGTCTGGAATGAGGTACTGTTTTGCTGTGCTTTCCTGTTTTTACGGGGCCCTGTGGAACCGCATGGTTCTGGCGGAACTGGAAAGCCAAGAGCGTGGGAGCTTGAGCATCCCAAAAATAAAAGGTTGAGCTTTTCCAGAATGGTGAAGCAAATTAAGCCAAGAGCAATGTTTACAATCGCTGTCCATAGCAAAGAACCAGTCACTGTGCAGAGGGGGTTGGGGAGAAAACCTGTTCACAGTGTGATCCTTACTATTGGCTTTCTTTACGTGGACCGAAGCCATCAGGCTTTGCCGGTGTGAGCTCTGTTTATCGCGCAGTGTGGTTTGGAGAAGTTTGGAGAGCTTAAAGCAGAAAGAGGAGAGGCTCTTCGGGCTCCCGTGGCTGAAAGCGAAACTAGACTCATATAGTTCTGATCAGCAAGAAGGCCTTCCACATGGTGTGTGGTCTTTGGCTGTGTTCAAACATTCCTGGCTCGTTTTGAGACGGTGAGATGCTGGAAGGGGTCTCCAGCCAGGGAGGTCAGCAACTTGACCCAGGCCCCTTGCCAGCTCCAGGATGGAAATTACCTGGAGGTTTTGGGGGTGGAACCTGGGGAGGGGAGGGCCGGACCTCAGCCAGGTGTGATGCCGTAGAGTCCGCTCACCAAAGCAGCCCTTTTCTGCAGGGGAATGGATCTCTTTTGTCTGGAGAGCAACAGTAATAGTGAGAGATCTTCGGGTGCCCCCTGGAGGTTGGCAGCCCTATCTGTGCACCACAGTTGCAGGAGTGAAGGGCTGTGTTATGTATTCCATTCTCTCCAGTATCCTGATGCCTGCATTCCGATTGACTGTTCTCTTAGAACTGGCCAATTGGGACGTGAGGCATTTCTTCCAGGAAATGCAAATGAAGGATCCTGGAGAGACCAATAGGAGGGATTGCCTCCGACTAAAGGGGGCGTGTTCAACTCAACCACGACTGCAGATTTATACCCTGCCCTTCTCTCTGAATCAGAGACTCAGAGCGGCTTACAATCTCCTATATCTTCTCCTCCCACAACAGACACCCTGTGAGGTGGGTGGGGCTGAAAGGGCTCTTATGGCAGCTGCCCTGTCAAGGACAACTCCTGCGAGAGCTATGGCTGACCCAAGGCCATTCCAGCAGCTGCAAGTGGAGGAGTGAGGAATCAAACCTGGTTCTCTCAGACAAGACTGGATCTCCATGGTTTTTTTTATGGGGGGGGGCAAAATTAAAAAATGATGCCCCCTTATGGGCCATTCTATCTTATGGTCCCATAGAATACAATGGACTTCATACCAGTGTTCCCTCTAAGCTGAGTTAGCTTGAGATAGCTCACAGTTTTTTAGCCTCCAGCTCACACATTTTTTGTCTCAGCTCAGGAAGGATCGCCCCAGAGCACACTAATTCCTGCAAGAGCTCACCACTTGAAGGCCAGCAGCTCACAAAGTAGAATTTTTGCTCACAAGACTCCACAGCATAGAGGGAACATTGCTCCACACCCAATTTGGGGGTCCCCCCTTCGTCGGTGCCCAGGGCAAGCACCCCCCCTCTGCCCCCCCCCCCCCCGATTCGGCCCTGCTCCCAGAGAAGAGTCCGCACACTTAACCACTACACCAAACTGGCTCTATATTGAGTGAAGTGCCTGTGGTATTCGTGACTCTTCTTCTTGCAATGAAGCATTCTTGGTGGATCCAGAGCTGGCTGAACTCACTTTATTTCAGGCCGGCTGCTGTGTTCAGGCATCACCAAAGACAGCTGGACTGGGGGTGGGGAGGGGGCAGTTCAGTAGCTATCAGGTGACTCAAGGAGGAGCCAATAAGGCTTCAGTTAGTTCTATGAAGTGTCGACAGTGGCCTGGCCTCTCAGCCTGGGCCTCTTGCCACTTCAGCTTCTCAGTCGACTCCCTTTTCCTTCGCTTCCCTCCCTCATGAATCTTATAATTTTTTTTTAAAAAAAGATAAAGATAAGCTTGTTGGCTTTGCCTGTATTTAATTTCTTTCCTTTCCTTTTTCTTACATTGCACCTTGCAATCGTGGGAGCTTTTGGGAAGCAATTACTAAGCTGCTGCTCGAAGTGTATTTCGGCTGTCCTCTGGACTTGACAGAGAGGAGTGTAGGGGATTAGACTTTCTGCTTGAGGCGAGAGCCTGGCATTCGTGCTTTGTTTGGTATCACGCCCGCCATGGGGCAGATGGCACTCCGGACGGCTGTTTTCTAAACACAGAGGGCGGCAGTTGTTTGAAGGAAGTTGCAACGTGAGCATGGCGTGAACCTGGGAGGCCTGTTCCCTCTCCTCAGTAAATAATTTAGCAGGGCTGTCCTAAACAAACTCTTCTCAGTCCATTGACTTTAATGATTCCAGAAGGGAGTCACCCTAGGTTAGGATGGGCCCAGAGGAAGGAGACGGCCAAATCATTCTCCTAAAGTGTCGATTGGTTAAACGTTTACCAGGTGCACAATAATGGTGGTGGAAAGGTTAGGGTTGCCAGCTTCCAGGTGGGGCCTGGAGATCTCCTGCTTTGACAACTGGTCTCCAGCTGGCAGAGATCAGCTCCCCTGGAGAAAATGGATGCTTTGAAGGGTGGACTTTATGGCACTGCACTAACCCTTCCCAAACCCTGCCCTTTCCCGGATCCACCCCCAAAGTCTCCAGGTATTTTCCAACAAAGACCTGACAATCAGGTAGGAACTCCTTTGCCTATTAGGCCACACCTCCCTGATGCAGCCAATCCCTTACAGTAGGCCCTGTAAGAAGAGCCCCGTAAGCTCCAGGAGGGTTGGCTACATCAGGGGGTGTGGCCTAATAGGCAAAGGAGCTCCTGCTACAAAAAAAGCCCTGCTGGCAGCTCTATGGGAAGTGGTGTCAAGTCTTCAGCTGGACTATGGCTACCCCATAGGCTTTTCAAGGCAAGAGCCATTCAGGGGTGGTTTGCCGTTGCCTGCCTTGGTGCAGTGGCCCTGGTATTCCTCGGAGGTCTCGCATCCAAATACTGGCTAGGGCTGACCCTGCTTAGCTTCTGAGAGACTGAGCTAGCCTGGGCTATCTGTTTTCCCCCTCTGTGGGGAAATTGGGGACAGGGTGATTACACGGGAGGCCTATTTGGCACCTACCTTCCATCTCCTCATCTGACAGTGTAATACAGTAGAATGTAACTATTGCGACTGTTCCTGGAAGTATTGTATTGCGACTGTTCCTGGAAGTATAAACGTTATTTTAGTGTTTTCTACAGTTCTTAATAGAGCACAGGATAGAAATGGGTATGTATGCGTTTGAATGTCGGTGTATGTGCATCTGCAAAACTGGATCTAAAATGTCACACTGTCCTTATAAACCTGATGGGGCTACGTCAGGGGTGGCCAAACTTGCTTAACGTAAGAGCCACAAAGAATAAATGTCAGATGTTTGAGAGCCACAAGAGAGGAAGGAAGGAAAGGAGGGAGGGAGGGAGGGAGGGAAGCAGGGAGGCAGGGAGGGAGGAAGCAGGAGGGAGGGAGGGAGAAAGGAGGGAGGGAGGAAGGAAGGAAGGCAAAAAGATGGGGGAGGAGAGGTGGAAAGAAAGCAACTTTAATTTTAAATACATTTTCCAAGCCACTAGCTCACTTGGCTTGGAGAAGTGATTTAATGAGAGCTTCTCCAAGCTGGCCAATGGGGTGTTGGGGCTTCAAGAGCCACACAAATAGTGAGAAAAAGCCACGTGTGGTTTCTGAGCTGCAGTTTGGCCACCCCTGTGCTAGATGTACCTGAGGAACACATGTTGGCATTTAAAGTTAACTGTTAGGGTGGCAAGTCTCCATGAACGACAACTGATCGCCACGATACTGTGATGGGCTCCCCTGAAGAAGATGGTTGTTTAGGAAGATGGAATGTTTGGTGTTATACCTTGCTGAGGTCCCTCCACTCTCTGAATCCCACCCTTCCCAGGATTCACCCCCAAATCTCCAGGAATTTTCCAACCTGGGGATGGCAACCCTGGTATTATGCAGTTTGATGTAGCGGATAAGTGTTTGGACTCCTATCTGGGAGAACCGGGTTTGATTCCCCACTCCTCCACTTGCGCCTGCTGGAAAGGCCTTGGGTCAGCCATAGCTCTGGCAGAAGTTGTCCTTGAAAGGGCAGCTGCTGTGGGAGCCCTCTCAACCCCACCCACCTCACAGGGTGTCTGTTGTGGGGGAGGAAGGTAAAGGAGATTGTGAGCCACTCTGAGACTCTGAGTGGAGGGCAGGATATCAATCCAATATCATCATCTTCTTCTATCTCTATGCCTACTACCCCTCTTCATTTCACACCTAATCCCATCAAGCTTGCTGTTGTCATTCATTTGCCAGTTTGGTGTAGTGGTGAAGTGTGAGGACTCTTACCTGGGTTTGTTTCACCACTCCTCCAGTTGCACCTGCTGGAATAGCCTTGGGTCAGCCATAGCTCTCGCAGGAGTTGTCCTTGAAAGGGCAGAACCTGCAAGAGCTCTCTCAGTCCCACCCACCTCACAGGGTGTCTGTTTTGGGGGAGGAAAATAAAGAAGATTGTGAGCCGCTCTGAGACTTTGAGATTTGGAGAGGAGGGCGGGATATAAATCCAATATCATCATCTTCTTCTACTACTTTCAAATACAACATTCCTATTAAATGTGTGCCGGGTGAGACGGGTGCCCACAGCGATTGCCACGCAGGGAATCGTGCTCCGTTTCCAGCTATTCGTGGATTTCTACCTCCAGCCTGGCTTTCATCTTCCTATGGTGAGCACAGCACCGAGCGGTGCTTCCACTTTGCATAATTCGGAGTGGGAATAGTGGAGAATCTGGCTATGCAAGCTGCTTCCAGTTCCAGGAATCCCCATCTCTGGCTGGAAGAGCTCGACTTCATTATGCCCTTTTTGTATTGCTTTTTTTAAAAAATAAAGGCAACCTTTTCACTGTGGGACAATTCGCAGAGGGCGTTCTTGTGGGCGGCTGGGAATCCTGAGGCGGCAACAAGCAGCCCTTCAAGGGAATTGGCTCTGTCGCTTTGCAGGAAGCCGGAGCGCGAGGCGAAAAGGGCGATTTCCTGGCAAGTTGCTCGTCTGGTTTTACTAGGCCTTCTCCTGTATGGTGGCGGCAGCTGGGGGGGTGGGGGGGGGAGGCACCAGCTTAGCCTTGCAAATGCAACAATAGGAGGCCTTGTCAAGGGAGGCCTGATCTCGTTTCCAAACAGACGTTGCAGAATGGATTGGACTGAAGATGATATAAGAATCACTCCTTGCTGACTTAGTCCTTGCTAACTTGGAGAAACGTCGACTGTAGGATGACATGATAGAGGTTTACAGGATCATGCATGGGATAGAGAAGGTAGAGAAAGTGCTTCCACACACCCTCAATAATGCACTTTCAACCCACTTTGCAACTGGATTTTACTGTGTGAAATGGCAAAATCCAGTTGGAAAGTGCACTGAAAGTGGATTGAAAGTGCATTATTTAGTGCATGCAAAAGTGCGCTAAATCTTCTTCTACTTTTTCTTCTTCTTATTTTTCTCTCTTTCTCACAATTCGAGAATTCGTGGACATTCAATGAAATTGCTGAGCATTTGGGTTAGAACTAATAAAAGGAAGTACTTCTTCACCCAAAGGGTGATTAACATGTGGAATTCATTGCCACAGGAAGTGGTGGCGGCTACAAACATAGACAGCTTCAAGAGGGGATTGAATAAGCATATTGGGCAGAGGTCCATCAGTGGCTAATAGCCACAGCGTATTGTTGGAACTCTCTGGGGCAGTGATGCTCTGCATTCTTGGTGCTTGAGGGGGGGCACAGTGGGAGGACTTCTAGCCCCACTGGTGGACCTCCTAATGGCACTTGGGGTTTTTTGCCACTGTACGACACAGAGTGTTGGACTGGATGGGCCATTGGCCTGATCCAATATGGCTTCTCTTATGTTCTTAGTCTCAGGCATAGGGTTGCCAGGTCTGTGTTGGAAAATACCTGGAGACTTTAGGGGTGGATCCAGGAGATGGTAGGGTTTGGGGTGGGGAGGGGAGGGGAGGGACCTCAGCAGGGTACAATGGCACAGAGTCCCCCCTTCAGTCCTATGCAAAATGTGGGCTTGATTGACAGACACATAAGGAAGAACTTCAGTCCTTTGAGCCAGACCTTTTAAGGGAAGGGGATTCCACAAATGAACTGTGTGAAGAGTCGAAAATTACTGCCATCCCTTGCTGGGACTTATTCTGTGAAGACATTCTCAGCGGAATCACCACCCCTATTGGAATTTATTTTGCTAACTCTGGACTTCGGCATCATTTCTATTTTGTATAGTGAGATTTATATAAAAACCAGAAATAATACAATAGGTTTTCTTCATAATTTCTTTATTTGTGAGTACACAGTTGTTTAGACTTGCTTCAATCATAGGCCTGGCAGAACACTTTGGTTTCGCAGGGCCTGGGGAATGGCCAAGGCTGGTGCGTGGGAGAAGGCAAAGTAGGCAATTGCCTAGGGCGCCATCTGGCCTAGGGGGTACCTCTCTGACACATGACTCTGGCTCCTGACCGCTGTCACCTTGTCCTCTCCCATCACCAAGCTGCCCTCAACAAAGCCAAGCCACCCTGTCTTCCCAATGTGTGACTTGGCCTCCCAGCTCATCCTATCCTGCCTAACATGGCCGGCAAGCACTTCTTCTCACAATTTGTTAAAAAATTAAAAACCAGGAAATTAAAAATGTGAAAAGTTTCAACTTTGGCGCTCTTCAATTTCCTTATATTTTTTAATAATGGGGGGGGGGGGCGCTAGTGCGTAATTCGCCTCAGGCACCAGAAAGCCTAGTGCTGGCCTTGGGAATGGCATCAGCTCCCGCAGGGCCCGGATCTCACTCGGAAGGGCATTCCACCAGGCTGGAGCTGGAGGTGAAAAGGCTCTGGCTCAAGTTGAGGCTAGACAGATACTTTTCGGGTCAGGGATCAACAGGAGATTACTGTCCATCAAGCTCAATGCTCTTAGGGGGACATTTGCATGTGTTTCCTATAGAACTCTACTTCCAAGGGTCTCCCTGGGACTTGAGTTCCTTGCAGTCTGCTTAAGAGCATACGAAAGCTTACATTCTGAATAAAACTTAGTTGGTCTTAAAGGAGCACTTGTCTACTGCTTTCTTCTATTGCTTCAGACCAACACGGCTGCCTACTGGGATCTTCCTTCTAGCATGACAATGTTTTCATGACGATTTGTGTGAGGATGGATCTGTTGGGCTAGAGCACGTTTGCGATGGTGCAGTGGCTCCACCTGGTGATCAGAAAGCCAAAAGTCACCTGACATGTCAGAATCCTGCTTTACTAAAGACCCCGATGGGAATCCAACGCATCAGCGCACTACATAGTCCTTCTGGGTTAACTACTGAGCAAAATAAGGGGGGCATCACAGGGGTTCTTTTTGCTTCTACTGCTTACTACTATTTAGTGTTAAACCCTTAATTTTTTTTTTTGTATTTAATACAGTTGTGGAATCTTGCCTGGGGGATGATCTGGAAGAAAACTGAGTTTTTAATCTTTTATTTCACCTTCACCTTCAACACTTATTGAGTTTTAATATTGTCAGTTAAGCAATGGAAGTAATAGTTAATAATGGAAGCTAATAGTTAATAATAGAAGTTAATAGTTAAGTAATAGGGGCACTATTATTGGGCATCAGCTGGCCTTAATCCAGTCCTAGAGTCCTAGGCCGTTTTCCCACTGACCTTACTTCGGAGCAACGTCCCTCTTCACCGCGCAGCGTCTGCGCAGATTTCCCACCAACTGCTGCGCACAACCAGGAAGAGCTGCAGCTTTTGTGTCGCAGATGTAAACTGGTTTTTAGCGATTTCCATTTGCAACACAAGTGGTTGGGAACTTCCTGGTTCCTCGGAGCAGCCTCGGAGCAGTTGGTGGGAAATCCGCGCATACGCTGCGCGGTGAAGAGGGACGTCGCTCCGAGGTAAGCTCCGTGGGAAAACGGCCCTAGAGAATCCTAGAGAATTTTTAAATGAAACCAGGGTGCTTTTTTGTAGAAAAAGTCCAGCAGGAACTCATTTGCATATTAGACCACACCCTGACACCGCCATTCTTTCACACAGGGCTTTAAAAAAGAAACTGCCCAGCAGGAACTCATTTGCATATTAGGCCACACTCCCTGACATCACCGTTATTTCACACAGGGCTTCTTTGCAGGAAAAGCCCAGCAGGAACTCATTTGCACATTAGGCCACACCTCCTGACACCAAGTCGATCGGAACCGTGTTCCTGTGTGTTCCTGCTTTAAAAACCCCTGAATGAAACTTTAGCAGAAAGATGCAACTGTGTTGCGTGAATCTGGAGAATTAGTTTTTCCCCCTCAAATGCTTTAACAAAATCTCTAAAAGATAGTGCCTGCTGGCTAACGAACATTTCTGACATGATACATCCTCACCTCTGAGACTGTCTTGCTGCATTCATCCCGTCTGTTCTGGACCAGGACAAACACATCTGCTGTCCTCTAGAAAGTCAGACACGATGAGGCCCAGTTTCAGGTGAGCCAAGGGCGTACAGGTGAGCAGCGCAGCCTTCCCAGGAGCCCCCTTCTTGGGGCATTTTGTTTTCCTCTCAGCAGGACTCTGAGATGCTCTGAGACAATGAAGCGGTAGGCAAGTGCTGGACTGAGGCTGGTGTGGCGTAGTCGACAGAACGTGAGGCTAGGACCTGGGTTCGGACCCAGGTCTCCCATACCTAGTCTGACCTCTAATCACTACACTAGGCAGGTTCTTACCAGTTTTGGAATACTGTGTGGCAATAAGGCAACTGGCCTAGCAAGGTGAAACCGCCTAAACCCCTCTGCTTTGTTTTCTGTTTCCAAGGGAGTTTTCAATATTGGGGAGTATTGAATGACGTGATCCTCCAGAGGCCGTCTGAAGTGGCACAACCCAGTCTCAACACCCCATTCTCCTGTATGCAAAACTCAGCCAGTGTGTCAGAACAGCCAGCCTAGTGTTGTACTTAAGAGTGCTGGACTAAGGGTGTCAAACACATTTGTTATGAGGGCTGAATCTGACATCAATGAGACCTTGTCGGGCCGGGCCATGTGTGTCATCAAATGTAATGCCAGGTAGCAAAGATGTAAACTTTATAAAGGACACAGACAAACACAAATATTTTTTAAAAGTTTAAAATAAAACATACTTAAAACATTAGCACTTGTTGGTCTTAAAGGTGCTTTCTTCGTAAATCTCCCATGGGATCCAGGCAGGGGACGTTTTGTAGAAAAATAGGTGGTGGAGCTCATCCAGGGATTGTTATGCAGCTGCACCTACTATTCAATAGACAAGGTAGGTGGGGAGGAGGAGGGGGAACCGTCAGAAAGGTTCAGGAGCTGTGCTCCTGTGAGCTCCTGCTGAATTCAAGGCCTGGATCCAGGGAACTGGGCAAAGGAAGCTTGGGCTCTGTCCTTCCTTCCCCAGGAGACCAGGAGGGAGAGGAGCCTCAGCCAATAGAAGGAAGAGAGGCTTGGCTCAGTAACTCTGCTGTGCGATTCAGAGAGCCTGGCAATTCTAGCTATCCCTCACCCCCTTCCTTCCCAAGGGAAGAGCCTCAGCCAATGGAGAAAGTAGAGGTTTTGCTCTGTAGCTCCTGTGTAATTGAGCAAGCCTGGCAAAGCAAGCTGTTATGCAGAAGGAAACAAGAGAGAGGGAGAAGGAAGCAGATGACATCCAGTTGCTTGGGGGCCTGATAGGAGACCTCTGGAGGCCTGATTTGGCCCCAGGGCTGCATATTTGACCCCTGGACTAGGATCTGGGAGAGACACAGGTTCAAATCTCCGTTCTGACATGGGCAACCCTCAGCCTGGTTTGAGGTGAGGATAAAATGGAGGCGGGGAGAAAGATGAAGTAAGACATTTGGGCCCCGTAGGGGTATAAACACCTAACGAGTGATGGAATGGAAGTGTTTAAACAGAGGGGCTGCTGGGAAATCAGGCCACTGAAAAGGGGTGAACTGACTTCCCCTCATACACATGCTTTCTTTGTTGATCCTCACAGAGGGATAAAATTGATTTACTGAAGAACGGAATATTAACAAATGGAAGGAAACAGTGGGTTGGGTCCAACAAGCTTTTCCATTGGGGAGAAAGGGAGTAGGAGATCTCCTTTCATCACCAAGATGGCTGTGTTGAGGGGGGAGGGGGTCATGGGATTCCCATGGCCAGAAGCACGTTGCAGTGAGGAGGAGAACAAGGTAAAATAGGGTGAAAAAGCTGGCTGAATCCAAGCCAATGCCACAGCATCTGGAAGAACTGCATTTGACATATTGGAAAAGCACCATTTCTGTCCTTGTGAATACATGACACATCCTATTCAAGTTAATACAAAGGACTGTGATCTCCTGACTTCACTGGCAGAAAGTCATGTAAGTTCTTGGTTTGCCTGTCAGAAAAGACATGCAAGTGCTGAAGTGAGAGATTGTGTGGGTGGCACAGAACAAGGGAACACAGTGAAGAAAATCAATATGTCTAAATTGGAGATCGATCCACAATGAAGGTTACAGCAATGTCCAATGTAGACATGTTTATTTTCTTCACTATGCCCCCCACCCCAGGAATTGAACCCAAACAAATGGTAACCATAGAAACTAAGCTTGTTATTCCTGAATCTGTTATTATTATTATGCTCTATACTAATTTGCTGCCCCCCTCCCTGCCTATAATGGAGAGCCAGTTTGGTGTAGTGGTTAAGTGTGCGGACTCTTATCTGGGAGAACCGGGTTTGATTCCCCACTCCTCCACTTGCACCTGCTAGCATGGCCTTGGGTCAGCCATAGCCCTGGCAGAGGTTGTCCTTGAAAGGGCAGCTGCTGTGAGAGCCCTCTCCAGCCCCACCCACCTCACAGGGTGTCTGTTGTGGGGGAGGAAGGTAAAGGAGATTGTGAGCCGCTCTGAGAGACTTCGGAGTGGAGGGTGGGATATAAATCCAATATCATCTTCTTCTTCTTCATATGTAAAAAGGTAAAGATAGTCCCTTGTGCAAGCACCGAGTCATTACCGACCCATGGGGTGACGTCACATCAGGACATGTTCTTTGCAAACTTTTTACGGGGTGGTTTGCCATTGCCTTCCCCAGTCATCTACACTTCCCCCCCAGCAAGCTGGGTGCTAATTTTACTGATCTCAGAGGATGGAAGACTGAGTCAACCTTGAGCCGGCTGCCTGAACCCAGCTTCCTCCAGGATCGAACTCAGGTTGTGAGCAGAGCTTGGACTGCAATACTGCAGCTTACCACTCTGCGCCATGGGGCACCTATATACAGGGTTGGAATTCTAGCAGGAGCTCCTTTGTATATTAGGCCACATACCCCTGATGTAGCCAATCCTCCAAGAGCTTACAAGGCTCTTTTTTGTAAACTCTTGGAGGATTGGCTATATCAGGGAGGTGTGGCCTAATATGCAAAGGAGCTCCTGCTAGAATTCCACCCCTGTCTATATGTATGGAATGGTAACTTCCATTTCACTGTATCTGAAGAAGTGCGCATGCACACAAAAGCTTATACCTTGAATAAAACTTATTGGTCTTAAAGGTGCCCCTGGACTCCAAGTTGGTTCACATGCTAGAGGATGTTTGAATTGGTTTGAAGGTGATTTTGCCTTTTAGGAATCTGCACTCCGACAGACAGCGCTCTCTGAATTAATTTGTTTTTGCTGCAAGTCTGTACACGTAACATTAAGCATGAAACACCTGAGAAATGGTCTCCTCTTGCTCTTGTCATATCTTTTTGAGATAAAACCCTCGGAATAAACAGACGGAGCCTGAAATTTTGGATTCTATTTTTGTGTGCCTACCTTGCATAAGATGAAAATCCTGAGGCTGTGGCTGCATTGAGTACCATAGGCAAGAGGGGAAAAAGCCATGTCCCTCGTTGCCCAACATTAACAAAACACTGGAAGCAATTGGTGGAGGAAGCATTACAAAGGAGAAGCTTAAATGTGTACTTTGTGTGGTGAAAGAAGAGACGTGCTAGATCAGGCCGATGGTTAAGTTTGCCAGCCTCCAGGTAAGGCCTGGAATTCCCCCGAAATACACCTGATCTCCAGGCTGCACAGAGATCTATGACTAGAGTCAGGGCTGTAATCTAAGAACATCGCAGGATCCCACAGAAAGGAGATCACTCCCAGTGGCGCACCTCACAATGTCTGCTCTGATAATTAAAATGAAAATCTTTTCTGTCTGAAATGTGGGTGAAGGGCAGGGGTGGAATTCTAGCAGGAGCTCCTTTGCATATTAGGCCACACCTCCCTGATATAGCCAATCCTCCGAGAGGCTCTTTTTTGTAAGCTCTTGGAGGATTGGCTACATCGGGAGTGTGTGGCCTAATATGTAAAGGAGCTCCTACTAGAATTCCACCCCTGGGGAAGAGAGTACTGGCGGGCATGTGCTTCCCACTGAATCCAATAGAAACGAAAATGGAATGTTACAAAGAAGCTAAATGGATACATAAATGATAAATAAAGATGGATAATGCAAAAATGCAAAAAACCCCCCCACCCACCTCAAAATAAAACTTGTTTACATATACTTAGGGTGCAATCACACTGGAGGTTTTGATTGGCATTATCCCGGTTCTGGAAAAAACTGATTCTCTTTTATCCATGTCGGGCACTCACACAACCCCCACCCTGCTTCCGGGAGTGGCACCAGCTGCATATCCACAAGAGGAGCCTTCAGACTGCTCATGCGCATGCCTGGTGGCTGTGGGGCAGATGCAGTGCGTGCCCGGCCGTTCAGACAGTTGGGAAACGGGCCCTGCATATGGTTTAAAGGTTTGCTACCTGGAAGTTCCCAGTAGCTATTTAATCTGGTCCCAGCCCGCCTGAGACGAGGTAGGTACGGGCAGGACTCAGGAGGCAAATAGGCAGGTGTGATCCAGCACATTAAATCTGGATGGGAGGCGTGGCTAGGTTGGGCCAAACCTGTCGTGTGATCGCACCCTCTGATCGTACCCAGGACTAAACTGCTAAAGTGAGTCGAACTTCTGAGGAAGAAAATGTGGAATGTTGGAATGCTAGTTCTTCTTTTGAGAATTATGGAAACACCCTCAGAGCCTAACTGGTGAAGAAGAAAATATTGGATTTATATCCCACACTGTACTCTGAATCTCAGAGTGGTCACAATCAGTGTTCCCTTGAAGTTGAGTTAGTGTGAGCTAGCTCACAGATTTTTAGCCTCCAGCTCACACATTTTTGTCTTAGCTCAGGAAGGATGACCCCAGAGCACACTAATTTATGGAGCAGCTCACAACTTTAATGCCAGGAGCTCACGACTTTAATGCCAGTAATTCACAAAGTAGAATTTTTGCTCACAAGACTCTGCAGTTTAGAGGGAACATTGCTCACAATCTCCTTTACCTTCCTCCCCCGCAACAGACACCCTGTGAAGTAGGTGGGGCTGAAAGAGCTCTCCCAGAAGCTGCCCTTTCAAGAACAACCCAAGGCCATTCCAGCAGCTGCAAGTGGAAGAGTGGGGAATCAATCCCGGTTCTCCCAGATAAGAGTCCATGCACTTAACCACTACACCAAACTGGCCAGCCCTGGGGGCAGTGATGTCTTCTTGGTGCTTGGGGGGGCCACAGACTCCCAAGATGAGTTTTGGGGCAGAGACGAGGCTTGCCTGAAAGCAACTGCACCTTCCCAATGACTCTCTGCTTGGTCAGCTTTCCAGAGCGACCTCTTGAATTCAAGCTGGCGACTAGTCTTGAAGACTATCTCCGGGGAATGGGCTTACCTGCCTGGCATTACTGGACTGATTAAGCAATAAGGCATGCCACGAGGTGTGTACTGAGTTATTTTAAGATGTTCTGGGCCGCCCCGGGGGAATTATGGCACTCTGACACCCAGCCAACTGGCTCTGATTTCCCTAAGGTGAGATTACCTGATGATAACCACACACCCCTGGAGCGTTTGCCTGAATGCAATTACATAAAAAAGGCCTTTATTAGCAGAGGGAAAGTGCAAGACCTACGCTGGGAGAACACACCGTTCATTGTTCTTCCCCCTGCGCCCTGTGACTCACTCGCGTCGAGTGGGTATGCGTAGGATCTCTGCTAGTGCACTGAGTCTGTATGCACTGGGGAGAATTTAATCATAGGTTTCTGAAGGGCTGGTTGGAGCAACGGCTGGCCATGCAATTTCAGGGCGTAGAGCTCTTTCTTTTGGGAATAGATGCCTGCAATTAATTGCTCTGTGGTAATAAATAATGTCTTTTACGTTTGGCGTGTACCTCACAGCTCGGGAGCTCAAAACTCTTCACAAGGTATTAGTGCCGGCGGATTCTGTTGCTGAGGTGGCAGAGAGGAGGCCGGATGTGCTTCTATGCGGGTGATGTGCGTGTGGATGCCTTCACATGTGGGTGGCCCCCAAAAGGGAGAAAATGGGGTTGCCAGCTCCAGTTTGGGAACTGCCAGGAGATTTGGGGAGGCTGAGGCTTGGGGAGGTGAGGGGCTTCAACGGGGCAAAAGGCCATACAGCCCCCTTTCCAAAATGGTTGTTCCCTACTCCCACCCCTGGGGAATTGGTCTCTGCCACCTAGAGGCCTACAGTAGGGGTGGCAAACTATGGCTTGGGAGCCACATGTGGCTCTTTCACACATATTGTGCAGCATTCAAAGACACCCTCCCCCATGTCAGTTGGCTTGGAGAAGGCATTTTGTCTCTTTAAATCACTTCTCCAAGTCAAGCCAGCCAGTGGCTTGGAGAATGCTTTTAAACTTAAAAGCTGCTTTCTTTCTACCTCCATCTATTTTCCTTCCTTCCTTCCTTCCTTCCTTCCTTCCTTCCTTCCTTCCTTCCTTCCTTCCTTCCTTCCTTCCTTCCTTCCTTCCTTCCTTCCTTCCTTCCTTCCTTCCTTCCATCATAGAGTTGGAAGGGATCTCCAGGGTCATCTAGTCCAACCCCCTGCACAATTCAGGAAACCCACAAACACCTCCCCCTAAATTCATAGGATCTTCATTGCTGTCAGATGGCCATCTAGCCTCTGTTTAAAAACCTCCAGGGAAGGAGAGCCCACCACCTCCCGAGGAAGCCTGTTCCACTGAGGAACCGCTCTAACAGTCAGGAAATTCTTCCTAATGTTGAGCCGGAAACTCTGATTTAATTTCAACCCATTGGTTCTGGTCCTACCTTCCGGGGCCACAGAAAACAATTCCACACCATCCTCTAGATGACAGCCCTTCAAGTACTTGAAGATGGTGATCCTATCACTTCTCAGCCGCCTCCTCTCCAGGCTAAACATCCCCAGCTCCTTCAACCTTTCCTCATAGGACTTGGTCTCCAGACCCCTCACCATCTTTGTTGCCCTCCTCTGGACCCGTTCCAGCTTGTCTATATCCTTCTTAAAATGTGGTGCCCAAAAATGAACACAATGCTCCAGGTGAGGTCTTACCAGAGCAGAGTAAAGTGATACCATCACATCATGTGATCTGGACACTATACTTCTGTTGATACAGCCCAAAATTGCATTTGCCTTTTTAGCCACTGCATCACACTGTTGACTCATGTTGACTTCCTTCCTTCCTTCTCAAATGAATGAAATGGTTATAATAACTCAGTACAGGAGTGATTAGATGGTGGAATTCATTGCCAGTGGATATTGTGATGACCACAAACATTGATGGCCTTAAAAGAGGATTGGACAGAGGCAGGGAGTCCATTGGTGACTACTGACCATGGTGGAACCCCCATAGCCAAAAGCAGCAAACCTCTGAAACCCAGTACTGGAAGGCAACATCAGGGGAAGGGCTTGGAGTCTGTGCCCTCTGTTGACTCTCCAAGGCAGCTGGTTGGTCACTGTTTGAGACAGGATGCTGGACTAGATGGACCACTGGCCTGATCCAGCAGAGCTCTTCTGATGTTCTAATGAAGGCCTCAGCCTTTATGCCCGGTTGTTGGCCCTTCAGAGGAACTGATTGGTCACTATGTGAGACAGGATGCTGGGCTAGATGGACCACTGGTCTGATCCAGCAGAGCTCTTTGATGTTCTAATGAAGGACTCAGTCTTTATGCCCGGTTGTTGGCCCTTCAGAGGAACTGATTGGTCACTTTGTGAGACAGGATGCTGGGCTAGATGGACCACTGGTCTGATCCACCAGGGCTCTTCTGATGTTCTAATGAAGGCCTCAGCCTTTATGCCCGGTTGTTGGCCCTTCAGAGGAACTGATTGGTCACTATGTGAGACAGGATGCTGGGCTAGATGGACCACTGGTCTGATCCAGCAGAGCTCTTTGATGTTCTAATGAAGGCCTCAGCCTTTATGCCCGGTTGTTGGCCCTTCAGAGGAACTGATTGGTCACTATGTGAGACAGGATGCTGGGCTAGATGGACCACTGGTCTGATCCACCAGGGCTCTTCTGATGTTCTAATGAAGGCCTCAGCCTTTATGCCCGGTTGTTGGCCCTTCAGAGGAACTGATTGGTCACTATGTGAGACAGGATGCTGGGCTAGATGGACCTCTGGTCTGATCCACCAGGGCTCTTTTTATGTTCTTATGAGAAATCCTAGAGGATGGATGAGGGTTTTTAGTATATTTGAACAGTCAAGCTGAGCACATTCTTTGGAAATATGTAGGAATGTTTTGATCTAGTTTGTGCTGTGCTGGAGCAAATAGACAAATCCCATGTTGGAAAGTTATGTTGAGCACATGGGGAAAAACTAATTCATGGGCCAGGCTTAAAACATCCTGGATGCTATTTGATGAATGAATCTCATGGATGTACAAGTCCAGTGGAGATGAATGAAGGCTGTACAGCAGGAGCTCTCAGTGAGTTGAGCACACAGAGCAGTTCGCCCATTGAAGACATTCTGAATTCATTCATCTTAGAATGGCATTTATGGCGTGTCCCGTCAGGATGCTGTATAAACACCTGCAAGAAATGTTTTGATTTAAGTACGGTGGGGAAACTTCCCACCGTTTGCCACGTCTAACGTTCTTCACCTTTACTTAACGTTGAGGTTAAGTTAGAATATATAAAATAAGGCAACGATCACCTACAGGAGCCTAGGGGCTGTAATGTGTTTTCTAGTACCTCCCTCACTTTGGGAATATTGGGCAATAAAATAAAATGAAATCCAGTGGTCCTTGAATGGAGCAGAATATAGAGGGAGAGCTGTAGATCACTCAGTGCTATCTGACTGGCTAGTTTCTTGGGGAGACAAATCACAGTCTTGTGGTCTGTTTTGCTGTAGATTCAGAGGAGAAGAAGAAGACTGTAGATTTATATCTCATCCTTCTCTCTGAATCAGAGTCTCAGAGCGGCTTACAATCTCCTTTATCTTCCTCCCCCACAAAAGACACCCTGTGAGGTGGGTGCAGCTGAGAGAGCTCTCACAGCAGCTGCCCTTTCAAGGACAACCTCTATGAGAGCTATGGCTGACCCAAGGCCATTCCAGCTGCTGCAAGTAGCCGCCACCACCTCCTGTGGCAGTGAATTCCACATGTTAATTACCCTTTGGGTGAAGAAGTACTTCCTTTTTTCCATTCTAACCTGACTGCTCAGCAATTTCATTGAATGCCCACGAGTTCTTGTATTGTGAGAAAGGGAGAAAAGGACTTCTTTCTCTACTTTCTCCATCCCATGCATTATCTTGTAAACCTCTCTCATGTCACCCCACAGTCGACGTTTCTCCAAGCTAAAGAGCCCCACGCGTTTTAACCTTTCTTCATAGGGAAAGTGTTCCAACCCTTTAATCATTCTAGTTGCCCTTCTCTGGACTTTTTCCAATGCTATAATATCCTTTTTGAGGTGTGGTGACCAGAATAATACACAGTATTCCAAATGAGACCGCACTATCGATTTATACAGGGGCATTATGATACTGGCTGATTTGTTTTCAATTCCCTTCTCTCCTTGGTCACTCCCCCCCCCCCCCCCCGCACAGTCAAAAGGCCAGCAAGTTACCCGCCACCCATGGCATGTGCTTCTTCAGGGGTTAATGAGGACTGCTGTGGGCATGGCAAAGCTCCTGGTGGCTGGCTGCCCGCTCTCCTAATCCAAGAATTGTTATGCAGCTGCACCTACTATTCAGTGGACAAGGTAGGTGGGGAGGAGGAGGGGGAACCCTCAGCTGTGCTCCTGTGAGCTCCTGCTGAATTTAAGACTTGTTATATGTGTGTATGTCTGCGTGGGAAATAGTGGGTTTTCAACCAGTTATCCCCCTTTTCTGGCTAGAAACCAATTTGATTCATGCTTCTCTCTCAAGACAACCATTTTGATTTTATTTCATTATATAATTATACATGTTCAGCATAATCTTAAGACTACCACAATGACTCAGAAGCATGAGAAAGATTAATTGGGGTTTCAGAAAGAAGAGGAAAAAACTTTCTTCCTCTACAGCTGAAAAGCAATAACACTTTTCTTTTTTGCTCCCAAATCCTTCCAAGTTAAAGTCACACACTGCCCCCTGCCCCCCCCCCCACTCCAGAAAGAAGCTATTTTGTAGTGTTTCTGTCATCTCTTGTTAAGCATGGCCGTATAGCTCTCTTTACTCTGAAAGTGAATAGACGCTATCCATTTTGCAAGGAAAACTTTTTCACTTATTTGAACGTCACTGGTGGATTGTACGCTTCATGTTTTGACAGCGATGATATACAACAAGCATTTTCTCTGGCTTGGTTAGTGCTCTGACTAAAGTACCACAAGTTCAGACAATGTTTGCTAACATTGCACTGAGAGAGTTGCCTTGTGCGTGGGAGAGCAAACGGGGAGCATTGCCAGTGGAGGAAAACAAATTAGGGAGATCTCTTTTCCAGCCCTCGTGGAGCTTTGTTTGTGTCTGGTTTGGGGTTTTTTTTGGTGTGTGTGTGTAGGGTGGAATAGCGGGGGGATTGGGTTTTATTCATCCAGTTTGGGAAAGCCTCAGTAAGAACCTTTTAACACAGAGGCATTTTCCCCATCGGGATGGGTTTTGTGTTGTTTCTCTGTTGCTGCTGCAGCTGCTGGTAGAGCACAGAGGCAACAGGGCATCCACATGGTAGGTTTCCCTGTAGTTTCTCTCAGGGCTTTTTTTTTGTAGCAGGAACTCCTTTGCATATTAGGCCACACACCCCTGATGTTGCCAGTCCTTTTGGAGCTTACAGGAGGCCCTGCACTAAGAGCCCTGCTGTAACCTCTTGGAGGATTGGCTATAACAGGGGGGGCGGAACCTAATATGCAAATGAGTTCCTGCTGTGAAAAAGCCATGGTTTCTCTGCCCCAGTCACCTGCCAGCCACCATCCCAGCTCCCCTGGACCACTGTGGGTTTTGATTATTATTATTATTATTTAATCTGCAACCAAATACTGTCATATTGGTATAATGTTATAACAATCTGTGTTTCGGGTTATCTGAACTTTCAGCTTTCATTAAAAACAAAAAAGTAGCCCAGGGTACCAAGCTTTTTTGATCCTGTGGGCACTTGTGAAATTCTAACACAGGGTGGTGGGCACTACCACAAAGATGGCTGCCAGAGGGGGTGGAGTCAAACACAAAATGGCAGGGAGTGGAGTCATATTATCCTGATCTACCAGGCTAGCTCGATCTCATCAGCTCTTGGAAGCTAAGCAGAGTTGGCCCTGGCTAGTGTTTTGGATGGGAGACCTCCAGGCAATACCAGGGTCGTGATGTGGAGGCAGGAATGGCAAACTACCTCTGAACATTTCTTGCCTTGAAAACACCACCAGGGGATGTCTTAAGTCTGCTGTGACTTGATGGCATTTTCCAGCACTAAGTCTTCAGCATTTTCCGCAGAAGCTCCATTTAACGGGATGCCTTTTAATCTGTACAGCCAATGTGACCTCCAGCGGCCAACCAGAAGCTCCACCTGCGGCCTCCCACTTTCTAAAAGCTCTTGGCAGGTGCCATAGTGCCAGTAGGTGCCATATTGGGAACCCTGGCTGGAGACCCTTTTGTTTCAAAGATATGCTGTTGTGTCCTAGGCTCAAATGGGAGAACTGTTACTTTGGAGGGAAGCCGAACAGGCCAGAGCTTGAACTCCACACCAGGGTTCCAGAGAAGTCCTAAGCGTGCCCAATCAGGGGAAGGTGAAACATAAGTAGCCAATCAACATCCAGGCTCATACTGTACCCTGATAGGCCCTTAGGGCCCTGTAAATAGCCAATCCGTGTAGATAGTTAAGGACCAATCAGAAGGGGGCAAGAATTGTATAAAGGAGCGGGCAGTTTGAACAGGTGTGTGTTCCTGAAGTAAAGCTTGCTGAAATCACTCTCCGACTCTGGTCTCTTACTGCGCCGACCCCAGTACTTTACATATGCCTTTTCCTTTATGTCTCTGCGACAACAACAAAAACCGAGATTCAGAAAAGCTGACTCACTATTTATTATAATATGTTGATATAACATTATTCAATTCTCTGTTTTCTTAAAAAATTAAATACTCCTCAGTGGCAGGGGAGGGGATAGAAAATGACCACTGAGGGAATAGAGACTGGGAAAACAGCTACTATGTGGGTGGGAAAATTTAACTTTTCCCCATCACATGGCAGCCATACAGGCTTTATTGCAGTCTTTCCCAAAAGTTTACAGTAAAGCATGTTTGAGAAATGCAGGAGATCCCAAAAGTGCACAAATGTACATATACATGTATGTATATTGTGTTGTGTATTGTGTTGTTTTTTATGTTATATGTTTCACGTTATTAGTGTGTTAGCATTTTGTTATGTTTGTAGTTGATTTTTAGTAATAAAACTTTAAAACTCTAAAAAAAAAAAAAAAAAAAAAAAAAAAGTGCACAAATGTACTCCAATAGCGTGGGGAAAGGGGAAGAAAACCCCTGCTTCTCAACAGTATTGAGCCAGGGGCAAATAACCCACGTGGAAATGGTCCACGTCTGACGGCAGAGCAAAAAGTTGCTCTTTATTTTGGAAAGAAGCTATGTACCCAGACATGCTAACAAACTTGGCCATTTCTCCTCTTGGGTTCTGTAAAGCAAACAATGCTGTCTACCCAAGTTCCTCCCTCTGTCCTTTCACATGTAATGTCTTTGTCTGTGGTGCGAGTGGTTAAACAGTACAGGCCGAAGCAGAGTTACAGGGGCCTCTGTCAGGGGCATGACTAGTAAACTGGAAAGATGGGAAAGAGTATATTTTAAGAATCATTTTTGTTTGTTTACCTGAAAGACAGTTATGTATCCTTGGAGGGGGGGGGAAGTTATTAGTCCCAAATGTGTCTTGAAACAGGTGCCATGAATTCGGCCTTCAACCTGCCCTTGGTGCCTTTGAATAGTAAAGCAAGATAGGGCTTTTTTTGTAGCAGGAGCTCCTTTGCATATTAGGCCACACACCCCCTGATGTAGCCAATCCTCCTGGAGCTTACAGGGTTCTTCTTACAGGGCCTCCTGTAAGCTCCAGGAGGATCAGCTACATCAGGGGTGTGTGGCCTAATATGCAAAGGAGTTCCTGCTACAAAGAAAGCCTTTAGATCTTCTAACCCGGGAGTGTCAAACTCATTTGTTATGAGGGACAGATCTGACATAAATGAGACCTTGTCGGGCCAGGACCATATGTGTACCTATTTAAGATTAGGTAGCAGAGAGATAAACTTTTTAAAGGACACAGACAAATACGACTAAAGATTTTTTAAAAAATTAAAAGAAAACATGTTTAAAACATTAGCACTTGTTGGTCTTCAAGGTGCTTTCATTGTATTTCTCCCATGGGATCCAGAGAACTGGGCAAAGGAAGCTCTGGCTCTTTCCTCCCTTTCCCAGAAGACCAGGAGAGGGAGGAACCTCAATCAATGGAGAAAATTGAGGTTTTGCTTTGTAACTCCTGTGCGATTGAGCAAGCCTTGCAAAGCAAGTTGAGATGCAAAAGGAAGCAAGAGAGAGGGAGAAGGAAGTAGATGACAGCCAGTTGCTTGGGAGCCTGATAGAAGCCCTTGGGGGGCCTGACTCGGCCCCTGGGTCGCATGTTTGACACCCCTGTTCTAACCTTTCCCCAACCCAAATCCAATAACCGTCAACTCTGTCAGCTGAGAAGCACTAACTGCCCAAGTTCTTCCTTTCTTTTTTCTCCTTTTCAACATTCCAATCAACCCCTTGGAAGTGCTTGGCTGAGGTTCCCAGAGGATGGAACTTGAAATTTGTCACAGCACCATCCTTCCATACTCATGTGACCTGGACTTGAAAATGCAACCGTGGCAAACAGAACTGAGAAACAGCTTGCCCTCAAACCCTGAAGGAAACAGAACTCTTGTGACTCTCCCATTCTGTTTGTAATAATAATAATAATAATAATAATAAAAATAATAATAATAATTTTTATTTATACCCCGCCCTCCCCGCCAAGGCAGGCTCAGGGCGGCTTACAGGACATGGCAAAAGCCATATTAAAACAATAAAACAAGATTATACAGTTCAATAAAGTTAACAATTAAGTATTTAAATAATCTAAAAACAGCCTAAAAATATAATCTAATAGTGCTACTATCTCAGTTATATTAATGATGGTGTGATGTTTATTCCAAGCTCCATCTTAGAAGGCTAGCCGGAAGAGGGCGGTTTTGCACGCCCTACGGAATTGGCCAAGATCCCGTAGGACCCGCACCTCTTCTGGCAGCTGGTTCCACCATTGGGGTGCTTTCATAGAGAAGGCCTGTTCTCTAGTTGTTTTTAGTTTGGCCTCTTTTGGCCCAGGTACTTCCAGAAGATTTTGTGAGCTGGATCGTAGTGCTCTCTGGGGAACATATGGAGAGAGGCGGTCCCAAGGTAGGCAGGTCCTCGGCCATATAGGGCTTTAAAGGTAATAACCAGCACCTTGAAACGAACTCGGTAAACAATTGGCAGCCAATGCAGCTCCCGCAGCCTACGCTGCACATGTTCCCACCGAGGTAGGCCCAATAGCAGTCTGGCTGCTGCGTTCTGCACTAGCTGCAGTTTCCGAGTTCGGCACAGGGGCAGCCCCATGTAGAGGGCATTACAGCAATCTAGCCTCGAGGTGACCGTGAAGGATCTCGGCTGTTCTCTAGTTCTCAAGGATGAAATCCTGATTCCTTTGAATTTCTTAAAGTAGGCTTTTATAGTCTTCATGCTAAATCCTTGCATTGATTCGGCTTCAGTCCTGCACACAAGTAAAAATTTGAAGTGAATAGGTTTACATAAGAAGCCTGACTGTGTGCAGGAGTATAGATAATTAAGCCCCCTCGTTGCATTCCTTTTTCTCCCACACACTCTTAGGAACACAGAAGGCTTCTCCTCCTCCCTTTTGGGCTCTCTTCCCATGATGTACAGAGATCTGATCTTGGGACCTGGCTATGCACAAGCATTGCTACATGAAGGGCATAGGGCTAGATACAGACAAAGTTTTCCACTTGATACCAGGAATGAAGAGTCGGGGTGGATGTGGAAGAAGAAGAAAGAAGGAGGAGGAGAAGGAAGAGGAAGAGAAAGGGAAGAAGAAGAATGAGGAGGAGGAGGAAAAGAGGAGGAGAAAAAAAGGAGAAAAATGAAAGATGGAGACGAAAAAGAATGAGAAGGAGAAGAAGAAGAAGAAGAAATTGGATTTATATCCCATTCTATACTCTGAATCTCAGAGTGGTTACAATCTCCTTTACCTCCCGCCCCACAACAGACACCCTGTGAGGTGGGTGGGGCTGAGACAGCTCTCACAGAAGCTGCTGTTTCAAGGACAACTTCTGCAAGAGCTATGGCTGACCCAAGGCCATTCCAACAGGTGCATGTGGAGGAGTGGGGAATCAAACCCGGGTCTCCCAGATAAGAGTCTGCGCACTTAACCGCTACATCAAACTGGCTCTGGAATGCCCCTCTGTAATGGATCACAGAATCATAGAGTTGGAAGGGACCTCCAGGGTCATCTATTCCAACCTCCAGCACAAGGCAGGAAATTCACAAGTATCTCCCCCCTACACACACACACCCAGAAAATGGCAAAAAAGAGGGAAAAAACCTCTCCATGATCTCAGGCCAAACTGGCCTGGAAAAAATTGCTGCCTAATCCCAAAGTGATGAACACCATTTCCTTGGGCGTGTAAGAAGGGGCCACAAAAACTTAGCCCTGATGTCTTACAGCTACTAAAAGGGCAGGCAGTCTCTTAACTGGCTTCCCACCCCATGGCAGTTGTAATCTTTAAATGGACCCAACTCAGAATTTGACCCCTAGCACCAAGTCTCTAATATTCTCCCGGCAGTAACAGCTCTCAAACAATCAACCTCAGTGTTGAGGTTCTTTGAGGTAACATTGAGGCTGATTCTGTGAGAGCCGATACTGCAGGAAGAATAATAGAGACGAATGCAATTGAAGCATTTGAGCCGTGGTTGACCTACAGATGGTTACCAATAAGGATGGACACAGGCACGAACCCGAACTAAAATCTGGCCCGGACTTTGCCTTTTTCGAGGTTCGAACAGCTTGGTTCGAAAGTCACATGTTCGGGCCAGGAGGTCTCCAAACTTTCTGCCTGGTTCGGAACCTCTTGTGTACTCTCGGCAAAGAAACTCAACCCATGGAGTTTTGTGCTGAAAAGTGGGTATGAGTGGGATATTTCCAGCCATTGAGGGACCAATAGTGACAGTCTGAAGATGATAGGCAAGTCCGATTTCCAATGACAGCCACTGATCTGACTTCCTCGGGATGGTGGGGGGAATGTTATAATCACTGGAGGCTCATTCCTGTCCTCTGTTTGCGTCTGGTTTTTGCGAGTCTTGTTCTTGTGTGTGAAAGAATATCTTTTGATGGACTGAGGGGGAGGCGGGAATTACTGGGGCGGGTGGAGAAACCTGTTGAATCTCCTGTCCTCTATACAAACTGCAGAATAAAAGCATCACCTCTCTTTTTTCTCCTTTTCTTGCATTCAGAGCTACATCCCCCCATGTCTTTTTTCTTTGCTGCGAGGAGTGGAAAACATGGATAGTTTTTTTTTTTTCATTTAAAACATGTTTTTGATTTGATTTGGGGGTGGACTGTTCACTTTTGCGGGTTCTGAAAACTGCCTTTTTCTCTGCATGCTGGCTGTGGGGTCCCCTTTCTGCTCCTCCAAAAAGCACCCCATTTCTTCCTGCATTGCTTGAGTCTCTGCCTGGGGGGGGGGGTTCCACTTTCCTCTCCCACTCAGGTACCCAAACTACCTACAGATTTCTCAGGGGCTTGGCTAACTGCCCTCTTCCCCAGCTGTGGGGTACCCTTGCTGCTCCTCAAAAAAAGCATCCTTTCTCCTCTGCCACATATTCTCACACATTCCCTAGTCCACCAGTGCCCCCTCCCACAGCTGTGCAGTGAGTCCCAGTTGCCAGGCTTGGTTGTCCCTGTCACCATCCCAGGTAGGATGGAAGGCTTCGCCCCATTCAATCATCATGTCACCAGGGCTGGGTGGCTGGTCCCAGGAAGATACAGCCACCTGCAGCCATGTGGGTGGTCCCTGGGGAGGTACTCTGGGAGTCTGATGCCTGTAGCTTAACCAGGTCCACACTGTAGTGTCTCAAACTGACAATGGACAACTCCCCCCATATCAGTTTCCTGGAGGCACCTTGCTTGGTGGTCTGCTACTTGGATCCCCCCAAATCTGACATGCATGTAACATGTGGGCCATGTGGAGGGTCACCCCAGGGAGGAATTGTGTGCGTTGAAGGCCTCTAGCTCACCCAGGTCAGTTTTGGTCACTTCTGAACCAGCAGAGGTGACATCCCATTGAGAAGCATTGCAGTGAATGACCTTTTTTAGGGTTCTGTAACTCAGCCCCCCTGAAGTCCAATGTGGACCAAACTTGGTGGGTACATTGAGGAGAGTGATCTGGAGACAACCTGCCATTTTGGAGCTTTGAAGCCCTGTGGGTTTTTTTTAAAAAAACTGGACCAGTTCGTGAACTGGTTCGCGAACCAGGCTGTGGTTCAGTTTGCGAACTGGTCTGGGAACCGGTCCGGTTCTGTTTATGAACCGAACCAGCATTTTCTGGTCTGTGCCCATCCCTAGTTACCAACATCTTCATCTACAGTAAGACTCAGACCCCAATGGAAGTTTGCATTGAGGACTGTGATTCAAGGACTTTCAATTACTACACTACATTGTTATCAGGGGTGGAATTCTAGCAGGAGCTCCTTTGCGTATTAGGCCACACCCCCCTGATGTAGCCAATCCTCCAAGAGCTAACAAGCCTCTTTTTTGTAAGCTCTTGGAGGATTTGTTACATCCGGGGTGTGTGGCCTAATATGCAAAGGAGCTCCTGCTAGAATTCCACCCCGATCGTTATTAAGAAGTGCTTTTGGACGTTGTATGAATAAGTTGAGATAAAAACTTTCATGTTTATGGTCTGTTAAGATACAAGCTGAAGTTCAGCAAGTAGTGTAGAGTGCAATTATTGCTACATGGTGTTATCTTGTGCTTACTTAACCTTGACTGTGTTTCCTTTGTATTTGTGCTGTTAACCCTTGGAGAGAATGGCTGCTTTGGAGGGTGGGGGTTAGGGCATTACCCCATGCTGAAGTCCCTCCCCTTCCCAAGCCCTTCTGTCCCTCAAAATCTCCAGATATTTCACCGTCTGGAGCTGGCAGTCCTACATTGGAGATACCCTCCTGGAGCTCTTCAACATCTACATTAGCTTTCATAAATCTAAATAATTTGGCATCATCCACAGTCTTGGCCACTTCACCGCACCCTTCCAATTCCAGAACATGTGAGCAAGTTAAAGAGTACCAGCCCTCATACAGATCTGCTGCTTACCTCCTTCAGTTGTGAGAACTGTCCATTTACTTCTGCCCTCTGCTTCCCATCAGATATAATAGCTGCTAACGCATGAGAAGTTTTGCCTTATCAAATGACTGTTGAGTCTTCTCAGGAGCACTTGTGTAGAGCAGAACAAACTTCTCAACAGTGCAGAGATTTTGGCAGTTCAACCACTGGGCATTTCGTGAATTTATTCCCCCCCCCCAGTTTATTCATTTTTAGCAGATTAATTTTGTGTTCCTAAGGCAATGTTTTCATGGAGAGAGAGAAAGTGTGCGTGAAAGAGAGTGGAAAGGTAAAACGTTCTTCAGTCTGATTGGTGTGATCTTGGTGGCTTAACTAAGGATCTTCTTAATAACTTTAATTTCCTTTTTCTCCAGGCTTGAACTTGCAGTGGTAATGCAAAAGCTTGCAATGGCAGTACTGCCCTTGTTTTGTCTCAGTTCACAGCTCACTTTATGATTCGGCTTGTACAAATAAGCTAGAAGTATCAGTTTTTTAAATAGTTCTCTTTTCTTTCTTTCTTTCTTTCTTTCTTTCTTTCTTTCTTTCTTTCTTTCTTTCTTTCTTTCTTTCTTTCTTTCTTTCTTTCTTTCTTTCTTTCTTTCTTTCTTTCTTTCTTTCTTTCTTTCTTTCTTTCTTTCTTTCCCCCACTAAGGGCATTTCTCTCTTAATCAGACTGGGAATATGAAACATACCCTGAATTTCCAGGGATGATCTAAGCAGAAGGGTGCAAACCAGACCTTTTTTTTTGTAGCAGGAACTCCTTTGCATATTAGGCTATGCCCCCCTGATGTAGCCAATCCTCCAAGAGTTTACAGCAGGCCCTGTAAGAAGAGCCCTGTAAGATCTTGGAGGGTTGGCTACATCGGTGGGTGAGCGTAGCCTAATATGCAAAGGAGTTCTTGCTACAAAGAAGCCCTGGTGCAAACCATTACTTTGGAGAAGATCTGAAAACTTCAAAATTTTGAAGTATAATAAAAGACATTTTCTATGCAAATAGATCTATATTTAAGGCAACATAATCCAACAGTCCGCTTCTGTCTTTACTTGTGATTGAATCTTCTTAAAGCAACAGGTTTGCTTATTGATTTTGTTTATACCCAACTTTTCCGCCCACTGGGATCCAAAGTGACTTATGGCATTCTCCCCTTTTCCATTTTATCCTCACAATAACAAGTCAATATAGGTTAGCCAGGGCTCTTTTTGTAGCAGGAGCTCCTTTGCGTATTAGGCCATGCCCCCCTGATGTAGCCAATCCTCCAAGAGCTTACAAGGCTCTTCGTACAGGGCCTACTGTAAGCCCAGGAGGATTGGCAACCAGCACCAGAAATATACCTATTATCACACCAAAATGTGTACAAACATGTATTTTAACAGCACTGAAACATATGGTAATGCTTCCAGAATAGCAGCTGGTTATCAAACACAATCATGGAAGAAGTCTAACTGTGGAAAAAGTGGTTGAGGCAGTGGGCATCCTGCCCCATCGACTGGCCTCTATGCTATGACACCATCTCTGCTGCGTTACCCTCAACTATAGTCACAGACCTCAGCATGCTGCAAATGTATTAACTATGCCACCATCTACAATTTGGTTTACAACTTGTGTATTGCTTGATATACTACTATTTTTATTTGTTTTTAACTGTATAATTTAAATTGTTATTCTAAAATGATGTTATCTGCCTTGAGTCCATTCTTGGGAAAGGGCAGAATACAAATTGACTAAATCCATCCATCCACAAAAAAGCCCAGCAGGAACTCATTTGCATATAATGCCACACCCCCTGATGCATGCTGTTCCCCACAGGACTTTTGGGTAGAAAAAGCCCAGCAGGAATTCATTTGCATATTAGGCCACACCTCCTGACACCAAGCCAGCCAGAACTGTGTCTCTGTGCGTTCTGCTCAAAAAAAAGCCCTGCATACATACATACATCAGCTTAGGGTGCAGGTGCATTTTCTAGGGGCTTATTTAAGAGATGTATGGTTACATTGGCCCTGACCTGGATAGCCCAAGTTAACCAAACCTCATCAGATCTTGGAAGCTAAGCAGGCCCAGCCTGAATGGGAGGTCTGGATGGGAGACCACCAAGGAAGACCAGTGTTTCTACACAGAGACAAGTAATGGCAAACCACCTCTGAACATCTCTTGCCTTGAAAACTCTACAGGTTCTCCATAAGTCAGGTATGACTTGATGGCATATATATATGTGTGTGTGTGTGTGTGTGTGTTTGTGTGTGTCTGTATGTGTGTATGTGTGTGTGTGTGTGGTTTTGTAGAAAAATAGGTGGAAGAGCTCATTCAGGGATTGTTATGCAGTTGTACCTACTACTCAATGGACAAGATAGGTGGGAAGGAGGAGGTGGAACCCTCAGAAAGGTTCAGGAGCTGTGCTCCTGTGAGCTCCTGCTGAATCTGAGGTCGGTCGGTCGGTCGGTCGGCCTGCCTGCCTGCCTGCCTGCCTGCCTGCCTGCCTGCCTGCCTGTCTGTCTGTCTGTCTGTCTGTCTGTCTGTCTGTCTGTCTGTCTGTCTGTCTGTCTGTCTGTCTGTCTATCTATCTATCTATCTATCTATCTATCTATCTATCTATCTATCTATCTATCTATCTATCTATCTATCTATCTATCTATCTATCTATCTATCTATCTATCTATCTACACACACACATACACGTATATACATATATATATGTTGATGGCATCCATCCCCAAAGCTTCTGACAGTCACCATCAATAGTTTTATATAAGTATTGAAAAACATGGGAGATTGCACAGAACCTTGTGGGACCCAGTAGTCTAAACCATACACTGCAAACTCAAAATCTCCAGAAATGACCTTCTGTATGTGTTCAGAAAACTAGAACTTAAGCCCCCTTTTAAGACATTCCCTGTTCTTTAGATTCGAGGCATCATAACAACATGGAATAGTCAACTATGCCAACCAAGCAAGCAGGATTAGCCAGGATATAATTCCCTTTATCCATCTGCAGATGACGACAGTCTCCCAGACCAACCAAGGCAACTTCTGCTCTCTAGCCATTTCTGAAGGTGGTCAAAGGCTAATAAGCCATCTAGAAAATGCTGGAAGAGTTCTGCTTCTATTCAATCAACTATTTCCCTCAGTTGGTAACCAGCTGATAATTAGCCCTTGCCTCTTTATCAAGAGAGGATTCTGGAGAGTCATGGATGCACGATGGCCTCTTTAAGATAGTGGAGTTGTGACTTAGTGGTAGAGCATATGTCTTGCATGCAGAAGGTCCCAGGTTCAGTTCCCAACATCTCCAGTTAAAAGAATCAGAACATGAGAAGCCATGTTGGATCAGGCCAGTGGCCCATCCAGTCCAACACTCTGTGTCACACAGTGGCCAAAAAAACCAGGTGCCATCAAGAGGTCCATCAGTGGGACCAGGACACTAGAAGCCCTCCCACTGTTGCTCCCCCACCCCCAAGCACCAAGCACCAAGTAGACAGAGCATCACTGCCCCAGAGAGTTCCAACAATGCGCTGTGGCTAATAGCCACTGATGGACCTCTGCTCCATATGTTTATCCAATCCCCTCTTGAAGCGGTCTATGCTTGCAGCTGCCACCACCTCCTGTGGCAGTGAATTCCATGTTTTAATCGCCCTTTGGGTGAAGAAGAACTCAGGTAGGAGATGATGTGGAAGATTTCCAACTGAGTTGTTGGAGGGCTATAACTAGACAGTTTGATGGACCTATGGTCTGATTCAGTATATGGCTTCTTCATGTGTTGGAGATTCTTAGAGAACATGCCTTCTGAGAGGGTGGCATTGATAATTTCTATTAGTGAAGTAATTTCTAATACTTTTGCCCTACAAAATTTTAATTACCAAGAACAGGAGGGTCCAAATGGCATGTAGGAGCTTTCACAATAAGCAACATCAATCAAGGAAATGTCATTAAAACTATCCATTAAAAGGGACCAGATTGTACTTTAGGTATCTCTTCCGAATGATTCACCAACCTAGGAACCAAATTGGATGGGATCCAAGAGATTTTTATCAGCGTTTCAAGTAGCAATCGCAGTTGTGCAATGTCCTCCCCCATCTTGCTGCTGTGTAAGATTACAGAAACTAGATGTGTACAAAATATCACAAACAAAAAACACAAGGCCAGAAACAGCAGAGTTAGATCCTGGCTTCTGCAGACAGATGGATCTCATCCCTTTCTCTTGTAGCCTCTTCTGGAAAAACTGCTGTGAAGGGTGAGGAGTGGGAAGGCTTCATCAGGGGTCATTTCTGTAGAAAGAAAAGGTGTAGCAGCTCAGAAGCATGTCTCATTTGCATATGCCCCAGGATCTGTGTGCAATGGGGAATTCTCCAGCAGACCCTGGCTGGAGGTTCAGGAGCTGTGCTGAATTCAAGCCCTGGGCTTCAGCAAGAAGGGAAATGGGCAGAAATCTCCAGGCCTCTTTTTAAACAGAAGAAGAAGAAGAAGAAGAAGAAGAAGAAGAAGAAGAAGAAGAAGAAGAAGAAGAAGAAGAAGAAGAAGAAGAAGAAGAAGAAGAAGAAGAAGAAGAAGAAGAAGATGATGATGATGATGATGATGATGATGATGATGATATTGGATTTATATTCCGGCCTCCACTCCAAAGAGTCTCAGAGCGGCTCACAATCTCCTTTACCTTTCTCCCCCACAACAGACACCCTGTGAGGTGGATGGGGCTGGAGAGGGCTCTCACAGCAGCTGCCCTTTCAAGGACAACCTCTGCCAGAGCTATGGCTGACCCAAGGCCATGCTAGCAGGTTCAAGTGGAGGAGTGGGGAATCAAACCCGGTTCTCCCAGATAAGAGTCCACACACTTAACCACTACACCAAACTGGATCTCCTCCATTCAACAGGATCTTGCTCCATTCATGGATATATATGGTATTCCTTGATGGTCTCCCTTTCATAAGAACATAAGAGAAGCCATGTTGGATCAGGCCAATGGCTCATCCAGTCCATACACATGCACACACTGTGGCTAATAGCCACTGGTGGACCTCTGCTCCATATTTTTATCTAACCCCCTCTTGAAGCTGGCTATGCTTGTAGCTGCCACCACCTCCTGTGGCAGTGAATGCCACATGTTAATCACTCTTTGGGTGAAGAAGTACTTCCTTTTATCCGTTTTAACCCGACTGCTCAGCAATTTCATTGAATGCCCACGAGTTCTTGTATTGTGAGAAAGGGGGAAAGTACTTCTTTCTCTACTTTCTCCATCCCATGCATAATCTTGTAAACCTCTGTCATGTCACCTCGTAGTCGACGTTTCTCCAAGCTAAACAGCCCCAAGTGTTTTAACCTTTCTTCATAGGGAAAGTGTTCCAAACTTTTAATCATTCTAGTTGCCCTTTTCCAATGCTATAATATCCTTTTTGAGGTGCAGCGACCAGAATTGTACACAGTACTCCAAATGAGACCGCACCATCGATTTATACAGGGGCATTATGATACTGGCTGATTAGTTTTCAGTTCCCTTCCTAATAATTCCCAGCATGGCGTTGGCCTTTTTTATTGCAATCACACACTGTCTTGACATTTTCAGTGAGTTATCTACTACTAGTTATCTACTACGACCCCAAGATCTCTCTCTTGGTCAGTCTCTGCCAGTTCACACCCCATCAACTTGTATTTGTAGCTGGGATTTATGGCCCCAATGTGCATTACTTTGCACTTGGCCACATTGAACTTCATCTGCCACATGGACACCCACTCACCCAGCCTCAACAGATCCCTTTGGTGTGCCTCGCAATCCTCTCTGGTTCTCACCACCCTGAGCAATTTAGTGTCATCTGCAAACTTGGCCACTTCACTGCTTAAATACTGTCCAGGGCCGACCCTGCTTAGCTTTCCAGATCTGATGTGATCAAACCAGGGCTTTTTTTTGTCACAGGAACTCCTTTGCATTATTAGGCCACACACCCCTGATGTAGCCAATCCTCCAAGAGCTTACAGTAGGCCCTGTACTTAGAGCCCTGTAAGCTCTTGGAGGATTGGCTACGTAAGAGGGGTGTGGCCTAATATGCAAAGGAGTTTCTGCTACAAAAAAGCCTTTGATCAAGCTAGCTTGGGTTATTCAGGTCATGATATTCATGGAACAGTGTTTGTGAAAAAGGCATATTTCTACTGATCTTTCTCCTGAAGCTGAATCTCTGTTCCTGAAAGTCTCTTGACCTTCAAGGACATCACTTTAGAGGCCAGCAAGCAATCAGTCAAAGACTCATTTCAGACATCACACAGAAACATATTTTTAAATTAAACCATAGATAGAGTGATTGGACGAAGACCCCTCCATTAACTATGGCTTGTTAGGGTCCATCAAACCAGGATCTGAAATTGGATTGTAAACCACAGTTGGGAATAATAATAATAATAATAATTTATAGCACATACTTCAGTATCCAAAGGAGTCTCAAAGCATTTTACAAATCTCCTTTCCCTTCCTCCCCCACAGCAGACACTCTGTGAGGTAGGTGGAGCTGAGAGAGCTCTGACAGAAACGGCACTTGAGAGAACAACCTGTGAGAGAGTTATTACTGACCCAAGGTCACCTCAGCAGGTGCATGTGGAGAATCAAACCTGGTTCTCCCAGATAAGAGTCCACATACTTAACCATGACTACACCAAACTGGCTCTCTCATGATTGGATGAACCATCGTGGTTTAAACTTGGTTTAACCCTGGCTTGTTCTCCCAGGAGAGAAGGAAGTGAGGCCCATATTTTTTGAAGCAAAGCAGGACTCGAGTCAAATCAGATTCATTCTGGCCTCACCAGCGTATCATGACTTTGCATGATGTCCAAAGTGAGCCAGGAAGTATACAAATAAAGTATTCTGTAGACTTCTTGTAACGACTATACAGAACAGATTAGGGGTTCTTTGTTTGCTTGTGACATTATTTGAGAGATTTATTAGCATATGCAGTTGAAAGGAAGGAGCTGGGATGATCTTGCTTATTAAAAGCCTGTTTCTCTTCTGCCACAGAGATAATAATAATTATTATTTATTAGATTTTTTTTGAATCCCCTTATCCTAGCCGATGCCAGGCTCTAGGCAATGTACATCAACATAAAAGAAATATAAAATCAGTAGATCCAATTAATTAAAAACAGTTTACAGCCCAATAACATCCTTTGTAACGTGTCTTGAAATGTCTTAAACTGCAATGTGTAGGCTACAACACATCTGTCCTAGAATACTGAGAGGCAACAGAATTTTATTTGTCTTTCCCATGGGTTCGTAGGAATCTGTACGATAAAGTTGCTGTAGAAAGGATGCCGTTTATCACAGTGTGTTGCAAAAGTTGTGCAAAAATGCATTTGAAAGGCAGCACCCCCCTCCTCTTTTTTTTTTTTTTTTTTGCAAAAATGGTTCAGTTCTGAGTTATGATCATTTCTGGCTGGTTCAATTAGCAGTAAATAGCTGTTCACAGTGGACTGCTGTAATGGGAAGTGAGGTTAGAGTTTAATGGCTACCATAAGTTAGAACAGTGTTAAAACAGCCATCCTGTTTAGCTCAGCTGTACAATCGAGGCTCTGTCTTGTAGAACTTCCATTGGTACATTAAAGAGGCACAGCCTGCTAAGAAATTTTATGGCTTTCCCACTGCTGTTCTGTTAATTTTGACCAAGAATGGCTCCGCAAAGAAGATATTAACCCTTATTTACTGCTGACCATTCTCAGAAGGTATTTCAAGCCGCTACCACCTCACATTTCATAGGCTCCCTGTTTTTTGTTAGCTAGCGTGTGCTTGCAAACCTTGCATCAGGACTGTGCATAATTATATGCAGGGCTTTTTTTTTTGTAGCAGGAACTCCTTTGCATATTAGGCCACACACCCCTGATGTAACCAATCCTCCAAGAGCTAACAGGGCTCTTCTTACAGGGCCTACTGTAAGCTCTTAGAAGATTGGCAACATCAGGGGTGTACAAGGCCGGCTCTTCCACTAGGCTAATTAGGCATTTGCCTAGGACGCCAGCCCTGGAGGGATGTCAAATTAGGTGCTTCTACCTTTTTGTTTTAAAAAATTCACTGCTGAACACTACCTAGGAGTCCCTACTCAAGACGGCACAGAGGGTTCCTGCCAGAGCCATCTTGAGTAGAGACTCCTAGTGCCTGCCTGCACTGTGGCCCTCCCTGATTTGCTGCCTTCCCCTCTTTGCTGCTGCTTCTCCCCGCCTCCTTCCCCTCCTTCTCCGATTCACTTGCTGTCTTCCCCTTTGCTGCCGCTTCTCCCTGCTGCTGGACAGGTGAGCAGATAGGGCTGTGTAGGGGTGGCAGGGAGAGTCGGGGGCATGGCAGTAAGGGGGTGGTGGGTGGCAAGGCTGCCTGGGGCACTGTAGGCCCTAGGGCTGGCCCTGGGAGTTGTGTGGCCTAATATGCACAGGAGTTCCTGCTACAAAAAAAGCCCTGTTTGTATGCTTGGGTAACAAAACAGAGACAGCTCTGCAGTAGTGGAATAAGGTTTCTGTGAAGTTGCAGTGGGTGTGGTCTCCATAGATGAGATCTGAGAAACAGCAAAAGACAGTTTTGGGGCAAACTGTTCTGATCTTCATACAGCATTAACACAACTGCACCCATCTAAAGCCATATGAAGAAGCGGATTGTGAGCTTGCTGGATAAATTGTCACTACTGCATTATTAATGCCAAGTCATGCAATAACAGTGTATATAAAATCCAGTTCCCCAGAGTTCAGTTGCATTCTAGCATGGCCCAGAAGTGGATTCCAGGGTGCGGCCACTCTCAGATGACTTGTTCTCAGAGGCTCCCGATGTGTTCTTCATGCCTCAGTTGAAGATATAGCTACAGAGAGGTCGTTGGAGGACAATATTGTGGTGAACACTGAAGCTGATCTCCAGGCAGCAGAGTTGAGTTCACCTGGAGAAAATTGCCACTTTGGAAGGTGGGCTATATGGCATTATATCCCAATGAAGTTCCTCCCCTAAAAACCAGTTTCTGTTTGCTGTGTGAAAATGCCGACACTTGCTGCAGCCCCTAGCCGGGGCAGATAGTGTGAAATCAGAAGAAAGCCATGCTGAGAAGATGAATGTGAGAGCGCATAAGATGAGTGGGAAATTGGTCTTCTTCTTTTGTTTTTGAAAATTAATCAAAGTTATTTAAACCATAAAAGGTAGAGGTAGTCCCCTGTGTAAGCACCAGTCGTTTACAACTCTGGGGTGACGTCGCATCAGGACGTTTTCACGGCAGACTTTTAACGGGGTAGTTTGCAATTGCCCAGTCATTCCCCAGTCATCTATGCTTTCCCCCCAGCAAGCTGGGTACTCATTTTACCGACCTCAGGAGGATGGAAGGCTGAGTCAACCTTGAGCTGGCAACTTGAACTCAGCTTCTGCCAGGATTGAACGCAGGTCATGAGCAGTGAGCTTGGACTGCAGCTTTACCACTCTGCGCCATGGGGCATCTTCAAAATAATTACAAAAAAGCAATAAACTAACAAACTGCATATCAAGATAAAGATACAAACACCCCCTTAAGTTAATAGCGAAATGCCTTGGGCACAGCATTAGCTAAGAAAACATATAACAAACTATAATAAATTAAAAAAAAAAAACAATATCAGACTACGATGCAGGTATTTGGTGATATATGATTTAAAAGAACTAAAGTGCCATTCATAACCTAAAATAGGGAACCATTTATCCAAAAGGGAATTAGAATCAGTAGGATCCTGAGAGTTAGACATCGAGTCATTTATTCTGTTAGCGTTTGTAGAATCTTTCGGGCTGAAGTGCCGTGTTCTACTGGAGAAAGCTTTTCTTCCAGACGTTTCGTTCTCAGCTGCGGAGAACATCCTCAGTGGCGTTGCAGCCGGAGCAGGCGCTCTGACCTTCTTGGCTGCTTCTTGCAGCAGCCAAGAAGATCAGAGCGCCTGCTCCGGCTGCAACGCCACTGAGGATGTTCTCCACAGCTGAGAACGAAATGTCTGGAAGAAAAACTTTCTCCAGTAGAACACGGCTCTTGAGCCTGAAAGATTCTACAAACCCTAATGATGTTACCAGCCGTGAAAACCTGAAATCTTTGATTTATTCTGTTGATGAGTAGAAGTTCCCAGATCCTGGCTCACCATTGTTCAGTCGAGGGAATATGGCTAGACTCCCAGTAGAGGGCAATCTGTGGTTTTGCTGCTGTTAATAAAATCATAATTAACTCTTGTCAAATTCTAGGAACAGAAGAGTCTTTCCATACATTCAATAAAATGAGATCTTGTCTTAGCGGAATTTTATAGCCAGTAATTAAATAAATTTGGTCCATTACTGTTTCCCCAAAAATGAAAAATAAATCTACAAGACCACCAGCAATGTATCAAGGAGGCATGTTCCCCACAAGCTTTCCAACATAAAGGTGATCTAATGATTCCCATATGAAATAAACCATCAGGTGTGAGAAAAGGAAGAAGAAGACTGCAGATTTATACCCTGCCCTTCTCTCTGAATCAGAGACTCAGAGCAGCTTACAATCTCCTATATCTTTTCCCCCTACAACAGACACCCTGTGAGGTGGGTGGGGCTGAGAGGGCTCTCACAGCAGCTGCCCTTTCAAGGACAACCTCTGCCAAAGCTATGGTTGACCCAAGGCCATTTCAGCAGCTGCAAGTGGAGGAGTGGGGAATCAAACCCGGTTCACCCAGATGAGAGTCCGCACACTTAACCGCTACACCAAACTGGCTCTTTGTAACAGTCTTGATGGCCCTGGTGAGTGACTTGTGCTGGGAGGTGGACATCTTCAAGAAAGGGGAAAAAGGAAGATCTGGGTAACTACTTCCTGTCAACTTGATGTCTATACCTGGAAAAGTTTTGGAACAGTTTAGCCTGGAGAGGAGATGACTGAGAGGTGATATGATCACTGTCTTCAAGTATTGAAGGGCAGTCATATTGAGGATGGTGTGGACTTGTTTTCTGTTGCCCCAGAAGGGAGGACCAGAACCAATGGGTTGAAGTTAAACCAAAAGAGTTTTCAGCTAAACATCAGGAGGAAGTTCCTGACAGAGTGATTCCTTGGGAGGTGGTGGGCTGTCCTTCTTTGGAGGTTTTTAAGCAGAGGCTAGATGACCATCTGATGACAATGCTGATTCTAAGAACTTTGGCAAATCATGTGAGGGAGGGCAGGAAGGGATGAGTTAGTTTTCAGCGCTTGTGGGCCTTTCTTCTACGCTCAGCGTAATGCCGATTGCCACTTCATGATGATGATATTGGATTTATATCCCACCCTCCACTCCAACTCTCAGAGTGGCTCACAATCTCCTTTACCTTCTTCCCCCACAACAAACATCCTGTGGGTGGGGATGAGAGAGCTCTAACAGAAGCTGCCCTTTCAAAGCCAGCTCTGCGAGAGCTATGGCTAACTTAAGGCCATCCCAGCAGCTGCAAGTGGAGGAGTGGGGAATCAAACCTGGTTCTCCCAGATAAGAGTCCGCGCACTTAACCATGACACCAAACAGGTGTAAACCTAACCAGTACACAAAATAGGGCCAGGAAGCAATTTTTTTCTGGCCAGTTTGGCCAAGGATCCTGGAAGGGGGGTGGGTTGCCATCTTTTGGCCATGGAACAGGACTCACTGGGGGTGGGGTGGGAGGAAGGGATTTGTGAGTTTACTGCATTGTCCAGGGGGTTGGACTAGATGACTCAGGAAGTACCTTCCAACTCTATGATTCTGATGCACTCAGCCCCTGAAAAGTGTTCAGAAACTTCAGTTGGCCAAGGTCAACCCTACTTAGCTTCCGAGATCTGATGAGATCGGGCTACCTGGTGGTACACTATCTAATGCTTCTTGGTGAATTTCCCATTCCCCATGCCACCATCACCGGCAAACTTCTGGTTTACAGTGTGTGAAATCAGCCTTGAGGTGAACTGCTGAATAAATGCTTTTGAGCTGTGGTGCTGGAGAAGAACCTTGAGAGTCCCTTGGACTGCAAGAAGATCAAAAGTCAGTCCTAAGGGAAATCAACCCAGATTGTTCCCTGGAAGGTCAGATGTTGAAGCTGAAGCTCAAATACTTTGGCCACCAAATGAGAAGGGAGCACTCACTGGAGAAGATCTTGATGCTGGGAAAGACAGAAGGCAAAAGAAGAAGGGGACGGCAAAAGATGAGATGGCTGGGAAGGAAAGGAAAAGTCCCTTGTGCAAGCACCAGTCGTTTCCGACTCTGGGGTGACGTTGCTTTCGCAATGTTTTCACGGCAGACTTTTTATGGGGTGGTTTGCCATTGCCTTCCCCAGTCTTTTACACTTCCCCCCCCAGCAAGCTGGGTACTCATTTTACCGACCTCAGAAGGATGGAAGGCTGAGTCAACCTTGGGTGGGCTACCTGAATCCAGCTTCCGCCGGAATCGAACTCAGGTCGTGAGCACAGAGTTCAGACCACAGTACTGCAATACTGCTGCTTTACCACTCTGCACCATGGGGCCGCAGATGGCTGGGCAGCGTTACTAATGTAACAAACACAAATTTGAGCAGACTTCGAAGGATGGTGGAAGACAGGAGGGCCTGGCATGACTTTGGCCATGGGGTCGCAAAGAGTCGGACTCGACTGTGCGACTGAACAACAACAAATTATTATAAAATCAGAAAAGGAGACAGATGGCAGATTGGCATAGCTAGCTGGGAGTGGTGGTTGGGATATTGCTTTGAAAGTCACTGTCTCCCAGGATGCTGACTGCTTTCACAAGCTCAGTAAGTGTATTTGTAAGCAGATACCACAAAAATACTGTAGTTTATTGCAGTGATCAAAGGTACTTGTTAATAATTGGTTTCCCAGTGCCCATGTGCTTCTCTCCCAGAGCATCTCTTCCTCTGAGAGCCAGTTTGGTGTAGTGGTTAAGTGTGTGGACTCTTATCTGGGAGAACCGGATTTGATTCCCCATTCCTCCACTTGTACCTGCTGGAATGGCCTTGGGTTAGGCCATAGCTCTTGTAGGAGTTGTCCTTGAAAGGGCAGCTTCTGGGAGAGCTCTCTCAGCCCCACCCACCTCACAGGGTGTCTGTTGTGGGGGAAGGAGATAAAGGAGATTGTAAGTTGCTCTGAGATTCTGATTCAGAGAGAAAGGCAGCGTATAAATCTGCGGTCGTCTTCTTCTTCTTCCTCGTGGTCATGTTTCAGAAAAACCCAGGAAGAATAATCTTCGACTCAAGGTAGAACCTGTTCCAAAACAGCTGTCTCATAAGAACATAAATCCAGCATCTTGTCTCTCAGTGGCCAACCAGTTCCTCTGGATGGTCAACAACAGGGCATAGAGGTTAAGACGTTCCCATGATGTTGCCTCCTGGTTCTGGAATTCAGAGGCTTAGTGCCTCTGGATGTGGTATTAAAACTGTTTATTCCTGTGGCCATCCCTACATTCTGGGGCAGCGAATACCACATTTTAACCACTCACTGTGTAAAGTAGCGTTTCTTCTTGTCCATCTTGAACCTACTGCTCATCAGCTTCGTTGGATGCCCTTGAGTTCTAGTATTTGAGGAGAGGGAAATAAATTTCTGATTGCTAGCTCTCTCCACTCCGTGCATAATTTTATAAACCTGTATCATTCCCTCCCTCCCTTAGTCATCTTGTTATGGATTGTGCCTTGCTCATAAACTGTTCTGTGCTCTGAATTCACATACTGTTCTGAGTGTTAGTAACTGGGTCCAAATGCTCACATTCCGATTGGCCGTTCTGTGTGAACCGGCCAATTGGGGCATTAGGCATGTATCCGTGCACATGCAAATGAAAGATCCTGAAGAAACCAATAGGGCGGATTCCCGCTGACTAAAAGGGGTGTGTCTTTCCTTCCCCAACTGTATATATTGCCTGGTTGTAATTCAGTTCAGAGTTTCTCAATAAAGAGTTATGTTTCTTACCCACAGCTGAACTCACTATATAATACGTCTCTTTTCTGAACTGAAAAGTCCCAGACCCTTCAGCCCCATTCTGCATCACAGGATAACACCTGGTTTGGAAGAACCTCCCAATATTTTTGATTGGCTCCAGCACCCCAAGGCAGACATTTTGTAATGGCTCCCAGTCCCCATTCCCAAAATTCCAAAACCGTCCATAGCATCAACAAGACTGAGGGACTCTTGCTGTGTCCTCTTCTCAGAAGGAAACAGATCTTGTAAAGTAGATCCAGGTAGGTAGCTGTGTTCATCTAAAGCAATAGAACAATGTAAAAGCCTGCCTTTGAGTCTTCCACTACTTAGGGAAGTGGAGAGCATAACACACATGTTTTGTAGAAGATACAGGGGTGGAATTCTAGCAGGGGCTCCTTTGCTTATTTGGCCACACACCCCTGATATAGCCAATCCCCCAAAAGCTTACAAAAAAGAGCCTTGTAAACTCTTGGAGGATTGGCTACATCAGGGGTGTGTGGCCAAATATGCAAAGGAGCACCTGCTAGAATTCCACCCCTGGGATGATGCACCATTTCAGCAGTGTGCAAAGCGATGTTAATATCTGCTTAGTGGTGCCAAGGATAGCATACCTTGGGAACACCTGCTGCACAGAAGAACCTAACACGGACCCTGGCAAGACCCCAGCGTGATACTGGTTCCTTGGCTCAAAAACATCACAGAGGTAGCTGTTAATTTGGAACCCCACAATACGTGCTTATTTTGAAGCCAACAAAAATGTAACTTCTGCATCCTCCCTTTGTTTGGCTAATATTGGGCCCAACAAGATTTCAGCATGGAGGAATGCAGCGGCGGGGGGAAGGTATTGCTATGTATTCAAAGCAGGCAGAACAGCGCTTGTATCTGCCAACACACACTTCCCCTCCCCGACTGACAGGGTTTGGGAATAGCTTTATGTGCTCCCTGCTAGACCTTTACTCAGCAAATACTGCCAGTTGTACTGAACAGCACTTAATTATGTAGTAGTTTTATGAGGTGGGCTGCAATTCCTAAGGGACCACTGTAAGGTCCAGCAGATTTATTGAACTGAAGCCTTAAACTGACAGGGTAACAGGGCCTGAGAGGTAAACAGCACTCAGCCTTATTTGCCAGTCTCTTAACCCTGTAAGATTTCATTTTCGCTTCAAGACCTGTTTTTAAGGGAGAAATAGAACCAAAGAAACAGGAATAGAGAAGAACAGAAGACATCTACAAGGAGGAAAGCATATAGGCCAGTTTACCATGAATGATCCCCTAGGCAATGGGATATGTGATGCATGGAGGAGGGAGTTCTCAGTGGCCATTGTGGAGGTTGCTATGCAAACGCAACAGTACTGTCAGCCTTCAAGCCTTGGTATCTGTCTATAAAAACTGGGGGGGGGGGGATCCATTTCAGAGCTATTTTGACATCCTAGTTCACTCCTGCTCTCCTTTCCAGCCTGGTGTGAAGATTCATCAGGGTCAGGCTTAGCAACAAACACTGGGAAACCTGCTAACCTAAACTTTGCATAAACTCACTCAGGCGTAGCAGTGGCTATGGTATAACGTAATGCTACACAACTTGGTTGGGTCAGGCAGCAGCTTCTTCTCAACTTGACCAGTGGACACCACACCCTTCTCATGAACAACTTGCTTCTGCCTGACTTTTGCAAGTTAGCCAGGCTTTTCCCAGGGAGAGACTGCTAGGAGGAGAAAACAAGAGAAAGCTAAGAGTCAGTGTGGTGTTGCATTTAGAGAGTTAGACTAGGATCCAGATGACTCACTGTGCCATGAAAGCTTGTTGGGTGACCTTGACCCAAGCACTCCCAGGCTCAGCTACCTCACAAGGTTGTTGTGAGGATAAAATGCAGGAGAGGAGAATGATACTAGTTTTTTTGAGTCCCTATGGGTAAATGAGCAGTACAGTTGAAAACTGAGAGGCAGATAAAAGGTAGGTTAGTGGAAGGGGGCAGGTAGAAGGAAGTAGGGAAAGGGGAGATGTTATATCAGGAGGAGGAGAAGAAGAAATAGTTAGGGAAGAGGGTGTGGGGGAAAACAAAGTGAGCTTCTCAAGCCCTAGAAGGTTCCTCACCTGTACAAAGGTATTCCACTGCTTAGAGTTACAATGTTGTTATTTTGCATTGAATTATTAGAGCTGCCCTGGAGCTCTTCCATCAGCTCTCATTAGGACTGCCAAGTTCCCAATGGGGGTGGGGGATGCCCACCCCTCAAAGAGCCCCATCGTTGTGTTGGGCACGTCACACTGTGGATGATCTAGGATTCATGGCAAAATTCTATGGTACCATTGCACTGGGGATGCCCTAGTATTCACAATAAAACTCTATAGTACCATAGAGTTTTATTGTGAATACTAGAGCATCCCCAGTGCAATGGTACCATAGTTTTACCATGAATCCTAGATCATCCCCAGTGTGACGTGTCAGAGCGATGGTACCACAGAGTTTTACTGCAAATACTAGAGCATCCCTGGTGTGATGTGCCTGGTGTAATTATGTAACTTCTGGATGATGTCATCATGACACACGTGCAAAGAGTCCCCCGCCACAGCAGTGGAGGGATTTGGCAACTCTAGTTCGCATTGGGATGACAAACACCCATTTTGCCATAGGGTCATAGACTAATAGAATCATAGAACCACAGAATCATAAAGCTGAAAATTAGGGACCTCCAGGGGAGAGTTGCTAGGTTGCCCCTGGCTGCCGGCAGAGGGACTTCCCTCACGTGCACAAAGATGTCACCCTGACATGATGTAATCATGCAGGGCACATCACGTGGGGATGCTCTAGTATTTTGGTTAAAAAACTCTATGGCACCATATTTACAACCAAAATGCTAGAGCATCTCCATGTGATGCACCTGGGTGGTATCATTGCACCAGGCACATCAGGTGCCAACGGAGCTCTTTGGGGGTGGGGCTCCCCCACCAGCCAATCCTGTGCTGGCAGGTTGGAGGTCCCAAAATCAAGGGACCTCCCAACTCCAGTGGGAGGCTAGGAATCCTACTCCAGGGTCATCTAGTCTAACCCCTTGCACAATGCAGAAAATCACAAGTACCTCCCCTTGCCTTCCTTCTCATGATCTGCCTAAATTCACAGAATTCGGACTGCTGTCAGATGGTCTCCATACCAAACGACCAAGCTCACTTGTAGCATCACAGCAACAAGATCAGAACTTTGCCTCTCTAATCATTTAAAGCACGAATCACAATCCTAATCAGGAATACAGATTCGAATTCCTAGTCCACCCATGCGCATACAGTCAAATGGGGAAAAGTTGCTTCCTTAACCACCCAGCTTGTGGCTGAATAGAAAAGGGTTGAAAAGAGTTGAAAGGGAGCTAATCCCTATTAAGTGATCTTGGCATCTACTCCAGCAGTTAACTTCAGTAGCAGCTACACATTTTTTTTTAATGCTAGTAACTATATTGTGGCTGAAAGCTCTTTTTTCTTTAAAAAAGGGCAGCTGATTTCATTATAGCAAAAACAACACGTTTGACTTGCAAGCAGTTGGCCTCTGAGAGAAAAAAAATAACACACCAAAGGAATAATTCCAACAGTGGGTTGTCTGTCTTTGCCCACGTCCTTCGATGTTGCAGGCAGAATTCAGCCACACACTCCCAGATCGTTTGGAGAAAGAAATATTGCAGGTTTTGAAGAGTAGCGAGACTCTGCAAAGCTGGAAAAGCCATAATCGTTCCCTCTTTTCTTTAAAAAAAAAAGGGAAAGATCTACACTTGTGCGGTATTTAAAATATTGCTTTGAATATATACAGATTTTTCAGTTATTGGACCTCTTGGATTTTTAAACCGTACTGACTCTCTGCCAGACAGCCTCTGCTTGGGTTGAAAGAAACCATTCTTGTTGCCCCCACCCCATGTCCTAACTTGATTGAAACCGGAGTGTTCGCTTTCCCGGAATATTCAGCTGGCTGAACCGTTCCCCTCAAATTTTCACTTTGCAGACTGACTTCCCCCCTCCCTTCCCAAGGCCCCTTTGGACCTCATACGGGATAATTATGTAGCACACTGAGTGCCATGCAAAGCTAGACTGAAACTGCTATGGGCTACAGAGACCAACGGCCTACTTAAATGAAGAATGTGGTTTCCAGACACACAGCAAACGGGCTGCTCTTCTTTTCCCCCAACACTAGGCAGAGGTGAAAAGTTTAGCAGCATTAGATATTCAATATGATCAATAGTTCCCTACTTGCTTTCGTTCTCTGCTTGTGTCTGGGATCTTTACATTTGTGTTACTTCAGCTCTTGACTGAGAGACTGTTTGGTGTAGTGGTTAAGTGCGTGGACTCTTGTCTGGGAGAACTGGCTGAGTGATGTTGAGGCAGTCTCAAGTTCTTGGAGAGCTCTCTCAGCTCCACCTGCCTCACAGGGTGTCTGTTATGGGAAGGGGGAGGGGATTGTAAGCCATTCTGAGACTCCTTTGGGTACTAAAGGGTGGGGCATGAATCCAATCTCTTTTTCTTCATCATCTGAGCAAAGGAAGGGAATGGGATACAGCACCACACGTTCTTTTATCCAAAAGCTCTATGGCAGTGGTATATAAGCTTTAATCTGCTACTGCCTACCAAGGATGCATCAGAATCATCAAATGCCACCAACAAGTAATCACGTAATTACACAAACACACACACATATATACAGCCAAACAAGAGAAGAAGGGACAGGGAAGAGTGGCAGCCACAAAAAGTGTTTGGGGTGGTCTCCCTGCTAATCCAACATATTTGAAGAAGTCTGAGATGACTCAGCAGGAAGAAGAAGAAGATGATGATACTGGATTTATATCCCGCCCTATACTCTGAATCTCAGAGCAGTCACAATCTCCTTTACCTTCTTCTCCCCCTCAACAGACATGCTGTGAGGTAGGTGGGGCTGAGAGAGCTCTTACAACAGCTGCCCTTTCAGGGACAGCTCTGTGAGAGCTATGGCTGACCCAAGGCCATTCCAGCAGCTGCAAGTGGAGGAGTGGGGAATCAAACCCAGTTCTCCCATATAAGAGTCCGCACACTTACCACTACACCGCACTGTGCTATGCACATGAGCAGAAGCACTATTCCCACCTTCCAAGACTCTGTCCAGTTTCATCTCCCTCACAAGCCACATCTGCCATCTTGGACTTGATTCTCACTGAGAGGGAAGAACTGGTTGATGAGGTGAAATTAGTGGCACCCTGGGTAGTAGTGACCATGTAATTTTGGAATTTACAGTTGTGAGGAAGGGAAAAGCTGTACATAGCCAGACATATAGGTGGGACTTCAGGAAGGCAAATGTTGACAAACTTAAAATTATGCTGGTTAAAATCCCATGGCCAGAAACATTTAAAGAAAAAGGAGTTCAAGAAGGGTTGGAGTTTCTTAAAAGCAAAATATTGAAGGCACAATCACAAATAATTCCTATGAGAATGCAAAATGGAAGGAGCCTAAAGAAGTCAAGGTGGTTCCAAAAACAGTTTTCAGAGGACCTGAAAAATTAAAAAGACTCATTTAGGAAATTGAAGGAGAGCCTTATAACCAAGGATGAATATAAACAAATAACCAGTGCTTGTAGACAGAAAGATAGGAAGGCTAAAGCTCAGTATGAGCTGAGGCTAGCAAGAGATGTTAAAACAACAAAAAACAAAAAGGGTTCTTTTTTTATATTACAGAACGAAAAAGAGCAAGGACATGTGGGGACAGGAAAGTGAAATAGTAATAAGTGATGAAGAGAGGGGAGAACTGCTCAATTCCTACTTTCCTCAGTCTTCTCTTGTGAGGGAAAAGGTGCCAAACATGGCAAAAACAGAACACATGATGAGGGAAGGGAGTTGCAACCTAGGGGTAGTACATAAACACCTAGTTTATTTAAATGAAACTAAGTCCTCAGGGCCAGATGAAGTGTGTCCAAGAGTACATAATTTCTGAAACTCTGGCCATTATCTTCGAGAATTCTTGGAGAATAGGTGAGGTGCTGGAAGATTGGAGGCAGGCAAATATTGCCCTAATCTTCAAGAAGAAGGAAAAGGAGAATCCAGGTAACTACCGACCTGTCAGTTTGACATCTATACCTGGAAAAGATTTAGAACAAATAATCAAACAGTCAGTCCTTGAGCATTTAGAAAAGATGACTGTGATTACTAAGCCAGTAGGGGTTTCTCAAGAAGAAGTCGACTCACCTAATCTCTCTCTCTCTTTTTTTTTTGAGAAAGTTACTACCTTGCTGGATCAAGGGAATGCTGTAGACATAGTTTATCTTAATTTCAGTAAGGTTCTACATAATATTCTTGTTGACAAGTTGGTAAAATATGGTTTGGATTCTATTACTGTTTGGTGGATCTATAACAGGTTGATGGATCACACCCAAAGATTGCTTGTTAATAGTTCCTCATCCTCTTGGAGAGGAGTGACAAGTGGAGTGCCTCAAGGATTTGTCCTGGGACCTGTTTTATCCAACATCTTCATAAATGGTTTGGATGAAGGAATGGAGGGAATGCTTATGGAATTTGCAGATAATACTAAATTGGGAGGGGTAGCAAATACAGTAGAAAACAGAGTCAGGACGCAGAGTGATCTTGACAGGCTGGAAAATGGGGCTAAAATCAATAAAATAAATTTAACAGGAATAAATGTAAAGTTTGGTATTTAGGTAGAAAAATTCAATGCATAATTATAGGATGGGGGAGACTGGTCTTGGCACTAATATGTATGAAAAGGATCTAGGGGTCCTAATGAACCATAAACTGAACATGAGTCAGCAATGAAATGCAGCTGCAAAAAAGGCCAATGTGATTTTGGTCTGTATCAACAGAAGCCTAGTGTCCACATCACGTGAAGTGATGGTATCACTTTATTCTGCTCTGGTTAGACCTCACCTAGAGTATTGTGTTCAGTTTTGGGCACCACAATTTAAGAAAGATATAGATAAGATGGAACATGTTCAGAGGAGGGCAATGAAGATGGTGAGGTGTCTGGAGACCAAGTGCTATAAGGAAAGGTTGAAAGAGGTTGGGATGTTTAGCCTGGAGAGGAGGCGGCTGAGAGGTGATATGATCACCATCTTCAAATACTTGAAGGGTTGTCATATAGAGAATGGAGCAGAGTTCTTTTCTGTTGCCCTGGAAGGTAAGACCAGAACCAATGGGTTGAAAATCAGAAGTTTTCAGCAAAAATTAGGAAGAACTTCCTGACAGAGAAGTCCCTCAGTGGAACAGGCTTCCTTGGAAGGTAATGGGCTCTCCTTCTTTGGAGGTTTTTAAACATAGGCTAGATGGCCACCTGACAGCAATACAGATTCTGTGAATGCAAGAGGAGGTATTTGTGAATTTCCTGCACTGTGCAGGGGATTGGACTAGATGACCTTGGAGGTCCCTTCCAACTCTATGATTCTGTCAAAGCAGTTCAGTGCAATCCCACATGTATACTGTGCACAGATTTCAGCCATGTAGTCAATGAGACCTTCCTACCTCACGTCAACCAACCCTTTAAAGTGAAGTTTGATTCCTATTTTTGGTGTATCACATTAAGGGCCTGGTAGAGAAATCTAAATTATGGGATTTATTCTTCAGGGCAAGGTGAGCAATATTAAACAATTCTCCTTTCAGCCAGTTTGGTGTAGTAGTTAAGTGTGCGGACTCTTATCTGAGAGAACCGGGTTTGATTCCCCACTCCTCCACTTGCACCTGCTGGAATGGCCTTGGGTCAGCCATAGCTCTGGCAGAAGTTGTCCTTGAAAGGGAAGCTGCTGTGAGAGCCCTCTCCAGCCCCACCTACCTCACAGGGTGTCTGTTGTGGGGGAGGAAGGTAAAGGAGATTGTGAGCTGCTCTGAGACTCTTCGGAGTGGAGGGTGGGATATAAATCCAATATCTTCTTCTTCTTCTTCTTCTTCTTCTTCTTTGTTAGGTGTCAGAAGCCATTGTTAAGTGGGGGAAAGGACTGTCTAAAATTCCAGTACCCTACTGGTGACCCTGGGGTCACCAAACTTCTAGTGGAGCCTGAAGTTCTCCCAGAACTGCAAATGATCTTCAGCCTAAACAGATCAGTTCCTCTGGAGGAAATACAATCTGAGAGCAGACTGCAGGGCTCTTTTTCTAGCAGGAGCTCCTCTGCATATTAGGCCACGCCCCCTGATGTAGCCAATCCTCCAAGAGCTTAGAGGGCTCTTAGTACAGGGCCTACTGTAAGCTCCAGGAGGATTGGCTACATCAGAGGGGTGTGGCCTAATATGCAGAGGAACTCCTGCTAGAAAAAGGGCCCTGGCAGACTGTATGGCATCACATCCCCACTGAGTTCTTTCCCATCCCCCAAATCTGCCCACTGGGCACTGGCCTCCAATCTCCAGGAATTTTCCAAGCTGGAGATAGCAACTCGATTAACCCCCATCTGCCCTTACAAGAGTTAGCAACTCTATCAACCCTCTATCTGCCCTTACAAGAGCCACCAAGGTGGCTGACTATTTAAAACATACATGATAAAAGTATATTTATGACCATTAAAATAGCCGCCCCCTCTCAAATATACCTCATTAAAACAACATTTAAAGAACAGAGTTGAAATACATATAAAACAGTTAAAAGATATAAAAAAGTGTAAAACGTTGGTTAGGAAGGAGGGAATCATTGAAGAAATGCCAAACAAAACCAAAAGGCCTTTACCTACTGGCTGAAGATGGCAACAGAAGGAGACAGACAAATCTCCCTGTGGAGAGAGCTCCAGAGTTTTGGTTCTGTGACCGAGAAGCCCCTCTCCTCAGTGCTGGTGCATGAGAGTATGCGAGGTAAGTGGCTGCCTAGGGCATCACCTTGCTGTAGGGGTGTGGATGGGCGCTCCCTCCCCGTCTCCACTCGTGCTGACCTGATACTCCACGTCATTCTTTCTCGGCTCCAATCCCTTGGAGCCAAGAAAGAAGGATGTGGCCCCTCTCCAGCTCCCTCTGAAGTTGGAGAGGCCTGGCCAGGGGGTGCGCAGACCGTTCTTTCTTTGCACTGATTGGTTGGAATGAAGAAAGAACGATGCAGCCCCTGCCCAGCTCCCTCCAAAGCCAGAGAGGGCCAGGCAGGGGGCATGTGAGGTATTGTTTCTCAGCTCTGAGAGATCGGAGCCAAGAAAGAACACTTGCAAAAAGCATGCCATTGCGATGATGTCACTTCTGGGCTGTAGTCTGCAGGGGGCCCCTGTGGCTCGGGGTTCTTCTGAGAGCCAGTATGATGTAGTGGTTAAGTGCATGGACTCTTATCTGGGAGAACCGGGTTTGATTCCCCACTCCTCCACTTGCACCTGCTGGAATGGCCTTGGGTTAGCCATTAGCTCTGGCAGAGGTTGTCCTTGAAAGGGCAGCTTCTAGGAGATCCCTCTCAGCTCCACCCACCTTGCAGGGTGTCTGTTGTGGGGGAGGAAGGTAAAGGAGATTGTGAGCCGCTCTGAGTCTCTGATTCAGATAGAAGGGCGGGGTATAAATCTGCAATTCTTCTTTTTCTTCTACCAGGGGCAGCAGAACCCCTAATGCCAGGACTGCCTCTCCTAGGTAGCCACCCACCTAATCTCAGAAGGCAGAAGCACCTGAAACAGGGCCTCTGGAGATAACTGTTATGAATAGGCAAGTTCATAAGGGATTAGGCAGTCCTTCAAGTATGTTGGTCCCAAACCATATAAAAGAGCATCTGCTTGTCATGCAGAAGGTCCCTGGTTCAATCCCCAGCATCTCCAGTTGAAAGCACCAAGTAGTAGGAGTTGTGAAAGACCTCTGTTTGAGACCCTGGAGAGCCACTGCCAGTCTGAGTAGACAGTACTGATTTCGATGGGCTGAGGTCTGATTCAGTAGAGGGCAGCTTCATTTGACCAAGCATTAGGTCTAACCTACCTCATGGGGTTGTGTTTGTGAGGGAGGTGCAAGCAATGCTGCAAAACAGTTTGGCTCCCCACTGGGGAGAAAAGGAATACCCAGGTAGCTAAACAGATAAATGTTCTGGCTATTTTCACAATGCTGGAGATCATCACAGTATGAATAATTTTAAATGTTAAGCGCTGGTTCTACCAAACGGTGAGCTGGCTTGTCTGCTTAGTGGAACAGAAAACAACATTTTACTACAAGAAAGTTTCATTCAATGGCTTTATCTTCTTCTGACCAAGGGAACTTATTCAGGAAGATACCTGAGTTATCCTTGTCTCCTGCATCAACATCATCAACTACAAAAAATACTGAAGAGCTTGAAAAGTAGGTAAAATGAACACATTTGTGTTAAGGGCTGAGGGATCCTGACTGAAGGTAAACGGTTTCTGCCGTATTAAGAGCACCCTCTAGTGTGACTCTCTATATAAGTCGTCTGCTTGCAAACTCACTTTATATTGTGTGGCTTTCTAATCCCAGGGACTTCTTCCATCACACACTGTCTGGGCCTCTCACCTCAGGGTCCCCAAAAATCAAGCCTCTTAATCTCTCAGTTGAGGATTATAAATTCTAGAAAAGGGCCACAGGCTTCTGGCTGCGGTGGGGAAGAAAGAGCCTGCTGAGAAAAGGTGTGATTTTTCTGGCTTTCTTTGGTCGGAGTTGTCACAGCTTTTAATATGCTTTTACCTCATGAATAATATTGCCACGCTGCCAGTTTGAAGCGGCGGCGCAGTAAATTCAGGGTTCTGTAGCCGTCCTCTTCTGTCACCGGTTTCTGTTATAAAACTGCTGCTTAATTAAGTGCAGGTCAACACAATTGGCAGTATCTGCTTCCCTGGAGAAGGCCTGAAAATAACTTCACCCCCACCCCCCTCATATTTATCCTGTGAGAGAATGGCAAAGGTCCTTCTACAGCTGAAGGGAGTGGTGGGGGAGAGACTTAAAAGCAGAGCTGTTGGAGAAACCCCTGTGGAGCCATCAAACCGGCTTATAAACTATTTTAAAATTGCTCCCCCACTGTACAACTTTTCTTTGCCCAAGAGAATCTCCTTTTGCACAGGGATAGAAGCCTTTTAAAAATGTCAGATGTATCAGAGAAGCCATCTTCTGAATGGAAAGGGGCAACAGATTTTAAAAAGGAGAGTGAGACAATATAAAAAAAAATAGTTACGATGCCAAAGGGGTGGCGCTGGATAAATCAATTTTAAGCTCTTGCTAAAAAAAAAAAATTATTAATCCTCATTTTACACTGTCCCTCTTTTCCTTTTTCTGTGAAGACTTTGGTTTCACTTCTTAGGGTCAAACAATAGTAGATTCATTAATGGATCTCCCATTTAAAGGTAACTAGAAATCACAGGAGGCTTCTGATCCAGATTAAAATGACGGCAAGGAAGTGTATGTTAACATTTTTCCTCCTGTGCTGTTCTAACAAATGTGACTGTTAAGTATGCCTAAAATTCCAGTACCCTACACATCCCCCCAATTCATCCCTAAGGTCACCAAACTTTTAGTGGAGCTTGAAGTTCTTCCAGAACTACAACTGATCTTCAGCCTAAACAGACCAGTTCCTCTGGAGGCTTCATGGTGTTAGTTCCTGCCTGACTCATCGTACCTTACACTTGCGACGAGGATAGGATTCCATTGAGCGAGCCCTGGTCATCAGCACCACACATCGCTGCTTTACATTTCTGCATGCGCTGTGTATTGCAACACCACCGCTCCCGCTATGACTACCGCTCCAGGAATGCTTCCTGAGTTTGATACAGTGCATCCCAAGCTGTGGGAGACTTGGGCCAAACGCCTGAAATACTACATCTTGTTCCACAGCCTCAGGGAGGAAGATGGCAGCGGTGAGAGGAAGAACGGCTTGCTGCACACTCTTGGACCGGCTGCACCTGGACCAGGCCCTGGACTTACAATCCTTCCCCAAGGTGCAACAGGTTCCCATGGGGTTCGCTCTGGGGGATCCGGTCTACGCACAGAATTTTGCAGACAGCCCAGTTCCCACTAGGATTACAAAAATAATTGGATCCATGTCTTATGAGGTCATGATGGAGAGTGGCCTTAACCTCCAGCGCCACATAGACCAGCTGCGACCCTACACTCCACTGGAGGATGTTGACATCAGCTGAATTCCCGTTGGTCAACAGGAAGCCCAGCAGCTGCCACCAATACAGCAGGCTCAGCCTGAGGAACCAGCCCACGCTGCACCAGACGCCCAGCTTGCACCAGAGGTACCGTTGCCACTTCTCAACCCTCCGACATCCCTGGCCCCTCTGCTCGCTGCTCCAGGATGGAAACCACCTGGATGGGACAAGCACCAGCCTCTGCTCCACCAACCCCACACCTCGGTGCTAAATGCGAGAGCGATGCAAGCCAGCGCACCTTAAGGACTTGTATGTTAGGGCTTGTGGAAAGGGGTGGAGGAATATTCTGTATGTGAAGCCATGCTAGGCTTCAAGGTGTTGTTCCTGCCTGACTCACCGAAGCCTTTAGGACTGAGCTTGGGGACACTGAAACAATGGGAAGCAGGATCCACATCCCTGCTTCCCTGGACCAATCGCCAGCCCCCTGCTGGTTCAGATGAGCCAATGACGTTCTAGGATGGGAACGAGTTCTGTATATAGTTGACCCCGTTGGCCCATTTTTCCAGTCTTAGTTTAACCATTGCTATGCTGTATCTCTAATAAAGAGCTTCGATCACTTTTCAATAAGTCTCCTGATGCATCGAACCCAGTTCTTTACAGTAACTATCTCTCCCCTGCCTCTCCCCTCAGCAAACAGCAACTCTGGGACGCTGCTGGAAGTTGGGGGAAAGTGCAGGGGAGAAGGGATAAACTGTCTATATCTGAACTGATTCCTGCATAGTTGCTATTTATGTGTGTAAAATTTGTGAGAAGTTCCTTTCATGAATCATAGATCCAGGCAGTTAGCCATGTTGATCTGAAGCAGCAGAGCAAAGTTAGAGTCCAATGGCACCTTAATGACCAGCACCCTGAATAAAATTTTGTTGGTCTTTAAGGTACCATCGGACTCTAATTTTGTTCTATTTAATGAATCGTGTCTAGTTTGACCTGAAGTCAAACAGGTCCATCCATCCAACAGGTCCATTCATCCCTCCCACCATACCAAGGGTGTGTGTGTGGGGTCAGACCTTCCACTATAGCAATCTGGGCCCTGATCTGTGTCTCTGCTCTAGTATGGGGGGAAATGGCAAGGAAATTTATGTCCCCCACACCTGCATTGCTATGTTGCAACACCAGGGGCACCGAAACTGATAGGTCTCTGACTCACCCACCCCCAAATTTCTCACCACTCTCCAACCATGGCAACCTTGTTCCCATCAGTTCTTCTGGTGTCTGTCCTACTCTTCCCTCCGTCAGTGCTTCAAGGCAGACACTTGTCTCTTTCTTATGAAACTGTGGGAAATGATTCCATGTGCTTATAGCAAAACTGAGAACAGAGCGATGGGGGACCCTTTCTGGCCTTTAAGGACTTTAAAAAAAAAGAAAAGTTCACCATTATGGACCAGCTTTCATTCTGTTGTTGCCTGAGAGGGCTCAGGAGTGGGGCCAGCAGTAACAGAATATGTGGGCTCTCTCCTCACTTATCTCAATACTACTTGCTGCTGTTTCCACATCAAGGGTGCTATCACACTGGGAAATTGAGGTGATTTTATCTCGGCTCCAAAAAAGCTACTTGAGTTTGGTCCCTTTCCGGGCTAACAGACAGCTGCCATTGACGCGGCGGGATCACAACAGCCATTCACACTGCTAGCGTGCCTCAACCACAGACCCGATGCTGAAAGGGTTGTTTTTTTAAAAAAAAATCCTGCAGTGCGTGTGCTCAAGTGGAGAAGTGAAGAAGCACTCCTCAGAGCGAGGTTGGGGAAGGGACCCAAATGCACCGGAAATGACTTGGCATGATCACACTGCTCTTCCGCTTGGAGAGCCAGTTTGGTGTAATGGTTAAGTGTACGGACTCTTATCTGGGAGAACCGGGTTTGATTCCCCACTCCTCCACTTGCAGCTGCTGGAATGGCCTTGGGTCAGCCATAGCTCTGGCAGAGGTTGTCCTTGAAAGGGCAGCTGCTGTGAGAGCCCTCTCCAGCCCCACCCACCTCACAGGGTGTCTGTTGTGGGGGAGGAAGGGAAAGGAGATTGTGAGCCGCTCTGAGACTCTTCGGAGTGGAGGGCGGATATAAATCCAATATCTTCATCTACCTCACAGGGTGTCTGTTGTGGGGGAGGAAGGGAAAGGAGATTGTCAGCCGCTCTGAGACTCTTCGGAGTGGAGGGCGGGATAGAAATCCAATATCTTCTTCTTCATCTTCTTCTTGTGAGTTGTTCCCGGGTACTCAGATGGTCAGCGAATATGTGAACCAAATGTGATTCAGGGAGAAACTACTGGGAAGGTCCAGGTGGCTTTTTAATCCAGATAGGAGGTGCCTGAAGATGGGGTGAGAACAGGTGCGGCTCAAAGGGCAGATGTACTCAGGTGATCGTGCACATTTAATCCGAATGGGAGGTGTGGCTAGGTTGGGCCAAATCTCTTGTGTGAAAGCACCCCAAGAGCAGTTTTTCCTATTCCAGTGGGGAAACAAACCGAGACAGTGAAATTAAGCTGTTGCTCATTCCAAACTCTTTCAAAACCCTTTAAGCAGAATCCAGACAAAGGAAGAAACGAGTACAGATGATCTTATAATGGCAAACAAGCAGCAGTTGCTGCTAACACCTGGCTGTACCTCTTCCGTACCTCTACCCTGTCAGAGTTAAGTAAGCTATAGAGTACACGTAGCTGAGAACTGGTGTAGTGTGGTGTATAGAATGTGTTTCTACAGTCCATGTTCAAATTCCTGCTCGGCCATAAAGTTCGCTGAGCAACACTGGCCAAGTCACTGCCTCTCAGTGCAGAAAGTTCACCTGAGTTCCTTGAAGGAATTGTGAGGTAAAACCAAAGTAAATTGTCAATACTGGCCCATTGGTGGCCACAAAAGACAAGCCAGAAATCCTGAACGTGTTTAATATCATTGTAGCTGAAACAGTCCCTACCTCCAGGCTGCCTCACCATACAAGGTGGGACGGACTGCACATAAAACAGGTTCCCTAGTGCAGCTATTTCAAAACACTGGCTGGTAAAAAGTTAATGCCTCACTGAAATGTAGAGTTTGACTGACAGGCTGCTATCTGCGTGCACCCCCCTTTCCCTCTTTGATTGATCAGGGCTAGCTGAGGAGAGCTTTTAAGACCAGCTGAGTGCTGAGGGAAAGGGTCTTTTTCTGCTATTTGTCGTCTCTGGAGAGCCACTACCCAGATGGAATTGGTGTGTCTGTCAGAGGGAATCAAACAAAGTCCCTTTTAAAGTGAAGGAACACAACTCCTCGCCCTTATTGAATACTACCAGAATCTGAGGAAAAGTTCAAAACAGGAACTTTAGTCTAAGCATCAGCCAGGCTGAAAACCGTTTACCCACAGTGTTTAGAACTGAGGATCAGGTTTGGCAAAAGAGATTGATCAGTAGGTTGAAAGTGACAGTCTAGCGAAATAGAAAAGGAATATTGCTTCTCGGAAACTGAGAATATTTCCTACTCAGTTATTCAGTGGATTCAACTCTGAAAAGACCCCTGGTTTGCGTGAAAGAAAATGGTCTTAGGCACTTGTAGAGTAAAAAGGGAACACTATAACTTCACAGGGAGAGATTTAAGTAAAGGAAGAAAGTACTAGCTTCCAGGAAACTAAAGGAGTTTTACATTAATCTTTATCAAGACACCTTGTCATTGTTAAGAAATCTCTAAATCCCTCACTGTTAGGAACTGAGTCTCTATGAAAATAAGCTTAAACAATACCTTATTGTAAGTTCAAAATATTATACCCTGTAAATACTTCAGAATTTACCTGTTCTCTCACTTCCTGCCTATTCCTACCCAGTTGTGCCTGTTTAATAAAATCAGCATTCCGGTTTGATCATTACTCCGTGTCAAGTTCTATTTACAAAGGTAATATTAAGGAGAGTCCTGCTTTTCTACAATAAAATTCTGGCTTGGGCAAAAGCCATTAATTCCACTATCACAAGGCGGGACCCAGAAAAAGTTATAATTTCTATATTAACACACACTACAAGGGGTTGCTCCGACAGAGGGGGGGCAGTGTTTGGGGCAGGAAAAAAATCCACCTCACAGAACTGAACAAGAAAGACATCTGTCATACCAGGTGTGCAGCTAGGGTTGCCAATCCCCAGGTGGCGGCAGGGGATCCCCCGGTTTGGAGACCCTCCTCCCACTTCAGGGTAATCAGAAAGCGGGAGGGGGGGAGGGAGGGAAATGTCTGCTGAGAACTCATGATTCCCTAAGGAGGCTTATTCCCATAGAAAATAATGAAGAATTGATCTGCGGGTATCTGGGGCTCAGGGGGCCCTGTTTTTTGAGGTAGAGGCACCAGATTTTCAGTATAGCATCCAGTGGCTCTCCCCAAAATAATCCCTAAGTTTCAAAAAGATTGGACCAGGGGGTCCAATTCTATGAGCCCCCAAAGAAGGTGCCACTATCCATTATTTCCTATGGAAGGAAGGCATTTAAAAGGTGTGCAGTCCCTTGAAATGTGGTGACCAGAACTCCCTTTGGAGTTCAATTATGCTTGTCACACCCTTGTCTCCTGGCTCCACCCCCAAAGTCCCCAGATATTTCATGAATTGGACTTGGCAACCCTATGTGCAGCCCAAAGGTGTGAAATTTCCCAATTCTCAATCCAGTGACATGATAAAAATGATAGAAATATAATATTTTGGAAACCTCACATTTAACTAGTAAAGCAATTATAATATTTGATTTAGGAAGCAGTTGATTTTCTTATTGGATTATGCAGGGCTATTTTTTGTAGCAGGAACTCCTCTGCATATTAGGCCACACACCCCTGATGTAGCCAATCCTCCGAAAGCTTACAGGGTTCTTAGTACAGGGCCTATTGTAAGCTCCAAGAGGACTGGCTACATCAGGGGTGTGTGGCCTAATATGCAAAGGAGTTCCTGCTACAAAAAAAGCCCTGGGATTAGGCAGTAAATTCTAACATGATGGGCAGACTTCTTTATTTATACACATCCCACTTTTCAAAGCAGTTTACGTTTTATGCTCAAAGCAACAATTTTAAAGGTGTGTGACTGGCCCAAAGTACCCCCAGCAAACTTCCATGGCAGAGTGAAAATCTGAACTTGGGTCTATCAAATATAGGGTTGCCAAGTCCAATTCAAGAAATATCTGGGGACTTTGGGGGTGGAGCCAGGAGACATTGGGGGTGGAGCCAGGAGCAAGGTTGTGACAAGCACAATTGAACTCCAAAGGGAGTTCTGGCCATGACATTTCAAGGGACTGAACACCTTTTAAATGCCTTCCTTCCACAGGAAATAATGAAGGATAGGGGCACCTTCTTTTGCGGCACATAGAATTGGACCCCCTGATCCGATCTTTTTGAGACTTGGAGGGTATTTTGAGGAGAGGCACCAGATGCTATGCTGCAAATTTGGGGCCTCTATCTCAAAAAACACCCCCCCCGAGCCCCAGATACTCGCGGATCCATTCTCCATTATTTCCTATGGGAATAAGTTCCCAGCAGATATTTCCCTCCCCTCCCCCCGCTTTCTGATGACCCTGAAGCGGGGGGAGGGCCTCCAAACCGGGGGATCCCCTGCCCCCACCTGGGGATTGGCAACCCTAATCAAATAACAGTCCAGCATTTTAACCGTTAAACTACGCTCGCACTTCATGTGAAAGGAAATCGTCTTAATCCTAATCTATGGAACGCACTTCCAGAGGCCACGAAAGCCCTGTGGGATCTCTCCCAATTCTGCAGGGCCTGTAAAACCGACCTTTTCCGGCAGGCCTACAGTAACGAATACGTGAGGAGCTGCCACTAGTAGGTCGCTGAGTACTACCATCCATCTATAAAACACCTAATAGAGCAATACAGAGAATTAAGAACTATAATGAAGCTGGACTGCCTATGTAAGAAATTTTATAGCACCATTTTTAAGTTTTTAAATTATAAATTGTTATATATGTTTTGATTTTATAACCATAAGGTATTGCTATTGTGGTATTGTGACTGTGAGCAGCCCAGAGTCCATATGGAGTGGGGGACATACAAATTTAAGGTAAATAAAAACAAACAAACCAACCTAGGGAATTGGCAGGAGATGGTTGGAAAGCAGATGCTGTCTGGAAATCGACATAGCAGTAGCATCGCTTGTTGTACAACCAAGTAAATATGGGATAGATCTACAAACAATGTGTAACCATTAAAGACATGCTCCTTTTGAAAATCTTTTGATAAATATTGTTCATTCAGTTGCCTGCTCTGTGTATTACTACCAGCCTTCTGGTGTAAGCAAAAATACTTGGCAGTCACTAGCTGTAACTTTGCAGAGATAGAAATGCACACATGTTCTTATTTTTACAGGTCAGTTGATCTCCCCCCAAGAGGGCAATTTAATTTTTGCTGAATATATCAATGCCATAATCTATCAGGTGAATCCAGTAAAATAACAACGGGTTGAAAGACCTGCTGTGTACTGAAGGATTTGTAGCTAAAGTTCCACAAATTGTCTTCTGCCCGAACTAGTTAAAACATAGAAACTTTCCCCTCAGCGGCAAAGACAGTTCTGTTTGAAAATGAATAGTCCTACCAGTCACATTTCACCAATTACATAGCAGAAACAGAAGTTTTGAGTATTGTTTGACTCCAATGAAAATGAGTGTGTAGTTCTGATTGTAAAATCGACTCCTTCTGTGCCATACGATTGTGAAGATAGCTTCTTTCAAGCACAAAATTGTGAACTCCACTAAGCAAGTACAAATGCACTGTGCAACCTGTCATGTATACATTATACATAAGAACATAAGAGAAGCCATGCTGGATAAGGCCAATGGCCCATCCAGTCCAACACTCTGTGTCACACAGTGGCCAAAAAACCCAGGTGCCATCAGGAGGTCCATTAGTGGGGCCAGGACACTAGAAGCCCCCCCCCCACAGTGCCCCCCCCAAGCATCAAGAATACAGAACATCACTTACCTCTATCAGCAACCCTCTGGTACTTTTTGCGGTACTGTACAATCATGCTTTTCTGGGCACCTTATTTATTTATTTAGTTTAAACTTTAATCTAATAAACTTATTTTTAGATTCAGGTCACTGTGTTAGTCTGAAGCAATAGAACAAAGTTTGAGTTCAGTGGCATGTTTAAGACCAACTAAGTTTGATCCTGGCTTACATCCAGAGTTAAACTTTGTTGGTCTTAAAGATGCCACTGACTTTCTTCTCTTTATTTTAGGTAATTTTAAGTAATTTATAAGCCAGCTTTGTGGGGGGGGGGGCATGCCAAAAAGTGACATCATTTTGGCAAAAACAGGAAGCGGTCATAACGTTTTGAGCAAATTCTAAAAGTGTGCTCCCAGGCAAGCAGGCACAATGCCTCCCAGACTAAGAAGATGGTCACAGTGCTAGATTCAAACAAGAGTCATTTTATTAGCTATTTACAGGCTGTGCGGCAAAGGGAAGTTCACAACTGCAGAAAGGGGGCACCTGCCCCAATCTTGAGCCATCCTTCTGGCTCTTGACCAATGGCCTGGCTGATTGGCAGCCACCCTGGAGCTCCCCAGCCGAAGCTGCACAGGCTGTGGGGATAGGGTTGCCAATCCCCAGATGAGGGCAGGGGATTCCTCGGTTGGGGGGCCCTCTGTCATTATTATGAAAGCCAAGCAGTTTCTATGCACATGCTGGGAAAAGTGAAAGTAACAGAACTGCCAGGTAGATCATCTAAGTGACAGAAGGTGGCTGGTTGCCAGATTGCATCAGCCTGGGCAATGTCAGCATGACTCAGCAGCAAGCTGATTGGTTACCTGGGTGGATGGTTTGTATAAATGTACAAAGACACTTTACTATGTGTGGGATATGTATGGTGGAGTTGCAGCGGAGCATTCTGTCGGTTTGGAGAGTGGAGGTGTAAATAAATTGTATATAGTGGTTTTATCACTGCTGTGTGCAAGCCTTCATTCTTTGCGTCACTAAAGACCACCCTCACTAAGCACAGGCGCATCAACACCCTCCCCCCACTTCAGGGTCAGAAAGCAGGGGAAGGGGAGAGAACTGTCTGCTGGGCACTCCATTATTCCCTATGGAGACTGATTCCCATAAGGTGTAATGGATAATTGATCTGCAGGATAATTGATCTGGGGCTTGGGGAGGGGCTGTTTTTTGAGGTAGAAGCACCAAATTTCCAGCATAGCATCTGATGTCATCTCCTCAAAACACCCTCCAAGTTTCAAAAGGATTGGACCAGGGGGTCCAGCTGTATGAGCCACAAAAGGAAATCCCCTATCCTTCATTCTTTCCAATGGAGGGAAAGCATTGGAAAGGTGCGCAGTCCCTTTAAATGTGAAGGCCAGAACTCCCTTTGGAGTTCAATCATATTTGTCACACTCTTGCTCCTGGTTCCACCCCCAAAGCCCCCTGGCACCAACCCCAAAGTCCCCAGATATTTCTTGAATTGGACCTGGCAACCCTCTCTGGAGAGTAGTCTAACCAAGGTGCTCCAAAAGGTAGATCCTAGGGCTGCCAATCTGCCAGGCCAGGTGGGAGTTCTCCCACTCAGGAGGTCCCCAACCCGCCGGCCCGCATTGGGCTGGCATGGGGATCCCCTCCTGACATTGCCAGTGAGGTGACGTCACTCTCAAATGATGTCATTTTGTCAGCGACACCACACACCAGTCGCTCTAGGAGCTTCCAGGAAAACTCTATGGTTTTGCTGGATACTCTAGCAATTTGGGAGGGAAACTCTATGATACCGTAGAGTTTTCCTTCCAAGCTGCTAGAGCATCTGCGGAAACCATAGAATTTTCCTGGAAGCTCCTATACTGGCTGGCATGTGATGTCACCAGCACAATGATGTCACTTGTAACGCTACGTACGTGTGAACCCTAGGAGATCCTCATTCCCTTGGGAACCCTAGGAGATCCCCATTCTTAGCCCTGAACCACAAAGCTTGAATGCCGTTCCTGGTAGACCCGTCATTCCCCAACAGGATGTGCCTAAGGTGCTCACCAGTTCTGCTTTCTTACCCACACTATACTGCTACTGCCAAGGCCAAGCCTCTGCTTAGGCCTTTGTGCCTACGAGGCATCCTAAAACTGCACAGACCACTTGCTGCAAATCATTCAAAATGTTTCAGTGGGTTGAATCCTGTCAACTTTCTCACTTGATCGTACCCAGTTTCCTGCTTTAGTCCGTGTCCCACTTCCATGGTGTCCGGATGGGTCCCACAGCCTGCTTCTTAAGCTTTGGTGGTCAAAAAAGTCTTGGGGCTTTTTTTAAAGCAGGAAAGCGGTTCTGGCTGGTTTGGTATCAGGGGATATGGCCTAATATGCAAATGAGTCCTTCTGGGACTCATTTCTACTAAAAAGCCCAGTACAAAACAACGGTGATATCAGGAGTGTGTGGCCTAATTTGCAAATGAGTTCCTGTTGGGCTTTTTCTACCAACCCCCCCCCCCCCAAACCCTGGGTTTACCTCATTTACCAACAGAAAAGTTGGTAGGATCCAACCCAGTTTGTTTTGTGTTCCTGGCTGCTGTTTCTTCTTGGCATCGTTTTCTCTCTTATCTTCTTTGCCTTCACACAGCCCTTAGTCTAATTTACTCACACTGTCATTTTATTCAATTAGCTGTGTCAGCCTTCATTATTTGATTTATGAGCATTTGTGGTGCAACTGTGTCAGTTGAAGCATTACACTGTCATCAATGAACTCTCGAGTTGCTGCAGCTGACCTAGTTGAACAGCAATGAGACCAAATTGTGCCAGGAATTGGGTGGGGAAATTGAGAAGAAGAGCATAGAAGGAGCACAAATGTGTGGACAGCTAGTGTTTTTAAAAAAAATCACCGAAAACAGAAAACGCTTTTGAGTAGAATGACAGCCTTTGACTCAGAAAGGTGTAATTCTGCTTAGGATAGCACAGTCTGCTTTCAGCCCTGCTTTCTGAAAATATGACAGCCAGATGCAAACTCATAAGTAAGACTGCCAATCAATGTTCCCTCTAAGCTGCAGAGTCTTGTGAGCAAAAATTCTCCTTTGTGAGCTATTGGTATTAAAGTTGTGAGCTACAGGCATTAAAGTTGTGAGCTACTGCACAACTTATTGCGCTCTGGGGTCCATTTTCCTGAGTTAAGAAAAAAAGGTGTGAGCCGGAGGCTAAAAAGCTGTGAGCTAGCTCACGCTAACTCAGCTGAGAGGGAACACCGCTGCCAATGTCAAGGTGGTAAAAAAAGGAGAGAGGTCACTGCTAGACAATGAGTAAAAAACAACCAAAAGGTTATAGTGAACAAATAACTATGATGTATTTATAACAATATACAGTAAAATAACAATGTAAAGCAAGTATCAAAGTGATTGTAAGGAGGAGTCGCGACGTACAGGAAGTCGACTTGTACATGGAGCACCCTATGCTAGAAAAATAATCGAAACGGGACTGGTCAAGTCGACTTCCTGTACGTCGCGACTCCTCCTTACATGCATTTCGATACTTGCTTTACATTGTTATTTTACTGCATGTTATTATAAATACATCATAGTTATTTGGTCACTATAACCTTTTCGTTGTTTTTTACTCGATGTCAAGGTAGTGGCTGGATATCTCCTGGGAGAACATCTGATCTTTAGATGCTAGAGATCAGTTCCCCTGGAGAAAATGGCTGCTTTGGAAGGTGGACTTTATGGCATTGTGCCTCACTGAAGCCCCGTCCTGTCCCCAAACCCTGCTAATCCTCTGGCTCAAGCCGCCAAATCTCTAGGTATTTCCATCCCCAGAGCTGGCCATCCAGCTCGTAAAAGAATCCTCCTCACGCCATGTTAATTTCGTGTTCCTGACTCCAGACTTGCGTTTAAGAGAGCCAGTTTGGTGTAGTGGTTAAGTGCGCGGACTCTTATCTGAGAGAACTGGATTTGATTCCCCACTCCTTCACTTGCACTTGCTGGAATGACCTTGGGTCAGCCATAGCTCTCGCAGGAGTTGTCCTTAAAAGGGCAGCTGCTATAAGAGCTCACTCAGCCCCACCTACCTGTTGTGAGGGGAAAAGTCAAAGGAAATTGTGACCGCTCTGAGATTCAGAGTACAGGGCGGGATATAAATCCAATATCATCATCTTCTTCTTCCTCTTCTTCTTCTTCTTCTTCTTCTTCTTCTTCTTCTTCTTCTTCTTCTTCTTCTTCTTCTTCTTCTTCCTCCTCCTCCTCCTCCTCCTCCTCCTTCTTCTTCTCACTCTTGGTCTCCTCCTTTCTCAAAAGCCTGGTGGGTGTCCTTTTTTTACTTACACGTACACACCCTGTCTATGTCACTTACATGGAGCTATGTACTATTTTGACTTTTCCCCTCTCAAAAAAAAAGCAGCCACCAAAACCTAGAAAGGTTGCTCTTCTAGGCTTTGTACAATGGTGACTAATTGCTTTCTTTAAACTATAAATCATAGATCGGAACCATAAAATGGATTGTGTTAGTCACCTGGCTGAGCACCTGCTGACTTCACAGTCTGCAAAGGAAACATCTGTTGGGGAACTATATGGATGTCTCCTTTTTATCTCGCCACCAATCGTTTGCTAACAAATAATGGTGCGATACTATACGGATGTTTGGCTTGTTCATGGGCAAAAATAAAAGGAAATACATTGCCATTTACTCTTTTTTCCTCAGCAGTTTGCATTTTGTAGCTCAGACCTCCTTAGTTCAGCAAATTGTTTCATCTTATTTTTATTCCAGCAGCTCCCTTTCTCCTTAAAGTGCCCAGTGCATTTAATGACTCACTGCTGAGGTGTATTTGTCTTTTATCAAAGGAAGCACACTATAATAGGGATGTTTTGACAGCATGACCTGGAGTATATGACCTGAAGCAGCCAAGTCTATAGTGACTCTCTTATGAAATCCTGCTAGGTACGTTTGTTTCAATATCTGCCACTAACACATAATAGCAAAAGTAATTCACCCATTCACTAGACATGAACATCTTCTGAAATGTAGTAATACAATACAAAGAAAGGTCATAGTATCATTTTTACATAAAATGATAACTGGGAGCTGGTGTGGCTCCTAGGCAATTCTGGAAAACTGAACTTGAGTTAGATAGTGAAGCAATCAAATTAAGGAAGTTGCTTGCCTTCTTTCACTAACTGTCCTCTCACTAACTATCGAGGTCTTTCTGGGAACTGGCAGAGGATGGGGCGACTTACCAGGAGAGAGAAAAGGCCTAGGCCTCATTGCTGGTATTGCACAGGAAGTGATGTCATCATGCTAGTGACATCCAAACAATGCTCTGGTGTTTGGGCAAAAACTCTAGGGTGAAACCGGTTTCTCTCACTGAGAAAAATTCTATGGTGAAGCTGGCTTTGCCCAAATACCAAAGCATTCCCCCAGACATCACTGGCATGATGATGTCACTCCCCATGCAATGAAAGCAACAAGGCCTGGGCCTTTCTCCTTCTCCCAGTAAGTGCCCCCACTGGCCAGTTGGTCAGCAGCTGGCGGCAGGGCCTGGTGGTGGGGGACCCCTGCCTCCACCAGACAGTTTGGCAACCTTAGACGCGAGGGAGTAGAAAACCTATACATTACTTTGAAACTAGTGTGCTCAGATAATGGGAACAACACATCGCTGGCATACTTCCTTGTGGCACTTTCCAGTCTGAACTGTGGATTGGGTCCAGCCAGCTTTTCATCCAGTCTCATCTAATTCCTCTCCTTGTTATAGCACCCATCACACAAGGCTCTTGTTATCCATGCAAGCCCCTTGACTCCCAGCACAGCCTTTTGGGTGACTGAAAAGTAGTGCGTCAGATGCTATAGTGATTCCAGCATAGCTCTTTTATTAGCAAACCCCCTGAAAACTGAAAACATACGCAGCTAGCCACAACTATATACACAGAAACTCCATCCCAAACACAACTCCAGCAATAAACAACCCAGTAGAAAAACAGATGCTCAGAACCCTAATTTGCATGGGCTTCATTCAAATGGATATTACCTAACTGGCTGTCTCAGCAAGGGCAGCCACTCTGAGTGTGGCTGCAGGAAGCCTCTCAAACAATGGGCTTCATTCAAATGGATATTACCTAATTGGTTGGCTCAGCAAAGGTGGCCACTCTGAGTGTGGTTGCAGGGAGCCTCTCAAACAATGGGCTTCATTCAAATGGATATTACCTAATTGGCTGGCTCAGCAAGGGCAGCCACTCTGAGTATAGCTGCAAGGAGCCTCTCAAACAATGGGCTTCATTCAAATGGATATTACCTGATTGGCTGGTTCAGCAAGGGCAGCCAATCTGAATGCATCTGCAAGGAGCCTCTCCAACAAAGGGTCTTCATTTGAAGCTGCCAGTATACTACAGTGACTAAAAGGGGGAAGGGCTTTGCCCTTTCCTTTCTAACGGAAAAGCTGTTTGGTTCCCATCCTACACGTGGTAATCCAGAAAGCGTTACGTGAACAAACCAGGTTTACATGTTCACTCTGAGTCAGAATTTTGACAGGACTCTCAAATCTTTGTTTTTATAAAATATGGCTTCTCTTGGGCAGAGCTGGTTATTGTTTAAATAGTGACTGGTACTCCACATATAAAGTCAGAAGTGTCACAAACAGGATCTGTCTCATCATCCTTCAAAACAATTTTTCCCTGGTAGAGAAACTTGTTGTTGTGAAGACACATCTTAAACGATGACAACACCGAAAATTACACCAGCCTCTTTAGATGTAAAATCAACCTTGAAGTGAAATGTCTCTCAGGTGAGGACGTAGCTTCGCTCACGAACAATAGATGAGTTGCTCTTTGATAAGCGTACAGCCCTGTTGGTAAAAGCTCAGCAGGATTCAGGAAACTACTGTATATTTTAGCTCAGCTCTTTTGTATTTCTACCCAATGAAACAGATAGCGAGCATGTCAGGTTATCATATCCATTACAGTAGCAAACTTATTATTTAATCACCCTTTTATTTTAAAACATCAAAGTGTACATGAAAGAACAAACTGATCCTCTGGGAATCGCAAGACAGAAAGCCAGAGCATGTTGCTATTTTAAAAAAAACCCAAACAACTAATGGTTTTTCTCTTGCCAAAGAGCACTGGGAAATAGGTCAGTTCAGAACGTGGAGCCCTGTGCTTTCTGGCCCTTTATCAATCCAATACATTTAACGTGAGGAAAAGACATGCTGATTCCAAAGTCAGAAGTCTGGCAGACAAAGGCATAACTGAGATTTATGCAGAAAAAAAAAAGGCTCAGAAGATGTAACATTCACAAAGCAGAATAGATTTTATGCAATCAAAAATGCAGATTGGGATTAAATATCATTCCACCAGGGCTTTTGTAATCCACCATACGCAGTTGACCTCACTGCCATACGCTGATGACTCTTCTAGGTCAGAGCCAGCCCGCTTCGGTGGGGTAGGGCAGGATATAAATCGAATGAAATAAAAATAAATCGAATGAAATAAATAGACTGTCTGGCAGCCTAACTTCTGGCATCTTCCCCCCACACTGATAATGTCACCGAGTCACATGGGGGGGGGGTGCCCAATTCGGTGCCCCCAGAAGGCCAGGCAATTGCCTAGTTTGCTTAGTGGCAGGACCAGCCCTGTTCTAGGCTTGCTTGAACTAGATCTGGAAAAGCCCAATTACTTCCTGCACCATAGGCCATTCCATAAGATTTCTGTCTGCCTGGGGCTCTTACCGAGGCATAGCTATTGTACAACACAAAGTATGCAGGCCTCATTTTGGGCAGGAGCTCAAAGGGGGTTTGAACTTCTAAATTTTATTGTGCTCTTTCTCCCCCACCCCCAGATACTTGCTTCTGGGGTCCCTTGTTCAAACCCCCTCTGAGAATTTTGCTGGACTCTAAGATTCGACAAACTTTCTAATATTTTTCCCCACACAAAATGGGGGAAAGAACCAAAACATATAAAGCAGGCAGATGGAAATCTTCCTCATGCTGGTGCCATTTTTTTATGCTATTTGGTGTGTAAGGAAGTGAGTGTGAGAAATTGTGGAGGTTCTTTCCCTTGATGGAATGATTGCTCTTGATAAAGCCGAGGTTGCCTTGTGCAACTCCGAAACGCAATAAGCAGGGGTCGTTTTGTAGAAAAATAGGTGGTGGAGTTCATCCAGGGATTGTTATGCAGCTGCACGTACTATTCAATGGACAAGGGGGGAAGGTGGAACTCTCAGAAAGGTTCAGGAGCTGTGCTCCCGCGGGCTCCCATTGAATCCGAGGCCTGGCGATAAGTAATTACCTGTCAAGTGCGCAGAGAAGAAGATTGATTCCATCGTCATTTATAGTGCTGGAAATTGAATTCTGTGCCTCTTCCTGGCGCTTATCAGCAAAGAATTGCATCCTCAAGAAGACATCTACACAGACATTTAAACTGAGCGTGAACATGGACTTGTAAGCTACTTACCTGTTTGTGGATTTCACACCATTGGAGACCTGTTGTTTGCCTTTTTGAGCTATTGCCCTTTTGTGAATGTGCACTAGTATTTTTCAGTTTTGATAAATTCACTTTTAAGCGTTTATACACAGTTTGTATTTTGTATTGTGCCAAAAAAAGAAGCCCTGACACCATGAAATGTGATGCACTGGCGCTACATCTGTTATCGCTTTTATTAAATGGGAGACGACAGCCTTGCCGGCTCTGATTTCTATGCCACCTGGTCATTCAGCCGATGTCCGGTGGGGTTATTTCACTGCCCTGCTTGTTCAAACGTGCACCACGCTTGAAGTCCGGCACATTGAATGACTACCATTTGAATACGTGAGTCGATCGTTTGTTCTTCCCTCCTGAGAGCCAGTTTGGTGTAGTGGTTAAGTGTGCGGACTCTTACCTGGGAGAACTGGATTTGATTCCCCACTCCTCCACTTGCAGCTGCTGGAATGGCCTTGGGTCAGCCATGGTTATCACAGGAGTTGTCCTTGAAAAGGCAGCTTCTGGGTGAGTTCTCTCAGCCCCACCCACCTCACAGGGTGCTTGTTGTGTAGGAGGAAGATAAAGGAGATTGTGAGCTGCTCTGAGACTCTTGAGTGGAGGGCGGAATATAAATCCAGTGTCGTCGTCTTCTTTTTCTTCCCTCTGGATGCTTAATGTCAGGGTCAGATGATCTCTCTCTGCATTGGGCAAGGGAGTTCATTAAAAAGGCTGGCCTGTTGCTGCCCAAGTCTGATCAATGACAAGAGGGGAATTTCCACTGATGGCAAAGAATTCCTAACTGCCTCATTACAGAAGGCTTAAGGCTGGCTTGGCTTACTGGAAATAGGCCTCTGAGCCTCCATCTGGGACTGGACTTTTGTGTTCTGTTCGGAATGTCTTCACTCTGTATAAAGCTCTCCATAGAACACTGGATGTCTATAAATAATAAATATAATTACCCGGTAACAACGCTGCCTTCTGCATGGGTTTATTTTTATGCCTATGATTGTACCACATGTGTTTAATAATCTTAATTTAAAGGCATCTCTGTGCAAAATTCCACATATTGAGCAGTAATTATCCCTTTTCCTTTGTAATAAATTGTGGGTGTACTTTGGATCTCGTCTTGTGTGTGTTTTCTTGCTAATCCAGCCAAACTCTTATGTGCTGTATTTTACTTGTATGAAAACGCGGGGCTTATTGAAGTTAACGTGCATTTCAACCTGGCATTTCAAAGGTATTTACTTTGGCTCTTAGCAGCATCACGTTTTTAGATGAGAGGAAATAGCTGTGTGCGCCTGCTAAATTGCGAACACTAATGGGAACATTTAATCTTTAGAATAGCTTGCCTGCAAAAAATGCCATCAACACACAGGTAACAAAAACACAACCTTCTCTTTGTGCCTGAATATTTAGGGATTGGGCATCATTCAAAACACACTCGCCACAGTAGGATTTGTGCTGGATGTAATTTTTTAAAGTATTAATATCTATCTGTAAAGATGTATTTTAAATGCCCCATATGTTTGAAAGAGGCTGATGATGATGATGATGATGATGATGATGATGATGATGGTCATCCTTATAATCTGCTGCAAAGTTCCTTTTGGGCTAGGTGCTGGCTTTTGGCTCTTGCAGGGGTGGAATTCTAGCAGGAGCTCCTTTGCATATTAAGTCACACACCCCTGAAGTAGCCAGTCCTCCAAGAGCTTACAAAAAAGAGCCTCGTAAGCTCTTGGACGACTGGCTAAATCAGGGGTGTGTGGCTTAATAGGCAAAGGAGCTCCTGCTAGAATTCCACCCCTGGGCTTTTGCCCACTAACTGTGAAGAACATTGCATGCTATTCCTGAAAATAGAGACTAGGTGGCAATGCGAAGGGATAACTTTTCTTTTAGATTTATGTCTACATCTTTATTGTTATTGCCGTTGTATTGCATCCGTTGTTACACCCTTGTTATACCTTACATGATACGTTGTATGTTTTAACTTCTAGTTTACTTTCCTTTTTCTTGAGATTTTTGTAGATTTGTAACAGCCAATGGCTAATTACAATAAATGAACTGACTGATTGACTAGTCTGCTTTACTAAAAGCAGAATAAAAAAAAATTCTGCTTTTAGTAAAATTATCTTTCTGCAGGGCTTTTTTTTGTAGCAGGAACTCCTTTGCATATTGGGCCACACACCCCTGATGTAGCCAATCCTCCTGGAGCTTACAGTAGGCCCTGTTCTAAGAGCCTTGTAAGCTCTTAGAGGATTGGCTACATCAGGGGTGTGTGGCCGAATATGCTAAGGAATTCCTGCTACAAAAAAAGTCCTGTCTTTCTGTATGTTGGAGAATTTCTCAACAAGAGGAGGGGTGTGTGTTAGGGGTTTTCCCCCCGTTTCCAAGCTCCCGGACCCAAGTTCCAATTTATTGGGTATGGATGGTTAGGAACTTCCTTGCTGGAAAGAGAAAAAGTTACACCAAAGATTCCTTCTTCAGTCCAGTTTATTCTATCCCAAGTAGATCTCAAGTAAAATAGACAGTTGCAAATAAAGAAATCCACAGTGTGCACACACAGACAAAGAAGCAACATATTCTGGCTACAGCATCAAGGCAGGCCTGTGGCCATGGTAGGGCATCTCAGGACAATGCCCCACAACTCCCCCTCCATGCCTCACAACTTCACATTCCCAAAAAAATCATAGATAGACAGACAGACAGATAGATAGATACAGGCCTCAGATTCAGTGGGAGCTCACAGAAGCGCAGCTCCTGAACCTTTCTATATATAGCAATTTTTTAAATCCTCTTAAATTTAAAATCCATTTAAATTGCTGTGCACCACCCCCTCAGCCCCCGCCCTGCTGAATGATGATTTCATCGATTAGCCTTGCATTGTATTACAAAAGGCTGTTGTTGAGGAAGCAAAGTAACAAATGGCTGCATAGGATGTACCTATTGTAGAACAGGGCAGTCACAGAAAGAAAAAAGGAGCAGAAGAACTAGAGTTAACCACAATAAGGCTTGAAGGTTATACAGTTCTTTATAACAGCGCCATCTTGTGTTTCCTCATAACATTACAACCAGTTCCCCTACCCTCCTTGCATAAAGGAGCAGCTGCTTCTGTCAGGTATAGATCTTATAACTGTATAGAGACATGGTTTAATTTATTATTTTAATTTTGCACAAACTTTTTGGGGTCCCCCCCCCCTTTCTCATTTTGTTTTAGCATGTGAAAAAGAAGAAGACTGCGGATTTATACCCCTCCCTTCTCTCTGAATCAGAGTCTCAGAGCGGCTTACAATCTTTTTTTATCTTTTCCCCCCACAACAGACACCCTGTGAGGTGGGTGGGGCTGAGAGGGCTCTCCCAGCAGCTGCCCTTTCAAGGACAACCTCTGCCAGAGCTATGGCTGACCCAAGGCCATTCCAGCAGCTGTAAGTGGAGGAGTGGGGAATCAAACCTGGTTCTCCCAGATAAGAGTTCGCACACTTAACCACTACACCAAACTGGCTTTCCAAACATTGCACTGTAATGCAATGTTAATTTATGTAAGAACACGAGAATCCTTTTGTGTCCCCCTCATGATTCCTAATGTAAAGTCTGCATTTTATGATTTATGGTTGCTCTTTTTGGAGTTTCTTGTGTGGCGGGGCTCATTTGGTTTATAAATGTACTCAGGCCTCATTTTGGGCAGGAGCTCACAGGACCAGAGCTCTGGAACCTCTAAATGTTATTGGACTCTTTCTTTCTTACCCCTCCCTCCAAAAATACTTGCTTCTGGGCTCCATTGTTCAACTCCCCCCCACCCCCCGGTGAGAATTTTGCTGAACTCTAAGGTTTGACAAACTTTCTAATATTTTTCTCCACAAAAAAAAGGGGGGGGGGGAATAACCAAAGCATATCAAGCAGACAAATGGAAATCTTCCTCATACCACTGTGGCCGCACAGGAGAAAGTAATTTAAAAAGTATGATGGGAGTAAAGTTTTGTTATGACAGTTATAATTAAAGAAGCATTTTAAGGGAGATGCTGAACCCAAGCAGGCCTCGCTCACCCGGGGCTCTCCTTTCTTGTGCCGGGTTGCTTTTGGCTGGTGGGGGGGCGGCATATGCTAATGAGTTATGCTAATGAGCTCCACCACCTATTTTTCTACAAACAACCCCTGCTCACAGGGTAACTGTGAAGACAAAATGGAAGGGAGGAAATTGATGTGAACTGTTTTGGGTACCAATTGGGGAGAAAGCTGGTGGTATAAATGGTATAAACATATATCACTGTTGTGTCATGGTTTTTGTATACCACCCTGAGCTGTTGTCATGGGGTGGGGGGGAGCCAGGATAATATATATCAGCTTAATTGACTGCATACTATTATTTTAAAGTGTTCCTTACCCTTTTCAGTGGCTTCCAGTTGTGTATTTTTGAAAGGGCAGCTTCTGTGAGAGTTCTCTCAGCCCCACCCACCTCACAGGGTGTCTGTTGTGGGGAGAGGAAGGTAAAGGAGATTGTGAGCCGCTCTGAGACTCTAAAATTCAGAGTGAAGGGCAGGGTATCAATTCAATATCATAATCATCATGCCTCAGATTCAGTGGGAGCTCACAGGAGCACAGCTCCTGCACCTTTCTGAGAGTTCCACCTCCTTCTGAGAGTTCCACCTCCTTGTGCATTGAACAGTATGTGCAACTGCATGACAATCCCTGGATGAGCTCCATCACCTGTTTTTCTACAAAATGACTGCTGATAATCATCATCATCACCACCACCACCACCACCACCATCTTCTTCTTCTTCAACTTTTTTTTAAAGGAAGTAATCGTGAAGATCTGCTTAACATGTACATAGATGTAGTTTCTAACAGTATCATGATGAGTTCAGTTGGAAATAATGCCCATTAGATGGAGCTCTTGCTCTACAAAGGGAAAGTAAAGGTCCCCTGTGCAAGCACCAGTCGTTTCCGACTCTGATCTGATGTTGCTTTCACAACATTTTCACGGCAGACTTTTTATGGGGTGGTTTGCCATTGCCTTCCCCAGTCATCTACCCTTTCCCCCCAGCAAGCTGGGGACTCGTTTTACTGACCTCGGAAGGATGGAAGGCTGAGTCAACCTGAGCCGGCTACCTGAAACCAGCTTCTGCTGGGATCGAACTCAGGTCATGAGCAGAGCTTAGGACTGCATTTGGCTTCTTACCATCAACGTGTGGTATGGCTGCTTGGTCAAATAACAGGCCGTTGAGTTTGCATCTTTTGTGCAGTTTTACATTTACCATTCAACTCTATTTCTTGTCTTTCTGGGAAACTGGATGGAAATCACGTTCGACTGACCTTATAAAGTAAGTAGATTGCTACTCTGCAGCTTTCAGTAGACTGTATCAAGAATCAACAGTCTTTTTGACCACAGGTCCATTGAATAAACATTATTGAGAAGGGAACCAAGCCTCCTGCCTCTAGCCCACCAGTTCAGACTGACCTCTGTAGTGCTAGCCAGGCCTCGGATTCAGTGGGAGCTCGCAGAAGCACAGCTCCCAAACCTTTCTGAGAGTTCTACCTCCTCCATCTGAGAGTTCCACCTCCTCCATCTGAGAGTTCCACCTCCTCCATCTGCGAATTCTACCTCTTCCTCCTGAGAATTCTACCTCCTTGCCAATTGAATAGTAGGTGCAACTGCATAACAATCCCTGGATGAGCTCCACCACCTCTTTTACTACAAAATGATCGCTGGTGCTAGCTATTGCTTTTATACACTTGCATGCACATAGGTGCCTTCAGGAAATCAGGAGTTGTTTCCTGCTTTTTGCAGCAACCACAGTCACATGTAGGAAACTGGGCATCACAAGGCATCAAAATGATTGGTCTTTACACATTTAATACCAGTAACGATGTGGCAGTTTGAGGCAGAACATCTCCAACCATTTTTCCACCCCTAGAGAGCCGGACCTGACTAGGCTGAGAATGCATCTTGCTCAGGGCTTTTTTTGGGAGTAGGAGCTGCTTTGCATATTAGGCCACACACCCCCGATGTAGCCAATCCTCCTGGAGCTTACAGTAGCCCCTGTACTATGAGCCCTGTAAGCTCTTGGAGGATTGGCTACATCGGGGGGGGGGGTGTGGCCTAATGTGCAAAGGAGTTCCTGCTACAAAAAACCCCCTGATTCTTGCTAGTTTTGAAAGAATTATGCTGGCTGCTGAATACTTTCCCATTCATCTCCCACACTAAGCTGTGTTCCAGCTCCAGAGAGGAGCTCTTTTTTCTGGGAAGGTTGTTTTAACTTTGTAGGCTTGGATTTTGCTGGTTTGAAGATTTCGCTCGATTGAAGATAATTGATATAAAAAGTTTCAGAACGGTTCGGATTGGCATTCAGGAGTAAGTTTCTCTTCTTGTGCGCCTGCCCATGAGGGCAATCTGAGATGTGCAATGGGAGCCAGGAAGGGGGCAATCCCTGGATTTAGCTGCCTGATTTAGTTGTCGTCCCACCCCACCCTGCCCCGCTGCTTCAAGACTGCCAGCTCTGCATTCAGGTCCTGGTGATAGCCTGTGGCTATCAAAAGACATGCATTTTTGAATGATTTATTTCCTTCATTTACAGCCCACCGTTTTCCCTAAAGGTGGATTACTTCTAAAAACAATGCACTAAGAACAGCCTAGTGCAGGGGTGGCTGAACTGTTGCTCTTACATACATATTGTTTGGCTTTGGAAGCCCTCACTGTCCTGTCAGTCAGCTTGGAGAAGGCATTTGTCTCTTTAGATCACTTCTCCAAGCCAAGCCAGCCAGCAGCTTGGAGAATGCATTTGGAATTAAAGTTGCTTTCTTTCCACCTCTCTATCCCTCCCCCTCCCCATATCTTTGCCTTCCTTCCTTCCTTCCTTCCTTCCTTCCTTCCTTCCTTCCTTCCTTCCTTCCTTCCTTCCTTCCTTCCTTCCTTCCTTCCTCCCTCCCTCCCTCCCTCCCTCAAACATCTGACATTCATGTCCTGTGGATCTCAAACATCTGAAGTTTATTCTGTGTGGCTCTTACATTAAGCAAGCTTGGCCACCCCTAGCCCAGTGCATACAAGCAACAAAATGAGCAGACACCATGCTAAGAAACAGAACAATACACAGTAAAGCAAAATGACAAGGCTGGAAAACAAGGCAGTGTGAAACATTATCTAAGGGACCGTCTTCTCCGCTATGTACCTGGTAGGGCATTGTGCTCTTCTGGAAACAATCTGCTGGTAATCCCTGGCACTAAGAAGTCCGACTGTCCTCAACTAGGGCCAGGGCTTTCTCGGTCCCTAAATGGTGGAACTCTCTGCCAGACAAGGTCCAGGCCCCATGGGATCGCTTATAATTTCACAGGGCTTGTAAGGCAGAGATGTTCCACCAGACCTTTGACTGAGGACAGCGACAGTTGCTGCCTCTTATCCAACTCACTCCCCCTCCAGAAGTGTTCCTCTGCCCCCCCCCCCAAAAAATACTCCAACAGTCTGATGAAAATGAACACAGACTAGTAGAACAGCTTTGAAGATTAAACTTTTATTGTTTTAACTAAGCACTTTTTTGTGTATTTTATCTGATGTTCATTACCCAGAGCCTGTTCTTGGCTGGGATGGGGTGAATAATTAAATCCAATTACTACAACTACAACTACTGCTACTACAACTACTACAACAACTACTACTACTACAACTACTACTGCTGCTGCTACTACTACTACTGCTACTACAACTACAACTACAACTACTACTGCTGCTATTACAACAACTGTAGCAGTTGTTGTAATAGCAGTTGTAGTAGTAGTACAACTACTACTACTAGTAGTAGTAATAATAATAATAATAATATTTTACACACTATAAACAATGAAATAAAACTGGACCACAGCAATAGAGAACAACTCAGTAAAAAGAAAAGAAAATATGTAGTAGAAGTTATCTAAAATCCCTCACAATCTACAACTTTATTCTCTTCATATAAACACCTTCCTGAAGCAGAGGAACCTTCGTGCCCTTGATAGGCAGGCCATTCCACCAATGGCGTTCTAGTATGGCCAGCCATTGGACCTGACTCATTTGCAGGGTGGCACCTTCAGAAGGCATGGCTCAGATGAGCCTTTCTTGTGGCTTACTTGCTAAGCTGCTAAGAGAAAGCGGTCGGAGGTTCAGATCTTACTTCTGTCATAAACTCACTTAAGTGGCCTTACACATGCCCCCCATAAGCACCACTGCCCACGCTCAATAAGAATGAGAATACTGACCTACGAGAGCTGTTGTAAGAATGACTGAGTCGATATCTGGGAAGCCGCTTTAGAATATAATGCTATTGATTTTGTGCTCTGTGGTAAATCAACACGTGATTTTGTTTTGTGAAATAACTTCCCATTGGTGCCATCTTTCCCTGCTGATCGATTTCACAGCATTTGGCTGAGGCACCAATTGACATTGCCCAGAAACAAGTGACGGCTATTTGGGGTAACTTACTGGCATCAGTAGTGGTGGTGAAGGGTGCAAATTCTAATCTGGGAGAACCTGGTTTGATTCCCCACCCTTTCACATCCAGTGACTCAGTCACAGTTCTTGAAAGAGCTGCTTTCTCAAGAGCTGTTCTCTCGGAGCTCTCTCAGCCCCACCTACCTCATAAGGTGTCAGTTGTGGGGAGAGGAAGGGGAAGGAGATTGTAAGCTGCTCTGAGACTCTGAGGGGTAGGATGTAAATCCAATCTCCTTTTCCTCCTCCTCCTCCTCCTCCTCCTCCTCCTCCTCCTCCTCCTCCTCCTCCATAGAAACATAGAATCATAGAGTTGGAAGGGACCTCCAGGGTCATCTAGTCCAACCCCCTGCACAATTCAGGAAACCCACAAATACCTACCCCAAATTCAAAGGATCTTCATTGCTGTCAGATGGCCATCTAGCCTCTGTTTAAAAACCTCCAAGGAAGGAGAGTCCACCACCTCCCGAGAAAGCCTGTTCCACTGAGGAATCACTCTAATGGTCAGGAAGTTCTTCCTAATGTTGAGCCGGAAACTCTTTTGATTTAATTTCAACCCCACTGGTTCTGGTCCTACCTTCCGGGGCCACAGAAAACAATTCCACACCTTCCTCTCTATGACAGCCCTTCAAGTACTTGAAGATGGTGATCCTATCACCTCTCAGCCGCCTCCTCTCCGGGCTAAACATCCTCAGCTCCTTCAACCTTTCCTCATAGCCAGTTTGGTGTAGTGGTTAAGTGTGAGGACTCTTATCTGGGAGAACCAGGTTTGATTCCCCACTCCTCCACTTGCACCTGCTGGAATGGCCTTGGGTCAGCCATAGCTCTGGCAGAGGTTGTCCTTGAAAGGGCAGCTGCTGTGAGAGCCCTCTCCAGCCCCACCTACCTCACAGGGTGTCTGTTGTGGGGGAGGAAGGGAAAGGAGATTGTGAGCCGCTCTGAGACTCTTCGGAGTGGAGGGCGGGATATAAATCCAATATCATCATCATCATCATCATAGGACTTGGTCTCCAGACCCCTCACCATCTTCATTGCCCTCCTCTGGACCCCTTCCAGCTTGTTTATATCCTTCTTAAAATGTGGTGCCCAAAACTGAACACAATACTCCAGGTGAGGTCTTACCAGAGCAGAATAAAGTGATACCATCACATCACATGATCTGGACACTATACTTCTGTTGATACAGCCCAAAACTGCATTTGCCTTTTCAGCCACCGCATCACTCTTCTTGTTATTATTATTATTTTTCCTCTTCCTCTTCTTCATTGAGCATCACCAGCAGGTTTGTCATACATTCAGAACAGAAAGGTTGCACTTGAACAAACATGTAAAATCCAAGGAGCTAAACTTAACTGAGGCACGACCTTGATTTTAGGAGTTTTGCTACTGATGCTTAGCAGAGTCTGAATGTAGTTTGGCAAGTCAAGTCTGTTCTGAATCTGCCAGAGGCAGGCAATTAATAGTGTTATTGTGGGAACTTGTAAATGAAGCTTATTTCAGTCTGGCAAATGATGTATTAGGGAAGAAATGGGAGTCTCAGTTTCTGCCCTAAAATAACAGAAAATTCTGCAATCCAAAGGAGTTTTATAAATGTGCACAAATTCTATCGGTGTGGCAGAGAGATGCTGAAGAATTGGGTTTGAGCTAATAATACATATTTAGCATGTAGTGCAGAGTTTGCTTGATATCTGAAAATCCCAGTCAGATCCTTCTAGTTCTGCATCATTTCGCTATTTAGTTATTTTTGAACATTGCTGCTTAATCCTGAGCAGGGCTTTTTTGAGCCGGGAACGCACAGGAAAGCAGTTCGGGCTGGCCAGGCACCAGGGTGTGTGGCCTAATATGCAAATGAGTTCCTGCTGGGCTTATTGTACAAAAAAGCCCTGTGCGAAACAATGCTGACATCAGGGGTGTGGCCTAATATGCGAACGAGTTCCTGCCAGATTTTTTGTACAAAAAAGTCCTGAACCTGAGCAATGGAGATTTCTCCCCTACACACACACATACACACTCTTTTCACACACTTCCCCCCCACATCCTCCCCCCTCTTTTTTAGTTTGTGCATCTGTTAACCTCCACCCTGCAGAAAAGTTCTGGAGAAATTGAAAGTTCACACACCGGCTCATGTTGTTTTGATGGGTCTTAATAAAAGAGGTTACATGGCTTTGGGGGGGGGGGGGATTTTGCCTTGGGACAATGCAGCTGCTTATAATTAACTCGCAACGGCTCTCCAGGGTCTCAGGCGTAGAGGTCTCTCCCATCATCCACAGCTTGATCCTTTTAAAGCAAGAGATGCCGGGGACTGAACCTTGGACTTGCAACATCCAAAGCAGATGCTCCGTCGCTGAGCCACGGCTCCTTCCAGCTGTGTGAGCACCCAGGCTCCATGCAACAAGACATGATACTGGGAATTCAGAGTTAGGACAGAAAACCAAATAAAAATCTTCCACAGGTTAGAGAAAAGAAAAATATAGGATTCAATATAACTTTTCTTCAGCTGCTGCAATAAAAGGATAAAGCGGCAAATTAAGTATCTGCAGGCCTTGAATTCAGCAGGAGCTCACAGGAGCACAGCTCCTGAACCTTTCTGATGCCCTCTCCTCCCCACCTACCTTGTCCATTGAATAGTAGGTGCAGCTGCATAACAATCCCTGGATTAGGAGAGCGGGCAGCCAGCCAGCCACCAGGGGCTTTGCCACACCCCCAGCAGCCCTTATTAACCCCTGGAGAAGCCCATGACACCATTTTCCCACTTCTTATGTGATTTGGGGTAGCAGGTGTCTTGCTGGCTTTTTGACTGAGGGGGCAGCCAAGGAAAGCCCCAGGTGAGCAAGGCCTGCTTGGGCTGGATCTCTAGCCAGCCCAAGAAGGTCTCGCTCACCCAGGGCTCTCCTTTCTTGCATTTGGTTGTTTTTGGCTTCTGGGGGTGGTGGTGGCATATGCTAATGAGTTATGCTAATGAGCTCCACCTATTTTTTTTTACAAAACGACCCCTGAGTATCTGTAGCTCTAAACAAAAAGCAGTCAGTAACTTCAAATACAGGGCTGGATGTCATGTTTTTGCTAATGGGTGCAATGCGTAATGGAGTTTGTGTTCTTAAGGCTGCCTAAACACCTAATCACATGTCTAATGTGCATCACGGGCTTTTATAGCCTTAAAACCACATAAACACTTAACTGCTAATGCATAATGGCATTTCATCCGACATCATATCTCGTGTCAGTTTAGAACAGAAAGGAGACACAGCGGCACAAGAGGATTAAAATATCACCAGAGCACAGCTGGTTTAGATTGAAAGTGTTTTCAAAACCCCCGTAATTTCGGTATGATCGTGAGGATTTTAAGGATAGGATTTGAATTTGCCAGAAGGAGACAATTTAGCCCAAATCCTCTTCTTGGTGAACATTGGTGGGAAGCCTCAACCAGCAATTGTAAGCTAGGGAAGCTGATGTTCAAGACAGCAAACTGAACACCTAGATGGTTTCTGGTCCCCAGGGCAACATGGTGGCAAGCAGGGCTTTTTTTTGTAGCAGAAACTCCTCTGCGTATTAGGCCACACACCCCTGATGTAGCCAATCCTCCAAGAGCTTACAGTAGATCCTGTAATAAGAGCACTGTTAGCTCTCGGAGGATTGGCTACATCAGGGAGGCATGGCCTAATATGCAAAGGAATTCTTGCTACAAAAAAGGCCTGATGGTACTGTGGATGGTACAGTAGACCCTGTAATAAGAGCACTGTAAGCTCTTAGAGGATTGGTTACATCAGGGAGGTGTGGCCTACTATGCAAAGTAGTTCCTGCTACAAAAAAAGCCCTGGGGGCAAGCATGCGACTCCCCTTTCAGCCGTACATTTGCAGAAAGTGTTTTACAGGAGCTGCATCGAGAAGGAATGGAAACCAGCATTTTCTGTGGTTTTGCTTTGTTTTGCTCATAGGGTTGCCAGCTCAGGGCTGAGAAATACTAGAAAATTTGGGGGTGGAGCCTGGGGAGGGTGGGGTTTGGGGAGGGGAGGGACCTCAGTGGGGTAAAATGCTACAGAGTCCACCCTCCAGGCATGTTCTCCAGAGATTCTATACATTTGGGTTTTATGAATATTACACACTTACACTGTTCCATCAGAATTGTCCAATTATTATTGAATGTTTTTGTGAGATTTTTGTGAGATTGTCAGTTATTGTCTTTACCGTAAAATTGTAACTTAGAGATTCTTATTGAGTTTGTAGTAATTTTTGCCACTGTAAACTTTGGGGTGTGCTTTTCATATTCCTTAGTGACTTCTCTCGTTGCATCTGTGTTCTCCGATCTTGGTCACCTGGAGATCGGTCAATCGTGATAGTGGGAGATCTCCAAGTGCTGACTGGTGGTTGGCATCCCTTTATCCATGCAGTTTTTGTAGTGGTGAAAAGGGGAAGAGGAGGTCCCCTTTGACTGCCAAAATTGTGAGATTGTGAGACCAGCACAGAGAAAAACCATGGGGGATGTACTGAGAAGAGATGGAAAAGGTGTAACAGGAAAGCTGGTTGGGTCCAACCTAATTAAATCTTCTGCTGCAGAAGCATCAAACTCATTTGTTACAAGGGCCAGATCTGAGCATAAATGTCACTTTGTCAGGCATGGCCATGTATGCCGTAAAATGTAACTTCAAATACCAGAGGTAGAAACTTTATAAAGACATGGGCAAACCTCATTAACAATATATATATATATTTTTAAACTCAAAATACAATCAAAAGCAATTGATTCCTATTAGTGAAAGCAACTGATTTACTGAGAAACCCAGAAAAGCCCCAATAAATGTATTTAAGCATATGCAAGTGTAAAGTAGTGGGTTTAGACGCTAGAGTGATTTCAGCATAGCTCTTTGTTAGCAAGAAACCCAACTGAAAACTTATGTGGCCAGCCGCAACTATATACAAAGAAACTCCACCCCAAACACACCTCCAGCAATAAAAAACCCAATAGAAAAACAGGCACTCGGAACCTTCATTTGCATGGGCTTCATTCAAATGGATATCACCTAATTGGCTGGCTCAGCAAGGGAGGCCACTCTGAGGGTAGCTGCAAGGAGTCCTCTCAAACAATGGGCTTCATTCAAATGGATATTACCTGATTGGCTGGCTCAGCAAGGGCAGCCACTCTGAGTGTAGCTGCAAGGAGCCTCTCAAATAATGGGCTTCATTCAAATGGATATTACCTGATTGGCTGGCTCAGCAAGGGTGGCCATTCTTAATGCAACTTCAAGGAGCCTCTCCAACTAAGGGTCTTTGTTTGAAGCTCCCAGTACACTACAGCAAGACTACGTTTTCCCCCAAGGGATATCATAAAAGGGGGAGTACCTTATATTTCCATACATACCAGTTGCCTGGCGGCCAGGTAAGAGCCCAGGATGGGCCAATTCTGACCCCGAGGCCTTATGTTTGACACTCCTGCTCTACTGGATCTAAGCAAGCCCAGAAATGATTCCTTCAGTTCCTCTGGATTGCAAGGTTTGGGTCAAGATACTATTTCTCCCTCACCACCCCCCCACTGAAGATAAACAAAAGCGGGTTGCCAGTGCAGTGTTTTCTTGGCCCGAAGAGATGCCCAGTGTTAAGCAGTCAAGGCTGAATAAGACTGACCTGCCATGACTCATCTAAGGTCATCTCCTGCGTCAGTGTTGTAGCCAAGAATAGAAAGCAGCTCCCGTCTCCCGACATGCCTCCCACACTGCCTCTTCTGTGTTCAAGCCACCCTGGTTAAGAGTCATTTGCTGCTTATGTATTTATCTTTCTGGAATTTGTGAAAAAGCCTTAAAAATACACTCGACAAATTACCCAGCATATTTCTTTGTGGGAGGGGGAAAAAATGTGTGTATCTTTAAACGTAGCCAAGTACGGAGTACATGCCAGGTGCTATAATAGTCACTCATTTTTCTGGTTTTTAAAAATAAAGACTCTAAGAAATTGCAGCGCTGGGGTGAGGTCATTTTGACGGGACCATCATTTCCCTCTCTCCTCTCCTTGCGTCTCCCGCTTTTTATCTGGGTGTTTGACGTACGCTATTAAAGGACGATCAGGACTCGTAACACACGGAGTGTTATTACTGATGCCGGAGAGACGCATCCGTTTCTGAAATGCAAGAGCTGGCTATATATTTATCCATGTTGTGATCATATCAAGGTTAAGTCGGCGTAGCTTACCACATAGGAGGCTTCCTTCGAAGATGGTTTAGAAAGGGCAGCGTGTGCAGAATGGAGTTGTGCGACTGCTGACTGGCATCGTTTATAGAAAATGTCAGTGAGAAAGACAGATTTATAAATGACAGAGATGAATAAATAAATAGAGAGATCATGTTCTGCCCGTTTTGAAAGGAATACCTTGGCGGCTGATGTATTTCCATGCACAGCTCAAGGTGACGCTTCTTACCTTTAAAGCCCTAAGTAGTGTTGGGATTAGCAAGTTTGCAACACTTCAGTTATTATAGAGTTAACCTTGTTTTTGTTAGTCAACAGGAAGTCACATGTGTTTACTGTAACCAATCTGTTAGCTAGAGAGAAAGCCCGTGAAAGTCTGTAGGAGGTCTTAGTTAAATGACCAGTAACTGGGCGTTGTGATCGGAAATCAATCTATTGCCTATTCTGCATTTTATGGTTCTCTTCATCCCTTTGTCTAAGTTTGGAGAAGAGAAGCCATTCCTAGTTTTGTCCTCTAACTGTAAAGATGTAGGAAGTTATTTTCTTCCCAGTTTACCCTTACCTTGTAGTTTTAAGTAAAGCAATCATATTCTTTTAAACACACACATGATCTCTGCGTATTCTTTGATGTGCAGCTAATTTCTAGCTCTGCTGAATAATATTTTTCTCTAAGCACATCCAATAAGTAGTCTGGGATCAGGATACCCGATGGACCATCAGCACCCATATGAACCTGCCTGTAAGTCAAGATTGGCACTGGAAGTTCTGCTGTGGGTGGACCCAGCTTTTGTGGCATGGGGAGCAATCACAAAGCCTTTTCCGTGGTGGCACCTTGACTATGGACCACCCTTCCCACAGAGTTCACTTGCTGTCCATTTGCTTAAAACTTTCTTTTTCCCTTTTGCAATCAAGTCACATCTGACTTACGGTGACTCCCGGGCAACACTCCCTCTAAGCTGTGGACTCCTGTGAGCAAAAATGCTACTTTGTGAACTACTGGCATTAAAGTTGTGAGCTACTGCATACATTAGAATCATAGAGTTGGAAGGAACCTCCAGGGTCATCTAGTCCAACCCCCTGCACAATGCAAGAAACTCACAAATACCTCCCCCTAAATTCACAGGATCTTCATTGCTGTCAGATGGTCATCTAGGAAGGTCATCCAAGGAAGGAGAGCCCACCACCTCCCACCACAAAATTAGTTTGCTCTGGGGGTCATCCTTCCTGAGCTAAGACAAAAATGTGTGAGCTGGAGGCTAAAAAGCTATGAGCTAGCTCACACTAACTCAGCTTAGAGGGAACACTGCCCCCAGGTAGGGTTTTTCAAGGCCAAAGACCTCCAGAGGTTTGCCATTGCCTTCATTTCCCCCTGCTAGCCTTTTGGTTTCCACTACTGCCTTTATCATCTGTTCCTTTTAAATATTTTCATCTTATAGAGGTTTCAAATCACTTTATGCCCTTTTGTGGAGAGGGGGGGGTCACAGATATTTCAGATAAATGCATGGCTAGGGTGCATGTAAAATACCCATATTTTAGACTTTGGGGAAATATTTTATACCGTATTTAATTCATCTTCAAGTACAAAAGAGATCGGAGGAGGAAAAGGAATCAGTTTCTGTGCATTTACATGTGTGGGCCACAGGGATGCCAGCCTCCAGGTGGGACCTGGGGATCCCCCAGAATTAAAGTTCATCTCCACACTACAGAGATCAGTCCCCTTGGAGAAAATGGATGCTTTGGAGGGCAGACTCTATGGCATCGCTGAGGTCCCTGTCTTCCCCAGGCTCCATCCCCAAATCTCCAGGAATTTCCTAACCTGGATCTGGCAACCTGATCCCTCCATCCCCCACCAGTGGACAGAGGGGACCTAGCAACCCTTGCGGACCATGACTCAGCGCTTTTTTGTAGCAAGAACTCCTTTCCATATTAGGCCACACACCCCTGATGTCGCCAATCCTCCACGAGCTTACAATAAGCCCTGCGCTAAGAGCCCTGTTAGCTCTCGGAGGATTGGCTACATCAGGGAGGCGTGGCCTAATATGCAAAGGAATTCTTGCTACAAAAAAGGCCTGATGGTACTGTGGACTGTGTTGGTTTGATAAATACAGGAACTGCTTGCTTAAATCACATCAGTTGACACAGAATCCAGCATTATTTCCAAAATTTGCCAGCTTGGAAATTCGCGGACAGGCACTGAAGGTAATGGATCTCCAGCCATGTGTCTCAAATACCTGTTGGTCAGAAAAATAATAAAGGTACCACTTAGCAATCATGAGTAATAACAGAAGAACAGTTTGTACACAAATCCATGTATGACAAATCTGGGTTCAGACTGTAGTTTAAGATTACAGTCTCTCTTTTCTATATTGTTAGTAACTGTTTTGCAGACAGGCCTGATCCAACGTGGCTTCTCTTATGCTCTCTTATGTTCTTAAATGCAATCCTGAGTCCACTGAATCGTGTGGCAAAATTCCCACTGACTTCACTTACGTCTGGATTATGCCTGGTGTATTTTTTAACTGTCTCGGGAAACAATTCACCACAGTTTTTAGTTCTAATACATGATGGAGCGCCATATAAGCTCAATGGTTCTCAGGTCCTGCCTGCAAGCTTGGATGAACATTTTCAAGGTTTTCAGTCATGCAGCGGAATGTTTTCCTGAGATTAGAAGGAACACTGACATCCCCCCCCCCCATCCTATTACATATGTCTTAAAATAAGTTTAAAGTCCCGTTCGACCTGTTTCTGTGAAGACTCGAATCACACACAGGTTTAGGGGAGGCAAGCCATGGTTAAAGAAATAGCCGATCTTCCCCCTCCCCCCATCCTTCCTCCCCCCCAGAAAGGACACAGAGCAAGCAACACAAAAGAGCTTTCCCTCTCGTAGGCTCCAGTTCTCCACTTAAAGGAAATGCAGCAGACATTTAAAGATTTCCAAACCAAACAAGACATCCTGAAGGATTCTCCTCCTGTGGCCTCATTATCTGTTTCTGTTCGTGCTTTAAAATTTTTGAAAGAATTGCCACACCAGGCGAGGCTGTGTTGAAACAGAAATCAGAAGGCCCGCTTTTTAAAAAAGAAGTAACGCCTTTATCTTCATCTTTTGTTCTCCAAAGTCTCAGAGGGGCGAGGGGGGGGGGGGGGGCTTTTGATGTAGTGTTTGATGCTCACAGGAGGACTTCTTGAAGCGACCGAATGAGCACATAAATATGGAAATCTTACGTCAGCATGGGGTTATTTCATAATAGGAAGGATTATATTGCAGTGAAATTGTGGAGTCTTGCAAAATCTTAACTTTTTAAAGATGGTTTCCTTTTAAATGGCTAACTTCTTATGAAGGGATGTGTGTGTCTGCGATACATGGCTCTAGAGTCAAATGTGGCTCTTTTTCAGTTGAGGTATACTTGAGGAATAGCTGAGATGAAGAAGAAGAAGAAGAAGAAGAAGAAGAAGAAGAAGAAGAAGAAGAAGAAGAAGAAGAAGAAGAAGAAGATATTGGATTTATAGCCCACCCTCCACTCCGAAGAGTCTCAGAGCGGCTCACAATCTCCTTTACCTTCCTCCCCCACAACAGACACCCTGTGAGGTGGGTGGAGCTGGAGAGGGCTCTCACAGCAGCTGTCCTTACAAGGACAACTCCTACCAGAGCTATGGCTGACCCAAGGCCATGCTAGCAGGTGCAAGTGGAGGAGTGGGGTATCAAACCCGGCTCTCCCAGATAAGAGTCCGCACACTTAACCACTACACCAAACTGGCTCTCCAATAACTGCAATAACTGGCTTGTGAAGGGAACAGAAAAAGCAAAAGATTTTTATGGTACTAAAGGGCTTTTTAAAGATGCTTTATAGGGAGCAGAATGATACAGGGGAAAATTTGCCAGTAATCCAAGTGCAAGCCATGCACAGAATTTTGACATCATTTGCCTTTTTAAATTGTAAAAGGGTCAGAGACTGATTCTTTACTATAGATCCATCCTGTTTGACAAAGTGTGCATGCCCACACAAAAGCTCACGTCCTGATAAAACTTTGTTGGTCATAAAGGTGCTATTGGACCCCAAATTTGACTTATGATTCTTTATTAACTACAGTTCGAATATTCAGCAAAGATGTAGCAATGGAATTTAGCCTTGACAGGTGTGCAGTGTTATCACTGAATAGAGGAAAGATAATTGAAGAAGAAGAAGAAATCAAGATGCCAAACAACAACATCAAAACACTGAGCGTTGAAGAAAACTGCAAATATCTTGGAATTTTGGAAACTGACAACATCAAACATACCCTTGCAAAGAAAAATACAACCAAGGAGTATTGCCCAAAAAAATTGCAAACAAAATAAACTGGAGGCAACACGGTAAAAGGCAATTAACATGTGGGCACTCCCAGTTCTAAGATATGCACAGGTCCGGCGCATGGGAGTCGGCCAAGGGACGCCACGAGGTGCCCCCTCTCCTCATGCACTGTGGGGGGGAATGTGGCAGCGAGCATGCTCAGAGCCCAGCTCTGAGTGTGCCCACTGCCATCCAGACTTTGCTGAGGCTTCCACAACCACGTGACACTGTCACAGGGTTCCTGCTGGGCTTTTTCTACAAAAAAAAAAAAAGCCCTGAAGTCAAGCATATATTAAACATTCTGACATTTATATTTATGAGTTTGGCAGGGTAGGCTCCAGCCCAGCAAAACTTCTCTTTCATTAAGTCTTTCTGATTCTACAAGACTTCTTTTTCTTGGAGAGACTTTACAAGGCTGCTCCATTCGAAACAGAGATAGCCGCTCGTCTCCTATTTACAATACGGCAAATAAGTCCGGGAGAGTAAACTGACAGATAATTCGTTGTCTGAGCCTCTCCGTGCTTAAAGCAGCCTCCTGAAATTCAGAGCTCTGTCATCCAAGGGCTCTGTATATAAAGTGTTTTCACAGTCGGCCGTGACCATTTCAGAATGAAGCTATTTTAGGACGTGTGACAAAACCCACTATCTATTGGGTCCCATGTAATGCAACAGAGGAGGACGGCACACAGCCCATGTTCCCTCGAAACTGCAGAGTCTTGTGAGCAAAAATTCTACTTTGTGAGCCACTGGTATTGAAGTTGGGGGCTACTGGTATCAAAGCTGTAAGCTACTGCATAAATTATTGTGCTCTGGGGGAGTTATCCTTCCTGAGCTAGGACACAAATGTGTGAACTGGAGGCTAAAAAAAATCTGTGTGCCAGCTCATGCTAACTCAGCTTAGAGGGAACACTGCACACAATGAAACTGCCTCATTTGCTGGTATCTCACAGATTTGCAATTCGGAAATTAAGAAGAAGAAGATATTGGATTTATATCCCGCCCTCCACTCCGAAGAGTCTCAGAGCGGCTCACAATCTCCTTTACCTTCCTCCCCCACAACAGACACCCTGTGAGGTGGGTGGGGCTGGAGAGGGCTCTCACAACAGCTGCCCTTTCAAGGACAACCTCTGCCAGAGCTATGGCTGACCCAAGGCCATTCCAGCAGGTGCAAGTGGAGGAGGGGGGAATCAAACCCAATTCTCCCAGATAAGAGTCCACGCACTTAACCACTACACCAAACTGGCTCTCCACCAAAATTAGGTGGACGACAACAAAGAAATACATGTCCTTTTGTAATTTACCTAGACTTGCAGAAACACCCATTGGCAGTCAACTTTTATGGCTCTCCAGACCAATGGCCATGTGATCCAAGCTCTGTATGAGTTTGCTCTCTTAATCAACAAACTGCATATATTTCAGCCCACTCTACCTGATCCCTTCGTCTGAAGAAGCATGCTTTTAGCACACGAAAGCTTACGTTCTGAATAAAGTTTCGTTGGTTCTAAAGGCGCGACTTGACTCCTGCTTTGTTCAACAGATTGACATCATGTTATGTGTGCAGAGAGGCCCACTCTGAGGTAGGTGAAATACGCATTATGACAAAGGTTGACTCAACCCCCCTCCCTTTTAAAAGAGAGCTACTGTTTTCCTTGGCGGAGGGAGCCCAGAGCCCATTTCCGGTGCCCACTGCTGCTGCTGCTACCACTGTCTCTCGCACAACAGTGGTCTTTCATATCTTTGCGGCTTCCTATTGTTGTTGGCAATCTGCTGTGTTCCTGCGCTCTCCGGGGACTGCTGCAGCATTTGGGTAAACACTGGCTCTCTTTTTTTCTGTAGAACATCCGCCCTCCCTGATACCAAACCTACTGACTGATGGTCACGTTACACGTTTATACGGGTTTGTTGGGACGGTCGCCTTGCTTTGGAATGATAGTGCGGAGACAGCCGTCTGCCTGCCTAAGCCTTAGATGGTTTAACAACAAAATATCACAAAGGGATTGGTTTCAGAGAGTATAAAGTTTAGGGATAAGGCTTTTTTTTTTTTAAGAAATACTATTTCTGGAAAAAAAAAAAAAGGACAGTGCAAAGCTTGTTATTTATTTATTCCCCCTATTTTATATAATGAATTGGCAGTCGTACCAAGTGTGAGGTCCCAGAAATTCTATCATTTTTTTTTTCTCCCAGCATTTGAATATAGCAGGGGTGACCAAACTGCAGCTCGAGAGTCACATGTGGCTCTTTCGCACATAGTGTGTGGCTCTCAAAGCCCCCACAGCCCTGTTGCTGGCATGGAGAAGGTATTTGTCTCTTTAATCACTTCTCCAAGCCAAGCCAGCCAGCAGCTTGGAGGATGCATTTTAAGTTAAAGTTGCTTTCCTTCCACCTCTCCCGCCCTCACCCATCTATTTGCCTTCCCTCCTCCCCTCCTTTCTCCCATCCCTCCCTGCCTTGTGGCTCTCAAACAGCTGACATTCATGTCTTGCAGCTCTCAAACATTGGGCATTAATTCTATGTGGCTCTTACATTAAGCAAGTTTGGACATCCCTGGGCTACAGGATGATGTTTATAATGTTATGCTACATGTTAAAAAGTAAATTAGGTGGACAGAAACACCTCCAAGAAAAAGATGTTCTCAATTTAACCCATGCCCTCCCAGGAGCAATTCACAGACTACATTTATTGCCTTGGGATGGCAGACTCTCACCATCAGTCTCCAATTCTAATATGTTTATGGCCTTTGCTGTTTTCCCACACAACTGGTGCTATCCAAACCAAACTTGATATTAATTTAATTTGTTAACTTCACCGCTTTGCCATTGGATTCTAACATTGCGCTGTTTTGCATGCTTAACGACTAGTTGCCAGCTATATGTAGTGCGGCTCACCGTACCCCCATTTCAGTGTCTGATGAAGTGCGCATGCACATGAAAGCTTACATTCTGAATAAAACTTTTTTGGTCTTAAAGGTGCTATTGGAGTCCAACTTTGTTCTATTGCTTCAGACCAACACAGCTGCCCATTTGGATCTATCTTACTTTTTAAATGATAAGAAGGAAACATGGCCTTTCTGAAAGTCTGTCTCCTTCCCTGACAACTCTTTTTGTTTTTTGCTTCAGGCAGCCTCAGGTAGACGGGAAATAGGATAGACAAAAGCAGCTTCCTATAATTAGGGCAGAGCTAGGTTGTTTGCTGAGGTATGAGAATGGGAAGTGGGAGGGAGTTGCCGTGGGGAGATGGGTGGTGTGTTTAACATTCCCCTTCTGCCAGTTCTTCCCACTATAAGCCTGAGGAATAACTGCTCTCAGGCTTATTTTCCTCAAATGGGTTATTTCTGCCTTGGTGGGTTAGAGGGTGTGGGTTGTGAGTGGTGGAAGAATGATTAAATAACCCCCAAGCTATCTGGGTTTATCCCAGACTCCTGGGTTTTTAGCTCCCTATTTCCTCTTTTTAACTGATCCTCACCAAAGAAGAGCATTCATGCTGGCCAGATTTAATGCACTACCATCGGCCATCCTCTCCGGAAGATACCACAGAATCCCCCGCAATCTTAGACGATGCCCTTGTAGCCAAGGAGTCATCGAAACGGTCTCTCATGTTCTTCTGGACTGCCCTTTATATAGCAGTCCAAGAGCAAGATACCTAGATGCTCTGCTCTTTGACCATCAAGGCCTCTCTTTCAATGCCAAGGTTTGCTTTTTACTCCATGGGAAACACAATTTTGTTACTACTCACGTTGCTTGCTTTTTACAGGTTGCAATCCAAATCAGAGAGGCTTTTACTCATGCATAGCCCACAGCTATTTTATGTCATTTAACTTTTCCTGGTTTTTTTTAAAGGTTTTATTATATCCCACAGTGTTATTGTTGGTTTTTAAAGTATACTGTACCCTTATATCAATGCCAATAAAGGTCTATGGTATCATTCAGACCCAAATTTAGCTGATTAAATAACCGTCTGCTGCCATTCCTTTCAAATATATCTCTACCTAAGGAAAAGCCCTGCTGGATCAAACCAATTGTCCATCTAGTCCAGCCTTCTGTCTCACACAGTGGCCAACCAGTTTCTCTGGACTGCCAACAACAGGGCCGAGAGGTCAAGGCCTTCCCCTGAAATTGCCTCCTGGCTCTGGGATTCAGAGGCTTAGCGTCTCTGAGAAGGGAGGTTCCCCTCAGTCACCATGGCTAGTAGCCACTGACAGACTTAATCCTCCATGAATCTACCTAATCCCTCTTTTAAAGCTGTTTATTCCTGTGGTCAGACTCATCACTACTAGGGATGGGCACAAACTGGCTCACAAACAAAAATTCATTATGCATTTTGGCTGGTTCATGGTTCGCAAAGCAATGTTCATCGAAAGGTGCCCAACACAAAAATTTCACAAATTTTGGTGCTGTTCGTGTCAATTCATGGTGGTTCATGAATTTTGTATTGATTACATCTCCAGACAGGCTGTCTCTTTTCAGACTGTCCCTGAGAGAAGGTAAAGTGCAGGAATGGAACCCAAATCATCTCTTTATCTCCATCTTTCCTTCCTTCCTTCCCCAGGGGACCAGGAGGGGTGCCTCAGCCAATAGAAGGAAGAGAGGCTTGGCTCAGTAGCTTTGCTGTGCAATTGAGAGAGCCTGGCAAAGAAAAGTCTTTATTAGCAGATCTTTTTGGATAGAAAAAGCCCAGCAGGAACTCATTTGCATATTAGGCCACACCTCCTGACACCAAGCCAGCAGGAACTGTGTTCCCGCTTTTAAAAAAGGCCTGATAATTAGTATTTTTTTTTTTTTGGACAGTTCCTGAGTGTGCAAATGCAGGTTGTGAGTGTGACTCATGCACTGCATGAAATTGCAGCTTCTACTGGGTGTTGATCCTTTGGCCATTCCCTCCAACCCAACCAAAGTGCCCGGGTTGCATTCACTTGCTTGCATTCATCCCTTGCTGCCTTTGCTTCTCCTTTTGCTCCCTTTCTTACTACATTGTAGCCTTCCTCGGATTGCAAGCACTTCCTCGGATTGCCCACCCCCTTTTTTGACTGTATGTTTCCCTATAAAACACCATCTAAACCAGGGATATCCAACTCACTTGTTACGAGGATGGAATCTGACATAAATGAGACCTTACTGGGCTGGGCCATGGGTGTCATAAAATGTAATGCCAGGTAGCAGAGATATAAACGTTATAAAGGACAGAGATAAACACAAAGATTTTTTGATTAAAACATTAATATTCGGTCTTAAATGTGCTTTCTTTGATCCAGTGAGCTGGGCAAAGGAAGCTCTAGCGCTTTCCCTCCCCAGGGGACCAGGAGGGAGAGGAGCCTCAGCCAACAGAAGAAAGCGAGGTTTGGCTCAGTAGTTCTACTGTGCGGTTGAGAGAGCCTGGCAAAACAAGCTATTCCTCCCCCTTCCTCTCCAAGGGAGGAACCTCAGACAACGGAGAAAATAGAGACTTTGCGCTGTAGCTCCTGTACAATCGAGCAAGCCTGCCAAAGCGAGCTGCAATGCAGAAGGAGAGGGAGAAGGGAGCAGACAACAGCCAGTTGCTCGGGGTCCTGATTCGGCCCCTGGGCCACATGTTTGTCACCCCTGATCTAAGCTGATGGTGCTATATTAAGAACAACACACCCAAGAAACATTCTTACACCCTTTGTGGCCATGAAAAGTGGAGATGAAAGAACTGAGGAAGGACAAGAAGATAAGCTGAAAACAAGTCTGAGCAGATAACAATGGTGACTTCAGGGGGTGTGGCCTAAGATGCAAATGAGTTCCTGCTGGGTTCCTTCTACAAAAAAGCACTGTGTGGAACAATGGTGACTTCAGGGGGTGTGGCCCAAGATGCAAATGAGTTCCTGCTGGGTTCTTTCTTCAACAAAGCCCTGTGTGGAACAATGGTGACTTCAGGGGGTGTGGCCTAAGATACAAATGAGTTCCTGCTGGGTTCTTTCTACAAAAAAACACTGTGTGGAACAATGGTGAATTCAGGGGGTGTAGCCTAAGATGCAAATGAGTTCCTGCTGGGTTCTTTCTACAAAAAAGCACTGTGTGACACAATGGTGACTTCAGGGGGTGTGGCCTAAGATGCAAAAGAGTTCCTGATGGGCTTTTTCCACTAAAAAAAGCCCTGATTCTGAGCAATGGAGATTTCCTCCCCACCTCCACATACACACTCTTTCCACCCATGTCCTCCACACATTTTCCCCTCCCTTTTTAAAGGATGTGCATCTGTTGACCTCAAGCCTGCAGAAAGGTTCTGGAGAACTGAAAGTTCACATACTGGTTTGTGTTGTTTTGATCGGTCTTAATAAAAGAGGTTACACAGCTTCTGGTTTGGGATTTTGATCTTACTATTTTGAAATTGAGTGATGAATCTGGTTTACCTAGGCAGCCCTCCTCTCCATCCCTTTAGACCCCTTTTATAGGCTTGTGACTATTTGCTCCTGTGGGGAGGGGGGGGAGAGAAGCAGTTTCTGTTTTAAGGTTGTGTTCCCAGTCAATGGGGGTGTTCACAAACGCTATATAATGTGCTTTGCAACTGGATTTTTACTGTGTAAGAATAGCAAAATCTACTTGCAAACAGTCACAGTGTGAAAGTACCCAACATGTCGTGTGTGATTGCTTCAGACTTCTTCGGTTCAGCTTATACAGAGTACAACTGTAAACCTAATACTAAAACATTCCCGTTTGCTGTTGCAATTGTGTGTGTGTGTGTGTGTGTGTGTGTGTGCTATAAAGCACTGCCACATGTTAATGAACAGCCCATATATTTTGCTTGCAAATTAGCAAGGTGTGGGGAACGGGCTCATTCTTATTCCCGCAAATCATCTTCGGGAGAACCAGGGACCGAAAACATTGCCTACAATTATGGATGTTCTCAGAGCTACATTTAGAGGTGGGCAGGTTCCACCCAGCATTTGCTGAATTCTTTTATCCTCCACTCACCAGCATCATTAAACTCTCAAAAGAATCTCCGGGCCCTCATTCAAAAATATGTTGGTCTCTGTTTACTCTCCCTCTCTTCATCTGTTTTTCTCCGAGATCTACAGATATAAACAACTCTGGGTGTTCATATTAGAGAAGCCCATATTTCATAAAGATTGATGTCGACAAGGATGGCCGGCTCTCATTCTGCGTAGAACTTTGGCGCTTCAGGTTTGTTTCCTTCGAATGCCACAACCTGTCATTTCAGCAACTCGGGCCAGACCTCCCTTTTGGTAATGTGCCTGAAGGGTGAGTTCAGACGGCTGTGAATCTCCTTAAGAGTCGCGCTGTTTAAAGTCCAATTTCTCACTGTTCTGGCTGACCGTGTTCTCAGAAGCTGCTTTTCCGGCTGCTCCACGTCGACTGTCAATTTCCCCTTCCCCCACCAGCTGAGGTCTGTACCCGGAGGCTGTGATTACTCATGCTAAATAATGCACTTTCAATCCACTTTCAATGCACTTTCCAAACCAGTTGGAAAATGCATTGGAAGTGGATTGGAAGTGCATTATTTAGCATCTGTGATCACTCCTTTGCATATTAGGCCACACACCCTTTATATAGCCAATCCTCTAAGAGCTTACAAAAAAGAGCCTTGTAAGCTCTTGGAGGATTGGCTACATCATGGGGGTGTGGCCTAATATGCACTCCTGTTACAATTCCGCCCCCCTGGTAATAACTGTCAAGATATTACATTATCTTTGTCCATTTAACCCAGTGCTTTTTAGAGGGGGGGCAGTCCCTCATCTATAGAACTCTTCGTCCAGTGAAGGTTACTGGCACTCCAAAGGATCAAACCAGAAATTATGGGGAAGATCTCAGTGGGTCCCTTCATTCAACTCTTTCCCTCTCCCTCTGTTATTTTTTCCACTGAAAACGGAGCACGAGGGGAGCTAAATCCTGCCGCTTTCCCAGTCTGATCTCCCTGTATTTTATGGTTAGAGCTGCCAGGGTTTTTTTTGTAGCAAGAACTCCTTTTCAAACTAGGCCACACCCTCCTGATGTAGCCAATCCTCCAAGAGCTTATGGGGCTCTTATTCCACAGCCTACAGAGAGGATTGGCTACATCAGGGGTGTGTGGCCTAATATGCAAAGGAGTTCCTGCTACAAAAGAAAAAAAAAACCCTGGTCAGAAGTAGTGTTCCCTCTAAGCTGAGTGAGTGTGAGCTAGCTCACAGATTTTTAGCCTCCAGCTCACACGTGTTTGTCTTAGCTCAAGCCCCAGAGCACACTAATTTATGCCTGTAGCTCACAACTTTCATGCCAGTAGCTCACAAAGTCTTTTGCTCACAAGACTCTTCAGCTTAGAGGGAACGCTGGTTGGAAGCATTGTTTCTCCAACTCAGCTCCAATACTGGAAAGGGCCCAGGCTTTGGAGAACAATATAGGAGCTCAGTAGGGTATGAAAGGGGGAGGGGGGGACTGGATTCAGTGGCCATCCTGCGTGTGCAAAGTGCCGTCAAATCACAATCAAATTATGGAGACCCCACAGGTGTTTCAAGGCATGAGATATTCAGAGGGGGTTTGCCGTTGCCTGCCTCTGTGGAGTGACCCTGGACTTTCGTGGTGGTCTCCCATCCAAATACTAACCAGGGCCAATCCTGCTGAGCTTCCAAGATCTGATAAGATCAGGCTAGCCTGGGTCATTGAAGTCAGGGTCACATGGGGTGACTTCTTATGAAATAAATTAAACCTCTGCTTTCTACATGAACGGAGAAGAAAAATCTGAAGTACGTTTTGCTACAATAAACACTCATCGCGGGGGAAATATATGTAGTGGCATCAGAGGCTGCCTTTCAACTCTTTTCTTATGGAAGTTCAACAAAGTTAGAGCCTCTTTCAGAGGCAAAGTTGAGAGTTTTCTGTTTTGGGTGTTCTTTGGATAGGATTAAACTGAAATTTTAATGGGGTAGGTGGTATTTTATATTAGGGAAAAAAATCTTCCTCCGGTACTGGACCTTCCAAGGGGTTTGGGCCTTCAATAAATCCCGAGGACAAATAAAATTCTTTTAAACGTTTTTCACCCTATTTCGTCCCACGTTAAGCATATTTTTAGACTGTTTAGGGAAACAAATCCTTCTGGAGTTGAACAAAGAACAGATACAGAACAGCAGTATGAAGAATGTTTTATTTTCTGGTGACAAGCCTCTCTCTCCTTTTAACAGCTTTTTTTCTGTAGAAAGAGCCCAGCGGGAGCTCATTTGCATATTAGGCAACACCCCCTGGTGTCACCATTGTTTCACACAGGCCTTTTTATGGACAGCTCATTTGCATGTTAGGCCACACCTCCCAAAGCCAAGCCAGCTGTGTTCTTGTGTGTCCCTGCTCAAAAAAGCCTTGCTATGAAATATACTTAAAAAAAAAAAAAGCTTGAAGTACATCTTTTCCTGGTTTTTTGAGGCAGTGAATGAGCTGGTCTATGGTAAGCAGCTGGAGACTCTTGGACCACAGTATGTTAGAATTGATGATGTGTCTCAGCTATAGTCTGATGGTGGCTTTGTATGTGTGTGCAGGGCATTTTTTTTAGCAGGGGCACAGAGGAATGCCGTTCTGGCTGGCTTGATGCCAGGAGGTGTGGCCTAATATGCAAACGAGTCCCTGCTGGGCTTTTTCCTTTAAAAAGCCCTGTGTGAAACAATGGTGGCACCAGGGTGTGTGTGTGTGGCTTAAGATGCAAATGAGTTCCTGCTGGACTCAAATGAGTTCCTGCTGGACTCAAATGAGTTCCTGCTGGACTCAAATGAGTTCCTGCTGGATGCAAATGAGTTCCTGCTGTGTGAAACAATGGTGGCATCAGGGGGTGTGGCCTAAAATGCAAATGAGTTCCTGCTGGGCTTTTTCCTACAAAAAAGCCCTGTGTAAAACAATGGTGGCATCAGGGGGTGTGGCCTAAGATGCAAATGATGCTGGGCTTTTTCTACCAAAAAATGTCCCGTGTGTGTGTGAGGTGGAACTAAGTTCAGTATAGTTGTTAGAGGTTATTCCCCTCACACTGCTGTGGGTCTGCTCAGAAGCAGGCATTGTGGACGCCTGGGCCGTTTATGTCTCTTTATGCACAAAAAGCAAAGCCTGCTTGTGTGTGGAACTCTTTCCATGGAACTCAGCACGTGGCTGAGCCTGGCTCGCTGGGAATCTCGAGCGTCTTCCTTTCCTTCGAGACATCCTGCTCCTTCGTCATGTTCCGTCTTTGGTGTGGGTAGCCAAGTCCCCCCCTGCGGTGTGAGAAAGGCTCTGTTGCTCGCAGACTGCGAGCCAAGCTTTTTCACTGCTGTGGGTGGTGGGATTCCTCATGTCTGGAGAGACAAGTTCTTTAAGGTATAAGAGAAGGGGAAGGAAGTACAGTTTTGCACCTAGCTACCTGTCTGGTCCATTTCCCCTGAAGTAGACAGCTGCGTAATGCATTTGTGCAATCCACTACTGCATAGCGTATTAAATAAGAACTGCTTTACGTAAGCCTTTGCCTCCTTGTGTTTATCCTGGTATTTTATCACCTTGTTCCAAACTTCTCTCTAGAGCCTTGGGGAACCAGTGCGGGGTTTTGGGTATTATTATTGGTTCAGCAAAAGCACAACATGCAATATGGCATCGTATGCAACACAGTGGAAGCACTAGGCCAGTATCACAGAACCGTGGTGCAGCTCTGTAGATCTATAGTGTTGCCTCATTTGGAATACCTTTAAGACTAACAGAGTTTGAACCTGGGTATAAGCTTTTGTATGAATGAACACTTCTTCAGATACCGTGAAACAGACTTCCTCAAGCCTTACATATTGGGGGGTGGGCTGGGGTTAGTTAACTGGAAGGGCTAATTAGAGTCTAGCTGCATAAACAGGGCCAGTGCGTTGGAGTAGGCCAGGTAGGTGGCCACCTAGGGCACTACCTGGCCTACAGGGGTGCTGCTGGGCTCCTGTTTGGTGTAGTGCCAGTTTGGTGTAGTGGTTAAGTGTGCAGACTCTTATCTGGGAGAACCGGGTTTGATTCCCCACTCCTCCACTTGCACCTGCTGGCATGGCCTTGGGTCAGCCATAGCTCTGGCAGAGGTTGTCCTTGAAAGGGCAGCTGCTGGGAGAGCCCTCTCCAGCCCCAACCACCTCACAGGGTGTTGTGGGGGAGGAAGGTAAAGGAGATTGTAAGCCACTCTGAGACTCTTCGGAGTGGAGAGCGGGATAAAATCCAATATCTTCTTCTTCTCCTTCCCCGCTCTTCGTTGTGCCAGCCTGTTCTGTGATGTGTGCGCTGCTTTGAGCCTGCCTTCCCTTGCAGGGAAGGAAGGCTCTGAGCAATACAGACACTGCCCCTCCACTTTTGCATGGGGGGGTAGGAAGGGGCAGCAGAACCCCTAGAACCAGCCCTGCGCATAAGTACAGCTAAGATTAGAATAACCCAGTTGGTAAGGTCTGTGAATAGCAGCAAATGAGCATACAGATGATAAGAGTTAACAACAGATGTGAGACCAGTGGTAACTTCCTGGCAACTAGCCCCCCCCCACCAATATGTAGCACTTGAGGAACTCTGTTTCGATGTATCTGAGGATATGTGCATCTATACATGCCAAGGGTCTAAGTTCTCTCCTATACACAGAACTGAACTTTGTTGGTCTTGGAGGTGCCTCCGGACTCAGTTCTCAAATTCTCACATCTGTTTCTTTACTCTTGTGTTTGTATGCTAATCTGCTGCCATTCGCAGGTCTTACCAACCGCTTTAATCCAGTCTTAACTATACTTATCACCCAATGACTTAGGCATCTTAACTCTAACTTGCTCTTCCTGGCAACTAACCCCCCTCCTCTCTCTACCTATAAAGCTTCGGGAAGTCTGTTTCAATGTATCCAAAGAAGTGTGCATGCACATGAAAGCTTCTGCCCAGAATTAAACATACAAAGTCTTTGCATGCATGACTTGCTATGGAGACAGAGAAGAAAGAAGAAGAAGAAGAAGAAGAAGAAGAAGAAGAAGAAGAAGAAGAAGAAGAAGAAGAAGAAGAAGAAGAAGAAGAAGAAGAAGAAGAAGAAGAAGAAGAAGATGATGATATTGGATTTATATCCCACCCTCCATTCTGAATCTCAGAGACTTAGAGCAGCTCACAATCTCCTTTACCTTCCTCCCCCACAACAGACACCCTGTGAGGTAGGTGGGGCTGAGAGAGCTCTTACAGCAGCTGCCCTTTCAAGGACAACCTCTGCCAGAGCTATGGCTGACCCAAGGCCATTCCAGCAGCTGTAAGCGGAGGAGTGGGGAGTCAAACTCTGTTCTCCCAGATAAGAGTCCGCACACTTAACCACTATGCCAAACTGGTATAGTGGTGAGAGAGGCAGATGAGGATCTGGGTTTGAATCCCCACTTGGCACTAAAACTCACTGGATGACTTTGGGCCAGACACTGTCTTAGCTTCACCAATCTCACAAAGCAGCTGTAAGAATTAATTTGAATACATGCATGTTGCTTTGAGTTTCCTGGAGAAAAATGAGATTTTTTTTTTTAAATGTACTGCATAGATAAAGAGCAGTCCACAAATTGGAAAGGTTTGGTGCTTGATAAAAGCCGCAGGAGCAGCAAATGTCTTGTCCATTTGGCTATATATTTCTTCTCCTTTATTGTTAATAGATTTAGAAAGGGGCATATTTGGGTCATGACTTCCATCAACTGAATAAACATCTGGAGCAGAGGTCCATCAGTGGCTATCAGCCACAACTTATGCTTGGAATTCTCTGTCTGGGGTAGTGATGCTCTGTATTCTTTGTGCTTGGGGGGGCACAGTGGGAGGGCTTCTAGTGTCCTGGCCCCACTGATGGACCTCTTGATGGCGCTTGGGGGTTTTTGGCCACTGTGCGACACAGAGTGTTGGACTGGATGGGCCATTGGCCTGATCCAGCATGGCTTCTCTTATGTTCTTAACTGTGTATCTGTCACAAATGGCAAAACAAACAAACAAAAAAACCCCACCCTCTTTGTGCTGCCTAAGGAAGAACTCTGTGTCAGTCAAACGCTTGCCTTCTTGACCTGAAGCCAGGTTGAAACAACTGGCTCCAGTTTCCAGAAAGATTTTGTCCTGGTCGGTATATAAATCAGTGTATAAAATCTTTTTGTCCTGTTGAGGACGATGTGCCCATTTCTTCTTATGTGGCTTCCTGTGTGGTTTTGGCTGCTTTGCTTGTCAAAATCTATACTGTCCTTCAGAACGAAGATACTGTTTGAAGTTTCCTTCTCTTGCTTGGCGTGGCTCTGTGCACTCTTATAAGGGACAAGTTTTCTCTGTTTTAACTTCTTTTAATAGCCTTCAGCTCTGGACCGAATAAACTTGCATTTAGTTGTAAATTGAAAGCTTGCCTGTTACAGCTTTAAAGAAAACGGTTCCATAAAATGTATCTCCTCTCTCTGTCACCGGAGATCCTAAACATAGTTTTTGTTTGTTTGTCTGTTTTGCAGTTGCGTTGAATTAGCCTAACTTGCCAAAAAGGAACAAAATAGGAGTCATTTCCACCTTTAAGACCAACAGTTTTATTCTGAATGTAAGCTTTCGTGTGCATGCATACTTCTTCAGACGAGGAATGAGGTACATTTTTGCCAAAAAGGGTGTTTGGGGCTGTTAAACTGACTTGAAGAACTTCCTAAGATTCTTATGGCCACTAGGGGGCAATAGAGTCTCGCGGGTGCTCCGCTCGGGCGCCTTCAGTTTTTCGGGCTTTGAGGTCTTGTCATTCCCTATATAAACAAGTTACGTTCGAGTGTTTAGGTTATAAATTACGTCCATGCAGGCCTGCCTGGAAAAGAATGTAAACACAGCCCTGTGGTCGAAGCTGACTCTGACGCTGACTTTATAATATACAGCAGGCCCCCGAGAAGTCCAAGAAGCGGCGTGCTGGAGGATAAATATGAAAACTGAGGGGGTTTTTTAAAAAAGAAAAGAAAAAGAAATTATGCACAGATTCTGTCCCTGCCTTGTTGTTTGGAAACGCAAGAGCGGTAGGGTGCCCCTATTTTAAATAGGAGGCTGCTGTTCTTTCTTTCTCTCTGTCTCTGTCTCTCTTTCCTGAGATTGTTAGATTATCTAATACAGGGGTTCAAACATGCAGTTCGGGGATCGAATCAGGACACCGGAGGGCTCCTATCAGCCCCCCGAGCAACTGGCTGTCATCTGCTTCCTTCTCCCTCTCTCTTGCTTCCTTCTGCATCACAGCTTGTTTTGCCAGGCTTGCTCAACCACACAGGAGCTACAGAGCAAAACCTCTATTTTCTCCATTGGCTGAGGCTCCTCCCTTGGGGAGCAAGGGGGGAGGGAGAGCTTGTTTTGCCAGGCTCTCTCAGTTGCTCAGCAGAGCTACTGAGCCAAGCCTCTCTTCCTTCTATTGGCTGAGGCTCCCCCCTCCCAGTCCCCTGGGGAAGGAAGGAAAGAGCCAGAGCTTCCTTTGCCCAGTTCCCTGGATCCCATCGGAGAAATACAAAGAAACCATCTTTAAAACCAACGAGTGCTAACGTTTTAAGCCTGTTTTAAGTTTTTTTTAATATATATATTTGGGTTTGTCTGCGTTCTTTATAATATTTATATCTCTGCTACCTAATCTTAAGTAGGTTCACACATGGCCTGGCCCAACTCGACATGGGCCGGTCCAATAAGGTCTCATATATGTCAGATCCGGCCCTCATAACAAATAAGTTCGACACCCCTGGTCGGATGCGTCAGAAAAGGTTGAAGCTCCGGAAGGCCGATGGGGGGCGCCTTGGAGGCGCCGCCGAGCCCTCCAAGTTCGCTTCCCACCACGCTGAGGAAGACCAAAGGTGCCGCTTGCTTGCTTTGCGGATCGCCCCGAGTCACGCCGGGTTCCGTTCCTTGAAACCCGCTCGAACGCCCAGCCCAATGGGGGCGCTGGGAACGGAACGGAAGACGCTTCCCGAGCGAGTCGACTCTGCCAGATCCTGCGGGAGAGAAAGATCACCCGGAACTGGAAGGGCCTATCTCCCCGAAGGACACTTGTCCTGGGAGTCAACCCCATGGGGTGAGACAGACTGAAGTCCGAGCAGACACGTTTAGGGATCGCTCTCTCGCTGAGAGGCTAAGAACATCAGAGAAGCCATGTTGGATCAGGCCGATGGCCCATCCAGTCCAACACTCTGTGTCACACAGTGGCCAAAAAAACCCAGGTGCCCTCAGGAGGTCCATCAATGGGGCCAGAGCACTAGAAGCCTCCCACTGTTGCCTCCCCCCCCCCCCCCGCAAGCACCAAGAATACAGAGCATCACTGCCCCAGACATAAGAACAAAAGAGAAGCCATGTTAGATCAGGCCAATGGCCCATCCAGTCCAACACTCAGGTGCCATCAGGAGGTCCATCAGTGGGGCCAGGACACTAGAAGCCCTCCCACTGTTGCCCCCCCTCAAGCACCAAGAATACAGATTATCACTGCCCCAGACATAAGTACATAAGAGAAACCATGTTGGATCAGGCCAATGGCCCATCCAGTCCAACACTCTGTCCACACAATGGTCAAACCCCCCCCCCCAAGAGCCATCAGGTGGTCCACCACTGGGGCCAGGACACTAGTAGCCCCCCCAAGCACAAGAATACAGAGCATCACTGCCCCAGACAGAGAGCTCCAACAACACGCTGTGGCTAAGAGCCACTGATGGACCTTTGCTCAGAGGTTTCCCTGTCTCTCTGGCCTGTGGGCTGGATTGCTTCAGAACCCCAGAGTTGGAGCCCATGAGCCAAGTGACCAGTCTCGGCGGGGCTTTTTCTTCCAGGGGGGTGGGGGGGGGGGAGGCGGGCTTGTTGCAAAGAAAGGTTGCTTCCCTGCTTTGGGTTGGGGGACCGATGCTGCCTGTGGAAACGCCCTGTGAAGTCTCTAAAGGCTGCGGTCACACACACACACTCAATAGCGCACTTCCAATGTACTTTCCGACTGGATTTTGCCTGTTCACACCGTCAAATCCACTGGGAAAGTAAAATCCAGTGGGGAATGAGAGGAGTTTGCATGGAGGAGTCAAAAGCTGCGATCGCACGCGCTGAATCATGCACTTTCCATCCATTTCCCATGCACTTCCCAATTGGCTTTTTTCTGGGCGAACTGGCAAAACCCAGTTGGAAAGTGCATTGAAAGCGCATTATTTTGCATGTGTGATCACAGCCAAAGGCTGATCAAACGAAAGAAAGTTTACCAGTATAAAACATCAGGAAAGGTGCATGAGATTAAAAGAAATAAAAACGTAGCGTTCTACATGGCGCAGCTAGGTGGCTATTGTACAACTCTTTGTCTGGCTTCTTCTCAGAGAACTTTGGGACACAAAGAAGTCAAGTCACCTTTGCGTATGAGATCAAAGCCCATACACCAGGCGCCTGGTGACCCTACACGGTTTCCCTTTTGAATTTCCCCTGGTTTACAAGAGACAGTTCCTAATTAGCTATACATTGCAGCGCATCCTATCCTGCTTTTCTAGGGAACAATATCCGTTAACCCTATAATGTCTGGAAGGAATGACTTGCAATCCAAGGAAAGCGCCCTGAAAGTGGATTGAAAGTGGATTATCGTTTAGTACGCCTGAACAAAACCTAAGCTAGCATGCGAGGGGGCCTCGCGGATTCTCACCAGGAGACTTTCTGGCGCTCCCGTCCCCGGGGTCTGGCACTTCGAGGAGCTCTCTCGCCGCGCAACCCATCTCTGCTTCCGAAGCCTTAGGGAACAGTTAGCTCTCCAGATGTTTTTTGCCTACAACTCCCATCAGCCCCAGCCAGCATGGCCAATGGCTGGGGCTGATGGGAGTTGTAGGCAAAAAAAAAACATCTGGAGAGCCAACGTTCCCTACCCCTGCGGGAGTATCGGTGATAGCCCGCAGCAAAGGCGTGAGAGGGGATCACCAGCGCAATCCTATGCACAGTCGCTCCATTCTAAGGCCATTCATTTCAGTGGGTTCAGGCTGGCGCAGCTCTGCATAGGATGGCGCTGGTCAAAAGTAGAGCCGGCCACAGCCTACCTGGTCTTCCCTCAGCCGGCTGCACTCGGTCTCCCCGTCAAGCAAAGCTGATAACCACTGTGCTGTGTTCGACTTCTGCGGCTAGAGGGAGCCAAACCCGGAGGGGGGGGGGCGGGAGCCGAAATCCAGTCCTTTCATATAATTGATATCGGTAGGGTAGTGGATGGCCCTGTAGCTACAGCAAGCCTCCCTGGATAAACCCGATCTGCCATCTGACAGCAATGAGGATCCTGTGAATTTAGCGGGAGGTGTTTGTGAGTTTCCTGCATTGTGCAGGGGGTTGGACTAGATGACCCTGGAAGTCCCTTCCAACTCTATGATTCCATGATTAAGAAAGGCACTGGGAATCCGGAGTTATCCTGATTACGATTGGGATTGGATTTTCAGGCTGAATTTTTAACGCCTGAGTTGTGTGAGCAATCTCTGTCCACGTTTCCTCTGATTTCTGTTCTTGGGAGAGAAAAAAAAAACCCAGTTCAGTGTTTAAATTAAGCTGGGTGGTGAAAAGCAGAAGAACAGCAAAGAGTCCATTGGCACCCTTCAGATTAACAAATTTTATTCTAGCATAAACTTTCGAGAAACACAGCTCTCCTCGTCACAGATGCCTAGGCTCCAGGCATCTGAGGAAGAGAGCTGCGTTTCTCGAAAGCCTGCGCTGCCATCAAATGTGTTAAGCGTTAAAGATGCTACTGGTCTCTTAAACTCTTTTGCAGCAACGGGCTAAGGCGGCGAACTCCTCTGGATCTAAAAGCAGAAGAGATACTAAAGGCTGCGGTCCACCAGTTACCATTGGGCAGAAGCACCTGACTTTGGAAATCGAAGGTAAAAGCACTCAAAATCCCCACTCCGGTTTTCCAGCTTCGCTTTGGGCAAAAGGTCAGCCTGCTCCATGCCCCCCTCCCTCCTCCTCCGGTGAGACGTCCTCTTCCAAAATGAAATGTGAAGCCCGGAAACGCGCGTTTGTTCTGTACATTTTATTGGAAAACGCAACACCGCCCCCCCCCCCCCCCACAATTTTGTACATGGCAATATTTTTGACAAACCGACAAACGTTATACCATAAGTGCAAATTATACTCTCCGGTTTCTTTCTTTTAAAAAAAAGGAAAAGAAAAAAGAAAAAAAAAGCGACAGCGTGTGAATATACACCAAGACGGATTCGAAAGAGTTGTTTGAAAATGCTGTGCTATAAACAGTGGTGTTGTTACTCTTGTTTGTTTGCTTTTTAAAAAAGACACGAAAAACCAAACTTCCTCCCCAAAGCGGCAGCGTTGCAGTCAGGCAACACCAAAAGGAAGGCGCAAGATCTGGTCATTTTCTCCCGGGGCTGCGCACGAATTTGCGCCTAGCGGGTGGCTGTGGGTTTCCTCCGGGCGTCGTGGCCAAAGCGGCGTTGCAGAGGGAAACCGCAACAGCCATTGGGGGAGGGGACGGGGGGGCTTTTTCTATCGCTGCACTCGTTTCTGTTCACTCCCAGACGACAGGAAATAAGTTACGCGGCTTTTGGAAGGCGAAGCAGGGCTGCGATCCATCCAAAGCGAAGCCTTTTATGTTTTTTAACGTCCTATCCCTAGCGAGCCCTTTTCAAATTTCGGGGGGGGCTTTCTGGGGAAACCTCCGCTTGGGGAAAGCCGCAGGATCCGAGCTCTCCCGCTCGGATCCCGGCGACTTGAAAGTGCTTAACTTCTTCTGGACCGGGGGAGGGGGGGGCTCTAGAGACACCCACCCACCCAAAAAACTGGGTGGGGGCTATTTAATTACAGGGGGGCCGTTCAGCAAGGGCGCAGCCTGGTTTTGCAAAGTTCTGCGTCCCTCAAATTGCTGTAGAGCCGAGTTTGAGTCTACACGGGTTCCCCCCCCCCCTTCTGGGTATAAGCTTTCGTGTGCAAACACAGCACCTTGTCCCCGCTGTTCCAGCCCAACAGGGCTACTGCTGTATTGACTTTTTCTTTTCTCTCCCCTCCCCTCCCAACCCCCCCCCCCCCCAAATCAGGCAACCAGCGGTCCAAGCCAGGCGCGCAGCTGGTGGACCCGAACTCCCCCCGCCTTCGAGGAAGAGGGTTGCCTTACCGCTGAATCGGGCTGGCTTTGGCAGTCAGCAGATCCGCCTACACTTCCCCCCCCCCACCCCGCCCCGAAGGACCCCCAAGACGCCAGACCCCTTTCCTTGGTCGCCCAGCGCGATTCTCTAAGAAGTCCCTGTCGCTGTTGAGTTCAGGGAAGGGATCGCCGGGCTGCGCGCTTCTGTCTGTCGGAGTCTCAGTCGGCCTGTTTTTGGGAGGAATCTCGGAGGAGGGGGCGGGGTCCTTTCGAGAAGCTCACCTGCCCCCCCTCCCGCCCACCTGCTGCCGGGGAGCGCCCCCTGGAGGCTTCAGCCTGCCCAGTCCTTCGCTGCGCAACGCCCAAGCGCGGCTTCCAGCGGGGGAGGTCCGCCTGCCCCTTGCGCCGGAGTGTGCGGGCGGCTGGGCACGTGAACGCCTGGATCTGCCTTTGGCTGCATCAGGCCCGTGGTCCTTCCGAGCCAGGATTGTCCCCTCGGGCCGGCAGCGGCTCTCCAGGTCTTTCCCCTCGCCTCCTACCTGAGCCTTCGGGCCGGAGACGGCGGGGCTCGAACCCGGCACCTCCCCGCCTGCCGGGCAGAGGCTCCGCCCCGCAGCCGCGGCCGCTCCCCCACCGGCCGGCCGGCGCTCACATCACGCAGGGCTTGATGTCCTGGCAGACGCTCTGGTGGTGGTGCGGGTGGTAGTAGGAGCCGCCGGCCGACGGGTGGAAGGACGAGATGCCGTTGAAGTTGAGCACGAAGTCCTTCCTGTCGCACACCGGCGACGGGTGATGCTGGTAGCGAGGCAGCCCCACTGCGAAGGGAAAGAAGGCAGAGAGAAAGGGTCACCACCCAGCGGCGCTCGGACGGGCAAGGAGGGGGGACGCGCCACCTCCCCCCCCCAAGGATGACTGTCCTTAGCGCCACCCCCAACGCGGAGTCGCCTTTTCAGTCAGGAAGGTTGCGCTGATGTCAGGGCGGACCCCCCCCCCCCCCCCGCGCGTGATCACACACCCACAATAATGCACTTTCAATCCACTCCCAGTGCACTTCCCAACGGGATTTCCCGGTGCGAACTGGCAAAATCCAGTTGGAAAGTGCATTATTTCGCCTGTGCAATTGCAGCCCGGGGCTGCGATCACACGCATAGTAATGCACTTTCAATCAGTCCACTTCCCAACCGGATTCTTGCCAGTTCGCACAGGAAAATCCCGTTGGAAAGTGCATTGGAAGCAGATTGAAAGTGCATTATTTAAAGCGTCTGATCGTGGGTGCAAAGCGCATAGGAAGGAAGGCATTTTGGCTCGAGACGGGGGAAGGCTTGGCTGCAACCCGAAACACACTCAAAATTAAGTCAAAATTAAGCCGGCTTCTAGTTCTCTTGTCCCCCTGGTGTGGCCCGTACTCCCAAGGCCCCCAAACCGCAACCCCGACCATTCACACAATCCAGTGCATCTCCTTACTAGTTACAACATAATCTCAGATTCAGGTGAGTCGCCCTGTTGGTCTAAAGCAGCAGCGCCAAGGTGGAGTCCAGGGTCACCTGGAAGACCGACCAAGTTTCATTCTACTGACTTGGTCTTCAAGATGGACACTAACGCAACCGTACTGACAGCTGATTTTAGTGGACCGCCTTGAGCCGAGGGGCTTCTTCAACCCTTCTTGTGGAAAACGAAGGGATCTAGCATTGCTGAACTTGACCACTGCTACCGAGTTATTCAATTAAACAGATGAGAGCCAGTTTGGTGTAGTGGTGAAGTGTGCGGACTCTTATTTGGGTGAACCGTGTTTGATTTCCCCACTCCTCCACTTGCACCTGCTAGCATGGCCTTGGGTCAGCCATAGCTCTGGCAGAGGTTGTCCTTGAAAGGGCAGCTGCTGTGAGAGCCCTCTCCAGCCCCACCCACCTCACAGGGTGTCTGTTGTGGGGGAGGAAGGTAAAGGAGATTGTGAGCCGCTCTGAGACTCTTCAGAGTGGAGGGCGGGATATAAATCCAATATCATGTGACCAACGAAGACCGCGATCGCACACACCAAATAATGCACTTTCCAACTGGATTTTGCTGTGTGAACTGGCAAAATCCAGTTGGAAAGTGGATTGAAAGTGCATCATTTAGTGTGTGAGAGAGATCATAGCCAAATAATTATAAGGACAGGCAGGAGTTTATCGGTCATCTCCTGGGCCAGAATGCTGGAAACCCTACGCAAAAGCACCACGGCACTGCAGTGCGCCAGCGCCTTGCCCTGAGCTTGCTGTGAAGTTCCAGAAAGAGCCCACCCCTTTAAGGCTCCCTTAAATGCGGCGCGAGAGACTTAGGACTGTGTTCCAGGGAATATGTGCTATACTGAGGCTGCGATCGCACGCACTAAATAATGCACTTTCAATCCACTTCCAATGCACTTTTCAACAGGATTTTACTGTGTGAACCGGCGAAATCAAGATTGAAAGTGGATTGAAAGTGCATAGCGTGTGTGATTGCAGCCTTTGTGTGCTGAGAACGGCAAACACACTATGAATGCCAGTCTGGTGAAAGGAAAGGGAAAGGTAGTCCCCCCCCCGTGCAAGCAGGGGGTGGTTTGCCATTGCCTTCCCCAGTCATCTGGTGTAGCGTAGGACCTGGGAAATCCAGGTTCGAATCCCCGCCAGTGCCATAAAAGCTAGATCCCCTCGTTTTCCACACTTCACTACGCAATCACACACACACTACAAAATGCACTTTCAATCCACTTTCCAACAGGATCGTGACAGCTCACACGCTCAAATCCAGTGGGAACGTGCATTGAAAGTGGATGGAAAGTGCCTTATCTAGGCTGCGCTCGCACACACGAGCCAATGCACTTTCAATCCACTTGCAGTGCACTAGCCAACTGGATTTTACCGTGCGGACCTGCAAAATCCAGTTGAAAAGTGCGCTGCAAGTGGATTGCAAGGGATTTGGGTTTAACTTCGGAGTTTAACCTCCGGGACTGCAGCCCCATCGGGGCAGAAGCCTCGTTTCTTCTCCTACCAAGTTCCCCGCAGCGCCACCTGTAGGCGGATGTCCACGCCAGCTGAGCAAGCCGCCCCCCTCCGAGCGCCCTCCCTGGAGGCGGGAAGCGCCGCGTTGTCAGAGGAGGCCTTTTGCTGTGTCCACGGATGGAGCCCCGCAGGCCCTTGCCCAGCCAAGCCCCGCGACCCCACCGCGCTTCCTGCCCCGGAGACGCCCGGCCCGAAGCCGCTTTCGCCAGAGCGCCCTGCAAAGGGAGGAAGCCTTCGGGACGGAAACGGAAGGAAGCGGAGCCAGCGCTTCCTCGGCACCAGAGGGTCCCTTCTTTCCGCTAAAGACAGAACGCCTCTCCACAGTTGTCCTTCGGGCCTTTCGCCCAGGGCCACGGGTGGTCAAACTTGCTTAAGTCAAAGCCACGTAGAATAAACATCAGAGGAGGGAGGGAAGGAAGGAAGGAAGGAAGGAAGGAAGGAAGGAAGGAAGGAAGGAAGGAAGGAAGGAAGGAAGGAAGGAAGGAAGGAAGGGAGGGAGGGAGGGAGGAAGGGTGGGAGGAAGGAAGGAAGGAAGACGACAGACAGACAGACAGACAGACAGACAGACAGACAGACAGACAGACAGACAGACAGACAGATAGATAGATAGATAGATAGATAGATAGATAGATAGATAGATAGATAATGATTTAAAGAGACAAGTGCTTTCTCCAAGTCTGATTAAAGGCTGTGGGGGCTTCAAGAACCACACAATGTGTGTGAAAGAGTCACACACGACTCCCGGGCCACAGTTTAGCCACCCCTGGCCGCGGCAAACGAGATAGACAAAAATCTTTTATAAGCAAATGTGCGTTACATATCAGCGCAACAGTCAGCGAAGTCTCGGGGGGCACGACCGAAAGCGCACGATTTTTGTGGCCGAAACGCAGGATGCTCAACCAGATGAGCCTCTCGTTCTCTGAGCATTTGTCAGGTCTGCTAGTCTAATGACGAAAGCAGCGCCTCAGCGGCCTCTCTTTGACTCGGGATGATTTCCCCTCCAGACCAGAAGCGAATGATTTCTCTGTCCAGGATCGACAGAGACGCCTTCGAAAGCCGAGGGCAAACTGCTTCCACTCACACGAAGCAGCGGAGCAAAAGCAGCAGGGCTTTTGCATCCGGGTTAGGTTTATTTGGCCGCTCCGCTGAGGCTAAAGGAGCTTTCTTTCGCCCAATTAGCGCAGCCCCCGGTATTTCAACAGGACCCTCGACGGCATCGGAAAGGTTTGCGCCGCAGTGGCTGCATTCACGCTACACTCAATAATGCGCTTTGCTGCTGGATTTTTACGGGATAAGAAGAGCAAACAAAAAAAAAAATCCACTTGCAACACACATTGTTTCGTGCGGAGTGGATGCGCCCAAGATAGTCACAGCTTTGCGGAGATTTCTGACACTTAGGGATAGGCGCCTGTGACATGAAGAGGCACGCGGGTTTGCATAGCCATGCGCTCTGCCTATTCCTTGCCGTAAGGAGATGCACAAAGCCCCTCGTTACAATGAAAAGACTGTAGATCCGTACTTTTTAAACCCTCCATTTTAAAAGGCTGGTCAGATTTCCCCCTCCCGCGAACTGTATCGTGGCACAGACAAGCCTCCATCCGTTACAATCCGGCAACCGAGAGGGCGACCCTAACGCCCCTAAAAAGACAAGGGGCCCCGAGAACCGTTGACCCCCCCCAACCCCCACCCCGTCCAGTTTAGTCGAATTGACTTCCCAAACCTCCCCACACAAGATTGGGCTGCACCAATGTGCGGTTCCCATTGACGGAAGGGAGAAGAAGATCCGGCCTGAAGGGGACCCTGGAAGAGCCTACCCCTCCCCCCCCCCCCGCCCAGGGTTCCCCTACAAAGAGGGGTCTTCCGAGGGGGGGCATCCAAACCACCTCCCTCCTTCCAGGTTTCCGTCGGGTTGTTCCGCAGAGCTGAGATAGTCGGGATCTACCGTCTGGGCTCAGTCCCGGCCTATCTTGAGCTGCGGCAGAGGCTTTATTCACACACCCCAGGGGTGGCCAGCAGAAGCTCTCCAGATGTTCTTTTGCCTACAACTCCCATCAGCCCCAGCCGTTGGCCACGCTGGAGAGCTAACCGTTGGCCACCCCTGACACACGCTAAATGCACTTTCCAACTGGATTTCGCCCTTTCACACAGTGAAACGCGGTTGGAGATTGCGTTGAAAGTCGATTTAAAGTGCATCGGTTTGTGTGCGGGATCGCAGCCAGAGATAACAAAAGGCCTTCCGCCGAAGCCCTGCTTGGATCTCCACTTCCGGCCAGGGCTTCCGGCGCAAGAGTAGACTTGAACTCCAAGAGTTCTCCTTTCCCCCCAAGATCCCTACAAAGAAATGCGAGGATCCGGGAAAGGGGCGGATGCCCTCCCCTTCCCCTCTTTCTCATTGCTGCTTTGAAAAGGACTTTTTTGGTTCTTGTTTGGGAAGGGCGAGGGGCGAGACTAGGCTGGATCACCCGCACCAGATAGCGCACTTTCAATCCACCTTCCAATGCACTTTCCGACTGGATTTGGCCAGTTCCCACAGTACAATCCAGTTGGAAAGTGCCCTGAAAGTGGATGGAAAGTGCCTCGCAGCCTAGGGCCGGTTCTCTGCTGGCTGGTGTCTCCCCCTCACCCACCCCCACCCCACTCCGCTCCCGGTGGTCTTCCGGCCTCCTGCGGGGTCGTGTGGAGGGCTGGGGGGCGCTCCCGGAGCTTTCTCCTTCTCCTGCCCCTTGGCTCACCCGGAGCGCTCCCTTGGGCCCAAAACAAGCGCGCTGGTTTCGCTGGATTTCTTCCGTCTTTTCTACTAGCCCGCCGGGAAGGCTCCTAATGAAACCGGCGCGCCTTTATTGGCGTCCGGATTCAATCAGCTCGGCGCGCTGCGAAAGCTGCCGGCCTCCCTCCCGCCCTCCCTCGTCCTTCTCTCGAAGCCTGCCTGGATTTCTCATCCTGCTCGGCCTTGCAGAGCTGGGGGCGGGGAGGGAGGAAGAAAGAGAGAGAGGCTCAGAAAAACTCCGGCTTCAGCGCCTCTAAAGCGCGCCAAGATTCGACGGAGCTTAGTAAAAGATCAAGGTAGTCCCCTGTGCAAGCACCAGTCGTTTCCGACTCCGGGGTGACGTTGCTTTCACAGCGTTTACACGGCAGACTTTTTTACCGGGTGGTTTGCCATTGCCTTCCCCAGTCATCTACGCTCCCCGCCCCCCCCCCCAGCAAGCTGGGGACTCATTTGACCGACCTCGGAAGGATGGAAGGGTGAGTCGACCTGGAACCGGCTACCTGAACCAGCTTCCGCTAGGATCGAACTCAGGTCGTGAGCAGAAGGCTCCGACCGCAGTACTGCGGCTTTACCACTCTGCGCCGGGGGGGCTTAGAGGCGACCCCAAATCGACCGGACGCTCACGGGCTGGCGGATCAGCGCTCGCCTGTTGGAGCCGGATCCTGCACAGTGCGCAGCTCTCCTTGCTTCTGAAAAAGCCGCTTCGCTCCAGAGGAAGGATGGCCGGGGGAAGGAGGCTGCGATCCTTACTCAGGCGAACTAGGGGGCCCTGGTGGCCCACCGCTCGCAAGGAGAAGTTCCTCCCAACCACGCAGTCCCCTTCTCAGATTGCAACCTGGGAATCACCGGAGAGCAAGGATCACTGACTAATTTCACTCATGTTGGATGATGCGCTTTCGGTGTGCTTTGGCAATCCTTCGCAGCTGGATTTTCCTGTGCAAAACAGCTAAATCTACTTGCAAAGAACTGGTAAAGTGCATCGGAAGTGTATTATCCAACATGTGTGAACTGAACTTCACCGCTGGCTCCGGAATTTGCTTCGGAGTAAGCATGTATAGTTTATAAGCTGCGATCACACCCGCTAAAGAATGCACTTTCTATCCACTTCCAATGCACTTTCCAACGGGATTTTGCGTTTTCAGGCAGTAAAATCCAGTTGGAAAGTGCATTGAAAGTGGATGGAAAGTGCATGATGTAGTGTGTGTGCGCTCGCAGTCGAGGAAGCGTCTTGCTTTCGTTCTTGCTAAGAACTTCGTCTTCCAGAGGTACCTTTAAATTCGAATCCCTTTTTCCCAGCCGCCCCTTTTCAGCAGTCTACACAGCAGGGACCGCTCTGACCATAAATTCTCGGGGTTTGTCCCTGGAGTCCTCTCGGTATCCGGATGAGGTTTGGGGAAGCGGTCATCGACTGTCATCGCCGGCGCAGCCGCTGGCGAACGGCTTGGGTTAAAAAGAATCCCGTTGGCTTTAAGAGAGCCGCGAAGGAGTCAAGGGGGTGGTGAGTTCCACATCCCCGACACCAGAATCTTCGCGCCGGGCTCTTGCAAGCCACTAAGCGGTTTAAGTCCTGCCATTAAGAACATAAGAGAAGCCATGTTGGATCAGGCGAATGGCCCACCCAGTCCAACACTCTGTGTCACACACTCTGTGTCACACAGTGGCCAAAAAAACCAGGTGCCATCAGGAGGTCCACCAGTGGGGCCAGGACACTCGAAGCCCTCCCACTGTTGCCCCCCCCAAAGCATCAAGAATACAGAGCATCATTGCCCCAGACAGAGAGTTCCAACAATACTGATGGACCTCTGATGGACCTCTGCTCCAGATGTTTATCCATTCTAAGAACGCTTTCCTGGGAGTAAGTCCCGTTGAATGAAATGGGGTGTACTTTCATGCAGCCTTCGAACTTCGCCTTAAGCAGCCTCAGGTTTGGCGAGGTTAGAGCAGCTGGATTCCTTAAAACGTCCACGCTCCATCGCAAGCGCCAACGTCAACTTCCGAGTAAACACAAAAACAAACCGAGAGGCTGGCGGGAGAGTGTCCATCCCTACGGACGTCAAGGCGGCGCCGGTCGAAGCCTTTGGTTTCAACTAGATCGACCCGTCCTAACTTCCACCACCTCTGCGGCCCCAATGAATGAACATACAGGTACGTGGCTGTGGCCACATACCCTAAATAATGCACTTTCAATTCACTTTCCAACTGGATTTGGCCAGTTCACGCAGTAAAATCCAGTTGGAAAGTGGACTGAAAGTGCGTTATTGAGTGCGTTGTGATTACAGCTTCTGTGTATAAAAACATCTGGAGGGAGAAACCGCTCTCTGCAAATGTCAGCGAGCTTATAAGAGGAGAAAAGAAAAAGGGCAGTGGAAAGCAATCCCGGAGCAGAAGAGAAACCTCCTTCCCAGACCAGCAATCGCCCTCCCTGGTAAAGTTAAAAGCTCAGTGGAGCTGAATGGCGTTTAGATTCGAATCAAGAGGTGCGAAAGAAAGGGGTCTTGGTTGGAAGCTCCTTTATCTCTGACCAATTTCGCACCAGACCTTTAATCCTGGCCCCAAGCTGACATTCTACACTAAAACCAGAGAATCATAGGGCCATAGAGTTGGCTTTTTTCCGATTCTCTGATTCTAGTGTAGAATGTCAGTTTGAGGACAGAGTTAAGTCAGGAGCAAACGTCTACTGCGAAACTGGTCTCTGTCTCTCCAAGTCTTGCTGTGGGTGGGGGGAGTGAGTGGGTCAGTTTCACTTCATTGTAGTAGTGGTAGTAGTAGTAGTAATAATAATAATAATAATGATAATATCAGGATTAAAGGTCTTCTGCAAAATTAGTCTCTGTCTCTCCAAGTCTTGTTGGGGGAGGGAGTGAGTGGGTCAGTTTCACTTCATTGTAATAATAATAATAATAATAATAATAATAATAATAATAATAATAATAATAATTTAACTATTTACTAGTCAAATATCTGACTGTGACAATACGTTATCACCGTGATCATCATAATTCTCCAAAGGTAGTTCTGAATTCCGTGAAAGAAGGACTCTGGTTTTCAAATCCCAAATTAAAAGAGGGGGAGGGGTGCGGGGGGGGGGGGAAGAGAGAGAGAGCAGAGATGATTGACAGCGGGTCGCAGACCGGAGAGCCGAGGCAGCCGACAAGGTCGTCTGTATTTGTTACTTGTTGAAATTCCCATAAAATTGAACAAGACCCCGCTCTCATCTGGGTTAAGTCAAGCTCCAATCCCCTTCGGGTGTGGTCCGGGCCAGACTGTCTTTGTTTAGTTAACCTCCGGGACCCGCGTTTAAAAGGGCTATTTGGGAAATTTCCCTCCTAAGAGCCCAACATCTTTTACCCATTTGGGAACCTTCTTTTTTCCCTCCCCTTTCTGCCTCTTCCACCCAGATTTTCTAAAGCCCTTTAAAAAACTAAAAAGCAACATGGAGGGGAGAGAGTTTCTTCTTCCCCCGGATAGAAACAGTGTCAACGTCTGCAATGCAGGAGAAAATCCGAAAGGATTCCTCTCCCCCAAGAGATAGAGAGAGAGAACGGAGTTGAAGACCTACGAAGTTTTATTCTGCGCGCCTGCACGCCAGAGTTGATCCCCAGAACAAAACTTTGGTTGGTCTTAAAAGACCAGACTTGTTCTGCTGCTTCCGGCCAGCACGGCGACCCCCGGGAGATCTCTACATGCTGTTTCAGCCTCAATGAGGCGAAGTGAAACCTCGAGCGGGGCGTCGTTTGTACCGACCCGTGGTTGTGATTTTTATTGTCACCTCCCCCGCCCCACCGGCAACGTCGGGCCTGAGAAAAGACGGAAAAGGAAACCGAACACGAAGGAAAAATTAGGACGCTTTTGGAGTCCAGGGGCATCTTGGAGACGAACGAGGTTTTTATTCAAGGCGTGAGCTTTCCTGTGCCGGCACGCACGAAAAGAAAAAAACAAACTTTGTTGGTCTTCAAGGTGCCACTGGACTCAAAATCTACCCTACAGCTTCAGAGCAACGGGGGGGGGGGGCGCGTGAAGGAAACACGCTAGCTAAGCCACGACTTTTTTTTTTTTTAAGGACACGATCCCTTCAGATTCGCTTCATGGAAAGAGGTTTGAGCTCCTGCTTCACCTTGTCATGGAAATCAGCGGAATGTAAACCTTTAACCTTCGCGCTTCAGTTTATGAGCCCCCCTCGCCCGATCCCAGGAGCTGGCTGTTTCCCTCCCCCAACCCCAGCCTCGTGTTTCCTTGGAAGTAAGCCCCTCTGTGTTCCAGCGACATGACCCCCCCACCAGTGTTCCCTCTAACCGGAGTTAGTGTGAGCTGGCTCACAGTTTCTTAGCCTCCGGCTCACACATTTTTGTCTTAGCTCAGAAAAAAACCGCCCCAGAGCAAACTAATTTATGCAGGAGGCCGTAACTTTAATGCCAGGAGCTCACGAAGTAGAATTTTTGCCCGCAAGACTCCACAGCTTAGTGGGAGTATTGCCCCCGACTCAGTGAGTATATTCAGGAGCTCAGCTATGCAGCGACACCCCGGGGCTCGAAAGCCAGGCCCACCGAGTTTGGTCTACTACTCCAAACCAAACGATTTGCACCCGCTCCAGCCGGAGGTGCAAGGGGATCCGCGAGCCTCCCTTCGTGCCGGGTTAGCAGTTTAGTGGAGCTGCGCAGGTAGGGGAAGAAATTTCGCACTAGACGTTTAATCTTGGTTTAACTCTGCCCCCAAACTGATTCTACGTTAGAATCAGAGAATCACAGAAACCGACTCTATGAGGCTATTATTTTAGTGTGGAATGTCAGCTTGGGGACAGGGCTAAACCAGGATTAAAAGCCTAGTGCGAAATTGGTCAGAGTTTCGATGGATCTGGCATTCCAGAAGCCGCTGGGGCTTCTGGAATCCCCTCGGGGCGGAACCCCTGGGGGGGGGGGGAGGCGCGCAAACAACAACCTCGTTCAGAGCAGAAATGGAAAGAAAATATCAGCGGTGCCCTCCGAAGCAAGGTCAGGCCTTCCTAAGGCCGCTGACTTGCCATTGACTCCGAAAGGCCTCGCTCGGTTTGGGATTGCGCTGCGGGCTTTGCGTCCACAAGTCTGCTCGGATCGGCTGGTTTCATCTGCGCGGCCTGACCCCGCGCTCGCCTGGACCGCGGGGGACCTGGTTTTAATCAGACTGTCCCCGGGATGGCCTGGGGCGCTCTTCTTCTCCTCCTCCTCTTCTTAAACCCTATCTCTCCTCCCCAGCCGCCCCAGCGCAGCCCCCTGCACAATAGGTCTCTTTCTCTCTTCCCCCCCCCCCCCACCGCTTCCGAGCGACTTTTGTTTGCTCACGTCGAAGCTGCTGTTTTCAGAGAAAACATCGGAGAAGGCCCACCGTCGAGGCCGCTTATCTGGCCAGTGCTAGCTCGAGGGTTTCCTCCCGCCTTCCCGCCGAGCCAGAAGCCCCGGGATCCATCACGGCGCTTCTCTAATCCCCTCCCCGAGAGTCACCGGAGGTGGGGGGGGGGCGGGCGAAGGAGGGCGATCCGCTCCGTCCCCGCGGCGATGCCCTCCTCCCGTCGACAGCCTCCGTTCTCTCGCTTTCCTTGGCGTTTACTTCCAGGGAAGTGTGCTCAGGATTCCAGCCAGGGAATCCCCAATAACTATCCGCTTCGTTGCCAAAACCTGCGCTTCTGTCGCCACCCCTTGGCTCTGCCCGGATCGGAGCCTTGTATTTTGCACCCAGGACAGGACAGGAGGCCTAGCGGGGCAGCGGCCGCCTGGGCTGTGCTTCGACGATGTGCCGGGTTGAAAGAGTTGGGGGAGGCAAAATCCGCACCCTGCGAAAGGGGCTCAGCCAAACCTGCTTACGACCAATGCTCCCTCGAAGCTGGGTTTGTGTGAGTCAGCTCACCATTTGGTAGCCTCCGGCTCACGCATTTTCCTCTCAGCTCAGGAAAAAATGGCCCCAGAGCAAGCTAATTGATGCAGGAGCTCCCAACTTTAATGCCAGGAGCTCACAAAGCAGAATATTTGCTCACAAGACTCCGCAGCTTAGAGGGAACACTGGTTACGACCACGCGTTTCCAAGCTCTCAGCTTTATTTCCCTTCTTTTTCCCTTTGCATCCAAGTCACAGCCGACCTATGGCGACCGGGTAGGGTCTTCAAGGCCAAGCGGGTGGGTTTCCCATTCCAACCCCGGGGTCTCCCCCCCCCAAATCCTAGCCCAGGCCGACCCCCTGCTTAGCTTCCCAGATCTGATGAGCTCGGCCTCACCTGGGCCACCCAGGTCAGCGCTCCGCCAGCTTTACTGAGGAGGATTGAAAGCCACCCGCTTTGCAGAGAAGGGCCCGGAGCCCGCTTTCCTGCATCTGGAACCGGCCCCTTCAAGTCTCAGGCCCGGAAGGTCATGCGGGGACTGCAGGGCCAACATTCCCTCACCAGCTGAGAGCGACAGAGACAGAGAGGCTGCGATCGCGCACACACAAGAATGCACTTTCGATCCACTTTCGATGCACTTTCCAACTGGATTTTACTGTGGGAACTGGCCATGTCCAGTTGGAAAGTGCACTGCAAGTGGATTGAAAGTGCATTCTTTAGTGTGTGTGATCGCAGCCAGAGAGACAGAGAGAGAAACAGAGAGAAAGAGAGGGGTGGGGGAGAGACATAAACATAGAGAGACTGAGAGAGACAGAGAGGGGAAGAGAGACAGAGAGAAAGAGAGAGGGGGGGGGGAGACATAGACATAGAGAGACTGAGAAAGAAAGAGAGGGGGAGAGAGACAGAGACTGAGACTGAGAGAGAAAGAGAGACAGAGACAGAGAGAAAGTGAGAGGGGGGGAGACATAGACATAGAGAGACTGAGAGAGAAACAGAGACGGAGGGGGGGGGAAGACGGAGAGTGTGGGGGGAGAATGTATTCTGGACCAACGCATGACATGACAGATCCATCCCTTACATGGCGTCCCAAGGTTAATTTAGGGTCTCAGGCCCTGCATAAGAAAGGCAAAGGACCCTGACAACAGGGGGGGGGGGGGATAAAGGCTGAATGAGAAGGTTAGGTAGAAATCAAGTCAATTTCAAGCCAGTGCGATTAAGAGCAGGGAATCACCCTCCGCGTGACCTTGTAAGGCAATGGATTTGAATGGGGGTTTTGGGGGTGGGGGGAGACCCTGCTGGTGGGAATGAATGGCCCCGGCCCCTCCGAGCCCTGCAAGCGGAGCCGCAGTCCCTGGGCTGACTTCGAGCGGACCGGCGGGGGAGGCGGGGGAAGGGGGGGGGGTACCTGGAAGGTCTTCCCTGCCGCTCTGGTGGTGCAGGTAGCTCTGTTCGAGCGAGTAGGAGGCGACTCCGGCCTGGAGGGGGGCGGGCGGCGGCGGGGGCGGCGGGAGGCTCTGCTGCTTGAGGTAGGGCGAGGCTGCGGCGGGGGAGGCCCAGTGTGCGGCGGGGGGCTGCCGTAGGGCGAATGGCACTCGATGGCGCTGGCCAGGGCGGGCGAGGAGGGCACGGGCTGCTGCTGCTGTCGGGGCCCCCGTAGTCGGCGCGCCGTTGGCGGGGACGGGACAGCTGGCCATGTAGCTGGAGCCCGGGCTGGGCGACATGTGGGGGACGTGGTGGGCGGCCTCGTAGGCGCCGGCCTGCATCACCTCGAGGGGGCCGTAGCCGTTGGGGTGGCAGCCCAGGGGGGCGGCGGGGGCCGGCTGGAAGTCGAAGCCCTGCGGCAGGAAGCCCAGCCCGTTCATCATGCGGTACATGGTGGGCTTGAGGGCCTGGCATTTCCGTCGGAAGCCCCGCGGGCGGCGTCGGAAGGAGCCCTCCTCGAACATGAACTCGCTGGCCGGGTCGATGGTCCAGTAGTGGCCCTTGCCGGGGCGGCCCAAGCCCTTGGGCAGCTTGATGAAGCACTCGTGAGCGAGAGGTTGTGGCGCACCGAGTTCTTCCAGCCCTGGTAGGCGCCGCGGAAGAAGGGGAAGCGCGCCTGCAGGAACTGGTAGATCTCGCTCAGCGTCAGCCGCTTGGCCGGCGAGCTCTGGATGGCCATCACGATCAGCGCGATGTACGAGTAGGGCGGCTTCTCCGGGCGCCGCAAGCCCGAGCTCCCTTTCTTGCCTTTCGACGACGACGCCGTCGAGGCGCCGCCGTTGCTGGGCGCCTCCAGGGCTGGCGGCTGCTGCGGCGGCGCCTGGCTCATCGAGGCCGGGCTGCGAGGCCCCGCGGCGGCCCCGACCTCGGAGCTCATGGAGCCTGCCTCCTCTCCCGGGCCGCCTCTTCGGCGATCTGGACGCGGCGCCGCGCAGCATCCCTCCCTCCCTCCCCTCCTGCCCTGCCTTGCGCCAGCCGCCGCGCGTCACCCCCCACCTCCTTCCCCTCCAGCCCAGCCCGCCCTCCCTCCCGCCCTCCCCTCCCCTCCTCTGCTCTCCGCCTCCGCTCGCTCTGCCCCCACCTGCTGCCCGGCCCCGGGCCTTTCAAGAAGAGGAAACCCGCGCTGGCCCGCGCCCACCCGCCCCCTCGCCGCCTTTGTGTAAAAGGCGGCGCAGCCAAACAGAACGCGCGGGCGCCCATCGGGACCTCCGAGCCCTTGCCTGCTGGAGGAACTCGCTCCCCTCCCCTTCCCCTAAACCTCCTTCCCCACAGGAGGCGGTCCAAGAAAGCAGCCTTGGGGAGAGAGTGGGAGGGAGGGAGGGAGGGAGGGCGCACCGCCTTCCAGCTGGCCGCTGGCCGCTCCCGCCTCCAGGCCAAGAGAGGGCTGCCCTTCTCCGCACACGCAATTCCGCCGTCCATCAGCGGGCCCCTCCGACAGTTCGCCAAGCTCCACCGGCAGCGCCAGACTCGGAAGGCAACCCGGGGAAGAATCTCTCCCGGCCCCCTTTTCTCTCTTTCCCCGGGCTCCGAGCAGTTTGGCCAGCTGGAAGGAAGGAAGGAAGGAAGGAAGGAAAGAAGCCCGGGGACTTTTAAAAAAATCATCTCGGAAACAATATTGGCCCTCCCGGAGGCTGCCAAAGATCGTCAGGACCCGTCTGGGAAACAGAAAAAGTCGCAAAAATAGACGTTGTCCTCCCGCCCCCATTGTCTGCAGTCAGATATGCACAGAATCTCTAAACCAGTTGTGTTTTCAAGGACAACCAGTAGATTCTTTCATTGCATTTCCTTGGCAGTAAAAAAACGAACAAACCAGAGCCATTGGCTCAGTGGAGGCCAGGGCTTTCCAGACCAGCGGATGTTACACACCTGTAAAGAAGGAGGGGCGGTGGTTTAGGCGAGGGACGGTGGCTCAGCGGTAGAGCATCTGCTTGGGGAGCAGAAGGTCCCAGGTTCAATCCCCGGCATCTCTAACTAAAAAGGGTCCAGGCAAAGAGGCGTGAAAAGCCTCAGCTGGAGACCCGGGAAAGCCGCTGCCAGTCTGAGTAGACAAGACTGACTCTGATGGACCAAAGAGAGTCTGATTCTGTAGAAGGCAGCGTCATATGTTCATAGATTCAGGTGGGTAGCTGTGTTATTTGGAGGGATGGTGGCTCAGTGGTAGAGCATCTGCTTGGTATGCGGAAGGTCCCAGGTTCAATCCCCGGCATCTCCAACTAAAAAGGGTCCAGGCAAAAAGGCGTAAAAAACCTCAGCTGGAGACCCTGGAGAGCCGCTGTTAGTCTGAGTAGACAATGCTGACTTTGATGGACCAAAGAGGGTCTGATTCGGTAGAAGGCAGCTTCGTGTGCTTCATAAGAAGAGGAGCACCGCTGCTCTTATGGTGCTGGACCGGGCTGCTTAGCTGCGCCCTCATCTATATAAGGGTTTCTACAGTTAGTAAACTTATTTCCACTGGACGTGAGGGAATCGCAGAACGTGTACGTGCGTGGGTAGAGGTGCTTTGTGCTGCAATGATATCCGAGAATCTCCCCCCTCCCCCCATTCGTTTTCAAATCAGAGATGATGCGCAGCACAAGACAAGACTTGTGCTGATCAAAGAAATACTGTTTACTGGTATCAAACATCAAGGGAAAGGTGCCTTGGGAATAAAAGAGAATGAAGCGACGCAGTCTACATTATTTACGACATCCTTCCAGCGACAGGGCTGCTTCGCCATCGATTGGCCTTGCCTTTCTTGCGCCCAGAGAGCGCAGGGACCGGATATTGACCTGCGAAGCCTTCAGTACAAGATCAAAGCATTCTGACGCACAAGGGCTGCCGTCACACACGCGAAATAATATGCTTTCAAACCACTTCCAGCCCATTTTCCAACTGGATTTTGCCAGTTCTCACAGGAAGATCCATTTGGAAAGTGCATTGAAAATGGATGGAAAGTGCATTAGGAGAGCCAGTTTGGTGTAGTGGTTAAGTGTGCGGACTCTTATCTGGGAGAACCGGGTTTGATTCCCCACTCCTCCACTTGCACCTGCTGGAATGGCCTTGGGTCAGCCATAGCTCTGGCAGAGGTTGTCCTTGAAAGGGCAGCTGCTGAGAGAGCCCTCTCCAGCCCCACCCACCTCACAGGGTGCTTGTTGTGGGGGAGGAAGGGAAAGGAGATTGTGAGCCACTCTGAGAAAGGGAAAGGAGATTGTGAGCCACTCTGAGACTCTTCGGAGTGGAGGGCGGGATATAAATCCAATATCATTACCATTATCATTATTTTAGTCTGAGAGATTGCAGCCAAGGTGTTAACTGACTCATCCTGAGGTTACATGTCAGGCTATTGCCTTCTAGATTTTCCCGGGGCTTCCAGCAGCCAGTTTCAAACTGGACTTAAGCTACAAGACATCATATCCTGTTTCTCCAGTAAACAACGTATGTTAACCCTATATTGGCTGGAATGTAAATAGCTCGAATCCCAGCACAACAGAGGAGGATCCAGTCTGTCGCCCCTGTCGTGCTGAGGGGACTTCTTAAAGTGGGAAAGCGCTTTACAGGGGGGACAGACTCTTAAGCGACCCTGGGGGGAACGGAACCATCACTCCCATTTCGAATTGAAAGTCAGATCTAGTCTCTCGGTGTGTCCAGGGTGAAGGAAAGGGTTCTGATTTCTCAATAGGGGAGGGACGGTGGCTCAGTGGTAGAGCAACTGCTTGGGAAGCAGAAGGTCCCAGGTTCAATCCCCGGCATCTCCAACTAAAAAGGGTCCAGGCAAATAGGTGTGAAAAACCTCAGCTTGGGACCCTGGAGAGCCGCTGCCAGTCTGAGTACTGACTTGGATGGATCAAAGAGGGGTCTGCTTTAGTAGAAGGCAGCTTCGTAGGTTCATATGTTCGATTGGATCCGTACTCGTGGCTGGCCGCCTTTGTCCCTTTCTCCTTCTTCACTGGAGGCGGCGCAGCGGTGGTGCTGTTGACCGTCTGTCCCCGGGGAGGGAAGATAGAGAGGATGTCCCCGCAGGTGAACTACCTGGCTGTGAAGTTCTGTATATTCATTCTCCAGTTCAAATCCAGCCTAATGCGGAGAGGGAGGGAGGTTTTGAGATGGGGGGGGGGGGGCGGGGAGAGAAGGTGGCAAACGGCGTTGTCCTCTCCTGCGGCAGCAGAAAACCAGCAAGAGTCCTGGAGCACCTCAAAGACTAACAAAATTTGTGGCAGGGTAGTGGGAGTTTATTGAGCCCCCTGGCGCAGAGTGGTAAAGTTGCAGCATCGCGGTCTGAGCTCTCTGCTCACGACCTGAGTTCGATCCCGGTGGAAGCTGGTTTCAGGTAGCTGGCTTGAGGTTGACTCAGCCTTCCATCCTTCCGAGGTCGGTCAAAGGAGTACCCAGCTTCCTGGGGGGGGGGAAGTGTAGATGACTGGGGAAGGCAATGGCAACCCCCCC